>NC_136411.1:240583939-242983939 GCF_051521515.1 Lactuca serriola | reverse complement strand
ATAACTGCCCAGGTTTAACCGCGGTATACAACGTCCATTTACTTATGTTTTGTTCTACTTATAGTTACGGATCTCAACGGTTCGGTATACTTTTATACTTTTGAAAATATTTATAGTTTGAAGATACTTTTACTTCAGAGCACATAGGCCCTTTAGTGTTTATAGTTTTATACCATGTAAGGTTTGGTATACTTTATTCACTATAAACAAGGGCTCTGATACCAATCTGTCACACCCCAAAAACCGAAGGCGGAAACATTTCCGGGGTTGACTCCACGTTAAGTATCAAATCAAATGTACATAGTAAGTAAAGTAGAACAACCATTACATTACATATAAAAGTTTTACAATTGTTTTCAAAAGTAAAGTGGTACAGTTGTGATACATAGTATATATATATATATATGAACAAAATGAAACGGGTCTTCTGAGCACTCCAACGTCGAACAAAAAGGATCTTCGGTACCTGTTCTAACGTTGACCTGAGAACACAAGTGGTTTTGAAAATCAGCATAACACTGGTGAGTTCATAAGTAGTTTTGTTTTGTGAAAATGTTCATGCTTCCTTTCTGTTTCTGAAAATATGTAACACACACTAAGAAAATCCCACATTTTCTTAAAAGTTGATTGTTGTTTCACAATTTTAAAGTATAGTAGGTTTGTACACTGAAAACATTTTACTCATGTGAAAAATGTATAGTTTGATTATCCAGTTTGTTAAACTGTTCTGCTTGAGTTCCAATGTATCCCCAGGAAAGTCCCATACTTTCCTGATTGTGAGTTATCATTTGTAAAAGATGTAATGTTATCTGTTTTGTTACACTTTTCTATTTATGTATATGTTCCCCAGGAAGGCCCCATGCTTCCCTGAATGTTGGTTTCCATTGTAAAAATGTATTCTGTTAGACTTGGTTATGTAAATGGTTTCCCAGGAAAGTCCCATACTTTCCTGAATGTTGGTTTTCAATGTAAAAGATGTATAAAGTTATTCATTATTACTATAAGTAAATCTCTGTTATCCAAATTGCGAGTTCCATAACCATACTAAAGACAGAACCTGTGGCAATAATTAGTCCACAACCTTATGACTTTCGTCACCCTTGAACCATTTCGATTCGGCTGTAGCTAGCAGCCAGGTGTGGGGTAATCAGCCCCGTATAGATCTGTACACTCAAGTCATGCTCTCTAAATCCCAGAGATTCAGGTTACGGGTGTAGTCCTCCACTCGCGTATCTCTGTGGAGTGTTCGCCGAGGACGTGTCTCCAATCATACAGGAATAACAAATTTACTAGTAATAATATGATAATCCTCCATTTGCGTATCTATGTGGAATGTTACCGAGGACAAAAAAGTGTACAAATTATGTTGTTCATGTATTCTAATGTCATGCTTTTAACTGATAAAATGTGGAAAACCATTTGTGAAATATATAAAACATAACAGTTTATAAAACCCATTTCACAAATAAATGTTTACGTGATCTGCATGTTCTACTAGTTATCAGTTGTGTATATCAGTATTAAAAGCATATGAAATGTGAAACACACACACACGGAAATAAGTTTTGAGTACAAGAAAACCCTTGCACTTTGCTTGTGTTCCCCCCCTGAAAACAGTGAAAAACAGTGAAAAAGGGTAGGAGTATGAACTCACCAGACTCGGAAATGTGACGGTTTTGGATACTAGACGTTGGTTCGGGGCTTGTTTACTCGCGATGTCCCTATGTAAAATGTAATAATGTCCATATATAACTAATTAGATTTACAATCACTAATCATATGGAACATTACACTCCAACGAGGTTAAACACCTCAAAACGAGCATTTGGAGTGACCCGGGTGACATCTACGGACGTATATTGACACTAGGGACTTAGGACTTGAGTTTACTCCCCAAGAGTAAACATATTAGGGATTTTACGGCCAAATAACACCCACATACATGAGTTCACGGCCGTGAACTCATGTGGGTATGATTTTGAGGTTTATTGACTTGTTTGGACTTGGGGATTGTTGGAATGACTTACTAAAATGCCTTGGATTAATTTGTTTGGATTTATACCATTTAAAAGGGAGTTTACGGCCTTTAACTTGGAGTTTACGGCCGTAAACTCTACTATGGTCAAGAATAATTCATTTGAGGTACAAAGAACAATTACATGTGATTCTAGGTAATTTTCCAAGCCTTGTTATGAATTTAGGGCACCATTTAACATATTTTTAGGAGTTTACGGCCTAGAAGCATGTTCTATGGCCGTAAACTCTCCTATGCTCATGAATAATTAGTTTTTGACACTTAAAACAATCACATGTGATTCTAGAAATTTATGCAAGCCTTTGGAGTGAATTAGATGCATCTTTTGACATAGTTTCATGAGTTTACAGCCAAAGGGTATGTTCCTAGGCCGTAAACTCCGATATGTGGTATTTTTGATGTGTTTAAGGTCTCTAAACTATTTTTAGATGGTTCTAGGATTTACCACAAGGCTATTGGTTAAGTTTCAAGGCATTCTAACATGTATAAATGAGTTTATCCCCCATGTTTGAGGAGTTTACGGACCAAGCACATGTCTTGGCCGTAAACTCTTGTTTGTCCCTCAAAATTTATGTTTTAAATGTTTTAAGTCCCAATTTGCAAGCCTTAAGGTCGTATCTAAGTCCCAGCAATGATTTGGAAGGGTTAATTGGCTTAAAAACCCCATTTTTAGGTGTTTACGGCCCAAGCTTGATCCTTGGCCGTAAACACATGTTCTAGGTCCTAAAACTCAATTTAAACATCAAATTGAAGGCTAAAGACGTTAGATAACAAGTTAGGGATGTTACCTCTTTGATTTGGAGCCTTAATTCTTTGTTTTTGGACCTTTGATTATAGATGAGGAGAGAGGTTGGAAGTGTTTATGGAAGAAATGGCCAAAAGCTTCAAATGAAAGCTTTGAATAATTTATATAGTGCTCGGGAATTGGACACGACGGAATTCTACCCGATACCGGCGTTAGGTGGGGCTTTTGGTCGCACCCGACCAAGTTGCCGTAACCAGATATGGTCGATTCTAGAATTATTCCGATAACTATAATGGGGTCTTAGAATGATTCCTAATGGCATTAAGACACCCATTAAGTCATTTTAGATCGATAAAAGTTAATGACTTAATTAAATGGCGAAATCGGAAACGAATTTTGAAACGACGTTTGGTTGATCGAATTGGATTACAATTTGAATTACAAGAAGTGATATGAAATTTCGGGGTTGTTACAAATCTTGACTACCATTCATCGTCATGAATAATAAGACTAAGAGCTAGTAATGATTATACGAGGTCACGTTAGAGGAATATATTAAGTGCTAAGCCGAAGTTCCGCCCTAACTCCAAGGCATCCACTTTTATCAGGTGAGTGCATAGTTACTTTCATCTTACACATAGATATGAAGAATTTAGATAATTAAATGTTATGTGCGCCTATTATCTACAATATGTGTTGGATGAACTTTATGATATGATTTTACACAATTATATTATATAAGTAATTTCATATATATATATATATATATATATATATATATATATATATATATATACCGTGTAGTGATGGGTGATGAGGGATTCCATGTGAGAGATGAAAAATGATTAGGAGGTGCCCTAAATCTTACTTATGATGGTTGTGATATAGTCATCTACGAAAGTATAGATAACGACTAAATACTAATCTAGCAATCGAATGGAACACTAATATAACTACAACCTATAAGTGATAAATTACAAGTCCATACGATCTAAGAACTCTATATTCACATGATCTACTCTACCGATAAATTACGTGTATAAATAAACTATGTTTGAAATAAGTATAAATAAAAAGTTTTAAAATGGTTATGAAAATGAGGGTGTCACAATAGTACCTCCAAGTTGAATTTCGGGGACAAAATTGCATTAATCGGGGAGGGGGGGGGAGGGGGAATGTAACAATTGCGAAATTTTTCACCGATCGTTAACTCTAAAAGTGACAAGTGCCAAGTATAATAGATTTAGTTTGCAATATTTATCGATCTATGATAAAAATGCAAGTTTTGATATTAATATATATAAGAAACTTAGTTGAATCGATCGAAATCTACAAATATAAGTATGTAAAAATTTGTGTTATTTTGAAGAAATGATCATATATTCTGAAAGAACACGTTGTCCTGATCCCTAAAAGTATAAAGTTTATAAAAATTCGACTTTCTATGACGGAGATATAAATTTTTTAGGACATAAAAATCAACCACGCATAAGAAATATGTGATGTAAAAAGTTAAAGGAAAATCGGTTGAGTTTTACTAAAAACTCTGTAAAGGAGCATCGAAGTATCCCTCGATACAAAACCGATGAGCCAAATAGTACCAAAAACGGAGTCTTTATGAGAGAGATGATTTTTACAAAATCAGTTTGGATTACAAAAATAAGGTCTAAAAATAATATCAGAATTAGTCAATACAAACTAAAAGAAAGTTATAGTAATCACTCATAGTTACGTGTTGATATAAAGAATGGCAAACGCAGAGCAGGTATGATGAAGTTATAGAATTTACAAAAATATACATTTTCAGCATGCACGTGGTGTGTTGCGCACGTCGTACACGTCCTCTAGAAGGGGCGACACCAACCTAGAATAATCTGACACGTGGTAGACAAACACAAGAGTGTCGTAGCGTGTGTGCAACTTTCCAAAAAGTGTGCGAAACTTCCTACTTTTTCAACCTATGAATGTCAGCATAAGTCCCATTCACTTGCACATTCAAATCATTTCTTTGACTTAATTATTTCCTTACTTTTCCCTTAGAAAATTTTACTTATCAATTGTTTTATTTTATTTAATTTAATCCTTAGAAAATTTTACTTTTTCTTGTTTTATTTTATTTAATCCTTTTTCCTCGAGCTCAGTGAATCCCGAGCCCCCAACGCCACCAACTACATTCTTGGTTCTAGTAAAGCTCACTTCAAAGGTGAGTTTCACAACCCCTATTTCAAATATTTTATTAAATTTAGGTGGTAGGTAAATACATGTTAAATTTGGTGAGTTTCATTAGTTAGGTGTCCCTAGAAGCATGCTGCATAGACTCAATGTGTTTTGAAGCCTTAATGGACCACTAACTATGAAGGTTCCTTCCCAATGAGGCTATATTTGCATTAGTCGACGAGCTACCTTTCTCTTCTGATTTTCAGTTAAGAGAGTTCTGCTAAATCCATATCATTCGCTGAGGTACACAATGTTTCTTAATAAATCTTTTTCACCAACTAAGTTCTTAACGATTCACACAATTCACTTGCGTACCCTCAACATCTTTGGTAGACACCAACCAGAATGTAGATATTGCACACGTTTGTGTTCATGATCTTGATTCATAAGTCAGTGATGATAGTGAAACCCCACATTCCCAACTCGTCAAGGACTTGATGGTGAACTTTATGTTCAAGATTTTTACGAAACATTTGTTTCAGTACCTTACTTTGATATTCAAAATCGTATTGCTCTCCTTATGCGTGTTCTTGACAAAATGTTCTTTACCTAGTACATTTTTGCCCAATAGGATCCAATACTTGTTTTTTTTTTCTTTTATGGAATATGATTTATATCTGAATATCAGTTTGAACAATTCTCACTTGAAAATTTATCTCACCTTCAATTGCCCATGACTATATTGGACAAACAGGTAATTTTGATCATTTAACTCACACTTATGCTACGTTATGGTTATGAACAAAATTGAGCCTACCTTTGAAGCCTAAGGAAAAAAAACCCTTTGATACTACTTCATATGTTTTCAATTGTACTTCACAGGATACCAGACAAGCAGTTCGATATCTGTCTTGATATTAAATGAAGTGATCTTTACCCGGGATGCATCTGCTTTTGCATCGAATGTTTATTTGATGTCAGTATTTGCCTATCTTTTTTTATCTTGGTTCCTGGTATATCTTCGACACACATTTGCATAGAAATCCTAAAGTTCTTGGGTAATACCAACTAAAACCTTGATTTCACATGTCTGGCCATGATTTCACTTCACATCGCAAAAGCGAATGAGCCCTGCCTCGAAACAAATGTCAAGTGATAGTTCTTATACACTTGCAGAAAACGAACAGTTTGATGGATGTAATGGTGTGGTTACTTCATGGTTTTCCAGGAAAAAGTTCTCATTACTTTTCAAACGTGGAAACTTTTATGACAACTGGCCCACTATCCAAGACTCTACGTGGCTGATTTTCATGGGTGGTTGTTTCAAAATCAAATTATGCATTGAATGCAAAAGGAATTTGGTGGACCAGAATTAAACCTTTAGACAATCTGGTTTAATTTTTCCCTAAATCTTCTATTCTTCTACACATCTCTTCACAGAATTTTCTAAAAGCCTAACAATGGTGGCGCGACCTGATCATGTTGAGCAATCCAACAGAACTCAAGATGCAACATTATAACCCTTATTGAAGATTCAAAGTTTTAATTATCGTCTTCTACCTGACGTTTTCACGTACACCGAAGGATGACATATGCTGATCATTGCTCTTAATCACTCAGTTCTCTCAATGGTTATGTTTTATTCCTTTTCAGTTCCCATGAATTGGTTATCATTGTCTCGTTCTAAAACAGTGTTCAATGAATTTCAAAAGTGATATCGTTTCAGCTTACAAATGAAAAGAAGTACAAGCTTACAAGGAAACACTTTGCATAGAACTTGAAACTTCCTAAAACTATTCCATTTTAGGAAGTGACGAATGAAGAGGTGATACATATGTTTAATGAGATGGGTTATCAACCCCTACTCATGGGAATAAGCCAATTTTGGAAGTCTGTACTGATGGGTTTTGAGCATTCTAACACTTCCTAAGTGTACATGCAACCCTAATAACCTTGAGTCTATGTTTTGTCTATATACCTGCAAATTTCTTTTTCAGGGTTATTTCCTAACTAGCATGGCATGGGGATTACAGAAAACATAAAAACTAGTAGAAATAGATACCTTGTTGTTGCTTGGATTCCTTCAAGACTTTGTGAGCCTAGCACCCCAAATGTTGTGCCTCAAATGCTTCACACAACACCACAACCTTGGAATAACTAGAGAGAATACTTCTACACTTTAAAATCGGCTATGCCCTTACAAGAATCCTCTAGTTCCTGATTTTCCTAGCCACGGGGTCCCTTTAATAGCGGTGTCACAATTAGGGTTTCATCATGAAGACCCATAATTGTCATGAGTCTTCATTTCTCATGACCCATGGGTTGTGACTCCCATGGACTATCCATGGAGCTCCAAATGGTTACATCCATAACCCATAAAGCATGGATGATTAATCCACCATAAAAGATTTGATGATTGTCATAATCAACCCTATATATTTAATTAGTCTCACTTTTAACACCAATTTAATACCAGATTAATACTTGATCATTACTAATTAAATAATACTATTATTAATATATTAGAACTTATAATATATTAATAATCATAAGTGCCTTATTCCCTCATTTAGTCTATCCAAGTATTGCAATGCCATGCAACCCAAATGGACCATGCTGGGTCGGGTCAAGTACATATCAAATAAAGTTATGGACTTAGACACTATATACAAAAGTCTCCCACTTGGATAAGTCTAATAACTATATTTGCAAATATGACTTCAAAATCTGACCAGCAATCATAGCTCTTTCAAAGTCTCTCGGAACTGAGATGATGATGATACGCCATTTAAGATAAGTGATCATATAATCCTCTGCTCTCATGATATCAGCCGGACAAACACATGGAACATGGTCTTACTTATTGTCCAACATTTGTTTCTCGATCTCTGATTTGTTTCGACATAGAACTAAATTGAACACATCAATTAGGTTCTGACCGGGCCCGGTACATAGGTCAAAACCAAATCATCGAGGGGCCCAGATATCGCTTCTATTTCTAGAAGGAAGAGATAAACTTCGACTGATATGCTTGTACTAACTACTTGTTGAATTATTCACAAAGGCACGTTTTATTACATCAAGTTACCAATGCATTTTCGTACAATCAATGAATAACCAACTCATAGTCAACAACTCATATCTCTATGTTTAAAGATTTATATGATATTACCGTCTCACGATCACTCAAGATAAATTCCATGAAGTGATGCAAGTGAGCGTGGGTTGAATCCAATACTCAGCCCTTATGAGTACTCATGAATGTTGTAGCAACCATTGCATTGTCTAAAGCACTATAGAAAAATCATACAAGCCAAATTCATGACTATCTTGATTCATATCTACTTCCAACATATGAATGACTGTGGATGGTTTGAATAACTTAGTCATTCAGAAAGAACAATGTAGTTATTCTGGAAGTCAAAACATGCAAAGTGAAACACAAGAATAATACTAATCTTATATGGCCCCAACACTTTGAATGTAAATAAAAACACCTTTTATTTAAGCACCATATTGATTACTCATTATTTATGTTTCGATTTATCAACTTAATACTTGAATTAAAACAATAGTCATGCCATGCTCCAAGTATGCGCACTATGTTTTTCCAAACAACAGTTATGCCATACTCCAAGTATGCATACCATGTTTACATATGGTCCTCTCTTTATGAAATAGATCAATTGACAATATTCCAATGATGCTCATTTCACTATTCCAATCCTTGTTGTAAATGCAAAAATAACAAACTCTTACCATTTACTGTAATCTGTTAGATTCTAGACTTATATGTAATGATCCCCTTGTAATGACTATGCACATAAGTCACAAAGACTTGGCAATAGACATTGCAAAGTATTCCAATGGAAAACAATTCCATGGAAATGAGGTCTCAAATTCAAAGTACATTCCTTTGAACATCCTTCTTAGCATTAAGTTCTTTAATCTTACACAGATTCAAAGAATAACTTCCACCTATGGAGACAATTCCATATTACCATTTTGACCATCACTTCTGAACAAGAGTTTCCTCTTTTCAAAATATGTCAATATGGTCCTTACTCTATACTTCTAATTGTCCATGGGCAACCAATCTTTGGTAAACCTCAGATTGTCGTCGACAATTTTGCATAATCATTTTAGTCATTTCCAGTTCTATTCCTTTTTCCATCTTAATGTCCTAGGCATTTGGAAAATTTAGAATGGATGAATATTATAGCACATGTAATCAGACCTATACCCAGAGCATATGGGACATGATTTATGCTATAAATATTTTTTTTATTTGCCATGTTTTCATAATTTGAACTATGAAGAGGGATGTCGTAATCATAATCGAATTTTAAGAACGCAACATATATAGAAATTCCTTATGTTGAACAATTCCAACATAACATTCATATATATCCTTGACTAAAGTTGATAAAACTCAATCTAAGCTAACATATATAGAATTTCCTTATGTTGAACCATTCCAGCATAACATTCATATATATTCTTGACTAAAGTAGTTTAAAATATCAATTTAAGCTTGTAGAATTCGAGTGAAGTATAAAATCCTCTCCCTTAATTATAGCAAAACAACTTTTTCAAGGCAAATTGAAACTTTTGTTTTCTATCATTAACACTTCTAACTTGCAATACTTAACATAATCACCGTGCTCCCACTAGCATAATGATTACCAGCGTAACACTTTATTCTCCCACTAGCGTTGACATGTACTTAGAAATCAACTGGACTTCTAGAAATCAATACTTTATTGACTTTCTTATCAAAGTTCATATTTCTGATACTAGATTGCTTTGATAAGACGTTATCAAAAAAATACACCTTTCCTTAGATAGCTCACATGTTTGTCTAGACCTTTTGCAATTCTCAATAGTTAGTGTGCCGGTTAACCACACATGCTCCACAAACTAAATGAGAATGCAAATATCACAATCGCTATGTACTTAAAATCTTCTTAGTGGAAGTGTTTCCTCACCATCATTTTCATGAATCAAAGAAAAACCTTATGACACTTAGATTTTATGGTGTATGTGTTCTTTTTCCATGTGAATTTTGTCAAAACCATAATCACAAGACTAGGTTAGTGACACTTCCAAATTCATATGGACTGAACTTGTGCAATCTTAATTTCTTGTGTGACAACCCGAAATTTCCATTCTAATCAAACCATTTCAATCCAATATAAGTAGAAGCAGTTACAGTGAAAATTCAGACTTATGGTATAAGTTTGGCATTTTCAGGATTTTACATCTATGGAGATATTAGGAGAGTGGATGCACTAGGATTTTGTGCAACACTGTAATTCCATTTCTCTCGATCATTAGAATCCATTCCGAGAATAGAAAGATTTTCTGCCAAAAATCTCAGGACTATAAATAGAATTCTGAACCAAATTGGTTCATTAGTTGAATTCCAATTAGAGAAAAGCCAATTTCTCTCTCACGGATCTTCGGGTTTTCATCCCAGATTGTGAGTCTACTTTGCTAGATGTGTTTTGTTACTTGTTATATGTTTAATAACATTATTTACATGTCCAAAGTACAAGATCCGGGAGTTTACTGCCCAAGAACGTTCTTGGGGAGTAAACTCCAAAATGGAGCTTTAAGGCTACCTAGTCTCGTTTCCTTGTTAGACAACTAGTTAAGGACTTTATGTATGAACATTAGAGGCTAGAAATCAATCAAAATCAAATAGTTATTAGGAGTTTACGGCCAAGGATATGCTCTTGGGCCATAAACCCCTTTTTCAAGGGCTAAGAGTGCCCTAATCACCCCCAAAGGCTTGGAATCTATTTTAGACAAATACCCTAATGTGTTTAGGACCTAGGAAACATAAGAAAGGCACAAGTATTGAAGAGTTTACGGCCAAGAGTGGTTCTTGGGCCGTAAACTCCCATAAAGGTGTCAAAGGACACCCTAAACCCTTCCTTAAGCCAAGAGACAATTTGGGCATGTACCTAAATGTGTTATGGACTAGATAAAACATTTAGAACCCTATGTGTGAGGGAGTTTACGGCCCAAAAGGTTCCAAGGCCGTAAACTCCATAAAATGGTGCCAAATGTGCCATAAACTCTTCTTAAGCCAAGTACCAAAGCCTAGTTTAATCCCTAGAAATGTTTGAGACTTGAAAGCACCATAGTAACCCTCCCAAGGGAGTTTGCGGCCGTAAACTGAAAGGGAAGGAGGTCTTTGGGCCGTAAATTCCCCAAAGGAGTTCATATGGTGCCCAAACACTTGTGTAAGCCTAGAATCAATTCCCCACTAGAGTTGTAGAAATTCTAAGCACCATTTCAAGACTTGGTTGAGAGTTTACGGCTAGGAGCTTACTCCCCTAGGCCGTAAACTCCAATGAATATGGTCTTTTGACCTTAAACTCCCATTAGGGGCATTGCACTCCTTTGTTGCAACCCATTAGCCTCCTAACACTTGACCAAAAGTGTTGACCTCGCGTTTAAATGTTTATACTTGTATAATTAGTGATTTAATCCCTAATTATTTATATACATATGTTTTCATATGTAATTAAGATCTTTGTGTGTGTCTAAGTCTTCACTTGACACCAAACTCTTTCCCGAGCCTTCCGTATGATAACAGTCCGTTCAATTCCGGTCACTTACTGCAGGTGAGTTCATACGCCTAATCAATGTTTTAAATGATTTTAAATGTTTTAATGGGGGGGGACACAAGTAGAAAACAGTATGTTATTAAATAAATCTTATGTAATTTATAACTGTGTTTTCACTCAGTAGGTTTTACAGATTTCAAAATGGTGACACATGAAGTGGTTTTGTATCTTAAAATACCTTGATAACAAAAGTATTAGTTTTGAAATGTTTATTAAAATGACATCAAGTCATTCTTAATTATTGTTCAAAACTCCTAGATATCTTGCAAAACCATTATTTTACCTTCTTGAATCAACCTATACTTATGCGCATATGTTCATATATATGTTAGAGATTATATCTTTCACCCTTCATTTAGTCTCCAATACTCTTGGGTAGCAAGAGTGCCTAAACCTACGTAAACCACCAATTACCTTCCAGTTAGCTATCATAGGGATAGTCAGAAGATATCAAAAAATAGTACTATTACAAGAAATCACACAAGAGTCAGTTCATTCATGAGTCTATACCAATACCTTACATGATACATGAGTACACGTACTTAGGATTTCATGATACATGAATATGCTTACATATACCTACCTGTTGCATGAACACACTTACATGAATACCATACAGGAACACTTCTTCATAGGTGCATTATCCTGTATTTACTTACCTTGGATACTTGTAATTAGATCTAAGAAGATGATTTATTAGTACTTACTGTTTAAATTGTCTTTCCTATCCCCGTTCAATGCGATGTTTCGGCGGGACTTACCATTCCGAATCTCACTGATTAGCTCCAGTGGTCGATGACGTCTACGGATGTCTAAGGTAGTCACTTAATTAGTAGTCAGTGACGGGACTAACCATCCCACCATCCACTGTTGCAACAGTGGATGAGATGTGAATCTTCGGAGGATCATTAGGTTGACGATATGCATCAAGAGATCGATATAGGGACTAACCCTCCTTCCATCCTGCTGCTGCTACAGAGGATGAGGGGACACTCTTCGGATGTTCCTTAGGGTCTATCTTTCGCTTCAAGGATGTCGTGTTTGCCCTGGTAACCCAAGACAATAACACTTACCTATTTATATTTTCCTAACTTACTTTATTTTGTGATACTTTCACATAAACGATGAGTTAGACTAAGTACTCTTGTACTAGTCAATAGAAAGGAAAAGTTATCATATTACTTTCAGAACATTCGAGTCTTGGTAGAAGATTACTTAGCCATAACAGAACATACGAGTCTTGGTACAAGACAACTTAGCCATAACAGAACACTCGAGTCTTGGTAGAAGACTACTTAGCCATAACAGAACATACGAGTCTTGGTAAAAGACTACTTAGCCATAACAGAACATTCGAGTCTTGGAAGAAGACTACTTAGCCATAACAGAACATTCGAGTCTTGGTAGAAGACTACTTAGCCATAACAAAACATTCGAGTCTTGGTAGAAGACTGCTTAGCCATAACAGAACATTCGAGTCTTGGTAGAAGATTACTTAGCCATAACAGAACATTAGGGTCTTGGTAGAAGACTATCATATCCTCTTCCTAGTTTACTTTATTTTGTGATATATTCACATAAACGATGAGTTAGACTAAGTACTCTTAGTACTAGTCAATAGAAAGGAAAACCTGTCATTTTACTTGGTCATAACAAAATATCGGGTCTTGGTAGAAGATCGCATTTCATACTTATCTCAATTGTTCTATTTGAGGATTTATACGACATTCTTAACAACATTCCAAAATAGGACAATATCACATAAATACTTATGAATTCACCAGCTTTAAAGCTGATACTCGCTTTCAAAATTTCTTGTATCCTCAGGTCATCATAGACAGGTACCGATGCAAGGAGAAAGGAAGATGGAGCTTGTTCAAGACTTATCTTTCATTTTGATTTATGCTTTAGTGTTTTTCAAAATCTGCGGGTGCCAAACGTCATTCCGTTATTACGACCATTCTTTATGTCGTTGTTATCAGTCGATAGTATGGTGCAATTTATCAGATAGTGCCTTAGCCTAAAATCCGGTTGAAGGTAGTTAGTACGGTAGTAGTCCTTTTAGAGCTACGTTGTAGTACTACGTTAATTTTCCCATTACATATTTTTAGTGATACCCTCACTTAAACATAAATGTACAAACTATATTTTTGGATAATGATAGTTATACTTTGGAAAATACTTACTCTTACAAGAGACACACACATAACAGTTAGGTCTTGGTAGAAGACACCTTCATATACTAGAAGGAATCATAGGGATTCTAGAGTTTTTCAAACACTTACAATTCATATACACTTTCAAATTCTTATAATACATAGACTTACAACTTCTTACATACAAATTAAGACACTAAATACTTATGATCTCACCAGCTTCAAAGCTGATACTCGCTTTCAAAATTACTTGTATCCTCAGGTCATCATAGACAGGTACCGATGCAAGGAGAAAGGAAGATGGAGCTTGTTCAAGACTTATCTTTCATTTTGATTTATGCTTTAGTGTTTATCAAAATTTGACAGAATACAATTGTATAATAATTATTTTATTAATGCAATGGATGATGTTGTTGCTTGCTTACTACTTTACATTGTTATTGATATTATACATGACGTCCTCCGCCCCTGAACGTTTCCGCCGTTCGTGGTTTTGGGGTGTGACAGATTGGTATCAGAGCATTGTTTATAATGAATTAAGTATATCAAGCCATAAAAGATATACTAACTATAAATACATGGGATTAAAACGCTCTGTCTCAGAGTTATACTTTTAAATATTAAAATATTTAAGTAAGTATACGTGCCTGCATTCATACTAAAATCTGTGTCACAACGACAAGAACAAAAGTATTACGATTGTTGAATATCACAAGTAAGCCTGGGGATATATGGTCAGTCTTAGGAATGACATAGCCTGATCAACTATGCTGGTCCGAGGAGTGATTGGAATATGCCCAAGAATGGTTGTGATATGGCAACAAGTCTAAAAACTTACCAACACAACCCTAAAGAAATACCATATGGGTATTTGATCTTACTATAATTAGCTTAGTTAGTTCGTCTATTTTAGCTATTTCTTATATCCCTTTTCTCGCGTAGATAACATGGCTGGATTCCATCCCCAGGACAACCTGTTCCTTCCAAACGAAGTAATTGTTGGATGGTTTGGAGAAGAACCATATGATGATCATCCAATCCCTCTGAATGATCACCATGCTGACGACCTTTCAGACGATGCCATCTCCGAACCCGAGGTTGAGAACCTACCCCAGGCAGCCCCCGTTCCGATTCCTAACCCTCGTCCGGCTTTTCAAGGCCCGACGACTGAGTGGGTGGAATGTTTGGAAACTTGGAGCCAAGGACAAGACCAGCCCATGCCATTTAATGGTGACCGAAGCTTCTATGACCTGAGCAATGGGGGCTCAGCATACAGGATCATGCCAATTCTGATCCGAAGAGTTGCCCGAAACGAAATTCAGGGCAGGACAGCTCTACAACGTATCGCAGAAGTTAATACAAATGGAGGGATGCACATGCTTCGCACCAGTCGCCTTAAGCATGCTCGTGAGAGGTCTGAGAGAGACCAGGAAACCCTGCTGCAAGCACTGGCTGAATCAGGAGCCGAAGACATGGAGCTTCGGGTACGCCAGAGAGTGTACGAAAGAAACCTACTTGAGGTGGAACGCCAAGTGGCTGAACTTAGAATTCACCAGGGAGATGACCGTCGCTAGTAGTAGATGCTTTACCTTATATTCCTTGTTAGAAAGGAATCGTCTCTCTGTCTATGCCCGATGTGGCATTCTCTATGAAACTATCTTCTACTTTAAGTACTTTGGTTAGGTCTGTTTACTGTCAGGAACTATCTTCTCTGGTTATGATGTAAGGCCTTTTTACAAGGTCATTTTTTTCCGAACCTGTATGTCATGAATATCAAAGATATTGACAGTCGGCTAACTTCTGTGTCGTTCTTTATTCGAACACTCTTATCATACTTCCTTTAGAGTCTATTTGAAACATGCTATAGTCAAGTCATTAGACTATAGCAATTTGACTCCAGAGACATTTCCAAGTCTCTTTCAATGGGTGGATCACGCTATTCACCAACCACCAATACCTCAGCAAGAACGACAAACATCTCGAAACCATTTTAAGAAACTTACTCCCGATCTTTACCAGGACTGCATCATAGGGATGTAGGTTGAACTTTCCTGAACATACTTCCATTCCATTCTAGGACTGCATCATGGGGATGTAGGTCGAACTTTAGAGAACATACTTCTATTCTTTTCATGAGCGCTCGAACTACGTGTAGATTCAGCCATTTTCGCTCACAAATTCATTTTTCTTTCGGTGTAACAGAATCATGAATCCCAAGAAAAACGATCAGCCCATCAACCAAACACCAACTCTTCAGATTGATGCAGCTACCTTTCAAGCTGCAGTCTCGACTGCCGTGTCAGCTATTCTGACCCACCTAAACGCTAACGCTGCAAGTGCTAGCGGGAATGTTAGCAATCATTCCAATCCAAGTATCAAGCGAAAGTCTTGGACGAACTCTAAGGACAAGTTGCTTCGAAAGGCGAACAAGAAACAACCACCAGTAACAACCTTCACAGCTACGACATCAGTACCTCCTACTACCATCCCTTCGGGAATCCCAATGGTCCCCAAACCAGCCAAACTTTATGCTGGAAAACTCCCAAAATGCATCAAATGCAATTATCACCACCACGGACCTTGTAGGGAGATGCAGTGCTCACACTGCAACAGGAACTGACATACTGCTAGTCACTGCAGAATCCAGATCCAACACGTTTCTTCAACCACCAATGTCCAAACCTCTCAGATATGCTATCTATGTGGCGTCATGGGACACTTCAAGAGGAACTGCCCATCGGAGAAGGACAACGGCAATTCCGGATGAGTTTGACCTCAGAATGTGAAAAGGCAGTTAAGGAACCTAATATAGTATAGGTTTCCTCCAAATCGTCAGTATTTTGTATGTACAAAAACATGTTTAAAACTAGTGCAACCAGAGTCTAATCTTTTGCGAGATTCCGTCCGTTAAGGGACTCTCGTGCTGCGTATACTTGTCTTTTGTAGTATACCTTGTTTAGTAGCAATAGTCTTGTAATAAATCCTAAGTACGTTAACTTTGTTAATGGTTGCACTGTTGTGTTTTGTCTGTATCGCCTTTTGTTCAAAAATCTAATGTCTTTAGTTCCATATGTTTCCGACTTTATCATGCGACTCGAGTAAATTAATCTTCGAAATACCAGCTTCATAAGTACATTTTTTTCTCAGCAAGTGTCTTTTAGCAAAGCCGTTATATCAGAACACCGAAGTACTCATACAAGGAGTATCTTATAGTTCTTTTCCCTTCCGAAGGAATCCCCAGATTATTGCTCATGCAGTACGTCAAGTTCAATTCCAGGATTCATACGGGTGATCTATCACTGAAGAATGTATACATGAGAGTGATATATAATCGATGTTCTACAGGTTTAGAATTGATGATTCCACTTTAACTTCTTTTCCCTCGATGGGATGTGAGATTAAGGAAGAATCAGTTATTCGACTACCTTTTCAATCTTAATTATATACGACTCGTATACACGAACTTGTGATCATTGAATCACGCATGAATTCTAATATGAACTTCAGGACAGAGACTGTCCAGGAGTACGAGTAATTGCATTGGCATAGGATCAAACTTAGAATCAGTATGACTCTTAGAACCAGACCGCCTTCAGTCTAAACACCTATGGAAGATACCAGAACAACCCGGACAACACAACGAACTACTCCACCATTGAATTAGAAGACCAGGCTTCTCACCCTTGAGAGCTCCGGTCTTATTCTTACCACAAGTCGACGGAGTGCGTCATATGTACCTCGACGACCAAAGACTTCGTTTAGATTTCCTTTAGAAATCGTTATCTCTGCCTCGCTTAGAAGAACCGATTGAGCAACCACAGGGAAAGAATTACTTTAGAAATGGACCTGAGATCCGAATATCACCAGTTCGAGTGTTAGGGAAGGATGTCCTAAAGACTACCCTCCAAACTCGATGCGGACACTTCGAGTCCGTAGTGATACCCCTCGGATAGGACCAATACGCCCATAGTATTCATGAGCAGAATAAGTAGAGTATGCCTTTCTTACTGGGACCAGTTCATCATTTGTCCATATAATGACTACTTATCCACCCTCGTAGTAAGAAAGAACCCATAGAAACATTACCCTCGGAGATACTTTCCACAAAGATCTCTGAACGAGAGCTTTGGAATATAGAGTCAAAATTTCCTGAGACACACTTTTAGTGTTGTGGGAATTCTTGAGTACTCTATCAGATTATCCAAAACCGTTGGAAATCTGTCGGCACCATGGTCACTGACAGAAAATTTGCCAAATTCTAGGTCTTACTGACCTACTATCATAGTCTATTCGGAACTCCCCGTAAACTTCAGGATCCCTTTCGACTTTGACCCAGCAAGGGATGGCCGTTGACTGGGAAGTAAACGAGAGAAAGAGCATTTGGAATTCCAAGTGAGAGGAAAAATTCGTTAGGAAACCTCACTCTAGGAATGGCTTAATACGCTTCGTAAAGCGTGGAAAGCTAAAATCCAATATAGTTAGGACCTCCAAGATTCTTACCAGAATCAGTCCTGCGTTTCACAAACTGGACCTACTCCGTGAACTCAGTAACATACATTTTCCCCTTCGCGTCTCGAACTTGAAACAGTATCCTTTAATTAGGACTTCCGTAATCTCTCTCGACGAGATCGAGGTTTACGAGATCCTTGCCTTTGTATTAGCACCGTAGTGACCCTCGACCGAGTGGTCAAGCGGACGAAGCAATGCCGTCGCCCGATAGTGAAGGTTCGTTGGGATTCCAACCGAGAACCCGATTTCACTTAAGTGCGCTAGAACAAATCAATTAGGAAGTTCCTCCTCACGACTCCCTCATTCGTGCATACTTCCTTGACTAAATTCTAATTTCAGGACGAAATTCCTTCTAACGGGGGGATGATGTGACAACCTGAAATTTCCATTCTAATCAAACCATTTCAATCCAATATAAGTAGAAGCAGTTACAGTGAAAATTCAGACTTATGGTATAAGTTTGGCATTTTCAGGATTTTACATCTATGGAGATATTAGGAGAGTGGATGCACTAGGATTTTGTGCAACACTGTATTTCCATTTCTCTCGATCATTAGAATCCATTCCGAGAATAGAAATGTTTTCTGCCAAAAATCTCAGGACTATAAATAGAATTCTGAACCAAATTGGTTCATTAGTTGAATTCCAATTAGAGAAAAGCCAATTTCTCTCTCACGGATCTTCGGGTTTTCATCCTAGATTGTGAGTCTACTTTCCTAGATGTGTTTTATTACTTGTTATATGCTTAATAACATTATTTACATGTCCAAAGTACAAGATCTGGGAGTTTACCGCCCAAGAACGTTCTTGGGGAGTAAACTCCAAAATTGAGCTTTAAGGCTACCTAGTCCCGTTTCCTTGTTAGACAACTAGTTAGGGACTTTATGTATGAACATTAGAGGCTAGAAATCAATCAAAATCAAATAGTTATTAGGAGTTTACGGCCAAGGATATGCTCTTGGGCCGTAAACCCCTTTTTCAAGGGCTATGAGTGCCCTAATCACCCCCAAAGGCTTGGAACCTATTTTAGACAAATACCCTAATGTGTTTAGGACCTACGAAACATAAGAAAGGCACAAGTATTGAAGAGTTTATGGCCAAGAGTGGTTCTTGGGCCGTAAACTCCCATAAAGGGGTCAAAGGACACCCTAAACCCTTCCTTAAGCCAAGAGACAATTTGGTCATGTACCTAAATGTGTTATGGACTAGCTAAAACATTTAGAACCCTATGTGTGAGGGAGTTTACGGCCCAAAAGGTTCCAAGGCCGTAAACTCCATAAAATGGTGCCAAATGTGCCATAAACTCTTCTTAAGCCAAGTACCAAAGCCTAGTTTAATCCCTAGAAATGTTTGAGACTTGAAAGCACCATAATAACCCTCCCAAGGGAGTTTACGGCCGTAAACTCCAAGGGAAGGAGGTCTTTGGGCCGTAAACTCCCCAAAGGAGTTCATATGGTGCCCAAACACTTGTGTAAGCCTAAAATCAATTCCCCACTAGAGTTGTAGAAATTCTAAGCACCATTTCAAGACTTGGTTGAGAGTTTACGGCCAGGATATTACTCCCCTGGGCCGTAAACTACAATGAATATGGTCTTTTGACCTTAAACTCCCATTAGGGGCATTGCACTCCTTTGTTGCAACCCATTAGCCTCGTAGCACATGACCAAAAAAGACCAATGTTGTTTATGCTTTATAAAAATTAGAGTACTTCATTTTATAAAAATGTTGCGGAATTTGTTCCCAGAAAAACATGGTAAATACGTTATTAAAACATTTTCGAAGAAACGTATTTATTTCATTTTAAAACGTTTGGGATGTCATCGTTAATACAGAAACATAAGAATAAACAAAACTTACAATTATTTACACTAGTGATCTACATCTCTTTAAATCTCTCAGTGTAATGTCACTTCATATCAACACCTGTGATATAAATAAACTGAGTGGGTCAGGTTGGGAAACCTGGTGAGTACATAGGGTTTTCAACCCACAATAATATAATTATTATGTTTAAACAATCAAACAATCAACCCAATTACCCATCCCCATTATCTTTTTTAGTCTTAAGGATCTACCCTAAGAATCAGCTATTTCTCATTCATTCATTCCTAAGGATCATCCTAAGGAAACAACATGAAGTCCAATGTTGCCAATGACACATTGGTCAAGCGCAGCTGCTAATATTGTCACTTAGGCTCAGCTGCCAGAATTAGGACATTTTCTATGAGGCGCTTCTGCCGGTATTGACCTTTAAACACTACTGTCATGGTCATAAGGCTCCCTATTAGGCGCAGCTGCCGATACTATCCTTGGAGCGCAGCTGCTAGGACGTTTACCGTAGATCTAAATCATCTACGGGTTGTGGCGCAGCTGCCAGTGCTCATCTATAGGGTACTAGGTCCACTGCTGCCAATGTATACCTATAGGGCACTAGGTCCGTACTACTAATGTTCCTCTATTTCAGCTTTTATCCATCATCATTCATCTACCCATGTTTTACCCAACATATCTTCTAGATATAAAATACTTTATACAGTTTACATCATTTAAAACATGTATAAAAATCTTTCACCAGCATAGACAACAAGTATTCAGACAATATGCACACATAACACGTAATTTATATTAAAATACTTCATATCTATGTGTAAGATGAAAGAGACCATGCACTCACCCGATTAGGTGGTGATTCCGAACTCAGACAGCACTTCGTTATCTCAAAACAATTTTCCTCGACAAAACCTAGTATCAATACCACTAGGGTTTAGTTTTTAACGTTAACCACGACTAATTAATAGTCTAGCTATTATTACTATTATATAAGCGTTAAATAACACTCAATATAACTCATAATAATAGCCCAAATAATTATTTTAAGGTCCTAATAATGTTACTATAATTAAATAAAATCTATATTAAATATAGTATAGGCGTAGCTCACTTACAGCGAGTTTTTATTAAAAACCGGGCTTCGCTGGAGCAGCGTTTCCAAGTCGAAAACTTTTCTTCTCGGAGCCGTCGGGCGCTCCGGGGCCTTCTTCTCGTGCTAGGGAGGTTCCGTAGACTTGGGAGGGGTTTAGGGAGGCTAGAGAGAAGTTAGAGAGAGAAAGAGAGGCTTATGGTGTGAAGAAAATATGAGGAGTTCACCCTTGTATTTATAGGAGTTTTATAGTAAAGTAGTCTCTAAGCTTCGTCCGTAACTTTTGCATACGAGCTCCGTTTTTGTCTGTCTTTTTACCGTTGAGTTCCTATTAATGAGATCTTCAACTTTCATTTAGACCTCGTTGGCTAATTCTCATTCTATCTCGGATTTACAAAACTGTATCGAATTCGCCGCGCTCGAAAAGTAGGGACTAAGCTTCGTCCATAACTTTCGCATACGAGCTCCATTTTTGTCTGTCGTTTTACCGTTAAGTTCCTATTAATGAGATCTTCAACTCTCATTTAGACCTCGTTGGCTAATTCTCATTCTATCTCGTATTTACAAAACTGTATCGAATTCGCCGCGCTCGAAAAGTAGGGACTAAGCTTCGTCCATAACTTTTGCATACGAGCTCTATTATCGACGTTCTTTATATCCACGCGTTGGTATTTACGAGTACTACAACTTTCATTCAGATCCCGTCGGCTAAAAATCGACCGATCTAAAATTCAGATTTCGGGCTGTGCATTGCTATGCTAAATCTTAGAAAAATCATAACTTCCTCATACGAAGTTAGATTTGGGCGTTCTTTTTATTGATGTTCTTAGTTTAACATATTCTACGACTTTCGTTTAGATCGCTAAGGCTAAATCTCGCTCTATCATAAATTCACTATTTACGTTTCTCGGTATCGTGCCGGTTCCGTCGCGAAACTTCAACGGGTCATAACTTCTTCGTTATAACTCGGTTTTCGGCGTTCTTTATATGTACGAAAACCTTGTAACATACTCTAAAACTTGGTTAAGATTATTTATTCTAAATAATCTTTTGTCGAAAAGTCGTTTTCGACCCCTATTGCCTCTAATTTGACTAGCCCATATTTGCAGGCGTTACAATTATCTCCCCCTTAGGATGATTACGTCCCGGAATAATCAATGAAACAGGGTCGTATAATGACTCCATACGTCATCTCTTCATCCTAGGTAATAATTATAACTTCTACATTCCTTCGATTCTATCTCTTAAACTCATTGACTGTAAGAGTACTCGATCGTGCACCTACTCTCTACCTCAGGTTAGACTCCAAATTATGACCTTCAAGTCACAATCTCGATCCTTGCTAGATACGGACTTGAGATAAGTTCTTTTATTACTACTATAGATCGATGTGTCATATTCTAATGACCTATCATCGTATGTTGCAACACTTAGACTTAGGTCTCTTAGAGTTAAATTCTAAAACAGACTATGCCTTCCTTCATGTTCTAATGTGATATAATCACACTTTAACATTAGGCATTTCTAGCCACCAACTTCTTTAACAACAAGTGCGATACTTCTATTGATCGCTTTGATTTCAACCGTTTGGTTTAAGTCAGACGCTACATCAAACTTGGTTCTCTGAACCACACAACATACTCATCGTAGTCGGACTCGATTCGATATGACCACTAGGGTTGGAATATCAACAATCTTCTTAGTCATTACCGAAACGATGGTAACAACACACTTGAATAAAACGAAATCAATTACTAGCTTCTTGGTAACCTTGTGACTTTCCCTGATCCAAGTGTGAGTCCTGTGCTTCCGGTAGTATAGGCCTCTACTACCATTCACACCTACTCATACTCGTCTCATGTATTGTCCCGCAGTTTTCCAAGTCACCACACAATAAAATCATATAACAACTTAACACATCAAATATCAAAACGAAGGTTTTTATTATTCCTTGAAACTATTACATAGGTGTTCAAGTTCACCCTAGACTATGCCTCTAACAGGCTACATCATACGATTCTATGGCTACTTCATAACTCGATCTTTGGATGTCAAGCCGTCACTCCTGAATCCTCGCATTGTCATCTGCTTCGTCAAGGATCATTTGAAATGCTCTCGCCTTTGGCTTTCGCGGCACATTTGGCTTTGTAGCCCCCTCTCTCTTTGGGCAATCTTGCTTGAAGTGCCCTTCCTCATTACATTCGTAACACACCCTTTTATTGAATTCACACTCGTTGGCATAATGCCCATGCTTCCCACACTTGAAACAAGTTACTTCCTCACTGCATTTTCCAGAGTGTTTCTTTTTGCACTTCTCGCACCATCTTTCTTCGCTCCCTCCTCTAAACTTCCTGGTACTGGTCTTGCTTCTCTCATCGGGCTTTGCAGACCCCTCAAACTTCCTCTTTTCACCAACCTCAATCTTGTTGGCAGCTCTTCCCTTAATCATATCTTCCACAGACTTGGCAGCCTAGATAGCTGCCTCCAGAGTAGGTGCCTGACGCACTGGCACCGCATACTCCCATGGAAGTCCCTTTGCGTACTTGTCGATTTTCGTCAGCTCATCCAGAACAAGGCGCAAGGCAAACTCCATCTTCTCTGTGAAGTTGTTGGTATATTCATCAATTGACATGCTTCCCTTCTTCAGGGTTAGAAACTGGTTCTCTAGCTCGAGCAGGTTTTGAGCTGAGCAGTACTTTCGTTTGAATTGTACCAGAAATTCTGCCCATGTCAGTTGCAGGGGCTTGTTGGGGCTTAAAGTCTTCCCCAAGGTATTCCACCAACGTACAACGCCTCCTCGAAACCGACGCACTGCAAACATGGTCTATAGCTTCCCTCTGCAACCGCATGTCATGAAAGCTAACTCTATCTCCGAGATCCAATCCATGACCCCGATCGGATCCTCCTTTCCAGTGAAAGTCGATGGCTTGCAAGTCAGAAAATCCTTGTACTTGCATCCATTCCTCTCGACTTCGTCATCTTGGTTGTTTTGTTGAACTATTGGTGGGTTGACTTGACCAACAGTTCCACTGTAGTCTCCTTCCTCAGTCTGCCCTTCGTTCAACTCGGGCTGTTCGATCTGAATAGTGGCTTCCTCTCGATTTTGCTGGAGCAAACGTCTAGTTTCCTCCATATGACGATCCAACATCGCTTGGATCATTGCTTGCACTCCTGCCATCGTTATTGGCTCAGCAGTGGCTACCACAACCGGTATTTGCTCAATCGCTGGGGGTTGATCTCGGTTCCCATTTGCATTCATGTTTCCGCTACGGGTTCTTGCCATCTTGATCTATACACTGAATGAGGTGAATCTAGACCTTTACATAGGATTGACGTTTAAATCATTCTTATCACTCCGAAACGTTTATATGCTAGTTCTAATATCGTAGTTAAACGCTTAGAATCCTAAACACATAAGGTTTCCAGATCCGGTCGGCAACAGACCATAGATCCGAACAAATAACAGCATATCAGGCACAAGCATTTAGCACATAAAAGCATTTTAGGCACAATTCCTAAAATAATCTAGTGCTCATACCTCACAATCATCGCTTAACATTCTAAGTTTAAGTCTACAAATAAATCCATATTCCTAGTTCGCTCAAACTAATGCTCTGATACCAACTGTGGCATCCCCATTTTCACGGCCAAAAAAGACCGATGTTGTTTATGCTTTATAAAAATCAGAGTACTTCATTTTATAAAAATGTTGCGGAATTTGTTCCCAGAAAAACATGGTAAATACGTTATTAAAACATTTTCGAAGAAATGTATTTATTTCATTTTAAAACGTTTGGGATGTCATCGTTAATACAGAAACATAAGCATAAACAGAACTTACAATTATTTACACTAGTGATCTACATCTCTTTAAATCTGTCAGTGTAATGTCACTTCATATCAACACCTGTGATATAAATAAACTGAGTGGGTCAGGTTGGGAAACCTGGTGAGTACATAGGGTTTTCAACCCACAATAATATAATTATTATGTTTAAACAATCAAACAATCAACCCAATTACCCATCCCCATTATCTTCTTTATTCTTAAGGATCTACCCTAAGAATCAGCTATTTCTCATTCATTCATTCCTAAGGATCATCCTAAGGAAACAACATGAAGTCCATTGTTGCCAATGACACATTGGTCAAGCGCAACTGCTAATATTGTCACTTAGGCTCAGCTGCCAGAATTTGGACATTTTCTATGAGGCGCTTCTGCCGGTATTGACCTTTAAACACTACTGTCATGGTCATAAGGCTCCCTATTAGGCGCAGCTGCCGATACTATCCTTGGAGCGCAGCTGCTAGGACGTTTACCGTAGATCTAAATCATCTACGGGTTGTGGCGCAGCTGCCAGTGCTCATCTATAGGGTACTAGGTCCACTGCTGCCAATGTATACCTATAGGGCACTAGGTCCGTACTACTAATGTTCCTCTATTTCAGCTTTTATCCATCATCATTCATCTACCCATGTTTTACCCAACATATCTTGTAGATATAAAATACTTTATACAGTTTACATCATTTAAAACATGTATAAAAATCTTTCACCAGCATAGACAACAAGTATTCAGACAATATGCACACATAACACGTAATTTATATTAAAATACTTCATATCTATGTGTAAGATGAAAGAGACCATGCACTCACCTGATTAGGTGGTGATTCCGAACTCAGACAGCACTTCGTTATCTCAAAACAATTTTCCTCGACAAAACCTAGTATCAATACCACTAGGGTTTAGTTTTTAACGTTAACCACGACTAATTAATAGTCTAGCTATTATTACTATTATATAAGCGTTAAATAACACTCAATATAACTCATAATAATAGCCCAAATAATTATTTTAAGGTCCTAATAATGTTACTATAATTAAATAAAATCTATATTAAATATAGTATAGGCGTAGCTCACTTACAGCGAGCTTTTATTAAAAACCGGGCTTCGCTGGAGCAGCGTTTCCAAGTCGAAAACTTTTCTTCTCGGAGCCGTCGGGCGCTCCGGGGCCTTCTTCTCGTGCTAGGGAGGTTCCGTAGACTTGGGAGGGGTTTAGGGAGGCTAGAGAGAAGTTAGAGAGAGAAAGAGAGGCTTATGGTGTGAAGAAAATATGAGGAGTTCACCCTTGTATTTATAGGAGTTTTATAGTAAAGTAGTCTCTAAGCTTCGTCCGTAACTTTTGCATACGAGCTCCGTTTTTGTCTGTCTTTTTACCGTTGAGTTCCTATTAATGAGATCTTCAACTTTCATTTAGACCTCGTTGGCTAATTCTCATTCTATCTCGGATTTACAAAACTGTATCGAATTCGCCGCGCTCGAAAAGTAGGGACTAAGCTTCGTCCATAACTTTCGCATACGAGCTCCATTTTTGTCTGTCTTTTTACCGTTGAGTTCCTATTAATGAGATCTTCAACTCTCATTTAGACCTCGTTGGCTAATTCTCATTCTATCTCGTATTTACAAAACTGTATCGAATTCGCCGCGCTCGAAAAGTAGGGACTAAGCTTCGTCCATAACTTTTGCATACGAGCTCTATGATCGACGTTCTTTATATCCACGCGTTGGTATTTACGAGTACTACAACTTTCATTCAGATCCCGTCGGCTAAAAATCGACCGATCTAAAATTCAGATTTCGGGCTGTGCACTGCTATGCTAAATCTTAGAAAAATCATAACTTCCTCATACGAAGTCAGATTTGGGCGTTCTTTTTATTGATGTTCTTAGTTTAACATATTCTACGACTTTCGTTTAGATCGCTAAGGCTAAATCTCGCTCTATCATAAATTCACTATTTACGTTTCCCGGTATCGTGCCGGTTCCGTCGCGAAACTTCAATGGGTCATAACTTCTTCGTTATAACTCGGTTATCGGCGTTCTTTATATGTACGAAAACCTTGTAACATACTCTAAAACTTGGTTAAGATTATTTATTCTAAATAATCTTTTGTCGAAAAGTCGTTTTCAACCCCTATTGCCTCTAATTTGACTAGCCCATATTTGCGGGCGTTACACCTAAATCCCCGGGTTGCCCACTATTTAAGCCACCTATTAGCCCCCAATCCTGCCTCCTTCACCCTCTAAAGCTTTGAGAAAACCCTAATTCGTTCTTGAGTGATTCTAGTGATTTTTGTGTGCTATTGTGAAGGCTTGAAGAAGGAGAAGAAGAAAGAAGCAAGGAGAAGGACTGTAGAGCAGAGATTCAAGGGAAAGCAAGAGCTCTTTGAGGTATTCTTCAGTTTTCCTTCCCTTTTATGCCTTAAAACCCTCTCTAGATCTTGTTAATACCTTTCTCAAAGCCTTATGTTGATATGGAAGCTCTCTTATGCCGAGATAACCTTAGATCTGTTCATTTAGGAGTTGTAGAGCCCAGATCTATTGCCTTTATGGAGTTATTTTGCATATTAACCCTAGATCTACCCCTTTTAAGCATCTTTTAGCCTTTATTCCCTTGTTCATGTGTTTGTACACGTAAAGTTGGAAACTTTACGTGGTAAATCAGCTTATTGGACTCAGATCTATCATTTGTATGTATTGGATTCGAGCAGAATCGAGTGTAGAGTAGTTGCATGGCGGTGACTCGGCGAGTCGGAAGAACGACTCGGCGAGTCGAGTCGCGAGTCCCCGATTTCTTCCTTTTGAGCGGTGTCGAGTGGGACCAGTGAGTAGAGGAGTGGACTCAGCGAGTTTGAGGGTAGACTCAGTAATGGAGGGACTCGGCGAGTTGTTCATACAACTCGGCGAGTCCAAGGCAATCTTCTTAAGCTCAAGAACAACTCGTCGAGTTGTTCATATGACTCGGCGAGTCGGATGAGGATTGTCTGAGTTCTTGGGTCGAATGAGTACTCGTCGAGTCGATGCCATACTCGACGAGTAGCAGCGAGTAGGGTCGAGGGGTGAGGATAGGGACTCGGCGAGTTGGCGGCCCAACTCGGCGAGTCAGGTCAACTGTGGGTGGACTTTGACCGAGAGTTGACTTTGACCAATGGTAAAAGAGTCATTTTACCCAGTGCAGTGTTTAGTATTTGATTAAGTGTGTTTATGGACTTGTAGCCGGGGAGATACCGGAGCAGCAGCAGTTAGCCCTCACAGCTATTCACTCAGCAGCCAGTTCACGAGGTGAGTTTCCTTTCGGTAGGAACGGGTCTACGGCCACAATGCCGACCCGTTTAATTATCAGTAGTTCTGGGCTTTGGTCTGATGCAGTAGTTAGAGTGCTTGATGTCTTTGTGATACAAGGATGTTTGTGTTATGTGTACCGGATTCTGTTCCGATGCAGTATGCAGTTTATGTGTTTATAATGGTTGTTATGTTTTATGCTATGCCATGATCAGTCAGTTCCGGACTTCGGTCCGATGCAGTTAGTTTCGGACTTCGGTCCGATGCAGTCAGTTCCGGACTTCGGTCCGATGCAGTTAGTTCCGGACATCGGTCCGATGCAGTCAGTTCCGGACTTCGGTCCGATGCAGTTAGTTCTGGACTTCGGTCCGATGCAGTCAGTTCCGGACTTCGGTCCGATGCAGTTAGTTCCGGACTCTGGTCCGATGCAGGGGACAAGGTCCCAGTCAGTTCCGGACTTCGGTCCGATGCAGCTAGTTCCAGACTTCGGTCTGATGCAGTGGGCAAGGCCCAGTATGTGCTTTATATATGTTTTGTATGGTATGTGGTAGTTTGGGGGAGCTCACTAAGCTTCGTGCTTACAGGTTTAGTTTTGGTTTCAGGTACTTCCGCTAGCAGAGGGAAGAGCTCGGGATGATGGCATCGCACACACCACAGCTTCAGCTTTTATCCTGGGAGTCGATTTAGTTTCTTGATTTTGATATGACATAGACGTGATACAGTTTTTCCGCACAATGTTTTATTATGTTCGGGATACATCACATATGGTTTTATGATATGACACTCAGATTATAGTTTTTGGTTATATTGAAAAATGAAATTTTTGGGTCGTATTTTTGGGTTGTTTCAAGTTGGTATCAGAGCCCTGGTTTGAGGGATTCAGATACACTTCCGGGTGTATCTGAACTCAAACTAAAGGGAAATAAAAAGATTTTTTTTAAAGAGAAATGTTTTCTAAATGAATTTTGAAAGCACTTAGAAAGAAAGAAATTTTTAAACCAGATAAGGGTGTGGTGCATGCGATCAGCCGAGCTCAAGTAAGTACTCCCAATTTACCCATACAAATTATTTGTTCAGTTTCAGTTTCAGTAGAACAGCATGCTAGTATAGGACTAAGGATCTAGGACGATGCCTTATGTGCCTGCTCTATGTGTTACAACTTTATGATTATTGCATGCTAGTACTGAGTAGACAGCAGTAGGATAGCCTGTTTAGGTTATGCCTTATAGTATGAGCTTAGCATTGTATGCTAGTACAGTTTCTCGTTATGAGAATAGTTTTGCCTGAGTATGTTTCCTTTATCCGAATGCTGCTTGCTTCGTGATTTGTGGGAGTTCTCAGTGATGGGAGTTAGCCATTAGGTGAACACGTCACACCACATGTGATCAGGGTTGAATAATCCCAGAGTGCTGGAACTGACCCTATTGCGCAGCTCTTGTTTGAGTCCAACCGTTATAGGGACGGGTCTTTTACTTGAAGGATTATCTGATCCTCGTCACATGTGATGGTGTTCAGGTGGTGGCTAATTAGCATTATAAGGAGACCTTCAGCAGCTGAGGACTAGTTGAGTTGAGCCTGAGGTTTCCCTAGGGCAAGCCTAGGATGAGAGTAGCAGAGATCAGTAGTAGTATAAGCGACTTGTTGGAGTCAAGGCAGCTCTTGAAGAAAGTACGGATAGATGTGGAAGGTAGTATGGGCCCGTACTACTGAAAGCAGAGGATCCGTACTCGAATCAAGAAAGGCTGAGACACGACTAGGGAGCTAGTTGTAGTATCAATGATCCCTTGAGATATTTCAGTTTCTGATGTAGTTGTGATGTGTTTCAGAATGGTGGTTTTGCGTTCGAGACCAGTAGCCGGCAGCGGAGGTGTCGGGGAGGGATCAGGTTCAGGCTCGGGGGACGAGCGCATCGATGAGCAGACCCGAGAGTTTCTTTCTTCGGACATTACGCACATCATTATAGAGCAGACTCCTGTGATCTTCGGTTCGATCAAGGAGGGGATTCTAGAGCTGATGGAGGAGAGATTGGGCACCTTCCGTGCCGAGGTGGCGGCCATGATGGGGTCGCGCACCCTTACTTTCAGGGAGCTCAGGGCATGTGGAGCTCCGGACTATCATGGGGCGCGGGACCCCATAGCGAGTACTAGATGGTTGGCGGATGTGGCCAACGCTTTCCACACTAGCAGGTGTCCCGAGTGGGACAAGGTCAGATTGGCGTCCTGTCTTCTGAAGGAAAGGGCACGGGATTGGTAGGAGGAGGTCGGAAATGCCATTGGAGATGATGCAGCATTGGACGCCATGACTTGGACTGATTTCTCTACCAGGTTCAGGGCGGAGTTTGCACCGGTTATTGAGGTGCAGCAGCTAGCTAGGGAGTTTCAGGACCTCACCCAGACTACAGAGACAGTGGCGGAGATCACCGCCAAGTTCAGGGAGAGGGCTCTTCTCGTTCCTCAGTACGTGGCTGAGGAGGAAATGAAGAAGGCCCGCTATCATGAGATGTTGCGGAGCGATATCCGCCAGTTTGTGAGCCGGTCCAGCTGTAAAACGCTGGTAGATATGATTGCTAGGGCTCGGGAGAGGGAGATTGATCTCGAGATGGAGAAGAAGAGGAAACCGGAGGCGGTTTCGGGTTCAGGCGGTTCGGGCAAAAAGCCCAAGGTTTCAGATCACAGATCTAGGAGTCAGCAGAGCCACGGTCGATGTGGCTAGTGTGGGAGATTGCACGAGGGAGCATGCAAGGCAGGGAGTTCCGGCTGCTACAAGTGCGGTCGGATTGGGCATTTGAGTAGGGATTGTACGGCCCCTGCTCCTGCCGTTGCAACATCAGATCTGATTTGCTTTCAGTGCAATCAGAGGGGACATAAAAAGTCCCAGTGTCCGGGTTTAGCTGCAGCAGGGAAGGTGGCTGCACCTGCCCCTGCTACCTTAAGGATTACAGATGGCCGGCAGGGTCGAGCTGATGCGCCAGTGGCGAAGAGTGGGGCGTTTCAGATGACAGCAGAGGAGGCGCGAGCGACTCCTGATGTAGTGACGGGTACGTATCTTCCCTTCATCTCTTTATTATTGTTGACTGAATATTGCTTATGATTGTATGTTTTATTCAGGGTCGTTCTCTGTGAACGGCATTTCTGCTATGGTATTATTCGATTCGGGGGCTACCCGATCATTCGTATCGCTTGCGCCTAGCAAGAGATTTAGTAGAGCTCCAGGGGAGCTGGATTGTCCGTTAGAGGTTGAGATAGCAGATGATAGGACCGTGAGGGTCGGCAGAGTGTTTAGAGGGTGTTCTCTTCAGTTATTTGATGAGCAGTTTTCAGTGGACCTGGTACCTATTCCCCTGCGAGGGAATAAGGTTATTGTGGGCATGGATTGGCTAAGCCCCAATGGGGCGGTGATTGACTGTGAGCTTCAGCTAGTGAGGGTTCGCACTCTCAGTGGGGGAGAGTTAGTGATTCAGGGCGAGAGGCCACAGCGTGGACCGACCTTTTCTTCCGCCGCAAGGGCGAGGCGCTATGTTCAGCAGGGTTGCGCCGGTTTTGTAGCTTACGTCTTGGATGCCCGAGAGAAGGGCAAGATGACAGTTGATGATGTTCCTATAGTGCGGGACTACCCGGATGTGTTTCCCGAGGATTTTGTCGGGGATACCTCCTGAGAGACAGGTTGAGTTCAGGATCGACCTAATTCCTGGTGCGGCTCCGATAGCCAAGGGACCGTATCGACTAGCTCCCCCTGAGATGCAGGAGTTCTCTACACAGCTGCAGGAGCTGTTAGACAAGGGTTTCATTTGGCCGAGCAGTTCGCCTTGGGGAGCGCCGATCCTGTTTGTGAGGAAGAAGGATGGGTCGCATCGTATGTGTATAGATTATCGGGAGTTGAATAAGGTAACGGTGAAGAACCGTTACCCACTTCCGAGGATAAACGATTTGTTTGATCAGCTTCAGGGAGCGTCTTGGTTCTCCAAGATCGATCTACGCTCCGGTTATCATCAGATGAGGGTTAGAGATGAGGATGTACAGAAGACTGCTTTCAGGACCAGGTATGGTCATTATGAGTTTATGGTGATGCCATTTGGGCTCACCAATGCTCCAGCCGCGTTCATGGATCTCATGAACCGCGTGTGTAGGCCGATGCTGGATCAGTCAGTGATAGTATTTATAGATGATATCTTGGTTTATTCCAAGACTCAGGAGCAGCACGAGGAGCACCTGCGGGAGGTGCTGGAGGCTTTGAGGAGGGAGAGACTTTTCGCAAAGTTCTCCAAATGTGAGTTCTGGTTGCGCGAGATGCAGTTTCTTGGTCACCTCGTCAACCAGAAGGGTATTTTGGTAGATCCGGCCAAGATAGAGGCCGTGATGCAGTGGGAGGTCCCGAAGTCTCCATCTGAGATTCGGAGCTTCCTAGGGTTGGCAGGGTATTATCGGAGGTTTATTCAGGACTTCTCCAAGATAGCAGTGCCAATCACCTGACTGACCAAGAAGTTGGTGGTATTTCGTTGGGGCCCTGAGCAGCAGGCAGCATTCGAGACCCTCAGACAGAGATTGTGCGAGGCTCCGATCCTTACCTTGCCAGAGGGAGTAGAGGACTTCGTAGTCTACTATGATGCCTCGATCATAGGTATGGGAGCAGTATTGATGCAACGAGGCCATGTGATAGCTTATGCCTCGAGACAGTTGAAGCCTCACGAGGCTAATTATCCTACCCATGACTTGGAGTTGGGGGCGGTTGTGTTTGCCCTCAAGATTTGGAGGCATTACCTTTATGGGGTCCGTTGTACTATTTACACGGATCACAAGAGTTTGAGGTACCTTATGGATCAGCCGAGTCTGAACATGAGGCAGAGGAGGTGGTTGGATGTGCTAAAGGATTATGATTGTGAGATCCTTTACCACCCAGGGAAGGCCAACGTGGTGGCCGACGCCCTAAGCCGCAAAGTGTCGGCGGCCCCTATCAGAGATCTGTGTTTGAGGATGACAGTGATCACTCCGTTGTTGGAGCGGATCAAGGAGGCTCAGGTGGAGGGCCTCAAGGAGGAGAGACAGAAGTGAGAGAGGATCGTGGGTCGAGTAGCCTCGTTTGATTATGATAGTCGGGGATTGCTGACGCTTCACAGGAGGGTGTGGGTACCGTACTGGGGTGGAGTACGGCAAGTGTTGATGGATGAGGCTGATAAGTCTCGGTTTTCTATTCACCCAGGGGCGACGAAGATGTATCGAGATCTTCGACCTGATTATTGGTGGCCCTGCATGAAGCGGGACGTCGCCTGGTACGTTGAGAGATGCCTGACCTGCCGGAAGGTCAAGGCGGAGCACCAGAGACCTCACGGCAAGATGCAACCGTTAGACATTCCCGTGTGGAAATGGGAGGACATCACCATGGATTTTGTCACCAAGCTCCCCAGAACCGCACGAGGAGTGGATTCGATATGGGTAGTAGTGGATCGGCTGACGAAGAGTGCCCATTTTATCCCGATCCAGGAGAGTATATCGGCGGAGAAGTTAGCCGATATCTATGTACGAGAGATTGTGGCACGTCATGGAGTGCCGATATCGGTGGTGTCAGACCGAGATGTCCGTTTCACATCCAGATTCTGGAAGCGGTTCCACGACGAGATGGGTACTCGTCTCCATTTCAGCACCGCTTTCCACCCTCAGACGGACGGGCAGAGCGAGAGGACGATCCAGACTCTCGAGGACATGCTTAGGGCATGTGTCCTAGATTTCGGTGTCAGTTGGGATACGTATCTTCCGTTAGCAGAATTCTCGTATAACAACAGTTATCATGCGAGCATTGACCGACCTCCCTTTGAGATGCTGTATGGGAGGAAGTGTAGGACCCCGATTTGTTGGGGCGAGGTCGGTCAGCGGGTCATCGGGAGCACGGAGGTGGTGCTCAAGACGACTGAGTTGATCCAGCAGGTCCGTAGTAGACTGCATACTTCTCAGAGTCGGCAGAAAACCTACGCCGATAGAAGGCGTTCGGACTTGGAGTTCCAGGTGGGGGATATGGTCCTTCTGAAGGTCTCACCTTGGAAGGGTGTCATCAGGTTCCGGAGGAGGGGCAAGTTGGGCCCCAGATTTATTGGTCCTTTCAGGGTTTTGGCCCGGGTGGGTCGGGTTGCTTATCGATTAGATCTTCATGAGGAGCTTAGTCAGATCCACAACACTTTCCATGTGTCTCAGTTGAGGAAGTGTCTGGTGGATGAGTCAGCAGTTGTTCCCCTAGAGGATATTCAGGTTGATAGTAGCCTGAATTATATTGAGAGGCCGGTCGCGATTCTGGACCGAAAGACCAAGACCTTGAGGAACAAGGTAATTCAGTTAGTGAAGGTGCAGTGGCAGCACCGGAAAGGATCGGAATGGACGTGGGAGGCTGAGGAGGAGATAAGGGAGCACTACCCAGAGATATTTGCAGATTCAGCCGTAGCAGACTTCGAGGACGAAGTCTCCGGTATGATAATTCCTTGGTATTTATTTTGGAGTTTTATAAGAGGGACTCGGCGAGTTCATAGCCTGACTCACCGAGTGGGGACGAGTTTTCGAGCACGTGTTAGTCGGCGACTCGGCGAGTCCATATTCTGGACTCGGCGAGTCTGTCCGTCTGGGAGAAACCCTAAATCCCCGGGTTTCCCACTATTTAAGCCACCTATTAGCCCCCAATCCCGCCTCCTTCACCCTCTAAAGCTGTGAGAAAACCCTAATTCGTTCTTGAGTGATTCTAGTGATTTTTGTGTGCTATTGTGAAGGCTTGAAGAAGGAGAAGAAGAAAGAAGCAAGGAGAAGGACTGTAGAGCAGAGATTCAAGGGAAAGCAAGAGCTCTTTGAGGTATTCTTCAGTTTTCCTTCCCTTTTATGCCTTAAAACCCTTTCTAGATCTTGTTAATACCTTTCTCAAAGCCTTATGTTGATATGGAAGCTCTCTTATGCCGAGATAACCTTAGATCTGTTCATTTAGGAGTTGTAGAGCCCAGATCTATTGCCTTTATGGAGTTATTTTGCATATTAACCCTAGATCTACCCCTTTTAAGCATCTTTTAGCCTTTATTCCCTTGTTCATGTGTTTGTACACGTAAAGTTGGAAACTTTACGTGGTAAATCAGCTTATTAGACTCAGATCTATCATTTGTATGTATTGGAGTCGAGCAGAATCGAGTGTAGAGTAGTTGCATGGCGGTGACTCGGCGAGTCGGAAGAACGACTCGGCGAGTCGAGTCGCGAGTCCCCAATTTCTTCCTTTTGAGCGGTGTCGAGTGGGACCAGTGAGTAGAGGAGTGGACTCAGCGAGTTTGAGGGTAGACTCAGTAATGGAGGGACTCGGCGAGTTGTTCATACAACTCGGCGAGTCCAAGGCAATCTTCTTAAGCTCAAGAACAACTCGTCGAGTTGTTCATATGACTCGGCGAGTCGGATGAGGATTGTCTGAGTTCTTGGGTCGAATGAGTACTCGTCGAGTCGATGCCATACTCGACGAGTAGCAGCGAGTAGGGTCGAGGGGTGAGGATAGGGACTCGGCGAGTTGGCGGCCCAACTCGGCGAGTCAGGTCAACTGTGGGTGGACTTTGACCGAGAGTTGACTTTGACCAATGGTAAAAGAGTCATTTTACCCAGTGCAGTGTTTAGTATTTGATTAAGTGTGTTTATGGACTTGTAGCCGGGGAGATACCGGAGCAGCAGCAGTTAGCCCTCACAGCTATTCACTCAGCAGCCAGTTCACGAGGTGAGTTTCCTTTCGGTAGGAACGGGTCTACGGCCACAATGCCGGCCCGTTTAATTATCAGTAGTTCCGGGCTTTGGTCTGATGCAGTAGTTAGAGTGCTTGATGTCTTTGTGATACAAGCATGTTTGTGTTATGTGTACCGGATTCTGTTCCGATGCAGTATGCAGTTTATGTGTTTATAATGGTTGTTATGTTTTATGCTATGCCATGATCAGTCAGTTCCGGACTTCGGTCCGATGCAGTTAGTTCCGGACTTCGGTCCGATGCAGTTAGTTCCGGACATCGGTCCGATGCAGTCAGTTCCGGACTTCGGTCCGATGCAGTCAGTTCCGGACTTCGGTCCGATGCAGTCAGTTCCGTACTTCGGTTCGATGCAGTTAGTTCCGGACTCTCGTCCGATGCAGGGGACAAGGTCCCAGTCAGTTCCGGACTTTGGTCCGATGCAGCTAGTTCCAGACTTCGGTCTGATGCAGTGGGCAAGGCCCAGTATGTGCTTTATATATGTTTTGTATGGTATGTGGTAGTTTGGGGGAGCTCACTAAGCTTCGTGCTTACAGTTTTAGTTTTGGTTTCAGGTACTTCCGCTAGCAGAGGGAAGAGCTCGGGATGATGGCATCGCACACACCACAGCTTCAGCTTTTATCCTGGGAGTCGATTTAGTTTCTTGATTTTGATATGGCATAGATATGATACAGTTTTTCCACACAGTGTTTTATTTTGTTCGGGATACATCACGTATGGTTTTATGATATGACACTCAGATTATAGTTTTTGGTTATATTGAAAAATGAAATTTTTGGGTCGTATTTTTGGGTTGTTTCAAGAGTCAGTTCATTCATGAGTCTATACCAATACCTTACATGATACATGAGTACACGTACTTAGGATTTCATGATACATGAATATGTTTACATATACCTACCTGTTACATGAACACACTTACATGAATACAATACAGGAACACTTCTTCATAGGTGCATTATCCTGTATTTACTTACCTTGGATACTTGTAATTAGATCTAAGATGATGATTTATTAGTACTTACTATGTAAATTGTCTTTCCTATCTGCGTTCAATGGGATGTTTCGGCGGAACTTAGCATTCCGAATATCACTGATTAGCACCAGTGGTCGATGACGTCTACGGATGTCTAAGGTAGTCACTTACTTAGTAGTCAGTGACGGGACTAACCATCCCACCGTCCACTGTTGCAACAGTGGATGAGATGTGAATCTTCGGAGGATCATTAGGTTGACGATATGCATCAAGAGATCGATACAGGGACTAACCCTCCTTCCATCCTGCTGCTACTATAGAGGATGAGGGGACACTCTTCGGATGTTCCTTAGGGTCTGTCTTTCGCTTCGGCGATGTCGTGTTTGTCCTGGTAACCCAAGACAATAACACTTACCTGATTATATTTTCCTAACTTACTTTATTTTGTGATACTTTCACATAAACGATGAGTTAGACTAAGTACTCTAGTACTAGTCAATAGAAAGGAAAAGTTATCATATTAATTTCAGAACATTCGAGTCTTGGTAGAAGATTACTTAGCCATAATAGAACATACGAGTCTTGGTAGAAGACTACTTAGCCATAACAGAACACTCGAGTCTTGGTAGAAGACTACTTAGCCATAACAGAACATTCGAGTCTTGGTATAAGACTACTTAGCCATGACAGAACATTCGAGTCTTGGTAGAAGACTACTTAGCCATAACAGAACATTCGACTCTTTGTAGAAGACTACTTAGCCATAACAGAACATTCGAGTCTTGGTAGAAGACTACTTAGCCATAACAGAACATTCGAGTCTTGGTAGAAGATTACTTAGCCATAACAGAAACATTAGGGTCTTGGTAGAAGAGTATCATATCCTCTTCCTAGTTTACTTTATTTTGTGATATATTCACATAAACGATGAGTTAGACTGAGTAATCTTAGTACTAGTCAATAGAAAGGAAAACCTGTCATTTTACGTGGTCATAACAAAATATCGGGTCTTGGTAGAAGATCACATTTCATACTTATATCAATTGTTCTATTTGAGGATTTATACGACATTCTTAACAACATTCCAAAACAGGACAATATCACATAAATACTTATGAATTCACCAGCTTTAAAGCTGATACTCGCTTTCAAAATTTCTTGTATCCTCAGGTCATCATAGACAGGTACCGATGCAAGGAGAAAGGAAGATGGAGCTTGTTCAAGACTTATCTTTCATTTTGATTTATGCTTTAGTGTTTATCAAAATTTGACAGAATACAATTGTATAATAATTATTTTATTAATGCAATGGATGATGTTGTTGCTTGTTTACTACTTTACATTGTTATTGATATTATACATGACGTCCTCCGCCCTTGAACGTTTCCGCCATTCGTGGTTTTGGGGTGTGACATCTTGCCACCCGGCAGCACAAGGGCCTACCATTGCTTCCAGGTTGTTATGCAAATAGTCGAGAACTCTTAGAACTCCAACGCAAAGCCAACCTTAACTGGGATGAGCACAGAATATGTGAACACGATAGGTTACAAACCTCAAGTCGTGGGCTAGTGATTAACAAATCTCTTGATTAGTTCTTGAACCTATCTTAAGATCTTTTTAAGACTCCCACTGACCTCTTGACATATATGATTCTCTTTGTCAAGAACCATTCCTTGATAAAGAAAATATTCAATAGTTTAGTGCGGATTCATATCAAGTTAAACACTTCCCATAATTAGATTTAGTTGGTCTTTGTTTTATCCAAAACATCACAACTAACCAATCTCAAATGTACAAGATTAGGACACATCTTACTCTATATTTGATAAGTGTTATAAACTTTGTAAAGATTATGTCACTCAATGGCTCAATCTTGGAGTATGACTCTAAGATTTGATTTTGATGTATGATTTATCTTTTGAGTTAACCATTTCAACAACTCATGATTCCTCTCCTTACCCAAACAAATGAACTAAGGTGTCCTTAGAGGATCAATTGTGACATGGTTTCATAATCACTAAGATAATCATAAAACAAAATACTCAAGTATTCTCCCATCTCTTCAGATTGGAGAAACTTTTATCTTTCCGCCTTATTTGATTCTTCTTACTCATTATGTCTATCATTTAAACTCTTCAATGATCCAGAATTATACTTAAACTTGTAAGTATAACCATATTTACTAAACTTTAGTAAATCAAAATGAATAATCTTATTAACCTTTGTGGTGGACCTGCTAGTGCACAACCTAATGTACCCGATCCTTTTAGTCCCTCACTTGACTCACATACGAATGTGAACAAGGAATTAGTCTTAATTTACCAAAGATAAAAATCTCATTCATCACACAATACAACTTGCATGATTCCAAGTTTCTATCCAACTGAAACTTTGTTGATGAGAATCTTTCCTTATTTGGTAAATTATGACACTACCACTAATGAAAGAATCAAATCCATTTACCCATATTGCTTATCAATGGAAACATATAAGCAACAACCTTTTTTTTTCACAAATGCCATTGTAATGATACTTAAAATAAATAAAATCAAAACCATTTTTCTTTTATTTTAAAACTTTACGGAAAACTTATCGTTACAATCCATATGGAAAACTTGTTGTTATCTATTCCTAAGCAATATATCGTAACTCTTAAGTAACAGCTTAAAATTTTGATCACGGAACCATGCGATCGAAATCCATCTTCGCGATCAGAATCAGCATATACTTCCTTTAAGTTTGTTTACTCTTCTTTGATTCTTAAAACATCAATATGTGACCCAGTCACATCATGCAATAAGAATCTTAGAATAGAAACTTAATAAAGTTAGATAATGTACATAACCTAAAGTAGAGTGAAACATTTGACTTTACTATCCTTATGGACTTTTAGGTAAATTTGGCAGGTTGACAACCAATGCCCTTCCTTTGGCAACAGAAACATATGGTCTCTTTGGAAATGGTACACGGGACTATCACAAACTTAGCCTTTCTCTTTACCATTTTGTCAACCAAGTTAACTATGGCCAATCCCTTTCAATTGGGAAGAGAAAGTTTTTCTGGACTTCCAATGTTACCATTTTCAATGTCCAAATCAGTTTGGGAAGTAGATCTTCCAGTGTAATTTGCTTTACCAATGCTCCAAATCATTGCTGATTCAGCATCATCTATCAAATAGTTAAGATAATTAAGCGTCAAGTCGTGATCTGTCATCAGGGAATGACCAAGCCAACAGCCAACTACCTTGAGACTTCGACACCCGACTCTCTCGGCTTGTCAATATGTGACTTAATCTCCAAGACCTAAGCACATATAGACTTTGTTTTCCGATAAGGATTGAGTGACTTCGAACTTATCAGGTCTTGAAACTTGTGGGATAGGGAGATTTATTGGAGGAGGTGAAGGAAGTGAAATATGATTTCCAGTCCCACTAATGCACAACAAAGGGATTGATTTTTCACCTTGGGTGCCATTTGGGATATCATCTTCATTAGGAAGCTTGTTCCTAAAGATTTGGGAAGACCATAGCTGTCTAAACTAGACATTTATAATGGGAGAAGTTCAAGTTAGTTGATTTAAAGTCCTTAATATAACAACCAATATGAAATATTAAGGCTAGGACCCAATAACCTATTTATAGGTGGAAGAAGGATGCCGTAATCCACACTATAAAATATTTGAAAGTAGGTAAATGACGATTTACCAATTTCCACCATAAGAACGAAATATTTTATTATTGGGTTTTATTGGTTTTCAAACTCCTAGATCTTTTGAGATACATTGAACTTTTCAATGGCATGTTTGAATCTTGAATGTGCCCTCTCAACTTTGTGATTGGGATGCCGAGGATCACAGACAAGGTGTGAATAACCATACAAATTTACTTGGTACCCTCAACAGTATTACCTAATCGATGTGCCGGTTAACTACACACGCTCCACTAATGACTTGGTAAGTTACAAAGTGTAATTTTATGGGCTAGCACCAATTTCACATTTTCCTAAAGTAACTAAGATTGGGAATTTATAATGTATAGTTACTTTATAATTCATTATACTTTTAATGAGAATTTAAAGTCGTATCCTACCTGTTCGGCTAACGACCCTCCACCGATCAAGGAAGCGGTGGGTGAGAGTGGACACCCATTAAGTCACCATTATATAGGCAACAACCATATACCCCCTTATAGATCGGCTTCGTGAATGAGGCCTACTAACGGTAAGAATGACATATTCTTATACATATCTATATAATAAAATTATAATAATAGTATAAGTGTTGATTTTTAAACTTTTTAAAAATCTAAGGTTTAATTTGGAATTTAAGTATTAAAGTGTAAGACTTTTCAAATTCCAAAACTTGAGGGCAAGAATTGAACTATTCCAAGTCTCTTCAATTGGTAACTTATGAGTTCTAATGGTTCATAAAAATGAAGACTCTTCATTTTATGAAACCTCTTTTGTTCTTTAATTACAATTTAAAGAAGTGACTTTTGGTTATCCATAACTCGAGGACAAGTTATGGACACCATCATTTCCATTAAGATCATGAATTAAACACACATGGAGGTTACAAATAATTCCTATGATCTTCTAAAAACTCATCGGAACAGAAATTCATGTCAAGCAATTTCAAGAAATCATATAAACATATACAATACTTGAAAATTGATAAAAGCCATGTAAAATGGGTTAATATAACCATTATCATTTTGAAAAATAGATTTTACAAGTCCAAAACAGATTGGGATAATGATTTTAATCCATTTCCAACAACAAAACACGAAAGATGCCCAACACGCTCCTACTTGTCTAGTGCATGATCCTACTCGACGAGTAGGATGAATTTGTTCATGCACTCGGCGAGTCCTCCCCATGAACTCGGCGAGTCCAGTCGTCAATGAGCAAATTTTTCGATTTTCAAGCAGTTTTGCATCAAGTATACAGAAAACAACCCTAGGCTCTGATACCACTGATGTGTTTTGAGCATTCTAAGACTTCCTAAGTGTACATGAAACCCTAATAACCTTGAATCTATGTTTTCTGTATATACATGCAAATTTCTTTTTCAAGGTTATTTCCTAACTAGCATGGCATGGGGATTACATAAAATATAAAAACTAGTAGAAATACATACCTTGTTGTTGCTTGGATTCTTTCAAGACTTTGTGAGCCTAGCACCCCAAATGTTGTGGCTCAAATGCTTCACACAACACTACAACCTTGGAATAACTAGAGAGAATACTTCTGCACTTCAAAATCGGCTATGCCCTCACAAGAATCCTCTAGTGCCCTATTTTCCTAGCCATGGGGTCCCTTTTATAGTGGTGTCACAATTAGGGTTTCATCATGAAGACCCATAACTGTCATGACTCTTCATTTCTCATGACCCATAGGTTTGTAACTCCCATTGACTATCCATGGAGCTCCAAATGGTTACATCCATAACCCATAAACCATGGATCATTAATCCACCATAAAAGATTTGATGATTGTCATAATCAACCCTATATATTTAATTAGTCTCACTTTGATCACCAAATTAATACTAGATTAATACTTGATCAATACTAATTAAATAATACTATTATTAATATATTAGAACTTATAATATATTAATAATCATAAGTGCCTTATTCTCTCATTTAGTCTATCTAAGTATTGCCATGCCATGCGACCCAAATGGACCATGTCGGGTCGGGTCAAGTACATATCAAATAAAGTTATAGACTTGGACATAATATCCAACATGCACTACCTATGATTTGGAATTTCTTGTTTGGGATTCTTTTAAGATGTCTTACAGGTCGAAGCGTTCGTCTTGGCGAAGCCAAATTAGAAGTATATTCCATGATTGATGGGCTATACTATGATTTGAAAGTCGATTATATTAAACAATTGTGGGAGGAGTTTGGAACAAGTATCTCACACACCAATGTTGCGGATGGTGTTTCCTGTGCTAGATAAGGGGGTTTGATTTTGCAAGATGTGTATGAGAAAGAAGGCATTCTCGTCCCATATGATGTTCCGAAGGAAGAGTTCACAATCTATCAGCATCCGAAAAGTGTTCAAGATTATCTAGTGGTTTTTCCTACTGCAACTTGAATCCTTGATGCTTTGTTACGAAAGTTGGATCCAACTCATCCTATCCTTCTTACTTATTTGGCTCCAGTTAACTATAATGAACAAGTATGGGTTTTCTTTACCAAAGGGGGGGGGGAAGGTTCTTCGAAGGCAGGAAAAGCTTAAGAAGTCAAAGAAGCCTGCAAAACAGATTGAGAAGGAGGTTTCGAAACCTGTTCAAGACCATGTTACAACAGATGCTTAAAAGGAAGTTGTTACTTCAAAAATAGGTGTTCTTAAACGAACCAAGCAACTTGCACATCGACCTTGTCACTCACCAGAAGGAAAAAGTGTTGAAGAAGTTCAGGCTGAGCCTTTCTATTCACCAAAGGAAGGTTCTATTTTGAAAATCAAGAAAATTCGAAAGCACCATTTTACTCAATGGGGTGTTGATATTTGTGAGGTTCCAGCTCCTGTTTCTCATGCTTCGAAGAAACATCATACACATGGCATGGTGAGGAAGATTTAGAAGAAGAACAGGAAACTGTTAGATCCTAATGATGAAATTGTTCAGGAAACTGATTTCGAGAGTGGTAGTGATTGTTCTCCTATTTGCAACAAAGAGAGTGGCTTCCCATCACCACAAAGGGACTCTCCAGTCAAGTCGACTTTCAAGGCAACTGGTAGTCTAGGTAGCTCTATCAATGTATCTAATAGATATACAACCACTAATTTGGATGATCCTACATCGACTTTTATCCCTGAGAAGACATCATTGTGAACATACCTAATATGGAAACAAATGTCAACAAGGGTGAAGTGGTGAAGAATTCAAAGCTCACGGTAACACTTTTCTTGAAACCTCATCAATTCCTACATCAATCATTGTCTCATCTACTTTAGAAATCTCATTTTTTGATACTTCTACATCGTTACCCTTTTTCTCTTCACATATTCCATCTTCCTTACCTGCTTCAACCATCTCACCTACTTATTCCAACATTATGAATCAATCCATTACTTCACTTTACTCATCTCAATCAACCAAGGGTAAAAATTTGGTTCCTGAAGAAGATCATGATGAAGATGATGTGATGGTTTCTTTTGGTAAGATTTAGATTGACCCAGAGGAGGACAATATTCATGATCATATGCTTATGTTAGGAAAGAAGTTTAAAATTTTGAATCATAAGTTGAACTGATTGTTACAAATACGGGAAGATACAAAGGGTCAAAATGCTATTGTTGGGATTGTATTTGATATGATGCTTAAATCCCAAGAGCATCAGTTGAAGGTGGCCATGGAGAAAACTGAAAGGCAACATGAAGATCATTTAAAGCTTCATGCTAGCAACTTTAAGTATGAAGTCCAGAAGCTTCATGATGTAGCTAAGGAACATCATATTTTTTTTGTTGGAGAAATCAAGAAAGTGGAGGAGTCCGTTAATCAAAAAGTGGAGGCCCTTATGTCTGAAATGTCGAACAAGGTTAGCAAGATTGACCAGACTCATTTGTCTCTTCATGGAAAGATTGATGTTATTGTTGACGCTATCAAGAAATTTATGGAGTACTATACTTCTTTTACTACCAAGTTTCATACCAAGACTGAGGCTGATTCGAAGGTGGTTACAAAGTTGGAATAATTTTTAGGAAGCCTAAAGGAGTCAATTTTTAAGATTCGTACTTCTCATACCTATTCTTTTTTCTCTGGAGTCCTTATCACAAAGGTTTTCTTCCTTAGAAACCAATCTGAAAGCCGAACTTGTTCTTATTCTAAAGCTTGTGAATCTAATACTAACAGATGCGCCATCTGTCAAACCAGTAGAGCAAGGGGAAGAAAAGGGGGTTGGATCATGGAAGGATTCTACACAAGGAAAGGTTGTGAGGAAGGTGATAACAACGCAAATTCCAACATCTTTTCCTGTGTGTATGACAACAACTTCAACTATGGTGACTTCAAGCCATTAACCAAAGGCAAAGTCATTGGTACTATTGATGGTGGTTCGAGTTCCAAGCTACCACCTTTAAAACAAGAAAAAGGTGATAAAGGAAAGGGAGTTGAGAAAGAAATTTAATAGGAGGAGAAAAAGAAGAATGTTGAAAAAGAAATCGAAAGACAGAGGCAGATTAATAACATAATGAGACAAAGGCAAGGTGATCCTCCAGGTCTTGATGAAGGTGATCCATGCAAAAAAATTTGTTATTAGACAATCGAAAAAATTGTTTCTTTTGGTATGATGTATGATTTTGAGAAAGCTCCGAAAAAGAATTATGTGATAGAAAATATTGATTTCAATCAACTGGATTTTCCCATTAATCACATGATGTTTATCTCAGCTTCATATCAGTTGGTGGATAAGTTCGAAGATAAGGAGGAATACATGAAGTTAAAGTTGAGATTTCATGTAGTCCTTGGAAAGAAGGAAGAGGAAGTTTGGTCCTTCGTAAAAATTTTTAAAGTGTTGAATATTTCCAAGGAGACATTGTTCGAAGGCATGTTACAAAAAATTTGATATCATGTGGTCCGTACTAACAATGTGGTGTTTGACTTCTCAGTGGTAGACTTTCCACTTATGAATCTGAATGATCTCATTCCTGTTACGACATTACTAGCAAAGAAGATTTCTTCATTGGTTTTGCTCATATCAAGCTGTTCATAGAAAATTAATATGATTGTCTAGCATTGATATATATCAAAATTGCTTTGGCAATGGGTAGAACAATGAAAGTACCTCAATCAATGCTCAAAGGTCAAGGAAGTCTCAAGAATTTTCAAGATGGAGAGATATGTGTTAAGCCTTTGGGTGTTTTGTTCGTTGGGAAAAATAAGAATCAAAAGATTACAAAGTTCTTATTTCAAGTTGATGATGTGGATAAGTATACGAACTCACAATACACAAATCTTCAAGCTGGTGTTAATAATTGTAAAAGGAATACAACAGAAGATAAGGCTGAGATCTGAAAAATGATTGTCTGGTACACGAATATTATCAGGGTACTTCATCAAGTCACAAAGATGCTAATGAAATAAATTTTACACTTGTCACAAAAGGTGAGAATTTAGAGTTCGAAATATGTTGTGAGGTGTTGTAGTACCTTTATGCTTGATCAGTTTCAAAGTTTGTATAGTATAGTTGAAGGCATGTGTTTCATAAGAGCATTTTATAGTTTTAAGCTTATGTGTTTTAGCACTTATGTATTTTTTGTGTGCTTTTGTTGTTCCTATAAATAGGGATATGTATTGGAGTAAGAGTAACTTTTGTGCACTCTTGTGAACGTTACTCTTTATTACTCGTGTACTCTTTCAGAAACGATAATAGAGCCAAACAGATCTTATTTAACTTTTATGTTCTTAATTCAATATGTACTCTGATTCCATTTCATATACTTCATTTGTATGAACTTCATATTATATATCATTATTATCGTTGCATTATAAATAATATTTTTGCACAATATATTTTATATCTCTTCTTTGATCAGATAATGTTATAGTATTATATGTAGTCGTCACTCTGCTAAATTCATAGAGATAATATTATGTTTGGTCGATTCTCTGGCCAATTATTATGGATAATATTATACCTATTTAGTATGTTCCATCCTCAAATATTTAGAACCAATTAAAACTTTTCTTTATACTTTCAAAATCAGTTTATCATTCTTGTGGAAGATGCCAATATATTTAAAGCGGTTTGAGTATAAGTGATTGTGTCAATTTTTTTAGAACACTAAGCATGTTATAATCAGTATAGATACATAAGTTACAACATAAAGACCTAACAATTTTGAACACCGTGACATTCTTTACCTTAATCACTTAGCATCGTAATTAAGTTCTGTTGGCTTAAGTCTTGATACCTATAATGCATCTAAACCGAGCTAGACAGGTTTGGAAACCTAGTGAGAGACATAGGGATTTCAATCCCATAAAATTGTTATGATAATATTCCTTAATTATCAACCCTATAAAAACAACTGGTACCAAATAATATAGATATAGCTTAACTTAAGTATCTATAAACCCCTTTGTCCTAAACATACCTTTCGCGAAATGATCCTCGTAGATCCTAGTCTATGATTATCAGGAATAATTATCTTACCTAATGAATCGTATAGAGAAAATGTTTGACTACACAATATGATGCTACCCACTATTCAACTTAATTTGAAATAAACATCAATTTATAAGTCTTATTTCCCCTAATAGGCAATACGACATGGGTTGTAAACTTTTCTTAATATACTAACTATATTTTAGGCAACCTTATCCTAATATTAAAGTAGAATATTTATATTTTCTTAATCTTTTTTAACAAATAATACTTCTATTATTTATTCTAATGTGATAATATTATTTATATACTATAACACATATAGAATGAAATTTGGTTCGCACCTTGTATATAAACAAGTATATTTATAACACATTCTAGTTAATAAGCATATAACTTACATATAAACTTTTTAACATATATTTTTAATAATTTAATTAATATTTGTAATAAAATCATGTTCATGAAAGGGATTATGCACTCACTTAGCTTATGTGGGTGACTGGTGATTTTGGCAACGTTCCACCTAACACCTTAGCTTTTCTTTTGACGTGTCCTATGTACGATCAATATTGAGTCTTAGTCTAAGGTTCCTGGTGACTTAAGATAGTCTAGATTCGTCATTAATCTCAATGCCTACATCTAGATCTATCTTGTAAGGATTAACCAGGAATGATCATATCAGAGGTAGGGTCCATTTGGTATACAAAATATATTGTTTGGAAATCCCACTTTAAAAAACCTTACTAAATCCAACCAATACATCACTCCTGTAAGTAGATCGATAATTATAATTACTTGGAATAAATGATAAATCTTTATTATAGGTTCAAAATAACGCATATTGTCACACCCCCAAACCGGAATGGCGGAAACGTTTGGGGGTGGGTGACGTCATGCGTAGTATCATAACAATTGCATCATATTAATCAAAGTAAACACAACCATTACATTAAGATATGGATATTTACATCTGCTTGATTCATTGTTTATGTACATCAAAAGTATGATAAAATAGGTAAAAGACGTGTATCTATACGCTTCATCTTCTCAAAATGTTGCAGGAGTACATGTCTACTAATTTCCTAAGAATACAAGCGATTGTTGAAAGTGTATGAACATAAAGCTGGTGAGTTTATAAGCATGTTTTTGTAGTCAAAACCAGTCATTGAATTCTATAAAAATGTTTGTATGCTTCCCAAGAAATCCAATATTTTCTAACATATATGTATGTTAATGTATAGTATGTTCTATTATAAAACGCTGGCTACCACTAGTATATATAGGATGTTCTTATCTGAAAATCCTGGCAACCACCAGTATGTAAAGGAGTTTTATTACTTATGTGTAAAACCATGTATATTTCATACATATGTTATTCACATATCGTTCATGAAAAGTATATGACTACGTAAATATATCGTTTATATCCATTTGCACGTTTTATGACCATACAGACTGATATGACGAGAATGGGATGCTAATATCCTTAATGACGTTTGTTACCCGTAGACCTGCCAGTCCTACTATAGCTAGCAACAACGTGCGGGATAGTCAGTCCCGTATAGATCTATACACTAACTCACGCTCTCACTCCAGGAGACTTCAGAGCATAAGGGTAGTTTTCCAGTAGTACAATACGTCAGTACCAAAGACTTGTCTCACAATCTAGATTAACGACTTTACAAGTAATAGTATGAAAATCCTTTTTGTTAATAATAGTTAGGTGTAAACGGTACCTTTGTTTCCTAAACTATATTCTTATAAAAGTTTATGTGACTGTATGTGTAAAAGCATGTGTTGATATTCCAAACTATACCTATTGTAGTTTTGTATGTCATATACTTGTTTTATGTTTTATTCTGAAAACGATGCAATGTTACCTGTAAAATGTCCCTATGCTCAACCTATTTACAAAAAGGGATAAAATATCTAAATATTTTATAAATGTGGAAATCATTTGACTGTATCAACGACATAAGTTTTTAACCATGAAGAATTTCCTTTTTGTCTTAATTCACAAATCATTTAGGTTTGGCTTGTACTCCCCCCTGAAAATGTTTAAAAACCATAAAAGCTTAGGCGTATGAACTCATCTGCAGTGAGCGGTTTGACTGAAAGTTTAATGTAGGATGCTAGACATACCCAGAGATATCCCAAGCATAAATAAATCCTAATAAGCATATAATAACATATATATGTATATAATAAGTGTATTTAACAACTAATCATGAAGGGAAACTGTTGGATGAGATTTCTAAGCCCATAACTATTATTACTATGTACTTGACCCGATAGTAGCATGGTCCACTTGGGTGGCATATCATCAGGACAATTTGTTAGGATGGACTTTTGAGAGAAGATGTTATATATGATTTATTAATATATTATAAGTTGTAATATATTAATATTTAATCATATGGGTTAATTAGCATTGATCAAGAATTAATTTGGTGATCAAAAGTGACTAATTAAATCTATGGGAATTAATTATGTTAATTAGTTATATTTATATGTGTTGTGCTTATGATCCATGTTGGACTAAGTTTATATAGGGATACATACAGAGTTGGGCCACATGAACCATGGATCATAAGACCCATGGGAATGGATTTGGGTTATATCCATGACCATAGAAATCCCACATATAAATACATCCATTCATAGCCAAAATTGCCACTTGTGATAGACTTGAAAAGAAACTTGAGGAATCTTGGAGTTCATGGTGGTTTTGGGTACATGGAGATTCTCTCTCAAGTTCATCCTTTGTGCATGATGTGTTGTGATTCCACTTGAAGCTTCCACACTATTGGGGCTAAGCTTTAGAAGCCAAGAACGTCAAGACTTCAAGCTCCACGATAAAGTATGTTATCCTAACTAGATTCTATGCAATTGTATGCTAGTTATAGGTTTAATACCTTCGAAACACCATTGCATGTATAATTAGTGAAAACATAGATCCAAGGTATTTAGGGTTGCATGAAGACCTTAGGAGTGTCAGAATGCTCAAAACCCAACAATGGTATTAGAGCCTAGGCTTGTTTTCAATTATAGGTGATGAAAATTGCTGAAAATGCTGACAAAAAATCGATTATCTGGCTGTCTAGGCACTGGACTCGCCGAGGTGACTAATGGACTTGTCAAGTCCATGAAGAAACTCAGCCTACTCGTCGAGTAGGTTCATACACTCGACGAGTAGAATCCCCTAACAACATATTTTCAACTTTTAAGGTTGGAATTGGACTAGAATCATTACCCTAAGCTGTTTTTGAACCTACAAACTTGTTTTTGATGTGGTAATGTTTATTCTAATCCAATTCAAAAGATAATTGTCAAAAGTTTCATGTTTTGTATTAGTTTAATGATTAGGCTATTTACATGAAAAATTGTTTGATTTGAATTGTCTTGTTCATATGAGTTTAATCAAGATTATGAATATTGCTAGACATGTTTGTGATAGTTGTTTTCAATCCATGTTTATCTAAACGTTATTCATAATATGTTCTTTTGTAACTTGTCCTCAACTTATATGAAAAGTCACATTAAAGAAGGTTATTAAAACCATAGATTAAGAAACCTGAAGAGTCTTTTCCTCATCAAGAGTTTTATAAACTCCATAAACTTGTCCTCAAGTTATGGATGTTCAAGAGTCTCTCCATTAATAGTTTTAAAAACGTACATTAAACTCATATGTTATGAATATGAAAGGTTTTGAATAGTTTCAAAACTTTCCATTATGTTTTGGAATATGCAAAGTTACCACCCCATGTCTACTTTAATTCCAAATTAAACCTTAGAATTTTAAAAGTTTAAAATTCAACCTTATTCTATTATAATATTAAAAGTTAATGGTTATATATATATATATATATATATATATATATATATATATATGTATATATATATGTATATATATATATATATATAGGGAAGAGTTATATGGAAAATAAATGATTAGGGCAAAACATATTTGAACCAATGAAAACATGACAACACATCACTTTTACAATAACTTCCACAATACATTACTTGTGAAGAAAGAAATGGACACGTGTCATTTGATTATTGGTTGCGGTAGATGTTGCCCTAGTTATTTGTTTTCCATAGACCTCATTCTTAAATATATATATATATATATATATATATATATATATATATATATATGTGTGTGTGTGTGTGTGTGTGTGTGTGTATGTATAAGCTAAAGTTAACATTACCGTTAGTAGGCCTCATTCACGAAGTCGGTCTCTAAGGGGGGGGGGGGGGGGTATAAGGTTACTACCTATAAAATGGCAGCTTAATGGGTGTCCACTCTCACCCACCGCTTCCTTAACTGGTGGACGGTCGTTACCCGAACGAGTAGGAAATGGCTATAATTTTCCCTTCATTAAAAGTATAATGATAAATACTAAGTGACTAAACACTTATAAATTCCTAATCTTAGTTACTTAGGAAAATGTGAATTTGGTGCTAACCCATGAAATTACACTTTGCACTCTTGTTAAGTCGTTAGTGGAGCGTGTGTGGTTAACCTGCACACTAACATGGGACTGGCAATGTGTGGCAAAGGGTGACTTAAGTTTTATCATAGATCGGTGGAGCGTGTGTGGTTAACCGACACATCGATTGCATGATAAAATTAAGGGTACCAAGTCAATTTGTATGGTTATTCACACCTTGTTTGTGATCCTCGACATCCCAATCACAAAGTTGAGAGGGCACACTAAAGATTTAAACATGCCATTGAAAGTTCAATGAATCTCAAAAGATCTAGGAGTTTCAAATCCAATTAAAACTTAATAATATATTTTATTTTTCATGGTGGAAATTGGTAAATCATCATTTACCTACCTTCAAATATTTTGTAGCTTGGATCATGGTATCCCTCTTCCAAGTTATAGAATAGTTTGTTGGGTCCTAGCCTTAATATTTCATATTGGGTTTTATGTTAAGGACTTAAATCAAATGAAACATGAATTTCTCCCTCATAGATGTCTAAGTTCAACTAACTATGGTCTTTCTCATCCTTTTGGATAGAGCTTTCCTAAAGAAGATGATATCCCAAATGGCAATCTAGGTGAAACATCAATCCCTTTGTTGTGCATTAATAGGACTAAACATCATACTTCACTTCGTCCACCTCTTCCAATAATTCTCCCTGACCCACAAGTTCAAGGTCGTTTAATCCCTATTTGGCAAGAAATGTCTGTATGTGCTTACACCTTGGAGATTAAGTTATATATTGGCAAGCTGGGAGAGTTGGGTGTCAAAGTCTTAAAGGAAGTTGACTGTTAATTGCGTTCTTCAATCACTTCCCAAGTCATATAGTGAGTTCTTTAAGTACTGCTACGTGACAGACCATGACATGACCCTTAATGATCTTACATAATTGTTCGATACTACTGAATCAGAAATGATTTGGAGCAATGGTAAAGCAAATTTTATTCGAAAATCTACTTCCCATGTTTCCATGGACATTGGTAATGGTAACATTGAAAGTCCCGTAAAGCTTTCTCTTCCCAATGGAAAGCGATCGGCCATGGTCAAGTCATTTGAACTAATGATAAAGAGAAAGGCTAACTTTGAGATAGTCTGGTGCACCATTTCCAAAGAGTCCATATGTTTCTATTGCCAGGAGAAGGGACGTTGGTTGCAAAGCTACCCAATTTACCTAAAAGATCATTAGGATGGTAAAGTCAAAAAGTTTGGCTCTACTTCAGGTAAAGTCCATTATCTAACTCTATGATGTCTCTTTTGGAGATTCTTAATACATGACGTAATGTAGTTACATTATGATGTTTTGGAAGAATCAAAGGAAATCAGAAAAAGGGTATGCCAATTCTGATCACGAAGATAGATTTCAACAGCACGGTTTGATGATCATAATTTTGAGCTGCTACTTAAGAGTTATGATAGATTTCTTAGGAATAGTTAACAACATGTTTTTCACATGTATTTAAATTGTAAGGGTAATTTTATTTATTTTAATCATCCTTATAATGGAATTTATGAAAATTGTTGATTATATGTTTCCATTGAGAACAATATTGAAAAACAGATTTGATTCTTTCACTTGTGGTAATGTTAAAATTTGCCAAATAAGGAAAGATTCTCATCGCCCAAGTTTAAGTTGGATAGAAACTTGGAATCATCCAACTTGTATTGTATGATGAATGACAATTTTCATCTTTTGTAAATTAAGACAAATTCCTTGCTCACATGTACATGTGAGTCGAGTGGAGGACTATAGGATCGGGAAAATTAGGTTGTGCGCTGGCCAGGTCCACCAAAAAGGCTAATAAGGTTATTCATTATGATTTACTAAAGCTTAGTAAATATGGTTATGCTTACAAGTTTAAGTGTAATTCTGAAACATTGGAAAAGGTTTCATTGATTAACAAAATGAATAAGAAGAATCAAATTAGGCAGAAAGATAAAAGTTTCTCCAATCTGAAGAGATGGGAGAGTACTTGAGTATCTTGTTTTATGATTATCTCAGTGATTATGGAAACACATCGCAATTGATCGTCTAAAGACACCTTAGTGCATTTGTTTGCCTAAGGAGAGGAATCATGAATTGTTGAAATGGTTAAATCAAAAGATAAATCATACTTCGTTCCAAAATCAAGTCTTAGAGTCATAGTCTAAGATTGTAACTTATCACACCCCGAAAACCAAAGGCGGAAACACTTCCGGGGTTGACTCCACGTTGAGTATCAAATCCAATGCACATAGTAATCGAAGTAAACAACCATTACATTACATATACTTGAAAGTTTACATTAGTTTCAAAAGTAAATTGTACAAGTGTGACACATAATATATATATATATATATATATATATATATATATATATATATATATATATATATATATATATATATGAAAAAATGAGATGAGTCTTTTACGCACTCTGTCATCACCAAAAGAGATCACCGGGTACCTGTCTAATGCGGACCTGAGAATCCAAGCAGTTTGAAAATCAGCATAAAGCTGGTGAGTTCATAAGATGTTTGTTTTCTGAAAATGTACCAGTTTCCTTTAGTTTTCCGAAAAGGTTTGTTATCCAAGAAAATCCCATATTTTCTTATGTAAAACAGTTTAGTTATCTTTCATTACAAGTTGAATTACGTGTTATATGTTACCCCAGGAAAATCCCATATTTTCCTAAATACAAGACCAATTGAATATCACAGGGTATAGTTTAATACATAAAACTATATATTAAGAATCATAGGATTACTATCTCGAAATAGATATAAATTAGTTTGATATACGTGAACTATAGATGGAAAGTAGTTTGAAAACCTTGGGACTAACATCCCGTACTACATATAAGATAACTTGATATACATGAAAATATAGATTCCAAACCATGGGACTATCATCCCGGACTAGATACAAGATAGTTTGATGTATATGAAAATATAGATTGAATACCATGGGACTACCATCCCGGACTAGATACAAGATAGTTTGATGTATATGAAAATATAGATTGAAAACCATGGGACTACCATCCCGGACTAGACATAGGATCTAAAGATAGAAGATTGATATAAAATCAAATCCAAAACCAAAGACGTGAATAAACTTATATGAATACATATTGTGAGTCGGGTAACCATGCTGATACGACAACAAGACCTCCACGACACTTTTCAAACGTCGGACGATATCCAGAATCTGTCACCCCAGGTGTGCCCGCCTAACTGTAGCTAGCAGTTAAGGTGTGGGATTTTCAGTCCCGAATAGATCTATTCACAAATTCCACGCTCTCCCTCCTGGAGACTCTGGTTACACTTCCTGGGAGGATTTACTAATAACCCAAAAGGGTAATGACAAATTTCACAAACTAGTACTAAGTATTCACGGAATTCTCAAACGATATCAAACATACTAAAAGATATGAAACATAATACAGTGAAAATAGTTATATACAATGAAATTATCTAGCAATATATACTAAGTGAAATGGAGATAAACTGAATCAAACATAGTTTATCTAATAACTTTATATATATATCAATATGCGATGAAACAAGAACTAAAGAACCCCAAATTATTCCCATAATAAGTTGATTAGTTTGGTTATTTCCTTAACTGAAATTCATATAGTTGTGATTGATAAATCATCCCCTATGCTCAGCATAATACATAAGGGGTAAAAATATTTATAATTTGCCAGATATTTATTGAAATTCATCTATGTTAAGTTTTGAAAACATTTGTAATTTGCTTGTATTCCCCCCCCTGAAAACATTGAAAAACCATTTAAAAAGGGTAAGGGTATGAACTCACCGGACGAGGAACATGTCTGCTCGGATCCTAAATGTCGTTTCTGGGTTTGCAAATGCATGAGGTTCCTATGAATTATGAAAAGATACATATTTGTATCTAATTAGGACTTAGATTATTTATTTGGTAGAGACAAACACTTCTAGTTGCGGAAACACTCCCTTACAAGTGTTTTGAAGGACCCGGGTGGCGTTGAAGTCACATAAGGCTTGGATATGGAGTTTACTCTTCAAGAGTAAACTCATAGAGGAGGTTTCGGCCCTAATGACCCCCTCCCCATGAGTTTACGGCCGTAAACTCATGGTGGGGTGGTTTTATGATACAAAATGGTCTTATACTACTTGGGGAAATTTGCTAGGATCAATTCTAGGGCCTTGGAATGGATTAAACAAAATTTAGGACCATTTATTGGAGTTTACGGTAGTAAACATGGATTTTACGGCCGTAAACTCCACCACACATAGAATCCTTAATGTATTGGTCCTTAAACAATCACATGTGATTCCAATTAATTTTTCCAAGCCTTGTATGAATTTTTATGGGACTTTAGACATGGATTTAGGAGTTTACGGCCCATGAACGCCCTCATGGCCGTGAACTCTTTGGAAGGGTGTTATAATACTTTTTAAGGTCCAAATCTTGTTTGTGGTCACTTCTAGAATTTATCCCAAGGCTTATGGTGTGTGTAAATGGAATTTTAACACACAAAAAGGAGTTTACTCCCCATGATAATGAGTTTACGGCCCAAGCATGTTCTTGGGCAGTAAAATCATGTTTACTCCTCTAAATTCATGTTCAAGGTGTTCCAAGGCCAATTCCATAATTCTACAAGTTGTATCTAAGCCTTATTGGTGTTTTGGAAGGGTTTAAAGGCATAAAAACCCCATTTATATGAGTTTACGGCCCAGGTATATTCTTGGGAAGTAAACACATGTTTACTCTTCAAAATCCATGCTGAAGGCGTTCTAAGTCCATTCCATTAAGCCATTAAGCCATATCTAAGCTCCAAAGGTCGATTGGAAAGGTTTTTGGGCTCTAAAACCCAATATATGTGAGTTCACGGCCTAGGACTGTTCTAGGGCCGTAAACTCATGAATATGGTCCTATTCCATGATTTGAACTCGAATTTGAAGGCCTAAGATGTTATACTAGGAGTTAGGGTAGTTACCTTGGTGATTTGGAGCTTACATTTGATGATTTTGGACCCTTAAACTTGGTTGAGGAGAGAGGTTAGAGAGAAAGTAGAGAGATGAAGCAAAAGCTTCAAATGAAAGCATGAACACGATTAAATAGGTCCCAATACTTGGACATGGTGGAATTCTACCCGATACCGGCATTAAATAGGGCTTTTGGTCGCACCCGATTAAGTTTCCGTTACCCGGCGAGGATGTTTCTAAAATTTATGAAATAAAAATTTTGGGCTAATTTCATGAGTTACTAAGGGGTTTGGACACTCATTAGTATGAAAATAAACATATAAGTTTTAATAATTTAACCCGAAAGGAAATTGGAACGAATTGATAAACGGCGAATTTTTACGGGTAGCACGGGTTTTCGGTGATGGACAATTTCGGGTTGTTACATTACCCCCCTATTAGAGGGAATTTCGTCCCTAAATTCAAAGATTAAGATACAAATCATGAATTGGAATGAGATACGAATGGATTTGTTGCCTCGGATCTTCACGCTCACAATTGGAAATAGGGTCTCCGCTTGGCGTTCCAGCAAACCCTCAATATCGGGATGCGACTTTGTTTCGTACATTGACTCTCTCTCAGTCTATGATTTCAATTGATTCTCCCATGGGGGTTCCAACCCTTGATGACTTCGGTCTCCTCAGAGGAATCATTAGGGTTTCGTTGGGTAGATACTTCTAAGGATTCGAGACGTGAAGTACCGGATGGATGCTACTAAGTTCTGAGGGTAGCCGAAGTTTGAAGGTTGCGAAATCGATTCTACGAGGATCACGAAGGGTCTAATGTATCACGAGTGAAGTATTTCGCACTTCTCAAAGCATATCATGCTTTTCTGGGATAAAACCTTCAACATGACAGATGCTCCAACAGGAAGGCACATCTTCATGGAGCCGAGTAGCTAAGGGTCTGATGGTTCTAGAAGAAATTTCTGGGTAGGTCTGCGATAATAGTCAATGGGATCTAAGAATGGACAGGTTTCTATGGGTATCTTTGGTGCCGACTAATTCCCTATCGCCTTAGTTGTTGAAAAGGTTCATGGGTATGACTGCTTTGCTTAGCTACATTATCAAGGAAAAATGATTTGACTGAAGGGTACCACTACTAACTCGTAGTGATCATATCAATTCTTAGTCACCTACTTGGACATGTAATTCTCACCAAGGTTTGGTCACGAGGTAGTTCCAGAGATTAGGCCGGTGCGAGACTAGACTAGACGTTCGGAAGGAATTCTCAGGAATCCTTCGGGAAAGAAATTTAGGGAAAAGAGGTGCAGACTTCTCGTTTCCCGATGATCACAGGAACGAGGAATGCATGACAATTCTTATCGGGAAAACTTCTTGAGCTTTGGTGTACGAAATGATGCGAAGGTTTGATGTCGTAGATCATGAGAGTCGGGTCGGGGGAAAGATCTAGATGGGCGACCCTTTCGAAACCAAGAATAACGACACGAATGATATCGGTCCTTACATGTCAAACATAGCATCAAAGTATTTTGTGAAAAGTTTCCCATTAAATCGAGTGGAACAGAATAATCCGCCGGACTGAGAATGCAATCTATAGGTACGAAGTTAGCGTTCTCTTATTTCATTAGATAGCCGTCTCGACGGTACACAATTTCGATTACAAACGAAGGATTAAGTTTAGAAAGGTGTTCGAATAGATAGATAACAGGTTTCCCTTCTAGTACTAGAATCGAAAAGAGTTGCAAGTATAAGAGGTGTCAAAGAGGAGTATACCTGCGGCGAAAGTAGGATCAGCGGTTGTCTCCTCTCGTCCTATTGCTAGGACTCTTCCGGTGTTGCCAGTTGTTGCTGCTTTGGGGCAATTTCTTTTGAAGTGCCCTACTTCACCACAACTGTAGCAGGCTGGACTGATTCCCGTTCCGGATGATTGGTTTGTTGATTTGGCTGGTTTTCTGCAGGTTCGAGCAAGGTGGCCCTTCTTGCCACAATTGTCACAGATTCTTTCGCGACATGGACCCGGAATACGGTGATGGTAGCTGCACTTACCGCACCAAGGAAGGGTACCAGTGTATCCACTGGTAGGAGTTTGGGCCGTGGACCCGGCAGCTGAAACCGCAACAGGGGCAGTAGCAGCATGGACTGCTACTGTTTGCTGTTTCTTAGAATACCCTTGCGTACTTTGGGCCTTCCGCTTGTTCCAGAATTTCTTTTTACTCCCACCTCCACTTGTGACAGGCTCGGGAGTAGTAGCCTCCTCATCAGAGTTGTCTTCGTGATCGATTAGGGTTTGCGCAAGACATTTCGTGCTATCATAGGTGTCTGGTTTCACAGCCAAGACATTCCCTTTTGTTGGCTGGGTCAACCCCCAGATGAATTTCTCAATCTTTTTACTCTCCGGGGTAACCATTCCCGAGCAGAGTAATGCCAGCTCATCGAATCTTGAATTATAAGAAGCTATATCGGAACCCTTCATTTTAAGGTTCCTGAGTTCGTGTTCTAGCTTCTGCATTTCGCCCCGAGGGCAATACTCTGCGAGCAGAAGCTCCTTCATAGCTTCCCAACCCATAGCATTTGCTACAGGTAGAGTTAAGGATTTGACTCGGCCGTTCCACCAAGTCAGGGCTTTGTCAAGGAAGGTGCAGGCAGTGAACTTTACTTTTTCAGACTCCGAATAGGCGCATATTTCAAAGATTGATTAGATTTTCTCGAACCATCGGGTGAGGTGTCACACCCCCAAACCAGAACGGCGGAATCATTCGGGGGCGGAGGACGTCATATTCAGTATCATAACAGTTCATAGAAAGGAAAGTACACACCACCATACATATATAAAGGTTTTAAAAATGTTTACATCATTGTATTCATTACATGCTCAAAATATAAATGCATAAACATCTTTCAAAAGAAGTAAATAATGCCAGCGCATTATTCACCAAAAGTTGATTTCCAAACCTGCTTAACGATTCCCTGAGGATACAAGTTATTTCAAAGAAAAAGTGTCAACAATTAAGTTGGTGAGTTCATAAGTGATTTAGAAACATCGAATGCCATTCCAAAATGAGTGTATATTTTCCAAGAAAATCCCTTATTTTCTTATAAAAGTATGTAGTGCATGAGAGTATTTCTATTGAAAAATGTAGATAGTTGAACCAATAAAATCCCTTATTTTCCTAATAGTTGTATGTTTAATGTCCAAGACTAACATTTTCAAGCAATCGACATGCTTTAGAAGAATTTTAAACATAGATTTATATAATAAACCTATCAGAAGATTTCAGTTTGTTGGATAATGAATAACTGTAGTAACTACTCATTCATTAGTCAAAAGTACTATAATAGTTGTGTATCCGATGAGTTTTATAACCATACTAAACATATTATGCCTGTAGCGACGTTCTTCAGGCGTCGTAGCGTTATGACAAACTGTCACCCCAAAGGAAGGACTGTAGCTAACAGTCAGGGCGCGGGATCATCACTTCCCGTATATATCTATACACATTTGACACATTCTCCGAACGGGAGACTCTGGTTATAGACAGGACTTGTAGCGATACCTTTTATCAAAAAGGCAGTGTTTGAAGATGTACACGTCTCATGGATTCTCAACTAAGTCTGTATTAAAGTGATAGTTTTGTATGCAAAGTTTATCCTTTTTCACAATGTTTGACAAAACATAAATCATAAGTTTTTAGAATATATAAAACGGTTTAGCAACGAAGGATACTTTGGAATTACTAAATACTTTGTATAAATCTATTGCATGAAAAGTATAACAAGAGTTTTCACATAGTAGAACTAAATCACAAGTGATTCATTTGATAAAAACGAGTAAAGTGAAATTTTATGAAATACACGATAATAAACGTATGTTTACTTGTATTCCCCCCCCCCCCCTAAAAGAGTATAAAAAGCATTTAAAATGTATTTAAAGTGTGTTTGTAGGGGTATGAACTCACTTGGAAGTTTAAAGATAGTGAGGTGGAAAACCGGGCAGAGTTTCGTCTCGGGAAACGGATTTTTCTCAGGATTCTCGGGAATCTCGGGAGTAAAATCGACCTTCGGGACTTGAGCAAAAATGACCAGGGCTTCAGGTTTGAACGGGCACGGAAAACGAGGCAAAACACAAGAGAAATGAGAAGAAATGAGCAATTTTTCCGGAGACCCTCGCATCCCTTTGATAGGGGCTGAGAGGCCTCTGTACGCGTGGCGTACGGGCGTACGCAGCGCGTACCCGTGCGTCATGCATGAGCGAGTCCTCGACTGCCCCGGAGCTCGGATGGGACGGAAATGTGGGTAGCTCGCATAGGGGCGACGTGGACGGACCGAGACCAAGGCCCTCAGCCCAAGGTGGTTACTCGCATAGCGCGTAACTCGGATGGGACGGAAATGTGGGTAGCTCGCATAGCGCGTAACTCGGATGAGGACGCTGATTCCTCCTTCGGATGAGGACGCAAATTATGAAATTATTTTTATTATTTATTTATTAAAATGACGTGATTAAGGAATTTCTTTAAAAATTCATAACTTCTTTATCTGACGTCGGTTTTTGCCAGACTTTTTACCGCTGAAGTACCATGGTCGAGACCTTCGATTCTCGTTTAGGTCATTCCGGCCAAAAGTCGCTCGATCTCCGATTCGAGTTTTTAGCTGTCTGCTGCTGAGCCGAACTTGGAAAAATCTTAACTTCAATATACGAAGCCGGATTTGGGCATTCTTTTTAAGTACGATCCCAGTTTAATGATATTAAACATAATAGGAATTTAAATAGATACTTTTTGGGCATTTTATTATCAAAGTAAATTTTATTACCCCAAGGTGGTTACGATACTTGACTTTTTAGGTCATTACAAAGAGTTGAAATATCGGGTTGTTACATCATCCCCCCGTTAGAGGGAATTTCGTCCCGAAATTTTAATACAAAAGAGAAGTCTTAGGGTCTGAGCAAGAGGTGCGGATACTTCTGTTGCATTTGGTCTTCCCATTCCCATGTGAACTCGGGTCCTCTCATAGCATTCCATCGAACCTTTACTATTGGAATGCGACTCTGTTTAGTTTGTTTAACTTCCCTATCCATGATCTCGACGGGTTCTTCCACAAAGTTAAGATTTTCATTTAGTTCGATTTCATCGAGTGGAATTACAAGTGTTTCGTCGGACAACCACTTCTTCAGGTTTGATACGTGGAATACTGGATGTACTTTGTTAAGCTCGATTGAAAGTTGGAGTTTGTAGGCCACTGTACCAACTCTCGAAATGATTTCGAAGTGTCCAATGTACCTAGGATTTAGCTTTCCACGCTTTCCAAAGTGTATCATGCCCTTCCAGGGTGAGACCTTCGGTAGTACACGGTCACCAATCTGGAATTCCAAGGGTTTACGTCTTTCGTCGGCATAGCTCTTTTGCCTATCCCTTGAGGACTTCAGTCGTTCTCGTATTTGCACAATCTTTTCAGTCGTTTCTCTGATGATCTCCGGACCAGTGAGGGTGCTATTAGGGACTAGACCTTTTGCCAATTGCGTGTCGCCCACTTCCGTCCAGCACAAAGGTGATCTGCACTTACGGCCGTAAAGGGCTTCAAATGGAGCAGTCTTGATACTAGTATGGTAACTATTCTTATAAGAGAACTCGAACAAAGGTAAGTGAACATCCCATGCCTTACCAAAGTCGATTACACATGCTCGCAACATGTCTTCCAAGGTTTGGATCGTCCTCTCACTCTGTCTGTCAGTTTGTGGGTGGTATGATGTACTCATGTCCAACCTTGTTCCCATGTATTTTTGCAATGATTGCCAGAATCTGGAAGTGAATCTGCTGTCTCTATCCGAGATGATGGACATTGGTACTCCATGAAGTCGTACGATCTCCCGGATGTAGGTTCTTGATAGTTTTTCCATCCTATCAGTTTCCTTGATCGGTAAGAAATGGGCTGACTTGGTTAATCTGTCGACGATTACCCAAATAGTATCTTGGCCACTCTGAGTTTTGGGCAGTTTGGTTATGAAGTCCATGGAAATCTGCTCCTATTTCCACTCAGGTATTTCAGGTTGTTGGAGTAAACCTGAGGGTTTCTGCTGTTCTATTTTTATTTTGGTGCAAGTTAAACACTTGCTCACATAAGTAGCAATCTCCGCTTTCATGTTTGGCCACCAGTAGAGTTGCTTGAGATCTAGATACATCTTGTCTGACCCTGGGTGTACGGAGTATGGGGTCCTGTGTGCCTCGCTCATAACTACCTCTCTGAATCCAACAAACTTGGGTGTCCAGATCGGGTTCATGAGGTAGCGTGCTCCGTCACTCTTGATTTCGAAGTTCTTGTCCATTCCCCTAAGGGCCTCACCTGTCACGTTTTCGGGTTCCAAGGCCTCTATTTGAGCTTCCTTGACTTGCGCTGACAGGTGCGAATGGATCGACATGGCTAATGACTTCCCTCTTCGGCCAGAGTACTCCTTTCGACTAAGGGCATCGGCCACGACGTTTGCCTTTCCCGGATGATAGCGAATCTCACATTCGTAGTCGTTGAGCAATTCGACCCAACGTCGTTGTCTCATGTTTAATTCTTTCTGGTCGAAGATGTGTTGGAGGCTCTTGTGGTCTGTAAAGACAGTGCACTTGGTACCATAAAGATAGTGCCTACAAATTTTAAGAGCGAAGACCACTGCTCCAAGTTCTAAGTCATGAGTGGTGTAATTGACCTCATGCGTTTTCAGTTGTCGTGAGGCATATGCAATAACCTTTCCCCTCTGCATTAGCACACAGCCCAGCCCTTGCTTCAAAGCGTCGCAATACACCACAAAATTTTTGGTCCCCTCCGGAAGAGAAAGGATAGGTGCACTGCATAGGGCTTGTTTCAAAGTATGAAATGCAGCATCTTGATTTTCTCCCCAGTTGTAGGTCACACCCTTCTGCGTTAAAGCGGTAATAGGCTTTGCGATGCTGGAGAAATTATGGATGAACCTTCGATAATAACCAGGAAGACCTAGAAACTGGCGAATTTCGGTTGGTGTAGTTGGTGCAGACCAGTTTTCGATAGCCTTGATTTTTGAGGGGTCCACATGGATTCCTTCTTGGCTGACCACGTGACCGAGGAAGTCCACCTTTCTAATCTAAAACTCACATTTTGAGAATTTCGCATAAAGTCTCTCAGTACGTAACGTCTCTAAGACTTGCCTCAGGTGGTGACTATGTTCATCTTTATTCTTTGAATAAATGATTATATCGTCTATGAATACTATCACAAATTTATCCAAGAATGGACGACATACCCGATTCATTAGATCCATGAATACGGCCGGGGCATTGGTTAGTCTGAACGGCATCACTACAAACTCATAATGTATGTATCTTGTTCGGAAGGCCGTTTTGGGAACATCACTCTCTAGGACTCGCAGCTGGTGATATCCCGACCACAGATCGATCTTGGAGAAGTAGTTGGCTCCTTGGAGTTGATCGAATAAGTCGTCGATTCGGGGTAGGGGGTATCAGTTCTTGATGGTAAGTTTGTTGAGTTCTCGGTAGTAGATGCACATTCTGAACGATCCATCCTTCTTTTTTACGAAAAACACGGGTGCTCCCCATGGCGAGAAGCTCGGCCTAATGAATCCTTTTCCAAGTAGTTCATTCAGTTGGCTAGATAGCTCCTGCATCTCTGCTGGGGCTAATCGATAGGGTGCTTTGGCTACTGGGGTAGCTCCGGGAACCAGATCGATTCTGAATTCGACTTGTCTTGTGGGTGGTATTCCTGGAAGGTCCTCGGGAAAAACGTCGGGAAAATCGCATACGTCGGGCACATCCTTGATGTCCTGGATTTCGTGTTTCACATCTACAACATGTGCTAAAAACGCGTGACACTCCTTGCGTAGGTACTTCTGAGCTTGGATACTTGAGATGATACTAAGACTGGTACTAGGTTTGTCGCCCAAGACAAGGAAGGTTTCGCCGGTTGGCAGATTAAGGCGAACGGCCTTATCGTAACATAAAATGTCCGCAGGATGTGAACTCAGCCAATCCATGCCAATGATGACATCGAAACTCTTAATCGAGACTGGCATGAGGTTGAGTGGAAAGGGATTATCGTTTAGAGTTAGGGTGCAGTTTAAATATATCTCCTTAGTGCCTTTGGTTTTCCCGTTGGCCATTTCTACTATGAATGGTTCCATTAATGATTGTGGTATTGGTTTTAGCATGCCTTTAAAGTCGTGACTCACAAAACTCATTTCCGCTCCACTATCAAACAAAATGCATGCATACGAGTTATCGAGAAGAAACGTACTCGTAACAGCAGTAGGGTCCGCAACGGCTTCATCTTGTCCCATTGCGAAAACTCGGCCCCTTCCGCCGGTATTCCTGTTGTTTGCCTTCGGGCAGCCCCTACGGTAGTGCCCCGTGTCTCCGCACTCAAAGCAAGCGCGGCTTACTCCGGTATTAGCAGTGGGGGCGGATTGTTGGGTTGGCTCTTTGCAATAGCGGGCTGTATGACCCTTCTTATTGCACCTGGTGCATTGAAGGTCATGGCAGAGACCGTGGTGGTGGAAGTTGCACTGGTTAGATTTCGGAAGTTTTCCATTGTATGAACTTGTGGGAGCAGTGGTGGTAGGTACAGTAATAGCGTGGGTTGCTACCACTTGTTGTTTCTTGGGGTTCTCCTGGAGGGTTTGTCCCCTCCTCTTGTTCCAAGGCTTACTCTGGCCCTGAGCCTCGTTAGGTGGATTTGCGGTTGCTGCAATGGTACTCTTTTTCACTCCGTGGTCGATGAGTCGTTGAGCTAGGCGTTTAGCGTTGTTGTAGGTCATAGGGTTGGAAGCTAGGACATGCCCTTGAATCTGGGGTGACAACCCCTAAATGTACCTTTCGACCTTCTTTGATTCTGGGTTGACCATGGTAGGGCACAAAGCAGCGAGATCGTTGAACCTAGCTGTGTAGGCAACTAGATCAGACCCAGCCATTTTCAAATTCCAGAGCTCCTGCTCAAGCTTTTGCACTTCGCCCCTTGGGCAGTATTCTTCCAGTAGTAGAACCTTCAGTTCTTCCCAACTCATGGCGTTAGCGACAGTGAGCGTCACTGAATTCACATGGCTTTTCCACCAAGTGAGGGCTTGATCTATGAAGGTGCAAGCAGCGAACTTAACCTTGCTTGTTTCTTGGCACGAGCAGATCTCGAAGACTGTTTTGGTCTTTTCGAACCATTGCATTAGTGCAATGACTCCTCCACTACCATTAAAAGTTTTTGGCTTTGAGTTGGAGAACTCCTTGTAGGTACATTCCCTTACATGACCCTGGCCGGTGCCACGATTGGGATGATTCGTGCTGCTTCCTGTACCTCCATTTGCATTGGAGTTTATTTGAGAGAGGGTTGCTGCTACAGCTGCTGTGATAGCAGCCTGGACCATTGCCGGATCATAAGTAAGTGGTGGAGGTGGTGGTGGGGTTGCGTTTGTACGCGCTGATGTACGAGGAGGCATTGCGCTGCCAAAAGAAAAATGAGATATTATAAGTTTCGGTGGTTGCGAGTTGAATGATATTGAGTTAACTTCTTTTTATAGATTAAGAATTGGTTTGGCCAACACAAGGTTTTGAGCTTGATTCATAAATAACGTTTGAATGGATGTACTTATGAATTGAACGGACTACACATAATTAAAACAAGAAAGAGATATGCCCTATATATATTAAACATATAGTTGTGTTACATCCGAGTTTAGACAAAACTTTTTGACCTTTCTAAAGGTCTCCGATTACAGAAAGTTTTAAAGAAAATTATATTCTTATCTGAAGTCCTAATTTATAACAAAATTTGAAATCCTGGCAAGCACTATTTGTGACGTAGGTTGCGCTTGGAGCTTGACTCCGCATCTGATTGCTTCGACTCCATTAGACGCCTATCAAAAGCAGCTTGTTGCTCCCTTAACTCGGCTAGGGCTGCAATCATTTGTGTCTGAAATGCCTCAGTTTGGAGTTGGGCATGGTCCTGAATTCCATCCAACCTACGGATGTCAGAAGTGTGAACCTGTACTTCTACGTTGATCTCGCGGACCTGGTTGACTTGAACTCCGGATTGATAGCATTGGTTGGCTAGTTTGCCAACCATGACCGGAAGTGCTCGGTCTGCCGATCCCCCGCCTCTAGCATCATAAAAGTCTCGGCACATGCCGTAGGGAGGGCGCAAGCTTTTTTGTCGGCTCCAATGATGGAGATGTGTGACATCCCCAAAATCTCGGCCAGAAAAGACCGATTTCATTTATGCTTTTTAAAATAATTTTCAGAGTAAATCCTTTTAATTTTAAAAGAGATGTGGAATTTGTTCCCAAAAACAAAACATGATAAAATAGATATTTATCAAAACATTTCATAAAGAAATATGATTTCATTTCATAATCAAAAGTCGGGATGTCATGTTCCGATACAGATCATAAAGCATAAACGATAGCATTACAAGTCTTTCAACAAATATATACATATACAGACTTGTAAACAAAACAACCTGATGTTCGCCCATCTTAAGCTCTTGCGCCACTTCCTGTAAAATAAATCAACTGAGTGGGGCAGGCTTGGGAGCCTGGTGAGCATATAGGGTTTTCAACCCACAATAAATAATTTAATTAATTATTATCAACCAACAATAACCCAGTTACCCATTCCCTTTATTCTCACTTTATGTCCCTAAAATAACTAACACAAGGGACCTAGTCTAAGAATATTTCATCGGGGCGACTACACATGCTTCGGGGGTTCCTCAGCAATATAAGTCAAATAAGGCAACCATGGGGGGATGGAATACAGCGAATGAACACCCAAGTTCATTAACACCTATAGGTTATGAGCCTGCTAGCGTTCCACTGGACTGTCTAAAAAAGTCTGTGGTCATCATCTAAATTCCGCTAGATGACTGGATCAAAACAACATCGAGGCCTCTCATCTGTTTATTACACACCAACTATCTACCCATATTCTACCCAACATATTAGTAGATAAAATATACATTTTTATACGTAGTTTCAAAACCTGTATAGCATGCTCAATCAAAACATTTTTCACATAACAGATGAGGCACACACACATAACACGTATTTCATTGAGAAATAATCAGATCTATAAGATAGAAGAGAGTGGGTATACATTCACATATATAACAACAAAATATATACACATAGCACATATTTTATATAAAATACTTCATAATATTGTGTTGGAATGAAAGTAACTACACACTCACATCCCGTATTCTTAAATACGTTTAACGATTACTTGTATAATATCGCGTATTGAAAAGGGACTATACACTCACTTGATCAGAAGATGATCGGGCAGCACTACGGCTTGCAGAAGAGGTGTTTCTCCGTAGATCTGGAAGATCTTCACAAAACCGGGCTCCTCGCGGGCAGCGTTTCGGATCGGGAATAACGCTCTTCGGGATTCTCGGGGCTTCGGATCTTGCTTCGGGGCTCGGGAATATTACCGGGGCTTCGGGGTATAAACGGCACGCAAAACGAGGCAAAACTTAGAGAGAGAGAAGAGTTTGAACAAGAGAAAATGGCTGAATTCGAGTTCTATTTATAGGCTGCTGGGTCTGGGATTACGCGGGGCGTAATCTCAAATTACGCAGGGCGTACTCAGTACGCGGGGCGTACTCGGTTACGCGGGGCGTACTTTGACGTCACTGCATGCGTCGACTGGTGGCACTCGAGTATTGGTCAGACAAGTTGCATCCGACTGAATACGCGGGGCGTACTCAAATTACGCGGGGCGTAATTGACTTGTCAATTTTCTAAATTGCGTAACTTTCGCATACGAGCTCCGTTTTCGACGTTCTTTATATCCACGCGAAGGTCAGACCATACTCTACAACTTTCATTTAGACTCCATTGGCTAATTTTGACTTTTATTTTTATTATTTATTTTTAGAAGGCCGGGACAGAAAAACTTCGTTATAAATTCATAACTTCTTCGTTTGACGTCCGTTCTCGCCTAACTTTTCATCGTTTCGCTACTAACAACGAGATCTTCGATTCTCATTTAGATTGTTTCGGCAAAAAACCGCTCGATCTCAAATCGAGTATTCGGGCTGCATACCGCTAAGTCGAAACTTAGAAAAATCATAACTTCCTCATACGAAGTCAGATTTGGGCGTTCCTTTTATGCATGCTCTCGGTTTAACGAAATCTACGACTTTCGTTTAGATCGCTAAGGCTAAATATCGCTCTATCTTAAATTCATATTTTTACGTCACTCGACGTCGTGCCGGTTCTGTCGCGAAACTTCGACAGGTCATAACTTCTTCGTTATAACTCGGATTTTGGCATTCCTTATATCTCCGGAATCCTTGTTCCAACCACTACAACTTTATGCAAAGATATCGGGCTTATCTCACACTTTAATTTTGACGCTTATTTTATTCTTAATTCATTAAATTATAATAATTAAGAAAATAAACACATAAATCACATAATTCACAAATAATACATTTTTATTATTTCAAATTGGGGTTACAAAGGTTAACCTAGACTATTACATTGCTAAAAATGGCAAGCCCAGAAACACAGGCGTTATAATTCTCTCCACCTTAGAATGATTCCGTCCCCGGAATCACACATCAACAAACAAATGCGGATAGCGACTCATCATGTCACTCTCCGTCTCCCAGGTGAGGTTTGGCCCATTCGTGTGTTTCCATCGGACAAGAACTAACTCGACCATCTTGCGTCGCAACTTCTTAGTCTTTCGGTCAACGATTGCCTCTGGTTCTTCAATCAACCTTTTGTTCTCATCAATTCTCAACTCCGAAAGTGGAATCATGTCGGGAACTTCTCCCGTGAACTTCCTCAAATAACACACATGGAAAGTGTTATGAATTCCACTCAGTTCTTCTGGTGGTTCGAGCTTGTAAGCTTGGTTCCCAATCCTCTGAAGAACTTTAAACGGTCCAATAAACCTTGGACTTAATTTTCCCCTTTTACCAAATCTTATAAGTCCCTTCCACGGCGAGACTTTAAGCAAAACCGAATCCCCAACTTCAAAAGTCATCGGTCTTTGCTTTTTGTCAGCATAACTCTTTTGACGATCTTGAGCTGTTAACATTCTTTCCCTAATTATTTTCAACTTTTCAGCAGTCTGATGAACCATCTCCGGTCCCATAAACTGCTTTTCCCCAGCCTCAAGCCAACAAGACGGCGTACGACACTTTTGTCCATACAAAGCTTGGTAAGGTGCCATCTTAATGCTCGAGTGAAAACTATTGTTATAGGAAAATTCTACCAACGGCAAATGTTCATCCCAATTACCTAGGAATTCCAAGGTACATGCTCTCAGCATATCTTCAAGTGTTTGTATCGTTCGTTCGCTCTGACCATCAGTCTGCGGATGGTAAGCTGTACTTAAACACAACTTGGTACCCAATTCCTCTTGTAGACTTTTCCAAAATCACGAGGTGAAACGACTATCACGATCCGACACAATTGTTAACGGAACACCGTGAAGCCTCACAATTTCCTTTATGTAAGAATTCACAAGCTTTTCCATAGACCATTTCTCATTGGCTGCTATGAAATGCGCACTCTTAGTGAATCGATCAACGACCACCCAAATCATATCGTGACCATTCTTTGTTCTGGGCATTTTAGTGACAAAATCCATGGCAATGTCTTCCCACTTACCCATAGGCACAGGTAAAGGTTCTAAACTCCCGTACGGTTTCTGATGTTGTGTCTTGACTCTCGCACAAGTCACACACTCAGCCACATACTTTGCAACATCAAGCTTCATCGTCGGCCACCAGTAGTAGGGTTTCAGGTCCCTATACATTTTAGTGCTACCGGGATGAATCGAATACATGGTCTTGTGAGCTTCTTCCATCAGAAGATCTCTAATTCCTCCTAACTTAGGTACCCAAATACGATCTTGGAATACCTTCAGTCCATGACCGTTCGTACCAAACACCAACGTTTTACCCAAACGTTCCTCCTTTCGGTCATTTTTCTCAGAAGCTTCCTCTTGAGCTTTCTTTATACTTTCCACAATGGTCGAGACAACTTCAATTCTCAACGCTCTTGGCCTTTTCCATTCAAGATTGACTCTTCGACTGAGAGCATCAGCAACAACATTAGCCTTACCGGGGTGGTAAAGTATCTCGCAGTCGTAGTCCTTGAGTAATTCCAGCCAGCGTCGTTGCCTCATATTCAATTCTTTCTGACTAAAGAGATATTGGAGACTCTTATGATCAGTGAAAAGTTTGCACTTAGTGCCATAGAGGTAATGCCTCCATATCTTCAGAGCGAAAACTACCGCTGCCAACTCCAAATCATGAGTCGGGTAGTTCTTTTCGTGCTCTTTCAGCTGTCGAGACGCATATGCTATCACCTTTTCTCTTTGGGTTAAAACACAACCCAATCCAACCCAGACGCATCACTATAAACAGCGAAGTCTTCAACTCCATCGGGTAGAGAAAGTATCGGTGCCTCGCATAGTTTCTTCTTTAGCTTCTCGAATGCTTCTTTATGCTTCTCACTCCAAGCATAAGCAGCTCCTTTGTGGGTCAAAGCTGTCAATGGAGTAGCAATCGAAGAAAAGCCTTGGATAAACCTTCGGTAATATCCGGCTAATCCTAAAAAGCTTCGGATCTCCGTGGGACTTTTCGGTTGTTCCCACTTCATTACAGCTTCAATCTTTGCTGGATCAACCATTATCCCTTCCTGGTTGACCACGTGACCCAAGAATTGGACTTCACGAATCCAAAAATCACATTTGGAGAACTTAGCATACAACTTCTCCTTCTTCAAAACTTCTAACACTTCTCGCAAGTGTCTGCCATGCTCCTCCTGGCTTTTTGAGTAAATCAGAATGTCGTTGATGAACACTATCACGGATTTATCAAGGAACGGATTACAAACCCTATTCATTAAATCCATGAATGCTGCCGGAGCATTGGTTAGTCCAAACGACATAACCAAGAACTCGTAGTGTCCATATCTAGTTCTGAACGCAGTCTTCTCTATATCCTGCTCTCTTACTTTCAGCTGATGATATCCTGACCTAAGATCGATCTTCGAGAAATAGCTCGAACCTTGCAATTGATCAAATAGGTCATCAATCCTTGGCAACGGATATCTATTCTTTATTGTTGCCTTGTTCAGCTCTCTGTAATCAATGCACATTCTCATAGTTCCATCTTTCTTCTTCACGAATAACACTGGAGCTCCCCAGGGCGATGAACTAGGTCTAATGAAACCTTTGTCCAAAAACTCTTGAAGTTGCATCATCAACTCCTTCATCTCCGTTGGTGCTAATCGATAAGGTGCTTTTGCTATTGGCGTGGTTCCTGGTAGCATGTCTATTCTAAACTCTACTTGTCTATCAGGTGGTAATCCAGGAAGATCTTCGGTAAATACTTCCGGATAATCACACACCACAGGAATACTCTGCATCACCTTCTTTTCCTTTTTAGCATCAACCACGAATGCTAAATATGATGTACATCCCTTCGTCAAACACTTTTTGGCTTTCATTAGGGAAATGATTCCAGAATTCACTCGGCGTTTGTCCCCATACACCATAAATGATTCCTTTCCAGGCGGGTTTACTTTAACTATCTTCTTCTTGCATAAAATTTCGGCATCATTGGCGCTGAGCCAGTCCATTCCCAACACGATGTCGAAACCGTTAAGTTCGATAGGCAATAATTCCTCGCAGAACTTATTCCCATTCAAGTCAATTAAGATGTTTTTCATTCGATGGCTAACAGGTACAAACTTGCCACTAGCAACTTCGACTAATAAAGCATTATCTAGTCTATTAATAGGCAAAGCTAGTTTTCTACCAAATTCATGCGATATAAAGGAGTAGTTGGCTCCAGAATCAAATAAAATTTGGGCAGGCAAATTGTTAACGAGAAAGGTACCTGAAGCAACATCAGCTTCATCCTTAGCAGCTTCCAGTGTCATCTGGAATGCTCTCGCCTTCGGCTTTGGTGGAATGTTGGGCTTAGCTGCCTCCTTCTTCTTCGGACAGTCTTTCAAAATATGCCCCTCTTCATTACAACCAAAACACATCCTTTTGTTGTTCGGACATTCATTGGCAAAATGTCCAACCTTTCCACACTTGTAGCAAGTTACATCCTCGCTACATTTCCCGAAATGCTTTTTCTTACACTTTTCACACCACTTCGCTTCCCCTCCTTTACCCCCACCAAACCTTTTCGAATCAGATTTCGAAAATTTGCTTTTCTTACCGGAACCAGATGTTCCCTCAAACTTCCTCTTCTCACCAACCTCAACCTTGTTGGTGGTTCTCCCCTTTATCATGTTCTCAACAGACTTGGCAGCCCAGATAGCTGCCTCTAAAGTATGTGCCTGACGTACTGGCACCTCATACTCCCATGGGAGTCCCTTCGCATACCGGTCCACCTTCGTCAGCTCGTCTGGAACGATACGCAAGGCAAACTCCATCTTATCGGTGAATTTATTGGTGTATTCATCAACTGACATACTGCCCTTAGTCAATGTCAGGAACTTGTTCTCCAACTCCAACAGATTTTGAGCTGAGCAGAACTTGCGCTTAAACTGCACCAAGAACTCTGCCCATGACAATTGCAGTGGCTCATTAGGGCTCAAAGTCTTCCCTAGAGTGTTCCACCAACGAACGGCTCCACCTCGGAATTGACGCACGGCATAGATGGTTTGCAACTTACCTCTGCAGCCACACGTCATGAAGGCTAGCTCCATTTCGGAGATCCAATCCATAACCCCAATCGGATCCTCCTTTCCATTGAAGGTCGATGGTTTGCAAGTCAAAAAGTCCTTGTACTTGCATCCCATTCCATCATTCCTTCCATCGCGGTTATCTTGCCTAACTATCGGTGGGTTGGCTTGACCAACTGATCCACTGAAGTTTCCACCTTCCGAGTGCCCTTCATTTAATTCAGGCTCTTCCACACGAATCGACAGTTCTTCACGGTTTTGTTGAAGCAACCGTCTAGTTTCCTCCATCTGACGATCCAACATCGTCTGAATCATCAATTGCACACCAGCCATGGTTATTGGCTCAGGTGCTGCTGCTACAACAGGTCTTTGTTCAATCACTGGTGGTTGATTCCTGTTTTCATCAGCATTTCCAACTCCACTTCTTGTTCTCACCATTTTTGATCTACACACCGAATAAGGTGAAATTAGATCCTTATTCACGATAGATACTGAAATCATCCTTATCACTCCGAAACATTTACATGCTAGTTCTAATATCGTAGACGTACGCTTAGAATCCTACACACATAAAGTTTCTAGATCCGGTCGGCAACAGACCATAGATCCGAACAAATAATATCATATATGGCAACACACAACATTTAGCACATAAAACATTTTAGGCAATATTCCTAAAATAAACTAGTGCTCGTGTCTAAAACATAACAGACACACATCTCAAAATTCCACTTAGCATTCTAAGTTTAAGTCTAGAAATCCTAAAAATTCCTAGTTCGCTTAAACTAATGCTCTGATACCAACTGTGACATCCCCAAAATCTCGGCCAGAAAAGACCGATTTCATTTATGCTTTTTAAAATAATTTTCAGAGTAAATCCTTTTAATTTTAAAAGAGATGCGGAATTTGTTCCCAAAAACAAAACATGATAAAATAGATATTTATCAAAACATTTCATAAAGAAATATAATTTCATTTCATAATCAAAAGTCGGGATGTCATGTTCCGATACAGATCATAAAGCATAAACGATAGCATTACAAGTCTTTCAACAAATATATACATATACAGACTTGTAAACAAAACAACTTGATGTTCGCCCATCTTAAGCTCTTGCGCCACTTCCTGTAAAATAAATCAACTGAGTGGGTCAGGCTTGGGAGCCTGGTGAGCATATAGGGTTTTCAACCCACAATAAATAATTTAATTAATTATTATCAACCAACAATAACCCAGTTACCCATTCCCGTTATTCTCACTTTATGTCCCTAAAATAACTAACACAAGGGACCTAGTCTAAGAATATTTCATCGGGGCGACTACACATGCTTTGGGGGTTCCTCAGCAATATAAGTCAAATAAGGCAACCATGGGGGGGATGGAATACAGCGAATGAACACCCAAGTTCATTAACACCTACAGGTTATGAGCCTGCTAGCGTTCCACTGGACTGTCTAGAAAAGTCCGTGGTCGTCATCTAAATTCCGCTAGATGATTGGATCAAAACAACATCGAGGCCTCTCATCTGTTTATTACACACCAACTATCTACCCATATTCTACCCAACATATTAGTAGGTAAAATATACATTTTTATACGTAGTTTCAAAACCTGTATAGCATGCTCAATCAAAACATTTTTCACATAACAGATGAGGCACACACACATAACACGTATTTCATTGAGAAATAATCAGATCTATAAGATAGAAGAGAGTGGGTATACATTCACATATATAACAACAAAATATATACACATAGCACATATTTTATATAAAATACTTCATAATATTGTGTTGGAATGAAAGTAACTACACACTCACATCCCGTATTCTTAAATACGTTTAACAATTACTTGTATAATATCGCGTATTGAAAAGGGACTATACACTCACTTGATCAGACGATGATCGGGCAGCACTACGGCTTGCAGAAGAGGTGTTTCTCCGTAGATCTGGAAGATCTTCACAAAACCGGGCTCCTCGCGGGCAGCGTTTCGGCTCGGGAATAACGCTCTTCGGGATTCTCGGGGCTTCGGATCTTGCTTCGGGGCTCGGGAATATTACCGGGGCTTCGGGGTATAAACGGCACGCAAAACGAGGCAAAACTTAGAGAGAGAGAAGAGTTTGAACAAGAGAAAATGGCTGAATTCGAGTTCTATTTATAGGCTGCTGGGTCTGGGATTACGCGGGGCGTAATCTCAAATTACGCAGGGCGTACTCAGTACGCGGGGCGTACTCGGTTACGCGGGGCGTACTTTGACGTCACTGCATGCGTCGACTGGTGGCACTCGAGTATTGGTCAGACAAGTTGCATCCGACTGAATACGCGGGGCGTACTCAAATTACGCGGGGCGTAATTGACTTGTCAATTTTCTAAATTGCGTAACTTTCGCATACGAGCTCCGTTTTCGACGTTCTTTATATCCACGCGAAGGTCAGACCATACTCTACAACTTTCATTTAGACTCCATTGGCTAATTTTGACTTTTATTTTTATTATTTATTTTTAGAAGGCCGGGACAGAAAAACTTCGTTATAAATTCATAACTTCTTCGTTTGACGTCCGTTCTCGCCTAACTTTTCATCGTTTCGCTACTAACAACGAGATCTTCGATTCTCATTTAGATTGTTTCGGCAAAAAACCGCTCGATCTCAAATCGAGTATTCGGGCTGCATACCGCTAAGTCGAAACTTAGAAAAATCATAACTTCCTCATACGAAGTCAGATTTGGGCGTTCCTTTTATGCATGCTCTCGGTTTAACGAAATCTACGACTTTCGTTTAGATCGCTAAGGCTAAATATCGCTCTATCTTAAATTCATATTTTTACGTCACTCGACGTCGTGCCGGTTCTGTCGCGAAACTTCGACAGGTCATAACTTCTTCGTTATAACTCGGATTTTGGCATTCCTTATATCTCCGGAATCCTTGTTCCAACCACTACAACTTTATGCAAAGATATCGGGCTTATCTCACACTTTAATTTTGACGCTTATTTTATTCTTAATTCATTAAATTATAATAATGAAGAAAATAAACACATAAATCACATAATTCACAAATAATACATTTTTATTATTTCAAATTGGGGTTACAAAGGTTAACCTAGACTATTACATTGCTAAAAATGGCAAGCCCAGAAACACAGGCGTTATAATTCTCTCCACCTTAGAATGATTCCGTCCCCGGAATCACACATCAACAAACAAATGCGGATAGCGACTCATCATGTCACTCTCCGTCTCCCAGGTGAGGTTTGGCCCATTCGTGTGTTTCCATCGGACAAGAACTAACTCGACCATCTTGCGTCGCAACTTCTTAGTCTTTCGGTCAACGATTGCCTCTGGTTCTTCAATCAACCTTTTGTTCTCATCAATTCTCAACTCCGAAAGTGGAATCATGTCGGGAACTTCTCCCGTGAACTTCCTCAAATAACACACATGGAAAGTGTTATGAATTCCACTCAGTTCTTCTGGTGGTTCGAGCTTGTAAGCTTGGTTCCCAATCCTCTGAAGAACTTTAAACGGTCCAATAAACCTTGGACTTAATTTTCCCCTTTTACCAAATCTTATAAGTCCCTTCCACGGCGAGACTTTAAGCAAAACCGAATCCCCAACTTCAAAAGTCATCGGTCTTTGCTTTTTGTCAGCATAACTCTTTTGACGATCTTGAGCTGTTAACATTCTTTCCCTAATTATTTTCAACTTTTCAGCAGTCTGATGAACCATCTCCGGTCCCATAAACTGCTTTTCCCCAGCCTCAAGCCAACAAGACGGCGTACGACACTTTTGTCCATACAAAGCTTGGTAAGGTGCCATCTTAATGCTCGAGTGAAAACTATTGTTATAGGAAAATTCTACCAACGGCAAATGTTCATCCCAATTACCTAGGAATTCCAAGGTACATGCTCTCAGCATATCTTCAAGTGTTTGTATCGTTCGTTCGCTCTGACCATCAGTCTGCGGATGGTAAGCTGTACTTAAACACAACTTGGTACCCAATTCCTCTTGTAGACTTTTCCAAAATCACGAGGTGAAACGACTATCACGATCCGACACAATTGTTAACGGAACACCGTGAAGCCTCACAATTTCCTTTATGTAAGAATTCACAAGCTTTTCCATAGACCATTTCTCATTGGCTGCTATGAAATGCGCACTCTTAGTGAATCGATCAACGACCACCCAAATCATATCGTGACCATTCTTTGTTCTGGGCATTTTAGTGACAAAATCCATGGCAATGTCTTCCCACTTACCCATAGGCACAGGTAAAGGTTCTAAACTCCCGTACGGTTTCTGATGTTGTGTCTTGACTCTCGCACAAGTCACACACTCAGCCACATACTTTGCAACATCAAGCTTCATCGTCGGCCACCAGTAGTAGGGTTTCAGGTCCCTATACATTTTAGTGCTACCGGGATGAATCGAATACATGGTCTTGTGAGCTTCTTCCATCAGAAGATCTCTAATTCCTCCTAACTTAGGTACCCAAATACGATCTTGGAATACCTTCAGTCCATGACCGTTCGTACCAAACACCAACGTTTTACCCAAACGTTCCTCCTTTCGGTCATTTTTCTCAGAAGCTTCCTCTTGAGCTTTCTTTATACTTTCCACAATGGTCGAGACAACTTCAATTCTCAACGCTCTTGGCCTTTTCCATTCAAGATTGACTCTTCGACTGAGAGCATCAGCAACAACATTAGCCTTACCGGGGTGGTAAAGTATCTCGCAGTCGTAGTCCTTGAGTAATTCCAGCCAGCGTCGTTGCCTCATATTCAATTCTTTCTGACTAAAGAGATATTGGAGACTCTTATGATCAGTGAAAAGTTTGCACTTAGTGCCATATAGGTAATGCCTCCATATCTTCAGAGCGAAAACTACCGCTGCCAACTCCAAATCATGAGTCGGGTAGTTCTTTTCGTGCTCTTTCAGCTGTCGAGACGCCTATGCTATCACCTTTTCTCTTTGGGTTAAAACACAACCCAATCCAACCCAGACGCATCACTATAAACAGCGAAGTCTTCAACTCCATCGGGTAGAGAAAGTATCGGTGCCTCGCATAGTTTCTTCTTTAGCTTCTCGAATGCTTCTTTATGCTTCTCACTCCAAGCATAAGCAGCTCCTTTGTGGGTCAAAGCTGTCAATGGAGTAGCAATCGAAGAAAAGCCTTGGATAAACCTTCGGTAATATCCGGCTAATCCTAAAAAGCTTCGGATCTCCGTGGGACTTTTCGGTTGTTCCCACTTCATTACAGCTTCAATCTTTGCTGGATCTACCATTATCCCTTCCTGGTTGACCACGTGACCCAAGAATTGGACTTCACGAATCCAAAAATCACATTTGGAGAACTTAGCATACAACTTCTCCTTCTTCAAAACTTCTAACACTTCTCGCAAGTGTCTGCCATGCTCCTCCTGGCTTTTTGAGTAAATCAGAATGTCGTCGATGAACACTATCACGGATTTATCAAGGAACGGATTACAAACCCTATTCATTAAATCCATGAATGCTGCCGGAGCATTGGTTAGTCCAAACGACATAACCAAGAACTCGTAGTGTCCATATCTAGTTCTGAACGCAGTCTTCTCTATATCCTGCTCTCTTACTTTCAGCTGATGATATCCTGACCTAAGATCGATCTTCGAGAAATAGCTCGAACCTTGCAATTGATCAAATAGGTCATCAATCCTTGGCAACGGATATCTATTCTTTATTGTTGCCTTGTTCAGCTCTCTGTAATCAATGCACATTCTCATAGTTCCATCTTTCTTCTTCACGAATAACACTGGAGCTCCCCAGGGCGATGAACTAGGTCTAATGAAACCTTTGTCCAAAAACTCTTGAAGTTGCATCATCAACTCCTTCATCTCCGTTGGTGCTAATCAATAAGGTGCTTTTGCTATTGGCGTGGTTCCTGGTAGCATGTCTATTCTGAACTCTACTTGTCTATCAGGTGGTAATCCAGGAAGATCTTCGGTAAATACTTCCGGATAATCACACACCACAGGAATACTCTGCATCACCTTCTTTTCCTTTTTAGCATCAACCACGAATGCTAAATATGATGTACATCCCTTCGTCAAACACTTTTTGGCTTTCATTAGGGAAATGATTCCAGAATTCACTCGGCGTTTGTCCCCATACACCATAAATGATTCCTTTCCAGGCGGGTTTACTTTAACTATCTTCTTCTTGCATAAAATTTCGGCATCATTGGCGCTGAGCCAGTCCATTCCCAACACGATGTCGAAACCGTTAAGTTCGATAGGCAATAATTCCTCGCAGAACTTATTCCCATTCAAGTCAATTAAGATGTTTTTCATTCGATGGCTAACAGGTACAAACTTGCCACTAGCAACTTCGACTAATAAAGCATTATCTAGTCTATTAATAGGCAAAGCTAGTTTTCTACCAAATTCATGCGATATAAAGGAGTAGTTGGCTCCAGAATCAAATAAAATTTGGGCAGGCAAATTGTTAACGAGAAAGGTACCTGAAGCAACATCAGCTTCATCCTTAGCAGCTTCCAGTGTCATCTGGAATGCTCTCGCCTTCGGCTTTGGTGGAATGTTGGGCTTAGCTGCCTCCTTCTTCTTCGGACAGTCTTTCAAAATATGCCCCTCTTCATTACAACCAAAACACATCCTTTTGTTGTTCGGACATTCATTGGCAAAATGTCCAACCTTTCCACACTTGTAGCAAGTTACATCCTCGCTACATTTCCCGAAATGCTTTTTCTTACACTTTTCACACCACTTCGCTTCCCCTCCTTTACCCCCACCAAACCTTTTCGAATCAGATTTCGAAAATTTGCTTTTCTTACCGGAACCAGATGTTCCCTCAAACTTCCTCTTCTCACCAACCTCAACCTTGTTGGTCGTTCTCCCCTTTATCATGTTCTCAACAGACTTGGCAGCCCAGATAGCTGCCTCTAAAGTATGTGCCTGACGTACTGGCACCTCATACTCCCATGGGAGTCCCTTCGCATACCGGTCCACCTTCGTCAGCTCGTCTGGAACGATACGCAAGGAAAACTCCATCTTATCGGTGAAGTTATTGGTGTATTCATCAACTGACATACTGCCCTTAGTCAATGTCAGGAACTTGTTCTCCAACTCCAACAGATTTTGAGCTGAGCAGAACTTGCGCTTAAACTGCACCAAGAACTCTGCCCATGACAATTGCAGTGGCTCATTAGGGCTCAAAGTCTTCCCTAGAGTGTTCCACCAACGAACGGCTCCACCTCGGAATTGACGCACGGCATAGATGGTTTGCAACTTACCTCTGCAGCCACACGTCATGAAGGCTAGCTCCATTTCGGAGATCCAATCCATAACCCCAATCGGATCCTCCTTTCCATTGAAGGTCGATGGTTTGCAAGTCAAAAAGTCCTTGTACTTGCATCCCATTCCATCATTCCTTCCATCGCGGTTATCTTGCCTAACTATCGGTGGGTTGGCTTGACCAACTGATCCACTGAAGTTTCCACCTTCCGAGTGCCCTTCATTTAATTCAGGCTCTTCCACACGAATCGACAGTTCTTCACGGTTTTGTTGAAGCAACCGTCTAGTTTCCTCCATCTGACGATCCAACATCGTCTGAATCATCAATTGCACACCAGCCATGGTTATTGGCTCAGGTGCTGCTGCTACAACAGGTCTTTGTTCAATCACTGGTGGTTGATTCCTGTTTTCATCAGCATTTCCAACTCCACTTCTTGTTCTCACCATTTTTGATCTACACACCGAATAAGGTGAAATTAGATCCTTATTCACGATAGATACTGAAATCATCCTTATCACTCCGAAACATTTACATGCTAGTTCTAATATCGTAGACGTACGCTTAGAATCCTACACACATAAAGTTTCTAGATCCGGTCGGCAACAGACCATAGATCCGAACAAATAATATCATATATGGCAACACACAACATTTAGCACATAAAACATTTTAGGCAATATTCCTAAAATAAACTAGTGCTCGTGTCTAAAACATAACAGACACACATCTCAAAATTCCACTTAGCATTCTAAGTTTAAGTCTAGAAATCCTAAAAATTCCTAGTTCGCTTAAACTAATGCTCTGATACCAACTGTGACATCCCCAAAATCTCGGCCAGAAAAGACCGATTTCATTTATGCTTTTTAAAATAATTTTCAGAGTAAATCCTTTTAATTTTAAAAGAGATGCGGAATTTGTTCCCAAAAACAAAACATGATAAAATAGATATTTATCAAAACATTTCATAAAGAAATATAATTTCATTTCATAATCAAAAGTCGGGATGTCATGTTCCGATACAGATCATAAAGCATAAACGATAGCATTACAAGTCTTTCAACAAATATATACATATACAGACTTGTAAACAAAACAACTTGATGTTCGCCCATCTTAAGCTCTTGCGCCACTTCCTGTAAAATAAATCAACTGAGTGGGTCAGGCTTGGGAGCCTGGTGAGCATATAGGGTTTTCAACCCACAATAAATAATTTAATTAATTATTATCAACCAACAATAACCCAGTTACCCATTCCCGTTATTCTCACTTTATGTCCCTAAAATAACTAACACAAGGGACCTAGTCTAAGAATATTTCATCGGGGCGACTACACATGCTTTGGGGGTTCCTCAGCAATATAAGTCAAATAAGGCAACCATGGGGGGGATGGAATACAGCGAATGAACACCCAAGTTCATTAACACCTACAGGTTATGAGCCTGCTAGCGTTCCACTGGACTGTCTAGAAAAGTCCGTGGTCGTCATCTAAATTCCGCTAGATGATTGGATCAAAACAACATCGAGGCCTCTCATCTGTTTATTACACACCAACTATCTACCCATATTCTACCCAACATATTAGTAGGTAAAATATACATTTTTATACGTAGTTTCAAAACCTGTATAGCATGCTCAATCAAAACATTTTTCACATAACAGATGAGGCACACACACATAACACGTATTTCATTGAGAAATAATCAGATCTATAAGATAGAAGAGAGTGGGTATACATTCACATATATAACAACAAAATATATACACATAGCACATATTTTATATAAAATACTTCATAATATTGTGTTGGAATGAAAGTAACTACACACTCACATCCCGTATTCTTAAATACGTTTAACGATTACTTGTATAATATCGCGTATTGAAAAGGGACTATACACTCACTTGATCAGACGATGATCGGGCAGCACTACGGCTTGCAGAAGAGGTGTTTCTCCGTAGATCTGGAAGATCTTCACAAAACCGGGCTCCTCGCGGGCAGCGTTTCGGCTCGGGAATAACGCTCTTCGGGATTCTCGGGGCTTCGGATCTTGCTTCGGGGCTCGGGAATATTACCGGGGCTTCGGGGTATAAACGGCACGCAAAACGAGGCAAAACTTAGAGAGAGAGAAGAGTTTGAACAAGAGAAAATGGCTGAATTCGAGTTCTATTTATAGGCTGCTGGGTCTGGGATTACGCGGGGCGTAATCTCAAATTACGCAGGGCGTACTCAGTACGCGGGGCGTACTCGGTTACGCGGGGCGTACTTTGACGTCACTGCATGCGTCGACTGGTGGCACTCGAGTATTGGTCAGACAAGTTGCATCCGACTGAGTACGCGGGACGTACTCAAATTACGCGGGGCGTAATTGACTTGTCAATTTTCTAAATTGCGTAACTTTCGCATACGAGCTCCGTTTTCGACGTTCTTTATATCCACGCGAAGGTCAGACCATACTCTACAACTTTCATTTAGACTCCATTGGCTAATTTTGACTTTTATTTTTATTATTTATTTTTAGAAGGCCGGGACAGAAAAACTTCGTTATAAATTCATAACTTCTTCGTTTGACGTCCGTTCTCGCCTAACTTTTCATCGTTTCGCTACTAACAACGAGATCTTCGATTCTCATTTAGATTGTTTCGGCCAAAAACCGCTCGATCTCAAATCGAGTATTCGGGCTGCACACCGCTAAGTCGAAACTTAGAAAAATCATAACTTCCTCATACGAAGTCAGATTTGGGCGTTCCTTTTATGCATGCTCTCGGTTTAACGAAATCTACGACTTTCGTTTAGATCGCTAAGGCTAAATATCGCTCTATCTTAAATTCATATTTTTACGTCACTCGACGTCGTGCCGGTTCTGTCGCGAAACTTCGACAGGTCATAACTTCTTCGTTATAACTCGGATTTTGGCATTCCTTATATCTCCGGAATCCTTGTTCCAACCACTACAACTTTATGCAAAGATATCGGGCTTATCTCACACTTTAATTTTGACGCTTATTTTATTCTTAATTCATTAAATTATAATAATTAAGAAAATAAACACATAAATCACATAATTCACAAATAATACATTTTTATTATTTCAAATTGGGGTTACAAAGGTTAACCTAGACTATTACATTGCTAAAAATGGCAAGCCCAGAAACACAGGCGTTACAATTCTCTCCACCTTAGAATGATTCCGTCCCCGGAATCACACATCAACAAACAAATGCGGATAGCGACTCATCATGTCACTCTCCGTCTCCCAGGTGAGGTTTGGCCCATTCGTGTGTTTCCATCTGACAAGAACTAACTCGACCATCTTGCGTCGCAACTTCTTAGTCTTTCGGTCAACGATTGCCTCTGGTTCTTCAATCAACCTTTTGTTCTCATCAATTCTCAACTCCGAAAGTGGAATCATGTCGGGAACTTCTCCCGTGAACTTCCTCAAATAACACACATGGAAAGTGTTATGAATTCCACTCAGTTCTTCTGGTAGTTCGAGCTTGTAAGCTTGGTTCCCAATCCTCTGAAGAACTTTAAACGGTCCAATAAACCTTGGACTTAATTTTCCCCTTTTACCAAATCTTATAAGTCCCTTCCACGGCGAGACTTTAAGCAAAACCGAATCCCCAACTTCAAAAGTCATCGGTCTTCGCTTTTTGTCAGCATAACTCTTTTGACGATCTTGAGCTGCTAACATTCTTTCCCTAATTATTTTCAACTTTTCAGCAGTCTGATGAACCATCTCCGGTCCCATAAACTGCTTTTCCCCAGCCTCAAGCCAACAAGACGGCGTACGACACTTTTGTCCATACAAAGCTTGGTAAGGTGCCATCTTAATGCTCGAGTGAAAACTATTGTTATAGGAAAATTCTACCAACGGCAAATGTTCATCCCAATTACCTAGGAATTCCAAGGTACATGCTCTCAGCATATCTTCCAGTGTTTGTATCGTTCGTTCGCTCTGACCATCAGTCTGCGGATGGTAAGCTGTACTTAAACACAACTTGGTACCCAATTCCTCTTGTAGACTTTTCCAAAATCGCGAGGTGAAACGACTATCACGATCCGACACAATTGTTAACGGAACACCGTGAAGCCTCACAATTTCCTTTATGTAAGAATTCGCAAGCTTTTCCATAGACCATTTCTCATTGGCTGCTATGAAATGTGCACTCTTAGTGAATCGATCAACGACCACCCAAATCATATCGTGACCATTCTTTGTTCTGGGCAGTTTAGTGACAAAATCCATGGCAATGTCTTCCCACTTACCCATAGGCACAGGTAAAGGTTCTAAACTCCCGTACGGTTTCTGATGTTGTGTCTTGACTCTCGCACAAGTCACACACTCAGCCACATACTTTGCAACATCAAGCTTCATCGTCGGCCACCAGTAGTAGGGTTTCAGGTCCCTATACATTTTAGTGCTACCGGGATGAATCGAATACATGGTCTTGTGAGCTTCTTCCATCAGAAGATCTCTAATTCCTCCTAACTTAGGTACCCAAATACGATCTTGGAATACCTTCAGTCCATGACCGTTCGTACCAAACACCAACGTTTTACCCAAACGTTCCTCCTTTCGGTCATTTTTCTCAGAAGCTTCCTCTTGAGCTTTCTTTATACTTTCCACAATGGTCGAGACAACTTCAATTCTCAACGCTCTTGGCCTTTTCCATTCAAGATTGACTCTTCGACTGAGAGCATCAGCAACAACATTAGCCTTACCGGGGTGGTAAAGTATCTCGCAGTCGTAGTCCTTGAGTAATTCCAGCCAGCGTCGTTGCCTCATATTCAATTCTTTCTGACTAAAGAGATATTGGAGACTCTTATGATCAGTGAAAAGTTTGCACTTAGTGCCATAGAGGTAATGCCTCCATATCTTCAGAGCGAAAACTACCGCTGCCAACTCCAAATCATGAGTCGGGTAGTTCTTTTCGTGCTCTTTCAGCTGTCGAGACGCATATGCTATCACCTTTTCTCTTTGGGTTAAAACACAACCCAATCCAACCCAGACGCATCACTATAAACAGCGAAGTCTTCAACTCCATCGGGTAGAGAAAGTATCGGTGCCTCGCATAGTTTCTTCTTTAGCTTCTCGAATGCTTCTTTATGCTTCTCACTCCAAGCATAAGCAGCTCCTTTGTGGGTCAAAGCTGTCAATGGAGTAGCAATCGAAGAAAAGCCTTGGATAAACCTTCGGTAATATCCGCCTAATCCTAAAAAGCTTCGGATCTCCGTGGGACTTTTCGGTTCTTCCCACTTCATTACAGCTTCAATCTTTGCTGGATCAACCATTATCCCTTCCTGGTTGACCACGTGACCCAAGAATTGGACTTCACGAATCCAAAAATCACATTTGGAGAACTTAGCATACAGCTTATCCTTCTTCAAAACTTCTAACACTTCTCGCAAGTGTCTGCCATGCTCCTCCTGGCTTTTTGAGTAAATCAGAATGTCGTCGATGAACACTATCACGGATTTATCAAGGAACGGATTACAAACCCTATTCATTAAATCCATGAATGCTGCCGGAGCATTGGTTAGTCCAAACGACATAACCAAGAACTCGTAGTTTCCATATCTAGTTCTGAACGCAGTCTTCTCTATATCCTGCTCTCTTACTTTCAGCTGATGATATCCTGACCTAAGATCGATCTTCGAGAAATAGCTCGAACCTTGCAATTGATCAAATAGGTCATCAATCCTTGGCAACGGATATCTATTCTTTATTGTTGCCTTGTTCAGCTCTCTGTAATCAATGCACATTCTCATAGTTCCATCTTTCTTCTTCACGAATAACACTGGAGCTCCGCAGGGCGATGAACTAGGTCTAATGAAACCTTTGTCCAACAACTCTTGAAGTTGCATCATCAACTCCTTCATCTCCGTTGGTGCTAATCGATAAGGTGCTTTTGCTATTGGCGTGGTTCCTGGTAGCATGTCTATTCTGAACTCTACTTGTCTATCAGGTGGTAATCCAGGAAGATCTTCGGGAAATACTTCCGGATAATCACACACCATAGGAATACTCTGCATCACCTTCTTTTCCTTTTTAGCATCAACCACGAATGCTAAATATGATGTACATCCCTTCGTCAAACACTTTTTGGCTTTCATTAGGGAAATGATTCCAGAATTCACTCGGCGTTTGTCCCCATACACCATAAATGATTCCTTTCCAGGCGGGTTTACTTTAACTATCTTCTTCTTGCATAAAATTTCGGCATCATTGGCGCTGAGCCAGTCCATTCCCAACACGATGTCGAAACCGTTAAGTTCGATAGGCAATAATTCCTCGCATAACTTATTCCCATTCAAGTCAATTAAGATGTTTTTCATTCGATGGCTAACAGGTACAAACTTGCCACTAGCAACTTCGACTAATAAAGCATTATCTAGTCTATTAATAGGCAAAGCTAGTTTTCTACCAAATTCATGCGATATAAAGGAGTAGTTGGCTCCAGAATCAAATAAAATTTGGGCAGGCAAATTGTTAACGAGAAAGGTACCTGAAGCAACATCAGCTTCATCCTTAGCAGCTTCCAGTGTCATCTGGAATGCTCTCGGCTTCGGCTTTGGTGGAATGTTGGGCTTAGCTGCCTCCTTCTTCTTCGGACAGTCTTTCAAAATATGCCCCTCTTCATTACAACCAAAACACATCCTTTTGTTGTTCGGACATTCATTGGCAAAATGTCCAACCTTTCCACACTTGTAGCAAGTTACATCCTCGCTACATTTCCCGAAATGCTTTTTCTTACACTTTTCACACCACTTCGCTTCCCCTCCTTTACCCCCACCAAACCTTTTCGAATCAGATTTCGAAAATTTGCTTTTCTTACCGGAACCAGATGTTCCCTCAAACTTCCTCTTCTCACCAACCTCAACCTTGTTGGTGGTTCTCCCCTTTATCATGTTCTCAACAGACTTGGCAGCCCAGATAGCTGCCTCTAAAGTATGTGCCTGACGTACTGGCACCTCATACTCCCATGGGAGTCCCTTCGCATACCGGTCCACCTTCGTCAGCTCGTCTGGAACGATACGCAAGGCAAACTCCATCTTATCGGTGAAGTTATTGGTGTATTCATCAACTGACATACTGCCCTTAGTCAATGTCAGGAACTTGTTCTCCAACTCCAACAGATTTTGAGCTGAGCAGAACTTGCGCTTAAACTGCACCAAGAACTCTGCCCATGACAATTGCAGTGGCTCATTAGGGCTCAAAGTCTTCCCTAGAGTGTTCCACCAACGAACGGCTCCACCTCGGAATTGACGCACGGCATAGATGGTTTGCAACTTACCTCTGCAGCCACACGTCATGAAGGCTAGCTCCATTTCGGAGATCCAATCCATAACCCCAATCGGATCCTCCTTTCCATTGAAGGTCGATGGTTTGCAAGTCAAAAAGTCCTTGTACTTGCATCCCATTCCATCATTCCTTCCATCGCGGTTATCTTGCCTAACTATCGGTGGGTTGGCTTGACCAACTGATCCACTGAAGTTTCCACCTTCCGAGTGCCCTTCATTTAATTCAGGCTCTTCCACACGAATCGACAGTTCTTCACGGTTTTGTTGAAGCAACCGTCTAGTTTCCTCCATCTGACGATCCAACATCGTCTGAATCATCAATTGCACACCAGCCATGGTTATTGGCTCAGGTGCTGCTGCTACAACAGGTCTTTGTTCAATCACTGGTGGTTGATTCCTGTTTTCATCAGCATTTCCAACTCCACTTCTTGTTCTCACCATTTTTGATCTACACACCGAATAAGGTGAAATTAGATCCTTATTCACGATAGATACTGAAATCATCCTTATCACTCCGAAACATTTACATGCTAGTTCTAATATCATAGACGTACGCTTAGAATCCTACACACATAAAGTTTCTAGATCCGGTCGGCAACAGACCATAGATCCGAACAAATAATATCATATATGGCAACACACAACATTTAGCACATAAAACATTTTAGGCAATATTCCTAAAATAAACTAGTGCTCGTGTCTAAAACATAACAGACACACATCTCAAAATTCCACTTAGCATTCTAAGTTTAAGTCTAGAAATCCTAAAAATTCCTAGTTCGCTTAAACTAATGCTCTGATACCAACTGTGACATCCCCAAAATCTCGGCCAGAAAAGACCGATTTCATTTATGCTTTTTAAAATAATTTTCAGAGTAAATCCTTTTAATTTTAAAAGAGATGCGGAATTTGTTCCCAAAAACAAAACATGATAAAATAGATATTTATCAAAACATTTCATAAAGAAATATAATTTCATTTCATAATCAAAAGTCGGGATGTCATGTTCCGATACAGATCATAAAGCATAAACGATAGCATTACAAGTCTTTCAACAAATATATACATATACAAACTTGTAAACAAAACAACTTGATGTTCGCCCATCTTAAGCTCTTGCGCCACTTCCTGTAAAATAAATCAACTGAGTGGGTCAGGCTTGGGAGCCTGGTGAGCATATAGGGTTTTCAACCCACAATAAATAATTTAATTAATTATTATCAACCAACAATAACCCAGTTACCCATTCCCGTTATTCTCACTTTATGTCCCTAAAATAACTAACACAAGGGACCTAGTCTAAGAATATTTCATCGGGGCGACTACACATGCTTCGGGGGTTCCTCAGCAATATAAGTCAAATAAGGCAACCATGGGGGGGATGGAATACAGCGAATGAACACCCAAGTTCATTAACACCTACAGGTTATGAGCCTGCTAGCGTTCCACTGGACTGTCTAGAAAAGTCCGTGGTCGTCATCTAAATTCCGCTAGATGATTGGATCAAAACAACATCGAGGCCTCTCATCTGTTTATTACACACCAACTATCTACCCATATTCTACCCAACATATTAGTAGGTAAAATATACATTTTTATACGTAGTTTCAAAACCTGTATAGCATGCTCAATCAAAACATTTTTCACATAACAGATGAGGCACACACACATAACACGTATTTCATTGAGAAATAATCAGATCTATAAGATAGAAGAGAGTGGGTATACATTCACATATATAACAACAAAATATATACACATAGCACATATTTTATATAAAATACTTCATAATATTGTGTTGGAATGAAAGTAACTACACACTCACATCCCGTATTCTTAAATACGTTTAACAATTACTTGTATAATATCGCGTATTGAAAAGGGACTATACACTCACTTGATCAGACGATGATCGGGCAGCACTACGGCTTGCAGAAGAGGTGTTTCTCCGTAGATCTGGAAGATCTTCACAAAACCGGGCTCCTCGCGGGCAGCGTTTCGGCTCGGGAATAACGCTCTTCGGGATTCTCGGGGCTTCGGATCTTGCTTCGGGGCTCGGGAATATTACCGGGGCTTCGGGGTATAAACGGCACGCAAAACGAGGCAAAACTTAGAGAGAGAGAAGAGTTTGAACAAGAGAAAATGGCTGAATTCGAGTTCTATTTATAGGCTGCTGGGTCTGGGATTACGCGGGGCGTAATCTCAAATTACGCAGGGCGTACTCAGTACGCGGGGTGTACTCGGTTACGCGGGGCGTACTTTGACGTCACTGCATGCGTCGACTGGTGGCACTCGAGTATTGGTCAGACAAGTTGCATCCGACTGAGTACGCGGGACGTACTCAAATTACGCGGGGCGTAATTGACTTGTCAATTTTCTAAATTGCGTAACTTTCGCATACGAGCTCCGTTTTCGACGTTCTTTATATCCACGCGAAGGTCAGACCATACTCTACAACTTTCATTTAGACTCCATTGGCTAATTTTGACTTTTATTTTTATTATTTATTTTTAGAAGGCCGGGACAGAAAAACTTCGTTATAAATTCATAACTTCTTCGTTTGACGTCCGTTCTCGCCTAACTTTTCATCGTTTCGCTACTAACAACGAGATCTTCGATTCTCATTTAGATTGTTTCGGCCAAAAACCGCTCGATCTCAAATCGAGTATTCGGGCTGCACACCGCTAAGTCGAAACTTAGAAAAATCATAACTTCCTCATACGAAGTCAGATTTGGGCGTTCCTTTTATGCATGCTCTCGGTTTAACGAAATCTACGACTTTCGTTTAGATCGCTAAGGCTAAATATCGCTCTATCTTAAATTCATATTTTTACGTCACTCGACGTCGTGCCGGTTCTGTCGCGAAACTTCGACAGGTCATAACTTCTTCGTTATAACTCGGATTTTGGCATTCCTTATATCTCCGGAATCCTTGTTCCAACCACTACAACTTTATGCAAAGATATCGGGCTTATCTCACACTTTAATTTTGACGCTTATTTTATTCTTAATTCATTAAATTATAATAATTAAGAAAATAAACACATAAATCACATAATTCACAAATAATACATTTTTATTATTTCAAATTGGGGTTACAAAGGTTAACCTAGACTATTACATTGCTAAAAATGGCAAGCCCAGAAACACAGGCGTTACAATTCTCTCCACCTTAGAATGATTCCGTCCCCGGAATCACACATCAACAAACAAATGCGGATAGCGACTCATCATGTCACTCTCCGTCTCCCAGGTGAGGTTTGGCCCATTCGTGTGTTTCCATCGGACAAGAACTAACTCGACCATCTTGCGTCGCAACTTCTTAGTCTTTCGGTCAACGATTGCCTCTGGTTCTTCAATCAACCTTTTGTTCTCATCAATTCTCAACTCCGAAAGTGGAATCATGTCGGGAACTTCTCCCGTGAACTTCCTCAAATAACACACATGGAAAGTGTTATGAATTCCACTCAGTTCTTCTGGTAGTTCGAGCTTGTAAGCTTGGTTCCCAATCCTCTGAAGAACTTTAAACGGTCCAATAAACCTTGGACTTAATTTTCCCCTTTTACCAAATCTTATAAGTCCCTTCCACGGCGAGACTTTAAGCAAAACCGAATCCCCAACTTCAAAAGTCATCGGTCTTCGCTTTTTGTCAGCATAACTCTTTTGACGATCTTGAGCTGCTAACATTCTTTCCCTAATTATTTTCAACTTTTCAGCAGTCTGATGAACCATCTCCGGTCCCATAAACTGCTTTTCCCCAGCCTCAAGCCAACAAGACGGCGTACGACACTTTTGTCCATACAAAGCTTGGTAAGGTGCCATCTTAATGCTCGAGTGAAAACTATTGTTATAGGAAAATTCTACCAACGGTAAATGTTCATCCCAATTACCTAGGAATTCCAAGGTACATGCTCTCAGCATATCTTCAAGTGTTTGTATCGTTCGTTCGCTCTGACCATCAGTCTGCGGATGGTAAGCTGTACTTAAACACAACTTGGTACCCAATTCCTCTTGTAGACTTTTCCAAAATCGCGAGGTGAAACGACTATCACGATCCGACACAATTGTTAACGGAACACCGTGAAGCCTCACAATTTCCTTTATGTAAGAATTCGCAAGCTTTTCCATAGACCATTTCTCATTGGCTGCTATGAAATGTGCACTCTTAGTGAATCGATCAACGACCACCCAAATCATATCATGACCATTCTTTGTTCTGGGCAGTTTAGTGACAAAATCCATGGCAATGTCTTCCCACTTACCCATAGGCACAGGTAAAGGTTCTAAACTCCCGTACGGTTTCTGATGTTGTGTCTTGACTCTCGCACAAGTCACACACTCAGCCACATACTTTGCAACATCAAGCTTCATCGTCGGCCACCAGTAGTAGGGTTTCAGGTCCCTATACATTTTAGTGCTACCGGGATGAATCGAATACATGGTCTTGTGAGCTTCTTCCATCAGAAGATCTCTAATTCCTCCTAACTTAGGTACCCAAATACGATCTTGGAATACCTTCAGTCCATGACCGTTCGTACCAAACACCAACGTTTTACCCAAACGTTCCTCCTTTCGGTCATTTTTCTCAGAAGCTTCCTCTTAAGCTTTCTTTATAATTTCGACAATGGTCGAGACAACTTCAATTCTCAACGCTCTTGGCCTTTTCCTTTCAAGATTGACTCTCCGACTGAGAGCATCAGCAACAACATTAGCCTTACCGGGGTGGTAAAGTATCTCGCAGTCGCAGTCCTTGAGTAATTCCAGCCAGCGTCGTTGCCTCATATTCAATTCTTTCTGACTAAAGAGATATTGGAGACTCTTATGATCAGTGAAAAGTTTGCACTTAGTGCCATAGAGGTAATGCCTCCATATCTTCAGAGCGAAAACTACCGCTGCCAACTCCAAATCATGAGTCGGGTAGTTCTTTTCGTGCTCTTTCAGCTGTCGAGACGCATATGCTATCACCTTTTCTCTTTGGGTAAAAACACAACCCAATCCAACCCCAGACGCATCACTATAAACAACGAAGTCTTCAACTCCATCGGGTAGAGAAAGTATCGGTGCCTCGCATAGTTTCTTCTTTAGCTTCTCGAATGCTTCTTTATGCTTCTCACTCCAAGCATAAGCAGTTCCTTTGTGGGTCAAAGCTGTCAATGGAGTAGCAATCGAAGAAAAGCCTTGGATAAACCTTCGGTAATATCCGGCTAATCCTAAAAAGCTTCGGATCTCCGTGGGACTTTTCGGTTCTTCCCACTTCATTACAGCTTCAATCTTTGCTGGATCAACCATTATCCCTTCCTGGTTGACCACGTGACCCAAGAATTGGACTTCACGAATCCAAAAATCACATTTGGAGAACTTAGCATACAGCTTCTCCTTCTTCAAAACTTCTAACACTTCTCGCAAGTGTCTGCCATGCTCCTCCTGGCTTTTTGAGTAAATCAGAATGTCGTCGATGAACACTATCACGGATTTATCAAGGAACGGATTACAAACCCTATTCATTAAATCCATGAATGCTGCCGGAGCATTGGTTAGTCCAAACGACATAACCAAGAACTTGTAGTTTCCATATCTAGTTCTGAACGCAGTCTTCTCTATATCCTGCTCTCTTACTTTCAGCTGATGATATCCTGACCTAAGATCGATCTTCGAGAAATAGCTCGAACCTTGCAATTGATCAAATAGGTCATCAATCCTTGGCAACGGATATCTATTCTTTATTGTTGCCTTGTTCAGCTCTCTGTAATCAATGCACATTCTCATAGTTCCATCTTTCTCGTTCACGAATAACACTGGAGCTCCCCAGGGCGATGAACTAGGTCTAATGAAACCTTTGTCCAACAACTCTTGAAGTTGCATCATCAACTCCTTCATCTCCGTTGGTGCTAATCGATAAGGTGCTTTTGCTATTGGCGTGGTTCCTGGTAGCATGTCTATTCTGAACTCTACTTGTCTATCAGGTGGTAATCCAGGAAGATCTTCGGGAAATACTTCCGGATAATCACACACCACAGGAATACTCTGCATCACCTTCTTTTCCTTTTTAGCATCAACCACGAATGCTAAATATGATGTACATCCCTTAGTCAAACACTTTTTGGCTTTCATTAGGGAAATGATTCCAGAATTCACTCGGCGTTTGTCCCCATACACCATAAATGATTCCTTTCCAGGCGGGTTTACTTTAACTATCTTCTTCTTGCATAAAATTTCGGCATCATTGGCGCTGAGCCAGTCCATTCCCAACACGATGTCGAAACCGTTAAGTTCGATAGGCAATAATTCCTCGCAGAACTTATTCCCATTCAAGTCAATTAAGATGTTTTTCATTCGATGGCTAACAGGTACAAACTTGCCACTAGCAACTTCGACTAATAAAGCATTATCTAGTCTATTAATAGGCAAAGCTAGTTTTCTACCAAATTCATGCGATATAAAGGAGTAGTTGGCTCCAGAATCAAATAAAATTTGGGCAGGCAAATTGTTAACGAGAAAGGTACCTGAAGCAACATCAGCTTCATCCTTAGCAGCTTCCAGTGTCATCTGGAATGCTCTCGCCTTCGGCTTTGGTGGAATGTTGGGCTTAGCTGCCTCCTTCTTCTTCGGATAGTCTTTCAAAATATGCCCCTCTTCATTACAACCAAAACACATCCTTTTGTTGTTCGGACATTCATTGGCAAAATGTCCAACCTTTCCACACTTGTAGCAAGTTACATCCTCGCTACATTTCCCGAAATGCTTTTTCTTACACTTTTCACACCACTTCGCTTCCCCTCCTTTACCCCCACCAAACCTTTTCGAATCAGATTTCGAAAATTTGCTTTTCTTACCGGAACCAGATGTTCCCTCAAACTTCCTCTTCTCACCAACCTCAACCTTGTTGGTCGTTCTCCCCTTTATCATGTTCTCAACAGACTTGGCAGCCCAGATAGCTGCCTCTAAAGTATGTGCCTGACGTACTGGCACCTCATACTCCCATGGGAGTCCCTTCGCATACCGGTCCACCTTCGTCAGCTCGTCTGGAACGATACGCAAGGAAAACTCCATCTTATCGGTGAAGTTATTGGTGTATTCATCAACTGACATACTGCCCTTAGTCAATGTCAGGAACTTGTTCTCCAACTCCAACAGATTTTGAGCTGAGCAGAACTTGTGCTTAAACTGCACCAAGAACTCTGCCCATGACAATTGCAGTGGCTCATTAGGGCTCAAAGTCTTCCCTAGAGTGTTCCACCAACGAACGGCTCCACCTCGGAATTGACGCACGGCATAGATGGTTTGCAACTTACCTCTGCAGCCACACGTCATGAAGGCTAGCTCCATTTCGGAGATCCAATCCATAACCCCAATCGGATCCTCCTTTCCATTGAAGGTCGATGGTTTGCAAGTCAAAAAGTCCTTGTACTTGCATCCCATTCCATCATTCCTTCCATCGCGGTTATCTTGCCTACCTATCGGTGGGTTGGCTTGACCAACTGATCCACTGAAGTTTCCACCTTCCGAGTGCCCTTCATTTAATTCAGGCTCTTCCACACGAATCGACAATTCTTCACGGTTTTGTTGAAGCAACCGTCTAGTTTCCTCCATCTGACGATCCAACATCGTCTGAATCATCAATTGCACACCAGCCATGGTTATTGGCTCAGGTGCTGCTGCTACAACAGGTCTTTGTTCAATCACTGGTGGTTGATTCCTGTTTTCATCATCATTTCCAACTCCACTTCTTGTTCTCACCATTTTTGATCTACACACCGAATAAGGTGAAATTAGATCCTTATTCACGATAGATATTGAAATCATCCTTATCACTCCGAAACGTTTACATGCTAGTTCTAATATCGTAGACGTACGCTTAGAATCCTGAACACATAAAGTTTCTAGATCCGGTCGGCAACAGACCATAGATCCGAACAAATAATATCATATATCGCAACACACAACATTTAGCACATAAAGCATTTTAGGCAATATTCCTAAAATAAACTAGTGCTCGTGTCTAAAACATAACAGACACACATCTCAAAATTCCACTTAGCATTCTAAGTTCAAGTCTAGAAATCCTAAAAATTTCTAGTTCGCTTAAACTAATGCTCTGATACCAACTGTGACATCCCCAAAATCTCGTCCAGAAAAGACCGATTTCATTTATGCTTTTTAAAATAATTTTCAGAGTAAATCCTTTTAATTTTAAAAGAGATGCGGAATTTGTTCCCAAAAACAAAACATGATAAAATAGATATTTATCAAAACATTTCATAAAGAAATATGATTTCATTTCATAATCAAAAGTCGGGATGTCATGTTCCGATACAGATCATAAAGCATAAACGATAGCATTACAAGTCTTTCAACAAATATATACATATACAGACTTGTAAACAAAACAACTTGATGTTCGCCCATCTTAAGCTCTTGCGCCACTTCCTGTAAAATAAATCAACTGAGTGGGTCAGGCTTGGGAGCCTGGTGAGCATATAGGGTTTTCAACCCACAATAAATAATTTAATTAATTATTATCAACCAACAATAACCCAGTTACCCATTCCCGTTATTCTCACTTTATGTCCCTAAAATAACTAACACAAGGGACCTAGTCTAAGAATATTTCATCGGGGCGACTACACATGCTTCGGGGGTTCCTCAGCAATATAAGTCAAATAAGGCAACCATGGGGGGGATGGAATACAGCGAATGAACACCCAAGTTCATTAACACCTACAGGTTATGAGCCTGCTAGCGTTCCACTGGACTGTCTAGAAAAGTCCGTGGTCGTCATCTAAATTCCGCTAGATGACTGGATCAAAACAACATCGAGGCCTCTCATCTGTTTATTACACACCAACTATCTACCCATATTCTACCCAACATATTAGTAGATAAAATATACATTTTTATACGTAGTTTCAAAACCTGTATAGCATGCTCAATCAAAACATTTTTCACATAACAGATCTATAAGATAGAAGAGAGTGGGTATACATTCACATATATAACAACAAAATATATACACATAGCACATATTTTATATAAAATACTTCATAATATTGTGTTGGAATGAAAGTAACTACACACTCACATCCCGTCTTCTTAAATACTTTTAACGATTACTTGTATAATATCGCGTATTGAAAAGGGAGTATACACTCACTTGATCAGAAGATGATTGGGCAGCACTACCGCTTGCAGAAGAGGTGTTTCTCCGTAGATCTGGAAGGTCTTCACAAAACTGGGCTCCTCGCGGGCAGCGTTTCGGCTCGGGAATAACGCTCTTCGGGATTCTCGGGGCTTCGGATCTTGCTTCGGGGCTCGGGAATATTACCGGGGCTCCGGGGTATAAACGGCACGCAAAACGAGGAAAAACTTAGAGAGAGAGAAGAGTTTGAACAAGAGAAAATGGCTGAATTCGAGTTCTATTTATAGGCTGCTGGGTCTGGGATTACGCGGGGCGTAATCTCAAATTACGCAGGGCGTACTCAGTACGCGGGGCGTACTCGGTTACGCGGGGCATACTTTGACGTCACTGCATGTGTCGACTGGTGGCACTCGAGTATTGGTCAGACAAGTTGCATCCGACTGAGTACGCGGGGCGTACTCAAATTACGCGGGGCGTAATTGACTTGTCAATTTTCTAAATTGCGTAACTTTCGCATACGAGCTCCGTTTTCGACGTTCTTTATATCCACGCGAAGGTCAGACCATACTCTACAACTTTCATTTAGACTCCATTGGCTAATTTTGACTTTTATTTTTATTATTTATTTTTAGAAGGCCGGGACAGAAAAACTTCGTTATAAATTCATAACTTCTTCGTTTGACGTCCGTTCTCGCCTAACTTTTCATCGTTTCGCTACTAACAACGAGATCTTCGATTCTCATTTAGATTGTTTCGGCCAAAAACCGCTCGATCTCAAATCGAGTATTCGGGCTGCATACCGCTAAGTCGAAACTTAGAAAAATTATAACTTCCTCATACGAAGTCAGATTTGGGCGTTCCTTTTATGCATGCTCTCGGTTTAACGAAATCTACGACTTTCATTTAGATCGCTAAGGCTAAATATCGCTCTATCTTAAACATATTTTTACGTCACTCGACGTCGTGCCGGTTCTGTCGCGAAACTTCGATAGGTCATAACTTCTTCGTTATAACTCGGATTTTGGCATTCCTTATATCTCCGGAATCCTTGTTCCAACCACTACAACTTTATGCAAAGATATCGGGCTTATCTCACACTTTAATTTTGACGCTTATTTTATTCTTAATTCATTAAATTATAATAATTAAGAAAATAAACACATAAATCACATAATTCACAAATAATATATTTTTATTATTTCAAATTGGGGTTACAAATGTTAACCTAGACTATTACATTGCTAAAAATGGCAAGCCCAGAAACTCAGGCGTTACAAGATGACTTCCCCACACAGGAGTGGGTCCTTGGAAGTTCCTCACATGCACAGGAGGTTGTGGGGCTGGTGGATTGATAACCTCTGGCTCTGAATCTATACGAGAGTCATCTCCCTCATCCAATTCTATCGGCTCTTCGTCTTCTTCAGGATCTTCTTCGATATATCCTCCATTACCTTGGTTGGGTAGTAGGGGTCATTGGGGTGATGGAATCCAGCCATTTAGTCTGTACGAGAATAGGGTTAAGAATTTACTATAAGCTAGAGCACATGTAATTTACCCTTAAGTTTAATGGTTGATGACAACACAAAAACTCCCTTAGTATTATGTAATAATGTGCTTTTGGTAAGTTTTAAAATTGTTGTCCACTGCAGACACTCCTTGGCACATGTTAGTCGACTCTCGGACAAATATAGTTATCATGCTATGTTCTTCCCAGTTCCGATAACATGATACAAGGCGTACTTGTACTGCACAACTTATTTATAATACTTCTAAAATTATCCGATATGAAACTGTTATGAGTATGAAATGAGTGCATGCTTACTTTACAAAAACTAAATAAATTTAATTTCAAAAGTATGACTCTTCTCAGAGTGTTTTTGCCCAGTTGAGTTTATAGTTGTATACCAAAAATGGTTTGGATATACTTAATTCACTATAAACGATGCTCTGATACCAATCTGTCACACCCCCAAACTAGAAAGGCGGAATCGTTCGGGGGCGGAGGACGTCATATTCAGTATCATAACAGTTCATAGAAAGGAAAGTACACACCACCATACATATATAAAGGTTTTAAAAATGTTTACATCATTATACTCATTACATGCTCAAAAGATAAATGCATAAACATCTTTCAAAAGAAGTAAATAATGCCAGCGCGTTATTCACCAAAAGTTGATTTCCAAACCTGCTTAACGATTCCCTGAGAATACAAGTTATTTCAAAGAAAAAGTGTCAACAATTAAGTTGGTGAGTTCATAAGTGATTTAGAAACATTGAATGCCATTCCAAAATGAATGTATATTTTCCAAGAAAATCCCTTATTTTCTTATAAAAGTATGTAGTGCATGAGAGTATTTGTATTGAAAAACGTAGATAGTTGAACCAAGAAAATCCCTTATTTTCCTAATAGTTGTATGTTTAATGTCCAAGACTAACATTTTGAAGCAATCCACATGCTTTAGAAGAATTTTAAACATAGATTTATATAATAAACGTATCAGAAGATTTCAGTTTGTTGGATAATGAATAACTGTAGTAACTACTCATTCATTAGTCAAAAGTACTATAATAGTTGTGCATCCGATGAGTTTTATAACCATACTAAACATAATATGCCTGTAGCAACGTTCTTCAGACGTCGTAGCGTTATGACAAACTGTCACCCCAAAGGAAGGACTGTAGCTAACAGTCAGGGCGCGAGATCATGACTTCCCGTATAGATCTATACACATTTGACACGTTCTCCGAACGGGAGACTCTGGTTATAGACAGGACTTGTAGCGATACCTTTTATCAAAAAGGCAGTGTTTGCAGATGTACACGTCTCATGGATTCTCAACTAAGTCTGTATTAAAGTGATCGTTTTGTATGCAAAGTTTATCCTTTTTCACAATGTTTGACAAAACATAAATCATAAGTTTTTAGAATATATAAAACGGTTTAGCAACGAAGGATACTTTGGAATTACTAAATACTTTGTATAAATCTATTGCATGAAAAGTATAACAAGAGTTTTCACATAGTAGAACTAAATCACAAGTGATTCATTTGATAAAAACGAGTAAAGTGAAATTTTATGAAATACACGATAATAAATGTATGTTTACTTGTATTCCCCCCCCCCCCTAAAAGTGTATAAAAAGCATTTAAAATGTATATAAAGTGTGTTTGTAGGGGTATGAACTCACTTGGAAGTTTGAAGATAGCGAGGTGGAAAACCGGGTAGAGTTTCATCTCGGGAAATGGATTTTTCTCGGGATTCTCGGGAATCTCGGGAGTAAAATCGACCTCTGGGACTTGAGCAAAAATGACCAGGGCTTCGGGTTTGAACGGGCATGGAAAACGAGGCAAAACGCAAGAGAAATGTGAAGAAATGAGCAATTTTTCCGGAGACCCTCGCATCCCTTTTATAGGGGCTGAGAGGCCTCGGTACGCGGGGCGTACGGGCGTATGCAGCGCGTACCCTTGCGTCATGCATGAGCGAGTCCTCGACTACCCCGGAGCTCGGATGGGACGGAAAGGTGGGTAGCTCGCATAGGGGCGACGTGGACGGACCGAGACCAAGGCTCTCGGGTACGCGGGGCGTACGGGGTTACGCAGCGCGTAACTCGGATGAGGACGTTGACTCCTCCTTCGGATATTACTAGGGTTTTGATTTAAATTTAATTATAATTTATTTAATAAACTTCAAAAAATCATATCTTCTTCATACGAACTCCGTTTTCGATGGTCTTTATATCCACGCGTAGGTGAGACTATGCTCTAAAACTTTCGTTTAGACTCTGTTGGCAAATTATGAAATTATTTTTATTATTTATTTATTAAAATTACGTGATTAAGGAATTTCTTTAAAAATTCATAACTTCTTTATCTGATGTTGGTTTTTGCCAGACTTTTTACCGCTGAAGTACCATTGTCGAGACCTTCGATTCTCGTTTATCTCATTCCGGCCAAAAGTCGCTCGATCTCCGATTCGAGTTTTTAGCTGTCTGCTGCTGAGCCGAACTTGGAAAAATCTTAACTTCAATATACGAAGCCGGATTTGGGCATTCTTTTTAAGTACGATCCGAGTTTAATGATATTAAACATAATAGGAATTTAAATAGATACTTTTTGGGCATTTTATTATCAAAGTAAATTTTATTACCCCAAGGTAGTTACAATACTTGACTTTTTAGGTCATTACAAAGAGTTGAAATATCGGGTTGTTACATGAGGGAAATGACACCTCCACTGCCATCAAAGGATGTGGGCTTCGCGTTCATGAAGTCTTTATAGGAACCCTCTTTTCGGTGTCCGTGACTGTTCTCTAGGTTTTGGGTTTGAGTATCACCTCCCGAACCACCGGAATCACCGGTGTTCAATTGGGACATAGCAGCTGCCACCGCAGCGGTAACAGCTGCCTGAAATACCACGGGGTCAATTTCAGGAGGAGGTGGTGGCAGAGGGTTGTTGGTGTTTTTCGAGCTGGGTCTCTTTCTTGGAGGCATCGTGATCTAAAAAGATTAGGAAAGAGAGGATCATAAGTCCTCTGAATTGGATCAAGAGATATGGAACAGGGGATATCTCATCAAGACAGATATAGCATCATATTAAGCGATAAAGTAGGAAAGAGTTATCAAGGCAGAACATTTTATCGCTAGAGGAATGATCAAGGAACAACGCGTATACGAGGATTTTCTACAAAGGATTGACTCGAGAAATACTCCCATAGTATTTCATGATTCATTGCAACGACGACTCATTGTTTGGGGTATTAGGTAAGTTTTTAGGTATGTCGCATACCACAGTCACTCCCAAGCACATGTTGGCCGTGTCTCGAATGAATATATTTGGCCAGACTATATTGACCCTAGACACAACTACATAACTGCCCAGGTTTAACCGCAGCGTACAACACCCATTTACTTATGTTTAGTTCTACTTGTAGTTACGGATCTTGACGGCTCGGTATACTTGTATACTTTTGAAAATACTTATATTTTGAAGGATACTTTTAGTTCAGAGCGCTTAGGCCCTTTAGTGTTTATAGTTTTATACCATGTAAGGTTTGGTATACTCCGTTCACAATAAACAAGGGCTCTGATACCAATCTATCATACCCCGAAAACCGAAGGCGGAAACATTTCTGGGGTTGACTCCACGTTGAGTATCAAATCCAATGCACATAGTAATTAAAGTAAACAACCATTACATTACATATATTTGAAAGTTTACATTTGTTTCAAAAGTAAATTGTACAAGTGTGATACATAATATATATATGAACAAAATGAGACGAGTCTTCTACGCACTCTGTCTTCACCAAAAGAGATCACCGGGTACCTGTCTAATGCGGACCTGAGAATACAAGCAGTTTGAAAATCAGCATAAAGCTGGTGAGTTCATAAGATGTTTGTTTTCTGAAAATGTACTAGTTTCCTTTAGTTTTCCGAAAAGGTTTGTTATCCAAGAAAATCCCATATTTTCTTATGTAAAGCAGTTTAGTTATCTTTCATTACCAGTTCAATTACACGTTATATGTTACCCTAGGAAAATCCCATATTTTCCTAAATACAAGACCAATTGAATATCACAGAGTATAGTTTAATACATAAAACTATATATTAAGAATCATAGGATTACTATCTCGAATTAGATATAAATTATTTTGATATACGTGAACTATAGATGGAAAGTAGTTTGAAAACCTTGGGACTAACATCCTGTACTACATATAAGATAGCTTGATATACATGAAAATATATATTGCAAACCATGGGACTACCATCCCGGACTAGATACAAGATAGTTTGATGTATATGAAAATATAGATTGAAAACCATGGGACTACCATCCCGGACTAGATACAAGATAGTTTGATGTATATGAAAATATAGATTGAAAACCATGGGACTACCATCCCAGACTAGACATAGGATCTAAAGATAGAAGATTGATATAAAATCAAATCCAAAACCAAAGCCATGAATAAACTTATATTAATACATATTGTGAGTCGGGTAACCATGCTGACACGACAACGAGACCTCCTTGACGCTTGTCAGACGTCGAACGATATCCAGAATCTATCACCCCAGGCGTGCCTGCCTAACTGTAGCTAGCAGTTAAGGTGTGGGATTGTCAGTCCCGAATCGATCTATTCACAAATTCCACGCTCTCCCTCCTGGAGATTCTGGTTACACTTCCTGGGAGGATTTACTAATAACCCAAAAGGGTAATGACAAATCTCACAAACTAGTACTAAGTATTCACGGAATTCTCAAACGATATCAAACATACTAAACGATATGAAACATAATACAGTGGAAAAAGTTATATACAATGAAATTATCTAGCAATATATACTAAGTAAAATGGAGATAAACTGAATCAAACATAGTTTATCTAATAACTTTATATATATATATATATATATATATATATATATCAATATGCGATGAAACAAGAAGTAAAGAACCCCAAATTATTCCCATAATAATTTGATTAGTTTGTTTATTTCCTTAACTGAAATTCATATAGTTGTGATTGATAAATGTCACACCCCCGAACCAGACGGCGGAAACGTCCGGGGGCTGTCGTGACTCAATTGAATACCATAACATTGAATATATATGAAACATAACAACATTCGTCACCATTCATTAACATAGTACAACCAGTAGCGTTTACATATCATACATTGTTTAAACATTACATTCCCCAAAAATTAATTTGTTCAATTCATACAAAAATAAACTGCAACCGTCACTGAATATGATTTCCCTTGATTCACTGGTTCCCTGAGAATACAAGTATTTTGAAAAACGTCAACATATGAAATGTTGGTGAGTTCATAAGTAGTGTTTGAAATCGAATGTTTGTATTGTTTGAAAAACCACCAGAAAATCCGATATTTTCTGAAAAGAAAAGCCTTTGAAAACATTTGTGAAGATCCATAGGTATGCTTGTTTGTTTCTATACTTGTAAAAAAAATGTTCATTGAAAATGTATGCATTTCAAATCTGTACGTATTGAAAACCCTAGGAAAACCCGATGTTCTCCTAGTTCCTTGAATTACGTGATGTTACATTGAAACCATTGCATAGCGTATAGTGTCAGTCCCAGGCGACGTTGGAAGGTTCTCGAGCAGGATTATTTACTACAAACTCGCGTTACACAAACGCCCAGTTTATAGTTATACTAACGAACCCGAAGGCGTCGTCAGTACTAATCGCGTTATCCAATCGCCCTGACTAGGTGTAGTCCCACATCCGAAGAGAAAGAGGTCACGAAGACCCCGGTGACTCCATTAACCGGTTGGGGATAAAAATGTACGAGGGGTCCCAGACCCGCCTCGCAAAAAGGCAGACTCCACTGGCAACACTAAAGGACCCTTGGGGACCAGTAGTCTACAGCCATTGAAAGTCCGGTTACGTCGTGTCGGATTGGTAGAACCCAACACTTCGTAAGATAGAGGTCTTCGGGCCTTAAGATCAGGTCATTGGGCTAGCTAGGCTCAACGAACAAGATTTTACACTTTTGGGGCCCAAAGATGGTGCGTAGACGTCTGTGCACACTCGTATGTATAGTGAATTCCAAATCGTTAGTTGTATGAATCGTAGTGTCGTAGTGTCATAGTGTCGTAACGTTAGTAGTTTCGGATTTTATTGGTTCGAGACCGAACCAATTCATTTAACAACGACTTTTGGTATTGTAGTGTATTGTATTTCGTCGATAGCCGCGATGCCATTATTTAATCAAATTGTGTATATTGAACTAGCCTTGAAATATTCCTGTTTTCAGCCCCTCATTATTTGTAAAGTTTACATTTTCAACCCTTTTTATTAACTACTTCCCGGTTTGGTCCTTGAACTATTTTTCTTGACATTTTAACACCAAAAATTATTGAAATTAATATTTTTCAGCACATTTTTCATAGAAAACAGTTTAAGTCCCTGAAAATGCAGTTTTTCTCGGTTTTAGCCCTCCTTTTCGCAATTTTGACAATTTTGGCCCAAATTGGAAAATTTTTGCAACTTTGGTCCTTTTTAAATTTAAAAGCATTTTAAACCTTTGAAAAGAATTTGGGACACTTATAGTCCACTGTTTTACAGAAATTCACAGTTTTGGCCCTCCAAAACAGAAAAATTCGCATAATGGGCCTCATTGGGCCGAAAATGTCATTTTTAGCCCATTAAGCTTGAAATTTATGTTTTTAATCCTCCAATTGAGTATAACTCCAGAAATAATTTTATGGAAACTGTTTTGGCACACTTCATCCATCAGAATCTGTGAATTGTCAATTTGGGCCCTTAATTTTGTATTTTTCACATTTTTGGCCCAAAATTTGTGTTTTTAACCCAAAGAAAATTATTACTAAACCACTTAGCCATTTTTCTTGAAACACTTTGTGTGTAGAAATATATTTGAAGCTAAGATCATAAAACATAAGTTATATCTCGGTTTGAGGGGTTTTAAGGCTAGATCCAACATAAAAACACATAAAAGCATACATATAAGCATGGAAATCATACAAGGCATACAAAACACATATAGATCTACACTTTCACTTGTATTCCCCCCCCCCCCCCCACAAAACTCATAAAAACAGAAAATAGGGGGTATGAAGCTCACCATAGGGGGTAGTTTCGGTTCTTGAAGAAAGATTGGAAGAAATGAAGTGATTTTTGGCCTTTGCACTCCTTGATGAACTTTTCGAGTTTATGGGGTTTCTAGAGTGCAAGATCATGATTTTTGCATGGATTAGGAAAGGATTTTGATAACAAAAAGAATCTAAACCATAGATCCAAGTATAACCTTACCTTAAATGATGATTAACTTGCAAGATCCTCTTGAAAGCTCCTAATTTTCGAGATTCTTGGAGAGGGGAGGAAGGAGAGTTCTTGAGAGAGTTGAGAGATTTTTTTGTGAGTTTGTGTGTGTGAGTATGGCCGAGAGTGAGAGAGATAAGAAGAAGAAATGACTTTTGAAGTGATATGCATGGAGATATGGACTAAGGTGCATGGAAACATGTTGGGTAATAATGAGGTGGCAAGCAAATAGTCAACTCTTCCATTTCTCTTTGGGTGTGGGCCTTGGGCCGAGAATTTGAAAGAGGAAAGAAAAATTTGGGCTTTTTCCCCTTAATCCCAAAATTAGAGTTAGTTAGGGTGTGTTTTATGCTTAAAAGAATGTAGTATGATTTTTCTATTTTTGATGAACTAGTTTAGGGTATTCATGGCTCAAAGCTTTTAAATTCATTTCATTATAGGTCCAACATGGCCCAAAATGTTGAAATAAATTAGTGTGGGTCCAATTAGAGCCCAATTAGGGTTCTAAGCCCATGATAGTCTAGTTAGAAGCTTATTGGTCCGTTTGGATCCAATAAGGAAGTTCTAGTCCAAAATAGACTTAACAAGAACTTCTAGGGTTTTCCAATTGTTTGATGACTACTTGTAGTACTTGTATGATGTATTTGATTGAAGTTTTTGATTCACATTTACTTGAATGTATAGATTACATAGCTCAAAATTTACAGTTGTGACATCATCCCCCCCGTTAGAGGGAATTTCGTCCCGAAATTCTATTTGAAAGCTAGATTTAAGAATGCTAGAATAGGTGAGGGTACTTCTGCTTCATTTGATCTTCGCGTTCCCACGTGAATTCTGGCCCACGCTTTGCGTTCCATCGTACCTTCACGATCGGGATGCGACTCTGCTTAGTACGCTTCACCTCCCTGTCCATGATTTCGATTGGCTCCTCGACGAACAGGAGATTCTCGTTGATTTCGATTTCGTCAAGAGGAATGACAAGGGTTTCATCTGATAGGCACTTTTTCAGATTAGAAACATGAAACACGGGGTGTACACCGTTTAGTTCCGCGGGTAGTTGTAGTCTGTATGCTACTGGACCTATTCGGGCGACGATTTCGAAAGGTCCAATGTATCGCGGGTTCAGCTTTCCCCATTTTCCGAAACGTATAACCCCTTTCCAGGGTGAGACCTTCAACAATACTCGATCATCGACCTGGAATTCTAAGGGCTTTCGCCGTTTATCAGCGTAGCTCTTTTGCCGGTCACGCGATGCCTGTAATCGAGCTTTGATCTGGACAATCTTTTATGTGGTCTCGCGAATGATTTCCGGTCCCGTTAATGCTCTGTTTGACGTATGTGTTCTTGCTAGCTGGGTGTCACCTACTTCAGCCCAACATAACGGTGATCTACATTTACGCCCGTACAGTGCTTCGAAAGGGGCCACCTTAATGCTCGAATGATAACTATTGTTATATGAAAACTCGATCAACGGTAGGTGGGTATCCCAAGACTTTCCGAAGTCTATCACACATGCACGAAGCATGTCTTCAAGCGTCTGAATGGTTCGTTCGCTTTGACCGTCCGTTTGTGGGTGATACGCGGTGCTCATATCAAGATGAGTTCCCATGGCCTTGTGGAGCGACTGCCAAAAGCGTGACGTGAACCTACTGTCCCTATCTGAGATGATAGATTTTGGCACTCCATGAAGTCTTACAATCTCTCGTAGGTACAAACGCGTCAGCCTCTCCATCTTGTAGGACTCTTTGATGGGCAGGAAATGGGCAGATTTCGTCAGTCGGTCGATTATTACCCATATGGTGTCCAATCCGTCCGACGTCTTGGGCAGCTTGGTCACGAAGTCCATAGAAATCCCCTCCCATTTCCACTCAGGGATTGCCGGTTGCTGTAACAATCCGGAAGGTTTCTGGTACTCCACTTTCACTTTGGCACACGTAAGGCACTTACTAACATAAGTTGCGATTTCCGCCTTCATGTTAGGCCACCAATAGTGCTGCTTAATGTCCAAATACATCTTGTCCGAACCAGGATGAATGGAGTATCGTGTCTTGTGGGCTTCCTTCATAACGGTCTCCCTAAATCCTCCGATTTTTGGAACCCAAATACGGTTCATGAAATAGTATACCCCATTCTCTTTGACTTCCAGGTTCTTCTCCATTCCGCGTAATGCCTCGCTAGTTTTATTTTCCGCTTTCATAGCCTCTGCCTGGACTGATGCAATTTGAGCGGTCAGATGAGACTGAATGGTTATCGAGTGCGTTTTCGTACGGCGATTTGTGTACTCCTTCCGACTTAATGCGTCAGCTACCACGTTGGCCTTGCCTGGATGGTACTTGATCTCGCATTCGTAGTCGTTTAACAACTCCACCCATCTTCGTTGTCTCATGTTCAGCTCCTTCTGATTCAAGATGTGCTGGAGGCTTTTGTGGTCTGTGAAGATGGTGCACTTTGTACCGTACAGGTAGTGCCTCCAAATTTTTAGGGCAAAGACCACGGCTCCCAGTTCTAGGTCATGGGTTGTGTAATTTACTTCGTGCGTCTTTAGTTGACGGGACGCATATGCTATCACTCTTCCACGTTGCATGAGAACGCAACCTAAGCCTTGATTTGACGCGTCACAGTAAACTACAAAATCTTTCGTTCCTTCGGGTAGAGATAGTATAGGAGCGCTACAAAGAGCTTGCTTCAAGGCTCGAAACGCAATCTCTTGTCGGTCTGTCCACTTGAATGGCACACTCTTTTGCGTAAGCAAGGTAAGTGGCTTGGCAACTTTAGAGAAGTTTTGGATGAATCTCCTATAGTAGCCTGCTAGGCCTAAGAACTGACGAATTTCGGTGGGCGTAGTCGGAGTTGCCCATCCTTCCACAGCTTTGACCTTAGAGGGATCCACATGAATTCCATCTTGGCTAACTACGTGACCTAGAAAATTCACGCTCCGTAGCCAAAACTCACACTTAGAGAGTTTGGCGTAAAGCCTTTCCGATCGCAGCGTTTCTAGGACTTGTCGGAGATGTTGGCCATGCTCCTCTTTGCTTCGAGAATAGACGAGGATGTCATCGATAAACACAATGACGAAGTTGTCCAAGAACGGTCGACAGATTCGGTTCATTAGGTCCATAAATGCGGCGGGTGCATTTGTTAGACCGAAGGGCATTACGACGAATTCATAATGTCCATAGCGGGTTCGGAAAGCGGTTTTAGGAATATCTTCTTCTCGGACCTTGAGTTGATGGTATCCGGACCGTAGATCTATTTTAGAAAAATAGCTAGCTCCTTGGAGCTGGTCGAATAGATCATCGATTCGTGGGAGTGGGTAGCGGTTTTTAACAGTGAGTTTATTCAACTCTCTGTAATCGATGCACATTCTGAAAGATCCGTCCTTCTTTTTGACAAAGAGCACCGGAGCTCCCCACGGCGAGTAGCTAGGTCGGATAAATCCCTTGTCCAGAAGCTCACTGAGTTGGCTGGACAATTCCTGCATTTCAGCAGGAGCCAGTCGATATGGTGATTTAGCGAGGGGAGTTGCTCCTGGGACGAGGTCGATTCGGAACTCAACCTGTCTCTCTGGGGGTACTCCTGGAAGATCTTTAGGAAACACGTCCGGGAATTCACATGCTACCGGAATGTCTTGGATGTTAATTTCTTCTTTGGCCTTGTCCACTATGTGGGCCAAGAATGCTAAGTTGTTCTTTCGCAGATGTTTTTGTGCTTTGATGCACGAGATAAGACGAAGATTCGTGCTAGGTTTGTCTCCGTAAATTACTAGGGTTTCGTGATTCGGGAGACGAAGGCGAACGGCCTTCTCGTGGCACAAAATCTCAGCATGGTGGGGGCTTAACCAATCCATGCCGATAATCACATCGAAACTCCTAATTGACACTGGCATCAGATCTATTCGTAAGACGTGTTGGTTAAGGGTTAGGGTACATCCAGTGTAGATTTCCCTAGTGGATTCGGTCTTCCCATTGGCCATTTCCACCGTATAGGTTTCATTTAGCTTCTGGGGTTGTTGTTTTAATAAATGTTTAAACTTCTCGCTTACGAAACTTCGCTCCGCTCCGGTATCAAATAAGATGCATGCATAAGTGTGGTTTAGGAGGAACGTACCAGTCACAACTGCGGGGTCCTGAACTGCATCACTCTGACCCATAGTCAGCATTCTTCCTGCTCCTCTGTTTCCTGAGTTGTTGTTGTTAGGGCAATCTCGACGGAAATGTCCCGTCCTTCCACACCCAAAACAGGTGTGGCTAGGCCCTGCATTGTTGCCGCCGGCATTGGTGTTGTTGGTATTGCGGTGGTTGTTGTTGTTGTTCTGGTTGTTTCCCTGACTCTGGTTCTGAGAAGGATAAGTCCTGCAGAACCTTGCAGTGTGTCCCCTTCGGTTGCAACTGGTGCAATGGAACTCCCTACATTCTCCTTGGTGATGGAAACCGCACTTGTTGCATTTGGGAAGATTACCGGAATAGGGTCTTGAAGCATTTGAAGCAGCTGAGGCTGGAGCATGTGATGTGACTGGTACCGGCGCAGTGACAGCGTGAACTGCCACCGTTTGCTGCTTTTTAGAGGTCTCGGGACCCTGACGCCCCTTCCTCTTGTTGTTCCATCCTTTCTTACCATCACTCTCCTTTTTCTTCTCAGTCTCTACCGGTTTCTCGCCCTTTTTGTGGTTATGATCATATAGCCTCTTTGCCAATCTCTTCGCACTGTCAAAAGTTTCAGGGTTCGCAGCTATCACATTCCCTTGAATGGGGGATGTCAGTCCCCAAATGAATCGTTCAATCTTCTTTCCCTCTGATGTGATCATACCCGGGCACAACAGAGATAGTTCGCTGAATCTCGATATGTAAGCATCGATGTTCCCATTCTGCACTGTGAGATTCCATAGTTCCTGCTCCATCTTCTGTATTTCGCCTCGGGGGCAGTACTCAGCCGTCAACATCTCTTTCATTTCTGCCCAGGGAATAGAGTTGGCGACAGGGAGTGTCATAGCTTCCACATGACCATTCCACCAAGTGAGTGCTTGGTGCACAAAAGTGCAGGCCGCGAACTTCACTTTCATCTGCTCGGGGCACTCGCATATCTCGAATACCGACTCTACCTTCTCGATCCATCGCTTTAGGGCGATCACTCCTCCGGTACCGTTGAAAGTTCGGGGTTTAGCGTTCGCAAAATCCTTGTAGGTGCACGTTTTAGTGAGTCCTTGGTTCGTCCCGTTGTTCGAACTTCCGGATCCTTGCCCGTTACCTCCTCCGTTGTTCCCTCGGTGAAGTTGTGCCATAGCCGCTGTGACTGCAGCAGACACGGCTGCCTGGAAAGCAGTGGAGTCAACTTCCGGCGGGGTTGGTTCGGGATTTCCGTGAGTAGCTGGGCGAGGCATCTTTCTGTCATGAAACGGAAAGATGTTGAGTGTACGTGGTTTCTGTGAGGTGGCGACTCTACTAACTAGGTGTATGGTGCGAACCTAAACATTACTATCATCAAGCATGCAATCATAATGTCTCAACACATAGCAACTGAGAATAATTTAGCAAAACACACAAAAGTTTATTAATATTATCCGCATTTAGTACAAGAAAATTTGCTCGTAGGAGCATACATAAGTAACACTAATCCGACAGCATAACGACTCCATGAGTAGTGTAGTCACTTAAACATAGAGCCGGAGTACATAACATAGTTCCTAATAACCTACTATGATAAGTCTATCCCTAACCGCGTTGAGCTGCGTCAGGAGGTGGTGCCGAAGATGTGGATGCTCCCTGAAGACGAGCCACTAGGCGTTCTACATCCTGAAGTCGAGATTCCCACCTTACCTGCCTCATGTGAAACTCCCGGAGGACGTCACGCGTCTCCTGCTCCGCACGCTCGACTCTAGTCCACAACTGGCGTACTTGATCAGCAGTGCCCTGAGCAAGGTCGCCGGTGTCCCGTAGTCGTCTCACCATGACTGGTAGAGCTCGGTCGGCCGGTCCTCCGTCCCTCAAGTCAAAGAACTCACGTGACATGCCAAACGGGGGTCGCTGTCCCTGATGTCTGCTCCATCTCCAAAGATCAATGCCCCAAGGAGGGGTAGGTCCAGTGGGTCCCACACGATATGCAGGCACCCTGATCGGGTAAGGGGGGTCGATGACCTCGGACTCTGCATCCGAATCACCCCCTTCGCTGTCATCAAGCTCCTCTTCGAAAGGTTCTTCGTCTTCTTCAGGTTCGACAGGCTCGCCTTCGACTTCCGCCTCCGGTTCCCCGTCAGATTCCTCTTCGGGGTCCTCCTCAGGTTCTTCTTCAGGCTCCTCCTCCTCCTCTAGCCACCCGTTGTTTCCCTGATTAGGGAAGTAGGGGTCTCCCGGGTGATGAAAGCCAGCCATGTTGTCTGCGCGAGTACGTAAATATGCTACATTATCCTAGGATGCTATGTCTATCATACATACTAAGCAAACATTCTCTTTTTGGGTGATAAAAGGTATAGTGTTAGGTTCCCTGGCTATCCCGATCTCATCAAGACGTGTGTTAATTTTACCTTGGAGAGAATGTAGTTGATCAGGCTACATTCACTCCTTGGTATCACTAAGAACAGTCCCGAATTAACTGAGATACCAGTGTTATTGTGTTTGATTCAGCGTTGGATCTTTATTCCTAATGCAAGCAAGTGTGTTTTATTTACTTGTTCTGTTCAGAGTTATGTTAGTCCCTCTTTTTGGTTTATAGTTGCATATCAATGTATGGCTCGACATGCTAGTTCACTATAAACAAAGCTCTGATACCAACCTGTCACACCCCCGAACCAGACGGCGGAAACGTCCGGGGGCTGTCGTGACTCAATTGAATACCATAACATTGAATATATATGAAACATAACAACATTCGTCACCATTCATTAACATAGTACAACCAGTAGCGTTTACATATCATACATTGTTTAAACATTACATTCCCCAAAAATTAATTTGTTCAATTCATACAAAAATAAACTGCAACCGTCACTGAATATGATTTCCCTTGATTCACTGGTTCCCTGAGAATACAAGTATTTTGAAAAACGTCAACATATGAAATGTTGGTGAGTTCATAAGTAGTGTTTGAAATCGAATGTTTGTATTGTTTGAAAAACCACCAGAAAATCCGATATTTTCTGAAAAGAAAAGCCTTTGAAAACATTTGTGAAGATCCATAGGTATGCTTGTTTGTTTCTATACTTGTAAAAAAAAATGTTCATTGAAAATGTATGCATTTCAAATCTGTACGTATTGAAAACCCTAGGAAAACCCGATGTTCTCCTAGTTCCTTGAATTACGTGATGTTACATTGAAACCATTGCATAGCGTATAGTGTCAGTCCCAGGCGACGTTGGAAGGTTCTCGAGCAGGATTATTTACTACAAACTCGCGTTACACAAACGCCCAGTGTATAGTTATACTAACGAACCCGAAGGCGTCGTCAGTACTAATCGCGTTATCCAATCGCCCTGACTAGGTGTAGTCCCACATCCGAAGAGAAAGAGGTCACGAAGACCCCGGTGACTCCATTAACCGGTTGGGGATAAAAATGTACGAGGGGTCCCAGACCCGCCTCGCAAAAAGGCAGACTCCACTGGCGACACTAAAGGACCCTTGGGGACCAGTAGTCTACAGCCATTGAAAGTCCGGTTACGTCGTGTCGGATTGGTAGAACCCAACACTTCGTAAGATAGAGGTCTTCGGGCCTTAAGATCAGGTCATTGGGCTAGCTAGGCTCAACGAACAAGATTTTACACTTTTGGAGCCCAAAGATGGTGCGTAGACGTCTGTGCACACTCGTATGTATAGTGAATTCCAAATCGTTAGTTGTATGAATCGTAGTGTCGTAGTGTCATAGTGTCGTAACGTTAGTAGTTTCGGATTTTATTGGTTCGAGACCGAACCAATTCATTTAACAACGACTTTTGGTATTGTAGTGTATTGTATTTCGTCGATAGCCGCGATGCCATTATTTAATCAAATTGTGTATATTGAACTAGCCTTGAAATATTCTTGTTTTCAGCCCCTCATTATTTGTAAAGTTTACATTTTCAACCCTTTTTATTAAATACTTCCCGGTTTGGTCCTTGAACTATTTTTCTTGACATTTTAACACCAAAAATTATTGAAATTAATATTTTTCAGCACATTTTTCATAGAAAACAGTTTAAGTCCCTGAAAATGCAGTTTTTCTCGGTTTTAGCCCTCCTTTTCGCAATTTTGACAATTTTGGCCCAAATTGGAAAATTTTTGCAACTTTGGTCCTTTTTAAATTTAAAAGCATTTTAAACCTTTGAAAAGAATTTGGGACACTTATAGTCCACTGTTTTACAGAAATTCACAGTTTTGGCCCTCCAAAACAGAAAAATTCGCATAATGGGCCTCATTGGGCCGAAAATGTCATTTTTAGCCCATTAAGCTTGAAATTTATGTTTTTAATCCTCCAATTGAGTATAACTCCAGAAATAATTTTATGGAAACTGTTTTGGCACACTTCATCCATCAGAATCTGTGAATTGTCAATTTGGGCCCTTAATTTTGTATTTTTCACATTTTTGGCACAAAATTTGTGTTTTTAACCCAAAGAAAATTATTACTAAACCACTTAGCCATTTTTCTTGAAACACTTTGTGTGTAGAAATATATTTGAAGCTAAGATCATAAAACATAAGTTATATCTCGGTTTGAGGGGTTTTAAGGCTAGATCCAACATAAACACACATAAAAGCATACATATAAGCATGGAAATCATACAAGGCATACAAAACACATATAGATCTACACTTTCACTTGTATTCCCCCCCCCCACAAAACTCATAAAAACAGAAAATAGGGGGTATGAAGCTCACCATAGGGGGTAGTTTCGGTTCTTGAAGAAAGATTGGAAGAAATGAAGTGATTTTTGGCCTTTGCACTCCTTGATGAACTTTTCGAGTTTATGGGGTTTCTAGAGTGCAAGATCATGATTTTTGCATGGATTAGGAAAGGATTTTGATAACAAAAAGAATCTAAACCATAGATCCAAGTATAACCTTACCTTAAATGATGATTAACTTGCAAGATCCTCTTGAAAGCTCCTAATTTTCGAGATTCTTGGAGAGGGGAAGAAGGAGAGTTCTTGAGAGAGTTGAGAGATTTTTTTGTGAGTTTGTGTGTGTGAGTATGGCCGAGAGTGAGAGAGATAAGAAGAAGAAATGACTTTTGAAGTGATATGCATGGAGATATGGACTAAGGTGCATGGAAACATGTTGGGTAATAATGAGGTGGCAAGCAAATAGTCAACTCTTCCATTTCTCTTTGGGTGTGGGCCTTGGGCCGAGAATTTGAAAGAGGAAAGAAAAATTTGGGCTTTTTCCCCTTAAGCCCAAAATTAGAGTTAGTTAGGGTGTGTTTTATGCTTAAAAGAATGTAGTATGATTTTTCTATTTTTGATGAACTAGTTTAGGGTATTCATGGCTCAAAGCTTTTAAATTCATTTCATTATAGGTCCAACATGGCCCAAAATGTTGAAATAAATTAGTGTGGGTCCAATTAGAGCCCAATTAGGGTTCTAAGCCCATGATAGTCTAGTTAGAAGCTTATTGGTCCGTTTGGATCCAATAAGGAAGTTCTAGTCCAAAATAGACTTAACAAGAACCTCTAGGGTTTTCCAATTGTTTGATGACTACTTGTAGTACTTGTATGATGTATTTGATTGAAGTTTTTGATTCACATTTACTTGAATGTATAGATTACATAGCTCAAAATTTACAGTTGTGACAATAAATCATCCCTTATGCTCAGCATAATATATAAGGGGTAAAAATATTTATAATTTGCCAGATATTTGTAGAAATTCATCAATGTTATGTTTTGAAAACATTTGTAATTTGCTTGTATTCCCCCTGAAAACATTGAAAAACCATTTAAAAAGGGTAGGGGTATGAACTCACCGGACGAGGAACATGTCTGCTCGGATCCTAAACGTCGTTTCTGGGTTTGCAAATGCCTGAGGTTCCTATGAATTATGAAAAGATACATATTTGTATCTAATTAGGACTTAGATTATTTATTTGGTAGAGACAAACACTTCTAGTTGCAGAAACACTCCCTTACAAGTGTTTTGAAGGACCCGGGTGGCATTTGAAGTCACATAAGGCTTGGATATGGAGTTTACTCTTCAAGAGTAAACTCATAGAGGAGGTTTCGGCCCTAATGACCCCCTCCCCATGAGTTTACAGCCGTAAACTCATGGTGGGGTGGTTTTATGATACAAAATGGTCTTATACTACTTGGGGAAATTTGCTAGGATCAATTCTAGGGCCTTGGAATGGATTAAACATAATTAAGGACCATTTATTGGAGTTTACGGTAGTAAACATGGATTTTACGGCCATAAACTCCACCACACATAGAATCCTTAATGTATTGGTCCTTAAACAATCACATGTGATTCCAATTAATTTTTCCAAGCCTTGTATGAATTTTTAGGGGACTTTAGACATGGATTTAGGAGTTTACGGCCCATGAACGCCCTCATAGCCGTGAACTCTTTGGAAGGGTGTTATAATATGTTTTAAGGTCTAAATCTTGTTTGTGGTCACTTCTAGAATTTATCCCAAGGCTTATGGTGTGTGTAAATGGCATTTTAACACACAAAAAGGAGTTGACTCCCCATGATAATGAGTTTACGGCCCCAACATGTTCTTGGGCATTAAACTCATGTTTAATCCTCTCAATTGATGTTCAAGGTGTTCCAAGGCCAATTCCATAATTCTACAAGTTGTATCTAAGCCTTATTGGTGTTTTGGAAGGGTTTAAGGGCATAAAAACCCCATTTATATGAGTTTACGGCCCAAGTATATTCTTGGGTAGTAAACTCATGTTTACTCTTCAAAATCCATGCTTAAGGCATTCTATGTCCATTCCATTAAGCCATTAAGCCATATCTAAGCTCCAAAGGTCGATTGTAAGGGTTTTTGGGCTCTAAAACCCAATATATGTGAGTTCACGGCCTAGGACTGTTCTAGGGCCATAAACTCATGAATATAGTCCTATTCCATGATTTGAACTCGAATTTGAAGGCCTAAGATGTGATACTAGGAGTTAGGGTAGTTACCTTCGTGATTTGGAGCTTAAATTTGATGATTTTGGACCCTTAAACTTGGTTGAGGAGAGAGGTTAGAGAGAGATTAGAGAGATGAAGAAAAAGCTTCAAATGAAAGCTTGAACACGATTAAATAGGTCCCAAAACTTGGACACGGTGGAATTCTACCCGATACCGGCATTAAACGGGGCTTTTGGTCGCACCCGATTAAGTTTCCGTAACCCGGCGAGGATGTTTCTAAAAATTATGAAATAAACATTTCGGGCTAATTTCATGAGTTCCTAAGGGGTTTGGACACTCATTAGTATTAAAATAAACTTATAAGTTTAAATAATTTAACCCGAAACGAAATTGGAATGAATTGATAAACGGCGAATTTTTATGGGTAACACGGGTTTTCGGCGATGGACAATATCGGGTTGTTACATAACTTGAGTGACATAATCTTAAGAAAGGTTTCTAACACTTGTCAAATGTAAGAGTAAAATGTTTGTTACTCTTGTACATTTGAAATTGGTAAATTGTGATGTTTTGGATAAACCAATGACCAACTAAGGCCAATTGTGTGAAGTGTTTGTCTTGATAAAGAATCCGCATTATCTCTTGAATATTTGTCAATAATGTTTTATATGTCAAGAGGAAAGTGGGAGTCTAAAATGTCCTGAAAGAATTTCAAGATCTAATCAATAGTAAAACTTATAGTTATCACTAGCACGCGACTTGAGGTTTATAACCTATCGTGTTGACATATTGCTATTTCTGTGCCCTTTCCAGTTAAAGTTGGTTTTGCATATGAGTTCTGAGAGTTCTTAATTGGTTGCATAACAACGTGGAAGCAATGGTAGGCCCTTGTGCTGCCAGGTGGCAAGAAGTTAAGACTGCACAAGTTCAATCCACATGAGTTCGTATTTGTCACTAAACCTTGTCTCGTGATTATTGTTTTGACAAATTCACACGGATAGGAACACATACACCATAAAATCTAAGTGTCATAAGGTTTCAATACAATTTATGAAAATGAAGCTGAGGAAATGCTTTCACTAAGTAGATTTTAAGTAGATAGCTATTGTGACATTTGCATTCTCAAATTCGTTAGTGGAGCGTGTGGTTAACCGGTACACTAACATAGACTTATGAGAAATGGAAAAGGTCTGAACAATTGAGACTATGATTATGGAATCCCTTTTCATAGTTCTAAAATTGTTTAGACACACATGTGAGCTATCCAAGGTGTGACAACCCGAAACTTCTAACCCATATACTTGATCTAGTACTAAAACTTGAGTTCATTATGTTTTATTAAATCTTGTGGTTTCACAATATCGGGCCAAGCTCACTAAATAAGGTGTGTGTGGCCACACATTTGTGTGTGCGGCCACACACCCAACCGCAAACACCCTCAACCTCACATCCAATTCAATTTATGGATGGATACCCACTTCATTCATTCATTTAGATGTTCTCTTCCCTCTCTCTACTTTCTGTCTCATAATCATCAACCAAGAACACTTGGAAGGCTTCATAATCTTGATCTACTTCATCTTCAAGCTAAGTATAGTGGTAAACACTTGAATCCCAAGCTTAAAACTCATTATGTTCGTCATATTCGTCATCCCATGAAGGTGTACGGCCGCACACCTTCATATGGGGGCAACACACATTCAAAACTCCCATGTATGAAGAGCATACACTTCAAAAATCAACGTATGGACTCAAATGAGGAGTATACGGCCGCACACTCCTGTGTACGGCTGCAAACACCCTCTGTACGGCCGCACACTCTTGTGTGCTACCTCACACACACTCCTGGCCGCACTTCCCAGCCGCACACTCATTTTCAAGACCATACACCCACTCTAATACCCATATTTGGCCCTAAACTTGCATAAATCATTAAGTTTGGATCATAGGACACTTATTCTTAGTAATTCCAAGCCCTAAGGATGTTATCCTATCATGTTTAGTCATGAAAAACCTTAGTTCTAACCCATTTATGTGTCATCACATGAAAAATAGGGGCCATAGGAGTTCAGGGCATCCGTTGACACTCGATCTCTACATTAAGCGGTGAGTTCATAACCCTACCCTTTTTCACTGTTTTTCACTGTTTTCAGGGGGGAACACAAGCAAAGTACAAGGGATTACTTGTACTCAAAACTTGTTTTCATGTTTGTGTTTCACATTTTATATGCTTTTAACACTGATTGTTACAACTGATAACCGTTTGAACATGCAGATCACGTAAACATATATTTGTGAAATGGATTTTAAACTGTTATATTTTATATATATTTCACAAATGGTTTTCCACATTTTATCAATTAAAAGCATGACATTAGAACCATCGAAACATAAAACTTGTACACTGTTTTGTCCTCGGTAACACTCCACAGAGATACGCGAGTGGAGGATTATCATCTTATTACTAGTAAATTTGTTAGTCCTGTATGATTGGAGACACGTCCTCGGCGAACACTCCACAAAGATACGTGAGTGGAGGACTGCACCCGTAACCAGAACAAAAACCGCTTATGAACTCACCAGCATTATGTTGATTTTCAAACCGTTTGTGTTCTCAGGTCAGCGTTAGAACAGGTAGCCGATGATTCCTTTTTACAAAGACGGAGTGCATTGAAGACTCGTCTTACTTTTGTTTATATATACTATGTATCACACCTGTACAACTTCACTTTCAAACAAATGTAAACTTTATTATATGTAATGTAATGGTTGATTACTTTACTTACTATGTGCATTGGATTTGATACTCAACATGGAGTCATCCCCGGAAATGTTTTCGCCTTCGGTTTCGGGGTGTGACACAAGGAAAGGTGTATGATTTTGATAAAGTCTTCTCAAAGCATCTTGTATCATAAATCTGAACTTTGTTAAGAAAGTCAATAAAGTATTGATTTCAAGAAATCCAACTAATTTCTACATACATGTTAGAGCTACTGGGAGCATAAGTGTTATGCTAATAATAATCATGTTAGTGGGAGCATGATTGTTATGTTAAGTGTTGCAAGTTAGCAATCTTAAATATAGAAACAAAAGTTTCAATTCGGGTTCGCAAAGTTGTTTTGCTATAATTAAGGGAGAGAAATTTATACTTCATTCCAATTCTACAAGCATAGATTGAGATTTTTTGATCAGCTTTAGTCAAGGATATATATGAATGTTATGTTGGAATGGTTCAACATAAGGAAATTATATATATGTGGTGTTCTCAAAATTTGATTATGATTACGACATCCCTCTTCATAGTTCAAATTGTGAGAACATGGCAAATAAAATTTTATAGCATGAATCGTTTCCCGTATGCTTCGGGTAGAGGATCGATTACATCCATTCTAAAATTTCCAAATGCTTAGGGCATTAAGTGGGAAAAAGGAATAGAACTGGATATGACTAAAATGATTAACCAATTGTCAAGGACAATCTGAGGGTCACCATAGATTGGTTGCTCGTGGACAATTGAAAGTACATTGTGAACTTCAGAAAGGACCACATTGACATATTCTGAAAAGGAGACAACTCTTGTTTAGAAGTGATAGTCAAAATTGTAATATGAAATTGTTTCCATAGGCGGAAGTTATTCCTTGAATCTGTGTAAGATTAGCAAGCTTAATGCAAGAACGATGTTCAAAGGAATGAACTTCGAATTTGAGACTCCGGTTCTATGGAATTGCTCTCCATTGGAATTCTTTGTAAGTTTTGTTGCCAAGTCTTTGTGACTTTTGTGCATAGTCATTACAAGACAATCATTGCATATAAGTTTAGAATCTAACAAATTACAGTAAATGGCAAGATTTTGGTATTCATACATTTACAAAAAGGATTTGGATTGTGAAATGAGCATCATTGGAGTTGTGGTTAATTGATCTATTTCACAAGAGAAAAGTACCATAGGTAAACATAGTGTGCATGCTTGGTGCATGGCATGACTATTGTTTTTATTCAAGTATTAAGTTGATAAAATCAAAACATTGATTAATGAGTAATCAATATGGTGCTTAGATAAATGGTGTTTTTATTTACACTCAAACTGTTGCGGCCATATAGGATTAGTATTATTCTTGTGTTTCACTTTACATGTTTTGACTTACAGAGTAACTAGGTCGTTCTTCCTGGACGACTAAGTTATTCAAGCCATCCACAGTCGGTCATATGTTGGAAGTAGATATGAATGAAGACTATCATGAATCTGGCTTGTAAGATTTCTCTAAGGTGCATTAGACATAACAATGGTTGCTACAACATTCATGAGTGCTCATAAGTTCTATGTATTGCATTAAACCCATGCTCATTTGAATCACTTCATGGATTTTATCATGGGTGAATCATGAGACAATAATATCTTCTATTCTTCAAACCTAGAGATTTTAGTTGTTGTCACACCCCAAACCCGAAACGGCGGAAACGTTCTGGGGTAGATGACGTCATGTCAAGTATCACAACATGAGCAGTATAGTAATCAAAGTACAACAACCATTGCATTAATAGTAATAGTTTTACATAATTTACATGTTATAGTAATATCAAAGTCATTACAGAACATAACATAGAAGCAGCTCGGTACTAGACTGTCTTCTCACAAAAGCTTCTGGGATGTATCTGTCTATCGCTGACCTAAGAATACAAGGTATTTTGAAAGCAAGTATCAGCATTTTTATAAATGATGGTGAGTTCATAAGTATTTAGTGTCATTTATAAAAAGTAGTAGTTTAGAATCCACGGTGTCTTAGCGTCCTTTCCAGAAAATCCTATATTTTATAATTAAAAGCAGTCTTCTACCAAGACTCGACAGTGTTATGTTTTAAAGAGAAATTTTCCCTGAAATACTATCCTTACAAAAATATGGTATTTGACTTTAAAGAAAGTAGGAGAATATCACAAGTAAAAATACTAAGGGAAAATAAGATAGGCCTCAGCAGAAAATACTGCTGACTAAGGCAAAAGAAATCATAGACTCCAGAAGAGTATCAAATGAATGATACGCCTGGCTCAGTCTAACATAAGGAAACACAAACCCCAGACGGTATCAAATGATCGATAGGGCTAGCAAGGTCTAAAACAAAGGAAAAACAAACCCCAAACAGTATCAAATGAACGATACAGCTAGGAAGGTCTAAAACAAAAGGGTGAATGTGAACTCATACGTAACCATGCTGATCGAAGATAGAGTATTCGATGACCCTCCAGGTCACGCATAAAGGTAGTGGCAGTAGAGGTAGTGGAATTATGTCACCCATGGGCCTTACCGGCAAGGACTGTAGCTAGTAGTTTGGGTGTGGGAGTGTCAGTCCCATATAGATCTATACACATGATGTTTGCTCTCCTTCCTGGAGACTCTGGTTACACGGCATTGGCGCAATAAAGCGACATAGACAGAAATAGTGTGTCACATTCTAAAGTAAAAGATAGAGGTAGAGATAGAGATAGAGATAGACATAGAAACTCCTAACTATTCCTATAATAGTTACTAGAGTTCCAGAAACATGAATAATAGAGGGAGGCTTTTACTACCCAAGGCGATGCACTGCTGAGAGCGAGAGAGAGAGAGAGAGAGAGAGAGAGAGAGAGAGAAAGAGAGAGAGAGAGAGCTTTTACTTCCATATATGTATACATGATATATAACTAATGTTTAAATGTCCTTCGGATGGATATCCGATACCCACCAGACCACATCCAAACAAGGAAAAGGAATAGGGCGAACTAGCCTTCCTAAGTCCTTTAAACATTATTTATATAACTATACAAATACATGCATGCATTAACGATGTAAAAGCATAGAAGAAAACTTTGGTAAAACCTTTGGATAAGCATTAAAAATAAGAATTTATGACTTGACATCGTTATGTAAAAGAAGCTTTGAAAACCGTTCATAATCACGTTTTGAATATAAATTTGATAACACAATATAAGTAAAGAAAACCTTTGTTTAAAACACTGCTGTAACTGGTTTCGAACTAAAACATACAACACGAGAGACAATTTGAGAAAAGATTTAAACAAGTAAAGACGTTTTGGAAAACCATCTATAGTATTATACTTGGTAAAACAGTTGAAAGTGTGATAAATCCTTGTGCATACGGGTTATTAATCACATATGATTGATATGATAACTATCATGTTTTAACCTGTATTCCCCCCCCCCCCATAAAAGCATGTAAAAACATTTAAAAGGTTAACTCAGGGGTATGAGCTCACCTGTTGTAAGTGGATCGGGCGGAGGTGCCGATTGGGTGCTCGGTGTCAAGTGAACACTTGAACACACTTAGTGACCTATTAACATATGATGATTTATGTTTACATACAGTTAGTAAGTATAATACTAATTAAACATGTATACGCATCCTAATGTGCGGAAAACACTTTGGTCAAGTGCTAGGAAGCTATTGGGTTGCAAATAAGGGAGTATATGGCCTAGATAGGGAGCAAGAGTAAACTCTTTATAGAGTTTACGGACCTAAGACCATATCCCCATGAGTTTATGACCGTAAACTCATGGGTGGTGTGCTCTTGGATGCTAAAAGCTCTTATATCACTTGTGGAATTAGGCTAGGTTCAATTCTAGGGCATAGGAAGTGGTTTAGGCTCCAAATGGATCATTTTAGGGAGTTTGCTGCCCAAATGACCAACTCCCCATGAGTTTAAGGCCGCAAAATCATGGTGGGGGTGTTCTAGGATGCTTTGATGGTTTGTACTTGTTTCTAGTGAATTTTACAAGTCATAAGGGGGTGTTAGGGGCATCATATGAGCATTCTATGGAGTTTATGGCCCATGGACCAATCCTAGGGGGGTTTACGGCTGTAAACTCCTATGTACTTGGTTTAATTCATGTTTAATGCCACTAATTAGTTTGTGGTTGATTCTAGACATTTTCCCAAGCCATAGGAGGTGTTTGAGGGCATTTCTAACACCTTTGTAGGTGTTCACGACCCTTGAAGAGGGGTTTACGGTCCAAGAGTGTTCTTGGGACATAAACTCATGTTTACTCTCCAAAATGCAAGGTTTTAGTGTTCTAACTCGAAGGTGTAAGTCCATAAGTCATATCTAAGCCCTAGGAGTGATTTGGAAGGGTTTTGGGGCTTCAAAACCTCACTTAAGGGTGTTCACGGTCCAAGAGTGTTCTTGGGCCATAAACACATGATTTGGCCCCTATTTGATGTCTTAAACACGAATTTGCATGTTAAATGAGCTAAATAACAAGTTAGGGTAGATTACTTACTAGTTTGGGGCTCGAAACGGGCGTTTTGGATTGAAAGCAAGTTGTAGAGAGAGAGAGAGAGAGCGTAAGAGAGGCTGGAAAGTCTCAAATGGACTCCACTCATCCTTATATAGGGGTATGAGTTGTGGCTCAGTGGAAATCTACCCGATACTGACGTTAAACGGGGCTTTTGGTCGCACCCGATTAAATGGTCGTCTTTTGACTTGGTTGTAACTAAAAATTTTTCAAGGGAATATTGAGGTGTTTCTAATTTGTTCCAACCCTTATGAAGTCATAACAAAAGTCCCAATTTAATTAACCAATTCCCAAAAGGTTAACGGACAGCTTAATAAAGCGAGGGTTATTAACGAAAGAAGAGGTTAAAAATGACGGAATAAATTTCGGGTTGTCACAGTTGTTGACTATGAGTTGGTTGTACATTGATTGTATGAAAATGCATCAGTAACTTGATGTTATAAAACATGCCTTTGTGTATGATTTAACAAGTAGTTAGTACCAGCATATGAGTCGAATTTTATCAATTCCTTTTACCTCGTAAGGATAAAAGGGATATCTGTGGGCCCCTCGATGATTTAGTGATGACACCCTTATGTGCTTGGCCAAGCCTGGACTGATTTGATTTGTTCAATTAGTCAGTCGTCATAAATAGGAAATCAGGAAACAAAAAATAGACAGAGAGAATGACTATTATCCAAGTCTCATTCCATATGATATCTAGAATGGAGGAATATATGATCACTTATCTAATGGATGCATCATTTGATTTGTTCAGAGTTCGACAACGGCTTTAAGAGCTACGATTACTAGTCACTTTATGAAGTCATACTTGCAATAATAGTTTTAGACTTATCCAAGCGGGAGACTATTGGATTAGATGTATAAGCCCATAACTATTATTGGTATGTACTTGGCCTGAGAGTAGCATGGTCCATTTGGGTTGCATGTCATCAGGACAATTTTTTAAGATGGAATTTTGACAGAAGATGTTGTATATGATTTATTAGTATATTATAAGCTATAATATATTAATATGAAATAATATGAGTTAATTAGTATTGATCAAGAATTAATTTGGAGATTAATTTGGTGATCAAAAGTGACTAATTAAATCTATGGGGACCAATTATGTTAATTAGTTATATTTATATGTGATGGGCTTATGATCCATGTTGGATTAAGTTTATATATGGATACATAAAGAGTTGGGCCACATGAACCATGGATCATAAGACCCATGGGTATGGATTTGGGTTATATCCATGACCATAGAAATCCCACATATAAATACATCCATTCATAGCCAAAATCGCCACTTGTGATAGACTTGAAAAGATAGTTCAGGATTCTTGGAGTTCATGGTGGTTTTGGGTGCATGGAGATTCTCTCTCAAGTTCATCCTTTGTGCTTGATGTGTTGTGATTCTACTTGAGGCTTCCACACTATTGGGGCTAAACTTTAAAAGCCAAGTACGTCAAGACTTCAAGCTCCACCATAAGGTATGTTATCCTAACTAGATTCTATGCAATTGTGTGCTAGTATAATTAGTGAAAACATAGATCCAAGGTATTTAGGGTTGCATGAAGACCTTAGGAGTATCAGAATGCTGAAAACACAATAGTGGTATTAAAGCGTAGGCTTGTTTTCAATTATACTTGATGCAAATTGCTGAAAAAGCTGTAAAAAATTGATTTTCTAGCTGTCTGGGCACTGGACTCGCTGAGGTGACTGATGGACTCATCGAGTCCATGAAGAAACTCATCCTACTTGTCGAGTAGGTTCATACACTCGACGAGTAGAATCCCCTACTAGCATATTTTCGACTTTTAAGGCTGGAATTGGACTAGAATCATTACCCGAAGCTGTTTTTGAACATATAAAACTGTTTTTGATGTGCTAATGTTTATTCTAATCCAATTCTAAACATAATTGTCAAAAGTTTCATTTTATGTATTAATTTAATGCTTAGGCTATTTACAAGAAAAATTGTTTGATTTGAATTGCCTTGTACATATGAGTTTAATCAGGATTATGAATATTGCTAGACATGTTTGTGATAGTTTTTTTCAATCCAAGTTTATCTAAACGTTATTCATAATATGTGTTTTTGTAACTTGTCCTCAACTTATATGAAAACTCACATTAAGGAACGTTATTAAAACCATAGATTAAGAAACCTGAAGAGTCTTTTCCTCATAAATAGTTTTATAAACTCCATAAACTTGTCCTCAGTTTATGGATGTTCAAGAGTCTCTCCATTAAAAGTTTTAAAAACCGACATTAAACTCATATCTTATGAATATGAAAGGTTTTGAATAGTTTCAAAACTTTCCATTAAGTTTTGGAATATGCAAAGTTACCACCTCATGTATACTTTAATTTCAAATTAAACCTTAGAATTTTAAAAGTTTAAAATTCAACCTTATACTATTATACTATTAAAAGTTAATGCTTATATACATATATACATATATACATATATATATATATATATATATATATATATATATATATATATATATATGTATGTATGTATGTATGTATAAGATAAAGTGAATCTTACCGTTAGGAGGTCTCGTTCACGAAGTCGGTCTCTAAGGGGGGTATAAGGTTACTACCTATAAAATGGCAGCTTAATGGGTGTCCACTCTCACCCACCGCTTCCTTGACTAGTGGAGGGTCGTTAGCCGAACGAGTAGGAAATGACTATAATTTTCCCTTCATTAAAAGTATAATGATAAATACTGAGTAACTAAACACTTATAAATTCTTAATCTTAGTTACTTAGGAAAATGTGAATTTGGTGCTAACCCATGAAATTACACTTTGCACTCTTTTTAAGTTGTTAGTGGAGCGTGTGTGGTTAACCTGCACACTAACATGGGACTGACAATGTGTGGCAAAGGGTGACATAAGTTTTATCATAGAACGGTGGAGCGTGTGCGGTTAACCGACACATCGATTGCATGATAAAATTAAGGGTACCAAGTCAATTTGCATGGTTATTCACACCTTGTTTGTGATCCTCGACATCCCAGTCACAAAGTTGAGATGGCACAATCGAGATTTAAACATGCCATTGAAAGTTCAATGAATCTCAACAAATCTAGGAGTTTCAAATCCAATTAAAACTCAATAATTTATTTTATTTTTCATGGTGGAACTTGGTAAATCGTCATTTACCTACCTTCAAATATTTTGTAGCTTCGATTATGGTATCCCTCTTCCAAGTTATAATATAGTTTGTTGGGTCCTAGCCTTAATATTTCATATTGGGTGTTATGTTAAGGACTTAAATCAACTAAAACTTGAATTTCTCCCTCATAGATGTCTAAGTTCAAACAACTATGGTGTTCCTCATCCTTTTGGATATAGCTTTCCTAAAGAAGATGATATCCCAAATGGCAATCTAGGTGAAACATCAATCCCTTTGGTGTGCATTAGTAGGACTAAACATCATACTTCACTTCATCCACCTCTTCCAATAATTCTCCCTGACCCACAAGTTCAAGGTCGTTCAGTCCCTATTCGGCAAGAAATGTCTTTATGTGCTTACACCTTGGAGATTAAGTCATATATTGGCAAGTTGGGAGAGTTGGGTGTCAAAGTCTTAAAGGAATCTGACTATTAATTGGGTTCTTCAATCACTTCCCAAGTCATATAGTGACTTCTTTAAGTACTGCTATGTGACAGACCATGACATGACCCTTAATGATCTTACATAATTGTTCGATACTACTGAATCAGCAATGATTTGGAGCAATGGTAAAGAAAATTTTATTGGAAAATCTACTTCCCATGCTTCCATGGACATTGGTAATGGTAACATTCAAAGTCTCAAAAAGCTTTTGTCTTCCCAATGGAAAGCGATCGGCCATGGTCATGTCATTTAAACTAATGGTATAGAGAAAGGCTGACTTTGAGATAGTCTGGTGTGCACCATTTCCAAAGAGTCCATATGTTTCTATTGCCAAGAGAAGGGACGACGGTTGCAAAGCTGCCCATTTTACCTGAAAGATTATAAGGATGGTAAAGTCAAAAAGTTTGGCTCTACTTCAAGTAAATTCCATTATCTAACTCTATGAAGTATCTTTTAGAGATTCTTAATACATGACGTAATTGTAACAACCCGAAGTTCATATCCCTAAATGTAACCCTTCTCGCGACTCGTTCTGATCATCCAATCGCAGTTTCCGATTCCGACATTTTATTAAGTCATTAATGTGGATTTTATTTTATGACTTAATGAGTGCGCAAATACCCTTAGAACTCATTCTAACGCCTCGTATTAATGATCAGAACATTTTTAGAAACAACCATATCGGGTTACGACAAATTGGCCGGGTGCGACCAAAAGCCCCGTCTAACGTCGGTATCGGGTAGAATTCTACCGTGTCCCGAACTTGGACACTATTTAAAGTGATCCAAGTCTTCATTTGAAGCTTTTGCTTCATTTTACAACAATCACTCCAACCTCTCTCCTCAAACTAGATTTAAGGGTCAAAATCCCAAGTTTAAGGCTTCAAATCATCAAGGTATCTTCTCTAACTCATTGTGTATCATATTGGACCTTCAAATTCGAGATTTAATCATGATTTAGAGCCTTGTATATGAGTTTATGGCCCTGGAAGGTGCTTACGTCGTAAACCCATATTTAAAGGGTTTTTAAGCCCTTAAACCTTCTATGACTCAATCTAGACTTAGATATGACTTTTAGAATATTGGTAATGGACTTAGAACACTTTAAACATGGATTTTGAGGGATTTGTATGAGTTTACGACCAAGGCATGTGCTTGGGCCATAAACCCCTCAATACTGAGAGTAAACTCATTTTCAATGTGTTAGAAAGCCATCCAACACCACCAAAAGCCTTAGAATAAATCATAGATCCAACCAAAAATAGTTTTGGGGCCTTAAACACAACCAAACTCATCATTTGTGAGTTTACGGCCATAGCATGTGTCCCATGGCCATAAACTCCTAAAAGTATGTCAAATTGTGTCCCAAATTCATTTCAAGGCTTGTAGGAATTTTTAGAATCACATGTGATTAACTTTGGGACATTAAAATCACTTATTCAAGGGAGTATGAGAGTTTACGGCCGTAAGCTCCATGCTAGGGCCGTAAAATCCCTTAAGTGATGTTATTTGATGAATTACATTAATTCCAAGCCTTAGGTAAAATTGTTCCAACTCTTCCCAAGTGATATTGGCCATTTAAGCTCCATAACCCTTGTCAACATGAGTTCATGGCCGTGAAATCATGTGTGGGTAGTGTATAAGGCTGTAAACTCATTAGGAAGTTTACTTTTCGGTAATAAACTCAAATCCCAAGTCCCTCGCTTCATTTCAAGTCTGTAGATGTCACCCGGGTCACTCCAAACACTCGTTTTGAGGTGTTTTCGTTCGTTGGAGTGTAAGTTCATATCTAATTAGAGTTTGTGAATCTAATTAGATATATTTGTATGCCATTTTATGTTACATAGGAACCTTGCGTGTTATCAGGCCTCGATTCGACGTTTAGCATCCGAAATCGACACATTTCCGCGTCCGGTGAGTTCATACCCCTACCCTTTTTCAATGGTTTTTCAATGTTTTCAGGGGGGGAATACAAGCAAAAGTACAAAAATATCTTGTACTTAAACACATGATTTCAGTTAAATGATTTCATAATTGTACATTTTTAAGAATTGAAAACCTTTTTAACAAACTGTTTTAACTTGCAGAGTTATTTGTTTTAACCCGATTTTCAATTCTTATTATACATTGATGTATTGTATACTTTATATTTGATTGTTCACATTTAAACTGATAGAACACATAAAACATTGTAATGTCTGTAATAAAATACTAAGGTTCGAGTGTAAAATACAGACACCATCAAAAAACATAAAACATCTGTATGTCCTTAACAATACACCTAGGCTCGAGTGTGATAAATAAATACCATCATAATATACAAATCAATTGTAATGTCCTTAATAATACACCTAGGATCGAGTGTAAAGGACAATCACCATAAGATAACACATATATCATTTCTAACGTCCTTAATAATACACCTAGGATCGAGTGTAAAGGACAGTCTGTGACAACCCGAAATTTCCATTTTGTACGAACAATATCTATTCAATAGAAGCCAGTCCAGTTTCAGTGATTTTTAGACTTTTCCGAATAAGTTTGTGTACATTAGGGTTTACGGTTAAGGAGATTTCAGGAGAGTGGATGCTCCTAGGTTTGTGATACTTGAGCATTTCAACACTTCATAATGTTAAAGTCCAATTCCAGAATAAAATATTTTCTGCCAAAATATTTCAGGACTATAAATAGATTTCTGAACTAAATATTTCATTATTCACATTTCCAACTTGAGAAAAACCATTTTCTCTTTCACGGATCTTCGGGTTTTCATCCCAAATCGTGAGTCTACTTTCCTAGATGTGTTTTAATACTTGTTATATGCTTAATAACATTGTTTACATGTCTAAAATGCAAGATCCGGGAGTTTACAGCCCAAGAATGTTCTTGGGGAGTAAACTCCAAAACGAAGCCTAAAAGCTACCTAGTCCCAATTCCTTGTTAGACAACTAGTTAAGGACTTAATGTAGAATCATTTGAGGCTGGAAATCATCCAAGAACACTAAGCTTTTGGAGTTTACGGCCCAAGAGTTTCTTGGACCGTAAACACCATTTTCAAGGGCCAAAGTGAGCTCTAAATCACCCCTAAGGCTTTAGACAATTATCCTCTAATACTTGTAGCTAATTTGGAGACCAAAACACTTCAATATCATCCCTTAAAGGGAGTTTACGGCCAAGGAACATCTCTTGGGCCGTAAACTCCAAGTAAAGGCACAAAGGTGTGCCTTTAGTCCCCTTTAGCCTTAAACAAAAACCTAGACGCTATCCTTTATGTGCAAGTGACTTAAAAGAATTAAAACAAACACCCCATAGGAGTTTACGGCCATAAACTCTAGGGGTTATGGTCTTTAGGCCGTAAACTCCTCAAAGGAGCATTCTAAGGCCTTAAACTACCTAAAGGATTAAACCAACAATGCTAGGCTTATTCTAGAATTCATTTAACACTTCAAAACACCCAAAACCACCAAGAGTGGAGTTCATGGCCGTAAACTCAAGGGTTTACAACCGTAAACTCCAAGGGTGGGGTTTGTTGGGTGGTAAGCTCATATACAAGGTCTTTTGGTACATTAAACCCTTTAGCCTTGTCCCGTAGCAATCTAGAAGCAACCCTTAGGACCTATAACACTTATACAAAGTGTTTGCATGTTGACGAGTGTCCCAACTTATTTCATTAAGTTATTATTTGGCTAATTAGTTATATATATGCTTATTATATGATAACTAGGCTCGTGCGTGTAAACAAGTCTCCGTTTGCCACCTAGCACGGTATCCGACACTATAATCCAATCAGCTCACCACAAGTGAGTTCATACCCCCTTAAATTAACCTTTGAAATACTTTAAATGTTTTAAATACTTTATGGGGGGGAATACAAGTTCAATACTTGTAGTTATTGCTTCAATCACATGTGATTGCATTAAATCACATGTGATTAATAACTAGAAAACCAATGATTTTATCACTGTTCAAACTGTTTATCAAACTGCTTTACTTTGAAATGTTTTATAAACTGTTTTACTTACCAAATACTTTTATTTAAACTTTGTTATACTTCTTATAAATTGCATGCCCATATATGTATAGATATATAAGAAATGTTTAAAGGGCTTAGGAAGGCCATCCGCCCTATTTCCTTTTTCTCGATTTGGATGTGGTCTGGTGGGATTTCGGGTGACCATCCGAAGGTCGTTTCAATATTAGTTATATATCAATTATACATATATAGACATAAAAGTACTTCCATGTTCATGCGTACTATACACATTACTAGTAAGTTACCATCGGGGTAACACAGGATCATACTACTACAAATGTTAGATCAATGAGTCAGTTCATTCATGCGTCTATACATTACATATACAACAATACTAGGAGGAGAAGATATACAACTATACTAGGAGGAGAACATATACAACTATACTAGGAGGAGAACATATACAACTATACTAGGAAGAAAACATATACAACTATATTAGGAGGAGAACATATACAACTATACTAGAATGAGAAACATTACATTAAATATACTAGAATACTTAAATTACTGTGATTTAAATCGTAGCATGACTTAAATGTCATGACTCGAGTTGTGGCCAGAGTCTCTTGGAGGGAGAGCGTGAGTTTGCGTATAGATCTATGCTGGATTGACAATCCTACACCTTGCTGCTAGCTACAGCCGGACCTGCAGGTCTGCGGGTGCCAAACGTCATTTCGTTATTACGACCATTCATTATGTTGTTGTTGCTAGTCGATAGTATGGTGCAATTTATCACATAATGCCTTAATATAAAATCCAGTTTAAGGTAGTTAGTACAGCAGTAGTTCCTATAATACAAAACTACAGTACTACAATGATTTACCCATTACATATTTTTAGTGATAACCTTACTTAAACATCAATGTACAAACTATATTTTGTTAAATGATAGTTACATTTGGGAAATTACACACTTTTACAACAAACGAGCATAGAAAACAATTAAGCCTTGGTAGAAGGCTACTTTAATAGAAAATATAGGTTTTTCTGAGAGATTCAAACTTTTACAAACACTTACATACATTTTACAACTTATACTTGCGACAGGTTCAAACGTTTTTGATAACAAACACCGACACTAAAATACTTATGAACTCACCAGCTTAATGCTGATAAACCCTTTCAAAGTAACTTGTATTCTCAGGTCATCAGTAGATAGGTACCGATGCTAGCTTTTGAGAAGATGGAGTGCATTCAAGACTCATCATATTATTTTGATTTACATTATATTTTTGGTGTCTAAAACTGTACAAAACACACTTGTATTAAAATTATTTATTTAATGCAATGGATGATGTTGTTTGCTTATTTACATTTACTGTGTTGTGATACTGTACATGACGTCCTCCGCCCCAGAACGTTTCCGCCGTTCTTGGTTTTGGGGTGTGACAGATTGGTATCAGAGCATTGTTTATAGTGAATGAAGTATACCAACCCATAAACGATATACTAAACTATAAACCCAATAGGGATTAAAGCACTCTGACCGAGAGTCTATACTTTAAATATTAAAATATTTAATTAAGTATACTAGTCTGCATTCATACTAAAATCAGTGTCACAATGACAAGAACAAAAGTATTACGATTGTTAAATATCACAAGTGAGCTCGGGGATGTATGGTCAGTCCTGGGAATCACATAGCCTGATCAACTATGTTGATCTGAGGAGTGATTAGCATATGCCCTAGAATGGTTGTGATGTGTTAACAAGTCTAAAAACTTACCAACAATACCACAAGAAGATCAATAGAACTTAAACTTAAAATACTATAGGTGTATTTTGTACTACTAGTTACATGTATACTATATTCTTATACCTCTCTTCTCGCGTAGATTTAAATGGCTGGATTCCATCACGACGACCCGAACTTTCCAAATGAAGGCAATGCCGGGTGGATCGATGAAGAGCCCGAAGATGAGCATCAAATCCCTTTGGATGATCACCTCGTAGAAGGCTTTTCTGATGGATCTGACTCTGAGCCTGAAGTCAACAACCTACCGCTAGTAGGTCAAGCCCCGAACAACAAACCCCGACCAGATTTTCCAGGTCCTACTTCCTTGTGGGCAAACAACTTGAATCGCTGGAGTGATGAACAGGGTCAACCCTTACCATACTTTGGGGACCGAAGTTTTTACAACGTCAGCGAAGGTGGCTCTGCTGATCGAGCTCTGCCTGTCATTATCCGCAGAATAGCTCGTAATGTTGCGCAAGGTCGAGCAGCCATCAACCGGGTCATGGAGATTGATGCCAACTCAGGTGTCAACACAGTCCGCATCCGCCGTCTTGAAGAAGACATGGAACGGACCCGGAGAACCAATGAAACCCTGCAACAACAGCTGGCTGCCTCACGAGCTGAAGTCTTGGAACTTCGAGCCCACCAGAGGGCTCAGGATCGACACCTTCAAGAGGTGTTTCGTCAAGTGTCAGACCTCAGGGCTCGCCCGAGGAATTCCCATCGCCGTTAGATGATGTCTAGTACAGCTCTGTCTTTTGATTAAGGAATAGCCTTGAACATCTATGCTCTAAGTAGCACTTGCCTGTAAATATTCCTAACTTTCAGTACTCTAATTAGGAATCTAAGGACTGTCAATTTTCCGTATGGTATGATGTAAGACCTACTGTTAGGTCGATTTTCCATGAACTTATTACATCAGTAATACCAGTATTATTGAAATCTATCTAATCTGTGGGAAAAATCTGTACACTTGTGCTTTCCTACTAATATTCCTTATTGTGATTTCAAACACTCATTCAACTGTTGGGGTATGGTTAGTTAGTCCATGTGTCACTCTCACGTTGCTTACAAACTGATTCTTACCATTTTCTTATCTTTATAAACTTATAGTTGAAAGATGCCTCCTCGCAAATCTCCCAGGAATAACCCTGCACCACCACCTCCTCCGCCTCCGGTCATCGATACTGCCGCCCTGAATGCTGCCGTAGCTGCAGCAGTGGCGACTGCCATGGCTCAATATCACTCCTCTGATGCCAGCAGAGGTGGAACTCCTTTTGAATCAACCCTGGTTGAAACCCCTGTGCGCTCGAGAGAGTGCTCCTACACGGATTTCACCAATTGCAAGCCGAATCCTTTCTATGGCACCGGCGGAGTCATTGCCCTCTCGCAATGGTTCGAGAAGACTAAATCAGTCTTTGAAATCTGTTCATGCCCTGCTGCGAGCAAAGTCAAATATGTCGCATGCACCTTTGAGGGAAAGGCCCTGACGTGGTGGAACAGCCACGTGAAAGCTCTAACCCTCGTCATAGCCAACGACATAGGCTGGGAAGCGATGAAAGACCTCATGATGGAGGAATACTGCCCGAGGGGCGAAGTCCAGAAATTGGAACATGAACTTTGGAACCTGACTATGAAGGGCACCAACGTGGTCGCTTATACTGCCCGATTTAGCGAACTGGTTGCTCTCTGCCCCAACTTGGTTCCCACTGAAGGGAAAAAGATCAAAAAGTACATATGGGGGCTAGTGCCTCCGTATCAGGGGAATGTCCTAGCATCGAACCCCGCTACCTTCGACAGTGCCAAGCGATTGGCACAACGACTCATTGACCATGGAGTCAAAACCCCTGCAACCACCACCACCCTAGCCATCCCGGAACCCTCCAAACCCACTGACACTAAGCGGAAATTTTGGGATAAAAAGAACAAGCAACGGGCTGCCAAAAAGCAGCAAATTGTGGCAATGCATGTCGCAATAACCCCTGCAGCTGCTACTACTGCTCCGGTGGGTCAGTATGCTGGAAGTTTGCCTAAGTGCAACAAATGCAACTTCCACCACAACGGCCCCTGCCGTGAAATGCAGTGCTCTAACTGCAACAGGAAAGGGCACACCGTCTGTTTCTATAAATTCCCGGGACAACCAATCAACGAAGTCCCTGGCTCTGGCGCGAGCCCGACCTGCTATGGATGTGGCGAAGCAGGCCACTTTAAGAGGGACTGCCCCAAAGCGAGGAATGCTAGAGGAGCAGGGAGGGTACTAGCTATAGGCCACGGGGAAGCAGTTGCTGACCCGACAGTGGTGACTGGTACGTTCCTCCTCGACAACTCCTATGCATGCATTATGTTCGATAGTGGAGCGGAGCGAAGCTTCGTAAACGATAAATTTGCTCGCATGCTTAAACAACAACCACACACACTTAAGGAACTATTCACAGTAGAAATGGCTAATGGGAAAACTGAAAGTACGAATATCATATACTTAGGTTGTACCCTAACTCTAGATAACCATTCATTCCCAATCGACCTCATGCCAGTCTCAATAAAAAGTTTCGACGTTATCATTGGCATGGATTGGTTAAGTCTTCAACGCGCCGACACAACCCTCGAAAATAATGTAAAACAAACCTGGTGCGAGTCTTCGCATCATATAGTCTACGGCGACAAACCTGGTGCGAGTCTTCGCATCATATCAAGTATTCAAGCACATAAATATCTGCGCAAAGAATACCACGCATTCCTTGCTCACGTCGTCGACACAACCCTCGAAACGAAAGAACTAAAGAACATCCCAGTAGTGAGCGACTTCCCCGACATTTTCCCAAAAGAACTACCTGGATTACCTCCGCAACGACAAGTCGAGTTCAGAATCGACTTAGTCCCAGGAGCTACCCCAGTAGCCAAGTCTCCCTACCGCTTAGCACCAGCTGAGACGCAGGAACTCTCTGGTCAACTTAACGAACTGCTCAGTAAGGGCTTTATAAGACCAAGTTTCTCACCTTGGGGAGCACCGGTCTTGTTCGTTAAGAAAAAGACGGATCATTCCATATGTGTATCGACTACAGGGAACTCAACAAATTGATGGTTAAAAATCGTTACCCTCTGCCTCGCATAGATGATCTATTCGACCAACTGCAAGGGGCGAACTATTTTTACAAGATCGATCTAAGATTCGGATATCACCAGTTACGAGTACTAGAGGAAGATGTGCCGAAGACAGCCTTCCGAACTCGTTACAGACACTACGAGTTCGTGGTGATGCCATTCGGATTGACCAATGCGCCCGCAGTCTTCATGGATTTGATGAATAGAGTATGTTGTCGCACCCCGAAACCAAGAACGGCGGAAATGTTCTGGGGCGGAGGACGTCATGTATAGTATCACAACACAGTAAATGTAAATGAGCAAACAACATCATCCATTGCATTAAATATATAATTTTAATACAAGTGTGTTCTGTACAGTTATAGACACCAAAATAATGTAAAACAAAATAATATGAGATGAGTCTTGAATGCACTCCATCTTCTCAAAAGCTGGCCTCGGTAGCTGTCTACTGATGACCTGAGAATACAAGTTATTTTGAAAGAGTTTATCAGCTTTAAGCTGGTGAGTTCATAAGTATTTTAGTGTCCATGTTTGTTGTCAAAACGTTTGAACCTGTCTCAATGTATAAGTTTGTAAAAATGTAAGTAAGTGTTTGAAAGTGTTTGTAAAAGTTTGAATCTCTTAGAAAATCCTGTATTTTAAATTAAAGTAACCTTCTACCAAGGCTTAACTGTTTTGTATACTCGTTTGTTGTAAAAGTATGTGATTTCCCATGTGTAACTATCATTTAATAAAATATAGTATGTACATTAATGCTTAAGTGAGGTTATCACTAAAATATGTAATGGGTAAATCATTGTAGTACTAAAGTTTTGTATAATAAGAACTACTGCTGTACTAGTTACTACCTTAAACCGGGTTTATATTAAGGTATAATGTGATAAATTGCACCATGCTATCAACTGGTAACAACGACATAATGAATGGTCGTAATAAAGAAATGACATTTGGCACCCGCAGACCTGCAAGTCCGGCTGTAGCTAGCAGCAAGGTGTAGGATAGTCAATCCAGTATAGATCTATACGCAAACTCACGCTCTCCCTCCAAGAGAATTCTGGCTACAACTCGGGGCATGACATTTAAGGCATGCTCCGACACAGTGGATCACAATTGTTAACGTATTCATGTATATGTATTGTTTCTCGTTCTAGTATAGTTGTATATGTCCTGTTTCTAGTACAGATGTATATGTACATGTTTCTAGTATAGTTGTATATGTCTTGTTTCTAGTACAGATGTATATGTACATGTTTCTAGTATAGTTGTATATGTTCATGTTTCTAGTATAACTATATATGTACATGGTTTTGGTATAGCTGTATATGTACTTGTTTATAGTATAGCTGTATATGTACTTGTTTCTAGTATAGCTGTATATGTACTTGTTTCTAGTATAGCTGTATATGTACTTGTTTCTAGTATAGCTGTATATGTACTTGTTTCTAGTATAGCTGTATATGTACTTGTTTCTGTGTTACCCCGATGGTAACTAACTATTGATGTACTGATAAGTATGAATATGGAAGTACTTTTATGTCTATACATGTATATATGATATATAAGTAATATGGAAACGACCTTCGGATGGTCACCCGAAATCCCACCAGACCACATCCAAATCGAGAAAAAGGAAATAAGGCGGATGGCCTTCCTAAGCCCTTTAAACATTATTTATATATCTATACATATATGGGCATGAAATTGAATATATAAAAGCATAAATACGTTTTCATAAGACATTTGAACCATAAACATAATTTCAAGAGAAGATCGACTTAATGTCGATCTATAAAACAATTTGAAGGCATAAGTTGATAAAACAGTTTAAGTATAAGAAGCATTTGTTTGAATCACAGTCTGTAAATAAGTTTGGGTAGTAAAAGAGTTTGTAAAACATTTCAAAGTAAAGCAGTTTTCCTAGTTATTAATCACATGTGATTAAATGCAATCCCATGTGATTGAAACAATAACTATAAGTATTTGACTTGTATTCCCCCCCCCATAAAGTATTTAAAATATTTAAAATCATTTCAAAGGTTGATTGAAGGGGTATGAACTCACTTGTGGTGAGCTGTACGAGTCGCAGTGTCGGATACCGTGCTAGGTGGCAAACGGAGAGTTGTTTACACGCACGAGCCTAGTTATCATATAACAAGCATATATATATAGATATATATAACTAATTAGCCAAATAATAACTTAATAAATAAGTTAATACACTTAGGAACATGCAAACACTTTTTATAAGTGTTTAAGGTCCTAATGGTTGCATCAAAGTTGCTACGGGACAAGGCAAAAGGGTTTGAAACATCAAATGGCCTTGCATAAGAGTTCACCACCCAACAAACCCCACCCTTTGGATTTTACGGCCGTAAAATCATGGGTTTATGGCCGTGAACTCCTCACATGGTGGTTTTGGGTGTTTTAAAGTGTTATCTTGATCCTAGTACACTCCTAGCTTTGTTGGAATCACACATGAAGTAGTTTAAGGCCCTAGAATGCTCCATAGGGGAGTTTACGACCTAAAGTCCATTTACCCTAGAGTTTACGGCCGTAACTGGTGATATCCGGATCTCAGATCAATCTTGGAAAACTAGCTCGCCCCTTGCAGTTGGTCGAATAGATCATCTATGCGTGGCAGAGGGTAACGATTTTTGATCGTCAATTTGTTGAGTTCTCTGTAGTCAATACACATACGGAATGATCCGTCTTTCTTCTTAACGAACAAGACCGGTGCTCCCCAAGGTGAGAAACTTGGTCTTATGAAGCCCTTGCTGAGGAGTTCGTTAAGTTGACCAAAGAGTTCCTGCATCTCGGTTGGTGCTAAACGGTAGGGCGACTTGGCTACTGGGGTAGCTCCTGGGACTAAGTCGATTCTGAATTCAACTTATCGTTGCGGAGGTAACCCGGGTAGTTCTTCTGGGAAAATGTCGGGGAAGTCGCTCACTACTGGGATGTTCTTTAGTTCTTTCGTTTCTAGGCTCGTGTCGACGACGTGAGCAAGGAATGCGTGGTATTCTTTGCGCAGGTATTTCTGTGCTTGAATACTTGATATAATGTGAAGACTCGCACCAGGTTTGTCGCTGTAGACTATAAGAGTTTCATTAGATGGGAGGTTTAGACGGACTGCTTTCTCGTAGCACATGATGTTGGCGCGATGAAGACCTAACCAATCCATGCCGATAATAACGTCGAAACTTTTTATTGAGACCGGCATAAGGTCGATTGGGAATGAATGGTTATCTAAGGTTAGGAGACAACCTAAGTATATGCTATTAGTACTTTCAATTTTCCCATTGGCCATTTCTACTGTGAATTGTTCATTAAGTGCGTGTGGTTGTTGCTTAAGCATGCGAGCAAATTTGTGGTTTACGAAGCTTCGCTCCGCTCTACTATCAAACAGAATGCATGCATAGGAGTTATCAAGGAGGAACGTACCAGTCACCACTGTCGGGTCAGCAACTGCTTCCCCGTGGCCTATAGCTAGTACCCTCCCTGCTCCTCCAGCATTCCTCGCTTTGGGGCAGTCCCTTTTAAAGTGGCCTGTTTCGCCACATCCATAGCAAGTTGGGCTCGCGCCAGAGCCAAGAACTTGGGAGATCGGTTGTGCCGGGAACTTACAGAATCGGACGGTGTGTCCTTTTCTGTTGCAGTTAGAACACTGCATTTCACGGCAGGCGCCGTTGTGGTGGAAGTTGCATTTGTTGCACTTCGGCAAACTTCCAGCATACTGCTTCCCCGGAGCAGTAACAGCAGTAGGGGTTACCGCGGCATGCACTGCCACGATTTGTTGTTTCTTTGCAGCTCGCTGCTTCTTCTTCTCATCCCAAAACTTCCGCTTGGTGCCAGCGGGTTTGGAGGATTCTGGGATGGCTAGGGTGGTTGTGGTTGCAGGGGTCTTGACTCCATGGTCAATGAGTCTTTGTGCCAAACGCTTGGCAGTGTCGAAGGTAGCGGGGTTGGATGCTAAGACATTCCCCTGGTACGGAGGCACTAGCCCCCATACGTACCGTTCGATCTTTTTCCCTTCAGTGGGAACCATATTGGGGCAGAGGGCCACCAGTTCGCTAAATCGGGCAGTGTAAGCGATCACGTTGGTGCCCTTCATGGTCAGATTCCAGAGTTCATGTCCTAACTTCTGGACTTCGCCCCTCGGGCAGTATTCCTCAGTCATGAGGTCCTTCATCGTTTCCCAGCCCATGTCGTTAGCCACGACGAGAGTTAGGGCTTTGACGTGGCCGTTCCACCACGTTAGGGCTTTACCCTCAAAGGTGCATGCGGCATATTTCACTTTGCACGCAGCAGGGCATGAACAAATTTCGAAGACTGATTCAGTCTTCTCGAACCATTGCGAGAGGGCAATGACTCCGCCAGTGCCATAGAAAGGCTTCGGCTTGCAGTTTGTGAAATCCTTGTAGGAGCACCCCCTCGAGCGCACCGGGATTTCGACTGGAATAGATTCAACAGGGGTTCCACCTCTGTTGGCATCGGATGAGTGATACTGAGCCATGGCAGTTGCCATTGCTGCAGCTACGGCAGCATTCTGGGCTGCAGTATCGATGGCCGGAGGCGGTGGAGGCGGTGGAGGTGCAGGATTATTCCTATTCCTGGGAGATTTGCGAGGAGGCATCTTTCAGCTATAAGTTTATAAAGATAAGAAAGATGGTAAGAATCAATTTGTAAACAACGTGACAGTGACACATGGACTAACTAACCATAGCCCAACAGTTGAATGAGTGTTTGAAATCACAACAAGGAATATTAGTAGGAATACACAAGTGTACAAATTTTTCCCACAGATTAGATAGATTTCAATAGTACGGGTATTACTGATGTAATAAGTTCAAGGAAAAACCAACCTAGCAGTAGGTCTTACATCATACCAAAAGGATAAGCTTGACAGTTCTTAGATTCCTAGTTAGAGTACTAAAAGTTAGGAATATTTTACAGAAAAGTGCTACTTAGAGCACAAATGTTTAAAGGCTAATCCCTAATCAAAAGAGAGAGATGTACTAGACATCATCTAATGGCGATGGGAATTTCTCGGGCGAGCCCTGAGGTCAGACACTTGGCGAAACACCTCTTGAAGGTGTCGGTCCTGAGCTCTCTGACGAGCTCGAAGTTCCAAGACTTCAGCACGGGAGGCAGCCAGCTGTTGTTGCAGAGTTTCGTTGGTTCTCCGGGTCCGTTCCATGTCTTCTTCAAGACGGCGGATGCGGACTGTATTGACACCAGAATTGGCATCAATCTCCATGACCCGGTCGATAGCTGCTCGACCTTGCTCGACATTACGAGCTATTCTGCGGATGATTACCGGCAGAGCTCTGTCAGCAGAGCCACCATCGCTGATGTTGTAAAATGTTCGGTCCCCAAAGTATGGTAAGGGTTGACCCTGCTCATCACTCCAGCGATTTAAGTCGTTTGCCCACATGGGAGTAGGACCTGGAAACGCTGGTCGAGGGTTGTTATTCGGGGCTTGACCTACAAGCGGTAGGTTGTTGACTTCAGGCTCGGAGTCAGATCCATCAGAAAAGCCTTCTGCGAGGTGATCATCCAAAGGGATTGGATGCTCATCTTCGGGCTCTTCCTCGATCCAGCCGACATTGCCTTCATTGGGAAAGTATGGGTCGCCATGATGGAATCCAGCCATTTAGATCTACGCGAGAAGAGAGGTATGAGAATATAGTATACGTGTAACTAGTAGCACAAAATACTCCTATAGTATTTTAAGTTTAAGTTCTACTGATCTTCTTGTGGTATGGTTGGTAAGTTTTTAGACTTGTTAACATATCACAACGAAGAAAACCTTTGGAATTTCACGTAGGAGACCGAGTCCTTCTCAAAGTGTCGCCCTGGAAAGGCTTGATACGCTTCGGCAAGCGTGGGAAGCTTAATCCGAGGTACATAGGGCCTTTCGAGATTCTTGCAAGAGTCGGCCCCGTAGCTTACACACTCGACCTACCCGACACACTTCGTAACGTACATTCTACATTCCACGTATCTAACTTGAAAAAGTGTCTGTCCGACGAGACTCTTGAAATTCCACTCGACGAGATCGAGATCAACAAGAGCCTCAACTTCGTGGAAGAACCAGTGGAGATCATGGACCGTGAGGTCAAGCAGACGAAGCAAAGCCGTATCCCTATCGTGAAGGTTCACTGGAACGCCAAGCGAGGACCGGAATTCACTTGGGAACGCGAGCATCAGATGAAACTGAAATACCCTCACCTTTTCACTTAATTGTTTTTAACTTCTTATTTGCTTAAATTCTAATTTCGGGACGAAATTCCTTCTAACGGGGGGATGATGTGACAACCCGAAATTTCCATTTTGTACGAACAATATCTATTCAATAGAAGCCAGTCCACTTTCAGTGATTTTCAGACTTTTCCGAATAAGTTTATGTACATTAGGCTTTACGGTTAAGGAGATATCAGGAGAGTGGATGCTCCTGGGTTTGTGAAACTTGAGCATTTCAACACTTCGTAATGTTAAAGTCCAATTCTAGAATAAAATATTTTCTGCCAAAATATTTTAGGACTATAAATAGATTTTTGAACTAAATATTTCATTATTCACATTTCCAACTTGAGAAAATCCATTTTCTCTCTCACGGATCTTCGGGTTTTCATCCCAAATCATGAGTCTACTTTCCTAGATGTGTTTTAATACTTGTTATATGCTTAATAACATTGTTTACATGTCTAAAATTCAAGATCCGGGAGTTTACCGCCCAAGAACGTTCTTGGGGAGTAAACTCCAAAACGAAGCCTAAAAGCTACCTAGTCCCAATTCCTTGTTAGACAACTAGTTAAGGAATTAATGTAGAATCATTTGAGGCTATAAATCATCCAAGAACACTAAGCTTTTGGAGTTTACGGCCCAAGAGTTTCTTGGACCGTAAACACCATTTTCAAGGGCCAAAGTGAGCTCTAAATCACCCCTAAGGATTTAGACAATTATCCTCTAATACTTGTAGCTAATTTGGAGACCAAAACACTTCAAAATCATCCCTTAAAGGGAGTTTACGTCCAAGGAACATCTCTTGGGCCGTAAACTCCAAGTAAAGGCACAAAGGTGTGCCTTTAGTCCCCTTTAGCCTTAAACAAAAACCTAGACGCTATCCTTTATGTGCAAGTGACTTAAAAGAATTAAAACAAACACCCCATAGGAGTTTACGGCCGTAAAATCTAGGGGTTATGGTCTTTAGGCCGTAAACTCCTCAAAGGAGCATTCTAAGGCCATAAACTACCTAAAGGATTAAACCAACAATGCTAGGCTTATTCTAGAATTCATTTAACACTTCAAAACACCCAAAACCACCAAGAGTGGAGTTCACAGCCGTAAACTCAAGGGTTTACGACCGTAAACTCCAAGGGTGGGGTTTGTTCGGTGGTAAGCTCATACACAAGGTCTTTTGGTACATTAAACCCTTTAGCCTTGTCCCGTAGCAATCTAGAAGCAACCCTTAGGACCTATCACACTTATACAAAGTGTTTGCATGTTCCTGAGTGTCCCAACTTATTTCATTAAGTTATTATTTGGCTAATTAGTTATATATATGCTTATTATACGATAACTAGGCTTGTGCATGTAAACAAGTCTCCGTTTGCCACCTAGCACGGTATCCGACACTACAATCCAATCAGCTCACCACAAGTGAGTTCATACCCATTTAAATTAACCTTTGAAATACTTTAGATGTTTTAAATACTTTATGGGGGGGGGGAATACAAGTTCAATACTTTTAGTTATTGCTTCAATCACATGTGATTGCATTAAATCACATGTGATTAATAACTAGAAAACCAATGATTTTATCACTGTTCAAACTGTCTATCAAACTGCTTTACTTTGAAATGTTTTACAAACTCTTTTACTTACCAAATACTTTTATTTAAACTTTTTTATACTTCTTATAAATTGCATGCCCATGTATGTATAGATATATAAGAAATGTTTAAAGGGCTTAGGAAGGCCATCCGCCCTATTTCCTTTTTCTCGATTTGGATGTGGTCTGGTGGGATTTCGGGTGACCATCCGAAGGTCGTTTCAATATTAGTTATATATCAATTATACATATATAGACATAAAAGTACTTCCATATTCATGTGTACTATACACATTACTAGTAAGTTACCATCGGGGTAACACAGGATCATACTACTACAACTATTAGATCAATGAGTCAGTTCATTCATGCGTCTATACACTACATATACAACAATACTAGGAGGAGAACATATACAACTATACTAGGAGGAGACATATACAACTATATTAGGAGGACAACATATATAACTATACTAGGAGGACAACATATACAACCATACTAGGAAGAGAACATATACAACTATACTAGGAGGAGAACATATACAACTATACTAGAACGTGAAACATTACATTACATATACTAGAATACTTAAATTACTGTGATTTGAGCATGACTTAAATGTCATGACTCGAGTTGTGGCCAGAGTCTCTTGGAGGGAGAGTGTGAGTTTGCGTATAGATCTATGCTGGATTGACAATCCTACACCTTGCTGCTAGCTACAGCCGGACCTCTAGGTCTGCGGGTGCCAAACGTCATTTTGTTATTACGACCATTCATTATGTCGTTGTTACTAGTCGATAGTATGGTGTGCCTTAATATAAAATCCAGTTTAAGGTAGTTAGTACAGCAGTAGTTCCTATAATACAAAACTACAGTACTACAATGATTTACCGATTACATATTTTTAGTGATAACCTCACTTAAACATCAATGTACAAACTATATTTTGTTAAATGATAGTTACATTTGGGAAATTACACACTTTTACAACAAACGAGCATACAAAATAGTTAAGCCTTGGTAGAAGGCTACTTTAATAGAAAATATAGGTTTTTCTGAGAGATTCAAACTTTTACAAACACTTACATACATTTTACAACTTATACTTGCGACAGGTTCAAATGTTTTTGATAACAAACACCGACACTAAAATACTTATGAACTCACCAGCTTAATGCTGATAAACTCTTTCAAAATAACTTGTATTCTCAGGTAAACATGGGGTTTTCCTGGGGAGGACACTGAACATAATCAGAATTGGTAATAGTTCACACACACAGTCAGGAGAACATGGGTTCTTCCTGAGTAACAGTAGTACGTAACTAGAAAAGTATAACAAGTTAAATAACTGAACTACAATTCACAAGAACAATCATGTTTTCATTGTACATCGTTTACTTTACTTTTCGGATTTGGAAACTAACTTTACATAAGAAAATATGGGATTTTCTTGGATAAACGCTTTTTCAGGAAACCAAAGGAATTCGTACATTTTCAGAAAAACTAATCGCTTATGAACTCACAAGCTTTATGCTGATTTTCAAGCCGCTTGTATTCTCAGGTCCATGTTAGACAGGTACCCGAAGATCTTTTTGTTCGAAGACGGAGTTCTCAGAAGACTCGTTTCGTGTTGTTTATATATTATATGTATCACTTGTATAACTTATGCTTTTGAAACGAATGTAAAACTTTCATATATGTAATGTAATGGTTGATTTACTTTACTTACTATGTACATTGGATTTGATACACAACGTGGAGTCAACCCTAGAAATGTTTCCGCCTTCGGTTTTCGGGGTGTGACAGTAATGTAATTACCTTATGATGTTTTGGAAGAATCAAAGGAAATTGGAAAAAGGGTATGCTAATTCTGATCGCGAAGATAGATTTCAATCGCATGGTTCGATGATCATAATTTTGAGCTGCTACTGAAGAGTTATGATAGATTGCTTAGGAATAGTTAACAACATGTTTTTCACATGTATTTAAATTGTAAGAGTAAGTTTTTCCGCAAGTTTTAGAATAAAATAAAAGTTTTGATTTTATTTATTTTAAACATCCTTACAATGAAATTTATGAAAATTGTTGATTATATGTTTCCATTGAGAACAATATTGAAAAACGGATTTTATTCTTTCGCTTGTGGTAATGTTAAAATTTTCCAAATAAGAAAAGATTCTCATCACCCAAGTTTGAGTTGGATAGAAACTTGGAATCATGCAACTTGTATTGTATGATGAATGAGAATTTTCATCTTTTGTAAATTAAGACTAATTCCTTGCTCACATGTACATGTGAGTCTAGTGAAGGACTATTGGATCGGGAAAATTAGGTTGTGCGCTGGCCAGGTCCACCACAAAGGCTAATAAGGTTATTCATTATGATTTACTAAAGCTTAGTTAATAAGGTTATGCTTACAAGTTTAAGTGTAATTCTGAAACATTGGAAAAGGTTTCAATGATTAACAAAATGAATAAGAAGAATCAAATTAGGAAGAAAGATAAAAGTTTCTCCAATCTGACGACATGGGAGAGTATTTGAGTATCTTGTTTTATGATTATCTTAGTGATTATGGAACCATATCGCAATTGATCGTCTAAAGACACCTTAGTGCATTTGTTTGGCTAAGGTGAGGAATAATGAATTGTTGAAATGGTTAAATAAAAAGATAAATCATACTTCGTTCCAAAATCAAATCTTAGAGTCATAGTCTAAGATTGTAACTTGAGTGACATAATCTTAAGAAAGGTTTCTAAGACTTCTCATATGTAAGAGTAAAATGTTTGTTACTCTTGTACATTTGAAATTGGTAAATTGTGATGTTTTGGATAAGACAATGACCAACTAAGGCCAATTGTGTGAAGTGTTTGTCTTGATAAAGAATCTGCATTATCTCTTGAATATTTGGAAATAATGTTTTATATGTCAAGAGGAAAGTGGGAGTCTAAAAAATCCTGAAAGAATTTCAACATCTAATCAATAGTAAAACTTATAGTTTATCAGTAGCACCCGACTTGAGGTTTATAACCTATCGTGTTGACATATTCCTATTTATGTGCCCATTCCATTTAAAGTAGGCTTTGCATATGAGTTCTGAGAGTTCTCAATTGGTTGCATAACAACTTGGAAGCAATGGTAGGCCTTTGTGCTGCCAGGTGGCAAGAAGTTAAGACTGCACAAGTTCAATCCATATGAGTTTGGATTTGTCAGTAAACCTTGTCTCGTGATTATGTTTTTGACAAATTCACATGGATAGCAGCCAGGTGCGGGATTGTCAGTCCTGTATAGATCTATACACTCAAGTCACGTTCTCCCTCATGGAGATTCTGGTTATAGGGTTAGTCCTCCACTCTCTTGTGCCAAGGAAGTGTTACAAAGGACCTATCTCCAATCTTTAAGATTACTCATTACTTCTCGTGCCTAAGGGAAGTAGTATCTATGACTAACTAAGTTCTAATGGTGCCTGTCCTTTACACTCGAGCCTAGGTGTTTTATTAAGGACATTATAAATGTTTTATGTTTTCTAATGGTGGCTGTCTCTTACACTCGAGCCTAGGTGTTTTATTACAGACATTACAAATGTTTTGTGATCTATATCATTATAAGTGTGAACAATCAATTGTGAAGTATACAACATAACAGTATATAATAAGAATTAAAAATCGGTTTGAAGAAACTACTATGCAAGCTAAAACAATTTGTAAATAGGTTTTTAATTCTTAAAAGGGTATGAATTATGAAACCATTTAAATGAAATCATGAGTTTAAGTACAAGACATTCTTGTACTTTTTGCTTGTATTCCCCCCTGAAAACATTGAAAAACCATTGAAAAAGGGTAGGGGTATGAACTCACCGAACGCGGAATGTGATGACTAGGATGCTAAAGTCGGATCGAGGCTTGAATACGAGAGAGGTTCCTATGTAATATTAAATAATACACAAATATATCTAATTAGATTTAAATTCACTAATTAGATACACTTAAACATTCCAAGACACGAAAACACTCCATATCGAGTGTTTGGAGTGACCCGGGTGACGTTTCTGGACATGAATGGCTAGGATATGGAGTTTACTCTTCAAGAGTAAACTCTAAGGAGTGTTCACAGCTCTAAACACCACATCCCCATGAGTTTACGGCTGTAAACTCATCGTAGGTGTTCTTATGTGCTAAATGGCCTTAAATCAAATGAGGGGTGTTGCTAGGTTTGGTTCCAGGACATTTGAAAGGGACTAAATCAAACATATGGACTAATTGGTGAGTTCATGGTAGTAAAATAAGTGTTTACGGCCGTAAACTCTCACCCACATCATTCTTATGTGTTTTGAATGTCAATGATTTATCACAAATGATTCTACTCAAATTTACAAGCGAAGGGAGAGTTTAGGGCATCAAATGACCCATATTTAGGAGTTTACGGCCCTGGAACATATGTTATGGCTGTAAACTCTCAAATGGAGGGCTATTATTATGTTTAAGGTCCTCAAATAATTTTTGGTTGGTTCTAGGATTTATTCCAAGGCTTATGAGGTGTGTAACTTGCATTTTAACACCCAAAAAGGAGTTTACTCCCCATGAAAGGGTATTTATGAACCAAGCTTGTTCTTGGGTAGTAAACTCATGTTTACTCCTCAAATGTTGAGTATAAGGTGTCCTAAGTCCAATCCAATAAGTCCTTAAGGCATATCTAAGCTCCAATGGTGATTTGGATGGGTTTTAAGGCTCAAAAACCCCATTTACATGTGTTCACGGCCTAAGGCTATTCCAGGGCCGTAAACACATGTTTATGGTCTTATTCCATGATTTGAACACGAAAATGAAGGCTAAGAATGTTATACTAGGAGCTAGGATGATTACCTTGGTGTTTTGAGGCTTGAAATGGATGATTTTGGATCAACAAGTTAGATTTGAGGAGAGAGGTTAGAGAGAGAGTGAAAAGGCTCCAAATAAGTCTTAATTCGCTTTAAATATGATTTGAATTTGATACACGGTGGAATTTTACCCGATACCGACGTTAACCGATGCTTTGGGTCGCAACCGATTAAGTTGTCGTTACCTGATATGGTCGAAACTAAAATTTTTCAAATTACTAGTTTGGGACGTTTTCACATGTTTCCAGCATGTTTGGATACTTACAAGGTCAAAATAAAAGTTTTAACTTAATTGACCTAGTTCAAAGACAAAATCGTAACAACTCGCTTAAGACGAGTTTTATTAACGAAACGGTTACGACGAGGGAACAAAATTTCGGGTTGTTACATTATCCCCCCGTTAGAGGGAATTTCGTCCCGAAATTCAAAAATTAAGATACAAGTTATGGAAAAGGATGTGGATGTGTCTGCCATATCGGGTCTTTGCGCTCCCAAGTGAATTCAGATTCTCGCTTGGAAACTTCACTAACGGGACACAGCTCGGTTTCATACGCTTGATTACTTGGTGTATGATCTTAGTTTGCTCGCCCAGAAAGTTTGGGTATATCATGATTCTCGGTCACACTAGAATGGATTTCTATAGTTTTATCAGACATGTATTCATTAAGAATAGAGGCGCTAGGTATAGGGTGAACGTTGCCATGTACTAAAAGTACTCGGAGTTTGAAGGCTAAGGAATCAATCCTAACGGGAATCTCGAAGGGTGTAATGTATCATCAGTTAAGTTTCCCGTGCTTCACAAAGTACATCATGCCTTTCTAGGGTGAGACCATTAACAAGACACGATCTCCAGCCTGGAATTCTAGAGGCTTATGTTGTATATAGGCGTAACTCTTCTATCGATCTAGTGAAGGTTTCTATGGGTATCTTCGGTGCCGAACAATTCTCTATTGTTTCGATCTTAAGAGGATCCACGCGTATGTCTTCATCGCCTACTACATGACTGGAGGAAAATCATTTGACCGAAGGGTATCAATAAGAACTCTTGGTGATCATATCGAGTCTTGAATGTTGTGTTTGAAGCATCACTCTCATGAACTCGTAGCTAATGGTGTCTTGACCTATGGTATATCTTCCAGGAGTAGCTGGCTCCCTGAAATTATCGAAGATGTCATCTATTCGGGAAAGAGTATATGGGTTTTGACGGTCAACTCATTAAGCCAATTGAATAACTCCTGCATTTCCGCTGGGGCAAAAACGATACGGAGGTTTGGCTACGGAGGTAGTTCCAGGGATTAAGTTGATACGAGACTCAACTTAGCGTTCAGGAGGAATTCTCGGGATCTCTTCGGAAAGATATCAGGAATACTACAGTCTTTGGAGACGCTCTCGGGGTCTTTATTTTCTTGTTTCTCGCTGATTACATGAACAAGGAATACCTGACACTCCTTTTGCAGAAAGCTTTTGTAACAACCCGAAATTTCATATCACTCTTGTAACTCAGCTTGTAATCCAATTTGATCAACCAAACGTCATTTCCAAATTCATTTCCGATTTCGTCATTTTATTAAGTCATTAGCTTATATCAACCTAAAATGACTTAATGGGTGTCTTAATACATTTAGAAATCATTTTAACACCCCACTTTAGTAATCGGAATAATTATAGAATCGACCATATCGAGTCACGACAATTTGGTCGGGTATGACCAAAAGCCCCATTTAACGTCGGTATCGGGTAAAATTCCGTTGTGTCCAATTCCCGAACACTATATAAAGTGTTTTAAGACTTCATTTGAAGCCTTTGGCCAATTTCCCATTAAACTTTCACAACCTCTCTCCTCAAGCTAGAATTAAGGTCCAAATCTCAAGTTTAAGGCTTCAAATCCTTGAGGTAACCTCCCTAGCATGTTATTCAACATCTTTAGCCTTCAATTTGATGAATTATTTGAGTTTTGGGACCAAGAACATGAGTTTACGGCCAAGGAGCAAGCTTGGGCCGTAAACTCCATTAAATGGGATTTTTAAGCCAAATTACCCTTCCAAATCAAAGTTGGGACTTAGATATGACTATAAGGCTTGCAAATCTAGAATTAAATCAACTAAAACATGAATTATAAGGGACAAAAGAGAGTTTACGGCCAAGGTATGTTCTTGGGCCGTAAAATCCTCTTTAATGGGGATTTAGTGCCTTTAAACATGTCCAAATGCTTTGAAACTCAACCAATGGCCTTGTGGTAAATCCTAGATTCATCTAAAAATGATTTGGAGACCTTAAACACACCTAATGCCGTACATAAGTGAGTTTACGTCCAAAGGACTCCTCCTAGGCCGTAAACTCCTATAAGTGTGTCAAATGATGTCTTAAACCACCCTAAAGGCTTGGAAAAATTCCTAGAATTTCATATGAGTGTTTTAAGCATCAAAAACTAATTTTTCAAGAGCATAAGGAGAGTTTACGGCCATAGAACATGCCTCTAGGCCGTAAACTCCTAAAAGTTTCTTAAATGGTAACCTAAATTCATAACAATGCTTAGAAAATTAGTTAGAATCACATGTGATTGTCCTTTATAGTTCAAATTAATCATTCTTGGCCATGGGCGAGTTTAAGGCCGTAAACTCCAAGAGTGTGGCCGTAAACTCCCTTTTTTTAAATGATGTTAATTCATTCCAAGTGTTCCAAGGCATTTTAGATATCCATTCTAGCAATCCCCATGTCCATTTAAGCCCTTAAACCCTCAAAATCACACCAACATGAGCCCAAGTCCCTAGTGCCATATTACGTCCGTAGATGTCACCCGGGTCACTCCAAACGCTCGTTTTGAGGTGTTTAACCTCGTTGGAGTGTAATGTACTAAATAATTAGTGATTGTAAATCTAATTAGTATTATATGGACATTATTACATTTTACATAGGGACATCGCGAGTAAACAATCCCCGAACCAACGTCTAGTATCCAAAACCGACACATTTCCGAGTCCGGTGAGTTCATACCCCTACCTTTTCACTGTTTTTCACTGTTTTCAGGGGGGAACACAAGCAAAGTACAAGGGTTTTCTTGTACTCAAAAACTTATTTTCGTGTGCGTGTTTCACATTTCATATGCTTTTAATACTGATATACACAACTGATAACTAGTAGAACATACAGATCACTTAAATATTTATTTGTGAACTGGGTTTTATAAACTGTTATGTTTCATATATTTCACAAATGGTTTCCACATTTTATCAGTTAAAAGCATGACATTATAACACATGAACAATATAATTCGTACACAGTCTTGTGCTCGGTAACATTCCACAGAGATACGCGAATGGAGGATTTTCTTATTGTTACTAGTAAATTTGTTATTCCGTATGATTGGAGACACGTCCTCAGCGCACACTCCATAGAGATACGCGAGTGGAGGACTACACCCGTAACCAGAATCTCTGGAATTTAGAGAGCGTGACTTGAGTGTATAGATCTATACGGGGCTGACTACCCCACACCTGGCTGCTAGCTACAGCCGAACCGAAATGGTTCAAGGATGACGAAAGTCATAAGGATTGTGGACTACTTATTGCCAAAAGGTTGTGGACTACTTATTGCCACAGGTTCAGTCTTTAGTATGGTTATGGAACTCGCAACTAGGATAACAGAGATTTACTTATAGTAATAATGAACCACTTACTACATTTTACAGATAACCAGGATTCAGTTTACATCTTTCACATCTTTTGCATCTTTTACATCTTTTACATAAGATAACCAACATTCAGGAAGGTACGGGACCTCCCTGGGGAAACTTTGTACATAACCAGGTTTAACAGATTACATCTTTCACATTGAAAACCAACATACAGGAAAGCATGGGGCATTCCTGGGTAACATATACATAACCAGAAAAGTGTAACCAACTGAATAACATTACATCTTTTACAACAATTAACATTCAGGAAAGTATGGGACTTTCCTGGGAATACACTGGTATAAAAACGGAATAAAACAACAAATTGGATAACCAAACTATACTTTACTTTTGTGAAACAACAACCAACTTTTAAGAAAATATGGGATTTTCTTGGCGTATGTTACATTTTCAGAAACAGAAAGGAAACATAAACATTTTCACAAAACAAAACTACTTATGAACTCACCAGCGCTATGCTGATTTTCAAACTGCTTGTGTTCTCAGGTCAACGATAGTACAGGTACCCGAAGACTTACTTGGTTCAGGATCGTGTGCGTGCAAGGCTCGTTCGTTTTGTTTATATCTATATTATGTATCACAACTATATAAATTGTGTCTTTTGAAACAAATTGTAAAACTTTTAATATGTAATGTAATGTTTGTTTCACTTTACTTACTATGTACATTGGATTTGATACTCAACGTGGAGTCAACCCCGGAAATGTTTCTGCCTTCGGTTTTCAGGGTGTGACAGATTGGTATCAGAGCCCTTGTTTATAGTGAATAAAGTATACCAAACCTTACATCGTATAAAACTATAAACACTAAAGGGCCTCAGTGCTCTGAATTAAAAGTATTTTCAAACTACAAGTATTTTCGAAAATATACAAGTATACCGAACCATCGAGATTCGTAACTATAAGTAGAACAAAACATAAGTAAACGGGTGTTGTGTATTGCAGTTAAACCTGGGCAGTTATGTAGTCGTGTCTAGGGTCAATATAGCCTGGCCAACTATATTCATTCGAGACACGGGCAACATGTGCTTGGGAGTGACTGTGGTATGCGACATGCCTAAAACTTACCTTAATACCCCAAACTTCGAGCCGGTATCGTAGCAAACCATGAAATACTATGGGAGTATTTCTCGAATCATCGTACACGTGTAGACCCCCGATCGTTCCGTTAGCGATAGTTTGCCTGCTTCAATAACTCTTTCCTGCTTTATCACTTATTTGGAATTAATATCTGTCATATCTCTCGAATCAATTCAGAGGACTTATCATCCTCTCTCTTTCTTGATCTTATTAGATCAAGATGCCTCCCAGAAGAAGATCCAACTCCAACAACCCTCCACCACCTCCTCCTGAAATCGATCCCGTGTTATTTCAAACAGCTGTTACCGCCGCGGTGGCAGCTGCCATATTCCAGCTAAACACCGGTGGTTCAGGAGGTAGTAATCAAAATCAAGATGGTAACCAGGAACGCCATAAGGAGGGTTCCTACAAGGACTTCATGAATGCGAAGCCTTCTTTCTTCAATGACACTGGTGGTGTCATTTCCTTATCCCGATGGTTCGAGAGAATCGAATCCATCTTCGAAATCTGTGCTTGTGCTGAGTCCGATAAGGTCAAGTTCGCAGCTTGTACCTTCCTTGATAAAGCATTGACTTGGTGGAATGGCCGAGTTAAATCCTTAACCCTCCCTATAGCCAATGCCATGAGCTGGGAAGCTATGAAAGAACTCCTCCTTGCTGAATATTGTCCCCGAGGTGAAATGTAAAAGCTAGAGCACGAGCTCTGGAACCTGAAGATGAAAGGTTCCGACATTGCTGGCTACACTTCCCGATTTGATGATCTTGCCCTTCTTTGCCCTGGTCTAGTCACCTCTGAAAGAAAAAAGATCGAGATATTTATTTGGGGGCTAACCAATCCGACAAAAGGTCATGTCTTAGCTGCTCGCCCAGATACTTATGATAGTGCTAAGACTTTAGCCCAAGCCATAATTCACCACAGTGATGATGTTGAGGAAGCCACGACTGCTACCCCTGAGTCGACTAAAAGCAGTGGTGAGAAAAGAAAATTTTGGAAGAAGAAGAAGGGTCAATCTTCTTAGGGATCCTCCAAAAGACAACAAACAGTAGCAGTCCATGCTGCTACTACCCCCGTTGCTGCTGCCTCTGTTGTGGGATCCACAGCTCCAACTCCTACCAGCCGGTATGTTGGTAATCTCCCTCTTTGTGAAAAGTGCAAGTATCACCACAACCCTGGTCCCTGTCGAGAACTATCCTGTACCAATTGTGGTAAGAAGGGGCACACCGTTCGATACTGCAAAGCACCGACCCAATCAACAAATCAATCCTCTGGAACAGGCGTCGGTCAAGCCTGTTATAACTGTGGTGAAGCCGGGCACTTTAAAAGGAACTGCCCCAAGAAGACTACTGTTGACAACACCGGAAGGGTCCTTGCTATGGGACGGGAAGAAGCGGTCGCCGATCCCACTGTTGTCTCGGGTACGTTTCTTCTCGACAACTCGTATGCTAATATTCTTTTCGATTCGGATGCTGAAAGAAGTTTTATTAGTCATGCATTCAAACATAACCTAAAACATGATTCCCAACCTTTAACCGAAACGTTTACTGTCGAGATGGAAAACGGAGAGAAAGAAAGTGCGAGTGAGGTAGTCGTGGATTGCACTCTTACCCTGAACGACCATTCATTTCCTATCGATCTTATGCCAGTATCCATAAAGAGCTTTGATGTCATCATTGGCATGGATTGGTTGAGTCCCAATCATGCAGATATCCTTTGCTTCGAAAAAGCCATCCGTCTCAACCTTCCTTCGGGTCAAACCCTAGTGATCTATGGCGATAAACTCGGTTCCAACCTTCGTATCATTTCCTGCATCAAAGCTCAGAAACTCCTGCGAAAGGAGTGTGTTGCATTCTTGGCCCATGTAATCAATGAGAAACAAGAAGTTAAAGACCTCGCGAGCATCCCCGAGGTCTGTAATTTTCCTGATGTGTTTCCCGAAGAGCTTCCAGGAGTCCCTCCCGAGTGTCAGGTTGAGTTCCGTATTGACTTAATTCCTGGGGCTACTCCGGTAGTGAAGTCTCCGTATCGCTTAGCTCCAACAGAGATGCAGGAGTTATCCAGTCAACTTAATGAGTTGCTTAGCAAAGGATTCATTAGACCGAGTTTCTCACCCTGGGGAGCTCCGGTTTTGTTTGTCAAGAAGAAGGATGGATCCTTTCGTATGTGTATCGATTATCGCGAGCTGAACAAGTTGACTGTCAAAAACCGATATCCTCTTCCGCGAATAGATGACCTTTTCGATCAACTCCAGGGAGCCAGTTACTTCTCTAAGATAGACCTTCGGTCAGGATACCATCAGTTACGATTTCATGAAAGTGATGTGTCCAAAACAGCTTTCAGGACTCGATATGGACACTACGAATTCGTAGTAATGCCCTTTGGTCCAACCAACGCACCGGCAGTGTTCATGGACCTGATGAACCGGGTGTGTCGTCCTTATTTGGATAAGTTTGTCATAGTGTTCATCGATGACATACTCGTCTATTCCCGAAGTGAAGAAGACCACAAACAACACTTGAGGCTAGTGTTGGAGACCCTGCGATCCGAGAAGTTATACGCGAAGTTTTCAAAATGCGAGTTCTGGATACGGAAGGTAACTTTCCTTGGTCACGTGGTGAGTGAGGAGGGTATTCATGTCGATCCTTCCAAGATTAAGGCAATAGAGAATTGGTTAGCACCGAAGACACCCACATAAATCCGGCAATTCTTGGGTCTCGCTGGCTATTATCGAAGATTCATCCAAAACTTTTCCAGAATCGCCAAACCTCTAACCACTCTAACACAGAAAGGTGTACCCTTTTGTTGGGGTGATAAACAAGAAACCGCATTTCAGACGCTGAGGAAAGCTTTGTACAGCGCGCCTGTCCTGTCCCTACCCGAAGGGACAGAGGACTTTGTTGTTTACTGCGATGCGTCTACTCAAGGTTTAGGCTGTGTGCTTATGCAAAGAGGAAAAGTAATTGCTTATGCCTCTAGACAGTTGAAAGCACACGAGGCCAAGTATACCACACACGACTTGGAACTAGGAGCCGTAGTCTTTGCATTGAAGATTTGGAGGCATTACCTCTACGGAACCAAGTGCACGATCTTCACTGACCACAAGAGCCTGCAACATATCTTTGACCAAAAAGACTTGAATATGAGACAACGGTGATGGGTAGAACTAGTCAGTGATTATGAGTGTGAAATCCGTTACCATCCCGACAAGGCCAATGTGGTAGCAGATGCCCTTAGCCGAAAGGAGAGTACAAGCCACAAGGTGAAGAGCCAGTCGATAACCATCCATTCCAACCTACCCATGCAAATCCGAGAAGCTCAGTTAGAAGCCCTTAAACCCGAGAACATGTCAACTGAAGTTTTGAGAGGAATGGAAAAGAAACTTGAGATCAGAGGTGACAGAGTCCATTGTTTCATGGATCGGATCTGGATTCCCAAGTCCGGAGGATTCAGAGAGTTAGTCATGGAGGAAGCACACAGAACCAGATACTCTGTTCACCCGGGCTCTGAGAAGATGTACTTAGATCTCAAGAAACAATATTGGTGGCCAAATATGAAGGCTGAGATAGCTTCATTTGTGGGCAAGTGTCTGACTTGCGCCAAGGTAAAAATTGAACATCAGGAACCCTCGGGTCTGCTCCAGCAACCCGAGATACCTGAATGGAAATGGGAGATGATCACCATGGATTTCATCACCAAACTACCCAACTGCTCGAGTGGGTATGATACCATTTGGGTGATTGTCGATCGTTTGACAAAGTCAGCTCACTTCGTTCCAATCAAAGAATCATTCAAGATGGAAAGACTGGCACGGATTTATATTCAGGAGGTATTCTGACTACATGGTGTACCTGCATCCATTATCTCTGATCGAGATAGCAGGTTTACTTCCCGATTTTGGCAGTGTCTTCAGAAAGCCCTTGGAACCCAACTAGACATGAGCACGACATATCATCCTCAGACCGACGGACAAAGTGAGAGAACAATCCAAACCCTGGAGGACATGCTTAGGGCATGTGTCATTGACTTTTGAAAGTCATGGGACGCACATCTACCTTTGATCGAATTCTCGTACAACAACAGTTACCACACCAGCATTAGGGCTGCCTCGTTCGAAGCCCTATGCGGTCGCAAGTGCAGATCCCCTCTGTGTTGGGCCGAGGTGGGAGATACACAGCTAGCCAAGAGTCGAGTCCCCGATAGTGCTCTCACTGGTCCTGAAATCATCCGTGAAACCATTGAGAAGATTATCCAAATCCGTGAACGACTAAAGGTCTCGCGCGACCGCCAGAAGAGTTACGCTGATAATCGTCGGAAACCACTAGAATTCCAGGTTGGAGACCGTGTTCTGTTGAAGGTCTCGCCCTGGAAAGGCACTGTACGCTTCGGTAAGCATGGGAAACTTAATCCAAGGTACATTGGACCTTTTGAAATCAATGCCAGAGTTGGTCCGGTAGACTATAAGCTTCATCTACCTCACGAACTCAGTAACATCCATCCCGTCTTTCATGTTTCAAACCTCAAGAAGTGCCTATCCGATGAAACCCTAGTGATTCTGTTAGATGAGATTGAGATCGATGAAAACCTCAACTTCGTGGAGGAACCGATCGAAATCATGGATCGAGAAGTCAAACGTACGAAACAAAGTCGCATCCCGTTGGTGAAGGTTCGTTGGAATGCCAAGCGGGGACTAGAGTTCACTTGGGAGCGAGAAGACTCGATGAAACAGAAGTATCCACAACTCTTTCTAGATCCATGATTTGTATTTTATCTTATTTCTTGTCTTGAATTTCGGGACGAAATTCCCTCTAACGGGGGGATAATGTAACAACCCGAAATTTCATATCACTCTTGTAACTCAGCTTGTAATCCAATTTGATCAACCAAACGTCATTTCCAAATTCTTTTCCGATTTCGTCATTTTATTAAGTCATTAGCTTATATGAACCTAAAATGACTTAATGGGTGTTTTAATACATTTAGAAATCATTTTAACACCCCACATTAGTAATCGGAATAATTATAGAATCGACCATATCGAGTCACGACAATTTGGTCGGGTATGACCAAAAGCCCCACTTAACGTCGGTATCGGGTAAAATTCTGTCGTGTCCAATTCCCGAACACTATATAAAGTGTTTTAAGACTTCATTTGAAGCCTTTGGCCAATTTCCCATTAAACTTTCACAACCTCTCTCCTCAAGCTAGAACTAAGGTCCAAATCTCAAGTTTAAGGCTTCAAATCCTTGAGGTAACCTCCCTAGCATGTTATTCAACATCTTTAGCCTTCAATTTGATGAATTATTTGAGTTTTGGGACCAAGAACATGAGTTCACGGCCAAGGAGCGAGCTTGGGCCGTAAACTCCATTAAATGGGGTTTTTAAGCCAAATTACCCTTCCAAATCAAAGTTGGGACTTAGATATGACTATAAGGCTTGCAAATCTAGACTTAAATCAATTAAAACATGAATTATAAGGGACAAAAGAGAGTTTACGGCCAAGGTATGTTCTTGGGCCGTAAACTCCTCTTTAATGGGGATTTAGTGCCTTTAAACATGTCCAAATGCTTTGAAACTCAACCAATGGCCTTGTGGTAAATCATAGATTCATCTAAAAATGATTTGGAGACCTTAAACACACCTAATGCCCTAAATAAGTGAGTTTACAGCCAAAGAAATCCTCCTAGGCCGTAAACTCCTATAAGTGTGTCAAATGATGTCTTAAACCACCCTAAAGGCTTGGAAAAATTCCTAGAATTTCATATGAGTGTTTTAAGCATGAAAAACTAATTTTTCAAGAGCATAAGGAGAGTTTACGGCCATAGAACATGCCTCTAGGCCGTAAACTCCTAAAAGTTTGTTAAATGGTAACCTAAATTCATAACAATGCTTAGAAAATTAGTTAGAATCACATGTAATTGTCCTTTGTAGTTCAAATTAATCATTCTTGGCCATGGGCGAGTTTACGGTCGTAAAATCCAAGAGTGTGGCCGTAAACTCCCTTTTTTTTAAATGATGTTAATTCATTCCAAGTGTTCCAAGGCATTTTAGATATCCATTCTAGCAATCCCCATGTCCATTTAAGCCCTTAAACCCTCAAAATCACACCAACATGAGTTTACGGCCGTAAACTCATGTGTGGGTGTGTTTTGTGGTTCTAAAATCATTTAAATGTTTACTTATAGAGATTAAACTCAAGTCCCAAGTCCCTAGTGCCATATTACGTCCGTAGCTGTCACCCGGGTCACTCCAAACGCTCGTTTTGAGGTGTTTAACCTCGTTGGAGTGTAATGTCCTAAATAATTAGTGATTGTAAATCTAATTAGTATTATATGGACATTATTACATTTTACATAAGGACATCGCGAGTAAACAATCCCCGAACCAACGTCTAGTATCCAAAACCGACACATTTCCAAGTCCGGTGAGTTCATACCCCTACCTTTTCACTGTTTTTCACTGTTTTCAGGGGGGGAACACAAGCAAAGTACAAGGGTTTTCTTGTACTCAAAAACTTATTTTCGTGTGTGTGGTTCACATTTCATATGGTTTTAATACTGATATACACAACTCATAACTAGTAGAACATACAGATCACTTAAACATTTATTTGTGAAATGGGTTTTATAAACTGTTATGTTTCATATATTTCACAAATGGTTTCCACATTTTATCAGTTAAAAGCATGACGTTATAACACATGAACAATATAATTCGTACACAGTCTTGACTCGGTAACATTCCACAGAGATACGCGAATGGAGGATTTTCCTATTGTTACTAGTAAATTTGTTATTCCATATGATTGGAGACACGTCCTCAGCGAACACTCCACAGAGATACGCGAGTGGAGGACTACACCCGTTACCAGAATCTCTGGAATTTAGAGAGTGTGACTTGAGTGTATAGATCTATACGGGGCTGACGACCCCACACCTAGCTGCTAGCTACAGCCGAACCGAAATGGTTCAAGGGTGACGAAAATCATAAGGATTGTGGACTACTTATTGCCACAAGGTTGTAGACTACTTATTGCCACAGGTTCAGTCTTTAGTATGGTTATGGAACTCACACCTAGGATAACAGAGATTTACTTATAGTAATAATGAACCACTTACTACATCTTTCACATCTTTTGCATCTTTTACATCTTTTACATAAGATAACCAACATTCAGGAAGGTATGGGACCTCCCTGGGGAAACTTTGTACATAACCAAGTTTAACAGATTACATCTTTCACATTGAAAACCAACATACAGGAAAGCATGGGGCATTCCTGGGTAACATATACATAACCAGAAAAGTGTAACCAACTGAATAACATTACATCTTATACAACAATTAACATTCAGGAAAGTATGGGACTTTCCTGGGAATACATTGGTGTAAAAACGGAATAGAACAACAAATTGGATAACCAAACTATACTTTACTTTTGTGAAACAACAACCAACTTTTAAGAAAATATGGGATTTTCTTGGCGTATGTTACATTTTCAGAAACAGAAAGGAAACATAAACATTTTCACAAAACAAAACTACTTATGAACTCACCAGCGTTATGCTGATTTTCAAACTGCTTGTGTTCTCAGGTCAACGATAGTACAGGTACCCGAAGACTTACTTGGTTCAGGATCGTGTGCGTGCAAGGCTCGTTCGTTTTGTTTATATCTATATTATGTATCACAACTGTATAAAATGTGTCTTTTGAAACAAATTGTAAAACTTTAAATATGTAGTGTAATGTTTGTTTCACTTTACTTACTATGTACATTGAATTTGATACTCAACGTGGAGTCAACCCCAGAAATGTTTCCGCCTTCGGTTTTCGGGGTGTGACAGCTTTCGAGCTTTGATGTAGGGAATGATGTGAAGATTTGGGCTAAATATGCCACCATAAATCATGAGGGTCTGATCAGAGGGGATATTGAGACGAATAGCTTTCCATAACGATGCATATCAACACAATCGGGGCTCAATCGATACATACTATAGATAACATCAACGCTCTTTATTGAAACCGACATCAGGTTAACTAGAAATGAATGATTACTCAAGGTAAAGACACAACTTAGAGATAAGTCGTTAACGTAGTCATTCTCATCGGTAACTATTTTGACGGTAAATGTTTCGGTCATTATATGAGGATTATGTTTACAAGGATATAGGAATGAACAACTAACAGAAGTTTCTTGACACTAGATTCGAAAAGGAATGCGAGCATAAGGATTATTGAAAAGAAATGTACCCGCGTTGTTGGTAGGATCAGTGGCTGCCTCCCTTTGCTTTTATGGGGGGGGGGATACAAGTTAAATACTTATAGTTATTACATCAATCACATGTGATTAATAACTATAAAACCAATGATTTTATTACTGTCTAAACTGTTTATCAAACTGTTTTACTTCAAACTGATATACAAACTCTTTTACTTATCAAATAATTTTACTTAAACTTTGTTATACTTATAATAAATTGCATGCCCGTATATGTATGGTTATATAAACAATGTTTAAAAGGCTTAGGAAGGTCGTCCGCCCTGTTTCCTTTTCCTCGATTTGGATGTGGTCTGGTGGGATATCGGGTAGTCGTCCGAAGGTCGTTTCAATATTGATTATATATCATGTGTATATATATAGACATAAAAGTGCTTCCATATTCATGCGTACTAGTTACATCATTAGTAAGCTACCATCGGGGTAACACAGGATCATACATATACTATTGCTAGATCAATGAGTCAGTTCATTCATGAGTCAATACTTATTTTTATGAGAACACATTACTATGAGTTCATATACAACTATACTATGAGAACATATACAACTATACTATGATATGGTATGATGTAAGACCTACTATTAGGTCGATTTTTCCCTGAACTTATTACATCCGTAATACCAGTATTATTGACATCTACCTAATCTGTGGGAAAAATTTGTACACTTGTGTTTTCCTACTAATATTCTTTGTTGTGATCTCAAACACTCATTTAACTGTTGGGCTATGGTTAGTTAGTCCATGTGTCACTCTCACCCCACTTATAATTGATTATTACCACTTTGCTTATCTTTCTAAACTTATAGCTGAAAGATGCCTCCTCGCAAATCTACCAGGAATAAGCTCGCACCTCCACCTCCTCCTCCTCCGGTCATCGATACCGCAGCACTGAATGCTTCCGTAGCTACAGCAGTGGCAACTGCCATGGCTCAGTATCACTCTTCTGATGCCAGCAGAGGTGGAACCCCTGTTGAATCAATTTCGGTTGAAACCCCTGTGCGCTCGAGAGAGTGCTCCTACAAGGATTTCACCAACTGCAAGTTGAAGTCCTTTCATGGGACCGGCGGAGTCATTGCCCTCTCGCAATGGTTCGAGAAGACTGAATCAGTCTTTGAAATCTGCTCATGCCCTGCTGCGAGCAAAGTAAAATATGTTGCATGCACCTTTGAGAGAAAGGCCCTGACGTGGTGGAACGGCCACATTAAAGCGCTGACTCTTGTAGTGGCAATTATATGGGCTGGGAAACCATGAAGGACCTCATGATTGAGGAATACTGCCCGAGGGGCGAAATCCAGAAATTGGAGCAGGAGCTTTGGAGCCTAACCATGAAGGGCACCAACGTAGTCGCTTATACCGCCAGATTTAGCGAACTGGTGGCCCTCTGCCCCAATATGGTTCCCACTAAAGGGAAAAAGATCGAAAGGCACATATGGGGGCTAGTGCCTCCGTATCAGGGGAATCTCCTATCATCAAACCCCGCTACCTTCGATAATGCCAAGCGACTGGCACAGCGACTCATTGACCATGGAGTCAAAACCCCTGTAACAACAACCAACCTAGCCATCCCGGAACCCTCCAAACCCATTGACACTAAGCGGAAGTTCTGGGAAGACAAGAAGAAACAGCGAGCTACCAAAAAGCAGCAAGTTCTGGCTGTGCATACACGATAACCCCTGCTGCTGCTACTGCTCCGGTGAGGTAGTATGCTGGAAGTTTGCCTAAGTGTAACAAATGCAACTTCAACCATAACGGCCCTTGCGGTGAAATGCAGTGCTCTAACTGCAACAGGAAGGGACACAGCGTCCGTTTCTAAAATCCCCGGCGAGGCCGATCACCCAAGTCCCCGGCTCTGGCGCGAGCCCGACCTGCTATGGATGTGGTGAAACAGGCCACTATAAGAGGGACTGCCACAAAGCGAAGAATGCTGGAGGAGCAGGGAGGGTACTAGCAATAGGCCATGGGGAAGCAGTTGCTGACCCGACGGTGGTAACTGGTACGTTCCTCCTCGATAACTCCTATGCATGCATTCTGTTCGATAGTGGAGCGGAGCGAAGCTTCGTGAACCATAAATTTGCTCGTATGCTTAAACAACAACCACACGCACTTAAAGAACAATTCACAGTAGAAATGGCTAATGGAAAAACAGAAAACAAAAATAGCATATACTTAGGCTGTACCCTAACTTTAGATAACCATTCATTCCCAATCCACCTTATGCCGGTCTCAATAAAAAGCTTCGACGTTATAATTTGCATCGATTGGTTAAGCCTTCATCGCGTTGACATCATGTGCTTCGAGAAAGCAGTCCGTCTAAACCTCCCATCTAACGAAACTCTTATCGTCTACGGTGACAAACCCGGTGCGAGTCTTCATATTATATCAAGTATTCAACCACATAAGTATTTGCGTAAAGAATACCACACATTCCTTGCTCACATCGTCGATACGAGCCTCAAAACGAAGGAACTTAAGAGCATTCCAGTAGTGAGCGACTTTCCCGACATCTTCCCAGAAGAGCTATCAGGATTACCTCCGCAACGACAGGTCGAGTTCAAAATTGACCTAGTCCGAGGAGCTACCCCTGTAGCCAAATCGCCCTACGGATTAGCACTAGTAGAGATGCAGGAATTATCTGGTCAACTAAACTAACTGCTCAGCAAGGGATTTATAAGACCAAGTTTCTCACCTCGGGGAGCACCGGTCTTGTTCGTTAAGAAGAAAGACGGATCATTCTATATGTTTATCGATTACAGAGAACTCAACAAACTAACGGTCAATAATCGTTACCCTCTGCCTCGCATAGATGATGTATTTGACCAACTACAAGGGTCGAACTACTTTTCCAAAATTGATCTGAGATCCGGATATCACCAGTTACGAGTGTTAGAGGAGGATGTTCCGAAGACAGCCTTATGAACTCGTTACGGACACTATGAGTTTGTAGTGATGCCATTCGGATTGACCAATGCGCCTGTAGTGTTCATGGATCTGATGAATAAAGTATGCCGACCTTACTTGGATCAGTTCGTCACTGTATTCATTGATGACATCCTGATCTACTCCCGAAGTAAGGAAGAGCATGGCGATCATCTGCGACAAGTTCTAGGAACATTACGAGCGGAGAAGCTCTATTCGAAGTTCTCTAAATGTGAATTTTGGATCCGAAGAGTCGAATTCTTAGGACACGTGCTAAGTGAAGAAGGAATCCACGTGGACCCATCCAAAATTAAGGCCATTGAGAACTGGTCAGCACCAAACACGCCTACAGAAATTAGGCAGTTTCTAGGTCTCGTTGGCCACTACCGCAGGTTCATACAAAACTTCTCCCGAATTGCGAAACCTCTTACAACACTGACCCAGAAAGGCGTGGCCTTCGACTGGGAAGAGAAACAGGAGAGAGCGTTCCAAACGCTCAAGCGAGCCTTATGCACCGCACCAATACTATCCCTCCCCGAAGGAATAGAAGACTTCGTAGTCTATTGCAATGCATCGAATCAAGGGCTCGGGTGTGTTCTGATGCAGCGAGGTAAGGTCATCGCCTACGCCTCGAGACAGTTGAGGACACACGAAGTTAACTACACGACCCACGATCTTGATCTAGGAGCAGTGGTGTTTGCTCTGATGATCTGGAGACATGACTTGTACGGAACGAAAAGCATTATTTTTACCGACCACAAGAGTTTACAACACATATTCGACCAGAAGGAGCTCAACATGAGACAACGACGGTGGGTCGAGCTACTCAGTGACTACGAATGCGATATTCGTTATCATCCGGGTAAAGCTAACGTAGTAGCAGACGTCCTAAGTCGGAAGGAATATTCTGGTCGCAGGGTCAAGTCATTTTCAATAAGCATCCATTCACACTTGTCTATGCAAATTTAGGCGGCCCAGCTTGAAGCTATGCAACCTGAAAACGTGACGAGTGAATCCCTTAGAGTAATGGATAAAAACCTAGAAGCCAAGGGTGGCGGAGCCATATATTTCATGAACCAGATCTAGACACCGAAACGCCGTGGTTTCCGAGACTTGGTCATGACCGAAGCACACAACACACGATATTCCGTCAACCTAGGTTCAGATAAGATGTATCTGGATCTTAAAAAGATATACTAGTGGCCTAATATGAAAGCAGAGATTGCTACCTTTGTAAGTAAATGCCTTACTTGCGCAAAGGTTAAGGTCGAGTACCAGAAGCCCTCCGGTTTACTACAACAACCAGAGATTCCAGAATGGATGTGGGAGCGGATCACTATGGATTTCATAACCAAGTTACCCAAGACAACGGGTGGACTTGATACCATATGGGTCATCGTCGATAAATTGACCAAGTCTGCATACTTCCTGCCTATCAAAGAAACTGACAAGATGGAGAAGCTTACGAGAACATACATTAGGGAGATCGTACGACTACATGGTGTACCTATATCCATTATCTCCGATAGAGATAGTAGGTTCACCTCAAGATTTTGGCAATCGCTACAACACTCCCTGGTAACAAGGCTGGACATGAGCACGGCCTACCATCAACAGACCGACAGAAAAAGTGAGAGGACCATCCAAACACTGGAAGATATGCTGAGAGCCTGTGTGATCGAATTTAGAAAGGCATGGGATACTCACTTACCCCTTCTCGAGTTTTCATATAATAACAGTTATCACACGAGCATCAAGGCTGCTCCATTTGAAGCCCTCTACGGCCAAAAGTGCAAATCCGCTCTGTGCTGGGCTGAGGTGGGTGATACCCAATTAGCTAGAGGGCAAGCTTCTGACGACACTCTCACCGGTCCGGAGATCATTCGGGAAACAACTGAGAAAATCATTTACATCCGTGAACGATTGCAAGCTTCTGGAGACCGACAGAAGAGCTACACTGATAAGCGAAGGAAACCTTTGGAATTCCAGGTGGGAGACCGAGTCCTTCTTAAAGTCTCACCCTGGAAGGGCTTGATATGTTTCGGTAAGCGTGGGAAGCTTAATCCAAGGTATATAGGACCCTTCGAGATTCTCGCAAGAATCGGCCCTGTAGCTTACAAACTCAACCTACCCGACGAACTCTGTAACGTACATTCTACATTCCACGTATCTAACTTGAAAAAGTGTCTGTCCGACGAGACTCTTGTAATCCCACTCGACGAGATCGAGATCAACGAGAGCCTCAACTTCGTGGAAGAACTGCTAGATATCATGGACCATGAGGTCAAGCAGACGAAGCAAAGCCGTATCCCGATCGTGAAGGTTCGCTGGAACACTAAGAGAGGACCGAAATTCACTTGGGAACGCGAGGATCAGATGAAACTGAAATACCCTAATCTTTTCACTTAGTTATTTGTAACTTCTTAATTGCTTAAATTCTAATTTTGAGACAAAATTCCTTCTAACGGGGGGATGATGTGACAACCCGAAATTTCCATTTTGTACGAAAAATATCACTTCAATAGAAGTTATAACAGTCACAGTTAATTTTCAGACTTTTCTGTATAAGTTTGAGTACTCTAGGGTTTACACTTCAGGAAATATCAGGAGAGTGGATGCACTAGGGTTTAGTGCAACACTGTTATTCCAACACTCTGTTATATTAGAAATCATTTCGGGAATAAAAATATTTTGTGCCAAAAATATCTCAGGATTATAAATAGAATTCTGAACCAAATTCGTTCATTATTCGCATTTCCAACTAGAGAAAAGCCATTTCTCTCTCACGGATCTTCGAGTTTTCGTCCCAAATCGTGAGTACACTTCTCTAGTTGTCTTATAATGCTTATTATGTGCTTAATAACATAGATTACATATCAAATCTGTGAGATTCGGGAGTTTACTGCCCAAGAACGTTCTTGGAGAGTAAACTCCAAAATGTGGCTTAAATGCTACCTAGCCTTTTCCCCATGTTAGGTAACGAACTTAGGCTTGTATATAAGTGTGTTTATGACTAGAAAACAATCAAGAACACCAAGATCTAGGTGTTCACAGCCCAAGAACTTCTTGGACCGTGAGCTCCAAAATCATGGACAAAAGGGTGCTTTTAAGGCACCTAACGCCTTAGATAATTGCTAGGAATTGTTTCCACTTAAATCAAGCACCAAAACACATCAAAAACGCCCCTCAAAGTGAGTTCACGGCCCTAATAAGGTTCTTGGGCCGTGAACATCAAACAAAGGCACCAAAGTGTGCCTAGGGTCTTCATTTGCCTTAAACAATTGCCTAGAGCATATCCTATGTGAGTATGGGACTTGAAAGCATCAAAAACATCATTCCAAGGGATTTTACGGCCGTAAACTCCAAAGGAATTGGCCTTGGGGCAATAAAATCCTCAAAGGAGTGTTTCTATGCCCTAAACTAGTCCAAGGATTAAACCACCAAGTTAGAATACTTCTAGGGATCATTTAACACCTCAAAACAACCAAGGACATTAAGTCTTGGACTTTATGGCTGTAAAATTAAGAGTTTACAACCGTAAACTCCATGTGTGAGGTTATATGGAGAGTAAACTCAAGTATAAGGTCCTTGGGAACTTTAAACCCCTTTAGCCTTGTCACACAACAACTTAGATGCAACCCTTAGGACTTATAACACCTATACATGGTGTTTACATGTTCAAGAGTGTCCCACCTAAATTTATTAGTTATTATTTGGCTAATTAGTTATATACATGTTCATTATATGATAACTAGGCTCGTGCGTGTGAACAAGTCTCCGTTTGCCACCTAGCAGAGTATCCGCCACTTCAATTCATCCACTCACCACAAGTGAGTTCATACCTCTTTAATTAACCTTTGAAATACTTTTAAATGTTCTAAATGCTTTTATGGGGGGGGGGATACAAGTTAAATACTTATAGTTATTACATCAATCACATGTGATTAATAACTATAAAACCAATGATTTTCTTACTGTTCAGACTATTTTTCAAACTGTTTTACTTCAAACTGCTTTACAAACTCCTTTACTTATCAAATACACTTTTACTTAAACTTTGTTATACTTATAATAAATTGCATGCCCGTATATGTATGGTTATATAAACAACTATATTATAACCCGCGTTAAACGCGGAGAACACATAAATAAAATACAAATTTATATAGATATTACAAAATAATTATAAAAAAAGTACGGTTATTGGTATTATTGAAATGTGTAGAAATTACACTAAAATAGGTATATATATATATATATATATATATATATATATATATATATATATATATATATAGTGTTAAAGGACTTTTTTATAGACAATATCTTTTGTTTTATTAGTTCGATGACCTTGTTTTTCACATATAAGTACCTTCAAACATTTTTTACTTGTGACATGGAAAACAACTATATATAGCCAACCATGCGTGAAAATGGGTCTACACAAGTATAATCCAACATTTAACAATGTACTTTCAAAATACATTGTTATTTTATGGTTATATTGCGAAATATAGCTGTTTATTTCAAAAAATAGCAACTTATACATGTTCCTTCAAAATGAACCACATAAAACCCCCCACAATATTAAATATAAAGAAACTATAACCAATAAATATGAAACGAAGCTAATCATCTCCCTCCACTTCATCTCTAATATCAGATCTTTTTTTCCTTAATATAAGTTATTGTCACTATCATCGATAATGTTAAGATTCATTGATGGCTTTTTTTAATTTTAGGGATAATATGACATAAATCATTTATCAGGTCCATCATTTATGTTTATATCTTCGTTTTTTTTGTTGATTTTGATATGCCTTCGAGAGTTTACCAACATTTTCTTTTTCAGGTTCCTTTTTTTTATGAAATAACATTTTTTTGTGAAATTCTTTCTATGTTTTTGAATATGTGTAGGTATGTTGATTTTTTTGAAGTAAAGAAAGTAGGGTTTTTGTTCGATATTGGTTCCTAGGTTTGGTTCTTATTTTTTGTGATTTATCATAATCCATTGCGTTTTATTTTCCATCTTTATCTACAATCTTTATGTATAGAACACTTTATCCATATAGTCATTCACTATAGAGTTTAATGAAGGAAAAAAGAAACACCCCTTTAGTTTTATTTACTTTGCAAATTATCGAGCCTCCATGCAAAGCTTACAACATAATGAAAAAAACAAGCAACCCTTATGAGGTAAATGCCAATTACGATTCTACCCCTTTTCCTCTTGTAACAATTATCTCACTTCAAAACATCTACTTTTGTGTTTCAGCATATTATTGATAACATGAAAGATCCAAGAATTGTTGCATTTCGGTTAATCACAATGCCTCAAATTATGGGAGGATTTAAATATGATGATGAGGTCAAACATAAAATATGGTGGTAATACAAGGTTCTTCTATTTCTTATTTATTTATTTACTTATTTTTTTTAATTCAACTTTATTACGAAATTAAATAGCTTCTTTTGTTGACATTGGTGTTTCTTATTTAGAAAAATATGCGATATGATCAACTTCGTGATGCTATAACAATGAGAAAACTTAGATGAGCAGGAAGTGAGATAAAATTATAATTTATTAATTTCAATGAGAAATTAATTAATTACAATTTTGCTATTGAATTTGAAATACAACATGGATTATATCAATGGATCCTGAACATGCAAGAAATGATCCAGTGGTAGTAAAGAACATTCCTTACTATAAAGCAAAGAGCAAATTAGGGGCAGAAGTGATGAAGCTCAATCTACTACCATGACCTCAAAACGGGGGGGGGGGGGGGAGTGGGGGATCAGTATAAACAAAAGTTTTTTCATTTATTTTTAGTGATTTACATATTTGGTCCCTTTGTTTAATTTATTTTTTTGGTTTTGGTCCCTAAAAGAATTAGGTTGTAGTTTTTGGACCTTGTTTCACTGTTTCATTAAAACTTTTATGATTGCCTAAGTTAACAACCTAGCTATTAGTTTTTTTTTTTTTTTTTTTTTTTTAAATCACCATTTTGCCTTTGAACCAAAACTAAAAAACATATAGCATAACAACAAAATTTATATTTTTCTTTTTTTTCTTTTTTTTTTTACTTAAGTTTAGAGTAGATTACATTTTTGGTCCTTGAGTATACCTGATTTTTTTTCCAGAAGGTTCTGAGGGGCATTTTTGGTATTTCAAGGTCAAATGGTGACTCTAGTTGAGTGCACACTTCTATTATCAGTATAAACAAAAGTTTTTTCATTTATTTTTAGTGATTTACATATTTGGTCCCTGTGTTTAGTTGATTTTTTTGGTTTTGGTCCCTAAAAGAATCAGGTTGTAGTTTTTGGACCTTGTTTCACTGTTTCATCAAACTTTTATGATTGCCTAAGTTAACAGCCTAGCTATTAGTTTATTTTAAATCACCATTTTGCCTTTGAACCAAACCTAAAAAACATATAGCATAACAACAAAATTTAAATATATATATATATATATATATATATATATATTACTTACGTTTAGAGTAGATTGCATTTTTGGTCCTTGAGTATACCTGATTTTTTTTCCGAAGGTTCTGAGGGGCGTTTTTGGTATTTCAGGGTCAAATGGTGACTCTAGTTGAGTGCACACTTCTATTATACCATGCATTCTTACCTGCCAATGTATGGTACCGATTCTTTTAGAAAAAAGAATATGGGAGTGTATTTTCATCTTTTACAACATGCTTATATTTAACTTTAAAGCTCACATCAATTGTTGAGAAGGTATATTTCTTATTTTTATTTTGTTACTACCGGAGACATAAAACAAACTGTCTAATGAGGGTGTTCATGTCTTTTGTACAATCCGTCTGTTATATTATGTCATGTCATCTCTTGTCTTGTCTATTATTTTTTACAAAGGTATACACACATGTTACATCATAATTTCATTATATATAACATCTAATTTTAACATTGAGTTTACTGTTTTCGAAAATAGGATCATAGTTACCGATTAAAAAGATGGAACCAAGAACCGAACACAACATCAAGAAAAAAAAATATATTATGCATTCAAATTATAAGTATTCAACAAAGAACCATACGAATGAGTAAAAACATATAATTTCGAAAACAATATCAAACTTACAGATTAAAATGATTTAAGGAAGAAATACATACATTTATTCGACTAATCAGACTGATGCGAAGGTTAAAGTTTTTTGCATTTGTTTTCTACGTGGGAATTATGACATAATGTATGTGTAAATCGATTATTAAAAATGTTTGAAATATATATACAAGTCAAAATGATGAAAATTAGCAAGTAATCAATTGAAATCTCATTTAAACTTTAAATAGAAGATATCATGCTTGAAAAGTGTATTGGTTCATAAAAATATCCGAAACTATTGAAATTTGAAATTAATAGTTTCCGAGATTTCAACATATAATGTATTTGGAAAGCAATTTTGAATGAAAATAGAGCTTAAATTTAATGTTTACATTAATAAGGAACCAATTTTGTAGTTTTAAGTTTGGAAAGAATTCAAGTATTATTTTCATTCAATTCCTAGATTTAATTTCCTAATATAACGGATTGACTTCTTTTTTGATCAAGGTGACGTAAGCAAATTGATCTAAGGGTGTAAAACCTATAAAGAAAACACAATCAATGGTCCAGATTGTTTTAGATGATGTCATAAGGTTTCTCTTTTAATAATATTTAGAGATGTTTAAAAGGATTAGGAAGGCCGTCCGCCTTGTTTCCTTTTCCTCGATTTGGATGTGGTCTGGTGGGATATCGGGTAGTCGTCCGAAGGTCATTTCAATATTGATTATATATCATGTGTACATATATAGACATAAAAGTGCTTCCATATTCATGCGTACTAGTGACATCATTAGTAAGCTACCATCGGGGTAGCACAGGATCATACTTATACTATTGCTAGATCAATGAGTCAGTTCATTCATGAGTCAATACTTATTACTATGAGAACGTATACATTACATTACTATGAGTACATATACAACTATACTATGAGAACATATACAACTATACTATGAGAACATATACAACTATCCTAGATAGAGAGCATATATAACTATACTATGAGAACATATACAACTATACTAGAAAGAGAACATATACAACTATACTAGAAAGAGAACATATACAACGATACTAGAATGAGTAACAATACATTACATATACGTATATACATTGACAGAATTGTGATCCACTGTATCAGAGCATGCCTTAAATGTCATGGCCCGAGTTGTAGCCAGAGTCTCTTGGAGGGAGAGCGTGAGTTTGTGTATAGATCTATACTGGATTGAGTATCCTACACCTTGCTGCTAGCTACAGCCGGACCTGCAGGTCTGCGGGTGCCAAACGTCATTTCTTTTTACGACCTACATTTGTCGTTGTTTATGTAGTCGATAGTATGGTACAATTAATCACATGATACCTTAATATAAATCCGGTTTAAGGTAGTTAGTACAACAGTAGTTCCTATGATACAACACTATAGTACTACAATATTTTACCCCTTACATATATTTAGTGATTAATTCACTTAAACATTAATGTACAAACTATATTTTATTAATGATATTTACACTTGGGAAATTACACACTTTTGCAACAAACGATCATACCAAACAGTTAAGCATTGGTATAAGGCTACTTTAATAGAAAATATGGGATTTTCTGTGAGATTCAAACTTTTATACACACCTACAAACATTTACATACATTTTGACAAACTTACACTTAAGACATGTTCAAACGTTTTGTTAACAAACACCGACACTAAAATACTTTTGAACTCACCAGCTTCATGCTAATAAACTCTTTCAAAATAACTTGTATTCTTAGGTAATCAGTAGACAGGTACGGAGGCCAGCTTTTGAGAAGATGAAGCACATCCAAGACTTATCTTATTATTTTCATTTACATTATTTTTGGTATCTATAACTGTACAGAACACGCTTGTATTAAAATTATATATTTAATGCAATGGATGATGTTGTTTGCTTGTTTACTTTTACTGTGTTTTGATACTTTACATGACGTCCTCCGCCCCAGAACGTTTCCGCCGTTCTCAATGATGGGGTGTGATAATGTATAAGCCCATAACTATTTTTGGTATGTACTTGACTTGAGAGTAGCATGGTCCATTTGGGTTGGATGTCATCAGGACAATTTGTTAAGATGGAATTTTGAGAGAAGATGTTGTATATGATTTATTAGTATATTATAAGTTATAATATATTAATATGAAATCATATGAGTTAATTAGTATTGATCAAGAATTAATTTGGTGATCAAAAGAGACTAATTAAATATACAGGGACTAATTATGTTAATTAGTTATATTTATATGTGTTGGGCTTATTATCCTCGTTGGACTATGTTTATGTATGGATACATAAAGAGTTGGGCCACATGAACTGTGACAACCCGAAATTTCCATTTGTACGAACAATATCTATTCAATAGAAGCCAAACCAATTTCAGTGATTTTCGGACTTTTCTGAACAAGTTTGTGTACATTAGGGTTTACACTTTAGGAGATATCAGGAGAGTGGATGCTCCTGAGTTTGTGAAATTTGGACAATTCAAGTTTCATAATGTTACAGTCCAAGTTCGAGAATAAAAATATTTTCTGTCAAAATATTTCAGGACTATAAATAGTTTTCTGAATTAAATTAATTCATTATTCACAATCCCAGCTAGAGAAAAGCCATTTTCTCTCTGATAGATCTTCGGGTTTTTATCCCAGATTGTGAGTAACTCTTTCTAGTAGTGTTAGAATACATATTAGATGCTTAAAACACGATTTAAATGGCTAAATCATTAGACCTAGGAGTTTACTCCCCAAGGTGTTCTTGGGCGGTAAACTCCCGAAAGAAAGCCAAAACTGACATTGGTGCTAGGATAAGGCCTTAGAACATTAGGTATACATGTTAGGGACATGAAAACACACACAAAACCACCCAAGATTGGGAGTTTACGGCCCAGAACTCTCTTAGGCCGTAAACTCCATTTCGTAGCCCTAAATGGTGATTTGAGGACTTAAGGACTTTAAGGCTTGCATCTAGGTTATTTTCCCAAGTAGCTTAAGGTCTTAAACACATCAAAGGACACAAATGAAAGTGAGTTTACGGCCCAGAACTCTCCTAGGCCGTAAACTCCATGTAAATGATCACAAAGGGTGTTTTCATGACACCTAAGGGCCTAGACCTTTACAAGAAAATGTACCCACTAAATGGAAGGACCAAACCACACCAAAATCACCTAACCAAGTGAGTTTACGGCCAGGACATGGTTCTTGGGCCGTAAACTCCTAAAAACGGCACTAAGGTGTGCCTAATGCCTTCATATGCTAGGATTAAAAGTCTAGAACACATCCCACTAGTACAAGAGGCTTGAAAGCAACAAAGGAAACACCCCAAGGGAGTTTACGGCCGTAAACTCCAAGGGGAAATGTCCTTGACACCGTAAACTCCTATTTGGAGTACTTCTAGGCCTTAAACCCTTCCAAGAACATAGCCACTAGGTTAGAATAATTCTAGAAAGCATTTTGGACTTCAAAACACACCAAACACACATGTTTGGGAGTTTACGGCCCTAAACTCAAGAGTTTACAACCGTAAACTCCATGTTTGATGGTTTAAGGAGAGTAAACTCTCATATAGGGTCCTTTGGAAACCCTAAACACAAGTACCCTGTCCCACAATTGCTTAGATGAAGTCCTTACGGCTTAAAACACTTATATAAAGTGTTATCTATGTCTAGGATGTCTTAAACATTATCAATTAGTATTTTAAGTCTAATTGAGTGCATATATGTGTGATTATATGTTCATTAGGATCGTAGTGTGTGCACAAGTCCTCGCTTGACACCTAACAATCCGATACCGTTCAGTTCATTCCAATCACCAACTACAGGTGAGTTCATACCCCTAATCAATGTTTTAAATGATTTTAAATGCTTTAATGGGGGGAAATACAAGTAGAAACAAACATGTTATTAACTCATTGATATGTATTTTATAACTGTGTTTGTCATTTAACAGAATTCACATGCTACAAAATGTGATGCATGAAATGGTTTTACATCCTAAAAGAACATTGTTACTAAATGTTTTACTTTTGAAATGTTTATTCAAATGACATCAAGTCATTTTTATTTATTGTTCAAAACCCATAAGATGTCTTACAAAACCATTTTATATTCTTGAACTAAACTATGCATATACACTTATATTCTTATATATGTATTGAGGTTATAGTTTGCATCTTTCATTTAGTTTCTCACACCCTTGAGTAGTACGAGTGTGTAAACTTACATGGTCAACTAGTTATATTACAGTAGATTATCATAGGGATAATGGGAAGATATCAAACATTACTTCTATTACAAGGAGTCACACAAGAGTCAGTTCATTCATGAGTCTTTATTAGTACATTACCTGATACATGAGTACCTTTACATATGCTTACATGATACATGAACACGCTTACATTAACACGCTTACATGAACACGCTTACATGAACACATTGCATGAATACTTTTACATAGATACATCGACCTGTGTATACTTACATGGATATCTGAACTTCGGTTCGTTAGGATGAAGTCTTAGTACCTTCAGTAAATCGTCCTGCCCATCCCAGTTTAACGGGAGTCAGTTACGGGACTAACCATTCCTGGAACCTATTGTTCGCTACAGAGGTCAATTGGACAATCTTTGGATGTTCATTAGGTTATCTATTTCGCTTATAGCAAGGTAGAGTCGGTTACGGGACTAACCATTCCTGGAACCTACTGTTCGCCACAGAGGTTAATTGAACAATCTTCGGATGTTCATTAGGTCATTTACTTCGACTACATCGATGTAAAGTTAGTTACGGGACTAACCATTCCTGGAATCTACTGTTCACCACAGAGGTTAAATTGAACAATCTTCGGATGTTCATTAGGTTATATCTTTCGCGTCAGCAACATAGTGTTACCCCCGGGTAACCCAAGAGTAATACCTTCATGAGTATATTTTCCTATTTACTTTGTTTGGTGATACAGTCACATAAACGATGAGTTAGACTAAGCACTCTTAGTACTAGTCATTACACAGGGAAAACTATCATTTTACAAATAGAACATTCGGGTCTTGGTAGAAGACTACATTTCATACTTATAGAAAATAAGGGTTTTTCTAGGGATTTCATACTTACCTCAACATTTTCACTTAAAGGTTTACATGGCATTCATAACAGATTTACACAAACAAAACAATGACACTTATATACTTATGGACTCACCAGCATTAAAGCTGATACTCGCTTTCAAAATAACTTGTATTCTCAGGTCGCCAGTAGACAGGTACGGAGGCCAGGTTTTGAGAAGACGGAGCAGTCAAGTCTCGTCTTTTATTTTGATTGTATATTTTTGGTGTCTTATTACAATGAAAGAACACACATGTATAAAACTTTACTTATAATGCAATGGATGATGTTGTTGCTTGTTTATTATATTACACTGTTGTGATACTGTACATGACGTCCTCCCCCCCTGAACGTTTCCGCCGTTCGTGGTTTTGGGGTGTGACATGAACCATAGATCATAGGACCCATGGTTATGGCTTTGGGTTAGATCCATGACCCTAGAAATCCCACATATAAATACATCCATTCATAGCCAAAATCTCCACTTGTGATAGACTTGAAAAGCTACTTGAGGATTCTTGGAGTTCATGGTGATTTTGGGTGCATGGAGATTCTCTCTCAAGTTCATCCTGTGTTCATGATGTGTTGTGATTCCACTTGAGGCTTCCACACTATTGGGGCTAATCTCTTAAGTCCAAATACATCAAGACTTCAAGATCCACCATAAGGTATGTTATCATAACTAGATTCTATGACAATTGTATGCTAGTTATAGATTTATTACCTTGGAAACACATTTGCATTTATAATTAGTGAAAACATAGATCCAAGGTATTTAGGGTTGCATGAACATCTTAGGAGTGTTAGAATGTTCAAAACCCAACAAAAACAACCTAAGGGACTAAGGAACACTTGAAACTAAGTGATACAATCACATGTGATGGTATGAAAAGTGTGTACGAACCATGGGTTCATGGCCAATGAGTGTACGGCTGTACACTCATGGAAGAAACATGCTTTAGCGGCAATTGATCCATGGGGAAGCTATTGTGTCTAATGTACAACAAGGAGATGAATCAAAGCACTTATTTGGGAAAGATTTGAGGGGAATATGGCCATCAAGAACCCATGATGGGTTCACGGCCGTACTCCCTTCAAGATCATGAAGGTGATGCTGAAACATGAAGAAAAAAGGCTTGGATCTAGTGGTATTTCAAGTATAACAAGTTAAAGGTTGAAAAACATACGTTTTTAAAGCTTTGGAGTGTTCACGGTCGATGATAGTTAAGAGAGAATGAGAGTGTTCACAGCTGGAAGGAGAAGAAGTTAGCAGAAAAGAGTATGTTTCCATATAAATAGAAGGTGTTGTACGGCCGTGAACCCTGTGTATGGCCGTACACACCTTGTGAGTGGTTTTCCGGACCGATTCAACTCCTCCGACCTCAAGTAAACACATTCTAACACCCATTCATACATTACACTAAGATTGGAAGCTCTCAAAAGACCTTTACTATGGCTAAAAGGTAGCAAAAACAAGTCTGACTTTGAATTGAATTGATTGACTTTACAATGCAGAATTTCGGGTTGTCACATCATCCCCCTACTAAAGGGAATTTCGTACCGAAATTCAAACATAGAATGCGAATCATGGACTCGGAAAAAGATGAGGATTTTTCTATTTCATCTGCACTTTGTGCTCCCAGGTGAGTTCAGGCCCTCGCTTGGCATTCTGGCGGACCTTCACTATCGGTATGCGTCTTTGTATTGTTCGTTTGATTTCTCGATCCATGATTACAACTGGTTCTTCCACGAAGTTAAGGTTCTTGTTGATATCGATCTCATAAAGAAGGATTATAAGGGTTTCGTTGGGTAAACACTTTTTAATATTTGAGACATGGAAGACGAGATGAATGTTGCTAAGATCTTGGGGTAAACGAAGTTTGTATACTCCGGGAACGATCCTAGTGAGGAGCTCGAATGGCCCTATGTATCTCGGATTCAGCTTTCCACGAATTCCGAAGCGTATCATGCCTTTCTAGGGTGAGACCTTCAATAGATCACGATCACCAACCTAGAACTCCAATGGTTTTCGTGTCTTATCGGCATAACTCCTCTGTCTATATCTCGAAGCCTTTAGCCGTTCCTGGATTTTTACAATCTTTTCTGTAATTTCACAGATGATTTTTGGGCCTGTGAGAGTCCTATCAGGGACTTGCCCCTTAGCTAGTTGCATGTCACCCACCTCAACCCAACACAAAGGGGATTTGCACTTACGACCATAGAGGGCTTTGAACGGGGTAGCCTTGATATTGGTATAATAGTTGTTGTTGTAGGAGAATTCGACCAAGGGAAAATGGGTGTCCCACAACTTACCAAAATCCATGACACATGCTCTCAACATGTCTTCCAAGGTCTGAATAGTTCTCTCACTCTACCCATTGGTTTGCGGATGGTAGGTTGTGCTCATATCCAGCTTGTTTCCAAGAGCCTTCTACAGTGACTACCAAATCCTCGAGGTAAATCTGCTATCCCGATCGGAGATAGTGAACACAGGCACAACATGAAGAAGAACTATCCCTTGAATGTATATTCGAGTCAATCTCTCAATCATGAAGGTTTCTTTTATTGGCAGGAAGTGGGCTGATTTGGTCAATCGGACGACAATTACCCATATGGTATCGTACCTACTTGGAGATTTGGGTAATTTGATGATAAAATCCATCGTAATCCTTTCCTACTTCCACTCAGGTATTTCTAGTTGCTGAAGTAGACCTGAGGGCTTTTGGTATTCCACTTTCACCTTGGCGCAAGTCAAGCACTTGCCCACGAAAGTAGCGATCTCTGCTTTCATGTTTGGCCACCAATAGAGCTGTTTGAGATCCAGATACATCTTATCCGAACCCGGGTGAACGGAGTATCAAGTCTTGTGAGCTTTGTTTATAACAACCTCCCTGTAACCACCGAACTTTGGGGTCCAGATCTGGTTCATGAAAATGTAGGCTCCGTCTCCCTTGATCTCTAAGTTCTTTTCCATTCCCCTCAAGGCTTCGTCCGACCAGTTCTCTGGTTTCAAGGCTTCCAGCTGAGCCTCTCTAATTTGAGCAGACAAATGCGAATAGCTGGTCATTATCCGTGCCTTCACCCTATGACCTGAATACTCTTTCCGGTTGAGGGCGTCCGATACCACATTGGCCTTACCTAGATGACAGCACATCAGACACTCATATTCACCGCGTAGCTCTACCCATCGCCGTTGCCTCATGTTCAACTCTTTCTGATTGAAAATACGGTGCAGACTCTTATGGTCGGTGAAGACAGTGCACTTGGTTCTATAGAGATAATGTCTCTATATATTTAATGCAAAGACCACTGCTCCCAACTCCATTTTGTGAGTTGTATAAATGACTTCGTCTGCTTTCAGTAACGACCTTACCTCGCTATATGAGCACAAAACCTAGGCCTTGATTAGATGCATCATAATAAACAACGGACTCTTCTGTCCCTTTAGGCAGAGAAAAGATAGGTGTGCTGCATAAAGTCTGCTTCAATGTTTGGAATGCAGTTTCTTGCTTTTCTCCCCAACTAAAGGATACACCTTTTTGAGTCACGATGGTCAAAGGCTTACCAATTCTGGAGAAATTTTGGATAAACCTGCAGTAATAGCCAGCGAGGCCTAAGAATCGATGGATTTCTATGGGCGTCTTCTGTGCCGGCCAATTCTCTGTCGTATCGATCTTGGAATGGTCCACATGTATGCCTTCTTTGCTGACCACGTGACCAAGGAAAGTCACTTTTCGGATCCATAATTCTCACTTGGAAAACCTTGCATAAAGTTTTTCCACCCTCAGTGTTTCTAGCACTAGCCTCAAGTTTTTTCTATGATCTTCCTAACTCTGAGAGTAGACAAGTAAATCATCAATGAACATGATTACGAACTTGTCTAAGAAAGGGCGGCACACCCGATTCATCAGATCCATGAATAGCACCGGTGCGTTTGTTAGACCAAAGGGCATTACTACAAACTCATAGTGACCATATCGAGTCCGAAATGTTGCCTTAGGAACATCATCCTCATGGACTCATAGCTGATGGTACCCTGTTCTTAGGTCTATTTTCGAGAAGTAGCTGGCTCCCTGAAGTTGATCGAAGAGGTCGTCGAATCGGGGAAGAGGATAACGATTTTTTATGGTGAGCTTGTTTAGTTCACGATAATCTATGCACATCTGAAAGGATCCATATTTTTCCTTCACAAACAAGACCGAGGCTCCCTAACGTGAGGAACTCGGTTTAATGAATCCTTTGTTGAGTAGCTCATTGAATTGGCTAGATAACTCTTACATTTCTGTCGGTGCTAGGCGGTATGGGGATTTAGCTACGGGGGTAGGTCCGGGAATTAAGTTGATACGGAACTCGACTGGGCGCTCGGGAGGGATTTCGGGAAGATCTTCGGGGAAAAGAATGCATGCATAAGAGTTATCGAGGAGGAACGTACCCGTAACAATGATGGGATCAAAAACTGCTTCCTCCTGGCCATAGCCAGCACTCTTCCTGTGCTGCCAGCTGTTGTTGGCCTGGGACAATTTCTCTTGAAGTGCCCAATCTCCCCACAGCCATAACATGCCTGACCAACACCTGCTCCAGAAGTCTGATTAGTTGGTTGGGCTGGTGTCTTGCAAACTCGAGCTATGTGCCCCTTCTTTCCATAGCTGTTGCACAGCTTTTCATGGCATGGCCTGTGATGATGGTAGTTGTACTTGTCGCACCGAGGAAGGGTACCAACATATCTTCTGGTAGGTGCTTGAGCTGCAGGGACAGCTTTGGGAGTAGTAGCAGCATGAACTGCCACTACTTGTTGTTTCTTGGAGGGCTCCTACGAAGACTGACCCTTACGCTTATTCCAATACTTTTTCTTCCCACCACTCGCCTTCTGTGGCTTAGGAACAGTTGTTGCTGCATCAAGATCAACCCCATGATTTAAGAGAGTTTGCGCTAAACACTTGGCGCTGTCAAAAGTGGAAGTCCTAGCAGCCGAGACATTTCCTTGAGTTGGGGGCGTCAATCCCCAAATTTACCTCTCTATCTTTTTGCATTCCAGGGTGACCATTCGCACACAGAGGAGAGCCAGATCGCAAAATCTAGCTGTATAGGAGGCAATGTCGGAAACCTTCATCTTTTGGTTCCAAAGCTCGTGCTCTAACATCTGCATTTCACCTCTCGGGCAGTACTTAGTAATCATGAGTTATTTTAAACTCTCCCAACCCATGGCATTGACTACGATAGAGTTAGGGATTTGACTCGGCTATTCCACCAGCTCAATGCTCTGGCGGTGAAGGTGCCGGCGGCAAACTTCACTTTTTTTGCTTTGGAGCAAGCAAAAAATCTCGAAGACTGATTCGATCTTCTCGATCCATCGGGTTAGGGAAATGACACCTCCATTTCCGTCGAAAGTTTTGGGCTTTGCGTTCATAAAATCTTTGTAGAAACACTCCTTCTAGTGTCCCTGACCACCCTACATATTTTAGGGATTGGTACCACCTCCCGACGCACTAGAGCCGCCAAAATTTATCTATGACATTGGGGCAGCCGCAACGGCTGTAACTGCTGCCTGGAACATGACATGATTGAACTGAGGAGGTGGTGGCATCAGATCCGTCGGGGTATTGTTGTTCTTTTTGTTGGGTCTTTTCTTCGGAGGCATCTTGTTCTAAATATAATCAAGAAGAAGAGGATGGTAAGTCCCCTAGATTTTTGAATCAAGAGATATGAAACAAGATATATCTCAACATGATAAATAAAGTGTTCTACTAAGCGATAGAAAAGAAAGTTGCTAATGCAAGTAAACTATCGCTATGAAGAAATAAGTAGCAACACATGGAATGAATTTCTACACTGTATTCGGGTCTAGCTAAAATACTCCTATAGTATTTTAATGTTGAATGTTATGTCCTATCGATTTCTTGTTGTATATAGCTTGGTAAGTTTTAGGCTTGCTGCAACACCACGGTCACTCCCAAATATATGTTGGTCATGTCTTAAATAAATATAGCTGATCAGGCTATATTGATCCCATACATGACTACATAACTATCCAGGTTTAACTGTAGTGTGCAACATCCAAATACTTTTGTTTTGTTCTACTTATGATATTGTTACTGGTACATAGGTATACTTGTATACTTCTTATAAAGTACTAATTTTTTAAAAGTATACTTTTAGGTCAGAGCACTTTGGCCCCTTAGCATTTAAAGTTGCATACCATGTAAGGTTCGGTATACTTAGTTCAGTCTAAAAAATGGCTCTGATACTAATATGTCATACCCGCAAACCGGAACGGCGGAAATGTTCGGGGGTGGGTGACGTCATGCATAGTATCATAACAATTGCATCATAGTAATCAAAGTAAACACAACCATTACATTAAGATATGAATATTTACATCTGTTTGATTAATTGTTTCTATACATCAAAAGTATGATAAAATAGGTAAAAGACGTGTATCTATACGCTCCGTCTACTGATTTCCTGAGAATACAAGCGATTTTGAAAGAGTATCAGCATAAAGCTGGAGAGTTCATAAACATGTATTTGTAGTGAAAACCACTCATTGAATTCTATAAAAATGTTTGTATGCTTCCCAAGAAAATCCAATATTTTCTAACATATATGTCTGTTAAAGTATAGTATCTTCTATTTTAAAACCTTGGCTACCACCAGTATATATAGTATGTTCTTGTCGGAAAACCCAGGAAACCACCAGTATGTAAAGTTGTTTTATTACTTATGTATAAAACCATGTATATTTCGTACATATATTATTAACGTATCGTTCATGAAAAGTATATTACTATGTAAATATTGTCTATATCCATTTGCGAGTTTTATAACCATACTGACTGATATGATGAGAATCGGACGCCAATATCCTTAATGAAGTTCTTCACCCATAGACCTTCAGGTCCTACTGCAGCTAGCAACAAAGTGCGGGATAGTCAGACTCATATAGATCTACACATAAAGTCACGCTCTCCCTCCACGAGACTCTGGATCAGAACGGTAGTCTTCCACTAGTACAATACGTCAGTACCAAAGACTTGTCTCCGAATCTAGATTAACGGCTTTACAAGTAATAGTATGGAAATCCTTTTTGTTAATAATAGTTAGGCGTAAACGATACCTTTGTTTCCTAAACTATATTCTTATAATAGTTTATGTGACTGTATATGTAAAACATGTGTTGACATTCCAAACTATACCTATTATAGTTTTCTTTGTTATGTACTTGTTTTATGTTTTGATTTGAGAAAGATGCAATGTTACTTGTAAAATGTCCCTATGCTCAGTATGTTTACAAAAGGCATAAAATATGTAAATACTTTATAAATGTGGAAATCATTTAACTGTATCAACTGCATATGTTTTTAACCTTGTTGAATTTCCTTTTTGTCTTAATTCACAAATCATTTAGGTTTGGCTTGTACCCCCTGAAAACTTTTAAAAACCATAAAAGCGTAGGGGTATGAACTCACCTGAAGTGAGCGGTTTGACAGAAAGTTTGATGCAGGACGCTAGATATGCCCAGACATATCCCGAGCACAAACAAATCCTAATAAGCATACAATAACACATATATGTATATAATTTGTGAATATAACAACTAATAATGAAGGGAAACAACCTAAGCGATTAAGGAACACTTGAAACTAAGTGTTACAATCACATGTGATGGTATGAAAAGTGTGTACGGCCCATGTGTTCACGGCCAATGAGTGTACGGTCGTACAGTCATGGAAGAAACATGCAAAAGAGGCAATTGATCCATGGGGAAGCTAGTGTGTCTAATGTACAACAAGGTGATGAATCAAAGCACTCATTTGGGAAAGCTATGAGGGGAATAAGGCCATCAAGAACCCATAAAGAGTTCATGGTTGTACTCCCTTCAAGATGATTAAGGTGACGCTGAAACATGAAGAATCAAGGCTTGGATCTACTAGTCTTTCAAGTATAACAAGTTAGAGGTTGAAACACTTACATTTTTTAAGCTTTTGAGTGTTCACGGTCGATGATAGTTTAGAGAGAATGAGACTGTTCACAGATGGGAGGAGAAGACGTGAGAAGAAAAGAGGTCGTTCCCATATATATGGAAGGTGTTGTACGGCCATGAACCCTATCTATGGTTGTACACACCTTGTGAGTAGTTTTACGAACTTAGTCAACTCCTCCGACCTGAAGTAAACGACTTCTAACACCCATACATACATTACACTAAGATTAGAAACTCTCAAATAGACCTTTACTATGGCTAAAAGGTAGCAAAAACAAGTCTGACTTTGGATTGAATTGATTGACTATACAATGCAGAATTTCAGGTTGTCACACCTATGACTAGAATTGAAAGTTACACTTAAAAAATAATCATAGCTTAAGTTAGAGAGTAATTTTAACGCGACCGGGATTTACACTAAAAAATCCTTGAAACTGAGCACTCTTACTCCACTGGATCTCAGATCCCTTAGGTTCTTAATACAAAATAATTCCTCGGACACTCAAAAGTACCTATAGAGGTCAAATTTGGAGGGAGATGTATGAGAAATGGGTGTGAGGAATGAAGAAGTTTGATCTAGTATTTATGTTTTGTTCGGGGTGCGCACTAGGCACATGTTTTGGTGTGCACCATGAATCTAGTCGGGGGTGCTGATGTGGCATCATTTGGGTGGTGGAACATGTTAACAAAATGGTGGAGTTTTAGTGCGCACCGTACGCCCTGTTGACGTGTGCGAACGCCCACGAGGATTTTTAGTTTCTTCAAAAATTCATATGTTCTTCCTTCGAGCTCCATTTTGACGTTCATTATATCTACACATAGTGATAGATAAGATTTTCAACTTTCATTTAGACCCCGTTGGCTAATTCTCACTTTATTTTTAAAGCTATATTTTTAACAACCTTAAACTGTTAATGTACGTTAAAAATTCATAACTCTCTCGTGCGATGTCTGTGAAAGACCTAGTATGCTCAAGAATCATATTAAGGTGATATTGCTAATTAAGATGTGATACTAAAGGGTCACACTAACAAAAACTTGATATAATTGATTATTATTAGAAATTGATTCTAATAAATATTCAATACACTTATAATTAAATTGGAAATTATTTATTTTTAGCAAATAATAATTGTCATTGGCAGGTAAGATTATATACAATTCATATGAATCCTCTCTTCACATAATCAAAAGGATTTTACAGTACTTGAAACATACACCCAATCTTGGGTTATGGTATCCTCGTAACTCTGAGTTCAAGCTAGGGGGATATATTGACTACAATCACGTTGGGTGTGGCATTGATCGTAAAAGAACTTCAGGAGGAGCTCAAATGATTGGAAATAGATTGGTAAACAACTCCAGCAAAAAGCATACATCAGTGGCTTGTTCTACCACAAAGTCTGAATATGTTGCTGCTAGAAGATATTGTGCTCAGATTCTATGGATTCAGAATCAGCTCTTAGATTATGGTATGAACTTCTCGAATACACCCATATGTTGTGATAGCACTCGTTCCATTCAGATGATTCAAAATCCAATACTACTTTCCAAGATCAAGAACATCGACATTATCCATCATTTCATCAGGGACATAGTTCAAAAGGAAAGAATGGAGATATTTTACATTCCATCCACTGATCATCTTGCTGATATCCTCACCAAGGCATTGGATGAAAAGAGTTTAAACAAATTAATTGCAGATATTGGCAAGTTTTCTATGGTTTAATCGTTAATTTATTTCGTTTTAGTCTTATGAAATAAAAAAAAAACAAACAAGTGTTTTTTTTTCAAAATCTTTTCATTTAATATTTACATGTATTTTCTTTCAAACCTGTCTGAAATTTATCTGCATCTTATTTGTAAGGGCAGAAGATGTCTTAAAGGATTTCAATGCTATTGATATTGAGAAAAAGAGAGGCATTGCGTCCTTTTCCTCTTGATGGTACCCTCTTTCTCCTTCACTGAATGTTATGGATACAAAGAGCAACCATCAACGCAATAAGTTTTGTTTTCATCTACTGAGCCATAGTTCGATTAAACATCAAATGCCCTCATGTTGATCTTGAGGACACAATAGTTTTATCAACTAAAGTCAGTACTCATTGGTTACAAATACTAATCTCTACTTCTCTCTTACTCCTTATGAAGCTTCTACTTTATCTATGATGCTTCAATATTAAAAGGCTTCATCACTTGTGATATATTATGAATTGCGATATTGTGTGACATGGTTGATCTTGTTTGTTCTCTTCTACAGCTGAAATTTCAAGGGCATATATCACGAAAATATAAGTGCATTAATGACCATTCAATTCCAAAGATTTGATGGATCAAGTCTTTATGACCTTTTTGAAAAAGCTGCATTTTTTCTATTTTTTTATTAATTCTTTTGTTTGTATTCATATATTATTTATTCTTTTGTACCATTTTGTAAGGGAATCTGAAGATGGCAGTTTTGAGCATAGTATGCAACTTTTGACAAATCATTTTCCATAGAAGCATGTTGTTGTATATGAAAAAGTCTCTCTAAGTCTCTCATCAGCAAGACCATCTGCAGAGAACATTAAGTCACCCTCTCATGTCGATTGTCAAGTATTGTCTAAAATCTCAAACTGAGATCGCCTGCTCCAAATAAAAAAATCATAAAAAGGCTACAATGTTTATTTTTAATTTCATCATCTTTACCTGAACCTGTCCCTGGAAGCATGCTTTACGTATGCATCAAGTCTCATATTCTGCTAAAACATTGAGCATAACCCAATAGCTTACCTTGATTGCATAGTCATCAGTGTAAGAGATACTTGTCAGGTCCTCAAATAACAAAGAGTTGTTCATGTTACTGACCTCTTTGTTTGAGGTAGACATGGTACAATTATGAATTAACGGTAAATATTTGATTCTAGATTGCAACTTTCTTTGTGATACGAAAGTTTAAACCACTTCTTATTGATGAGTTAAAGTATTAACGATTCACATTGATTTCACCTCAGCGTGACTAAATCAATCCATTCTTTCCCTTACATTCTTCTTTAACGTTTAATGATTTAGCATAATGTACCATACGCTGATGAGAGCTTGACAAATCTGTGCAGACGGGTATATCATTGTTCTTGATATATTAGACACACCTATCCACTATTTCCGTCTTTCTTCTAATAAAAGAGATTTACGATTCAGCATATGAAACCACACGCTGATGAGAATTCGAAATACTATGTCAGTGAATGGTATTTTAAACCCACACTATCCGGAGACATCACAATCTTACTAGTCTACAAGTTGATATTCTATTCTGCTCGAAGTTAGCTGCTGATGTCAAAAAGGGCGAGAGAATCTTGGTAAAACTGAAAATCTCGCTGAAGAAAAAATCTCACTGCTAGAAAAGCACGTTCTAAGGGGGGGTCGAGTCAAGATGAGAAAAACATATTCTAAAGGGAGTCGAGTCAAGTTAATATCAATACTCTTAGCTCAACTCAAGCTTTCATAAATGTTTGATGAGTCATTCGCCTTCTCATGGGAAGCATTTTGTTAAAACTGCAAAAATCAAGATTTGATTCTTAGAGGGAGCACAAGCCAAAAGCACTCCACATTTGACTAATATATCTGAGGACAATTAGTTTTGATATCATCAGATAGGGGGATTGTAAGGTCAAACACATGACATGCTGATTAATCAATGTCATTGTGTACAAGTCAACAACGTCATAGTCTCAAGTTCAACAACTTTAACTTTTATTATAATAATCTAATTGTAATCATTTGTGTATTAGTTAGTTAATTATTATAGATAAATGTAGAATAGATATCAGATCCGTAATATTTGTGATAAGGATCTGATCATTAGTATCACAATCCCTTTAATCAAGGGATATACATGTATAGATTAGTATATATACAAGATTGGGGCAAACCCTAATGTTGTGAAGTTAGTGATCGTGGCTTTGTGTCAATCGTATTTGTGACAAACCCGTCTGCTTGGTGAAGACAATACCTCTTTTCTCGGTGAAATGAACAATTTGGAGAACTCCTGTCTTATTTACATTTTGTAGATTATTTTTCTTATATTAGTTTTTCTTTTCTTATTCATACTTGAAGTGATTTTGATCAAATACAAACCTTCACATATCTACTAAAATCATTAGTAAAAGTCACAAAGTATCATTCGCCTTGCCTTGTGGTCAATATGAATTATCCACATACATTGGTGTGGATTATGTCTAATATACATTTGCCTATTTTATATTTTCCCATCAAAAGTGTAACGTCCATAGATTTCGTCTAGACGATTAAGATATAATAAGGAATCCATATGACTTTTTGACAAAAGATTATTAAGCATAAATAATCTTAATGAAAGATCTAATATATGTGACAAGGATTCTGTATATATAAAGAACTCCAAAATCTGATTTCGTATGAAGAAGATATGTTTTTTCAAAGTTACACGATTAAACACACACGACATTACGCACCATAAAAAGTGAATCCTTGATAGATTACTTATTAGCCTAAGTGATAATGAAAGTAATAGTAGTCGCAAATATGGAAGTGTGCATATAAAGAATATCAAAATCTAACTTCATGAGAGAATGTTATAATTTTTTGAAGTTTTAGCGTAGTAGTACGTGTATAGAAATCGAAGTTCAAATCGGTTGATTGTTAGCTTAAACAACCTAAATAAGAATTGAAGATCTCGTAAACATGAACCCGACGATATAAAGAAATTCAAGAACAAAGTTTTTCTGAAGCAGTTATGAATTCCGCACAGACTTTATTAGTCTAAACCGATCTAAATATGAATTTTAGTTAGAGGGAGACTTGACAGTTGTGAACTTAATGAAATTTGTATAGCTCATTGACTGGATTCTGGGGATGTAAAGAATATCGAAAATTGAGCTCGTATGTGAATATTAAGATTTTCCGAAGATATACAAGAAATTCAATATGTTGATGCTATGACAGAACCAGAGTATACCACATGGCGTGTCTGAGGTGGCCTCTTCCAAGAGACAAGATGACATGGCTCCATAAGAAACGAATATGTGGCACCAACATGTGATGACATGTGGACGCTTGTGGAGGATGTGAATGTGGAGGAATGCAGTCGCGACACATGGCGGCATGCAGGAGGAGCCATCAGAGCACCAAGGTATGTCGCGCCTCTTGTAGCTGCGTGGTTCGGGCGCTCAGCAGTATAAATAAGCCATCGATTTTACTTTATTCCAACACCTAATTTCAATCCCATTCTCTATGGGATACTACTTCTTTTTCACTCTGAAAATTTGGGGTTTCCTTTCAGTATTTAGCAAGGTTCTGAGAGGTATAAATGTTCTTCAAATAGAAGCTTTTGGTTTCAGAATTTCGTCCATGCAAATCTCCTGATTTTTTCTAAAATCTCTATAAGTTAACCTACACTTAATTTATTTCAAGTGTAACTTATATTTCTATTCATAATCGTTCTTACGAGCCTAAAAATAAGATTTATCAGATGGCATAATATGATGAAAGTTAAGATGCCATAGTACAATGATTGATGAAACTGACAATAGGATGTCATTAATTTAATAATGCTAGTGCACTAACGATATATAAATGGAAGTGTACTAACGATGTATGAGTGATACTAGTGCACTAATGATATAGTCATCTAATAGGGTATAGATGACGACCACCAGACTATTCAATATAGTCCTGTGGAACACATGCATGTTTATAACTTGTATGTGGCAGACTTTGTGCCTATTTGATGTACTTTATCCTACTATCATGTATTTCATGGAAATCCTTGAAATATTACTATAGAAAATGATGATTAAGATGATCCTTGGGAAAAATCCTTAGGTATGAAAATAGGAAAAAAAAAACTACTGACAAATATTACAAAGGAATCCTTGAAATATTATTGTTAGCAATGATGACTACGATGACCCTTAGGATAGATCCTTATGGATAAAATAAGAAAGAACTAGGGATGGGTAATCGGGTTAATTGTTTGAAATGAAATAGATAATTAAACAATTTAACTCTTTTGTGGGCTGAAAATTCTATGTACTCATCAGGTTTCCCAACCTGACACACTCATATTGTTTGTATCCTAGGAAGCAGTATGAAGATAATGATGTTGGGATCTAATGAAAAATTAAAGGATATTTAGCCCATTTGAATTTGTAAGGCTGGTAATAATTATGTTATGATGTTTGGACTATATGAGATATTAAAGGAAATGAAGACCATTAGATATTGTAAGGCCAATAATAATTTTGTTTATGCTTATGTTTCTTGTATCAGTTATGACAACACAAGTTTTAAGACCTCAATGAAAAACATTTCATCGAAAATAATTTTTACGGGACTACTTTTGGGTTTATTAATAAAATCAATTTTTAATTAGTATAAATAAAAAGTTTTAAGATGACCGTGAAAATGGAAATTTCACAAAGAGCACCTTAGTTATCTTGTCAAGTAAGCAAGACGTGCATACATCATTTGACTTTGGGCGAAATGATTACATGATCCCATCATTTTGGATCTTGACAACGTGCTTCTTTTTTATACGGAAAATTCGATAATGCCATAAACACATTTTGTTCAATATATTATTTAAAGAAGCAGCGTTTAATATTATATTACTATAGTTGCCAACACAAATAACAATCTCATAAATATCGTTATTAGGAAAATATTTGAAAATAATTGAACAATTTTTATAAATGAAAATATCAGAAATATTATTATCAAAAGTAAAATGAAACCTATATTTGTACAATGTGTAAAATGAAATAATGTTTCGAGACATATCTAGCGAGCAGCGACAATTAACTAAACTAAAAGAAACAACATTACTTAGCAAGTGCTTGTATTTATCAAATCCTTGTAACGGGTGCGATAGAGTTGTTCCCCATGATCAGGTTCAACTCCCCATGCTTCAGTCGTCTCCTTTCCCTTATTCCAAGCATATATGAGCGAATACTACATCCAACAACAAGAACCCGAGAACTGGAAGTTAACATATTATGGAGTTCAATCATAAAAACACGTGAAGTGGCACTACCATTGGCCTTTATCTTCTTTAGATCTTCCAGGTAATTCAAGCAATTACCTCTCCAAAGGCCCTTTTCCTGGCAGTTAATTCAAACAACATATTTAGGATCGGTGTTAGGAGGTATCTTAGAGTATGCGTTTCTGTTAAGACTTTGGTTGGAAGATCCAACCTTGGCCTTACCCTTAGGATGAGAAAACTTCATCTTCTTGTTAGCCCCACCATGCCCACTAGCCAAGAAGGGAGTATTAGTGTTGGAGCTCTTAGTCTTAACCATACTAGCTTTGGCAATTTTAAACATGTTGTAATGCTCCATGAGGTTGTTTTTCTAGGTTGTTCATATTGTAGTTCATTATGAAATGATGATACAAACTAGAAAATGAGTTAAGGACCATGGTAATGGAAAACTCATTTAGAAAGTTGACACACAAGTTCCCAATTTGTCAAGTATGAATTCATTTTTTGAATGTACGTATATATAGAAATCCCATCTAGATGTTCTCACGCTATCAATGATTTCACAATCTTGAATCGTTCTTGTCGAGCCTACTGTTGGAATATTTTTCTTTAGATTCCCATTAATATCATACACCCCAAGACTCTCGAATCGCTTTTGGATATCAAAAGATATGGTTACCAACATTAGGCAAGAAACTTTCATTGATTCATCGTAATTCTTTTTGTAAGCATTTACTTATTATTCGTTGGTGTCAGGATCCAATAATGGGAGACATAAATTAAGGACAAACTTTTTTCCCTCGTACCTCAAAGAGATCCTCAAACTATGAATCCAACCCAAATAATTTCTACTAGTGAGTTTCTCCCATTAAAGGACAGAGATGAGTAAGAAGTTGGAATGAGGTGGAAGATGAGGAGGAAGATTGTTGTTGTTCTCGTCCAAAAACTACAAGATGAAATTTTAGTTAGTTTTGATTTTTCTTTTAAAATAATTTTTAACCCTAAATGAATTATTGGTTAAGGTTAGGATCCATTTTTGTCTTCACGATGTGCAAAGGGAAACCGTAAACACACCATGAAGTTATTTAGATAGGCAAGGAACATTATAGTTTAAAACTCCTTGAAACTCCTAGATCATTTGAGATTCATTAACATTCAATGACATGTTAATCTCAGATTGTGCCCACCTTGATTCTATGACGGGGATATAGCGGATCATAGAATAAATGGTGTATCAACCATGCAAAACTATGTGACCATCCATTTAAATTATTCTCACATTAAAATGTTTGTTAACCACACACACTCCATCAACAAAATAATTTATGAGCGAGACATGATTTTAACATATATGTTCACAGTGATGTTCCAGCTAACCACACACGCTCTATCATAAAAATATAAATGAAATGTGTTTTTTCATGGGTATCACATGTCTTACATTTTTAATATATAACATGAATTTTATTTTATTACTTTGATTATTATTTTTAATCATGAACAAAATCAAATCCACCCCTTTCAGTATCTCCACTCTAAAAATACAAACAGGCGGTGAGGGAGGTAAGCCATGATGCTTTTAAAAACTGACTTCATTAGAAATCATAAAGACCTTGTTAAAACTTTTTATTTGTATTATAGGTTGGAGCCTAGTCTTGGTTTGACAATAATGTTTAATTAAGCATCTCATGCCAATTGCAACATTGCATCTCATGGCAAACCCCATGATGATGGAAACTACACTTATCACACTTCGGGAGCTTTCCCTCGTATGGCCTGCTCGGTACGGGAACGGAAGGGGTTTCCACTTGCTGTTGTTGTATAGCCAGCTTTTGGGATCTCTTACATTCTTTCCGGGCTTGACGCTTTCGTTTCTTGTTCTCTGCTTTTCGGCTTTGCGAGCCTGCGACTGTTACTATTTGGCGACTTCCTGGATGGATACCACGATTGGAAACTTCATTCCCATCAGCAACATTGATTGTGCTGATAGTGCTACGGTGCGCAAGGACCGCGGTTACGGCAGCCACCACGGCAGCTGTAACTGCTGTTTGAAAGGTAGCGACGTCCATAGGAAAAGCGGAGGTTTCGCTGTTCGATTGATTGCTTCTGGATGACGATATGATTTTGTAGCACGAAAGAATAGGGTTTTGTGAGCAATTCTGGTTGATCCTCGACGTACTTACATTGTTCATGTAAAGAGTATGACTATGTTCTCGAAAGTTTGACCAACATCCCTATGATGCAGTACTAGTACAGAATGGAAGTATGATCGCGAAGGTTTGACCTACATCCCTATGATGCAGTCCTAGTAATGAGTAGAAGTAAGTTCGTAGGATGGTCTCAAGACGTATCTCATTCAAGCCGAGGTATCGTGGGTGGGTGAATAACAAGATCCAACCACTGAAAGAGACTTGGAAATGTCTCCGGAGCTAAATTACTATAGTTGAATGACTTGACTAAAGCATGTTTAAGATAGACCCCAATGAAAGTATGATAAGAGTACTTGAATAAAGAATGACACAGAAGTTAGCCGGCTGTCAATATCTTTGATATTCATGATGTAAAGATTCGGGAAGATGACCTTGTAAAGGTCTTACATCATATCCAGAGAAGATAGTTCTTGAGAGCATAAAGACCTAACTAAAGTACTTATGGTACAAGATAATTTCATAGAAAATGCCACATCGGGCATAGACAGAAAAACACGATTCCTTTTTATATGGAAAATAAAGTAAAGCGTCTACTACTGGCGACGGTCATCCTTCTGGTGAACTCTCAGTTCAGCCAGTTGACGTTCCACGTCAAGTAGGTGTCTTTCGCACACCATCTGGCGTACTCGGAGCTCTATGACTTCGGCTCGTGATTCAGCCAGCGCTTGCAGCAGAGTTTCATGGTTTCTCTCTGATCTCTGGTGAGCATCTTCTAGACGAATGGTGCTGAGGGTATGCATTCTCGCATCGGCGACAACTTCGGTGATCTGATGTAAGGTTGTCCTGCCTTGAATCTCATTTCGGGCCACTCTGCGGACCAAGATTGGCAAGATTCTGCATGCTGAGCCCCCATTGCTCAGGTCGTCAAAGCTTCAGTCGCCATTAAATGGCATCGGCTTATCTTGCCCTTGACTCCATGTTTCCAAGCATTCCACCCACTCAGGGGTCGGGCCATGAAAAGTCAGACGAGGGTTAGGAATTGGAAAGGGAGCTGCTCGAGGTAGGTTCTCAACCTCTGGTTCGGAGTTAGCATCATACGAAAGGTCTTCATCATGGTGATCATTCAAAGGGATAGGATGATCATTCTCTGGTTCTTCTTCAAACCATCCAACAACGACCTTATTCGGAAGGTACTGGTTGTCGTGGGGATGGAGTTCAACTATGTTTTCTATGCGAGAATTTAGGGTAAGAGAATAATTATTAGACAAACTATCTACATAATTATTTAGAAAACCTTCATTAGTTACATCGCTATTTATGAAGTGCATACCAGCTATGTGTAATCTAAACAGGATAGGCCTTCGAATAAGTGATCTTAACTCCAAATTCACACAGAATAGGGGTAAAGTAAAATTTTCATAGATTCTCAGTCTATAATATCCTAATTACATATAGACTTAGTGTATCCACTTAGCAACTATCAACTTAGTAATGAAGATCCCGTTTTAGTTCTCAAGTATAAAGTACTTATAGTGTGACAACCCGAAATTTCCATTTTGTACGAACAATATCTATTCAATAGAAGCCAGTCCAGTTTCAGTGATTTTCAGACTTTTCCGAATAAGTTTGTGTACATTAGGGTTTACGTTTAAGGAGATATCAGGAGAGTGGATGCTCCTGGGTTTGTGAAACTTGAACATTCCAAGTTTCATAATGTCATAGTCCAATTTCCGAAATAAAAATATTTTCTGCCAAAATATTTCAGGACTATAAATAGATTTCTGAATTAAATTAATTCATTATTCACATTTCCAACTAGAGAAAAGCCATTTTCTCTCTCACGGATCTTCGGGTTTTCATCCCAAATCGTGAGTCTACTTTCGTAGATGTGTTTTAATACTTGTTATATGCTTTAAAACATTATTTACATGTGTAAAATGCAAGATCCGGGAGTTTACCGCCCAAGAACGTTCTTGGGGAGTAAACTCCAAAATGGAGCTTTAAGGCTACCTAGTCCCAATTCATTGTTAGATAACTAGTTAAGGACTTAATGTAGAATCATTTGAGGCTAGAAATCATCCAAGAACACTAAGCTTTTGGAGTTTACGGCCTAAGAGTTTCTTGGACCGTAAACACCATTTTCAAGAGCCAAAGTGAGCCCTAAATCACCCCTAAGGCTTAAGACAATTACCCTCTAATACTTGTAGCTAATTTGGACACCAAAACACTTCAAAATCTTCCCTTAAAGGGAGTTTACGGCCAAGGAACATCTCTTAGGCCGTAAACTCCAAGTAAAGGCACAAAGGTGTTCCTGAAGTCCACCATAGCCTTAAACAAAAACCTAGAAGCTATCCTTTATGTGCAAGTGACTTAAAAGAATTAAAACCAACACCCCATAGGAGTTTACGGCTGTAAACTCTAGGGGATATGGTCTTTAGGCCGTAAACTCCTCAATGGAGCATTCTAGGGCCTTAAACTACCTAAAGGATTAAACCACAAATGCTAGGCTTATTCTAGAATTCATTTAACACTTCAAAACACCCAAAACCACCAAGTCAAGAATTCGCGGCCATAAAATCAAGGGTTTACGACCGTAAACTCCAAGGGTGGGGTTTGTTGGGTGGTAAACTTATATACAAGGTCTTTTGGTACATTAAACCCTTTAGCCTTGTCCCGTAGCAATCTAGAAGCAACCCTTAGGACCTTTAACACTTATACAAAGTGTTTGCATGTTCCTGAGTGTCCCAACTTATTTCATTAAGTTATTATTTGGCTAATTAGTTATATATATGCTTATTATATGATAACTAGGCTCGTGCGTGTAAACAAGTCTCCGTTTGCCACCTAGCACAGTATCCGACACTACAATCCAATCAGCTCACCACAAGTGAGTTCATACCCCTTAAATCAACCTTTGAAATGATTTTAAATGTTTAAATACTTTATGGGGGGAATACAAGTTAAATACTTATAGTTATTGCTTCAATCACATGTGATTGCATTAATCACATGTGATTAATAACTAGGAAACCAATGATTTTACCACTGTTCAAACTGTTTATCAAACTGTTTTACTTCAAAGTGTTTTACAAACTCTTTTACTTATACAATGAAATTATTTAAACTTTGTTTTACTTCTTATAAATTGCATGCCCATATATGTATAGATGTATAAATAATGTTTAAAGGGCTTAGGAAGGCCATCCGCCCTATTTCCTTTTTCTCGATTTGGATGTGGTCTGGTGGGATTTCGGGTGACCATCCGAAGGTTGTTTCAATATTAATTATATATCAAATATACATATATAGAGATAAAAGTACTTCCATATTCATACGTACTAGACACATCATTAGTAAGTTACCATCGGGGTAACACAGGATCATACTACTACAACTTCTACATCAATGAGTCAGTTCATTAATGAGTCTATACATTACATTACTACTAGAACATATACAACTATACCAGGATGAGAACATATACAACTATACTAAGATGAGAACATATACAACTATAGTAGGATGAGAACATATACAACTATACTAGGATGAGAACATATACAACTATACTAAGATGAGAACATCTACAACTATACTAGGATGAGAACATATACAACTATACTAGGAGGAGAACATATACAACTATACTAGAACGAGAAACATTACATTACAGATACAAGAATACGTTAACAATTGTGATCCACTGTATCGGAGCATGCCTTAAATGTCATGGCCCGAGTTGTAGCCAAAATTCTCTTGGAGGGAGAGCGTGAGTTTGCGTATAGATCTATACTGGATTGACTTTCCTACACCTTGCTGCTAGCTACAGCCGGACCTGCAGGTCTGCGGGTGCCAAACGTCATTCCGTTATTACGACCATTCATTATGTCGTTGTTACCAGTCGATAGTATGGTGCAATTATCACATTATACCTTAATATAAATTCGGTTTAAGGTAGTTAGTACAGTAGTAGTTCCTATAATACAAAACTACAGTACTACAATGATTTACCCATTACATATTTTTAGTGATAACCTCACTTAAACATTAATGTACAAACTATATTTTGTTAAATGATAGTTACACTTGGGAAATTACACACTTTTACAACAAACGAGCATACAAAATAGTTAAGCCTTGGTAGAAGGCTACTTTAACAGAAAATATAGGCTTTTCTGAGAGATTCAAATTTTCACAAACACTTACATACATTTTACAACTTATACTTGCGACAGGTTCAACCGTTTTTGATAACAAACACCGACACTAAAACACTTATGAACTCACCAGCTTAATGCTGATAAACTCTTTCAAAATAACTTGTATTCTCAGTTCATCAGTAGAAAGGTACCGATGCCAGCTTTTGAGAAGATGGAGCGCATTCAAGACTCATCATATTATTTTGATTCACATTATATTTTTGGTGTCTAAAACTGTACAGAACACGCTTGTATTAAAATTATATATTTAATGCAATGGATGATGTTGTTTGCTTATTTACATTTACTGTGTTGTGATACTTTACATGACGTCCTCCGCCCCAGAACGTTTCCGCCGTTCTTGGTTTTGGGGTGTGACATATAGTAACACCAAATACTCATATAGTATTTTAATTTTTAATGTTATGTTCTATTGTTCTCATTGTGGTAGGGTTGGTAAGATTTTAGAATTGTTGCAACCGCACACTTAAACTTAGGCACATGCTAGTCAACCCTCGGATAATATAGGTGATCAGGCAATATCTACCTAGCTTTGGACCATATGTCTCTAAGCCCACTTGTGTTGCCCAACAATCGTAATTCTTTTGTACTGTCCTAGTGACACTGATTTTAGTATGAATGTAGCAAGTATACTTATTTAAATATTTTATTATTTAAAGTATAAACTCTTGGTCAGAGTATTTTTAATCCCTTATGTATTTATAGTTACTATATCTTTTATGGGTTGATATACTTAATTCACTATAAACACTGCTCTGATACCAATCTGTCACACCCCAAAACCATGAATGGCGGAAACGTTCAGGGGCGGAGGACATCATATACAGTATCACAACAATGAAAAGTATTAAACAAGCAACAACATCATCCATTGCATTAATAATATAATTATTATACATGAGTTCTATCAAATTTTGATAAACACTAAAGCATAAATCAAAATGAAAGATTAGTCTTGAACAAGCTCCATCTTCCTTTCTCCTTGCATCAGTACCTGTCTATGATGACCTGAGGATACAAGTAATTTTGAAAGCGAGTATCAGCTTTGAAGCGGGTGAGATCATAAGTATTTAGTGTCTTAATTTGTAAGTAAGAATTTGTAAGTAAATGAATTGTGAGTATTGAAAATGTATATGAACTGTAAGTATGAAAATGTTTGTAAAACAACTGTAAACGTTTGAAAAACTCTAGAATCCCTATGATTCCTACTATTATATAAGGGTGTCTTCTACCAAGACCTAACTGTTCTCAATGTTCGTGTCATGTAAAAGTGTGTAATTTTCGCAAGTGTAACTATTATTAACAAAATATAGTTTTTACATTTATAGTTTAAGTGAAAAGATCACTAAATATATGTACAGGGAAAATTAATGTAGTACTAAAACGTAGCGCTATAAGAACTACTATTGTACTAACTACCTTAAACCGGATTTATATTAAGGCATCATGTGATTAATTGTACCATACTATTGACTGGTAACAACGACATAAGAATGGTTGTAATAACGGAATGACGTTTGGAACCCGCAGACCTACAGGTCCGGCTGTAGCTAGCAGCAAGGTGTAGGATAGTCAATCCAGTATAGATCTATACGCAAACTCACGCTCTGCCTCCAAGAGAATTCTGGCTACAACTCGGGCCATGACATTTAAGGCATGCTCCGATACAGTGGATCACAATTATTAACGTATTCATGTATATGTAATGTAATGAACTGTTCTAGTTGTAATGTACGTGCTCTCTACCTAGCAAGTGTAGTAATGTAATCGTTCTAGTATCGTTGTATATGCTCTCTTTCTAGTATAGTTGTATATGTTCTTCTCTAGTATAGTTGTATATGTTCTTCTCTAGTATAGTTGTATATATTCTTCTCTATTATAGTTGTATATGTTCTTCTAATAGTAAGTATTGACTCATGAATGAACTGACTCATAGTATGATATCGCGTTCTAGTAATAGTTCTAGTATCTTCCTAAACTACCCATATGGTAGTTTACTAGTAATCTAACTGGTACGTATGGACATGGATGTATACCCTTACTACCCAAGGGTATGGGATGAACTGGAAGGGCCTTTATGACTATATATGTACATATGTTATATAACTAATATTTAAACGACCTTTGGACGAGTACCCGATATCCCACCAGACCACATCTCAAGCGCGAAAAGGAAATAGGGTGGATAGCCTTCCTAAGTCTATTAAACATTTCTTATAAAACTATACATATAGAGGCATGCAATTTATAATATAAATACATAAATAAGTTTTGTAAGACATTTGAAACATAATTATTATTTTAAGAAAGATCAACTTGATGTCAATCTATAAAACAAGTTGAAGGCATGGGTTTGATAAAACAGTTTAGTATAAAGAAACATTCATTTGAAACACAATTGTAAATAAGTTTGAAATGTAATATAGAGAGTAAAATGTACAGTGTAATAAGGAGTTTAAAACATATAAAATGTTTATAAAAATCATTTGAAGGAAACTGTTTGGTAAAACGGCTAATGTGTAGTAAATCATTTGAATGCTGCATATTAATCACATGTGATTGATATAATAACTAGCATAATTCTACTTATTAATCACATGTGATTGATATAATAGCTAGCATGATTCTACTTGTATCCCCCCTATAAAACACTTAAAAATAGTTTAAAACATTAATTAAGGGGTATGAACTCACCTGCAGTAAGTGACTGCAATTGAACGGAGTGTTATCGTAATGAAGGATCGGACAAGTGCTTGGTGTCAAGTGAAGACTTTAGACACACACAATGATCCTAATTACATATGAAGACATATGTATATAAATAATTAGTGATTAAAACACTAATTATATAAGTATAAACATTTAAACGCGAGGAAAACACTTTTGGTCAAGTGCTAGGAGGCTAATGGGTTGCGACAAAGGAGTGCAATGCCACTAATGGGAGTTTATGGTCTAATGGCCATATGTTTTGGAGTTTAAGGACCAGGGAAGTAGACTCCTGGCCGTAAACTCTCAACAAAGTCCCTAAATGAAGTCTAACAATTATAAAACTCATGTGGTGAATTGTTTCAAGGCTTAAACAAGTGTTTGGGCTTCCTATTAACTCCTTTGAGAAATTTACGGCCCAGGGACCATATTCCCTTGGAGTTTACGGCCGTAAACTCCCTTGGGAGGGTGTTTATGGTGTTTTCTAGTCTCAAACATTTCAAGGTTATGATCTATGTTGGGTTCTAGGCATAAGGAAGGAGTTAGGGTGTCATTTCACCCCTTTATAGGTGTTTACAGCCCAAGAACTTGTCTTGGCCGTAAAATGCTTAATACATATGTTTCCTTATGTTTTCTAGGCTATAAACACTTTAGAGTACATGTCCTAATTTAAGCCTAAGCCTTAGGAAGTGTTTCAAAGCATTTTGGCACCTAAACATGGAGTTCACGGCCCAAGAAGCTCCTTGGTCATGAACTCACTTTCATCATTGTTTCTAATTGATTTTGGCGTCCTAAATATGAAATTAAGGCTTCTAGTTCGAGATCCAAAGCTTTGAGTGTCATTGGAACCCTTTAGGACCTTAAAATGGAGTTTACTCCCCAAGTGTTCTTCGGCGGTAAACTCCCAAATCTTGGGTTATTAATCCTACTTTGATGTTTTCTAGTCATATACACACTAGCATACAAGTCTAAGGTAGTTACAAATAACGGGGAAAGGACTAAGTAGCATTTAAGCCACATATTGGAGTTTACTCCCCAAGAACGTTCTTGGGCGGTAAACTCCCGAGTCTAGTTGTTTTGTTATGAAATTTAGGTTTCTAAACACAATCTAAGCTATATAACATAACTAGATCGAAGTACTCACAATTTGGGATAAAAACCCGAAGATCCGTGAGAGAGAATTTTGACTTTTCTCTAAATGGAATTCAACAATTAACCAATTTGGTTCAGAATTCTATTTATAGTCCTGATATATTTTTGGCAGAAAATATTTTTATTCCTGGAATGAACTCTAATGTCCTAGAGTATTGGAATAACACTGTTGCACAAAACCCTAGTCCATCCACTCTCCTAATATCTCCTTAAGTGTAAAATCCTGAAAACTGCCAAACTTATACTCGAAATCTGAGTTTTCACTGTAACTGCTCTACTTCTATTGGCTTCAAATGTTTTGTTTAGAATGGAAATTTCAGGTTGTCACAAGTGATTCTATAGCTTTTAAGGTGGAGACAATATAATAGTTATAATGAATACATCTGAATCAAAGAGATCAGATTAATAGAATTGCTAGTGTATGAGATTAGATAGAGTATGAGAGTGTGAGACGGAGTGATAGTATTACTCTTAAAACAAGATAATGTGATCAGGATTAATATTAAGAAAGAGATAAAGATATAGAAAACTTTTGATAGAGCTTTTGAGACTCATGAGAGAGATTGATGATGAATGAGTTAGGATAGAGATAAAAAAGATGAAAAGAAAATGAGAGAGAGAGAGAGAGAGATTAAGAGAGAGAAAAATAGGGGTAAAGAATACAAATGAAATAGGATTTGAGAAATGTAGACTTTTACTCGAGATCATATGGTTTACACGAAGATCCATGAGAGGTGATTCGATCCTACCAAATGAGAATTTTGATTAAAATAATAGACTTACATGAGTATAACATGTAGACGATGTGACATACATGTAGCCAATTTGACATACATGTAGATGATTTGACTTACATGTAGACGATATTTTATGATTGAGTTTCTGAGAGGTGACGAGACCTAATCCTAATATAAGACGTATTATGATCGACTTGAGTTATTGATTTGAGTAAACGATTGGAGTAATTGATATGAGTAGACAATATTAAATTGAGTGATTCGATAAATTGAATTGAGTGAAAAATATTTATATGGGCGATTGATCAAAATAATTTGAGTTATTGATTAGATTAAACTAGGTGAGCGATCCAAGTGATTGATCAGAGAAATCAATGTTGATTAAAGTAATTAATCAATAGATTTTATTGATTAATATGAGCAATTAATTTTTTTTATCAAAGTGATTAATATCAATTAGAGAAATTAACATGAACGGTCGACTTAAGCGATCTGAGTGATAATTTTGAATGATTAATTAATCATTGATTTATGTAATGTGAGAGATTAAATTGAGAAAGTGGTTTCAACGACCTGAGTGATTAATTTGGATGAGTTATGAACCCGTAATAATATTTGAAGATATGATTTATAATATATCGATTTGCTGAGTGTCTAGTTGATATCCATTATGTGGAAGGCTTATTAACAATGAAAAGGATGATAGTATGATGTAGAGTAAAGATATAACTCCTAAAGTTGATATGAAGTGAGAAACTATAGTAAGAACTTTTGATCAAGATAAGAGATGCTTAGATCAGATATGAGATTGATATTCCTTCGGGAATGAGATTGAGATATGAGATTGACATTCATTGGGAATGAGACATTGTTATTTGTTGATGTGTCACGGGCTTACAGACTTGTTATTTGTTGACATGTTATAGACTAACATTGTTGTTATTCATTGAGTTGTCATGTGTTGACATCGTTATTTGATATTTATTGGAAAGTCACATGCTGACATTGTGATGTGATGTTGGGTTAAATGTTACGAGCTTATAACCGATATGGTTTGATTAAGGAAAAAATAAGATATTACGATTATAGCATTATGTATAATTATAATGCATAAAGTTAGCAACTACATAAATTAATTAAAGTAATCGATTCAAATGATTAACATGATCGATTGGTTAGAGTGAGTGATTTGGTTGATTATATAATTTGAGTGTTTAAAAAAAATTATAATACGTAGGAAGAAGAATTAGGTAGATTGGATGTGTAGTGTGTAAGATATGATTATTTAAAGTTGGCTATTTAAATAAGTGAAATTGCTAAAATGTTCAAGACCTTCATGTTCACAGCTGAATAATTTTGGTCTTAGACATATTTAGATGGAGTGAATTATATGAAGTTTATAGTACTCCTAAGAGGCTTTTCGACAATATAAATTTTGTCCGTATCGGAGTTCGTTTGAATTAGTTACAAGGCTGGAATGATTGAGAAAAACCATAAATTTTGTTGGGAGATTATCTTGAGTCAAGTTTAGTAAGGGTGATTGACATGAGGAGTTGTTCCAATTCATTTGAACAATGTGAGAGGCTAAATTGAGCAATTTATATTGATTTGAGAGAGTGAACTAAGCAATTAAGAGTTATTCAAGTAATTGATTTATTTAGAGTGATCGATCAGAGTAATTGATTAGAGCAATTTGAATGATCGATATGAGAAATTTATGTTAATATAAGTGATTGATTTTAATCTAAGTAATTTATGAGTATTTGAGTAGATTAACAATGATAGGTTTTTATAGTTTGAGAATATTTTATTTAGCCTTATTTCGTATTCCTTGTTTGGTTGTGGGCTTAGGGTGGAATCAATTATTTGACTGTGTATCAGATCCAATGTTAACTACGATTATGATGAATACAATTAGCAATTACACCAATTGATAAAAGTAACCAATCCGTGTGATTGATCTGATTGAGATTAACTTAGGTAATTGATTATGATCAAAGTGATTGATATTGAGTAGAGTAATTGGCTTGAGTAAATAATATTAATCTGAGCAAATTTAGCAAATGAATTAAATGAGTAATATTAATATAAGTGACTGACTCGATTTATCAGAGTAAAGGGATTAATTAATCAATAATTTGAGTAATTCGAGAGAATTATTTAAGAAATTGACCCGAGTAAATTGAGTGGTTGATCTGAGTAATTTGAGTAGTTGTAAATATCTGAGTAAATTAATCACATTGTCGGTATTACAGAGATTAATGAGATTAAAATTGATTTGAGCGATTTGTGAATGAGTGGTCATATTCTAAATATAACTTATAATAAGACTGACTTGTGAAGTGTCTAGTTATTATTTTATAATGATAACTGCTATGAGCATCTACACTTGTGACTTTAGGATGAGTCGTAAGTGAAGTTCCAAATGATTATTAAGGAGCACTAAGAGAAATGTTGGCTTGAGTTATGACACTGAGTTGAGATAAATATAAGATACGAGAAGAGTAATAGAGAAACATTTTTGTATATTAATATCGAACAATTATGATTGATATGAGTTGATAATCATCGTTCTGAGTAATCAGAGAGATTGATTTTAATATTTGGAAATAATAATAATTAAGTATCTATTTCTAATTGTCGGGACCTTTTTCCTTACAAATTAAAGTCGATCACCATTGAGAAGTTAGATGAAAAGAATATTAATTAAAGCTACATAAAGTGTCTAGACATATATGAGAAATTATGTAAGTTGTTTAAACTTACAGAAGACATGAGACAATGAGAGTATATAATAATTCTATTTAGAATCTGTAAAAGTGTAGAAAAAATGAGATGAGAAACGTATGAGCCTTGAACAATTATGATATGGGATGAGAAAATATGAGATTCATATAAAAATAAAAGTATGAGATCAGATGACATAAGAGTAGCGTAAGAGAATATAATGAGATATATATGATATGAATATTTAACTTACCCTAGATTAGTAACATGGTATTTCAAGATATTCCAAGGATGAAATCTTTTGAAGGGAGGAAGTATTGTAACACCTGCTTTTTCGTAACATGTATCATTTTACGAAATAATGATATTATAAGTCGAGTAAATGAGATAAAGCATTGAGTTGCTTTATTTTGAGAAATTATGTTTAGAAAAAGATAATTAAAGAATGTTATAGAGCTTGTTGAAAGGATTCAATGGATAAAAAGATCGTCGAAAACAGAGTCCGTATGAGAAAGTTATGATCATTTGAAGATTTGTTGAAAGTACGTTGTTGTTTTGAGAAAGTCAAGTCAATGGTCAAATCTATGAATCTCATGACGTGAGGAATGTTGTCTCACAACATGATCAACATCAGTTGATGAAAACACATGGCAAAAGAGCAGGACACATGGTACAAACCGATCTAAACACTTCTCACGACATGAGAAGTAAATGCTCATGACGTGAGCAAGCCCAGACTCTAAAAACGAGTCCTTTCTGTTATTTTAGACGATTTTGATTTATAGGAGGGGAGATGCTGCTCAGGAAACATTCTTAGGAGTCTATACCATAGATGTTATACCATAATACAGGGGATGCGGGTCGAGATACGAGATCTGTTGTGGTATATTTTACCCTATTAATTAGTATTTGTGATATATGATTATTATTAGATATATTAGACCCGTATAAGGGTTATGGTTATTTGTTATATGGAACTATTATGAAACTGTTGCTGAGACTAGTGAGAAAATCTCATGATTAGAAATTGTGTTTGGTTGATACAGGTTATAAACCCTATTACCCGAAAAATACCCGATATGAGAGATTTAGCAACGAGCTTATCTGTTTAGCCTATTATGATAATATTATGATATTTTGTTATTATTGTTATAAGAGGTCATAGGTTATAATTATTAGTGATTCTGTACAGGTTCTGAGGAACTTTTTATTTGATAAATAGGTGTTACCATGTGAGGAGCTGATAGATAGTAAAAAAGCAAGCTGAGACTGGAATAAGTTTTTCGACTAACCAGGTGAGCAACACTACTCTAACATCCAATGTTATGATAACTGTGATGATTATTATATAATTTAGTATTAACTAGGATATTAATTGCTGATTGAGAGAAATGAGAAAATGTTGAGAAATAGATTATAGATGAGAGATTAGATTATATTAATAGATAAAATTATGAGCGATAAATATATTATGATCGGAAGATATAACACATTTGATATATTGGTCATTAAGTATGAGATTTACTACGAGTGAGATACCGATTATTGATTAGACAGGTATTTGTAAAGATTATTATTGAATAAATTAATCCTTTGATGAAATGATTACATATGTGACAATTATGTGGGATATACATGATTTACATTATTTATACGATTTATGATTTATTTAATTATGTTTTATTAGTTGGTATTCACTAAGCCGTGAGGCTTATGTTTTTGTAATAATTTGTTTTGTATGTAGATTTATTGTGACGCCTGACTCGATCTTGTGCTTGCTGCCAGCACAATTCTTGTGATTGCTTCTTGTAAAACTGTTAAATGATTTTCGATAAATTTGGGTGTCCCTTGGTAAAAAAAAAATATGGGCGTTACCCAGACCCAAACTCCAAGAAGCTAATAAGAATTAACCCTAGGTTAGGATTTTTGGAAAATTCTATAACCCTTGGCAAAGGGTTATAATATTTTTAGAAGTACAGAGGGAGATAGAAGTGGACGTTTTTTTTTTCTGAGAATGAATCAACATCCAGGCTTTGATCCTTTATAGTCCATGTATAGGCACCAGATAAATCCTAAATGGATTCAAACTCTAAGGGATTATCCTTACCTTATTCAAAACTTGTGTTATCCCTATCTTAGTATCTCTAAACTGTCTCATGGAACTATCCATGAGCTTGCAGAATATTCCAGTTAGTCTCTAGGAATTAATTAATTATCAAACTCTTTAATTTATTAAAGCTATTTAATTAATTCCAAAATAATTTTTTATTAATTTATTAATTACTTAATAAATTAATATCGTATGTTTGTCCATTTCCTTCCATCTAATTGTTTTATGAGGCCAATCCAAAGGGACCATTCTATAATTACAAATATTGCTAAATAGTTATTAACCTTGGACACTATTACCTAATACTAAACTAAGAGCAATCCTTAGTCAAATACTGGCTTATCCCAAAGTTTAACTAAAAGTCACATATGTCAAAAAAGTCAACGGTCAATTTGGTCAAACTCAACGACGTCGCTAGCATTGGGAGACAAAATAGTCATGACATTCATCCCTTAATTGCGACATAAACATTTCATTGTCGCGTTGCACTCATTAGTCTGATGTACTTATTTCATTAAGTGCTTAATCTTTTTCAATAGAAGATCCAACCTTCATATCTAAGTGACTTAATGGATAAATTTTCCAACTTTATCTATTCCCAATGCTAAAAAGAACGAACTCAAAACCTAACTTCATAGAAACCAAAACTCCTACGTGGGCTAAAAGGGATATACATGAAACCCATTTTTATATCTTATTAATGAGTCAAAGAGAAAAAATAAGACATCCAAATGGTTCTTGGAGTTATCTAAACTCTAATAACACCAAGAAGGGACCAAAATAAACCAAAGTCCCATAATTCTTGATCTTGAAGATAAAGAATCAAGCTTCCTACTTTACAATTTCAAGGGTCTAGAGAAGAGCTGAGAATGCTAGATCTAAGGTGTTGTTAAGTTTCCTTGCACCAAGAATGACTTTGTTCTTCTTCCAACCTTCCCAAACACAAGGACAAGGATCAAATATATCAATGGAGACTAGTTTATGATATGGAGAATATTTCTACAGGTGGAGGATGTCTTAAAACGAAAAACCTGAAGATGAGAACCTTTAAATAGGTCCAAAGTCTAGATAATTAGTGCTTCATTCTGTTCCTTTAACATGCGCGTTGCGACAAAATATATGTCATGTCCCACTTAGAAAAATCACGTGTGTTATTCATAAGCATGAAGCCGATGATCCAGTGGCCAACAATAGAAATAGAAAAAGATAAGAGAATGATGGAAGTTTGTGGTCTACTGGTGAATGGCAAGTGAAATTAGAAACATGAGGGCTATTATTTCTTTAGGTGTGGTACAACATCAATTAAGGGAAGAGAACGGGAAAGTGATATGGTGGGTTGCAGGGTTGTAGGATCCACATACTTATTAATAGTTTTATATAATAATAATAATAATAATAATAATAATAATAATAATAATAATAATAATAGAAAATTACAAGTCTAACAAAAAGAATTGAATTTGTTTTCACTAACAGTGAAAAATCAGAGCTTTTTCCAAAAATAACGATGGAAATTATGCGTTGTTACTCTCACTTGTGATATTCATATTTTTAGTTGCGATTTCCCATGTTGGACTGTGATCTTGGGACATTTCGGCCGATATTCGAAAATAATGTGAAGGTATAAATTGATTTAATTTAATTTTTTCTCCAAACTCCAAATATCTAAGATTTCCTCTTGAACTTTTATTTTCTTTTGTATTTTGTTTTAAATATTCTCAATCAAATAACTTTAATAATACTTCATTCATCTTTGGATAAATTATATAAATGGTCCTTGTGGTTTGGTGAAAATTGGAGTTTTGGTGTTAAGTTAAAAAATTAATGGGTTGAATACGTGTAGTTTTTAAATATTATACTACAGGTCCTTGCTCCATATAAAAACAACTTATCAATTTTTTCTTTTAACAGTTTATATATATATATATATATATATATATATATATATATATATATATATATATATATATTAATTTTGTTTTTCATTTGTTATTTATTTTAATAGAATTAATATATAGATTATTTATAAAATAATATTTTTTTTAAATCAACTATCTAAATTATATAAAACCATATCATTATTTATTCTTAACTCATTAATTTTTAAACTTAGCACCAAAACTCCAAATTTCACCAAACCACTCGGACGATAGTATATAATTTTTTTTTGAAATTTTGTTCAAACAAACAAATTAAAATATAAAGATATCTATCAAGGACACATACCAAAAAATGTCACGGACGTAATTGGGAAAACCCTATATTTTATTTTTTGTTCACCATGGCCTTTTCATGTTTATGAGTATTGGGCTTAGCCTGTCAGCCAGGTTTAAGTAGGTCATTATGCATGTAAACATTACTTATGAATGTGGAGAGTTATCATCTTCTACAAGTAGGTCACACATGCTCTCCCTTCCCTCTGTCCCAATTTAAATCATGATATCCTCTTTAAATATTATGTATAATAGGGCATGGGCATCAAAGAATCAGTCTTCTGAAGACCTTAGGTGTGATTATGATGAAATTGCCACTTTCTGATCTCCACAACAGATGAAAATCCAGGAAAAAAAAACGAGGGTTTCGTAACTATCAGATAAAAGTGACATGACTTATATGAGTTTGTTGCTACTAAACTAAAAACTAAAGAATATCCTTTTTATGTGGGCTTATCCATCATAACCAAACAATCACTACAAGGAAACCATGTAGATGTTGTATGTTGAGTTGGAATAGGAAAATGAAGGTAAAGAATGTCAAAAAATAATGTTGGAACTTTTGAGGATTGTGGTGATCATGTAACACTAAAAATTTCAAACAATTTTTCATTTAAAAATAGTCATTTAATTCTTAGAAACACTTGTTTAAAATCTCATTCATAATCGAATTACAAAACGTGACTCCATTTTCACTTGTATAGAAAACCAGGATCCTCAAAATATGACACTTTCTCTGGTGTGTAATCAAGTCGGTGTCGTCCCGTGATCTTGAAAGAAACCTGCAACACATACCTAAAACAAAACACTGTAAGCACGAAGCTTAGTGAGTTCCCCAAAATACCACACATAACACATATTAGCCACTCGAGGCTATAACTCTGTGGGTCCGTGGACCCTGCTCTGTGAACCCTCTGGTTCTAACTCTGTGAACCTTCCGGTTCTAACTCTAGGAACCCTCCGGTTCCAACTCTGAAAACATGCACAGCATAAATCACATAGAAATAATGCAGTACAACACATAACATACATAGCATACAAATACTCTATCACATAACTCTGGTTACCTACTCAAGGTAGAGTATAGTGAGAAGACTCACCTGGCAAGCAGAAAGCAGATATCCCCTCACTTGAATGTTGAACTCGCCACCGCCTATCACGTAAGGTATATACTCTCATGAATATAACTCTCGAGACTAGAACCAACCCTCTCATGGCACCCTCTTAAGGGTAAAAGACTATTTTACCCCTCTCTTGGCCCAAAGGCCACATCACTGACCAAGCCCTAAAAGTCAACGGTCAACTCATGGTCAAAGTCAAAGTCCTCAGTCAAAGTCAACCCTCCTAGTTGACCCTGCTCGCCGAGTCAACCCGTCGACTCGTCGAGTTCCCATGCTCAGAACTTCCCCAATCCACGACCTAACTCGCCGAGTCACCCCGCGACTCGCCGAGTCCAACAACTTTGAGTCCACTCGCACACAACTCATCGAGTCATCCTTTGACTCACCGATTCTCGACTCAACCAGAAAATATTGGGACTCTTCGACAAGACTCGCCGAGTCCAAGAACACACTCGCCGAGTCTAAGGCTATCATCAACCTACTCGTCGAGTTGTTCATACAACTTGCCGAGTTTCAGACCATCTTCATCCGACTCGCCGAGTTGTTCTTCCAACTCGTCGAATCCCAGCTCATCTTCAAGCAACTCGTCGAGTTCACCCATGTGACTCGCCGAGTACCACCGGTCTGAATCCATACAGAAGCATTCCAGACCATGCAATTGATCCAAAAAATAGATCTAGCCTCCTACAACTCATCCATCACATAAAGTGGCAAACTTTACGTGAATCCCAAGAGATCTATGCATTGGGGCTAGGATTTGGGACATGATGGCTCCACAAAACATTCCAACACAGGCACTTTCACGCTCTCTAATCCTTCTCCATACCAGATCTGAGGTAGCAACCTCAGATCTAACCTCTAGACTCCAATTACATCCATAGACAAGTTCCCACAAACCCCAAAATGAAGAAACAACATAACAACAGCCCAAGAACAAGATATTACGTCCAAGGAACGCCCCAACTGCAATGAAACTCGAATCCAAGCAAAGCCCCTTGCTCCAAGCCTTCAAACTCCCAAAATTCGTCAACAAACACCTCCTTCAAGCTCCTAAATGAGATATGATCTCTCACACACAAAGGCTAAGGGTTTCTGGACTTGAGGATGAAAAAAGAGGCTGAGAGTGGGCTGTTATGTTCTTTTTATAGGGCTCTACCCCGGGAATTAGGGTTTTCTCCACTCAGCGCCTACTCGCCGAGTCCTCCTTACTGACTCGCCGAGTCGGCTACTTAACACGCGACCCAGTCGCGACTCTACTCGCCGAGTCCAACCATGGACTCGCCGAGTCACTCTTTCCCAACTTACTCTTTTAGCCCTTCTACTCTACTCTTGATATTTCGGGATGTTACAGATCATGATGGTGCTTCTTTTAGTGATGGTGGTTTTAATAATGTTGGAACTTTTGGGATGTAATTTAGGTCATGTAATGGGAAATGCCTAATGAATATGATGGTTATTATAATCATATTTTCCCAAACATGTTTCGATACTAAAGATATGATATGGTAACGAACTTTCACATGTAAATAACCTTATATGGACTTAAAAAGAAAATGAAGTCAAAAAGACAATGTACTTTCAACTGAAGGTAATAGTAAGTTATATTTTATCATTACTCAACATTAACATCCCACAAAATACAATTTGTGTAACGCCCACTGATTTGGGCAAGTCAATTTAGAGATTATAAGCATTGAAACTAACTTTTTAATAAAATATTATTTAGGATAAATAATCTTAACCAAAGTCATAGTATACGTGATAACAATTTTGTACATATAAATAACTCTAAAATTCGACTTCTTATGAAGAAGTTATGTTTCTTCAAAGTTTCAACATTAAGACTGCATAACTCTGCATATCGTAAAATGTGAATTTTTGATAAGTTACTTTTTAGCCAAAGTGATCTAAATAAAAGTTGTAGTGGTCGTCAAACCAAGAGTGTGCGTATATGAATATGTCCAAATTTCATTTCGTAATGGGAAGTGATGATTTTTCGAAGTTTGAGCATAGTAGTATACTGCTCAGAAACCGAAGTAGAGATCAGTTGATTGTTAAGAAAAATAATCTAAATGAGAGTTGATGATCTTGTTCACATGATTCCATCGATATAAAGATAGTTGAGAATGGATATCATATTAGAGAGCTATGAATTTTAACAGACTTTAGCATTGTAATGATGTTAAAAATATAGCTTGAAAAATAAATTAAGAATTTGCCGACGGAGTCTAAATGAGAGTTGTTGATCTCATTGATACGCATGGGTATAAAGAGCATCGAAAACAAAGTTCGTATGAAGAAGATATAGTTTTCTAAATCTTTCCGAAAATCGCCACGTGTAGATAGGTTCCACGACACGCACCTTTTAGAAGGTGGGGCATGGACCACCATATTCGCAAGATGAGGAAAAAACGGGAGGATCAACGTCTCATTTATGTGTTTCGCATACAGTCTTCGCACGATGCTTAGGTTCGATTTTTGCCCTATAAATAGTTGCTCACGCCTCATTCGATCCTCACAAACGTATAGCCTTATTTCTAAACTTTTGCACTATCTTAGCCATTTCCCTTAGTTTTAATTATATGGTGAAGCTCTGAGACCCCATAGCGCCCAACATGTAGTAGCTAGTAGGCTAGAGTTCTTCTAGCAGAATTTCTGGACTTTTTTCGAGGAAATCTCTATAAGTTAATAAGATTTATCAGTGATTCCATATCAAAATACTAACCGATCTACGTATGGGAGAGGTGTCTAGAATGGTCGTGTTGGCATGGTTGTTAGATTTCAAAAAGGCTATATGCCGAAATGGTTCTACCTCTTAACGGTCATGCCTGGATGATCCTTACTTGATAGATCTTGATGCACAACTTTGGATTAGTGAGGAATTTAGACTCTAATTATTATAGTCACCAGGATTACGAAACTAGATTAAGGCTTAAAGCTTTATGCATCTAGGTCTTTTGGAAGTGAGGCACTGCCAAAATCATCAGCCACCCGTGTCACGACCAAAATTTCAACCAATTTAAAACATTTTATTTCATTCAAAAACCATTACGATCATACATCTTTTTTTCAAAATAGTTTAAACATCAAAGTACTTTCCCCATAATCATATTACATAAAGTATAAACATGAGGAGCGGTAAGATCACGCCTTCTCCTTACCACGATCTCCTGAAGCACCTGAAACAATAAACCACAACTGTAAGCCCGAAAGCTTAGTGAGTTCCCCCAAAGTATCCATACACACATAAACATACGCATACAGCAAAGAACAACATACTTCGGGTCTAATCAACTTTCCGGTTGGAATGCCTTCATAACACGAGCCCAATCATCCTACTGGGATGGAATACTCTCGGCCCATAACCATCGAGTTGGAATGCCCAAACACCTATACGTACAATAATGGCTACTATGGGTCCAATCATCCCCTAAGATGGAATACCCCAGGCCCCTCAACCATCAGGTTGGAATGACAACATACTATCAATCGAATCATCCTACAAGGATGGAATACTCCTAGCCCACAACCATCGGGTTGGAATGCCCCACTTCCTATACATACAGTAACTACTACTACTATTACTATGGGTCCAATCATCCCTCGGGATGGAATACCCCAGGCCCCTCAACAATCGGGATGGAATGCCAAAGTACTATGAGTCCAATCATCCTGCCTGGATGGAATACTCTTGGACCACAACAATCGAGTTAGAATGCCAATCTACACTTAGCAGACATGCACACATAACAGGCATACATAAAATAATCTACAGAACCAACATACTAGGGCCCTAACATCCTACCGAGATGGAATACCCTCTGCTACTACTAAACATACATATCCCGCATACTACCCAACTACCAGGGCATTGATCCAATAGAACTAGCCATCATACAACTATCCATTTCTCAAGGATACTAAGCTAACAAAGAATATTCTCATATCACTATCTCATCTACCAAGATACTAGCAAACATATCATCACATAACATAATAGGCTCTAACAACAATTTAAAGGTCCGACCTTGGTGCCTTAGACCCTTGAGTACAGTGAGGAAAACTCACCTTGCAACTGTCGAATCCTGCAAATCTCTGACTGCTGACTCCCCGGAAAAATTCCAACTATCATATGAAAATCATCACATTAGAAACCATCACAACTTTCTAGACCAAGGGCCCACAACACTCATTAAGTCCATCATCCTCTTATTGGGCCAAGACCCAAAGTCAAATCCTCATGCAAAGCCCAATATTGGCCCAATTTACTAAATTGGGCCCACCTCACCAAATGGGCCTAGATCCAAGGTCCATAATAATTATTGAGTCTAAATTACTCCATCCATAATGTTTAGTCACAGCCCAAGCCCCACTAGCCCAATAACAGCCCAATTACTTAAGGCCCAAAATCAAAACCCAACAGATGGAGTACGTTGGGCGTACCCCTCTTGGTACGTTGGGTGTACATCGATGCTCGTAGATTGGAATCGGGACACAGACCCACTACGTTGGGTGTACATCCATTTACGTGGAGCGTAATCTCGCTGAACTAAAATCATTCATAAGTTCTTAATGGCTTAAGCTCTTAAGCCCAAACTTCAGATCCATCGGCCAAATATTCCTAGGATTCATAAAGTCTCAAACTGTATTACTTGGGACGTCCATAAAGCTCTTAATCCAAGGTCTTAATACATTAAGACCTACATATGTCACACATGAGACAACCAAAGCCATTGGGACCTCATTTTTCTCACTCAAGACCTTTCCTAAGGTCTGAAAGGAGAGTTAATCTCAACCAACTCGCATCATGCATCAAGATGAGGTTTTTGGGACAAGAATGGTGTCAAAACTTCACAACACATAGATTTACACAATATGATTGTAAAGCAAGAGATTTTATACCTCAAAAGTGCTCCAGAAGATGATGCCTTTCTAGATCTATGAGCTCCAGCTACCCCACTCCTTCTTTGACAACTTCCTCTTTCTTCTTCTAGGCTCTTCTTTGCCAAACCAAGCTCTTCAAGGTCAACTATCCACAACAATGGAAGAAGAACAGCTACTTAGCGTTTCTGAGGGTAAGAGGCCAGATATGGAGGTTGGGGTTGGAACCATAATGTTCCTTAGATAGTGGCTGGCCCTAAAATTAGGGTTTATGGATGATAGACGTATGTTGGGTGTAATTCCAGTACGCTGGGCGTATGTCCAGGGACCCCGCTTTCATTAACTCCATTACGCTGGGCGTAACCCAGCCTTACGCTAGGCGTACCCACGTGTGTCCCATGCATGCATGGCCTTACTTTGTCAACTTTTTCCATCAAGTGCCATAAGTGGAAATATCTTCAAAGTGTTATAGATCCTTTATTCTAAGTCCGTTTCCAACGAACTTTATATCCACAAAAAGGTGGCGAGAAGCCTTACGCTTCTAGCAACACACCCCGACCCAAAAACTTCTCGAATAAAACCCCTTACCCATAAAAGACCGAAACGCCCTTACTCTTGATCTCGGGGAACCATAAATAACTACTCTTAGAACGGGGCGTTACAACCCGCTTTTATTGAGTGAGTGCATGGTTACTTTCATCTTACACATAGATATTAAGTATCTAATTAATTAATTGCTATATATGCTTATGTGAAAATATGTTATGAATTAGATGAAATATTACAAATATAAATTATATGATTTATACCACATATGTATTTTATAAATATAGTACATTGGGTAACGCATGGTAGAAATAGATGCCTTAGTATCATGAAAGATGTAGGTAATTATAGAATGCCACAACTGTAGAAATGGTACCAGTGTGCCAATGATGTAGGAATGGTACTAGTGTAATAATGATGTAATAACCTAACAAAGTATAGGTGACAAACACCATACTACTCATAACTGTCTTGTGGAAAACTAGAAGTGATGGATCTCATGCCTAATAGATCGATGTAGGCTGTGATGGACATCGTGCCTATTTTATGAACTCGGGCATCGACGGACTTCGTGCCTAATGTATAGAATTAGCCAATGATGGACTTCGCGCCTATTTGATGAACTCGGGCATCGATGGACATCATGCCTAATAGATAGACTCAGGCACGTATGGAGTTCGTGCCTACTTGATGAACACATGTAGTGATGGACTTGATACGTATTCGATAGTCTAGTGGAAATTAGGCATCAATGGACTTCAAGTGTTGTGTAACGAGTATATCTTTTGACCCATGGATAGGTTGTCGGTGTAACATTGAATAGTTTTCAGGAAGGACTTCAGATTTGTGTGAAACCTCTTTTTGGTGGTGTCGCATTGGTATGGTGGGAAAAAGGTCAGTCTGACCTTGGTTTTGATGGAACTCAAAATTTTGGTTAAATCAGTTGAGAAATAGAAGGATATCTTTGATTATTTGAACTGGAAAAAAATTTATTTAAGAAGGTTTTATAGCTAGGATTCTTATTGATATGGAGGGTGACCAAGCTGGAAAACTTAGGGTCTGGACGTTATGGATTGTTAACATATAGTAAAAGTCTTGAAGTCGTTAAGGAGGGATTAATTCTAGTGGGGGAGAACCGCTTGGAAATATTTGTAATAATTTCAAATGTGGATTGAATTGGATTTCGTATATGATGGAAAGAGGATAATTGGTTTTTTTATCATAATCAAAGAATCAGAGAATAAGGATTAGAGTTATCTCGGATGAGGATCTGCCTCATGTTCATCTTCAATTAGATATTCTTGTAGATGGTTGACAAACTATCGGAAGTTCCCATGATAGTTATGGAAATTCAATTATTGGTTAGTGGATTGGGGGTCAACCCGAGTGTTGTTATTGGTTAGGGAACAGGGGCTTAACCCGAGTGCTATCGCTTAATAGTGAATCTGGGTTAAGCCCGAGTGTTGTTATTCAATAGTGGACTGGGGGTAAGCCTTGGTGATATTAGTGTTTAGCATATATGGGGTGACCTTGAGTGTTGACAATAGATAGCTACCTAAGGTTGTAAGAGTCGAGTCGGAGCATGCTCTAGTCTAGTATATGAATAGTTGGTCTTATTGCGATGGTGGAATTATATGCGGGATTAGTATGTCGACGTGTGGCCGAGAAGGTGATGATCTGATCAAATATGTAAATTTCCAGATAGTTTGGGTGATGGGAGGGGTTGTAGTAGAAAGTGGAAGAGAGAGTTGACTTCGAGGACAAAATCTAATTTAATGGTGGGGGGTTGTAACATCCTATTTCATGTCGTTTCTTATTTAAGGCTCGTGGGCCATAAGTCTATTGTGTATAGGCTTTGGGCCTTAAGGTGGCAAAGTTAGTCCTTTTGGAAAGAGGTAACGATGGTTAAGCGATTTAACCCTTGAATTGTGTTTTGGGCCGAAGGGTAGGAAGGGAAAATTCGTAGGCCATTTCTTGCATGAAATATGGATTTTTGTTTGAGAAGTTTTTATTCCAAGATATTTGGATTATATAGTGGGGCTCTTGAATACCTTTCCATGGATATAAATATCTTTGAAAGAAGTGTTGGAATTAAGAAGTTTTGGTTGTTAAAAGTTAAGGGTATTGGTTTTAGCCTAGTACGCTAAGCGTACAGGGTGTATGTTGGGTGTACTATGAAAGAATGATTAAGGAGATTCAACTTTGTATGTTGTGCATGTCAAGTGTACGTTGGACATGCCAAGTGTACATTGGGCATGCCAAGTGTACGTTGGGCGTACACGATAAGAACCAAAACCAAAAAATATCGAGGTTTTGAGCCCTATTTAACCTCCTTAACTTTCCCAAAACCTTTCCATTTTCAACCCCCTCCTCTCCAACATCCTACCTTGAAGCCCCAACCCTAGTTTGATCTTTGTGAGGAAAATAAGGTGTTGTTAAGTGCTTTGGAGTGTTCTTGGTGCATCTTGGAGAAGATGGAGCTCATAAGAGAAGTGTTGGTTGCACTGGAGCTTGTAGATCTAGACCTTGTTCTCCTCGATCTTTCTTCTAGAGATATAATGCTTGAGTCTTGATGATGCATTTGTTAGATCTAGCTAGTTTTGGGTGTTATGAGCATTTTGTCACTTCAGTGCTTAAAGTTTAGATCTTGAAAGTTTGTGGCCTTGGTATGGATAAAGCTGGAAACTTCATCCATCTAAACATTGTATATATTTAGATCTGAAGATTGGAGACATGGACTTAACGGATTATGTTTAGAGAGATGCTCTTTTGGTCCCTTTGAGACTTAAAGACTAAATCTTCCTTTTTTGGACTATCCTAATAGATAAATTTGGAAACATTATCCATTATGGAACGATGATGTCTTAATGAGTTATGAAGTTAGTTGTTTTAGTATTGAGCACTTCCTAGCCATGCAAAGTCTTAAAGTTGGAAAGTTCATGACTTAAGATGTTAGTTTGGGACTAGATTTGTTTTTGGACGATGGGACTTAATGGGATAAGTCCTTCAAAGGAAGCAACGTATTCATCCATCATATATTGGGCATATGTGGACTTAAGTCACACATATGTGATGGGATCCTCAATCCTAGACCATGAGTATGATAAGCGTAAAAGCAAAGTATGTTGGGCGTACTCAGCTGAGTCAACTCGGCTAACTTTGTGACTTTTGACTTTGACTTAATTTTGACCAAGTTTGACCTAGGACTATTTTGGGTATTTTTAATTGTAGCTAAGTTTGGTCATTTTTCAATGAATAGGTGACAAATAGAGATGATATTCAGAGTAGTTTCCTGTCTATCTATGTTTTCAAAATGAGAGGTGAGTTTTCCTCACTGTACTTGTGGGTCGAAGGCACCAATTCCTGCCCACTATGTTGTGTGTCTTTGTATATTGGATGTTGCTTTGATGTAGTGATCTATTTAATATATATCCTGGTATATAAGAGTTTCTTATGTTGTAGTGATCTGTTAGATTTGTATCATGGTATATAGGATGTTGGTATACTATAGTGATCTGTTACATATGAATCCTGGTATATAGGAAGTTGCTATGCTGTAATGATTTGTTAGATCTGTATGATTTGCCTTCTATTCAATTATACGTTTATCTATTTCATATGCTGACATAATGCAGTTTGGTTGAGGAAATATTGCTCTGTTTGGAAACCAACAAACATGGGAGCAATCTAGTTATAAGTTGTAGGCCAAGCCAGACTTATGTTATGGGCTTTTAAGAAAGCCAGACATAAGCTAAGGGCGGTAAGGCAAGCCAGACTTATGATGTGGCTCGACAGCAAGCCATACATGCCTTGTGGGCTAGTAAGGTAAGCGATACTCATGATACAGGCTCAGGGATAGTCCAACCCAATGGTTACGAATCCAGTATGCATGTTCTTTTATGTTCCTCATCACTAAGTATTGGATTACAGTTTTAGTTTATTGTTTTAGTTAGTCCAGACGATCGTGGGAAAGCGAAAGCCTGATCATACACATCCTCAATAACATGTTTTTGGAGATTTATGATACACTGATCTTGGGATATTTGTATTTTATACTTGGTTTTTGTTATGGGTTTCATTAAAAAACAATGAGTTCTATTGATTTGAAAATGAAAATTTTTATCGTGACATGTGGGATGTTACATGTTGGTATCAGATCCCTGGTTTAAGAAAATTGTATGAGCATTCATGTGAATACAAACTCAAACAAAGGATCTATAGAAAGTTTTCAAAATAATTTTCAAAATTGTTTTAAAAATTTTTTTCAATTTTTTTTCAAATATTATTTTCAAGGGTAACCTAAGAAGGATGAGATGTGTACGGTCAGTCGGAGCAAGAAATTATACCCCAAGATATCCACACTGTTATTTACTTGTAATAGAACTGCATACTAGTTGTAGGGTAGGGATATTCATGAATTGGATGATAGAATTTCCTGATTTTTGATGCCTTATTCATATAGAGTTTTCTACTCAAATGATGCTTGCTTGTTACTTGTAGGACTCTATTGGGTGTGAATTAACTACTAATTGAATACATTAAGGCACACGCTACATGGGTTAAATAATCTTAGAGTGAAGGATTTGTTTATATTGCGCCACTCTAGCCAGAATCCAACCGTTGTAAGGTTGAATATTTTAATCTAAGATTATTTAAGTTATGTGACGTGTGTTTGTATTCATGAAGTAGTTAACTGGCACCAATGGGGGTCATTCAGCAGCTAATGGCAGGGTGAGGTGAGGACCCTAGTATAGCTTAGGGAGTACATAGAACTTATGGTGCCCTGTTTAGCCGGTGTTGGGAGCATCATTATTAGTGAGTATGTGGATGTAACAGGCCTGTTGAGGAATGATTAGCCACTCTTGAGAGAGTAAGGATATGATGTATGTGTATCCAAGCTATAGGTTTGTTTTCAGGCAGATTGTGATGATCCTTGAGAAAAATATAAGTAGGTGTGGAAGGTATTATGGGCCCGTACTACTAGAGGCACATGACTCATATGTGTAACAAGGACGTCACAAACCCCGAGAGTTTAGTCTCTCAATGATGGTTGAAGTGGTATAAAATTATGGTCTTTCTGATATATATATATATATATATATATATATATATATATATATATATATATATATGTATTGGTTAATTTTCAGTATGTTGGTCGCGAGAGGATCTGGTTTGGGATTTTTAGCTGATGGCCGGGATAGGCTAGGGTGATCAATGATCAGATGCGGGTGATGATTACCGCTGAGGTTTCATAGATATTACAGGAAGAGTTTCCTAGCATCATGGATCGGATCACTAGCAAGCTAATTGCCAAGCTCGAGAAGCAAACTGCAGCCTTCTAGATTGTGGGAGGGACTGTTGAGGTGACTATTGGGGGAGATGTTGATGTGGGCAGGAAACCCAACAAGAGAAAACAGGCTCATTTAGCGATAAATGAAGATTTCGAGGCTGCTAACTTTGGTACCGGAAGTCAAGGGGATTTCATATATGCGGGAAGTTTGGTGGAACCCACAAGTTTTCTTATCACAGGTTCAAATGCTACAAGTATGGAGAGAAGGGGCATGTCGTTTGCAACTGCAAGAAGGATCAGATGAATTTCCATTCTCACCAATCAGGTAAGCTAGCCAGTCCTACATTGCTAGCGGAGGGAGTGCAATCTCAGTTATCCATGATTTGTCAGGAGGTCAAGGTTGAAATTCAATAAATCATAGGTATAAAATTTTGATCATCGGTTTAATCTTGAATGGATAGTCATTCATATACTTAGCATACTAGAACTCCCATGTTAGCATATGTAGGTTTTAATAGACGAGGGTTTCAGCCTTCAAGGTGCTTCATAAATCATAAAGTAAGACTATTGTTCATGAAAAGTTGTACGATGCAATGTTGGGAAAGCTTTTGACATATCCATATAGGGTTTAGGATTTCCTTGTGATTGCTGATTATTATTTAAGAATTGTCATATGCCATTTTGTATACTGGGAGCTAGATTTAGAGAGTATCGGGATGAACCGGTTTTAGGATTAGATGTAGAAGAGAGCAAAACCTAAACGGGGGACAACTGAGCATTATGCTTAAAGCATCAGCAACCAAATTGATTTTGACCATTTCCATGTGAGGGGCTGAAGGAAGTTGTAGTGTAAGTTCGATGCATTTCTAGTGTCTGAGGCTATTGAGATCTTTTAGGGTGGTGAGGATTGAGAGATTGATCCAAAGTGGGTGTTAGGTAAGTTGTTGTTAGATTCTTGCTCTCAGGTTGTGCATGCAGACCTTGTGTCAGAATATTTTCGACAAGATCTTGTTGTAGTCGGCCGTCCCTTCTGGGACAACGAAATAGAGTTAAGAGGAGTGCGTATTGCTCAGGTTGATTATCAATTAAATGTAGTTTTGACTCTTTGAATTGATCATTATCCTTAGTAGGAGGTAGAGCTATTGTTAAGTTATCAATCTACTTCAGGGTGTAATGGATGCACTTTTGCATGGGTTTTCGTTCAGTGGATTAGATTGTTCGAGAAATTATCAAGTAGTATCAGTTGACGGTACTATATGTTGATTAATTTTTCTTTAAGTGTAGAGCAACGAGTATATCTTTGGATCCATGAATAGGGTGTCGGAGTAACGTCGAGTATAAGTTTGGCAGTTTTCAGGATTTTACACTTAAGGAGATATTAGGAGAGTGGATGCACTAGGGTTTTGTGCGACACTGTTATTCCAATACTCTAGGACACTAGAGTTCGTTCCAGGAATAAAAATATTTTCTGCCAAAAATATCTCAGGACTATAAATAGAATTCTGAACCAAATTGGTTCATTTGTTGAATTCCATTTAGAGAAAAGTCAAAATTCTCTCTCATGGATCTTCGGGTTTTTATCCCAAATTGTGAGTACTTCGATCTAGTTATGTTATATAGCTTAGATTGTGTTTAGAAACATCAATTTCATAGCAAAACAACTAGACTCGGGAGTTTACCGCCCAAGAACGTTCTTGGGGAGTAAACTCCATTTTAAGGTCCTAAGGTGTCCCAAAGTCCCTCAAAGCCTTGGAACTCAAAATAGAAGCCTCCATTTCATGCTTTAAACCACAAAACAATTAGGAATCATGGCTAGAATTGAGTTGACGGCCAAGGAAGTTCTTGCGCCGTGAACTCCATGTTTAAGTGCCAAAATGCTTTGAAACACTTCCTAAGGCTTAGGCTTAAATTAGGACAAGTACTCTAAAGTGTTTACAGCCTAGAAAACATAAGGAATCACGTGTATTAAGGAGTTTACGGCCAAGACAAGTTATTGGGCCGTAAACACCTATAAAGGGGTCAAATGACACCCTAACTCTTTCCTTATGCCTAGAACCCAACATAGATCATTACCTTGAAATGTTTGACACTTGAAAACACCATAACCACCCTACCAAGGGAGTTTACGGCCATAAACTTCAAGGGAATATGGTCCCAGGGCCGTAAACTCCTCAAAGGAGTTAATAAGAAGCCCAAACACTTGATCTAGCCTTGAAACAATTCACCACTAGAGTTGTAATAATTCTAAGCTTCATTTAGAGACTTGGTTGAGAGTTTACGGCCATGAGTTTACTCCCCTGGGCCATAAACTCCAAAACATATGGCCATTAGACCATAAACTCCCATTAGGGGCATTGCACTCCTTTGTTGCAACTCATTAGCCTCCTAGCACTTGACCAAAAGTGTTTTCCTCATGTTAAAATGTTTATACTTGTATAATTAGTGTTTTAATCACTAATTATTTATATGCATATGTCATCATATGTAATTAGGATCATTGTGTGTGTCTAAATTCTTCACTTGACACCAAGCACTTGTCCGATCCTTCCTTACGATAAAAGTCCGTTCAATTCCAGTCACTTACTGCAGGTGAGTTCAAATCCCTTAAATAATGCTTTAAACTATTTTTAAATGTTTTATGGGGAGGGGGATACAAGTAGAATCATGCTAGTTATTATATCAATCACATGTGATTAATAAGTAGAATTATGCTAGTTATTATATCAATCACATGTGATTAATATGCATCATTCAAATGATTTACTACACATTAGCCGTTTTACCAAACAGTTTCCTTCAAGTTATTTTTATAAACATTTTATATGTTTTAAACTCCATATTACACTGTACATTTTACTCTGTATATTACATTTCAAACTTATTTACAATTGTGTTACAAACAAACATTTCTTTATACTAAACTGTTTTATCAAACCCATGCCTTCAAATTGTTTTATAGATTGACATCAAGTCGATCTTTTATTAAAATAATAATTATGTTTCAAATATCTTACAAAACTTATTTATGCTTTTATATTATAAATTCCATGCCTCTATATGTATAGTTATATAAGAAATGTTTAAAAGACTTAGGAAGGCTATCCACCCTATTTCCTTTTCGCGCTTGAGATGTGGTTTGGTGGGATATCGGGTACTCGTCCGAAAGTCGTTTAAATATTAGTTATATATCATGTGTACATATATAGTCATAAAAGGTCCTTCCAGTTCATCCCATGCCCTTGGGTAGCAAGGGTATACATCCATGTCCATACGTACCAGTTAGATTACTTGTAAACTACCATATGGGTAGTTTAGGAAGATACTAGAACTATTACTAGAACGCGATATCATACTATGAGTCAGTTCATTCATGAGTCAATACTTACTACTAGAAGAACATATACAACTATACTAGAGAAGAACATATACAACTATACTAGAGAAGAACATATCCAACTATACTAGAGAAGAACATATACGACTATACTAGAAAGAGAACATATACAACGATACTAGAATGATTACATTACTATACTTGCTTGGTAGAGAGCACGTACATTACAGCTAGAACAGTTCATCAGATTACACTTACATGAATACGTGAATAATTGTGATCCATTGTATCGGAGCATGCCTTAAATTTCATGGTCCTAGTTGTAGCCAGAATTCTCTTGGAGGGAGAGCGTGAGCTTGCATATAGATCTATACTGGATTGACTATCCTACACCTTGCTGCTAGCTACAGCCGGAACTGCAGGATTGCGGGTGCCAAACGTCATTCCGTTATTACGACCATTCTTATGTCGTTGTTACCAGTCAATAGTATTGTACAATTAATCACATGATGCCTTAATATAAATCCGGTTTAAGGTAGTTAGTACAGTAGTAGTTCTTATAGCGCTACGTTTTAGTACTACATTAATTTTCCCTGTACATAAATTTAGTGATCTTATCACTTAAACTATAAATGTAAAAACTATATTTTGTTAATAATAGTTACACTTAGGAAAATTACACACTTTTACATGACACGAACCTATAGAACAGTTAAGTCTTGGTAGAAGACTATATTGAGAATAGTTAAGTCTTGGTAGAAGACATCTTTATATAAATTAGGAATCATAGGGATTTCTAGGTTTTTCAAACATTTACAGTTCATTTACAAACATTTTCATACTTATATTTCATTTACAAACAATTTCTTACATACAAATTAAGACACTAAAATACTTATGAGCTCACCAGCTTCAAAGCTGATACTCGCTTTCAAAATTACTTGTATCATCAGGTCATCATAGACAGGTACCGATGCAAGGAGAAAGGAAGATGGAGCTTGTTCAAGACTCATCTTTCATTTTGATTTACGCTTTAGTGTTTATCAAAATTTGACAGAACACATGTATAATAATTATATTATTAATGCAATGGATGATCTTGTTGCTTGTTTACTACTTTTTATTGTTGTGATACTGTACATGACGCCCTCCGCCCCAAAACGTTTCCGCCGTTCTTGGTTTTGGGGTGTGACAGATTGGTATCAGAGCATTGTTTATAGTGAATTAAGTATATCAACCCATAAAAGATATACTAACTATAAATACATAAGGGATTTAAAATACTCTGACCAAGAGTTTATACTTTAAATAATAAAATATTTAAGTTAGTATACGTGCTGCATTCATACTAAAATCAGTGTCACTAGGACGGCACAAAAGACTTACAATTGTTGGGCAACACAAGTGGGCATAGAGACATATGGTCAAAACTGGGAAGATATAGCCTGATCACCTATATTATCCGAGGGTTGACTAGCATGTGCCTAAGTGTAATTGTGTGGTTGCAACAATGCTAAAATCTTACCAACCCAACCACAATGAGAACAATAGAACATAACATTAAAATTTAAAATAGTATAGGAGTATTTGGTGTTACTATAAGTACTTTATACTTGAGAACTAAAACGGGATCTTCATTTCTAAGTCGATAGTTTCTAAGTGGATACACTAAGGCTATATGTAATTAGGATGTTCGTCACACCCCCGAACCAGACGGCGGAAACGTCCGAGGGCTGTTCTGACTCAATTGAATACCATCACAATGAATATACATGAAACATAACATCATTCATCACCAAGCATTTGAATATTACAACTGATAGTGTTTACATCCATTACATTGTTCCATAATATTACATGCCCCAAAAGTAAATTGTTCATTACTAATTAAACAATAGCAAAACGTCATAGAGTACAATTCTTCCTTCACTTTATCTGTTACCTGAGAATACAAGTATTTTGAAAAACGTCAACATATGAAATGTTGGTGAGTTCATAAGTAATGTTTGAAATCCAATGTTTTGTATTGTTTTGAAAACCACCAGAAAATCCGATATTTTTTGAAAATAGTATAGTATAAAAGGTGTGAAGATCCATAAGTATGCTTGTTTGTTTCTATAAATGTAAGTGTACGATTTGTAAAACTTGGTATGTAGTTCGTAGGTGTAATAATTGAAAACCCTAGGAAAACCCGACGTCTTCCTATCACTTCGCTTTAATTAGTTTAAATGTTGTTATTTCTTTACGACAGGTGTATTCGTTGAGCTCCGGAGACGTTGGATTAACAGTGGATTGTGAATTGTTGTAACATACATTAATGAAAACGACCAGTTGACAACCGTACAAATGATCCCTTAGGCGTCGCTTGCACTTATTCACTTAACCCACCCCCCCCCGGACTCATGTAGCCCCACGACCGAGGGGAAAAAAAGAAGGTGTGAAGCCCCCGGTATTTCCCTACGTCGTTAAAGGCTATAGTGAATGCGAAGGGACGTTAGCCCAACTCGCATTGGTGAATTCTCGACTTCGCTAGCAGTACCGAAGGACCCTTGGGGACCAGCAGCACGTTTGCCATTGAAAGTCCTTTTACACGGAATTAAGTCGTATTAGACCCAACTACATGTAAGCAAATTTCCTTCGGGCCTAAAGATCATGTCGTTGGGCTAGCTAGGCCCAACAAGCATGATTTGAAACTTTTGGGCCCAAGGACGGAGTGTCGATGTCTAGTGTATTTCCGCGTGGGTATTGAGTTTTCGAGATTTCCATGTTTGTATTGAAGTATCGTAGCGTTAGTAGTTTCGGATTTGTTATTGATTCGAGAGACCGGATCAATTCGTTCCATAACGATTTTTTGTATTGTAGGTGTATTGTAATTTGCCGGTAGTCGGGATACTAGCATTTCATCGTGTCGGGTTCATTGCTTAAGACATTAGTCTTTTACATTTTCTAGACCCTTCTTTCTAGATGAATTTACACTTTTGGACCCTTATATAAAATGATTTATATTTTAGTCCTTAAGCCATTATTCTTGACACTTTAGTATCAAAACTTGTAGAAAAAGTATTTTGCAGCTCAAAGCTTTTTGAAAAACAGTTTTAGTCCCTCAAAATGAAACTTTTTCAGCTGGAACCTTCATTTTCGCATATTTTACATTTTTAGCCCAAAATAGTGAATTTTTGCATTTTTGGGCCCTTTTAAATGTGAAAAGCATTTTAACCTTTGAAATGGACTTGGGACACTAGTAGTCCCCTGTTTTACAGAAAAATGCATTTTCAGCCCCTCAACTTTGAAATTTTCGCATATTGGGCCTTATTGGGCCGAAAAGTTCATTTTTAGCCCATTAAGTTTAGAAATTTACATTTTAAACATTCTAAAGTATATATTTCTGGAAAATTACTTTATGAAACTGTTTTGACACATATTAACCTCCAGAATTTGTATTTTGACATTTTGAGCCCTTAAATTTCATATTTTTAGCATTTTAAGTCCAAAAATGTGATTTTTAGCCCAAGATGTTCATCTAAACCAACTTGGTTATTTTTCTAGTAATGGCTTATGTATAATGATATGTTTTAGCACTTGTCTCATGCATGATAATACAAATCTCGATTTTTAGCTCCTTTTGACTAGTTTCAACACCATAAACACACAAAAGTACGTAAATAAACATAGAAATCATACAAGGCATACACATAATGATAGATCTACACATTTGCTTGTATTCTCCCCCCACAAAACATATAAAAACCGAAAATAAGGGGGTATGAAGCTCTCCTTGGGTGTGGTTTCGGTTTTGGAGAGGATTGGAAGAAGTTTGAAGTGGTTTTCGGCCCTAGCAAACTATGATGAAGATCTCGGCCTTGAGGTGGTTCTAAGATGCAAGATCATGATTTTTGCATGGATTAGGAAGAGATTTTTGATAAAACAAAGAATCTAGATCATAGATCCAAGCATAACCTTACCTTAGATGAAGAGTTTGTGGAAATATCCCTTTGAAAACCTTCTAATTTTCGAGATCTTGAAGAAGAATGGAGGAAGTTTTCTTGAGAGAGAGTTGTGAGAGAATTATGTGTGTGTGTGTGTAATCGGCCGAGAGTGAGAGAGGGAGAGAAGAAGAGGATGGATTGCATGGAAAAATGAGTCTTGCATGGATGTTTGGGGTGTAAAGGCTTGGATATCCCCCATGCAAAAGTGAGGTGGCATGAGGAAGTCAACCCCCCCCCCCCTTTTCTTCTTGGATTGGGCCTTGGGCCGAGAATATGGAAGGAAAAAGAGTTTTTGGGCTTTATTGCCCCTAAGCCCATATAGAGGTTAGGTTGGATGATTTTTTTGACCCAAAAAAAATATAATATGATTTTTACACTTTGTTGGGCTAGTTTAGGCTAATCATGGTTCAAAATTTTTAATTTATTTCATTCTAGGCCCAATATGGCCCAAAATGTTGAAATAAATGGATGTGGGTTCAATTAGAGCCCATTTACAGGTTTTAATCCCATGATAGTCAATTTGGAGGCTTATTGGCCCAATGAGTCCAATAAGGAAGTCCTAGTCCCAAAATGGACCTAACAAGAACTTCTAGGGTTTCCAATTGCTTGTTGACTATTTGTAGCACATGTATGGTGTACTTGTTTGAAAATTAGATGTCATAGACTAAGCATCATACATGCTCTTTGAGTTTTTTATTTTACATTTAACTTCAGTGTAGAGATTACATGACACAAAATTTCTAGTTGTAACAATGTTATAGACTTAGAATCTGTGAAAAATTTGCCTTACCCCTATTCTGTGTGAATTTGCAATTAAGGTCACTTATTCGAAGGTCTATCCTGTTTAGATTACACATAGCTGGTATGCACTTCACAAATAGCGATGTAACTGATGAAGGTTTTCTAAATAATTATCTAGATAGTTCGTCTAATAATTATTCTCTTACCCTAAATTCTCGCATAGAAAACATAGCTGGACTCCATCCCCTCGGCAACCAGTATCCTCCGAATGAAGTCATAGCTGGTTGGTTTGGAGAAGAACCAGAGAATGATCACCCTATCCCCTTGAATGATCACCATGATGAAGACCTTTCATATGATGCTAACTCCGAACCAGAGGTTGAGAACCTACCCCGAGCAGCTCCCTTTCCAATTCCTAACCCTCGTCCGGATTTTCATGGCCCGACCCTGAGCGAGTGGAATGCTTGGCAACATGGAGCGAAGGACAAGATTAGACTATGCCATTTAATGGCGACCAAAGCTTTTACGACTTGAACAATGGGGGCTCAGCAGATAGAATCTTGTCAATCTTGGTCCGCAGAGTGGCCCGAAATGAGATTCAAGGCAGGACAGCCCTACATCAGATTATCGAAGTTGTCGTCGATGTGAGAATACATACCCTCCGCACCATTCGTCTAGAAGATGCTCACGAGAGATCAGAGAGAAACCATGAAACCCTGCTCCAAGCACTGACGGAATCACGAGTCGAAGTTATAGAGTTCCGAGTAAGCCAGAGGGTGTACGAAAGACACCTACTTGACGTGGAACGTCAACTGGATGAACTGAGAGCTCATCAGAAGGATGATCATCGCCGGTAGTAGACGCTTTACTGTATTATAAAAAGGAATCGTGTTTTTTTTTTCTATGCCCGATGTGGCATTTTCTATGAAATTATCTTGTACCGTAAGTACTTTAGTTAGGTCTTTATGCTGTCAAGAACTATCTTCTCTGGATACGATGTAAGACCTTTACAAGGTCATTTTCCCGAATCTTTACGTCGTGAATATCAAAGGTATTGACAGCCGGCTAACTTCTGTGTCATTCTTTATTCAAGTACTCTTATCATACTTTCATTGGGTCTATCTGAAACATGCTTTAGTCAAGTCATTGGACTATAGTTATTTACCTCCGGAGACATTTCCAAGTCTCTTTCAGTGGTTGGATCTTGTTATTCACCAACCCACGATACCTCGGCTTGCACAACAAACATCTTGTGACCATTCTACAAACTCACTTCCATTTTGTACTAGGACTGCATCATAGGGATGTAGGTCAACCTTTCGAGACCACACTCTTACTCTTTACTTGAACAATCTAAGTAAATCTAGGGTCAACCAGAATCGCTCACTAAATCCTTATCTTTCGTGTAAAAGAATCATGTCGTCATCCGGAAACAACCAGCGAAGCAAGGAGACCCCTACTTTTCCTATGGACGCCGCTACTTTTCAAGCCACCGTTACAGCTGCTGTGATGGCTGCCGTGACAGCAGTCCTAGCAAACCGCAGCACTCCCAATGCAAACAAGGCTGAAAAAGGAGTTGACAATCCCGATCGTGTTAACGATCCGAGGAATCAACAAGTAGTAACAGTCGCCACCACCCAAAACAACAACTCAGAGTTCAAGAAAAGAAAACGTCAAGCCAAAGTGGAACGCAAACGGTTTCAGAGAATTGCCAGGCAACAACCACAAACCTCTGCCATCCCAGTACCGAGCAGACCATATAAAGGAACACTCCCGAAGTGCGACCGGTGCAACCACCACCACAAGGGAATTTGTCGAGCCTGGCAATGCAATAATTGCAACAAGATGGGACACATTGCTCGTTTCTGTAGAACTACCTCCACCGCTGGAGCAACTCTAGTTTTCTATAGTTGTGGTGAGGCAGGTCACTATTACAGAAATTGCTCAAAAGTGGAGATCAACGAAAGCAACCGTGTCCCCATAACTCCTACTCGACACTTCACTTCCTCCACTGATGTGGGTGCTGTCCAAATATGTCACCAATGCGGTGAAATTGGACACCTCAAGAAGGATTGCCCGATAACGCAGAACTCTGGCGTAGACGGGAAAATTCTCAGGATCACAGCTGCAGGAGAGTCTACTCCGGAACCCACGTTAATGTAACTAAGGCGTTTCATTGTAACAGACTTATAAACTATCCACAACTAGTGCAACTAGAGTCTTACCTTTTTGCGAGATCCTGTCTGTATAAGGATGCCCGTGATGCGTATACTTGTCTTTTGTAGTATAACTTATTCGCAGCAATGGTCTTGACGTAAGTCTAAAGTATTGTAACTTTGTTGATGGTTGTACGGTTGTGTTTTGTCTGTAAACGTCTCATGTTCAAATCTGATGTCTTTAAGTTCGGCAGTTTTCAGGATTTTACACTTAAGGAGATATTAGGAGAGTGGATGCACTAGGGTTTTGTGCGACACTGTTATTCCAATACTCTAGGACACTAGAGTTCGTTCCAGGAATAAAAATATTTTCTGCCAAAAATATCTCAGGACTATAAATAGAATTCTGAACCAAATTGGTTCATTTGTTGAATTCCATTTAGAGAAAAGTCAAAATTCTCTCTCACGGATCTTCGGGTTTTTATCCCAAATTGTGAGTACTTCGATCTAGTTATGTTATATAGCTTAGATTGTGTTTAGAAACATCAATTTCATAGCAAAACAACTAGACTTGGGAGTTTACCGCCCAAGAACGTTCTTGGGGAGTAAACTCCATTTTAAGGTCCTAAGGTGTCCCAAAGTCCCTCAAAGCCTTGGAACTCAAAATAGAAGCCTCCATTTCATGCTTTAAACCACAAAACAATTAGGAATCATGGCTAGAATTGAGTTGACGGCCAAGGAAGTTCTTGCGCCGTGAACTCCATGTTTAAGTGCCAAAATGCTTTGAAACACTTCCTAAGGCTTAGACTTAAATTAGGACAAGTACTCTAAAGTGTTTACAGCCTAGAAAACATAAGGAATCACATGTATTAAGGAGTTTACGGCCAAGACAAGTTCTTGGGTCGTAAACACCTATAAAGGGGTCAAATGACACCCTAACTCTTTCCTTATGCCTAGAACCCAACATAGATCATTACCTTGAAATGTTTGACACTTGAAAACACCATAACCACCCTCCCAAGGGAGTTTACGGCCATAAACTTCAAGGGAATATGGTCCCAGGGCCGTAAACTCCTCAAAGGAGTTAATAAGAAGCCCAAACACTTGATCTAGCCTTGAAACAATTCACCACTAGAGTTGTAATAATTCTAAGCTTCATTTAGAGACTTGGTTGAGAGTTTACGGCCATGAGTTTACTCCCCTGGGCCATAAACTCCAAAACATATGGCCATTAGACCATAAACTCCCATTAGGGGCATTGCACTCCTTTGTTGCAACTCATTAGCCTCCTAGCACTTGACCAAAAGTGTTTTCCTCACGTTTAAATGTTTATACTTGTATAATTAGTGTTTTAATCACTAATTAATTATATACATATGTCATCATATGTAATTAGGATCATTGTGTGTGTCTAAATTCTTCACTTGACACCAAGCACTTGTCCGATCCTTCCTTACGATAAAAGTCCGTTCAATTCCAGTCACTTACTGCAGGTGAGTTCAAATCCCTTAAATAATGCTTTAAACTATTTTTAAATGTTTTATGGGGAGGGGGATACAAGTAGAATCATGCTAGTTATTATATCAATCACATGTGATTAATAAGTAGAATTATGCTAGTTATTATATCAATCACATGTGATTAATATGCAGCATTCAAATGATTTACTACACATTAGCCGTTTTACCAAACAGTTTCCTTCAAGTTATTTTTATAAACATTTTATATGTTTTAAACTCCATATTACACTGTACATTTTACTCTGTATATTACATTTCAAACTTAATTACAATTGTGTTACAAACAAACATTTCTTTATACTAAACTGTTTTATCAAACCCATGCCTTCAAATTGTTTTATAGATTGACATCAAGTCGATCTTTTATTAAAATAATAATTATGTTTCAAATATCTTACAAAACTTATTTATGCTTTTATATTATAAATTCCATGCCTCTATATGTATAGTTATATAAGAAATGTTTAAAAGACTTAGGAAGGCTATCCACCCTATTTCCTTTTCGCGCTTGAGATGTGGTTTGGTGGGATATCGGGTACTCGTCCGAAAGTCGTTTAAATATTAGTTATATATCATGTGTACATATATAGTCATAAAAGGTCCTTCCAGTTCATCCCATGCCCTTGGGTAGCAAGGGTATACATCCATGTCCATACGTAACAGTTAGATTACTTGTAAACTACCATATGGGTAGTTTAGGAAGATACTAGAACTATTACTAGAACGCGATATCATACTATGAGTCAGTTCATTCATGAGTCAATACTTACTACTAGAAGAACATATGCAAATATACTAGAGAAGAACATATACAACTATACTAGAGAAGAACATATCCAACTATACTAGAGAAGAACATATACGACTATACTAGAAAGAGAACATATACAACGATACTAGAATGATTACATTACTATACTTGCTAGGTAAAGAGCACGTACATTACAGCTAGAATAGTTCATCAGATTACACTTACATGAATACGTGAATAATTGTGATCCACTGTATCGGAGCATGCCTTAAATTTCATGGTCCTAGTTGTAACCAGAATTCTCTTGGAGGGAGAGCGTGAGCTTGCGTATAGATCTATACTGGATTGACTATCCTACACCTTGCTGCTAGCTACAGCCGGAACTGCAGGATTGCGGGTGCCAAACGTCATTCCGTTATTACGACCATTCTTATGTCGTTGTTACCAGTCAATAGTATTGTACAATTAATCACATGATGCCTTAATATAAATCCGGTTTAAGGTATTTAGTACAGCAGTAGTTCTTATAGCGCTACGTTTTAGTACTACATTAATTTTCCCTGTACATAAATTTAGTGATCTTATCACTTAAACTATAAATGTAAAAACTATATTTTGTTAATAATAGTTACACTTAGGAAAATTACACACTTTTACATGACACGAACCTATAGAACAGTTAAGTCTTGGTAGAAGACTATATTGAGAATAGTTAAGTCTTGGTAGAAGACATCTTTATATAAATTAGGAATCATAGGGATTTCTAGGTTTTTCAAACATTTACAGTTCATTTACAAACATTTCCATACTTATATTTCATTTACAAACAATTTCTTACATACAAATTAAGACACTAAAATACTTATGAGCTCACCAGCTTCAAAGCTGATACTCGCTTTCAAAATTACTTGTATCCTCAGGTCATCATAGACAGGTACCGATGCAAGGAGAAAGGAAGATGGAGCTTGTTCAAGACTCATCTTTCATTTTGATTTACGCTTTAGTGTTTATCAAAATTTGACAGAACACATGTATAATAATTATATTATTAATGCAATGGATGATCTTGTTGCTTGTTTACTACTTTTTATTGTTGTGATACTGTACATGACGCCCTCCGCCCCAGAACGTTTCCGCCGTTCTTGGTTTTGGGGTGTGACAGATTGGTATCAGAGCATTGTTTATAGTGAATTAAGTATATCAACCCATAAAAGATATACTAACTATAAATACATAAGGGATTCAAAATACTATGACCAAGAGTTTATACTTTAAATAATAAAATATTTAAGTTAGTATACGTGCTGCATTCATACTAAAATCAGTGTCACTAGGACGGCACAAAAGACTTACGATTGTTGGGCAACACAAGTGGGCATAGAGACATATGGTCAAAACTGGGAAGATATAGCCTGATCACCTATATTATCCGAGGGTTGACTAGCATGTGCCTAAGTGTAATTGTGTGGTTGCAACAATGCTAAAATCTTACCAACCCTACCACAATGAGAACAATAGAACATAACATTAAAATTTAAAATAGTATAGGAGTATTTGGTGTTACTATAAGTACTTTATACTTGAGAACTAAAACGGGATCTTCATTTCTAAGTCGATAGTTTCTAAGTGGATACACTAAGGCTATATGTAATTAGGATGTTTGTCACACCCCCGAACCAGACGGCGGAAACGTCCGAGGGCTGTTCTGACTCAATTGAATACCATCACAATGAATATACATGAAACATAACATCATTCATCACCAAGCATTTGAATATTACAACTGATAGTGTTTACATCCATTACATTGTTCCATAATATTACATGCCCCAAAAGTAAATTGTTCATTACTAATTAAACAATAGCAAAACGTCATAGAGTACAATTCTTCCTTCACTTTATCTGTTACCTGAGAATACAAGTATTTTGAAAAACATCAACATATGAAATGTTGGTGAGTTCATAAGTAATGTTTGAAATCCAATGTTTTGTATTGTTTTGAAAACCACCAGAAAATCCGATATTTTTTGAAAATAGTATAGTATAAAAGGTGTGAAGATCCATAAGTATGGTTGTTTGTTTCTATAAATGTAAGTGTACGATTTGTAAAACTTGGTATGTAGTTCGTAGGAGTAAGCATCATACATGCTCTTTGAGTTTTTTATTTTACATTTAACTTCAGTGTAGAGATTACATGACACAAAATTTCTAGTTGTAACAATGTTATAGACTTAGAATCTGTGAAAAATTTGCCTTACCCGTATTCTGTGTGAATTTGCAATTAAGGTCACTTATTCGAAGGTCTATCCTGTTTAGATTACACAAAGCTGGTATGCACTTCACAAATAGCGATGTAACTGATGAAGGTTTTCTAAATAATTATCTAGATAGTTTGTCTAATAATTATTCTCTTACCCTAAATTCTCGCATAGAAAACATAGTTGGACTCCATCCCCTCGGCAACCAGTATCCTCCGAATGAAGTCATAGCTGGTTGGTTTGGAGAAGAACCAGAGAATGATCACCCTATCCCCTTGAATGATCACCATGATGAAGACCTTTCATATGATGCTAACTCCGAACCAGAGGTTGAGAACCTACCCCGAGCAGCTCCCTTTCCAATTCCTAACCCTCGTCCGGATTTTCATGGCCCGACCCTGAGCGAGTGGAATGCTTGGCAACATGGAGCGAAGGACAAGATTAGACTATGCCATTTAATGGCGACCAAAGCTTTTACGGCTTGAACAATGGGGGCTCAGCAGATAGAATCTTGTCAATCTTGGTCCGCAGAGTGGCCCGAAATGAGATTCAAGGCAGGACAGCCCTACATCAGATTATCGAAGTTGTCGCCGATGTGAGAATACATACCCTCCGCACCATTCGTCTAGAAGATGCTCACGAGAGATCAGAGAGAAACCATGAAACCCTGCTCACGAGAGATCAGAGAGAAACCATGAAACCCTGCTCCAAGCACTGACAGAATCACGAGTCGAAGTTATAGAGTTCCGAGTAAGCCAGAGGGTGTACGAAAGACACCTACTTAACGTGGAACGTCAACTGGATGAACTGAGAGCTCATCAGAAGGATGATCATCGCCGGTAGTAGACGCTTTACTGTATTATAAAAAGGAATCGTGTTTTTTTTTCTATGCCCGATGTGGCATTTTCTATGAAATTATCTTGTACCGTAAGTACTTTAGTTAGGTCTTTATGCTGTCAAGAACTATCTTCTCTGGATACGATGTAAGACCTTTACAAGGTCATTTTCCCGAATCTTTACGTCGTGAATATCAAAGGTATTGACAGCCGGCTAACTTCTGTGTCATTCTTTATTCAAGTACTCTTATCATACTTTCATTGGGTCTATCTGAAACATGCTTTAGTCAAGTCATTGGACTATAGTGATTTATCTCCGGAGACATTTCCAAGTCTCTTTCAGTGGTTGGATCTTGTTATTCACCAACCCACGATACCTCGGCTTGCACAACAAACATCTTGAGACCATTCTACAAACTCACTTCCATTTTGTACTAGGACTGCATCATAGGGATGTAGGTCAACCTTTCGAGACCACACTCTTACTCTTTACTTGAACAATCTAAGTAAATCTAGGGTCAACCAGAATCGCTCACTAAATCCTTATCTTTCGTGTAAAAGAATCATGTCGTCATCCGGAAACAACCAGCCAAGCAAGGAGACCCCTACTTTTTTCTATGGACGCCGCTACTTTTCAAGCCACCGTTACAGCTGCCGTGATGGCTGCCGTGACAGCAGTCCTAGCAAACCGCAGCACTCCCAACGCAAACAAGGCTGAAAAAGGAGTTGACAATCCCGATCGTGTTAACGATCCGAGGAATCAACAAGTAGTAACAGTCGCCACCACCCAAAACAACAACTCAGAGTTCAAGAAAAGAAAACGTCAAGCCAAAGTGGAACGCAAACGGTTTCAGAGAATTGCCAGGCAACAACCACAAACCTCTGCCATCCCAGTACCGAGCAGACCATATAAAGGAACACTCCCGAAGTGCGACCGGTGCAACCACCACCACAAGGGAATTTGTCGAGCCTGGCAATGCAATAATTGCAACAAGATGGGACACATTGCTCGTTTCTGTAGAACTACCTCCACCGCTGGAGCAACTATAGTTTTCTATAGTTGTGGTGAGGCAGGTCACTATTACAGAAATTGCTCAAAAGTGGAGATCAATGAAAGCAACCGTGTCCCCATAACTCCTACTCGACATTTCACTTCCTCCACTGATGTGGGTGCTGTCCAGATATGTCACCAATGCGGTGAAATTGGACACCTCAAGAAGGATTGCCCGATAACGCAGAACTCTGGCGCAGACGGGAAAATTCTCAGGATCACAGCTGCAGGAGAGTCTACTCCGGAACCCACGTTAATGTAACTAAGGCGTTTCATTGTAACAGACTTATAAACTATCCACAACTAGTGCAACTAGAGTCTTACCTTTTTGCGAGATCCTGTTTGTATAAGGATGCCCGTGATGCGTATACTTGTCTTTTGTAGTATACCTTATTCGCAGCAATGGTCTTGACGTAAGTCTAAAGTATTGTAACTTTGTTGATGGTTGTACGGTTGTGTTTTGTCTGTAAACGTCTCATGTTCAAATCTGATGTCTTTAAGTTTCAGTATGATTTCGACATTATCATACGAATCGATTCAATTTGATCCTCACAAAAACAACTTCATGCGTACGTCTCCTTTTCAGTAAACGCCTTTTCCAGCGAAGCCGTCATATCAGAACACCGAAGTACTCATGCCAGGAGTACCTTTTAGTTATTTTCTTTCCGAAGAAATCCCCGAAGTACCACTCGTGCAGTGTGTCAAGTTTAATCCAAGGATTCATGCGATTGATCTATCACTAAGGAAGGTATACATAAGAGTGATATATAATCAAGCTTCTACAGGTTTAGAATTGATGATTCCACTTTAACTTCTTTTTCCCCGATAGGATGTGAGCTTAAAGAAGAATCAGTTATTCGACTACCTTTTCAATCTTAATTATATGCGACTCGTATACCCGAAATTGTGATTGTGAAACCATGTATGAATTCTAATATGAACTTCAGGACGGAGAACTGCTTAAGTCTACGAGTAATCACATCATCATGTGAACAAACTTAGAACCCAGTATAACTCCCGTAAACGGATCACCCTATAGTTTAAACACCTACGGAGATACAAGAACAGTCCGGACAACATAGCGAACTACACATAAATAGAATTAGAAGACTAGGTTTCTCACCATAGAGAACCCCGGTCATATTCTTCCAGAGATCGACGGATCGCATTGTATGTACCTCGGTTATCGAGGACTCCGTCAAGATTTTCATTAGAAATCGTTATCTCTGCCTCGCGTAGACAAAATGGTTGAGCAAATGCAAGGAAAGAATTCCTTTCAGAAATGAATCAGAGATCCGAATAACACCAGTTCGAGTGTTCTGGAAGGATGTCCGGAAGACTATCTTCCGAATTCGATGCGGACACTTCGAGTCCGTAGTGATACCCTTCGGATAGGACCAATACGCCCATAGCTTTCTTGAGCTAAACGAGTAGGGTACGTCTTTCTTACTTGGATCAGTTCGTCATTTCTCCAAGTAATGACTTACTTATTTACCCTTGTAGTAAGAAGAAAACCCATGGAAACATTTCCTACAGAGGAACTGTAGCGAAGTTCTCTAGGCAAGAGTTTTGAAATTGAAGAGTCAAATTTATATGACACACTGTTGTAATGTGGGAAACTTTGAGTACTCTTTCAATTTGTCAAAGCCGTTGAGCATTTGTCGACACCAGAGACGCCGACAGTCGTTCGCCAAATTCTAGGTCTTACCGACCTACCGTCTTAGTTCATTCAAGAACTCCTTGCAAATTACAGAAACCCGTACCAATTTAACCCAGCAAGGGGTGGCCTTTGACTGGGAAGTTAAGCAAGAAAAGGAACCTTTGGAATTCCAAGTGAGTGACCAAGCTCTTTAGGTTAACTCACTCTAGGAATGGCTTAATACACTTCGTATCGCGTGGAAAGCTAAATCCAATATAGACCGGACCTCCGAGATTCTTATCAGAATCGGCCCTGTGCCTCGCACAAACTAGACCTACTCCGCGAACTCAGTAACGTACATCCTACTCTTCGCGTCTCGATCATGAAACCATGCCTTTCCGTTAGGACTCATGTAAGTCCACTCGTCGATATCCTCGCCATCGTATTAGAACCGTAGTGACCCTCGACCGAGAGGTCAAGCGGACGAAGCAACGCCGTCACCAGTTAGTGAAGGTTTGTTGGCATGCCAACCGATAACCTGATTTCACTTAGGTGCGCTAGAACCAATCGATTAGGAAGTTTCCTCCTCACGACTCGATCATTCGTACATACTGCCTTGCCTAAATTCTAATTTCGGGACGAAATTCCCTTCAACAGGGGGATGATGTAACAACCCGAAATTTCCATTCTGAACAAACCATTTGAAACCAATAGAAGTAGAACAGTTACAGTGAAAACTCAAATTTCGAGTATAAGTTTGGCAGTTTTCAGGATTTTACACTTAAGGATATATTAGGAGAGTGGATGCACTAGGGTTTTGTGCGACACTGTTATTCCAATACTCTAGGACATTAGAGTTCGTTCCAGGAATAAAAATATTTTCTACCAAAAATATCTCAGGACTATAAATAGAATTCTGAACCAAATTGGTTCATTTGTTGAATTCCATTTAGAGAAAAGTCAAAATTCTCTCTCACGGAGTTTACGGCCATAAACTTCAAGGGAATATGGTCCCAGGGCCGTAAACTCCTCAAAGGAGTTAATAAGAAGCCCAAACACTTGATCTAGCCTTGAAACAATTCACCACTTAAGTTGTGGTAATTCTAAGCTTCATTTAGAAACTTGGTTGAGAGTTTACGACCAGGAGTTTACTCCCCTGGGCCGTAAACTCCAAAACATATGGCCATTAGACCATAAACTACCATTAGGGGCATTGCACTCCATTGTTGCAACCCATTAGCCTCCTAGCACTTGACCAAAAGTGTTTTCCTCGCGTTTAAATGTTTATACTTGTGTAATTAGTGTGTTAATCACTAATTATTTATATACATATGTCTTCATATGTAATTAGGATCATTGTGTGTGTCTAAAGTCTTCACTTGACGCCAAGCACTTGTCCGATCCTTCATTACGATAACAGTTTGTTCAATTCCAGTCACTTACTGCAGGTGAGTTCATATCCCTTCAATAATGTTTTAAACTATTTTTAAATGTTTTATGGGGGGATACAAGTCGAATCATGCTAGTTATTATATCAATCACATGTGATTAATAAGTAGAATTATGCTAGTTATTATATCAATCACATGTGATTAATATGCAGCATTCAAATGATTTACTACACATTAGCCGTTTTACAAAACAATTTCCTTCAAATGATTTTTATAAACATTTTATATGTTTTAAACTCCATAATACACTGTATGTTTTACTCTGTATATTACATTTCAAATTTATTTACAATTGTGTTTCAAAGAAATGTTTCTTTGTACTAAACTATTTTATCAAACCCATGCCTTCAAATTGTTTTATAGATTGACATCAAGTCGATCTTTTCTTAAAATAATAATTATATTTCAAATGTCTTACAAAACTTATTTACGCTTTTATGTTATAAATTCCATGCCTCTATATGTATATTTATATAAGAAATGTTTAAAATACTTAGGAAGGCTATCCACCCTATTTCCTTTTCGCGCTTGAGATGTGGTCTGGTGGGATATCGGGTACTCGTCCGAAAGTCATTTAAATATTAGTTATATATCATGTGTACGTATATAGTCATAAAAGGTCCTTCCAGTTCATCCCATGCCCTTGGGTAGCAAGGGTATACATCCTTGTCCATACGTACCAGTTAGATTACTAGTAAACTACCATATGGGTAGTTTAGGAAGATACTAGAACGCGATATCATACTATGAGTCAGTTCATTCATGAGTCAATACTTACTACTAGAAGAACATATATAACTATACTAGAGAAGAACATATACAACTATACTAGAGAAGAACATATACAACTATACTAGAAAGAGAACATATACAACGATACTAGAACGATTACATTACTATACTTGCTAGGTAGAGAGCACGTACATTACAGCTAGAACAGTTCATTACATTACACTTACATGAATACGTCAATAATTGTGATCCACTGTATCGGAGCATGCCTTAAATGTCATATCCCGAGTTGTAGCCAGAATTCTTTCGGAGGGAGAGCGTGAGTTTGCGTATAGATCTATACTGGATTGACTATCCTACACCTTGCTGCTAGCTACAGCCGGACGTGCAGGTCTGCGGGTGCCAAACGTCATTCCGTTATTATGACCATTCTTATGTCGTTGTTACTAGTCAATAGTATGGTACAATTAATCACATGATGCCTTAATATAAATCCGGTTTAAGGTAGTTAGTACAACAGTAGTTCTTATAGCGCTACGTTTTAGTACTACATTAATTTTCCCTGTACATAAATTTAGTGATCTTATCACTTAAACTATAAATGTAAAAACCATATTTTGTTAATAATAGTTAGACTTGGGAAAATTACACACTTTTACATGACACGAACATATAGAACAGTTAAGTCTTGGTAGAAGACTACATTGAGAACAGTTAAGTCTTGGTAGAAGACATCTTTTTATAAGGTAGGAATCATAGGGATTTCTAGGTTTTTCAAACATTTACAGTTCATTTACAAACATTTTCATACTTATAGTCCATTTACAAACATTTTCTTACATACAAATTAAGACACTAAAATACTTATGATCTCACCAACTTCAAAGCTGATACTCGCTTTCTAAATTACTTGTATCCTTAGGTCATCATAGATAGGTACTGATGCAAGGAGAAAGGAAGATGGGGCTTGTTCAAGACTCATCTTTCATTTTCATTTATGCTTTAGTGTTTATCAAAATTTGACAGAAAACATGTATAATAATTATATTATTAATGCAATGGATGATGTTGTTGCTTGTTTACTACTTTTCATTGTTGTGATACTGTACATGACGTCCTCCGCCCCAGAACGTTTCCGCCGTTCTTGGTTTTGGGGTGTGACATTTAGACTTGGAGTTTCAGGTGGGCGACATTGTTTTCCTAAATATGTCACCTTGGAAAGGTGTCATCTATTTCAGGAAGCACGGCAAGCAGGGCCCCAAGTACATCAACCCTTTCTGGGTTATAGCCCGGGTGGGCAAGGTGGCGTATCGATTGCATCTTCTGACATAGCTCAGCCATATCCACAACACTTTTAATGTTTCTCAACTGTATAAGTGCTTGGTGGATGACTTAGCAATTGTGCCTTTAGAGGATATTCGAGTTGACGACAACCTAAATTGCATCGAGAGACCGATAGTTATTCTCGATATGAAGATGGAGGAGCTGAGGAACAAGAGGGTGGAGCTGGTGAAAGTGATGTGGCGGTACTGTAGGGGCTTGGAGTTGAATTGGGAGCCCGAGGAGGAGATGAGGGAGCGCTACCCGAACTTGTCTCCCGACTCAGCAGACTTCGACGACGAAGTCTAAGACAAGTGGGGTAGAATTATAATGTGTGGTTCCTAGTACGCATTTAAATAATAATTTATTCATTTCCATAAAGCAACTCGACGAGTTGGTAGCGCCAAACTTTTCGAGTAGAGATCAAAAGAGACATGAGATTTTAAGTAACCTACTCGACGAGTTAAGAGCCCCAACTCGACGAGTGGGGTTGCCAGGATGAAACCCTGATTTCGGGGTTTTGCACCCTATTTAAGAATCCTAATCCCCACTTGCTAGCCTCATTTCCAGCCTCCAAGTCTCAAACCCTAGATTTAGAAACCCTAATGCAAGTGTGAGCTTGTGAGCCATTTTTTAGTTAAACTTTGTGTGTTACGAAGCTTGTGAAGGACAGAGAAGCTTATGGATTCAAGAAGAAGTTAGTAGATCAGGGACTTCATTTCTTCCTCATCATTTTCTGGTAAGCAAGACTCAGACTTGCTTAGTAGCTTCTTAGATTTCTTTATCACCTTCCTATTGGGTTTCTGGTCCAAGAAGGTTAATCTTTTGGATATGGACGTCCCAAGTAAGTGAACCATCAGATCTGGAACCATGGAGGGCTTTCATTGCATAAAGGTGCAAACTTTATGACCATTGAAGCCCCATGCAAGCCATAGGATGAAATTTTGGCCTTTTAAGCTCCAAAAGGCCATCCATGGAGTGAAAGGTGGAAGATTTACGTGATCATGTAGTATTTAGGCTCTAGATCTCTATTTGTATGCTTTAGTTTGGAGTTTGGATGGCTTGTGGACCAAGATCTAAGTCCTAAAGAGTTAGGGTTTAAGCTAAACCCATTAAGTAAAGGTATTAACAGGTAAAGTTGGAAACTTTACCCTTAAAAGAACATTTTCACTATATATGAGAAGCATGAAGCCTAGATCTGAAAGGTAAGGACTTAATGCATTATGGTGGCATAAAGAGACTAAGGAACTCGTCGAGTCCATAGAGGAACTCGATAAATTAATTCAACTTGCCCCGATTCTAAATAGGGTAGACCTCAATTAACTAGTGTTTTCACGACTACAAGTAGCAAAAAAACTCGACAAGTCAGGGGGGCGACTTGACGAGTTGGATCGCAATTCCAGGGTTCCTGATTTGTAGAACTCCACGAGTTGTGTCAACCCAGAATGTTGACTTTGACCAGAATGTTGACTTTGACCAGAGGTAAAATGGTGATTTTACCCTAAGAAGGATTATTGGATTTTTAACTAAGTGCTATTATGATATTGATAGTCGGGGGGCCGTTGGAGCAACCGTTAGAGATTCGTCACGTGAGATTGCATAGTTAGCTTTGCATGGTGAGGTATCTCCTAGTTTGAACGGGTCGAAGGCACCATGGTCGGCCCTTATATGTTATGTGTATAGATCGGTCACTGAGTGTTGGCGTGACATATATCTCATCAGTAGCCGAGTGTGGGCAGGGCATGTATCTCATAGCATTATTTGATTATGTATATAGGACTAGTTGATAAACTTAATTTTACTTGTTTTCTGTGTGATCCTTGTATGTATGCTTAGTAGCTAAGTGTGAATGAGGCATGTATCTCATAGTTGGCCGAGTGTGGGTAGGGCTCATATCTCGTAGCTAGTGGAGTGTGGGCGAGGCTTGTATCTCCTAGTTAACAGAGTGTGGGTGGGGCGCGCATCTCCCAGAGTGTGGGTGGGGCGCGCATCTCCCAGAGTGTGGACGGGGCCCATATCTCCAAGCAGCATGATTATGTGTATGGTATGTGGTAGTTTGGGGAGACTCACTAGGCTTTGTGCTTATAGTTTTCAGTTTTGGTTTTAGCTACTTCCAGTAGCAATGGGAAGATCTCAGGATGATTGTAGTGCACACACCATTTGATTAGTCTGGGATGATTTACTCTGATGTTTGTACATGGTATTATGATTCAATGCCTTGATATGACATTTTGGAATACTATCACTAATGTTTTTATGAGATGATTTGGTTTACTATGGTTTTATTTATAAAATAAAAATGAACTTTTTGGACCGTATTTTTAGGATGTTTGATGTTGGTATAAGAGCCTCGTTTTGAGAGATTTTGGTACACTCTCGGGTTTGTTTGAAATCAAACTAAGGACTTGGTATAAAGATTTTCAATAGTAAAACTATTTTTATGAAAAGGATTTTTGAAAAGATAAAAAGGGTGTGGTGCATGTAATCAGCCGAGGTCAAATAAGTACTCCCAAATTACCCATACAAGATTATGTTATCATATGTTTATGAGAACTACATGCTAGATTAGGGCTAAGGATCTAGGAAGGATGCCTTATGTGCCTGTTATATGTGTATGAGCTTATAAACAGCATGCTAGTACTGATTAGACAGTGATATGATGGCCTGATTAGGATATGCTTGATTATGTTCACACAATGGTCGAATGCAACTTGTTTTGTGATTTTAGGAGTTCTAGTTATCTCTAACTAACTATTAAATGAATATGTTAAGTTACATATTGCGAGGACTAAATAATTTCAGAAGGCTAGGTTTAGCCTTATTTCACAGCTATTGTTTGAGTATAATCGTTGTGGGGTAGGACCGCTCAATCGAAGAATTATCTAGTCTTAGTGGTATGTAATGGTATTCACGAGCAAGTTAGGGGAGATAACAGGGACTTCTTATGCAACTAATGGCGGAGAGTGGGATGGTGATTGCCCTGGGGCAAGCCTAGGATGAGATTAGTGCATGAAGCAGTAGTAGTAGAAGGGACTTGATGAAGTCAAGGCAGTTCTTGAGGAAAGTACGAATAGATGTGGAAGGTAGTATGGGCCCTTACTACTGAAAGCAGAGGATCCATACTCCAATCAAGGAAGCCTAAGATGAATCTAGGGAAATTATAGTATACGTGATCCCTCGAGATATCATGAGTATTCTGATGTTTGTTGTGATGTGTTTTTTCAGTGTTCTGACACTACGCACTAGAGCAGCCGGTAGTCTAGGCGCTGGTGAGGGATCAGGCTCAGGTTCTAGAGTTGGGTAGCTAGATAACTAGATGAGGGATTTTATCTCATCTGAGAGCACACACAATATTTTGGATCAGACTCATGTGATCATTGGCACAATCAAAGAGGGTATCTTGGAGCTTTTGGATTAGAAACTGAGTGCATTCTGCACCGAGGTGGCAGCCATGATAGGGTCGCACACACTCACGTTTAAGGAGTTTAGAGCTTATGGAGCTCCCGACTACCATGGGGCTCAGGATCCCATTTCTAGCAATAGATGGTTGGCTGATGTTGCCAACGCTTTCGATACGAGTAGATGTATTGAGGGGGACAAGGTCCAACTGGCTTCCTGTCTACTGAAGGACAGAGCATGTGACTCGTGGAAGGAGGTCGAACATGCCATTGGGGACGTTGTAGCTCTTAATGCGATGACTTAGTGTGAATTTCCGGACAGGTTCAGGGACGAGCTCACACCTGTGATTGAGGTGCAACAACTTGCTAAGGAGTTCCAGGATCTCCGACAGACGACTGAGACAGTGACGGAGATCACCGCTATGTTCAGGGAGAGGGACCTTCTCGTTCCACAGTACGTGGCAGACGAGGAGATGAAAAGGGCCCAATATCTTGGGATATTAAGGAGCGATATTTGACAGTTCGTGATATGATTGCCCTGGTTAAAGAGAAAGTGAGAGAGAAAGAGATTGATTTAGAGATAGAGAGGAAGAGGAAACCAGATACGGAATCTGTTATGGAGTGTTCCAGAAAGAATCCCAAGGTTTATTCCCGATGGAAGGACCTGCAGGTCCTAGGCCGCTGCAGCAAGTATGGGATGTCGCACGAGGGGACGTGCAGGGCTGGTAGTTCGGGCTACTTCAAGTGCGGCCGAATTGGTTATGTTAGCAGGGAATGTAATGCTACCACCCCCGCTCCGATAGTATTTGATATGATTTGCTTTTAGTGCAATCCGAGGGGCCACAAGAGGTCCCAATGTTCGAGTTTAGCAATAGCAGGGTAGGTAACGACACCCTCTCCTGCTACCTCAAGGATTACCGATGGTTTCCAGGGACGGGCGAAGGCGCAAGTGCAAAGATTAGAGCCTTCCAATTGACTGCAGATGAGGCACGTGCAACACCCAACGTCATGACAGGTATACATCTTTTCCTTATCCCTTTATTTATATTTATTGGTACTTATGTTTATGTGTTTCACTATAGGATCACTCCTTGTGAACGACATATCAGCTTTGGTACTATTCGATTTGGGGGCTACCTGAAATTTTGTGTCGCTCGCTCTTTGTAAGCAATTTGTTGGAGCTTGTAAGAGTTAGTTTTGTTGTAATTAGTCGAAGAACATTTTGACCTCTTCAAATGTTTTGTAATCTATTTTACTAGGGCACTTTTATAAGAAGCTTAAGTGTTTATGCCTTAGTATATTTTTTTTACGCTTTCTGTTTCCTATAAATAGGATCATTTTACTAGAGTTAGATAAGTTTTACAGTCTTGTCTATTGTTCTCTGTAAACTCAAAGCGTAATAAAGCTGAAACGAAATCTTACTTACATTCAGTGTTAAATCTCTCATACATTCTTCAATATTAACTCTTATTCATTTTCATACTCGATTCGTTGTTTCATCAATTGGTATCAGAGCAGGAATCATATATGTGATCTGATTTTCATTTGTTCAAAAAGTTTTTGAATCAACTTTTTGGTTCAAAAGTTTCCGCACTTTTTGAAAGTGAAAAATTCTCTTAGATCTAAGATTGTGATTCGATTCTGCATTTGAATTGTTGAATCGAGTGTTCTAATTGATTTTGTGAGTCGTTTTAGCTAATCGTTTTCAAATTCTCGTTGTTATTTCAAAAATCTGTAAAAACTTCATATGTTCATCAATGGCGAACTTCAATCTCAATTCAATGACTTCGTTTTCTCAGCTACTAGGATCATCAACCAAAATTCCAATGTTAATTCCTGAATGTTATGATCAATGGGTTGATCGTATGCAGGATTATCTAAATGGTCTTGATGAAGAATTGTGGTTGTGCATTCCTGGTAATGTCAATCCTCCGGTGAACGTTCAATCGATTGGATTATCTTCTTCAAGTTCTGGTAATTTGAATCATACTGATTGTTTGAAGAAACTGGAAAAGAAGTGTATGAGGGAATTACGAGGTGATTTACCTCCAGTTGTATACAATTACGTAAGGAGTTGTACAACTTCTAAAGAGATCTGGAACAATTTGAAAGATAAATTTAAAGGAAGTGAAAACACAAAGATCAATTCAGTCAAACAATGCTTAGTTGAGTTGAAAGACTTCAGAAAAAAAAGAAGGTGAAACAATTGAAGTGTATTATGATCGTCTGAACGAGTTAATCTACCATTGGAATCGCTATGGAATCACCAGGACTTCAATGGAATTAAGTGTTATCTTTGTGATGGGTCTTCGAAATGAGTGGAGAAGTGTGAGTATGATGGTAAAGAATCAGCAAAGTTTTGTTACAGCAACACTCAACGATCTATACAACCAGTTAAAAACTCATGAAACTGAAGTTAATGGAATAGCTAAAGAATCAAAGCTGAGTTTGGGAGGTCCATTGGGACTTGTATCCAAGGTGTCTGAGAAGGAAAATGAAAAAGGTGATTCAGATGAAAAAAGAAGGATTCATCATGAATTCTGATGATGAGGAAATTCTATTTTACTCGAATAATCGTGTTAAGAAGTTTTTCAAAAAGCCTTTCGATCCAAAGGCTAAGCAAGTTGAGGCGAAAGGAAGTGTTGTGAGTAAAAGTGTCAGTGATGAGAAGAAGAAGGTTGAGAAGAATGATTTTAAGGTGTCCAAAGAAAAGAGTGTGAAAAAGCTAAAAGGTGATTCGGGTGTAGATTGCCACTACTACAATGGAGCCAATCATCTTTCGAATAATTGTATGCTTAGAAAGAAGGACGAAAGCAAGAATAAGGTTAAAGATGAAGCTTATTATTCTAAGAATATTGAAGAGTTGCGTGCGAAGTCATAGAATTTGTCGCTGGTAGCAAGGGATGAGCAAGAGGAAGATGGAACCTATCAAATCTGGTCATTTGGATCAGATGATGAAGAAATGAGGAATCCAACACATGGGGCAATGTATGCGAAGATGCAGGAGGATTCTGATGAAGAGGAATAAGAAGTGAAAGGAAGATGCTTCGTATCCAAGGCAGCTGACAAATCACGAATGACAAAAAGGTACCTAATATTCTCGAGTCTTTTAATATTCCAATAAATTCATATAACTCTGAACTTGTTTCTTTTGACGAAACTGCTACTTATTTTGATTTGATTGTTGTGTCTGCTAGCAATGAAGCTAAGAAACTGTCTTTGGAATTGTTAGAGACCAAAAAGCGCCTAGATGCAAAAATAAGTAAAGTTGAATGTCTAGAGTTACAAATAACTAATATCATGTATGATAGGGATTCATTATCAAATGATGTTAAACTTTTGCTTTCTCAAAGAAACATATAATGTAATTCTGCTAAGATGTTCTATGGTAAGTTGACTTAGTTGCATCATTCATGTGAAATCAGTAAAGAGCAACATAGGAAATTACTACCTTTTCTAGAATATGAGAGGGCGAATGTAAATAATGTTTCATATGATTGTGAGAAGATAATTGCTGAATCTGACAAAGTTCTTGATGATAGATATAAATATGGAATTATCAAAATTGATGAATGTCTTGATACAAATGAATTAGTTAAAATAGTAAATGACACTTTGACTAAATGTGAACAAATTCGAATTTTGAAAAAGACAGAGAATTCAACATCTGATTCGAAATCTAATTTTGCTGATATTGAAGGTAATTCAGACAATATTAGTGAAATTAGTGATCTTGAGGATGTTGATTATTCCCAGTTGTCTATTGTTAATGTTGGATCAACATCTAAAGTGAACAAAAATGTTAAAGATTTGAAAGTTAAGGTTGAAACTGATAAATCCTCAAATTCAAAAGTTTGTGATTTGGACTTCGTGGAAATCAAAGATAGTTAAACTGATGATAGTGATGATGAAGATGAGGAGAAAAAATCAAAGAACAAGAATTCTTTGAAGGAAGAAGAAATTCCTCGAATTGTGGTTGATCAAGTGTATGGTGATACTCACAAATACGAATAAGTGTTGAATGAACATGGTGCTCATGTTTTGGAAACTAACACGATGGTTTATCCAAAATTTAAGTGTTCAGATGATGTCATATTTCCAAACCAAGTCTTTGTGAGTATTGGAAATGTAGAAAATGTCAAACCAGAGTTCAAAAAAGTTAGTTGAAGAAGATAATTCGAAAACAACAAATGATGGTTTCTTCGCAAATCAAAGCACCGTTGAGAACAACTTTACAATTAATTTGTATGCTTTTCAATGACAAAAACCACGAAGAAAATGGATTGAAAAGTCAAAAATTGTGAAAGAAGTTTTAAAACCAGTCGTTGAGGAAACTAAAACAATTGTCAAACTAAATTCAAAAGAATTCAAAGCACAAATTGACAAATTTTGGAAAGAAAAGCAAGGAAGAAAATATTTTGGCAGACAATTGAGTCTCAAAAGAAAACTTCGTTATGACTGTGAAATTAATGAATTTTTCAGACGAAATGAAAAATCCCGCTCAAACAAATAAATATAGGTCTGAATCACAATCATCCAAAACAATTTTCAAAGCTAAAAGTTCATCTTATTCAACATATAAACCAACTTCGTTTCAATCAACTCATTCAAGGTCTGAAGTGAATAAACAAACTATGTTTTCGAAAGATTCAAAAACTAATATTCCAAGGGAATGTTCAAATGATTTAAAACCGTTCTCACAACATCAACATTTTAAAACAACGGTTGATACATCATATGCTAATTCTTTTCTAACAAACCCAAAAGTTGATTTCGTTCCTCAAATGCCAAATTTTCGTAATCATACGAAGAAACAAAATTTGAAAAGTTCGCATGAAAAAGGGATAACTTCAAGGAAGAATATTGATCATTGGCTCGAAGGAAAAGGTAAAGTGAATCAGTCAAGCAAATACTCAAGGGAGCAAATTAACGAAGCCTATGAGAAGTATGTGAGTACTTCATCAAACGGAAGTTCATCTTCTAAGGATTCAAACATCTCTATAAAAGCATGGAAGCCAGTTGTAAATGCAAGAAAAGTTCAATCACAAACTAAGAATGCGAAGGGTAATGTCATTGAACATCCAAAAGTAACAAAATCTTATGTTTCAGTTCCTTTAAATAAAGATGTGGACTTAATTGATAGTCTCAAAACTAGAGTTTGTTATTGGGTTAAAAGTTCTTCATTAAATTCTATCTTGAAATCTAATTTCCAAGGACCCAAAAAGCCTTGGGTGCCTAAAAATTTTCAATGATTGCAGGTACTATGTGACGAGCAATATAATAATAAATGGTACATTAATAGTGGTTGCTCTCATCACATGACTGGGAAGAAGGAGAACTTAAGAGATTTTCGAAGTTTGAAGAATGTTGGAGTAGTTAAATTTGGAAACAATCAAACTTGTCAAGTCAAAGGCTACATGAAAACTACGAATGGTCAATTCACATTGAATCAGGTTGCTTATGTCGAAGGTCTTCAACACAACTTGATAAGTGTATCACAACTTGTTGTGGGCACTGGAAATCAAGTACATTTCAACGAAGAGGGAAGCATCATTTCGAATGTCAATACAAAAGAATTTTTTCTCAAATCAAAAAGGAAAGGTGACATGTTTACATTAGACATCAATCCAATTGTAGGCAAACCTGATGTATGTCTTCTTTCGAAAGTAACATCAGACATTAGATGGCTTTGGCATCGAAGACTTTCACATCTCAACATTCAAAATATCAACAAACTTGTTGTTGGCAAGCAACATAAACAAGGTCATCCAATCACGATTGATTCGAAGATTGTTGAACCACTGGAGCTTTTACACATTGATTTGTGTGGTCCATCAACAATTTCAACAATTAACAAGAAACGGTACATTTTAGTAATTGTTCATGATTTTTCAAGGTTCATGTGGGTTTATATTCTCAGAATTAAATCCGAAGTTGCACAAATCATTATTGATTTTATCAAAAAGATGGAAACAACGCTGAAGAAGACGGGTCGAGAAATCAAGAGTTATCATGGAACTAAATTTAAGAACAATGTTCTTGATTCATTTTTGGTGGACAAAGTAATTTTGCAAAAATTTTCGTCTCCATATACACCACAAGAAAATGGTGTCGTTGAACGAAGAAATAGATATGTTGGGTAGCATAGCGTTTTTGATGTATTGCGTCTATTGGGCTCAGTTATTAGTCCAAGTTTTGTTACTCCGGTTTGGGCCTGTCCAACCGAGAGCCTGATAGGGTTTAGTATATATTGATATGCTTGCATGCATATTAAGTTAACGATTGATAGCGATAACGATAGAAAAGATTATTACGATAGATCAGAGATTTATTTCTTCATCGTTCTTGTAAACCCTAAATCCTCTACAGTGGAAGTTCTTTATCGAGCACTGCTGAGGATTGTTGATCAATCATTCGACACACTTTGATCCATTATTGTGTTAATCGCTGTTTTCATATTTATTATTTTACCTGTTTTAAAGATCTAATCGATCTTCAAGTTAGTTATTAACTCATCAATTGGTATCAGAGCAGGAGGCTGTGTAATTCATACACTTCTTTTCTGTGAAAAAGGTTTCAATTATGGTTATTCCGCATTTACTGATATTTATTGAGCCGACATCCCATAATTGACGTAACTCGGTATTTATTGTTTTGCCCTAATTTAATACATTACAAGTCTGATCTTTTAACAGGTTATTCGATCAAGCATGGACGAGTCACAATCCAATCCCATTAATATTTCGAACAGCATTGGATCAACAACGAAGATTCCCATCCTTTACACCCATGATTATGAAGTCTGGGCACATCACTTTGAAGACTATGTTATAGGATCTGAGGACAATGGATAGCTCATCTGGGAAGCAATAGTATCTGGACCCTTTGCTCATTCAGCAACTTCAAGGATTATTGAAACTCAGAAGGAGTATAATGATCTTTTGAAAGACGTTAAAGATATTTCTCAAGACGAAAAAGATAAATTTCAGTGCAATATCAAAGCATTGAGATTAATCAGATTCGCTCTTCAATCCGATACTTTCAGGCTGGTGAGTTCATGCACAACTGCAAAAGAAATATGGGACAGGCTACGAGAATTGTACTCTACAGACGAAGATCTTGAACACTCCATTCAAACCTTACTCTTGTCCGAGTTTGGTGAATTCAAGCAGGGAACCGAAGAAACCGTGAATCAAACGTTCGATCGCTTCAATCATCTTCTTAGCAAGATGATTAAACATGACATCGAAAGGAAGCTTATTGAGCAGAAGGTTACGTTTTTGAACGGCCTCAGATCTGAGTGGAGAGCAGTTGTGTCCATAGTTAAAGCGCATGAGCAATTCAAATCCTACTCTTTGGCGAAACTGGTGGGCATCCTGAAATCTCAAGAAAAGATCGTGTTACAGGAGAAAAATGTGGTTTCAAGCCTGGGTTTGTTGGCCCTCCTGTCCAAAAGCAAAGCGGTGATGGAAGAAGAAGACCTCAACTTGGAGGACTATGACCTCACTTCTGAAGACTATGCTATGATGGTGTCTAACCCCAAGAGGTTCATCAAGAAGAGATTTCCCACCAACAAGAACCGAAATTGGCAGGGGAGTTATAGTTCTGAAAAGGTCAAAGATGAACCGAAGGCAGAAGAATCAAAGAAGGAACCGAAAGCTGAAGGAGATTCGGGAGTGAGCTGCTATTACTGTGGAGGAAAGAACCACTATGCAAAAGATTGTGTCCTCAAGAAAATGGCAGAAAAGGATGACGAAAAAGATGAAGAAGCTTTGTTGCAGAGAAAGCTGGATGAGATCAGGAAGAAGAAATCTACTACTAACCCTTCTATGAATGCTTTAATATTGCAGGGTTCGGTAGCGGATGATGAGTTCGGTGGCGTGGAGGTCTGGTCAACCGACTCTGAAGATGATGAAGTAAGGAAGCCTTCTCATGGAAAGGCTTATGTGGCGAAAGAAGAGAGCAGTGGTGGAAAATGCTTGATGGTGTCCGATGTATCTCAGATGATGGGATACAATACTGATGGTGGGAATGAAGGCACGAAGGAGCAATAGGATTTGTGCTTCACAGCAAAACCGCTCAGTGTGCAGTTCAATGAGCTTGATGAACAGATCAAGAAGGTACAATCCGTTTTTGTTTCATTCAAAGTCCCACAATGCTCATACGAAAAAGAATTAAAAAATGTTAATTCAAGAATCTCTCATCTAGACAGTAGTTTAACTCAAACTCGAGTCACCAATTCTAACCTAACTGACCAAATAAGCAGGGTGTCTTCGAAGAGTGAGGAACGGAGAATGTGGATCGAATTGAAGGAGTCGGAGTTAATCAAAACAAAAGATGAAAACATTTATTTGCAAAGAGACAATTGAAAGCTTTTAAAACAGAGAAATGTTTTTTGTTTGATTGCTAAATGTCTTTATAGTAATATCACTCAGCTTCATTTGGACTGTGAAATAGGACAAAAGATTCATCGCATGATTTTACCCTTCCTTGAGTTTAAGGAGGATGAAATTGATGCTGAAGCGTATAATTGTGAAAGTGTTATTTCGTCTGAGGAAGTTAATCCGACGTATATGTATGGACTGGACAAAATCGAATCTTTCATTAAGTCCAAGGACCATAAGGACATGCTTAAAAACCTTTTGGATGAAAATGATAAACTGAAACTGAGGACCGAAACCATACAAAAATTTGACTCATTGAACGCCAACTTGAGCTCAGAAAATAAAATTGATGTTGAAAATGCATCTGAGCTTAATGAGGACGACAATATGAGTGAAATTTATGTAGAGGACACAGTTGATTGTTCAGAATATGTCAAGTGCGAACCCAAAAACCACAAGAATCTCATCTCAAAAAATTCAGTGGATTTTGCTCGTTTGTCCCAACAAAAGTCCCCGATCCTTGCAGAAAAGGCAGTAGTATACCAAAAAGTAAGAACAACTCCAAATCAGGTGTATAAGGTCACAGGCGTAACCGAACATCAGACCGCTGAACTCACAACAATTGTAAAAGAAGACAATGCTGATGGCTGCGACGAGTTCTTATGGTCAGCTCCCATCGACAATGCTGATGAAATGGTAGATCTATCTGAAAGGACTTCATGGAAAAGCAAAGGCAGATATGTGCCAGAACCTTTGAATAAGCCTGATAGCTTCAATGTGCCAAGTACTAGTGGTACAAAAGATGTTCCTCAAGAAAAAGGAATTCCTGCAAAAGAAGTCACTCCTTTAAGCGAAACATCATCAGTTCAGAGTGAACCAGCTAAAGGAAAACAGAAACCAAAAGCCAATATCCATCATCAACCGAAGCACATGAGAAATCAAAAACAACAAAGGAATCAGAGATACAAGAAGAATCTCTCTGAAAGAAAACAGTTTTGGCAAGCTCAAAATGCCTATTTCTCACATCATGACAGGAACTTAAAGTCAGAGAAAAGTCATGTTAAATCACAAGAGAGCATTAACGACCGAAAGCAGGGGTTTGGTTCAGTGAACAACATCAACCGAAAGCAGAAGTTCAGTTCAGAGATTGACATCAACCGAAAGCAGAGGTTCGGTTCAGAGAACAAAAGAGATCAAAATTCTAGGTTCGGTCCCACTAATGATCAAAAGCAAAAGGGTCACCTAGAATCTCATGTCAAGAAATCATCTTAGTCTAAGTTCTTTCATTCTAACTCTTCTAATTCTTCAAATGCTTCTAATTCTTCTCCACCTCGTTCCAAATTCCATTCTGTTCACTCTCAGAAACCTCAATCATTAACTAAACTGAAAGGAAAACTGAAGGTTTCTTCAGTTAAACCAGAGTCCAAACCAAAAGCAACGAATCCCAATAAAATTAAAGTTTTCACCATCAAAAAGAAAGATGAAACAACACTAATAAAAACAACATATCTTGTTGACATCTCTCTTACTATTCCCGTTCCTGTGAAAGGCTCACGAGGACCCAAGAAACTTTGGGTTCCTAAATCTGCTTAATTTTTGCAGGTTATCAGTGACGAGCAGTTTGACGAAGAATGGTACATTGACAGTGGCTGCTCGCGTCACACGACAGGAAGGAAGGAAGAGCTAAGGGAATACAGGTCTCTTTCAAACGGTGGAAATGTCAAGTTCGGTAACAACTCCTTCGGCACCATAAAAGGCTACGAAATGATTACAAACGGTGATTTCACGATTAGGAAGGTTGCATACGTGGAAGGACTACAACATAGCCTCACTAGTGTATCTCAGCTTGTTGGAGGTACCGGTCTCAAGGTTTCATTTGACGATGAGGGTTCTGAAATCATTGAGAAGAAGACGAAAAGAGTTATTCTCAAATCGGAGTGTAAAGGTGAAATGTTTCCCCTAAACCTCAAACCTATCAAAGGGAACCCAACTATCTGCCTGTTATCCAAAGCACAATCTGACGAAAGATGGTTGTGGCACCGAAGGCTCTCTCATCTCAACTTTAAGGATATTAACAAACTTGTCACTGAAGGTCATGTTCGAGGTCTTCCATTGCTCAAGTACGATAGAGATCATTTGTGTGCTGCATGTGAAATGGGGAAGCAGGGTCGTCAAAGTCATCCATCTATAATAAACACTAAAGTTGTTGAACCAGTAGAATTGCTTCATATTGATTTGTGTGGTCCATCATCTATCGAAAGTATCGGTGGTAGCAAGTACATTCTTGTTATTGTTGATGACTTTTCGCGTTTTACATGGGTGTTCTTTCTGAAGCTTAAATCTGAAGCGACTTACAAGCTAAAGGTGTTCATCAAGCAGATTGAAATACAGCTGAAGAATGTCGTTCACAACATCAGGAGCGATAATGGACTGGAATTCAAAAATAAAGAATTTGAAGAATTCTTGGCAGAAAAAGGAATCAGTCACAACTTCTCAGCTCCCTATACTCCTTAACAAAATGGAATTGTCGAAAGACGAAATCAATGTTTGTGTGAAGCAGCCCGAACCATGCTAAGTTTCGCTTCCTTACCTTTATATTTTTGGGCTGATGCTATTTCTGTTGCTTGTTTTACACAGAACAGGTCATATCTCAACAAGCAATTCACTCTCACTCCTTATGAGATCATCAACAACAGGAAGCCAAATGTCAAGTTTTTCCATGTGTTCGGTTCACCGTGTTTCAACTTCAATTCTAAAGAACACCGCAACAAGTTTGATGTCAAAGCCGACGAAGGGATATTTATGGGCTATTCTCTCACTTCTAAAGCATACAGGGTATTAAACAAGCGTTCGAGGAAAATAGAAGAAACCTATTATGTTACTTTTGACGATAGCTATGTCAAAAAGTTAAAGGCCAACGAAGACACAGCTGGAGAAATTTTTCCTCAAACTGGCCAAGCCACCGCCTCTATCGCAAACCTCTTTGAAAAGTTTGTCGAATTATTTGATGAACCAGAGAAGGCCACTCTCTCAGAAGCCAGCGCAGCTGACAACAGGGTAGATCATTTGAAGCAACTTGTCGAAGATGCTGCAAAGAGAATGAATGAAGGAGGATCAAGTTCTGACGACCCTCCACAACACAATGCTTCAGTCGAGGGGGAGGATCCGCCATCATCATCACAGCCGAGCTCACATGTTGAGGGGGAGAACAGTTCTCAAGCTGCTCCCGAACGCACTTTATCAACTGAAAGTACCACACCAACCGAAAGTGCCTCACCACCCGAAGGTGCATCAACACCCGAAAGCTCAGCACCAGCAGAAACCTCTGTAGCACAAGACACTCAAGACATTCCTAAAGGCTTATCTGTCGAGGGGGAGCATGCCGATATGCTTTATGACGATGAAAGTCCATCCGAACCAGAAGAGATGATAAACGCTGAATTGGATCGAACCTTTGATCCAAACTACCCTCCTCTTGTCAAACGGACTAGAGATCATCCTGTCTCTCAAGTTGTTGGGGATGTATCTGAAAAAGTTCTAACCCGATCACAACTCAAGGCAAAACAAACTTCCTTGTTTTCAAAAGTAGAATTCTGTATGTTTAACTCCTTCGTCTCAAAAGTTGAACCAAAGACAGTTAACACTGCTCTTGATCACTCCGATTGGGTTCAAGATATGCAAGACGAACTGAATGAATTCGAAACGAACAAAGTTTGGCGACTCATTCCAACTCCTCCAAATGCCTCAGTTGTCGATCTCAAATGGGTCTTCAGGAACAAAATGGACAAGGAAGGGAACATGATACGAAACAAAGCACGTCTGGTAGTGAAAGGATACTGTCAGGAGGAAGGAATTGACTATGAAGAGACTTTCGCTCCTGTAGCTAGGCTGGAATCCATTAGAATATTTCTCGCCTATGCTGCACACAAAAACTTTGAAGTCTACCAAATGGACGTCAAGTGTGCATTTCTCAATGGTGAACTTGAAGAAACAGTGTACGTGGAGCAACCTCCTGGATTTGTAAATGAAAGGTATCCTAATCATTGTTATATTTTGGACAAAGCCGTGTATGGACTGAAACAAGCTTCGAGAGCCTGGTATGAAACGCTGACAAAGTTTTTAAAGATGTCCAAATTCAAACAAGGTTCGATTGACCCATCCTTCTTTCGTAAGAAGGAAGGTAACCACCTTATGATTGTTCAAATTTATGTCGATGATATCATCTTTGGCTCTACGAATCCCAGCTTAACGGTTGAATTCAGAAAGCTGATGGAGACTAAATTTGAAATGAGTTCAATGGGTCCAATTAACTTTTTCCTCGGTTTAAATATTAGACAAGGACCCGAAGGCATCTTTATTAATCAGGAAGCTTACACGAAGACTCTCCTTGCAAAATTTGGCATGATGGGAGATTCCAAGGTCAAAGTTCCAATGGCGCTCGGCACCAAGCTAACTCCATCCTTGGATAAACCGGCAGTTGATATCACGCTTTATCGCCAGATGATCGGTTCTCTGATGTATCTTACTGCTAGCAGGCCTGACATAATGTTCTCTGTTTGTTATTGTGCTAGATTTCAGGCGAACCCACGCGAACCTCACATGCTTGCAGTAAAGAACATTCTACGATATCTCAAGCGAACTACCTCTTTAGGTCTGTGGTATCCTTCCAATTCAGGCTTCTTCGTTCAAGCCTACTCAGATGCAGACCTTGGAGGTTGTGGACTCGACAGGAAAAGCACCACTGGCGGCTACCAATTCCTTGACAGGAAGTTGGTTAGTTGGCAATCAAAGAAACAAACCTGTGTGTCCTTGTCTACAGCTGAAGCAGAATACATTGCAGCTGCATCCTGCACTTCTCAAGTGATTTGGATCCAGAGTCAACTCCGAGACTATGGACTCAATATGAAAAAGATCCCACTATACTGTGACTCTGAAAGTGCAATTAGGATCTGTCATAACCCAGTGCAACACTCCAAGACTAAGCACATAGCACTGAGGTATCAGTTCATTAAAGATCATGTGGAAGATGGAAACGTTGAAATTCACTTTGTTAGAACCACTGATCAACTGGCTGATGTCTTCACCAAAGCCCTTCATGAAGCGTCGTTCAACAAAATTCTACAAGGACTAGGTATGATGGAATCAGAGTCAGTACCACAAACTACCTCTCAAACACAAACGTAAGAAGCGAAATAGACCGAACGTTCGGGTTCGGTTGGTTCATCTGCCTCTCGCTCATCAACTAAAGGTAGTTTTCTTGGTTGTAAATTTCATGTATAATTGTTCGTATTACATTTCTCTTATTGTCAAAAGTATTTCCATTTTGAAAACCTAATTTCTTCGGTTACCGAAATAGACCGAACGTTCAGGTTCGGTTTTTCAAAATTTTTCAAAACCGAAATCAACCGAAGGTTCGGGTTCGGTTTTCCAAAATTTTTCAAAACCAAAATCAACCGAAGGTTCGGGTTCGGTTTTCCAAAATTTTTCAAAACCGAAATCAACCGAAGGTTCAGGTTCGGTTTTCCAAAATTTTTCAAAACCGAAATCAACCGAAGGTTCGGGTTCGGTTTTCCAAAATTTTTCAAAACCGAAACCAACCGAACGCTCGGGTTCGGTTTTTCAAAATTTTTCACAACCAAAATCAACCGAACGCTCGGGTTCGGTTCCAAAGTTTTTTTTAATCTTTTTATTTTCTTTCTCAGTCTTATTTTTTTTAATTTTTTTAATTTTTTTTTTATTTTTATTTATCATTTTTTTTTATATTAAAAATTCTAAAAATATTTCTTTTCTTCTAATATCAAAAACTCCAAAAATAGTTTGTTCTTTATTTTCTTATTGACTTTACTTTTATTTGTGTGTTTGTTTATGGGGAAATTGTTGAATTAGTTAAGTGTCCCTAGAAGCATGCTGCTGTATGTGCCCCAAGCCTCATCAGATTCTGAATAATAGCCTTAATGACTTGGTATACACAAACCTTGTCTTCCCAATTAGGCTATCACATTTATTCTAATCGTGAGCTACCTAACTCTCTTCTCACATGAGATAAGAGTTTTCTGCTTGGTCCTATTTTTTCACAGCAGAGGTACTTTGATTTCTCACACCATCTCTATTGCATTTCTCCATTAAATTCGTTTCACAAACGTAACCTTTGAGACTCTCAGAAATTACCACTGAGGTTTATGGTTACTCAAAATCTGCGTTTATGATCTTAGTTTCGTGCCACTACGAACTGAGTGAAACCCAAAATTCAATACCCAATCTGAATTGACGGTGAACAATCAATTTGCTCTAGTTTTCACTAATGAATTGACGGACGTATCTTCATGAAATATCAAATTTTTATTTTGTGTGATTCGTATGACATTGTTAAAAACCATAACATTTCTTCCCTTGGGATCCAGTTTTTAATTTTTTGTTGAGATTTTATATTTCCCAGCCACTTTAAAATTATTTCAAACCTACTTGTTCAACAGACTACACCGGTCTCACAAGTACTTTGTTCACTTTCTATCTTATTTCGAGATTAGGACTGTTGAATCAAAGCAAAGCCACCCTAAGAAGCATAATTAAAACAAGCCTTTCAACACTTCTTAATAAGTGTTTGATCGTTATTCAACGGGAAACCACACTAACACTTTAAGGTCTCTCTTGACTTTGAAGGAAGAGATTCGTGCCCGGGATCATTTGGTTCGTGTCTTTATTGGCATCACATTTTTTCCTAAAAAGAATTTATTTATCTCTTATCTTTTACACCCTTAGCACGAAAATCTTTGATTTTCCAAAATTCTGGTTCTAATAATTACATGCTTTTTCATTGGATTGGTGGTTGATTATAAGCTGTGGTCAATTTTAATCCACGTGGGCGTATTATTCAAAAGATGCTGTTACACTTTAAAGGGATAAGATGAAGGGTTGCTGACTCAGGCGGGAGTCTAATTGATTTGATTTCAAACAACGTAAAAGGGAACGCGTGCGAATTTGAAACGTCTAATCTCCAAATGACGTTGCAGACGCGTGTGTGAATTTGAAACGGTTCTTCTCTAAATGGCACAGAAAGGACGCGTGTGAATCTGAAACGGTTTGTCTCCAAACGACGCTTGATGGGAGGCGTGTTCTTAGGAATCTGACACTCTCTCTCATGCGTGATCATCGGTTCCCTAACTGTCACGCATCAGTCAAATTCCGGAAAACCCTTCGTATTTCGATAGAAGATTTGGGAAGATCCTTCTCTCTCCTAAAACCCCAGTATAAAAGGCGACATTATCTACCATTTACCTCTTTACTGCAATCAAAAATCCCAGAGCGCAAGAAATCCCTAAACCCTAACTGTTCATCATCTTCTTCACTCTCTTCAACAATGGCAGATTCATCCCCTGTTCACGCCACTTCCCTCATTCTTCCCATTCGCCCTCAACAATACCTCATTATCGATTTAACCCCTCACGCTTATGATTCCTATATGTTCCTCATCATCGAGTGCTTGAAGTATTCGCCGATTGCTCTTGCCCTTTCAAGGGCGGAATCAGTACCAATAGAGTTCCTGTCGCAGATCTATGCGGCTGCTCATTACGACAAAGTGGTCGATAGGATCTTCTTTGACGTTTCTCATCACAAAGCGTCTATCTTCAAGCAACGCTTTTGCTCCCTGTTAGGCTTTGAAGCTGATCCTTCGAGGGTTAATCCAGAGACAATTCCAATGGGGCACCTATTCAACATGTTCTACAATATGGGTTATACGGAGGCGCTTACCTCCGTCGCCAAGTTCAAGAAGTCATGCTTGCCGCCACAGTGGAACGGGATGTTCACTGTGCTATTCAAAGGTCTTTCTGAAAGGAGCTCTGGCTCAGATGGTTCCAGTCGACTGTTCCTGTCCATCTTATATGGTGTCTACAATGGCATCAATGTCGATTATGGGTTTGTTCTTTGGCAACAACTCATCCAGAGTCTCTCATCTTCTTCACGGCATTCAGAGGTGTCCTATGCTAGGTTTTGGACCCTGATTACGAAGTGGGTCATGGACAAGTACAGCATCCCCACTGTCGCCGGTGCACCGATGTCTTCGATTGGTACATTCCATACCACGAAGATCATCGTCTCAGATGCTTCCAAATTCCCCTTCAATGGTTCATTCCGGAATCAATGTATGCTGACGTTCCAGCTGACAGCCGGATCATCAGAACCTACAAGGAGTTCAAGCGTTCAGGTCCGAGGGATCTCACGCCGAAGATGCTAAAATCGATTCATGACGTCGACAAGCCTGCTCCACGAGGCAAGAAGGCGGACAAAGGAAAACAGGTGGCGAAAGGGGCTAAAGGCCCTTCTCCTAAGAAGAGGAAACCCACTAAAGCTGCTCAGTCTCCGCAGCATAAGAGGCGAAAAACACAACCAAAGAGAAAGCTGATTATCGCTTCCTCTTCCAGTGAGTCAGAGGGTGAGAGTTCGGATTCTGATGACTCTCCACGAGGCAACACACCACCCAGATCACCTATCCCTGAAATGCAAATCCCTCTTTCTCCAATTCCCTCTCCTCTTACAACTATTCATACTTCCATTCCCACCATAAACCCCTTTACCCACATTCCAAACACCTCAATCCCAATGCCACCACCAATCTTCACCGATGCAACAGCAACATCCACTGCAAAGGTTACAACCAACGTATCTGATACGGGGGTTCATACTTATGCAACCAAACCTCCACCAGCAACCGAACCCATACACACAACCGAAACCCAAAACGCACCCGAACCTACCCCTACTCATAAACAACCCGAACCTACACCTACACCTACACCCGAAACAACCCAACCCAAACCTACCCATACAACTGTACCACCAACTTCACCACCACCACCGTCTCCCGGTCATGCCTCTAACGGAGACAACCCCTTCCTTGGCAGGGAAAACATGACGTTTGATTCGGTCTACTACAGTCCGTTTCAAGTCCAAAGCGATGATGATGATGACGCTCCGGTCACAAAGAAACATCTTAAGGAGCTCCATGACAAGGTCGACTTGCTCATTGCCTCTTCCTCTACGTCTCAATCATCCCTCTCTGAAGCTGTTGTTCAGAAGCTTGTTGATGCTTTCTCAAGGGCTCAGCAAGATTCTATCGCTTCTACAACCATCGCAATCGATGCCTCGACGAAAGCCTGCCAGGCTGCGACCGAAAAACTCGATAAACTATTTTCTGATGCCTCTGCCCTGTTAAAGTCTTTACAGGAGAGTGCTGATGCCACCAAGACTACGTTGGAACCAATTGTTCAACAGTTGGCCAAGTTTGTCTCTACTGAGTTGAAGTCCTTTGCTTCACTTCGCCAATCGCTCACAAACGACAACTCAGCCTTCCGTACTTCTATTGACGAGCGTCTCTCAAAGCTTCAAGAGGATTTGGCTGCAGAGAACTCGTTGATGGATGTTTTGGCAAGGAAGACCACTTCCCTAAAGGTCAAGAGTGCTCAACTCTCCCATTCTCAACAACAAATTGACACTCTTCGGTCCGAACGGGAGGTCATCAAGACGTGTGTTTCGGATGTCCACTCAGCCGTCTCCAACATCCTCGAAGCACATGATCCCATACTTAATCATTCTGTGAGGCGTACCCTTGCAGAGAAGCTCGCTCCTGCCCTAGACCTGTTAAGCAAAATTGAAGGGCTACCCGATTTCGTGTCCATTCCGAAACAAGGGGGAGAAAAGGAGTCTGCATCTCAACCACCTCATTCCTCAAAGGCAACTCACACAACCGAACCTCCTCCTATAGGCCAAGCCTCCGGTTCGGGTGTGAAAGACAAAGGCAAGAAGATTGTTGAGGATGAAGAGGAAGATGATCAAGAAACCATTGCCGACTTATTGAAATGCAAAAGTCGTCGCAATGATGCAGATGATAGTGCTCGTGTGGCAAAAGAAGCTGAAGAAGCTTAACGCAAACAGAAAGAAGCCTACGACCTTCTCGAGAGTAGGAAAACTCTTTTTCCTGCATGGACTCTCGAGAGGATGATAAAGGAGGCAATCGACACTCCGAGCATCTTGTGGCTGGAACCAGTTATCTCATTTGACTGTTTCAATTCCGTCGAGTCTCAGTTCGACATGCCACTGACCCGAAAGACGTTCATCTTTCACGCCTTCTCCAACGTTGCTGAGTTCCCTCATCCTGATCCGGAGGTTGATCGGGACTTGATTGAATTCTATCTAAAGGCTACTCAACCTCAATATCAAACCTGGAGCGCTCAGAAGATCATCAACGTTCGGGTCCTGAAACCATACACTGAAGGGAAGTTTATCAACGTTCGGTTCAAGGTGCTCAGGGGATCTGCAAAAACCGAACATGCCATTTCTTTAGCAGATCTACCGAACCTCAATCCCCATGATTGGATCATCCTGCACAACATCCTTCTGACCAACGAAGCTGAATATGGTCTGATCATTGACCATCTCAAGAGGATGCTGGTGTGCTATATCATCGAGGTTGCACTGATGGATCAGGAGATTGCAAACGTCTTCAAGAAGAAACCAACAATATCTCCTGTTGGCTCGGCCAGTGATCTGAACCAGATGAAGATGGGCAAAATTGACCCGAGGCAAAACTCAGTCATGTTCACTAGGAGTGAAGGACAGAAATGTCTTTTTGCCTTAGCTGATAAACATCTTTATACCACTGCTTGCCTAGAGCATGTGTTGGGGATCATCCACAGATGCAAGGAAAATACAGCGGATGATATCAAGTATTTTGACGACATGATACAATGGTACATTCAGTTTAGACAGATGATCCTCGCGCTTATCTCACGTCTGTTTTATACTGTCAAGAAGAAGGCTCCTGCTGCTGGCCCAAGCAAGAAGAAGTAATCTCGCTCCAATTTGACGCAAAGGGGGAGATTGTTGGGTAGCATAGCGTTTTTGATGTATTGCGTCTATTGGGCTCGGTTATTAGTCCAAGTTTTGTTACTCCGGTTTGGGCCTGTCCAACCGAGAGCTTGATAGGGTTTAGTATATATTGATATGCTTGCATGCATATTAAGTTAACGATTGATAGCGATAACGATAGAAAAGATTATTACGATAGATCAGAGATTTATTTCTTCATCGTTCTTGTAAACCCTAAATCCTCTACAGTGGAAGTTCTTTATCGAGCTCTGCTGAGGATTGTTGATCAATCATTCGACACACTTTGATCCATTATTGTGTTATTCTCTATTTTCATATTTATTATTTTACCTGTTTTAAAGATCTAATCGATCTTCAAGTTAGTTATTAAGTCATCAAGATCTTTATGTAAAGCAGCCAGAACTATGCTGGCATATGCGAATCTTCCACAGTATCTCTGGCCTGAAGCAGTCTCCATCGTATATTTTACTCAAAACGTATATTTCATACATCATCGTTTTAATATCACTCCATATGAAATAATAAATAATCGAAAATCGAATGTGAAATTTTTCCATGGTTTCAGATGCAGATGCTTTATTATGAATCTTAAGGATAACATTTCGAAGTTTCACGCAAAAGCTGATGAAGGGATTTTCCTGGGATGGTCGCATAATTTACTCACATATCATGTGTTGAACAAAAGAACACAAAAAGTGGAAGAAACATTTAATCTTACATTTGATGATTATTATATCAAACAAACTGAAAAGCATTTTGAAAATCATCCTATTTTAATAGAAATACAAGATGAATCTGACCCTTCACAATTGGATTGATGTCCAATTGTGACTTACTTGCAAACCATTGATACTTTAGTTGGAACTAGGATTTTATTGGCAAGGGAAGAGATAGAGTCAAAACGATCGAAGAAGAATGAGTATGGTTCTTCTGAAAAGGTTGTTATTGAAACCAAACAAAAGAAATCTTCGAAGAAGAAGACTACTAAAGATTAGGTGCCAGTGATTATAGAAGTGTCTGTTGAAGAAACAATTCCAATTGAGCCTTTGGTTGACGAAACTCCAAAGACAGAATTAATTCCTTCGAAGACCGGAGTTTTTCGAAGAATCAAAATGAATTCGAAGCATGTACGAAAGTCTCCAAATCCAAATGTAATCATAAACCCTCATCTTACTCATCAGGGAGTCATTTTTTGTGAGGTACCAGCTCCGATTTCACCACTTTCTAAGAAACGGATGGATGAAGATATGGCTAAACATATTTCTCACAAGAAGAAGAAAAACTCAATAAAGTTAGTCATTTCTCCTTAATGCACTGACAACGAAGATGAACAGATTCCTGAAACACCCGAAGATAATCTTCGCAAAGAAAGTTCAATTCCAGAGCAAACAACTATTATACAACCCGAAGATTTGGTTTTCAACTCATGTACTGAGGAGACACGAACTTTTGACATTCTTGCACACGTATCTAATACGAATGCAAATGTCATCATGGGTAAGGACGATTCGAAGAAAGGTGAACACGGTAAACCTTCGAATGTTACCTCAGAAACGTTTGTTTCTCTTCCTCCACAAATCACACCTGTCATACCCATTACTTCTACAACAGATTCCTTTACATTCGAAAAAATCATTAAACATCCAATTACTTCTCTTTTCTCTTCTCAACCAATTTATCCACCCACAACCACTTCACCCATTCAAGAATCTATCTTTATGGAGACTGAGAATAAATCTAAAGGTTTTGGAGGTACTTTGGAGAATTTGGTATTTGATGAAGACAAAGCTGATTTCCCAGATCATATGCTTATGGAAATGAAGCAGTTTAAAATCTTGAATACAAAACTGAATTCTATTATTCAAACACAAGCCTATCTTGGGGGAGGTAATTATGTGTCAAGTTTAGAGGTTGATGGTTTATTAAAATTGCTAGAAGGAAGGAATACTTTGAAAGTTTCTAGTATGATCAAAGATTCTGAGTCTCGCATTTTGGAGAAGGTTGATTTGTGTGATCAAAACAATGAAATGAGGGTGAATTCTCAAAAGTCCACATTTAAAGGAGATTTGAAGGACTTGCGAAAGATGACCAAGGAATGTCATGTATTGTTTATTCAAGACGTGAAGAAGGTTCGTGAGGATGTCAACTTCAAACTCCAAGAGCTTCGTCAAGATATGGACAATGAGATTGCATGTGTTCGACATGATTATGCTTCTCTCAATCAGAAGGTTGACATCATTAGTGATGTTGTGACAAAATTTGTCAAATTATACGAAAGTTTAAGTCCTCAACTTACTCAACTTTCTACAACTAAAAACAAAAACTTTATGGAGGTCATCACTTTAGTAAAGGAGCTCAAAGAACTATCCACAAAGCCAGTCTCATCTTCTCAACTATCTTCAGATCTTCTATCACAAAATTTTTCTCAATTCGAAGATATACTTCTCAAACAGTTGGCTCCTCTTTCTCGCATATCTAGCCTTCTTCCAACAACGGATGCCCCGCCTGTTTTTACAGGGGTGCAAGGGGGAGAAAGGAAGGGGATGATAAGAAGGCTGGTGCTGATGATACGAAGGTGGTGGGAAAGGTATTTTCTTCAAAGATCCCAACTACGAAGTCAATCATTGCAACTGTTGGTCCGATTACTTCGACAGTGGTAACAACTATGCCAATTACAAGAACAATTTTGAATGGTATTATGATTGGTAAATTTGCTGATGTTTGTGGAAGTTGTTCGAAAACAAAAGAAGTGATAGAAGATTCAGCCTCGAAGGCTAAAGGAAAAATCATTCTAGTTGACAAGTCAATGGAAGAAAAAAAGGCTGAGACTAAGGTTGAACTGGAGAGAATGAGATTGATTTAGAGTATAATGACACAAAGAGCAAGTGATTCTCCAGACATGAATAAAGGTGATCCATCAAAGCATTATAACTATGAAACAATCGAAGCCAAGGTTGCATTCAATCATATGTATACACTCGAAAAGAAGCCAAAACAGAGCTACAAAGTTACGAATATTGATGCAAACCAATTGGATTTTCCAATCAATGAGATGATGTTCATCATGCCCAAGTTCAAAGTTGAAAGTATATTCAAAGTGAAGGATGAAGGAACACATATGAAGATCAGATTTCATGCCGTTCTTGCAAAATCTACTGAAAAGGTGTGGTCACTTATAAAGATAAAAAAAGTGATCAGTATAAAGAAGGATGTTGTTTTTGAAAACACAGTCCAAAATATTAAGTATGTGGTGTCCAAGGAAAATGGAAATGTTTGTGATTTTACAATCGCATATTTTCCATTAATGAACTTGTGTAATCTTATATAAGTTGCATTGCTGTTGAAGGATAGATCTTTTTCCTATCTTCAAAACACTGATCCGGATGAGTTCAAGCTTGGAGTTACTCACATCAAGATCTTCATCAAAAATTATTGTGAATGCTTAGAAATGACTGATGTGGAGTTAGCTACAGCTAAAGGATTAGATATTACAGCTCCAATGGCTCCTTCGAAGACTCAAGCTGATCTAAAAAAAGTGTGTTGATGGTGAAATTTCCTTGAAGCCCTTCGGGTTAGTCTTCGCTAGAAAGGACAAGGCTGGGAAATCGAAACAGTTCTTGTTCCAAGATGGTGACGTGGAAAGATACTCAACTTCTCAATATACGAACTTAATTGTTCGTATGAATCAATGTAAGAAGAATAATGAGGGTGATAAGAAGGAACTTAAAAAGATCATATCATGGTATACTGAAGTTTGAAGAGTGATGTTGTATTCCATCCAGCTTCTTACTAATTGAAGACTTTGACTATGATTACAAAGGGGGAGATTGTAAAAGTTAGTTTTGTAGTGATTAGTCAAAGAATGTTTTGTCCTCTTCGAATGTTTTGTAATCTATTTTACTAGGGCACTTTTATACGAAGCTTAAGTGTTTATTCCTTACTATATTTTTTGTACGCTTTTTGTTTCCTATAAATAGGATCATTTTACTAGAATTAGATAAGTTTTACAGTCTTGTCTATTGTTCTCTGTAACTCAAAGCGTAATAAAGCTTAAACGAAATCTTATTTACATTCAGTGTTCAATATCTCATACATTCTTCAATATTAACTTTGATTCATTTTCATAATCGATTCACTTGAAGTAGAGATAGAAAATGATATGACCGTATGGATTGTGAGGGTTCACCAAGGTTGTACATCGCAACAGTTCGATGAGCAATTTTCCGTGGATTTGGTCCCTATTCCCCTACGAGGGAATAAGGTTATAGTTGGTATGGACTGGTTGAGCTCCAATGGGGCATTGATCGAGTGCGAGTAGCAGGTATTGAGAGTTTAGATTCCTAGTGGGGGAGGGTTAGTGATATAGGGTGAGAGGCCGCAGGGTGGACCGACTCTATGTTAAGCAATGAGAGCGACGCTCTACCTTCAGCAGGGTAAGGTAACAGTGGATGATGTACCGATTGTGCGATAGTACCCAGATGTATTACCAGAGGATTTTCCTGGGATAACTCTAGAGAGACAGGTTGAGTTTAGGATTGACCTAGTCCCTGGTGCGGCTCTGATAGCTAAGGCATTATATCGGTTAGCTCCTCCCGAGATGCAATAGTTGTCTACACATCTGCAGGAGTTGTTAGACAAAGGATTTATTAGACAAAGCAGTTCACTGTGGGGAGCCCCGATCCTGTTTGTGAGGAAGAAGGACAGGTTACATCGGATGTGCATAGACTACCAGGAACTGGAAAAGGTAATGGTGAAGAACCGTTACCCCCTCCCAAGGATCGAAGATTTGTTTGACCAGCTTCAGGGTGCATCTTGGTTCTCCAAGATCGATCTGCGATCGCGTTATCAGAAGATGCGAGTCAGGGGTGATGACGTGCCAAAGACACCCTTTCGGACTCGCTATAGTCACTATGAGTTTGTGGTGATGCCATTTGGGCTCACCAATGCTCGTGCCGCATTCATGGACCTCATGAACCACATGTGTTGACCGATGTTGTACAGGTCTGTGATAGTCTTCATTGATGACATCTTGGTTTATTCCAAGACTCGGGAGCAGCATGAGAAGCAACTGAGGGATGTACTGGAGACACTGAGGAGGGAGAGACTTTTCGCAAAGTTCTCCAAGTGTGGGTTCTCGTTGCATGAGGTGTAGTTTCAGGGGCATCTTGTCAACCAGAAGGGTATTCTTGTCGATCCAGCCAAGATAGAGGTCGTGATGTAGTGGGAGGTTCCGAGGTCTCCATCTGAGATTCGGAGTTTCCATGGTCTAGTGGGTTACTATTATAGATTCATACAGGATTTCTCCAAGATCATTGTTCCTTTGACTCGAGTGACCAAGAAGTCGGTGACATTCTGCTGGGGGCCTGAGCAGCAGGCAGCCTTCGAATCTCTTAGACAGCGGTTATGCGAGGCACCGATTCTAACTTTGTCTGAGGGAATCGATGATTTTGTGGTTTATTGTGACTATTTGATCAAGGGCATGGACAAGGTATTGATGCAACAGGGTCATGTGATAGCTTACGCTTCGAGGCAGTTGAAGCCTAATGAGGCGAACTATCTGACGCATGATTTAGAGCAGAGGGTTGTGGTTTTTGCCCTAGATATTTGGTAACATTACCTCAATGGGGATCGTTGTACCATTTAGATGGACCATAAGAGCTTGAGGTACCTCATAGATCAGCCGAATCTGAACATGAGGTAGTGTCGGTGGTTAGATGTGATGACGGATTATGACTGTGAGATCATTTACCACCCAGGCAAGGCCAATGTAGTGGCCGATGCCCTGAGCCGCAAGGCAGTGGCAACCCCCCCCCTGATTCGAGACACTTGTCTGAGGATGACAGTGATTACTTTATTGCTAGAGTAGATCCGGGAGGTGTAGATTAAGGGCCTGAAGAAGGAGCGCCGGAAGTGCAAGCGGATCAAAGCCCAAGTGGCCTCATTTGATTATGACAGTCGTGGGTTATTGACCCTTCATGGGAGGGTCTAGGTTCCGTACTGGTTCGTAGTACGATTGATTCTAATGGATAAGGCCCACAAGTCGAGGTTCTCCATCCATCCCGGGGCGACGAAGATGTATCTGGATCTTCACCCTGATTATTGGTGGCCCTACATGAAGCATGACGTAGCAGGGTACTTAGAGCGAGAGCGGTGCTTAAATTGCAGGAGATTCAAGGCTGAATACCATCTCCCACATGACAAAGATGCAGCTATTAGACATTCCCGTGTGGAAATGGGAAGATATTTGTAACAACCCGTCATTCTCAAATCAATAAGAGTCTAAAACTACATTACAATCCTTTGGTATACATATCCTCTATTGCCTTTAACTGCATGTTTATAAGCTAATAACTAAATGTAGCTTGAAGTCTTAAGTTGATTTATGATATTATAAGTGAATCTATGTTAAAAGACGAAGGTTAAACTATAAAAGAACCACCATATAATAGATTTCGGTCAAGGAAGTCAAGAAACAAGGAGTTTACGGCCAAGGAATCAAATCCAAATAGAGTTTACGGTTGAATTAAATCAAGAACAATAGTTTTCGGTCAAGCATGACCGAAAACACCCTCTAATGGGCCAAAAACTCCACCAAAAGTCCATTAGTGGACCGAAAACCTAAATCCAAAGGCCTTTTAAAGCCGAAAACCCTTTCTATATATAAGTGTTTTAGCTGTAAACTCAATTCATTTCTTACTTTTCCAACCATGAACTCCTTCATTTGCTCTCAATTATCATCTATAAACATCATATATTCAAGAGTTTCCTATCTATATCTTCTTATTTTAACCTAGAACACCAAGAACACCAAGAACGTTCATCAAAATCTTCAAATCTACAAGCATCCACTGAGAACACACCGAAAACTCCCTAAGCCCACTAAAAACCCCGTTTATCCACCCAAAACCCCTTTCAGCACTTCAAATATTTCCAAATAATTTTGTAAGTATTCCTTACCTAATTAAAGTGTTGTTTAACACTTTAATTATTATTTAAATCATTATTTGATCCAACATTTAAATTAATATCTTATTAATTTAAATACGACGTCGGATACAATTATTTTTAGGATAATGTTATTCACACATACGCTACACGAGGATCGTTTCAACAGCGCGCTAATTCAAACACAAACACACATTCAAGGTGAGTTCATACCCTTATATTTTCACTGTTTTCAACGTTTTTAAGGGGGGGATGAAAGACCCACACTTTCATACTTGAGACATTGTTACCCAAATTACACCAAAACATGCTACATGTATATTCATAAATAATATTTTACATTGGTAATTTGATTACAAAAGACTGGGTATAAACCAATTATTTAGACTATTACAAACTGTTATATATTACATAACTACCTAGGATACTATATTTTTATACATACATGAGTACTAAATACAAAAGTGATAGTTTTAAACTATTCAAAATCTTTTATCAGTATATGACTATATTGGATGTTTATTACCTAGAATTATTAAACACTGAGAGGGGTAAGCGGTGACGCTTAGTGATTTCAATAATAGATACAATATAAAGTTATGCCATATATATACTTCAATATGGCAAATGCAAAGAGGAACAAGGAACAACAATGGAATGTGCAAAGCATGTGAAAAACTTCCCATATCAATCAATGATTTGATTCAAAGATATACGATCAATGAGACAACTATTTCAATACTTGATAAACATCAATAAAGCTTCGACCCAAATGGCATAGAAGACATATAATTTCTGATTAAACATTTTGGTAGATTTCAGGCTTTCAGCGCAATCTAACCATCTGCCAATGCCATAGGGGAAGAAGTCATTCTCTTACGAGACATGCTCTACACGGCAAGAGGCTATGTACGAATACTACTAGGAATCTAAGTCCTTTCACTGATCACATGGACAAAGGTACATCTTTGCTACCATAATAGCACAGAATAATAACACGAGATAATAACACAGAAAAGCACATAGCACACATAACACATAACATACAATTGTTCCTATATATTGAACTCACCATGAAATAACCACAAGATAAATTGATAATTTGGGTAGCACTTCGCCTTTAAAAATGACTTTCTTTGATGAAACTGGGGATTTTAGTTGAAAATCGGGCCTTGCACGGGTAGAGTTTCAACTGGAAATATGATTTTTCTTGGGAACTTCAGAGTGTCGGAACTTACTTCGGGTGTCGGGGATGACACCGAGACTTTCGGGGGTGTTAGGGTAAATTGAGAGAGAGTAGAGGGTATAAAATGGGAGAATTTGTAAACAAAATCCGTAAGCCTTCGAATCCTATTTATAGTGGCTGAAGTACGAATTACGCCAGGCATACTGCTCAACTGTGCTCTATGCGGGGTGTAAGCCTTTGTACGCTGGGCGTACGAGGGGATTAGTTCAGACGCATCATGGCTACGATACGTGTCCATCATGTGAAGTAGTAGGGAGACGTGGTCAATCTCAGAACGTGTACATGAGTACGCTGGGCATACAAACTCCGTACACCTTGTACAGACCGCGTACATGAAGTACGCTCGTCGTACACCTTCGGACCAGCCTCGAAGTTTGTACCTAAAACTTCAAAATTTTGTATCTTTCGCATACAAACTCTGTTTTTGATGTTCTTTATATCCACGCATAGGTGAAATTATACTTTATGAATTTTGTTTAGACTCCATTAGCTAATTTTGAATTTATTTTTAATATTATATTTTTAACGGCTCAGGACAAGAAAATCCGTTAAAAATTCATAACTTCTTCATCTGATGTCCGTTTTCATCTGTCTTTTTACTATTGTACTACTATTAATAAGACCTTCGATTCTCATTTAGGTTGTGTCGGTTAATAATCACTTGATCTTTATTTCAAGTTTTTAGTTGTCCACTACTCTACTGAAACTTAGAAAAATCATAACTTCCTCCTACGATGTAAGATTTTGACGTTCTTTTTATGATAATTCTCGGTTTAATGAATACATCGACTTTCATTTAGATCATCAGGGCTAAAATGTACTTTATCGAAAACTAACTTTTTACGTCATACGGTGTCGTGCCGGTTCTATCGCGAAACTTTAAGGAGTCATAAGTTCTTCGTTGTAACTCAGATTTCGATGAGTTTTCGCCTAAATGTTTCTAACAAGATTCTTTACAAATGTCAATAATTTTTCTTATTTTCAACTTTATGTTTTCATTAATTTCAATAACTGACATTTGATTGGAATCTAATAAGATTCCCACACCTTCTGAATGATTCTAAACATAGTTTTACTTCATAACTAGTAAAAACTATCTTTTTAGAACTCAACACTCAAATTCATATAATATTTCATTATATTATTCACTTTTAAAATTACATAACACGAAAACTGAACGTTTATGTTATAAATACCTCCTCTTTTTGAGGATTTCGTCCCCGGAAACACAACGATTTAAACAAATGGGGATATTTTGCTCTTATTTCATTCTTATTTTCCCAATTATAATTTGGGCCTCGATGGTGTTTCCACTTGACAAGCACCAACTCCACTTCTTTATTAAGCAATTAATGCGTTCTTTCATTTAAGATCTCTTCAGGCTCTTCTACATATCTTAATTTATTATCCAGTTTCACCTCGGATAACAGGACCATTTCATCATATATATTTAAACATTTACGCAGATAATTTACATGAAACACATAATGAATACCTGCCAAATCTTCCGGCAATTCCAAGAAATATGCTTGCTTACCAATTCTCTAGATGATTTTGAAAGGTCAAACAAATTTGGGACTCAACTTTTCTTTCTTCCCAATTCGTATAATGCCTTTCCATGGAGATACCTTCAGCATTAGAAAACCACCCACCTGGAATTCTATGGGTCGTCTCTTCTTTTCTGCATAGGATCTTTGTCGATTCTGGGCCACTTTCATTCTTTCTCGTACAATTTGAATGTTACCAGCAGTGTCTTGAATCATTTTAGGTCCACTAAGGACTTTCTATCCTAAATCAGGCTAACATAATGGAGTATGACATTTACGCTCATATAGTGCTTCACATACCTTCAGTATATTTTCTACTATTTCGATTGTTCTCTTCTTCTAACCATCTGTCTGGGGAAGGTAAGTTGTGCTAAGAGCAACTCGAGATCCTAATTCACGTTGCATACTCGCCCAAAAGTGAGAATCGAAGTGAGTATCACAATCGGAAATAATCTTTACTAGTACAGCACATCTCGCAACAATTTCATCCAAGTATACTTGTGTGTATTTCTCCATTGGGTCCGTTTCACGCATGGCAAGAAAATGTGCATTCTTAGTTAGCCGGTCGACAATTATCCAAATGTTATTATTTTGTATAGCAGTCTTTGACAATTGGAGCAGCACTAAATATAAAGTTATTTCAAAGTTCTATTTGCCTATCAGGGATAGTCCACGCCACATATCAGGGAAAATATCAGGATATTTATTATCAACAGGAATGTCATTTACAGTTTTCTTCCCCCCTTTTAATATATCAACTATATAGAACAGATAAGTAAAATACCCCTTTCGATTTAAATTGAGGAGTTTTTAGGAAAAAAATTATCTTTAAGATTTTTAAGTCTTTGTTCACCGTAGACATAAATTGGACCCTTCCCTTCGATAGGGATGCGTACCATCTTTTTGTCTCACCAGAGTTCTATGTGGTTCTTTAACAACCAATCCATGCGAAGAATAATATCAAAGAGGGGCAAGAAGATAGGAATCAGGTTAGCAAGAAAACTACAACCTTTAGTTTCTATGACAAATCTCTATGGGATTTACTAGCAATTTATGATACACTTCCTATGGTATCTACGTGAAATGGTTGCGCGAGTGCATAGCAAGCAATCTGAAAAGAATGCGCAAATTCATGAGACACAAAAGAATCTAAGGCATCAGAATTAAATAAGATGTGACTAGGTCTAGAGTTGACGAGAAATGAACTAATCACAACATTCGGGTCCTCGCGTGTCTCTTCTATGGTAATTTAATTTTTACGGAACTTAGCTTTTAGTTTGCCAAACTATTGTCAAACTCTTCAAACTTCTTAATTGACGATGGTGTTCAAACCTACACCTTCTCTTCATCCCCTGTTGGGCCTTCGGTTCTAATCTCTGAGTTAAAAACTCAATTCTCATTGTACACTCTTGGTCCTTCTTAAATTTGATTTATAGACTTAACCCAAGATAAGGTCTTCACTTTTGTAATGACAACAACTCGGATGGCCATATTCTAATTACTTTTGATTTTCTTAACACAAAAGACACACAACAAACCAGACTCTTGTCTCTAGTAGTCAAATACTATCACGGAAGAAACCTTCCTTCATGCTCTCATGTGATATAATCTCTTCATAGCAAGTAGAATTTCTAGCTAAGAGCTCTTATCATGACAACGATCACGATACTTCTATTGATCACTTCAATTACATTTCAGTTCAATCTTCTGGCTTAAGTCAGATGCTACATCGAACATGGTTCTCTGAACTACGTAACATACTTGTCTTAGTTGTACTCGAATTGATATGACCACTAGGGTCGGAATAAAAATCATCTTCTTAGTCATTACCGAAACGATGGTAACATCATCCTTGAACAAAAACATAATCAATTACTAGCTTCTTGGTAACCTTGTGACTTTCCTGATCCAAGTGTGAGTCCTGTGCTTCCAATAGTATAGGCCTCTACTACTATTCACACCTACTCATACTCGTCCCAAGTATTATCTTGCAGATTTCCATGTCACCATTCAAAAGTTTTCCAAGTCACCATTCAAAAGTTTCCAATAGTATGGACTAAACCCAGCTTACATAGAGGTGTTTACATGTCTCTCTCACTCTCTATCTCATGAGTCAAAAGGCTAATGCACCACATGCAAGTGGTTTTTACACAAGTCAACTACATGAATAACTTTGTACCCTAACATTCTCCCCCTCAAATCTTCCAAAAATGAGCAACTACGCGAACTGTAACGTCCCAAAAATACAACCCAAAAATTTTTGTTTTAATATTACTAAAAACCATAACATCAAATTTCATATAAAAAACCATGAATCGTATGTCTCAAATTGCCATAGTAATTGTATCAAACTGAAGTCAATAGCATATCAAAATATATGAATAAACTCCCAGGATAAAAACTGTAACTGTGGTGTGTGTGTGCTAGCGGAAGTAAATGAAACCAAAACTGAAAACTGTAAGCACGAAGCTTAGTGAGCTCCCCTAAACTACCACATACCATACAATAACATATAAAGAAAATAATGGGCCTTGCCCACTATATCGGACCGAAACCCGAAAACTGCATCGGACTGAAGTCCGGAAACTAACCAGGGCCTTGCCCTTTGCATCGGACCGAAGTCCGGAACTACGCGAATATGAACTTAAGTATCGAAGAGGACTCAACATGATGGACATGAATATGAACTTAAGTATCGAAGAGCTCGACGAGTTCAAGGATAAACTTGGCGAGTTCAAGGCAATGTGCCAACTATATGAAGAGGAACTCAACAAGTTCAAGGAAAAACTCGACGAGTCAAGGACTAAATACTTCAACTTGTATGAAGCAAGACTCGACGAGTTCAAGGATAAGCTTGGTGATTCATGGGCAAAAGGTATCGATTATGTATGAAGGAGAACTCGATGAGTTCTTGAAAGACTCGAAGAGTAGGATCGAAGTCCCAACACTTTGAGGATTATGGAACTCGACGAGTTGGGGGAGCAACTCGGCGAGTTGGGTCAACCAGATGTTGACCTTGACAAAAAGTTGACTTTGACTGGGGTGTTGACTTTAACTTTGACCTGAGTTGACCTTTGAAAGGGTTAAGAGTATGAAATGTTAATTAAGGAAGGTTGTTATGTGTAGGAGTTGAGAGGAGTTGATCCGAACATCAAGGACATTTCAGATACTTCACGACATTGAGGTGAGTTACCTTCCAGTAGAAGTGGGTCGAAGGCACCAAGGCCGGCCCACTAGTAAGAGTGATAGTATGTGTAACTGTCTTTCTGTTAATTATCTACTATATTGTATCTGTTATGTTTATGTGCTAGCATGCTAGGATGTTATGTGGTATGTGATAGAAGGGGTAGGATTGACCCCAATACCGGTCAATAGGGTCGAAGAGGTATGCCAACACCCAGATAAGTTAGGTAGTATATGACTTGTATATTTATGCACAAGGATGCTATGTTGTATAGTAGGGGCGAAATAGTCCCCATTACCGATCGAAAGGACCAAATGGGAAGGCTAGCACCCGGATATGCTAGGAAAGGTTGTCGGTCGAAAGGACCGAAGGGGTAGGCCGGCTCCCTAATATGCGAGGGAAAGTACCGGTCGACAGGATCGAATGGGAGGCCAGCACCCGGATATTCTAGGCAAAGTAGCGGTCTGTAGGACCGAACGATTAGTTAGTAGCCAGTTATGTTATGTAGTATGTGTTATGTATGGTATGTGGTATGATGAGGGAACTCACTAAGCTTTGTTTTTATAGTTTTCAGTTTTGTTTTCAGGTACCTCTTCATCGAATGGGAAAGAGCTAGCACGGTAGCAGTGCATCACACAAACACAAGATTTCCGCATTATGAGATTCTTGGCATTGTACTCTAACTTTATTATTATTTGTATGATATGGTTTTGAAACAAGTGGTTATTGTTTTTTTGAATGTTGTGAATCAATGATGTTTTCTTATAAATGTTTTTCTAAATTGTTATATGAAGATAAAAATTTTGGTCATGAAAGTTGGGATCTTACAAGTTGGTATCAGAGCCTTGGTTTGAGGGATTTGGACACACTTTCGGGGATGTCTAAACTCAAAATTGAGGGTTTGAAAGTTTCTTTTCACAAGAAAATAGTTTTCCAAAAGTTAAAGTAAAGGGGTTTTGAGAAAGAACAAGGTGTGTGGTGTGTGCAACCGGCCGAGCTCAAGTAGGTTTTCCCCAAGATACCCATACATTTTATGTTATGTTATGATATGATTATGAGGACTGTATTCTAGATTAGGGCTAAGGATCTAGGAAGGAAAACTTTTATGCCTGCTGTATGGGTATGAAAAATACATGCTAGATTAGGGCTAAGGAATCAAGGAAGATGCCTGATATGCCTGTTGTATGTGCTTATTGAGCTGCATGATAGTACTGATTAGACAGTGAGATGATAGTCTAGATAGGATATGCTTGTTTTGGGTTACTCAATGACCGAATGCTGCTTTCTTTGTGCTATTAGGAGTCCTAGCTATCTTTAGGTAACTAGTAAACGAATACATTACGTTACATATTGTGAGGACTAAATAATTTTAGAAGTTTAGGTCTAACTCTATTTCGCAGCTCTCGTTTGAGTCTAACTGTGGTAGGGAAGGACCTATCATTCGAAGAATTTTCTGGTCTTAGTAATATGTAATGGTATTCGCGAACTAGTTTTGTAAAGGTAGTAGGGACTGCTTACACAGCTGATGGCTGAGAGTCAGTCAGAAAGTTACCCTAGGGTAAGCCTATGATGAGATTATCATAGAGTGTGGTAGTAGTAGAAGGGACTTGGTGAAGTCGAAGCAATCCTTGAGGAAAGTACAGATAGATGTGGAACGTAGTATGGGCCCATACTACTAAAAGCATAGGATCTGTACTCGAGTCAAGGAGGGCCGAGGTAGAAACAAGGAACTTGTAAAGTGTGTAGGATCTCTCAAGATTATGTATGACCTTGATAATTCTATGTTTTGTTTCAGAATGGTGATGATTACGCGTCACAGAGCAGGAGGATCGGGATCAGGGTTAGGATCAGGATCAGGTTCGGGTTCGGGTTCCGAAACATATGATGAGACACTGCACGAGTTCATCACCTCAGAGATCACCAGAGGCATACTTGAGGTGACCCCGATGATTTTTGGGTCGATCAAGGAGGGGATTATCGAGCTGATGGAGGATCGCCTTAGGGCGTTCAGGAGTGACATGATATCTATCCATAAAGGGACACGCACACTCTCCTTCAAGGACTTTAGGGGATGTGGTGCGCCAGACTTCCACAGGGTGAAGGACCCCATTGTTGCCAGGAGGTGGATTGCATATATGGAGTCTGCTCAGTTAACGAGCTTCTGCCCTGAGGGGTCGAAGGTCTAGTATGCTACAGGTTGTTTGAGGGACAGAGATGGAGATTTCTGGGAGTCAGTTTAGGGCAGAATTTGCACCGGATGTGGAACATCAGCAGCTAGCCAGGGAGTTCCTTGACATGAGATAGACTGCTGAGACGGTGGCGGAGATTACCGCCATGTTCCGGAAGAGGGCCTTATTGGTGCTCCAGTATGCAGGGGATGAGGAGATGCAGAAGACCCGCTATCAGGACATATTAAGAGCTAATATCTGGAAACATGTCGGCTATTTGGCATGTCCAACATTGGATGACATGATTGTGAGGGCAAGGGAGAGGGAGATTAATATAGAGCACCTCAAGAAGAGGAAGGTAGGAGATGGACATATAACTGGGGCTTCGAGGAAGAAGCCCAAGGGATCTGACACTAGGTTGAAGGGCCAACAGGGTTGGGGCCATTGCGGAAAGTGCCGCAAGAAACATGAGGGGATTTGTAGATTGGGATCATCGAGCTACTATAAGTGCGGCGAGACCAGGCACTTTAGCAAGTATTGTACTGCCCCTACCGCACATTCCAGACATCAGACCTGATTTGTTTCCACTTCAATCAGAAGGGCCATAAAAAAGGCTGACTGCCCGAAGTTGACAGCAGCAGCAACGCCGGTAGTGGTGCGAACTCCAGCGACCCTGCAGCTTATGGATGGCCGACATGGCAAGACAGATACTCCGATGGTGAGTAGTCGAGCCTTCCAGTTGACCGCTAAGGAGGCGCGTGTCGTAGCCTATGTGGTGACGGGTATGTTTTCTTCTCCCTAGCTCTTATGATATGTCATTTATGATATTTATGTTTCTGTTTCATATGTTGTTTTGGATCGTCCACGTAAACGGTATCCCAGTTCAGGTATTTGTTCGATTCTGGGGCTAACCGATCGTTCATCTCTCTTGCCTTTAGCAAGAGGTTTTGTGAGTCTTTGGACATGCTGGATTTCCCTTTAGAGGTCCAGATTACTGACGGTCGATCAGTAAGAGCATCATAGGTTTTCAGAGATTGTGCTTTGAGACTGTATGAGGAGTGTTACCTAGTAGACTTGGTTCCCATTCTGTTGTGTAGGAACAAGGTTATCATAGGTATGGACTGGTTGAGCCCTAATTGGGCAGTGATCGACTGTGCACAGCAGTTGGTACGGGTTAGGACCCCAAGTGAGGGATAGCTGGTGATTCATGGAGAGAGACGACAACATGGATCAACTTTATGCTCAGTAGCGAGGGTTTGGCGCGACCTTCAGCATGGTTGCGCAGGGTATGTCGCATGCGTTATAGATACCCGAGAGGCGGGTAAGCCGACTATGAGTGATGTACCAGTGGTGCGAGAGTACACAGACGTATTCGCAGGGGAGCTGCATGCGATACCTCTAGAGAGACATCTAGAGTTCAGGATCGACCTAGTCCATGGTGCGACTCCGATAGCCAAGGCACCATATCGGTTGGCTCCTCCTGAGATGCAGGAGTTGTCTACATAGCTACAGGAGCTGTTAGACAAGGGATTCATTAGGCCGAGCAATTCACCCTAGGGAGCCCCAATCCTGTTTGTGAAGAAGAAAGTCGGGTCACATCGGATGTGTATAGATTACCGGGAGCTGAACAAGGTACCAGTGAAGAACCATTACCCACTCCCGATGATTGATGATCTCTTCGACTTGCTAAAGGTGGAATCTTGGTTTTCCAAGATAGATTTACGCTCAGGCTACCATAAGTGAGGGTCAGAGACGAGGATGTACAGAAGACTGCTTTTCGGACTCGCTATCGTGACAACGAGTTCTTAGTGGCGCACTTCGGGCTCACCAATGCTCCTGCCGCATTCATGGACCTTATGAACTGCGTATGCAGACCGATTTTAGATCGGTCTGTGATAGTTTTTATTGATTATATATTGGTTTACTCCAAGACGCAGGAGCAGCATGAGGAGCACCTGCAAGAGGTTTTGGATACCCTGAGGAGGGAGAGCTTGTACGCCAAGTTCTCCAAGTGTAAGTTCTGGTTGCGTGAGGTGCAGTTTCTTAGGTACTTTTTCAATCAGCATCGTATTTTGGTCAACCCGGCCAAAGTAGAGGCTGTGATAAGATAGGAGGTTCCAAAGTGTCCATCTGAGATTTAGAGTTTCCTGGCATTGGCAGGCTATTACCAGAGATTCATTAGGGACTTCTCAATGATAGTCGTACCCTTGACCCAGTTGACGAAGAAATTCATGGTCTTTCGTTGGGGACCTGAGCAGTAAGCGGCGTTTGAGACATTGAGACAGAGACTATGCGAGGCGCCGATCCTAGCTCTGCCAGATGGAATGGAGGATTTTGTAGTATACTGCAATGCATCCATTTCAGGTGAGGGCGCGGTGTTAATGCAAAGAGGGCATGTTATCGCCAATGCTTTAAGGAGGTTGAAGCCTCATGAGGCGAACTACCTAACATATTATCTGGAGTTAGGGGCGGTTGTTTTCGCCCTCAAGATTTTGTGGCATTACCTCTATGGGTTCTGATGTACCATTTACACAGATCACAAGAGTTTGAGATACCTCATGGATCACCTGAATCTAAACATGAGGCAGCGTCAGTGGCTAGATGTCGTGAAGGATTACGATTGCGAGATCCTTTACCACCCAGGAAGGCCAACGTTGTGGCTGATGCGCTTAATCAAAAAGCAGCCCCGATCAGAGACATTTTCTTAAGGATGACAGTAGTAACTCCGCTTTTGGGGCATATCCGAGAGCGTGAAGATTAAGGGTATGAAATAGGAGCGTCGGAAGTGCGAGCGGATCATAGGCCAGGTGGTCTCATTTTCCTATGACAGTCGTGGGTTGCTGACCCTACACGGGAGGGTATGGGTTCGGTATTGGGTTGGAGTACGACAAATTTTGATGAATGATGCCCATAAATCCAGGTTTTCTATCCATCCCGTGGCGACGAAGATGTAATGAGATCTTCGTCCTGATTGGATTGGTCGATTAGCATGAAGCGGGATGTAGCCTGGTACGTCGAGAGGTGCCTGACCTGCAGGATGGTCAATGCCGAGCACCAGAGGCCTCACGATAAGACACAGCCGGTGGATATCCCTATGTGGAAATGGGAAGATATTACTATGGATTTCATCACGAAGCTTCACAGGACCATGCGGGGAGTGGATTCGATTTGGGTCATCGTGGATCGAAACCCTAACTGACTATGGAACTCGACGAGTTGGGGGATCAACTCGGCGAGTTGGGTCAACAAGATGTTGACCTTGACAAAAAGTTGACTTTGACCAGGGTGTTGACTTTGACTCTGACTTGAGTTGACCCTTGAAAGGGATAAGAGTATGAAATGGTAATTCAGGAAGGTTATTATGTGTAGGAGTTGCGAGGAGTTGATCCTGGCATCAAGGACAGTTCAGACACTTCACGACATTGAGGTAAGTTACCTTCCAGTAGAAGTGGGTCGAAGGCACTAAGGTCGTCCCACTAGTAAGAGTTATAGTATGGGTAATTCTCTTTGTGATAATTATCTGGTATATTTTTATCTGTTATGTTTATGTGCTAGTATGTTATGATGTTATGTGGTATGTGATAGAACGGGTAGGATAGACCCTAGTACCGGTCGATAGGGTCGAAGGGGTATGTCGACACCCAGATAAGTTAGGCGGTATATGACTTGTATATTTATGCACTAGGATGCTATGTGATAGAGTAGGGGATGAAATAGTCCTCGGTATCGGTCGAAAGGGCTGAAAGGTTAGGCAAAGACTCAGATATGCTAGGCAAGCTTACCGGTCGAAAGGACCGAAGGGATAGGCAAGCACCCTGATATGCTAGGCAAGGTACCGGTCGACAGGACCGAAAGGGAGGCCAGCACCCGGATATGCTAGACAAAGTACCGGTCGACATGACCGAAGGGGTGTTTAGTACCCAGTAATGTTATGTAGTATGTGTTATGTATGGTATGTGGTATGATGGGGGAACTCACTAAGTTTTGTGTTTACAATTTTCAGTTTTGTTTTCAGGTACCTCTTCATCGAATGGGAAAGAGCTGGCATGGTAGCAGCGCATCACACAAACACAAGATTTCCGCATTATGAGATTCTTGGGATTATACTCTGACATTATTATTATTTTTATGATACGGTTTTGAAACATGTGATTATGATTTTATGGAATTTTGTGAATCGATGATGTTTTCTTATAAATGTTTTTCTAAATCGTTATATCAAAATAAAATTTTTGGTTTTGAAAATTGGGATGTTACATTAATCACATGCGATTTAGTTGTATATATTTTGAAAAATACTAATTTTTTATTATTAAAACCATAAGAAACATTCGAAAATTGTTTTAGGGTCTACACGTGTATATTATAGCAAAACAAAAAACAAAATGATGATTTATGTAATTTACTCGTTAAATTATAATTTTTTTGTTAGTAGTTTTCTTTTTATAAATGTCAATTAACAACTATACAATTTGTTTTATTCTCACGAGTCAACAAGAGATTGAATAATAATAGATTTAAATTTAACAACCAAAGTTTGTTCAAGTTATATATTTTAAAATGTTCGATAAATGAAAACAAAAATTTACAAACAAATCGAATTGAACTCTAATATTTTTGGTGGTTTAGATGCGATTATATTTAGTTTGAAATATTTATTTCCATATTTTGAAAATTGAAATTAATTTGCATTCACTTAATATCCGATCACATTTAGACCATCTCCAACTCATCTTCATTTTTCCCCGTAAATGTAGTAAAAAATAGGATAAATATTGTTTCATCTTCAACCCTACTTCTATTTTTCTATCCTATTTTTTACTCCAAAAAATATATTCTTAAAACATTCTATTTTTATAACTTATTTATATTGTCCAATATACCATCTATTAATTAGATTCTAACAAATATATATTATATTTTTTCATTACAAAAGTATTACAAATTATATTATAATAAATAAAATGTTTATATATATAATAAATTTAGATTAATTATTATTTTATTATAAATAATTATTAAACAAATAAGATTATATTTATAATAAATATATCAAGATTAGGATCATATTTTATTACTATTTTGTAAATTATGTTACGTGTTTCTAGTTAGTATATATTTAATTTTTTTATATGAATTCAATAAATAAATAGTAAAGTCTATATTTACAATTAGTTAATATAAATTACTATATAACATGATATTACAAATATTAAATATTACATTTAAATTATAATTAGTAATTAAAAATAAACTTAAAATGAGAGTGACTAAAATTGACAACCGAAACTTTAATTCCATTTTTGGAGTTATGAATACTATTTTCGATAATATTATTTATATGTCTAAAAATAAAAAGATGAAAATAAACTAGGATTTGAGGAGAATACAAGAAAAAATAAAAATTTGAGTGTTCGTTGGATAAAATAAAGATGCCTTGCAACCAAAAAGAGTTGAGTTTAGGGATAATGACTTGAAAGGGTAACGAACTTTCGACTTTTTTCACATTTAGTCACTAATTTTTTTTTCGTTATCTATTTGCCATTGAACTATTGAAACTGTTCACATTTTACCCTTATGACCGGCTGTTACCGGTCATAAGGGTAAAATGTGAACAGTTTCAATAGTTTAGTGGCAAATAGATAACGAAAAAAAGTTTAGTGACTAAATATGAACAAAATCGAAAGTTCGTTTCCCTCTAAAAAGTTCAATGACTAAATGTGAACAAACTTCCTCTTGTATTATGTTTTAGCAAATTATTTATTTTTGTTAAATTGTAGCAACATTTGTTGATGAAGAAATCTATGAAATAAAAAAAAAAACCTGAAAATATATTTAAAAAAAAAACAAAAAACCGAAACCGAAATAAAAAACTAATGGTTTGACATTTTCCAAAATAAAAAATCAAAATTTCCAATCTGATTTTGGTTTTACAAAAAAATGAACCATTCTCACTGATGTGAATTATGACCATTGGTTTGGCATGCGGAATTTGTGACATCCCATGAATACGTAGTTACAACATCGTATGAACTCGTAATTCATAGTAAGGGGTTAGAATATCATCGCATGAATACGTAGTTACAACATCGTCTGAACTCGTAATTCATCACCTACAGGTTATGGGTCTGCTGGTGTTTCCACTAGGTTGTCTAAAATAGTCTGTGGTCGCCATCTATACTTTGGTAGATGACTACATCACCATATTGACGGTTAAGGTTATGGTATCTCCTTTCATCCTACATCACCTATTCATCATCATCTATTTACCTAATTATTATCACCTATCTCTTATCATTTTATTTCATCACACACCAACTATTTCATCTACCCATGTTTCATCTGCAACATATTTGTAGATATAAAATAAATATACGGTTTAAATCTTTTAAAACATGTATAAAATCATTCATCCAGCATAGACAACAAGTATTCAAATAATATGCACACATAGCACGTAATTTATATAAAATACTTCATATCTATGTGTAAGATGAAAGTAACTATATATACCATAAAAATCCCATAAATGCTTCCTAACTTCAAACCCCAAGGTTTACTCTACTAAAGCTTCATATTCTCGGCTCTCTAGACCTAGAAGGGTCCAGATCTATAACACAAACTTGCAAGAGGGGTTTGAGGCATTCAAAACCCCAACGATGAAGTGATTCAAGCCCTAACCCCAAAATGGAATCTACATAATAAGGAAGGAAAAGGGTTCATTTGTGTACCTCATAATGAAGCTCCTTGCTTGAATAACTCAGAACAATAACCTTCCTTGGTCCCTCTTGCTGGAACTCTTCTCCTTTCTTGCAAAATCACACCAAAAAGCTGAAGATAGCTCTTCCTCTCACTCTACACACTCAAGCTCGATAGGGTTCTCACTTATGGGAAAGGTAGTCGCAATTGAAGGCCATAAGTGCCTTTAAATATGGCTCGGGCCCAAAGATTTAGGGTTTCTGCCAACAGTACGGACTCGTCGAGTCCATTCATTAATCCGAGTCATCAGTCGCAACCTTACTCGACGAGTTGAGGGGTCAACTCGTCGAGTCTCTCTTCTTAACTCAAAAGAAAAATACTTAAATTATGATACCTGAAAATCCGGATGTTACATTCTGTTTTTTTATTTCATAGATTTCTTCATCAACAAATGTTGCTACAATTAAACAAAAATAAATAATTTGCTAAAACATAATACAATAAGAAGTTTGTTCACATTTAGTCATTGAACTTTTTAGAGGGAAATGAATTTTCGATTTTGTTCACATTTAATCACTAAACTTTTTTTCGTTATCTATTTGCCATTAAACTATTGAAACTGTTCACATTTTACCCTTATGACCGGTAACAACCGGTCATAAGGGTAAAATGTGAACAGTTTCAATAGTTCAATGGTAAATAGATAATGAAAAAAAGTTTAGTAACTAAATGTGAACAAAATCGAAAGTTCGTTACCCTTTCAAGTCATTATCCCTTGAGTTTAAGACTCTCCTGTTTAGAGGAAATCGCATATTAAAATAATGAGTTTAAATATACTTTTTTTAATGGGCCCCAACGTGATACCCATCTGGATTGGGTTATAAAAGATATTTATAATGGTTTTAAATCCAAACATTTTTAATTTTTTTTATATTTTGTCAAATATGTTAATTTTTCAAGATAACAAAATACAAGATTCTATTTTATTTATTTATTATTTTATTATTAGAACGACGATGGTTCTATTTGTTCATCGGTTGTTAACATAAAGTAAAAGAAAAATAAAGAACATTAACATATGAGAAAGTACCCCACCACTAATGTTGTCTATATATATGTAGAGCTTACAGAAATGCAAACCACTTTCACGTATTGTTAACATAAATCCTTCTTTCTCCCGTTACATTTCATTAAATATGCGAAAATCGTGGTGTCATACGCATAGACAGGTAGAGACGCCCATGACAGAAGACCAGTTAAAGGGTATGCTCAAAAGATTTGACACAAACGGAGATGGAAAGATCAGTAGGAGGGAACTAAGGGTAGGCTTGAGAAACCTTGGACTACGTTTCTCGTTCTTTAGAGCTAGGAGTGCACTACGTCATGCTGATGTTAATGGAGATGGTTTTATCAACGATGAAGAGATAAACGAGCTTGCAAAATATGTTTCAAAGTGGGGTATTTCTATCTCTTAAGAGCTTTGGTAGTGATCTTAAGTATTGATGACTAGTGGCATCTGTTTTTTTTTTGTGTGTGTCCTTTTCCCTTTGCTGAGGATGGATTTAGGTTAGCTGTGAACCTACGACCATCTTCACGTTGCATAATTACGAACAAGAAGATTGAGTCGATAAAGTTTGTTGTGAATCAAACTATGTAAGCTAGCTAGTCTTGCTCCTTTGTTATGTTGCTTAAAAGCATGTATCTTTTCCTTGTGTATTTACTTTTAGTGTAAAAGAAACGGACTCTATGCTCGGAACATTCCCTAGATTGATACAATTGTTGCCGGGATAGCCTTTGTAAAACTTTAAACACAACCATTCGAAAACTCAAACCCGAATACAAACATTCAAATAAGATAGATAACAATCTGATAATGTAATATCAAAACATTCAAAGTTATAATGTTACAACATATTCAAACGCAACCTAAACTTCATCATCACTCTTGTCATCTTGGTTTTCTAGAAAGTTTGTCGATCGAAGTACACATGGATTGGTGCATGGTTGCGATGGGTAACTGGGAGTTTGACTTAAAAAAATGAGGGTGTTGCTGTTGCAACTGTTCAAGTGACTGGTTAAACTTGTCAAGCATTATATCACACATTTACTCATTCGCCCCTCGACTTCCTTCTATAATTACCACATATCTTCCGTGGGTATCCACTGCTTGTTTTATCCAAATCTTAATTTTTTTTGCAATAAACATGTGAAAAGATGTTCGGTCAAAAAATATACCAGTTTTTTGTACAAATTGAAAAGGAAAAGCTTTTAGTTTTACACAAGGGTATCTTGGTCAATACCGTGGTTCGGTACTAATTAATACATATGGGATAGAAAGGGCTGAAGTCCATATTTTTCCCCCTTTTCCATTTGTAATTATTAGACTGATATAAAGCCAAAAGCAAATCCATATTTTGTGCATGCATTTATACATCGGTGATTAGAATAATAAAAGAATAGGGATTAGATATATAGTATAAAATGGGTTAAAGAACCCGATTAGAATTCATTATATAACCCGGTTTTGCAACCGGGTCTGGTAAGGGTGAGTCTTATGTCAAAGCACTATTAGAGGTTGATTTTAAACCGGGTCATAGTGATATAAGATAAATAGAGCCCGGTTCCTTTTAAGAAAACCAGGTTATATGAGGTTTATAGAAGCTTATTTCATTCCAGCAGTTCTATAATATTGAGAAAACCGCGTCTTTTATAACTTGCTACTTTATAACCCGTGAAAACCACTGTTATAAAATTAATTAAATTTTCATATTAAAAAATCAAAATTATTAATCAATTATTTTAAATAAATTATTATTTAAGAGGTATTGTTTTAGTTATATTAAACAAATACGTAAAGTTATATCACCTACCTTATAATCTGTATTTATTTTATTTTATTTTTTAATATAATGTTATTAATTTAATATAATTAAAGTGAAAAATTTTAAAATTTAATGTAATTAAGATAAGAAATTTTAAATTTGACATAGATATTTAATATGTTGACAAGTGGCATGATAGAGACATATAATATTAATGAAAATTTCTAATATAATGACACTTGTCAATAGGAATAAACGTATTTATTTATTAGAATAGAAAAATATATATGCTCAGGGCCGGCCCAAAGGGAGTTCAAAGTGTGTCCATGAACAGGGCCCACTAACTCATAGGGCCCCAAAAAAATTTTAGTATATATATTAGAGTAGGTTGAGTTTAGGCCCAAATATTAAGAAAAAACATCATAAATGGTCCGTGTGTTTTCCCAGATTCTGAAGTTTAATCCTCGTGGTTTAAAAATCTCATAGATGGTCCCTATGCTTTCAAAACATTTGACAGATGGTCCTTATCCCTCACACCGTTAGAATCCCACCGTTTATAACCAAATGCATGTCTATATTTTGAAAACCCTTCTTGCACCCACCCTCTTCTACTCTCACTCTACTGTGCATCCAATTCCAAAACGATTTATGTCAGTGTTGAAGATGGCGATTTGTAGATGTGGAATGGAAACAACGAAGTTGACCTCATGGACGGATCGTAACCCAGGAAGACAATTTTTGAATTGTTCAAGATGTGGGTTCGTAAGGTGGGTTGACCCTCCGATGTGTGCAAGGGCATTGGTGGTGATTCCAGGTTTAATAAGATCAATGAATCAATTGGAAGAGAAGGTTGCGGTTGCAAGTGCAGAACTGTGGAACTATCGACTGATGTTGTTCTGTTCATGGATGATTTTTTTTTTTGTTTTATTTTAACCAGTAAGGATTTAGATGGCAATAGGATGGGGGGTTTTTGGTTTCTTTTGTACGCATCTAGCTAGTTCAGGGGGTTTTGGATTGTGATGGAATGGGTATTTTTGGTTTCATTTTGTTTTATGAAGTGTAACACATTAAGTTAATGGAAATGATGATTATGTATTTTGTTATAAATCAGTGGTTTTGATGTTCATTTTCGTATGATGCATTGTTATAACTACATCTTGAAAATGGTTAGGAATGGTATTTCAAATCTACATTTTTATACATGCATCTTTTTGAGAAAGGTTTGGAGAGGGTAATTCATAAGCAAAATGTTGATAAAATCATTACAAAATGTTGATAAAATCATTACAAGTCTGTGTTTAACCCATACAAACATGAGACTTACTTTCAACATACTTACTGATGGAATGTCTTAACCCATACAAACATTACAAAAGATCTAATTACCATAATTTAAACAACCAAACCATAATTTATATTTTAAAAGACCTAACTACCCAAACATCCAACTAACTACTTAACAGAATTTCCTAAATTACCATTTCCCTTTTCTTGTGTCTTACCCTTTGCCTGTGTCATCCCTTTTCCCTGTGTCTTCCCCTTTGATCCAACTTCACTAATGCCTCCCTGCCCTTTACATGTTCTAGAATTATGCCCCTTGTTATGACACTTTGAACAAGTGATTGCAATAAATTTCCTGCTCAATTTAGTGGTTTGGCTGTTGGGCTCATCAACACTTCTCCTTCTCTTCTTTTTTGGCCTCCCAACCTACACATATGCATTTTTTATATTAAAAACATTAACATACATGCTGGCATTAAAAGTACATATCTAGCCTACTTGACATAACAACCTGTGTGTGATGTTTTGGTGGAGTTAAAGTGAACGGACAATCACTTTTTAGCCACATTAAACGACCATTTATTGGATCAATTTTATTCAGATACATGGCTCTCCATGTTGATAACTTATAGCAAGGATGGACCCGATCCTCAACATCAGGGGCATCTTCTCCATTTTCAATTTTGTTCCTTATAGCAGAAACAGCATGCCTACATGGAAAACCTATAGTCTCCCAGAACATACAAGTGCAACTTCTTTTATTTAGGTTCACCACATACTGATCCTGCCATGTGCTTGCAAATTGGTACTTTCCTGCCCCATTATACTTAGCTACATACTTTGCTGCTTGAGTCTTAATCTCCTCTATAATTATAGTTGCAGTAGTACTTAGTTCCCCTTGACACTTATCTATTTCCTTTTGCACAACACACAATCTCTTCATGAGATACTCTCTAATATACTCTAAGCAGGTGATGATTGGTTTATCCCTACCTTCCTCTATCTTAGCATTGAATACCTCACAAAGATTATTCAACAAAGAATCAGTGTGTTCCCTACCTGTGAAAACCATATTCAAAAAGAGAAATTACAAATTTTATATGAAAACATAAAACTCAACAACTTGTAAATGACATACCACTGAAGTGAGATTTAGACTATGTCTCTGTAGGAATCTTACACAACCAAGCATGAGCTTCATCATTCATTTTCTTCAACTGATCCATTGCATATTTAAAGTGATTTAATGTTGTTGCTCTACCACATTCCCAAACCAAGTCACTTAAATCTTTTCCATTCCATTGTTTCTTCAAATTCTCCTGAATATGCCTCAAACAAAACCTATGTTCTGCATTGGGAAATACCTTTGCAACTGCTGGTATTATCCCCTTAAAAAATGCAAATACAGTCAGTTTCATTTATAAAAATAGAAAATAAGCTACACTATCATGAGAAATAATTAGGTATAACATACCTTTTGTCTATCAGAAATGAAGGTAAAATTTGAATTTGCTCCCAATTCAAAGTCGTCTCCTAACAGTTCCATGAACCAGGTCCAACAACTAGTTGTCTCAGCCTCTACCACTGCATATGCTATAGGGTCTATTCCATTATTTGAGTCTAGACCCACACCTAGACATACATATATTCTTCTAAAAGTTCTTGTAGTAGTCGACAATGATGGTTTAGGATACACATCTATCCTAACAGTTGAACCAGGATTTGTGTTTAGCAGTTCTAAAGCATAATCCCTCAGATACCCATATTGAAGTTGGTAGTCCCCACTAATCACACGTTCAGCCATTTGCTTTGCCCTACCAACCTTTTGAACTGACATACCAAGCTCCAGCTTCTTACACAACTCCTCGTGTGAAGCTTTGATTGGAATTTTAGGGTTACTCTGAATTTGTGGAACAATTAAGTTTGCTAAATATTTGGAAGTACAAGCTTTAACTGATCTTGTCTGCAAACATTTATGGACATCAGGTACTGTTTTCACCAACCAATCTGTATTCTCATCTGGCCTCGAGATTTGGACTGCCCAAGGGCATTTTCCTTTTTTACTAATCACATTTTTGCCCTTGCACTTTACTTTACTTCTAGTTGATGGCCCACCACATTGAACTGTTTCAGTAGATTGTCCCTTGCACTTTACATTACTTCTTGTTGATGGCCCACCACATTGAACTGTTTTAGTAGATTGGCCCACAACACCTCCGCATTAGACCGTTATCCTGATTTTATCATTTTTTGCTAAGTATAGGAACCTCCTTGTATTTATAGCACGTGCAAGCATGTAGTCCACAACTTCCTTCTTTGTTTAGAAACACTGCCCCACCCTATATGGTTTTAAATGGATCTCCCCATGTGAGCATGGAGTTGACCTACTCAAATCCTTAACCATTTTTGTCCTTTCATCTTCATTAAATCCTGCATACTGATAATCATCACTTTGAATAACTTCCAACTCTTCATCAACTATGTCATTACCTATACTTTCGTGTTGCCTGTTTAAAATTCCATGTTCATCTACATCCACAACACTTTGGAATTCACTCATGTCTACATCCACATCAAATTACAAGTTAGACTCATCTACAATGTAGTCACTATCATCAGAATCATCTCCACTATAATCAAAACCATCTTCATTCTCACTATAGAAAGCAATCTCCACTGTCATCACTTACCATGCCCTCTAGAATTTCCATTTCTACTTGATTGTCTTCACCATTTGGTACACTGTACTCAACATCAAATTCAGCATAAGTTGAATACTCATCTGTAAATGCTTCAAATTCATCGAGTCTTACACTTTGTTGTCCATCAATATCTTCAGAATTTGGTTCCTCTACAAGATTGCCTAAATTGCCCTTACACACTTCTTCTATGTGGCCCATGATCAATCCTTCATTCACATCAATGACATTACTTCGTTGGCTAACATGAGACATGACATATGGAACAATAGTCTTTGAATGACCTTGACTTTCATCCATATCTATTACCTATGACTGGTCAACAACATGGTTGGCAGGGGGTTCTAACTCAAGCTTTTTACTACACGATCCTACCTCTCTTCTACAAGGTTCTTTTCTATTAAGTTCCGGTGACACACTCTCAGGTTCCAGTTCCTTGATAACAACTTTGGAAGGAGACTTAAAATAACTAGCTACCCTAGTCTGACCAATTTCAATATAGACCTTTACAAGTTTGTGCTTAGGGACATACGAAACCAATTTAAGAACATCTTGGTCATTCCCTAAAGGCAATAACCCTTAGTCTAAGGGAAATTCAGGGATACAAAAATGGTAGTAAAGACTTTTTTCACTTTTGTACCCTAATTCTCGAACCATGTCATCGAGTTCATGCACTGAAAATAAATCAGTGTCAACGTCATCTACGTATGATACAGTACCATCGACGTATTTCCCTCCAGGTGACTTGGTGAAGACACCACTATAGTGTATCTTCAACGTGAAATAGTTATCATATCCCTCTACAAACACAAAAATAGAAAGGGTAAAGAAGATGATTTATCTTCAGGAATACATTCAAGGAAAACAAAACTTCAGTTTTTTTTTTTTTATGAAAAATCTTACCGTATCTTGATTGCAAGTCCTTCAAGCACGCATTTTTTTCACGAAAACACCATATTGACAGAACCATTGTCCTTTGGTGCTGTGTAAACCCTAAACCCCAATTTCGTTTCTTGGATGAGAGTGATCTGTTGAAGACGAAGTCACTGTGCTCTTGGGAGATGAAGAGTGTTTAGGAGTTGACATGAAGAAGACAGTGGCATAATCATTTCCCTCAATAAAGAAGAGGGAACATGTAAAAAGACCGATTTACCCTTATATTATTTTAATGAAATAAGGGTTAACGGTGGGATTCTAACAGTGTGAGGGATAAGGACCATCTGTCAAAAGTTTTGAAAGCATAAGGACCATCTATGAGATTTTTAAACCACGGAGACTAAACTTCAGAATCTGGGAAAACATAGGGACCATTTATGATGTTTTTTCAAATATAAATTAGGTTAATAGTATTTCTTGTCTGTGTTTTTTTGCCTCAACACTTAGCACGCGGCAATCAATCAGGAACAGGAAGTTAGACGAAATTTCGGGAAAAGAAAAACTCTTCGATTCTCATTATGGATACTGAATCGTCTCCGATTTTTTACAACAACAATGCTCACAATGTTTGCATAAAATCAGTCAATTACAACTTTAAAAGGCCTTCGATTTTTCATTCTCGGTTCCTCACTTTTCTCGGAAATCATAACAAGCAACAAGTTTTGATTTCCTTCTTCCTTCTCGAAAATCAGAAGCAATAGTCATAGTCTTGTAATCTTCTTCAAAATTTGAAAAGTTTCTTCACTTTCTTATTAATGTAATTTCGAAAATCAGATTTCAGGTGCTGCAATTTCGAAGTCATAAGGTACAGGGAAATTGATTTGTTTCTTTTTTTTCTCTGGTTTCTCAGATTAATTGATTTTAGTTCTGTTGATTCATTTTTTTCAATCTTTATTCTCCAAAATTAGAAGCATAATCTGGTAAAAAAATTTGTGGTTGTTTTTTTTTAAATGCAGATATTTCACACAAGTCAACTTTGAAACCAGAAGGGACCAGAAGCGAGACACAAATCAACTTCAAAAATTAGACCAGGAAATCAATTTATGATATTTCAAGGTAAAAACAAATGCAAATTAGATTTGTTTTTTTTTTCATTTTTTGTTTATGTTTGTTGTTCTGAATACTTGATATTGTGATATGTTTCTTATAATTTTTTTGGTTGTTTTCTGTTTAAACAAGCAGTTTTTACAAAAATTATCAATTACAAAAATCACTATCAGGAATTAGAAATCAATTTATGATTTTTAAAGGTAAAAGCAAATCAAATTTGTTTTTCCCCTTATTGTTTTTGGTTATGATTTGTAATTCTAAGTTCTGATATGTTTCTTATTTTTCTTTCTCAAAGGCTTCTCGAAAATCTAATTATTTAAAGGACAAACAAACCAGTTTTTGATTTTTTAAGGTACACAAAAAACTGATTTTGTTTCATTCTTTTTTATTCGTTTTCTGATTTGAATGTCTGTTAATGTAATATAAGTTGTTGATTTTATTTATGTTTTTTTTTTCTGTTGCAGTTATGTTATACTTTACTACTTGGGTTTGAAAATCAAGAACCAAGAAGAAATCACTCACTAAGGAAGTGAACTCCCACCTATAAAGGTGAGCTTTGATCATTTCTAACCCTGTTTCACACTTCTAATTTTAAGAACACCCTCCAATCTCTCACAACTATCATCCCGTTCTTCACCCCATCTCCTGAAAACTTAAGTGTTTCTCATCTTGATTTGTTGTTATAACATAACATCTAGTGATTTCACATCATTTCATCCATTCATTGTTGTGTTTTACTTAGATCTTCAAAACACCAAGAACACACAATAGTGTTCTTGGACCTTAAACACCCAATCAAGCTCCTATCTTGTAAGTACACTTGCCCTAGCTTCTTGTGTGCTTATTATGAACTTGATAAGACTTAAAAATCATCAAGAAACATAGGAATCAAGGAGTTTACGGCCAAGGGAGGTTCTTGGGCCATAAACCCTTCTTAAAGGGGTTAAATGGACTTTAATCCCTTCCTAGGCCTAGGGTACTAATTTAGATAAACTCCTTGAAGTGTTTAGGACCTTAAATGTAACGCCCGTAGATCCAGGCTAGTCAATTTAGAGATAATAAGGGTCGAAAACGACTTTTCGACAAAATATTATTTAGAATAAATAATTTGAAACAAGTTGTAGTATGTGTCACAAGGTTTCCGTACATATAAAGAACGCCAAAATCCGAGTTATAACGAAAAAGTTATGACTCGTCGAAGTTTCGCGACGGAACCGGCACTCCACCGGGAAGCGTAAATAGTGAATTTACGATAGAGCGAGATTTAACCTTGGCGGTCTAAACGAAAGTCGTATAATATGTTAAACTAAGAACTTCGATAAAAAGAACGCCAAAATCTGACTTCATATGAAGAAGTTATGATTTTTCGAAGTTTCGGATTAGCAATGCACAACCCGAAATTCGAATATTAGATCGAGCGGTTTTTAGCCGACACGACCTGAACGGGAATCAAATATCTCGTTAAGAGTAGCGCAACGAGAAAAAGATGGGCGAAAATGGACATCGGATGAAGAAGTTATGAGGATTTAACAAACCAATCCTGTCCCGGCCTGTTAATATAAAATTTAAAATCGAGTCAAAATTAGCCGACAGAGTCTAAACAAAAGTTGTAGCGTACGTTCCCACCTTCGTGTGGATATAAAGAACGTCAAAAACGGAGCTCGTACGCAAAAGTTACGAATTTTAAAGTTGAGTATGCAATTTGCGAAGCCTGATAAGAACCTGGTGACGTGGCGCGTTGTGGGTCGTCCATCGCTGATTAAAGGACGCTTCGGAATCGTACACACCTCCCTTAACTACGCCTCGCGTCCGAGGTTGGTATGCCCAGCGTACCTTCGCGCCTTATCCATCCGACGAAGATGCGAGACAGCTGGCTGCGAGCTGGCATTCATATCGGATGACTACGCCCCGTGTAGCCGAGGTCTATGCCCAGCGTAACCGAGGCTGCTGAGGCTATAAATAGATGCGAGGGTCTCCACATTTCTCACACCAATTCTCATTCTCTCTCTAGTTTCTTTCTCTCTCTAAGGGTTTTAACCCTCCCCTAAGGCTAGGTGATCCCCTAGCACCCGAAGAAAGCCCCGAGGCTCTCGGAGTCCCAAGAAAAAGGGTCTTTCGGTTTCGAAATGCTGCTCCAATTATGTTCCGGTTTTCGATAAAATTCACTGTAAGTGAGCTACGCTTACAGAATTTTTAATATAGCTTTCAAATAATTAAAGGAATTTTATTAGGTCCTTGAAATAATTATTTGGGCTATTATTATGAGTTATATTGAGTGTTATTAACGCTTATATAATAATAATAGTCAGACTAATTAATTTGTCGCAGTTATCGTTAGACCAAACCCTAGTGGTATTGGTACCAGGTTTTATCGAAGGAAATCATTTTGAGAGTATCGAAGCACTGCCCGAGTGCTGAGTCACCACCTTTCAGGTGAGTGCATAGTCCCCTTCAACTCACACATACATATGAAGTATTTACTATGTGCTATGTGTGCATATTGTCTGTTTACTCGCTGTCTATGCTCGGTGAAAGATTTTATACATGTTTTAAATGATTTAGACTTTATATGTATTTTTTATCTATGAAAATGTTGGGGTAAAACATGGGTAGATATAATAGATGAATTATGAGTTGGATGATGAGTTGAGAGGTGATATAGACCAAGAGGTAAGGGTGAGAGGTGTACGATCTCAGAAGCCTTTTTCCCAAACGATGTCCCTGTCATTTAGCAGAGTATGGATGACAACCACGGACTATTCTAGACAGTCTAGTGGAACACTAGCAGGCTCACAACCTGTAGGTGTTGTGAACGAGGTGTTCACCCGGTGTACTCTAAACCTTGGTGACCATGCAGAATTGGTGCCTAAACATTGGTGATCATGCAGACTTGATACCTAAACCATGGCGACTATGCAGACTTAGTGCCTAAACCCTGGCGACTATGCAGACTTAGTGCCTAAACCCTGGCGACTATGCAGACTTAGTGCCTGTTGTGTAAACCATGGCAACAATGGACTTCGTGTCGATTCCTTACGATGATCCTTAGGAATAAATGAACGAGGAATATCTGATTTTTAGTGTAGATCCTTAAGAATAGAGAATATAATGGGGATGGGTAATGGGGTTTAATTGCTTGATTGTTTAAGCATAATAATTATATTATTGTGGGTTGAAAACCCTATGTATTCACCAGGTTTGCTAACCTGACCCACTCAGTTTATTTATATGACATGTGTTGATATGAAGTCACATTACACTAAGAGATTTAAAGAGATGTAGATCACTAGTGCAAATAAATGTAAGTTCTATTTATGCTTATGTTCCTGTATTAACGATGACATCGCAAGTGTTTTAAAATGAATAAAATACGTTTCTTCGAAAATGTTTGAATAACATATTTATCGTGTTTTCTGGGAACAAATTCCGCGACATTTTTATTAAAAGAAGTACTCTGATTTTTTTAAAGCATAAACAAAATCGGTCTTTTCTGGCTGTGAAAATGGGGATGTCACAGTTGGTATCAGAGCATTAGTTTAAGTGAACTAGGAATTTGTAGGAAATTTCTAGACTTAAACTTAGAATGCTAAGTGATGATTGTGAGGAGTGTGATTTAGGTAATAGACCTGAATAGACATAAGCACTAGCTTATTTTAGGAAATGATGCCTAAATCGCTTTTATGTGCTAAATGATTTGTTATGTTATAGTTTGATCGGATCTATGGTCTGTTGACGACCGGATCTGGAAAGCTTATGTGTTTAGGATTCTAAACGTACGACTACGATATTAGAACTAGCATGTAAACGTTTCGGAGTGATAAGGATGATTTAAACGTCAAGATGGAAAGGACCCGTAGCGGAAACATGAATGTAAATGAGAATAGGAACCAACCCCCAATGGTTCAGCAAATACCTGTTCTTGAAGAGGTTGCACCTAAGCCAGTCACCATGGTTGGAGTTCAAGCCATGATTTAGGCTATGTTAGCTGAACAATGGGAATAAATGAGGCAGATGTTGAATAGGGACGAACCTACTATGCCCATTGAGCAACTCGAACCGATTTCCGAGCAATCGGAGGAAGGGAACTACAGCCGCCAAGTGAGTCAAGTGGATACTCAAGATGAACGAAGTGATGGCCCGGAGAGGAGAAACGACAAGGATGGGCGAATGTACAAGAATTTCTTGGATGTGAAACCACTGAGTCTCTCAGGAAGCCTGAAGCCGGTTGAGATTATGGATTGGATCTCCGAGATGGAGATGGTGTTTGAGAGCTGTAGCTGTAGTGAGAAACAAAAGATTGTCTTCGCAGTAAGATAGCTGAAAACTAGAGTCTTGAGCTGGTGGAAGCTATTGGCAGATACGATGCCACGAGGAGAAGCCCTAAGGATGTCGTGGGAGGAGTTCTTGGAACAGTTGAAAATGCAGTACTGCTCAGAGATAGATCTGATAGACCTAAACAACGAGTTTCAAAACCTAAAGAAAGGGAAGATGAGTGTTGTTGAGTATGCCACTGCATTCACCGAGAGGATGAAGCTATTCCCCTACTTGGTGCCTACTGAACTCTCCAAGATTGATAGCTTTGCTAACGGATTACCCACTGACTTTGGCCTAATGGTAAAAAAGGAAACTACCCTGAAAACAGCTATTAGAGCGGCTAAGAATGTAGAGACCCAGATAAGAGAAAGGGGTCTAGAAGAAGACAAGGCAGGAGAAAAAAGGAAGCATGAAGGATCTTCAAAATCCAACAAAGAAATGAAATTCTCAAAAACTGAAGAAGGAGGAGGAGGTGAATCCAAGTGGTGCGAGAAGTGTAAAAAGAAGCACTTTGGGAAATGTAGCTAGGAGGTAACCTGCTACAAATATTGAAAAACAGGGCATTACGCCGGCAAGTGTAAGTCCAACAAAAAGGTGTGCTATAGATGTAACAATGAAGGGCATATCTCTAGGGAATGCCCAAAGAAAAACGAGGCAGCAAGGCCAAACACACCACCAAGGCCAAGAGCATTCCACATGATCCTCGACGAAGGAAAAAACCATGCAAGGAATCAAGGATGAGGACTTCATATCCGAAGATCAAGTCACGTAGTAGCCATAGAGTGACAACCCCACATTTTGAGACAATATAATGTAACACCAGTCAAATTTAGGTCAAAATTTAACTTTCCTAAAATCTTATTTGGGTTAAATAAAGTAGTAGGAATCATATCAAGGTTTTCGTACATATAAAGAACCCTAAAATCCGAGTTATAACGGAGAAGTTATGACCAACCGAAGATTCTCGGAAAAACCAGGCAACACCTATTAAGCGAAAAACGCAAAGTTTCAATACAATAATTTTTAGCCTTAGGTATCTAAACGAAAGTCGTAGATTTCGTAAAACCTTGATCATGCATAAAAAGAACGCTCAAAACGGACTTCGTATGAAGAAGTTACAAATTTTCTAAGTTTCGTAACAGCGGTAGACAGCTAAAAACTCGAAATAAAGATCGAGTGATTTTTAGCCGACACAAATTAAACGAGAGTTGAAGATCTCGACAATAGTAGTTCGATGGTAAAAAGAAAAACGAAAACGGACGTCGGATAAAGAAGCTATGGATTTTTAACGATGTTATCATGTCCCGGCCTATTAATTAAAATATAATTAAAAATAAATTCAAAATTAGCCAACGGAATCTAAATGAAAGTTGTAGGGTATTTTCTCACCTTCGCGTGGATATAAAGAACGTCAAAAACAGAGCCCTTATGCAAATGTTACAGATTTTACAAGTTCGTGGCACACACACCGAAACGATTTACGCCCACGTACCCTCGTACGCCCAGCGTACTCGGATGCTAGGCTCCGGATTGTCCACGTCGCTTTGATGCTTCACCCGAGGATGCGGTAAGCGCTGACGTCGCGTACACCCAACGTACTCCGAAATTACGCCCATCGTACTCCGAAATTACGCCCAACGTAACGAGTACGCCCAGCGTACTCCGAATTTACGCCCAATGTACTCCGAATTTACGCCCAACGTAATCCCTCATCCAACCCCGTATAAATAGAAGGCGAGGTTGCCGGCCATCCTTGCTCATTTTCATCACTTCACTCACATTTTAACCTCGTTTTTTTGTGCCGACAATATCCCGACTTCCCAGTTTCATATCTAAGCCCCGAGATTCCCGAGAATCTCGTCATTTTCCGGTCAAGGTGCCACCCGGGAAAATCTCGTTTTCTTCAAATCACGCACTTTCTTCGGTGAGTTCATACCCACTATAAACTACATTTTCAAATTTGTTATCAATGCTTTTATACACTTTTAAGGGGAGGGGGGGGGGGGGGGAATACAAGTAAACACAGGGTTATTATCATGTGTAACCTAAAGTTTCATTATATACTCTTTTTATCAAGTAAACCATATGTGATTCATAACTACTACATGGAAACTTTCATACACAAAATATATCCCGATAACATCATGTCTTTTTAAATTAAATATGTTGTTAAACATATACAAATCAAACACTTTATCTATACTTTGAGTATATGTGTTTATTTATGTCATTACAAAAGTTACACTTTACATAACGAGTGAGCATTTCACTAGGGTTTACCTATACAAACGAAATAAACTTTTGGAAAAACTATAATAGTTTACGACAAACATTTTTACATGTTAAAAACTCTTTATCAAACTGTCTTACATACTTTATGATTCCTTTCAAACGCTGTTAGAATCATGTTTCTAACAATGGTCTTCCTATATTTAAAACTGTTCTTACCAAACAAATTGCTTTCAAATCATTTTATAAACTGACATCGAATCATCATTTCTTATTTATTAAACTTTTCAAAGGTTTTACAAAACTTCTTTTTGTATTTTTATATTGGCAAATGCATGCCTATATATGTATAGTTATATAAGTAATGTTTGAAGGACTTAGGACGACTAGCTCGCTTTATTTCCTTTTCCTCGTTGGGATGTGGCCTTAGGGCATCGGTTGTTCATCCAAATGTCGTCTAAATATTAGTTATATATGTCATATGTACATACATAGACATAAAAGTTTCCATCAGTTGGTTCAGTACCTTTGAGTAGCAAAGGCATATTTCGGTTATACACGTACAATACTAGTAACTATAATAGGTATAGTTAAGAGATACTACTTACCATTCCAAGTACAAGGAATCACACAAGAGTCAGTTTATTCATGAGTCTATACAAATACATTACATACTATATGAAGAGATACGATTACATACAAATACAAGGCATACAATTTGAAGACATACAATTACAAGAGATATGATTACATACAATTACAAGGCATACAATTTCAAGACATACAATTACAAGAGATACGATTACATAAGATAGTGTACTATATATTCATGAAATTTTACATACTACAAGTACCATATCAAAGAGATATTTTCATATACAAGAACAACTGGACATTTACATACGTAAATTTGTTTTATACTAGGTTTTGTGAGACATTTCACATACTTTCGAGTATGCATTATTAAGTCCTGTATTATATACCATAATCCCTTATAGGGGGAGCGTGATACTTGCGTATAGATCTATATGGGATTGACAATCCCGCACCTAAACTGTTAGCTACAGTTAGACCGGCAGGTCTGGGGTGACAAACGTCATAACTTTCCAACGCCTGAAGAACGTTGTTACAGGAAGTCTGGGTCATTAGCATGGTTATAAAGCTCACATGGAGTATTAAAAACACGTTGATTTACGGGGTTATCAAATACCTTAGCGATTATATATGTACACCAATCTACTATTTTAGACATGAAAAACACCATGGTAGTTCATTTTTGGGACTTTTAAACTACCACCCACTTATAAGCAAATATTGGATTTCTAAAAGCAAACATTCAAAACCGTCGGGTCTTGGTAGAAGGCTACTTTTTATACTAGTAGAAAATATGGGATTTTCTAGGGTTTTCAAACATTTACAATTACTTACAAACATGTTCATTGGTACAAACTTTCCTTCAAAAATTTACAGGTCTTTCTTTACAGCTTTACAAATCAAAGTCACATAAATACTTATGAATTCACCAACATTATCGCTAATACTCGCTTTCAAAATAACTTGTATTCCCAGCACACAGATAGACAGGTACGACCACCAGGTTCTGTGAAGACGGAGCGGTCAAGACTCATCTTTTATTTTGAATGTTCATTTTTTAGAATTATACTATGAAAGAACTCCAATGTAATTAAAATTATACTATTAATACAATGGATGATGTTGTTGCTTGTTTACTACTTTGCATTATTGTGATACATTAAATGACGTCCTCCGCCACAGAACGTTTCCGCCGTTCTTGGTTTTGGGGTGTGATAGATTGGTATCAGAGCATTGTTTATAGTGAATTGAGTATATCAACCCATTAAAGATATACAAACTATAAATACAATAGGGATTAAAATACTCTGATAAAGAGTCTATACTTTTAAATAATAAAATATTTAAGTAAGTATACGTGCCTGCATTCATACACAAATCAGTGTCACTAGGACAGAACAAAAGTATTACGATTGTTGGGCAGCATAAGTAGACTTAGAGACATATAGTCAAAACTGGGATAATATAGCCTGATCAACTATATTATCCGAGGGTTGACTAGCATGTGCCTAAGTGTGGTTGTGAGTTGCAACAAGTCTAAATACTTAACCACAATACCACAATGAGAACAGTAGAACATAAACCTAAAACACTTTAGGAGTAATTTGTGTATTACTATAAACTACTCATGTGTTAGATTCTTATACCCCAATTACCGCATAAATAACATAGCTGGACCCCATCCCCATGATGACCCATACAAAGTCAATGTTGAATGGTTCAGAGAAGAACCAGAGAATGATCATCCAATCCCTTTTGAATGATCACCATGTTGAAGACCTTTCGGGTGATGATAACTCCGAACTCGAGGATGAGAACCTACCCCCAGTAACTCCCAATTCAAATCCTAACCCTCGTCTAGCTCTTCATGGCTCGACGCTTCCTTGGGTAGAATGCTTGGAAACATGGAGCGAAGAGCAAGATCAACCTATGTCGTCTAAAGGAGACCGAAGCTGCTACAACTTAAGCGAAGGAAGCTCAGCAGACAAAGTCCTACCAATCCTGATTCGTAGAGTTGCTCGAAACGAAATTCAGGGCAGGACGACTCTCCATTATATCGAAGAGGTTAAATGTCAATGCAAGAATGCACACCATCCACACCAATCGTCTTGAAAACACTCGTGAGAGATCTGAGAGAGACCATGAGACCCTGCTGCAAGCATTAGCTAAAACACGAGCCGAAGTCATAGAGCTACGAGTACGCTAGAGAGTGTACGAAGGACACCTTCTTGATAATGGAACGTCAATTGGCTGAACTAAGAGTTCACCAGAAGGATGACTGCCGCCAGTAAGAAATGCTTTATTTCCCTTCCTTGTTTAAAGGAATCATTTTCCTGTGTATATCCTATGTAGCATTTTTCTATGTAATTATCTTGTACTGTAAGTACTGTTAGTTAGGCCTTTATGCAGCCAAAACCTTTCTACTATGGATATGATGTAAGACCTTCTTCAAGGTCAAGTTTTCCTAAACTTATTACATCTTAAACATCGATGATATTGACAGTCGGCTAACATCCGTGTCACACTTTATTCAAAAACCCTCATCATACCTTCGTTGGAGTCTATCTGAAACATGCTTTAGTCAAGTCATTGGACTATAGTAATTTAACTCCGGAGACATTTCCAAGTCTCTTTTAGTGGTTAGACCATGTTATTCACCAACCAACGATACCTCGGCTTGAACGACAAACGTCTTAAGACCATTCTACAAACATACTTCTACTCTGTACTAGGACTGCATCATAGGGACGTAGGTCAAACCATCATGAACATACTTCCAATCCGTACTAGGACTGCATCGTAGGGATGTAGATCAAACTTTCGAGAATATACTCTTACTCTTTACTTAAGCGATCGAAATACGTCTAGGTTCAACCATAATATCTCACGAACTCCTTTTTCTTTCGTGTTATAGAATCATGTCGCCGAAGAAAAGTAATCAACCCATCAGCCAAACACCAACTCTTCAGATTGATGCAACTACCTTTCAAGTTGCAGCCTCAACTGCCGTGTCAGCGGTTTTGAGTCACCTTAACGCTAACAACGTAAATGTTAGCGGGATGGTTTTCAATAATTCCAATCCAAGTAACAACCAAGTACACCCACGAGTAACAACTACCACGACACTCCGAACCTCAAACCAAGGAGCAATAAACGAAAATTCTGGGATAGAGTTAAAGGCAAATCACGTCGAGGGAGAAACAAGAAACCATCGCTGGTGGCAGCCTTCGCAACCACGACATCTGCCACTCCCACCACCAACACTGCTAGTATCCCAATTATCCCTAACCCGGCCAGACAGTATGCTGGAAACCTACCGAAGTGCAATAAGTGCAGCTTCCATCACCTAGGAAGTTGTCGTCTGTTACACTGCAAGACATGCAACAAGAGCAGACACACTACCCGCTTCTGCAGGACTCGGGTCCAACACCTTATTTCAACCACCAATGTCGAAATTTCTCAGATATGCCATCTATGTGGTTTAATGGGACCCTTTAAGAGGGACTGCCCAACAGAGAAGATTGATAGCGGAACAGGAGGAGTTTGACCTCAGAATGGAAAAAGGCAAAGAAGGACCCAACTATAATAGGGACTCACTTCCAATCGTCAACATTAAGTATACTGTTAATAATGTTTAAAACTAGTGCAACTCGAGTCTTATCTTTTGAGAGATCAAGTCAGTAAAGGGGACCCTCATGCTGCTTATAGTTGCCTTTTGTAGTATACCATGTTCGCAACAATAGTCTTGTAGTAAAAACAAAGTACTGTAACTCTGTTAAAAGTTGCACTGTTATGTTTTGTCTGTAACACCCTTATGATCAAATCTAATACCGTTATTTCCAAGTAAGTCTGATATCATCATACAACTTGACTCAATTCGATCCTCGCAATACCAGTTTCGTGCGTACTTCTCCTTCTCTGAAAACGTCTTTCTAGCGAAGCCGTCATTCCAGAACACCGAAGTACTCATGCATAGAGTACCTCATGTTTCTTATCCATTCCAAAGAAACCTCAGCAAAACTCCCCAAAGTACCACTCATGCAGTACGTCAAAGTTCAAACCAAGGACCCACCCTTTCAATCTTAATTATATACGACTCGTATACCCGAGACTGTGATTGATGAACCAGGTATGAGTTCTACTATCAACTTCAGGACGGAGACTGCCACAGGGATGCGAGTGATCGTGCTTCCGTAAGAAGAAACTTAGAAATACCTATCCTTTTACCTAATTCATGAGTAGTCATACTTCCTTTTAGATCTTCACGACAACTAATCTACCCCAAGGCTTTGACATCATAATCAGTAGGAGTTGGTTAAGTCTACATCGAGCTGACATCAGATGTTTTGATAAAGCAGTTCATCTTAAGCTCCCTAAACAATGAAGCCCTAGTTATTTATAGCGACGAACCATGTACGAAACCTCTCATCATTTCGTGTATGCAAGCTCAAAAATGCTTACGAAAGGAATATCATGCATTCCTTGCACACATCGCTAAGACGTTCTGAGAAGTGAAGGGCATTCAGAAACATCCAAGAAGTACGCCGTTTTCCCGACACCTTTCCAGAAGGACTACCGAGACTACAAACACAGCGTCAAGTCGAATTCATAATCGACTTAGTTCAAGGGGCTACCCTAGTAGCCAAATCACCTTATTGTCTAGCTCCAACCGAGATGCAAGAACTTCTTAGCGAGTTTAACAAACTCCTCATAAGGGGATTCTTTAGGCCGAGTTTCTCACTTAGAAGAGCACAGGACTTGTCTGTAAACAAGAAAGAGCGTTCCAAACGCTAAAGTAAGCCTGATGCATCGCACCAATATTATCCCTTCCAAAAGGGATAGAATATTTCGTGGTGTAATGCGATGCATCCAACCAAGGGCTTGGTTGTGTTCTTAAGCAAGAGGAAAAGTCACTACCTATACCTCAAGACAGGTTAAGACACATGAGGTTGACTATTCAACACATGATCTTGAGTCAAGAGCGGCGGTAATTGCTCTGAAGATCTAGAGACACTACTTGTAGGGTATAAGGTGTACTATGTTCACAAACCACAAAAAACATTCAACATAAACTCGACAAAGAAGAGTTATCACCCTAGTGAAGGCAAGCGAAAGAAGTAAAGTTGTATCCCGATCGTGAAAGGTTCGCGGGAATGCCAAGCGAGGACCAGAGTTCACTTAAGAACACGAATAGCAAATAAAACTTCTATCCGTAGCATGATTATTAATTCTGCTTAAACTCTAATTTCGGGACGGAATTCCCTCTAACAGGGGGATGATGTGACAAACCGACATTTTGAGACAATATAATGTAACACCAGTCAAATTTAGGTCAAAATTTAACTTTCCTAAAATCTTATTTGGGTTAAATAAAGTAGTAGGAATCATATCAAGGTTTTCGTACATATAAAGAACCCTAAAATCCGAGTTATAACGGAGAAGTTATGACCAACCGAAGATTCTCGGCAAAACCAGGCAACACCTATTAAGCGAAAAATGCAAAGTTTCAATACAATAATTGTTAGCCTTAGGTATCTAAACGAATGTCGTAGATTCCGTTAAACCCGGATCATGCATAAAAAGAACGCCCAAAACGGACTTCGTATGAAGAAGTTACAAATTTTCTAAGTTTCGTAACAGCGGTAGACAGCTAAACAGCTAAAAACTCGAAATAAAGATCAAGCGATTTTTAGCCAACACAACTTAAACGAGAGTTGAAGATCTCGACAATAATAGTTCGATGGTAAAAAGACAAACGAAAACGGACGTCCGATAAAGAAGTTATGGATTTTTAACGAAGTTATCGTGTCCCGGCCTATTAATTAAAATATAATTAAAAATAAAGTCAAAATTAGCCGACGGAGTCTAAATGAAAGTTGTAGATTATTTTCTCACCTTCACGTGGATATAAAGAACGTCAAAAACGGAGCCCGTATGCGAAAGTTACGGATTTTACAAATTCGTGGCACACACACCGAAAAGTTTTACACCCAACGTACCCTCGTACGCCCTCGGATGCTAGGCTCCGGATTGTCCACGTCGCTTCGATGCTTCACCCGAGGATGCGGTAAGCGCTGACGTCACGTACGCCCAGGGTACTTTGAAATTACGTCCAGCGTACTCCGAATTTACGCCCAGTGTAATCCCTCTTCCAACACCCTATAAATAGAATGCGAGGGTGTTGGCCATCCTTGCTCATTTACTTCACTTCTCTCACATTTTAACCTCGTTTTTTTTGTGCCGACAATATCCCGACTTCCCGGTTTCATATCTAAGCCCCGAAGAAGGTCCGAAGCCCCGATATTCCCGAGAATCTCGTTACTTTCCGGTCGAGGTGCCACCCGGGAAAATCTCGTTAACAGATACTACTTACCATTCCAGGTACAAGGAATCACACAAGAGTCAGTTTATTCATGAGTCTATACAAATACATTACATACTATATGAAGAGATACGATTACATACAAATACAAGACATACAATTTGAAGACATACAATTACAAGAGATATGATTACATACAATTACAAGGCATACAATTTGAAGACATACAATTACAAGAGATACGATTACATAAGATAGTGTACTAGATATTCATGAAATTTTACATACTACAAGTACCATATCAAAGAGATATTTTCATATACAAGAACAAATGGACATTTACATACGTAAATCTGTTTTATACTAGGTTTTGTGAGACATTTCACGTACTTTCGAGTATGCATTATTAAGTCCTGTATTATATACCATAATCCCTTATAGGGGGAGCATGATACTTGCGTATAGATCTATATGGGATTGACAATCCCGCACCTAAACTGTTAGCTACAGTTAGACCGGCAGGTCTGGGGTGACAAACGTCATAACTTTCCAACGCCTGAAGAACGTTGTTACAGGAAGTCTGGGTCATTAGCATGGTTATAAAGCTCACATGGAGTATTAAAAACACGTTGATTTACGGGGTTATCAAATACCTTAGTGATTATATATGTACACCAATCTACTATTTTAGACATGAAAAACACCATGGTAGTTCATTTTTGGGACTTTTAAACTACCACCCACTTATAAGCAAATATTGGATTTCTAAAAGCAAACATTCAAAACCGTCGGGTCTTGGTAGAAGGCTACTTTTTATACTAGTAGAAAATATGGGATTTTCTAGGGTTTTCAAACATTTACAATTACTTACAAACATGTTCATTGGTACAAACTTTCCTTCAAACATTTACAGGTCTTTCTTTACAGCTTTACAAATCAAAGTCACATAAATACTTATGAATTCACCAACATTATCGCTAATACTCGCTTTCAAAATAACTTGTATTCCTAGCACACAGATAGACAGGTACGACCACCAGGTTCTGTGAAGACGGAGCGGTCAAGACTCATCTTTTATTTTGAATGTTCATTTTTTAGAATTATACTATGAAAGAACTCCAATGTAATTAAAATTATACTATTAATACAATGGATGATGTTGTTGCTTGTTTAGTACTTTGCATTATTGTGATACATTAAATGACGTCCTCTGCCCCAGAACGTTTCCGCCGTTCTTGGTTTTGGGGTGTGACACATAATATCGTATGATGTAGCCTATTAGAGGCGTAATCTAGGTTGAACTTGAACACCTATGTAATAGTTTCAAGAAATAATAAAACCTTTGTTTTTTTATCTGATGTGTTAAACTGCTATGTGATTTTCTTGTATGATGAGTTGGAAAACTGCGAGAAATACTTGAGACGAGTATGAGTAGGTGTGAAAGGTAGTAGATGCATATACTACCGGAAGCACAGGGCTCACGCTTGGATCAGGGAAAGTCATAAGGTTACAAAGAAGCTAATAATTGATTTCGAGTTGGTCATTACCATTGTTTCGGTAATGACTAATAAGGTTATTTTTATTCCGACCCCAGTGGTCATATCGAATTGAGTCCGACTACGATGAGTATGTTACGTGATTCGGAGAACCAAGTTCGATGTAGCATCTGACTTAAACAAGAAGATCGACATGAAAGCTAACCAAGGCGATCAGTTGAAGTATCGCGATGATTGTCAAAGAAGCTTGTAGCTAGAGACATAAGTTTTAAGATATGATTATATCACATTAGAACATCAAGGAAGGTATACTCTGTTTTGTAATTTGACTCTAAGAGACCTGAGTCTGACCATTGCAACATACGATGAGAGGTCATTAGAATATGACAAATCAGTCCATTGTAGTAACAAAAGAACTTATCTTAAGTTCGACCAGTGAGGATCAAGATTGTGACTTGAAGGTCATAATGAGATAAGGAGCAAGTGCAAGATCGAGCACCGCCTGCGGTCAAGGAGTGCAAGAGTTAGATACTTGTTTGAGGTGATATAGAAGTTACAATCATTACCTAGGATGAAGAGATAACATATGCAGTCATCAGGTGAGCCCTGTTTCGTTGATGATTCCGGCACGTAATCATCCTAAGGGGGAGATAATTGTAACGCCCGGAGATCCAGGCTAGTCAATTTAGAGATAATAGGGTTCGAAAATGACTTTTCGACAAAAGATTATTTAGAATAAATACTTTAAACCAAGTTGTAGTATGTGTCACAAGGTTTCCGTACATATAAAGAACGCCGAAAGCCGAGTTATAACGAAGAAGTTATGACCCGTCGAAGTTTCGCGACGGAACCGGCACGCCACCGGGAAGCATAAATAGTGAATTTACGATAGAGTGAGATTTAGCCTTGGCGCTCTAAATGAAAGTCGTAGAATATGTTAAACTAAGAACTTCGATAAAAAGAACGCCCAAATCTGACTTCGTATGAAGAAGTTATGATTTTTCGAAGTTTCGGATTAACAATGTACAGCCCGAAATTCGAATTTTGGATCGAGCAGTTTTTAGCCGACACGACCTGAACGGGAATCAAAGATCTCGTTAAGAGTAGCGTAACAAGAAAAATATGGGCGAAAACAGACATTAGATGAAGAAGTTATGAGGATTTAACGGACCAATCCTGTCCCGGCTTGTTATTAATATAAAATTTAAAATCGATTCAAAATTAGCCGACGGAGTCTAAATAAAATTCGTAGAGTACGTTCCCACCTTTGCGTGGATATAAAGAACGTCGAAAACGGAGCTCGTACGCAAAAGTTACGAATTTTTAAAGTTGAGTCTGCAATTTGCGAAGCCTGATAAGAACCTGGTGACGTGGCGCGTTGTGGGCCGTCCATCGCTGATTAAAGGAGGCTTCGGATTCAGACACGCCTCCCATAACTACGCCCCACGTCCGAGGTTGGTACGCCCAGCGTAACCGAGGCTGCTGAGGCTATAAATAGATGCGAGGGTCTCCACATTTCTCACACCAATTCTCATTCTCTCTCTAGTTTCTTTCTCTCTCTAAGGGTTTTAACCCTCCCCTAAGCCTAAATGATCCCCTAGCACCGAAAGGAAGCCCCGAGGCTCCCGGAGTCCCGAGAAAAAGGGTCTTTCGGTTTCGAAACGCTGCTCCAATTAGGTTTCGGTTTTCGATAAAATTCGCAGTAAGTGAGCTACGCTTACGCAATTTGTAATATATAACTTTCAAATAATTATAGGAATGTGATGTGTGTTAAATGCACGCGTTTTATTCATACTTTTAATTAATAATTTTAGCACAAAAAGGCAGTGAACCTGTCTTTTAGTGGTATAGTTGGATAAATTGGGTGTCGAACTCAGGGAATGGAAATTAAGCTAATAACTAATTTTAACGAAGCAAGTAATGAAAGTAAAAGGGTTTTTCTCTAGTTTTGCAAGACTAGAAACTTAAACACACCACCTAAACACTTAATTAACTAAATAACTAAAGCAAACAAGTAATTCACGAAATTTGATATAGATGTTTCTGTTTTAGGTTCAACCAATTCACTCCTATGGTTATTTTGAATTTATGATATATTAATTGCTATTAGCTACCAACTATAGTGGTTAGGTTCATATTCATTACTACTAACCCTTAGACAATCAATTAATTCAAGCAGTGATCAAGTGTTTAAACTAATTAATTCCCTAGATTAATTATTTGGATTAAATATGATTTGTAATTGGTTAATCAAATTGGTGGTTCAATTAACCTCTTGTTTTTTGGTTTCTCAAACAAGATCACACATTAATTTATCTATTCTCTTGTTAATCTTAGTTTCATATTCATTATTCCTAAGCATATGATAAAGTGGTCACATAGACATATGAGGTTAACAACTAAGAGATGTTCATGCAGCTTAATTGTCTTCCAATTAATAGAAAATAGTTGTGATTAATGCATAAGGTTCTTTAACAAAATTAAGTTAATAAATCACCAATAAACAATCAATCAAAAATTAAGAATTAAACCATAAGAGTTACTTGGTCTTCCCCAAATAGAAACAAAAACATATTTAGTTCATAGTTGCAGTAAACACAAACACAAAAACAAGTTCAACTAAGCTAAACATGATTAATCTCTAAGATCAAGTGGATTGTATCACCTAGATTGACTTGTTTCTCAGTTCCTCCAAGGTTTCTTCAATCACAGATGCACCTCCGAAAACAACAGAAAAGTCCCCCACTCAGATAAAGGCTTGGTATTTATAGTTATCACAAAACTGGGGCTACTCGGCGAGTAGATCGCCCAACTCGCCGAGTAGAGCATGGACTCCACGTTTGACCAGGAGTCTTAGCTTACCTTTGGGAATCTTCTCGGGTACTCGCCGAGTAAGCTCGCCTACTCGCCGAGTAGGAGTGTGTTTTTCCTCCATTCTTCAATTTTTGATCTCTAACTGCTTCTCCTTGTTCCTTTTACTTCCAAGCATGCCTTTTTGGACTGAAAACATAATTTAAACATTATTAAGTACCTTTTGTCCATAATATGCACATGATTAGCTAAAAATGAATAAAAATGCATGTTAAATATATGACTAATTATGCACATATCAAAATACCCCACACTTGACTTTTGCTTGCCCCCAAGCAAAACTGAATTTTAACATATTAGAACCGTATAGGACAACTCCAATCTAACCCAGCCATTATGCCAAGACCGCAACACCTGCATTTGTGTCTAAATTTTTTCCTAAATACCCCCCCCCCCCCCATATTCTAAATACTCACAATCCTCATAAACATTCACCCACTTTTCCCGAACAATGCTCATTTTATGCATCCCTCCGAATCCATCCCCAGAAAATCTCTTATCCTCAAGTTATTTTTGGTTGAGCAACCCAAACATACATAATCTAGAATTACAATACATGATACCACACTAGACTTCTTTGGAATTCTTCTCTTCTTTGGCATTTCATCTTGATTTCTTTGAATTCACTATCTTCTTTGATCTTTGGTATCTTCAATTTTTTTTTTTGCATTTTAAGTATTTTCAATCTTTTGAACTCCACTTGAAAGCTCGAAAATTCTTCAAACTTCTCTTGTAATTCTCTCTCTCTTTTTTTTTTAACATGTATCTCACTTTTTTTTTTCACTAAAAACCCTACATGCTTAAGCAGGGGCGCTCAACTTCAACCTTTATTGGCTAAAATAACAATTTTCCTGGATACATTTCAAGTACATGATGCTAAACATATTTCATTCCTCGGGCTAAGCAAGTTCGTGTTTTTGTCCAATTATTTCACTAGAATAAGGGAGGCCACAAATGCATTATAATGTATATAGGCTCAACTAAACATTTGGGTCTTCATGCAATTATCAACACAATTCTAATATGGAATCCTAATTATTATTATTTTTTACCAAAATTTTCTAAATTAACTCCTAATTCATATTTTTGGTATGCAAAATTTTTTAAAATCAGCCTAAAATAAGATTCTAAATTTACTAATATGTGACCAACCCCTACCCCACACTTATTTTATGCAATGCCATCATTGCATATCATGCAAAAAAATGCAAACTATAGAGAGAATAGGAACAAACTCCCTTGGGGTAGCAGTCGATAGGTTGATAACTTTTCTTTTCAGCTCCATCTTCATTTGACTTTAGACATGGGAACAACTCATCCATGTCTTGGGTGTCATTCGTCTCGTGTGGTTGACAGCTCGAAAATATCAAGGAAAAAGCTTCTTAGAAATCTTCAGTAACAATTCTTCACGAAAAACGGACAAGTATTGCAGTGGAAATGCCCAACACAGCTCTGGAACTTGAAAATTTTCAATCTACTTGGCGAGTATAATCGTGTACTCGGCGAGTTTATTGCTAAATTGCAGTTGAATCGCGTATTTACCCATGTACTCGCCGAGTATAAATTGTGCACTCGGCGAGTAGGCACTGTATTGCCAAAACTGATCCAGCTTGTGTTCTTCTTGATTCAGGTTTTGAATTTGAATAAATCATTGACCCTTTCTCTAAACCTTTCAGCAGCAACACCCTCCATTACTCTCAACTCTACCGGACTCGATCCTAAGGACAAAACTTCACACTCTCAATTGAAAATTCCTCACTTTAACCTTGACCTTTAAGACTTCTATATGCATCCTAGCCTTCCAAACCTGAAAAATCAAATGCAGCTAAAAGTGAAAGCAACCACATAAAAGTCCTAAAACAAAAATAATCATTCAAGTTACAAGTTGTCCAAATCAAACATCATCAAAATAAGTAAAACCACAAAAAACATTCTCATTCTTCATCATCCATTTCGTTTCCTCCAGCTCCACTTCCTCCTTCTTCATTTCCTCTTCTCATCCTTTCTTCCCAGCTCATAATGTAAGGGTAATCGGGCCCGGGTCTCGGCGCAATATTCATTTTTTGAAAGAGGTATTCAAATGATTGATTGTTATAGTTAACCCCTCTTCCAATATCATCTAAATAGCGCCTATACTCCACTTAATTCCACCCATCATTATCTTCCTCCACCGGAATAACCGGTGGGTCTTCCCGTACCCGTTCGCTTCGTTGCGTCACCCGCCTTCCCAGTTCCTTGGGTATAGCTGGCTCATCCGCATGAGGAATAGAAAAAGAATCACCAAATTTTTCCACAATCTGATCCCTCCTATATAATGCGGTGTTCAACGGAGGGGGGTAAATAACCGTTAGTGCCCTTGACTCTTGCAAATCTAATACCCTAAACGACCTTGCCAGCCTCGTCACAAACATCCCTCCATTGATCTTGGAGTTGATCTTTTCCTTAACAGCCCCTTCCGCAAGAAACTTAGCTATGCAATAAGGGATGTTGCAGAAAACATCGGGAGTAATAATACTCCAAAGATAAAAGATATCAAGGGTCGAAACCTTATCCTAATCCTTCCTCATATTAATCGTGCTTGCAACGAACCGATGAAGGAGACGGTGAATCGGCGAACATATATAACCCTCTTGTGCGGTAGATGGGATGTATACCCGGTTAGCAATAGTGTTCCACCAAGTGGAAGCAACCACTCCTTCGGGAAGATCCTTGTGGCAATTCTCTAAAAAGGCCTCGAAATCTTCATTCAACATGGTGTTTTGCTCATAGATTCCAAGCCTTCATGAAAATTCTGCCATGCTACATTGTCGTAGCTCCCCACCCAGAGAAAAAGAAATTGTATTGGGGTTGTAGTACTCACTACCACCTCGGAATGAGATGGTACCAAAAAACACCCAACACAATTCAACATTGACCAGTTCTTGAATTTTAAATAGCTGCAACCAACCATCACATATGATGGTTGAATTCCCCAAAGTGCATTCTTTCACTAAGTATGGTGTCAGCTCTTCTTCCAAACCAACCTTCCCCAACCAATCCCAATCCACTGCATTGGGTAAATAAATCTCCTTCTGTTTCAAAGCCTCCAACTTGTTCTTTGCACAGGATTGAGACGATTTGGATGTGATTTGATGGAACGAGAGCCACGGGATGTCCCCTTGGCTTCCCCCTCTTGAAGATTGTCCCCTTCTGGACATAGTACCCGCATAACAACATTAAGAAAGCATAAACAAACAACACCCAGTAATTAAAATCGAATAAAACAGGTCGGTATAGTCCCTTACTCGACGAGTTCATGACCTACTCGGCGAGTAGGATGAAGATCGGGAACAGTTCGTGCCGGACACATGAGGGTTGTCCAGAACACCCAATTTTACACAGGGGTTTGTTGTACTAAGTCTACTAACCACAAATCCAAAAGAAATTTCTCCTAACATCTACTAATACATGGTAAAATTAAAGCCCTAGAATTTGAGGAAACCCCCAATCCGATTTTAGACAAAATGGGGGCAAATCAGTGATAAAGCTTGAACCTTTGATGAGTTTTAAGTGTAAAGATCATACGTTTTGCCTTTTTAGTCGAGGATTAAGCTAAAAATCGAAGAAAATCACAGAAATCGCTTGAAGGAGGCTGTGCACGGCGAGTGTGTGTGGGTAAAATGGGTGAAAACCCTTATTTTCCAGTTTATATATTGTCTGTGTAAGTTAGCTACTCGCCGAGTAGAAAGGTTCTACTCGCCGAGTATACCCGCGTATCCGCGTTTTTCTTGGAATTCGGGCTTGTACCCGCCGAGTAGAACGGGTGTACTCGGCGAGTAAAGCATTCAGTTTGAAAAAAAAATATTTTTCTTATCTTGTTTAAACCACCACCCCACACTCTAAGCATTGCTTGCCCTCAAGCAATTTATTAAAAAAATATTTCCAGAAGAAGAATGAGAATAAAACAAACCCTAAGAAATTAAAAAGAAGATAAAGGGAAGAAATGCAAACTCTAAAATCGGGGTGCCTCCCGGAAGCGGTTCTTTTTAAGGAGTCATTAGCTGGACTCCTCCCCTTCTACGTTGCTGCAGTTCCTTCCAGCAACAACCATTCTTCCATGCCTTCATTTCTTGGGACTCCTTCTTCATACTTTTTGACTCTATGTCCATTGACTTTGAAAGGCGTATCATCTTTTGAAAATAATTCTATAGCACCATGTGGAAACACCTTCTTCACTATAAAAGGACCATCCCATCTTGACTTGAGTTTGCCCGAGAAAAGTTTAAGCCTTGAATTAAAAAGCAACACTTTTTGAAGTTCATGAAAATCTTTATGATCCTTGATCCTTTTATCATGCCATCTTTTTGTTTTCTCTTTATAAATCAGAGAGCTAGTGTAGGCATCATTCCTTAGCACCTCAAGAGCATTCATTTGCATTAGCCGGTTGCTCTTGAGCTCTTCCATGTTGAAGTTGCACAATTTTAAAGCCCAAAAGGCTTTATGCTCAATCTCCACCGGTAAATGGCATTGCTTCCCATAAACAAGCCTATATGGTGTAGTACCAATAGGTGTTTTGAAAGCTGTTCGGAAGGCCCATAGTGCATCATCTTGCTTGTCCGACCATTCTTTTCGATTGCACCCCACCGATTTCTCCAAGATTCTCTTTAATGCTCTATTGGTCACTTCAGTTTGTCCACTAGTTTGTGGATGGTAGGATGTAGAAAATTTATGGGTTACCCCATATTTCCTTAGCACCTTCTCTAGTTGATCATTGGCAAAGTGAGTGCCTCGGTCACTAATAAGAGCTTTTGGGACCCCAAATCTCGAAAATAATTTCTTCAAAAACCGCACCACCACTCGACCATCATTAGTTGGCAAGGCTTGTGCCTCCGCACACTTGGATACATAATCCACCGCCACTAGAATGTACTTGTTGCCTTTGTACTTGGGAAATGGTCCCATGAAGTCGATACTCCACACATCAAATAATTCACATACTTGAATGCTTTGTTGTGGCATTTCATTTCGGGATGAAATGTTCCCTGCTCTTTGATATGCATCACATTCTTTGACAAATTGGGCCGCATCTTTAAAAATCATGGGCCAATGGAAACCAATGTCAAAGATCTTCTTGGCAGTGTAGTGTACTCCATGATGTCCACCTGTGGGCCTGCTATGACAATGCTCCATAATCTGACGACTTTCCTTCCCGAACACGCATCTTCGTATGATCCCATCCGCACAGCTCCGGAAGAGGTATGGCTCATCCCAAAAGTAATACTTTAATTCAGAAAATAATTTCTTCTTTTGTTGACTGCTAAAATCTTTTGGGTTGTATTTGGTAGCTAAGTAATTAGCTATATCCGTGAACCATGGCTCTTCTCCCGCGGTCACCATAATGTACTCGTCTGGGAAGTCGTCTCCAACATTATCTTCTTGCAATTGCGGGTTTTCTAGCCTCGATAAATGGTCGACTGCTACATTCTCCATTCCCTTCTTGTCGCGTATCTCGATATCAAACTCTTGAAGAAGTAGAACCCATCTTATCAATCTTGGCTTGGCATCCTGTTTGGCAAACAAATACTTGATAGCCGAGTGGTCAGTAAAAACAGTAGTTTTGGATAAAACCAAATAAGGGCGGAATTTGTCAAATGCATACACCACAGCTAATAATTCTTTTTGAGTAGTGGTGTAATTCTCTTCGGCCGGATTTAGAGTTTTACTAGCATAATATATGGGTCGAAAGTGTTTATCAACTCTTTGACCAAGGACAGCTCCTAATGCGAAATCGCTAGCATCACACATTATTTCAAAAGGTAACTCCCAATTTGGGGCAACAATGATCGGGGCATTAGTCAATTTTTCTTTTAAAAATTCAAATGCCTCTAAACACTATTTAGTAAAATTAAATGGTGCATCCTTTAGAAGTAATTGTGTTAGCGGTCTAGTTATTTTAGAAAAATCTTTTATAAATCGTCGGTAAAAACCTGCGTGTCCAAGAAAGCTTCTTATGCCCTTCACATTAGTTGGTGGGGGTAGTTTGGAAATGGTGTCAATCTTTGCCTTATCCACTTTAATTCCCAATTTGAAAACTTTGTGGCCCAAAACAATACCCTCCTTTACCATAAAGTGACATTTCTCCCAGTTAAGGACAAAGTCGGTCTTTTCACACCTAGCAAGCATTAAGTCAAGATTCGTGAGACAATCATGGAAGGAAGATCCAAAAACAGAAAAATCATCCATAAACACTTCCATGAATTTTTCCACCATATCATGGAATATGGCTGTCATGCACCTTTGAAATGTTGCAGGTGCATTGCATAACCCAAATGGCATGCGGCGATAAGCAAATGTCCCACTTGGGTAAGTAAATGTGGTCTTTTCTTGGTCCATCGGGTCTATGGGAATTTGGAAATAACCCGAAAAGCCATCCAAAAAACAATGACAACTATGGCCCGATAATCGTTCTAGCATTTGATCAATAAAAGGTAAGGGAAAATGGTCTTTACGAGTGGCGTCGTTTAACTTGCGATAATCGATGCAAACTCTCCAACCGGTTACCGTTCGTGTCAGAATCAACTCATTCTTCTCGTTGGTTATGACCGTCATTCCTCCTTTCTTGGGCACCACTTGGACCGGACTCACCCATGGACTATCGGAAATGGAATATATAATTCCTGCATTTAAAAGTTTGACCACTTCTTTCTTGACCACCTCTTGCATATTAGGATTTAGTCTTCTCTAGTGTTGCACAACAGGCTTGGCTCCTTCTTCTAAGTTGATCTTGTGAGAACAATAAGAGGGGCTTATCCCCTTGATGTCGGTTATACTCCATGCTATGGCCCGCTTTCGCTTCTTCAAAACTTGTATTAGCTCTTCCTTTTCAGATTCAGAGAGGTATGAAGCTATTATCACTGTTTTTTGATGACCGTCTTCAAGGAAAGCATACTCCAAGTGATCTGGTAGCGTCTTTAGCTCTGATTTTTCAATCTGCATGATGGACTCGCCGAGTACAGGTAAGGTACTCGGCGAGTTCATAGCTGAATTCACGAATTCATTCCTTTCTTCACTTGGAGTCGGCGAGTATATCGACCCTACTCGCCGAGTAGACACTTCAGATTGCTTTATTAGTTCTTCATACTCAGCTTCTTCCAGCAACCTCTCGATCTCTAGTAAGTCTTTTTTAGCATCAAATTCTTCATCAAAAATGGTGGTTTTGCTGGAATCTCCATTTTCATCTTCACCTTCTTCCATCAATTCATCAAGCATGTCAATTGAGAACGCCATGTCGTCACTGTTCCTTGCATGCTTCATAGCTTGATCCACCCCAAAAGTAACCGAGTCATCTCCTACCCACAAAGTGAGCTTCGAATCTCTCATGTCCACTATAGCACTTGCCGTGTTGATGAAGGGTCTTCCAAGGATGATTGGGACTTGAGGATCCGCCTCCATGTATAGAATTATGAAATCAGCTAGAAATACGAACTTATCTACCTTGACCAATAAGTCTTCACATATTCCACTTAGGAAAGTGACTGTCTTGTTTGCTAAGTGAATCGCCATACGAATTGGTCTCGGTTCCGGGAGATCCAGCTTCTTGAAGAATGAATACGACATTAAATTCACACTTGCTCCTGAATCACCTAAGGCATGTGTGGTAGACAAGTTGCCAAATTGGAAAGGTAAAGTTAAGCTCCCCGGGTTACCCTTCTTCTTTGGTAGCTTATTTAGCATAGCAGCTGAGCAATTCTCGTTAAGGACCACCTTCTTCACTTCGTCCATCTTCCTTCTGTTTGTAAGAAGTTCCTTAAGGAACTTCGCTTATTTGGGCATTTGTGCGACAACTTCGATGAAGGGTATGTTGATTTGAAGAGCGTTGATATGATCTAGAAACTTTTGGTACTCCTCTTCCTTCTTCTCATTCTTAGCTCGGGCTGGGTATGGAAGTGGCGGCTGGTAAAGGTTTTCAGGGGTCTGATCCTTCGGATTTGGCAGTGGACTTGCCGAGTCCATATTTTGTACTCGGCGAGTAGAGCTGTCAGATTGAAGATTTTAATTTTCTGCTTCCTCCTTCTGTGATTCTTTGGGTGCTTCATTCTAAATAGGGGCCAGAGGAGTGATTATCTTCCCACTTCTTGTTGTGACTATGTTTATGTGCGCACCTCGTGGGATATTTTCGGTTTTGCTAGGAAGTTTTCCTGGCGATCTTTGGTTGATTTGTTGAGCAAGTTGCCCTAGCTGTGTTTCTATATTATGGATAGATGCTTGCTGGTTCCTAAGCATGGTTCTTGTTTCTTGAATTGCAGCATCATGATCACTATGTCTCTTTTCGGAAGCAGCCACAAATTTGGTAAGCATCTCTTCCAAGCTTGGCTTTCTCTCTTGTACCAGCTCCTCCTTTTGGTAAAAACCTCTTCCTTTTTGCCTGAACTTCTCATCCTTGGCCTTCTTGTACTCTTCATAAGGGAGCCACTTTTTCTTTTGTTTGCGCCTGTCTTCATCATATCGGTCCCCACTTGAGTAACATACTTGCACCTGCTTGTTGCCATTTTTATCTAAATCATAGTCTCTAGTGAGGTGAGGCCCATTGTAGTTTTCACAACCCACCCATATAGCATGTATTGTGTGGTCCATCTTGTCCATCCTCCTATCCATGTTTTTCAACATAGCCATCACTGTCGACAAGTCTTCAGAAGCTGCATAAGCGGAACCCCGTGTCACATCATTTCTTGGATTATGATATTCTCTAGAATGCTTAGAGAATTCTTCAATTAACTGTTTTATCACTGGGGGTGGCTTCTTCGTGAGTGGACCTTGCGAGTCAAGTAGTTGCCTTGTTGTAACATTTACCCCATCATAAAAGATGGAGACTTCTTGCTAGCTATTGAGGTCGTGATGTGGGCAGTTCCTTAGCAAGCTCTTGTACCTCTCCCAGGCTTCATATAGTCACTCTCCAGCTTGTTGTTCAAAATTGGCTATGGCTTTCTTGAGTTTGGATATCTTGGATGGTGGACAGAATTGATCAATCAACTCTTCTTTCAGCTGAGCCCATGTAGTGATGGTTTCGGGTGGTAGTGACTTGAGCCAATCCTTTGTAGCACCCTTCAAAGTTACCGGAAGCATGCGAAGTAGCTGAGTTTCCCGGGGCACGTTGGGAACATTGAAGTAATCAACTACGTCATTAACTTCATCCAAGTGCTTGTAGGCGTCTTCGTGATCCTTTCCAGTGAACGGGATCTCTTTAAGTAAAGCTAGGATATGAACCTTAAGCTCAAAAGTAGCAGTTGCGGGAATTGCGGGCTGCACATGTCCCGGGCCAGTGTCATCTCGCATCCTCTTCTTCCATTCCCCCATAGGGACTTCATCAATATTAGCCATAGTGATAGCTAATTCGTCCTCGAAATCGGATTCGTGCTCGTATGTAGGTTCCTCTTCTTCCTCGGTCTCGTACTCGATGTCTTCCTTAATCGACTCTTCGATTACTAAAGAGGTGTTGGATGCTCCTGACTTGCTGCTCTTTTTCTTCCCAAAAACAATCTTCAAATTAGACAAAGGTGACTTCTTGGGTGTATTCGAGCTTTCCACGTCCTTTCCTTTGTTCCTTTTCAATGCGGATTCGGGATCTTCAAATGGGGGTACCAGCGGAGTGTTTGATCCTCTTGTCATGAAAGTCTTGAAATAAAACAAGATAAAAAAACGTAACAAAAAATGCAACTAAAAAAACAAAAATTAATTGCAAAATACACTTATACTCGCCGAGTAGGTGCGAATGCACTCGCCGAGTATCAGTGAAATTTTGAAAAAAAAAACTAGGCTTAATATTAAAACTAAAACAGATGCTAAAACCTAATTACTAACTACTAAACTGCAATAAATTAACTTTGTGCCAGTAAACTCACACAAAGGATCGAAAAAATTAGGAATTAGATTAACTATTTAGAACCGTTCCCCGGCAACGGCGCCAAAAACTTGATGTGTGTTAAATGCACGTGTTTTATTCCTACTTTTAATTAATAATTTTAGCACACAAAGGCAGTGAACCTATCTTTTAGTAGTATAGTTGGATAAGTAGGGTGTCGAACTCAGGGAACGAAAATTAAGCTAATAACTAATTTTAACTAAGAAAGTAGTGAAAGTAAAAGGGTTTTTCTCTAGGTTTGCAAGACTAGAAACTTAAACACACCACCTAAACACTTAATTAACTAAATAACTAAAGCAAACAACTAATTCACCAAATTTGATAAAGATGTTTCTGTTTTAGGTTCAACCAATTCACTCCAATGGTTATTTTGAATTTATGATAGATTAATTGCTACTGGCTACCAACCATAGTGGTTAGGTTCACGTTCATTACTACTAACCCTTAGACAATGAATTAATTCAAGCAGTGATCAAGTGTTTAAACTAATTAATTCCCTAGATTAATTATTTGGATTGAATAAGATTTGTAATTGGTTAATCAAATTGGTGGTTCAGTTAACCTCTTGTTTGTTGGTTTCTCAAACAAGCTCACACATTAATTTACCCATTCTCTTGTTAATCTTAGTTTCATATTCATTATTCCTAAGCATATGATAAAGTGGTCACATAGACATATGAGGTTAACAACTAAGAGATGTTCATGCAGCTTAATTGTCTTCCAATTAACAGAAAATAGTTGTGATTAATACATAAGGTTCTTTAAGAAACTTAAATTAATAAATCACCAATAAACAATCAATCAAAAACTAAGAATTAAACCATAGGAGCTACTTGGTCTCCCCCAAACAGAAACAAAAACATATTTAGTTCATAGTTGCAGTAAACACAAACACAAAAACAAGTTCAACTAAGCTAAACATGATTAATCTCAAAGATCAAGTGGATTGTATCACCTAGATTGACTTGATTCTTCAAAGGATTGAAAACTAGGGTTTTGTCAGCTCCTCCAAGGTTTCTTCAATCGCAGATGCACCTCCAAAAACAACAGAAAAGTCCCCAATTCGGATAAAGGCTTGGTATTTATAGTTATCACAAAACTGGGGCTACTCGGCAAGTAGATCGCCCAACTTGCTGAGTAGAGCATGGAATCCGTGTTTGACCAGGAGTCTTAGCTTATCTTCGGGAATCTCCTCGGGTACTCGCCAAGTAAGCTCGCCTACTCGCCAAGTAGGAGTGTGTTTTTCCTCCATTCTTCAATTTTTGATCTCTAACTGCTTCTCCTTGTTCCTTTTACTTCCAAGCATGCCTTTTTGGACTGAAAACATAATTTAAACATTATTAAGTACCTTTTGTCCATAATATGCACATAATTAGCTAAAAATGAATAAAAATGCATGTTAAATAGATGACTAATTATGCACATATTAGAATGTTATTAGGTCCTTGAAATAATTATTTGGGCTATTATTATTAGTTATATTGAGTGTTATTAACGCTTATTTAATAATAGTAGTCAGACTAATTAATTTGTCGCGGTTATCGTTAGACTAAACACTAGTGGTATTGGTACTAGGTTTTATCAAAGGAAATCATTTTGAGAGTATCGAAGCGCTGTCCGAGGGCCGAGTCACCACCTTTCAAGTGAGTACATAGTCCCCTTCAACTTACACAAAGATATGAAGTATTTACTACGTGCTATGTGTGCATATTGTCTGTTTACTCGCTGTATATGCTCGGTGAAATATTTTATACATGTTTTAAATGATTTAAACTTTATATGTATTTTATATCTACGAAAATGTTGGGGGTAAAACATGAGTAGATATAATAGATGAATTATGAGTTGGACGATGAGTTGAGAGGTGATATAGACCAAGAGGTAAGGGTGAGAGGTGTACGATGTGAGAAGCTTTTTTCCCAAACATTGTCTTCGTCATTCAGCAGAGTATGGTTGACAACCACGGACTATTCTAGACAGTCCAGTGGAAGACTAGCAGGCTCGCAACGTGTTGGTGTTGTGAATGATGTGTTCACCCGGTGTAATCTAAACCTTGGTGACCATGCAGAGTTCGTACCTAAACCTTGGTGATCATGCATAGTTGATACCTAAACCCTGGCGACTATGTAAACTTAGTGCCTAAACCCTGGTGACTATGTAGACTTAGTGCCTGTTGTGTAAACCATGGCAACAATGAACTTCGTGTCGATTCCTTAGGATGATCCTTAGGAATAAATGAACGAGGAATATCTAATTCTTAGGGTAGATCCTTAAGAATAGAGAATATAATGGGGATGGGTAATGGGGTTTAATTGCTTGATTGTTTAAGAATAATAATTATATTATTGTGGGTTGATATGAAGTCACTTTACACTGAGAGATTTAAAGAGATGTGGATCACTAGTGCAAATAAATGTAAGTTCTGTTTATGCTTATGTTCCTGTATTAACGATGACATCCTAAGTGTTTTAAAATGAATAAAATACGTTTCTTCGAAAAAGTTTTAATAACGTATTTATCGTGTTTTCTGGGAACAAATTCCGCAACATTTTTATTAAAAGAAGTACTCCGATTTTTTTAAAGCATAAACAAAATCGGTCTTTTCTGGCTGTGAAAATGGGGATGTCACATTAAACATCAAAGAAACATGACCCCATGAGAGTTTACGGCCGTAAACACCTAAGGAAATGGTCCTTAGGCCGTAAACTCCAGAAAATGGACTTATTGTGCCCCGAAGGCTTTCCTAAGGCTTGGACTTGACCCTAGAATGCTTACCGTTGATATATAAGACCTTAAATCACCATATGACACTTAGTACCATGAGTTTACGGCTGTAAACTCATGGGGGAAGTGGTCATGGGCAGTAAACTCCATAAGGGGTGGTTCTTGGGCCATAAACTCTGATACCATGCCATACAACCCTTAGATGCAACCCGTTGGTACCTATAACACTTGAATCAAAGTGTTTCCATGTCCTAGGGTGTCTTAAGTTGATTAAATTGTGATTAAATGTCTAATTAGATACATATATGTTTATTATATGTTAATTAGGACCCGGGTGTGTGCTTAAGTCCTCATTTGACACTTAGCATCCTATAACATCTGTTCATCCAAACCACCCATTGCAGGTGAGTTCATATGTAACAGCCCAGATTCCCAGGTATTATTTATTCTTATAATTTTGGTGTTTTGTGAGGGGACTCGGCGAGTTGGAGCTCAAACTCGCCGAGTATGATCGCGGTTTGGGCTCGGGTTCGCGTCCGGACTCAGCGAGTCCAAAAGGTGGACTCGGCGAGTCCACGCTGTTTAATGAAACCCTAATTTCCAGGGTATGAGACCTATTTAAGGGGGCTTATGGCCGTCATTTGCGGACACCAACCCCAGAGAGAACCCTAAAGAGTTCTTAAGCGTTTTGTGAGAGAGAAGAGTAAGATCCTTGACTAATTGTGGGTGTTTTTGCACATGGAAGAGTATCAAGGCAAGAGGAGACCAAAGAAGGTGCTAATATAGTGATTTCTGAGCTCAGAGACTTCATTTAAGGTAACCATGCGTTCCTATCTCAGTCCTTGGTGTAAATCTTAGAGTTAGGGTTTCTTTGTGGAAAGATCCATGGAGTAATTGGCCTATTCTTGTGTTGGTACTTTAGATCTGGACCCAAAGAGGTCCAGAGATCCCTTTCCCTTGAGCTTTATGAGTGTTAATGGAGGCCATGAGCTTAGAATGGCATTCTAAAGACCACATCATCAAATAAGGCCTTTGGACCTTTGCATGAGCACCAAGATTGTAACTTAACGTGATGTATGTGCTTGGAAGGATCTATGGGTTATTGGAACGGATCTGACCTCAGGAGTGAGTTTGAGTTCATGCATGGAATAGACTCACCGAGTCCGAAGAACAGACTCGGCGAGTAGCATGAAGATTGTCCATAACCACTTTGTGAGTGGTCTTGCCGAGTTAAAGGTTGACTCTGTGAGTCAGGGAGAGTTAGAGAGGGTTGACGAGTGGACTGAGTCAAGCTGGAACTCGCCGAGTTGTTCTTGAGACTCAGCGAGTTGAGTCGTGGCGGTCCCGCGATTCATGCCAGGTGGAACTCGTCGAGTCTGGGAAGTACTCGACGTGTCAAGAGAGGATCCTAGGGAATCAGTGAGCACGTATAGACTCGCCGAGTCGCTCTAATGCACTCGCCGAGTCCGGTCTAGTTGACCGTTGACCGTTGACTAGAGTTGACCAGTGTTGACTTGAGAGGGGTAGTCAACCTTAGCTGTGAAAGTGTTAATTAGAGATATATTGTGTTATAGGAGGATTACAGCTCGGGGGATCGAGCGCGAGTGATTTCCGGGATTTGCGAGTTAGCGAGATACACGAGGTGAGTCTTCTCACTATACTTTACCTTGAGTAGGTAACCAGAGTTATGTGACAGAGTAATTGTATGCTATGTATGTTATGTGTTGTACTGCATTATTTCTATGTGATTTATGTTGTGCATGTTTACAGAGTTAGAACCAGAGGGTTCACAGAGTAGGGTCCATGGACCCACAGAGTTATAGCCTCGAGTGGCTAATATGTGTTATGTGTGGTATTTTGGGGAACTCACTAAGCTTTGTGCTTACAGTGTTGGTGTTATTTGTTTCAGGTACTAGTATTGACCTTGGGAAGGCGCTGGCTTGATCAGTACACACACACGGGATTTTATGTTATCAGATCTTGGGAATTTTATGTAGCATGGATTGAGTTAAAAACGTTAATGTTTTTATGAATGATAAATGATTTGTGTTTTTATAAAATGCGAAAAATTGTTTTTGAAATTTACGTTGTTACAAGTTGGTATCAGAGCCTTGGTTTGAGGGATTCGAGTACACCTTCGGGCGTATTTGAACTCAAACTGAGGATTTGAGAGGTATTTTCAAAAAGAGTAAAAGACTTTTGGAAAAACGCAGAGCAGAGTTGTGTGTACGATCGGTCTGCGCCCGAACGGTGATTTCCCAAAATACCCTCATGTTATGTGATATTGATACTGATATGATGTATTCTCATGCTAGATTAGGCTAGGTACTCCTATTAGGACTAGAGTGGCCTGATTTGTGATGCCTTAGCCTAGGAAGAGGTGAGCTGCTATGAGATGCTTGAGAGTGAGTAGGTAGCAGCGAAGGGCTTATGAGAAATCTGTTAGAGAGTGGATTATGCATGATAGAGTACTTGGAATTGGGATCCAAAGAGGAGGGCTTGGGGTGTATTCTGGTACGGTGCAGACAGTAGTATTGGGCCCGTACTACTGAAATCACCGGGGCGGAGTACAACCCAAGTACGAATCTTTGGAATGCCAAGGATCAAGGAGGAATGAGTTGTCGAGTGTGAGTATGCTCGAATGGTTTCTAATTTATTGTATGTTGTATTTCAGAGGTAGATCATGGTGAGGACACGTCTTATGCCTAAGAGCAGTGGGACCAGTGATGAGGAGATCTGCCGGATCATCATGAGGAGGTGGCTGCGGCCATTAGGGCAGAGATACCAGAGATGTTCGGGTCTATTAAGACCACGCTGATTAAGACCTTCGATGAGCGTTATGCCGCTCTTTCTGAGGCTGTTGTTGCAGCGGCCACCGCAGCTATTGCTGCCGCGTGGCCACAAGGTGGTGATGCGTTACTGTTCCGGGAGTTCAGCAACACAAAACCGCCGGAGTTTGATGGGACCCAGGACCCGGTGGCAGCTATGTGATGGATTTTTGATATATAGGGGTGTTTCTTCACTTGCTCATCTCCTGAGCATTTGAGAGTATGGTTCGCGCTGAACTAGCTTCGCTTGGGAGCGAAGGACTGGTGGAAGTTTGTGACAACGCACTTTACACCTGCTGAGCTTGCGGCGGTGACCTGGGAGAGGTTCACTGCCATGTTCCTAGGTGAGTACGTTCCCCAGGTAGAGAGGGAGCGTTTGGCCCAGGAGTTTCTGACCCTCAAGCAGGGTACTGAGTATGTTATGATGATTACCAGGATGTTCCATGAGAGGGCGATGTTCTGCCCTGAGCACGTGTCTACGGAGCAGGCACGTATGAGCCGATATCTGAGTATCTTGAGGCGAGACATCGGGAGTTCGTGGCGAACTCCTCGTACTGGACATTGCCGAGCTTCAGGAAAATGCCCGGAAGAGGGAGATTGATCTAGAGACTCTGGCCAGGGAGGAGGCGGAGTCTCAATGGAGGGATCGACGACCGGCGCAGTCTCAGCCGGCAGCCAAGCGGGCCAAGCCCGCTAAACCCAAATCAGGGGGCCAGAAGGGCCGCACTTGTGGGAAGTGCGACAAGGGTCATGAGGGAGTCTGTAGAGCGGGATCTTGCTACAAGTGTGACAAGGAGGGGCATATGGCCAAGGACTGCCCCAGGGGATTTGCAGTGTGCTTCCACTGCAACCAGACCGGACACCGGAAGGCAGAGTGTCCGCAATTGCGAGGATCATCTCAGGGAGCACCTCAGGGATCTGCCCCTGCCGCCATCAGAGCTACCGAGAGTCAGCCAGTGAAGGCCAAGGCGCCGAGGGCACGAGGGAGGGACTTTCAGTTGACCACGAAGGAGGTCCGCGCTGCGCCTGATGTCATGGCTGGTATGTATTCTTTCGTGTATTTATTTTGATGTTGAGATATTATGCTTATATTATGTTATGCGTAGGTACTTTCCTTGTGAATTATGTACCTGCCTTAGTGTTATTTGACTCGGGTGCGAGTCGGTCTTTTGTGTCTTTGGCCTTTAGTCAGCATATCAGTGTTAGTTGTGAGGCATTGAGTCGGCCTTTGAGAGTTTCCATAGCTGACGAGAGGGTGATATATGCCACAGAGGTTCTCCGGGGATGCGTGTTAGAGATTTTCGGTGTTGAGTTCCCGATTGATTTGATACCTATATCGATGGGTGATGTTTGCATCATTGTGGGCATGGAGTGGTTGAGCCGATTCGGTGCGGTTATCGACTGCGAGCGACAGTTGGTGACCATACGAGACCCTAGTGGGGGAGTTCTTACGGTGTATGGCGAGGGTACACGTTATGGATCAGCGTTTTGTTCAGCCGCTAGGGTGAGGCGGTGTCTACAACAGGGCTGTAAGCGTTTTGTGGCGTATGTGATGGATACACGGGTGGATCCCGAGAGGCCAAGGTCACTTGAGGAGGTTCCGATAGTGCGTGAGTTCTCGAATGTATTTCCAGAGGAGTTGCCGGGTGTGCCTCCTATGAGGCAAGTGGAGTTCAGTATCGATTTCATTCCAGGAGCCGTGCCTATCGCTAAGGTGCCTTATCGCCTTGCACCTCCTGAGATGCAAGAGTTATCCTCGCAGCTTCAGGAGCTGCTGGGGAAGGGGTTTATTCGGCCGAGTAGCTCGCCGTGTGGAGAGCCTATTCTGTTTGTCAAGAAGAAGGATGGTTCACACCGGATGTGCATTGATTACCGGGAGTTGAACAAGCTAACTGTCAAGAACCGTTACCTGTTGCCGAGGATCGACGATTTGTTCGATCAGCTACAGGGAGCATCTTGGTTCTCCAAGATCGATTTGAGGTCTGGATATCATCAGGTGAGGGTGCGAGATGAGGACATCCAGAAGACAACTTTCAGGACGCGTTATGGGCATTACGAGTTTGTGGTAATGCCTTTCGGGCTCACCAATGCCCCGACAGTGTTCATGGATTTCATGAACCGAGTGTGTAGGCCGATGCTGGATCGGTCAGTGATTGTATTCATCGATGACATTTTGGTATATTCGAGATCTAGAAAGCAGCATGAGGAGCATTTGAGGGAGATCCTCAGAGTTCTGAGGTCGGAGAGGCTTTATGCCAAGTTCTCCAAGTGTGATTTCTGGTTGCGAGAGGTCCAGCTCCTGGGTCATCTCGTTAACCAGAAAGGGATATTGGTCGACCCGGCCAAAGTTGAGGCGGTGATGAGTTGGGAGGTGCCGAGGTCACCCTCCGAGATCAGGAGTTTCCTAGGGTTGGCAGGTTATTATCAGAGATTTATCAGGGACTTCTCCAAGATCGCAGTGCCACTCACCAGGTTGACCCGGAAGGGTATCACTTTTTCATGGGGCCTCGAGTAGCAGGCCTCCTTTGAGACGCTTCGCCAAAGGTTATGCAAAGCCCTGGTGTTAGCCCTCCCGGAAGGGATGGAGGACTTTGTGGTATACTATGATGCATCGATCTTGGGGTTGGGAGCAGTGCTGATGCATAGAGGGCATGTGATATCATATGCATCAAGGCAGCTGATGTCACACCCCAAAACCGGAACGTCGGAAACATTCTGGGGTGGATGACGTTATGTCAAGTATCACAACACATGCATTATAGTAATCAAAGTACAACAAAACATTGCATTAATAGTAATAGTTTTACATGGTTTGATTTACAATACAACAAGGTAATACAAGTAATAGAATAAATACAACGCGGCACTAAGCTATCTTCATCAACAGCTCCTGGGATGTACCTGTCTAATGCTAACCTGAGAATACAAGTTATTTGAAAAGCGAGTATCAGCATTTTTACAAATGCTGGTGAGTTCATAAGCATTTAGTGACATTTTTATTCAAGTAACTTAATTAAAAGTAGTAGTTAAAGAGATTAGAGTGTATTAGAGTTCATTCCAGAAAATCCTATATTTTCTTTAATAAAAGCAGCCTTCTACAAAGACTGGACAAAGTTATGTGGTAAAAAGTAGTTTTCCCTAAATCGCTATCTTTATCAAAATACTGAATTTGATTATTAAAGAAAGCAAGAGAAATCAGGGAATAACATATGCCTCAGCAGTGAGGACTACTGACTAAGGCAAAGGAATCATAGATTCCAGGAGAGTATCGAACGAACGACACGCCTGGTTCAGTCTAACAAAAGAAGACACAGACCCCAGACGGTACCAAATGAAAGGTACAACTAGTAAGGTCTAATACAGTGAATACAGACCACAGACAGTACCAACTGAATGATACGTCTAGCGAGGTCTAAAACAGTGAATACAGTGGATACAGTGAATACAGACCCCAGACAACATCAAATGAATGATACGTCTAGTAAGGTCTAAAACAGTGAATACAGTGGATAAAGTGGATACAGTGAATACAGACCCCAAACAACATCAAATGAATGATACGTCTAGTAAGGTCTAAAACAGTGTGACTCCGAAAGTGAGTTCCAGCATACAGTGTAAATTGCTGGTGAAAAACCATTACCTTAAAGCCATGAATTATAAGGTAACCTGGGATACTCGTAACCATACTAACCGACACTAGAGTACCCGACGCCCTACAAGCGTCTAGAGAATATGACATTTGTCACCCCTTGGCTTGGTAGGCCGTCGACTGTAGCTAGCAGTTAGGGTGCGGGGGTGTCAATCCCGTATAGATCTATACACACAATGTTCGCTCTCCCTACAGGAGACTCTAGTTACCAACTAGACAACGGAGAAGGCCGCGTCCTGAAGATGCATCCCAAATAGTGGGTAGAGACTTCCAAATAGTGGGTAGTGGGTTTCTAATGCAAGTGTTGAACTAGAGGTAGAGACTCATAACTGAACTGACTGAAGTAAACCCATCTGTCTATGCTTGTCTACATAATATATAACTAATGAATCAAACGACCTTTGGATGGGCATCCGATCCCACCAGACCACATCTCAACGAAGAAAAAGAAATAGGGCGGACAAGCCTTCCTAAGTCCTTTAATCATTATTTATATGCATCTATACAAGCACTGACATACATCTAACTACGCTTGATTGTGTGTCAAGTGGAATCATATCGTGAAGTATAAGTGTATAGGGTGGAATAACCGACTTGTGAAGTATAAGCGTACAGTGGCATATCCGAGTCGTGAAGTATAAGCGTACAGTGTGGGATAATCGAATCGTGAAGTATAAGTGTACCACGAAGTGGAAACGACAACTGGTGAAGTAAAAGCATCTATCAAGTATAAGAGGCTACAAGTATAAGCGATATAGAGACAATAACCGGTATAAGCGTATCATGAAGGAAATGTGTTATCAAGTAGGAGTTTTAAATAAGTAAAAGCGAAGCAGCAGTAACAAACAAGTAAAAGTATACGTCGTGAAAGGGAACTTCGATGAAAACCTTGGAAAAACCTTTATACTCAGGGAAAATCACATTTGGTATTCTTTGGTAAAATAAGTTTGAAAAACTTTATAACTCCTTGGAACCTTTATAAACCATTCTTAAATGAATTTAGATAAAACAGTATAAGTAAGAGTTTTGAATAAGTGAAAACCTTTTAGAAAACCATTTATAGCGTCCTACTCGGTAAAACGGTTTACAGTGTGGTAAATCATTGTGCATGCGGGTTATTAATCACATGTGATTGATATGATAACTGGAATGTTTAACTTGTATTCCCCCCTATAAAACATGTAAAAACATTAAAAGGTTCAATCAGGGGTATGAACTCACCTGGTGTAAGTGGATCCGACGAAGGTGCCGGTTGGGTGCTCGGTGTCAAGTAAAGACTTGGACACACTTAGTGACCTATTCAACATATGTTAACATATGTTTACATACAATTAGTATATTATATACCAATTAAACAAGTATAAGCACTCTAAGGAGCGGAAAACACTTTGGTTAAGTGTTTGGGGTGTCCCGGGTAGCGTCTAAAGGTGTGTATGGCTTAGGAATGGAATTTACTCTCCGAGAGTAAACTCCCAAAGCTTAGTTTACGGCCCAGGGACATCTCACCATGATTTTACAGCCGTAAACTCATGGTGAGGGGTTCTAGTGTGTTTTAAGGCTTCTAACTTGTTCATGGAATTATTCTAGGCCCAAAACTATATAGTATGAATGAGTTTAACGCTTCTAAGGGCTTCATTAGGGAGTTTACGGCCCATGAACCATCCCTAAGGGAGTTCATGGCCGTGAAATCCTATGTCATGAGTTTAATAAAGTTTCAAGCCCCTAATACCCTCCCAGCATTTTATGGAAATAGTCTAAGGCCATTTGGGGAATAAAAACCAATATTTTGGCATGTTTGAAGGTGTTTACGGCCTTGACAGATGTCTGGGCCGTAAACTTCTTTTACCCCTTCATTTCATTGTGTTTAAATGATCTAAACGCAAAATACCAAGTCTCTAATTCATGTATTAAGCCTATGGGTGGTTTGGGAGTATTTTTGGGGCATCTTGACAAGATTTAGAGGTGTTTACGGCCTAAGCATGTGCTTGGGCCGTAAACTCTCTTTTATGCCCTTACTTCTTGTGTTTTAATGATTAAACACTCCTAGGCAAGTTCCTTAATTGGTTCCTAGGCTCAAAGGGACAAGTTTGGGTCATTTTGGCCACATTTAAGGGGTTTACGGCCTAAGGAGGATCTTAGGCCGTAAAGTCCATTCTAACAGCTTCTAAGTCTGATTTTTAAGCTATAAACACGAATCATAATGTTTAGAACAAGCTAGGATAAGCGGACATACGATTTGGAAGCGTTTGGTTGCGGATTTGGCTCGAAAACGGGTCAAGGGAGAGAGTATAGAGAGAGAGAGGGTGGAAAAGGCTCCAATGGAGATTACTCCCCCTTATATATGGGTGGGAGTTGGAGCTCAGTGAAATTCTACCCGATACTGTCGTTTAACGGGGCTTTTGGTCGCACCCGATTTAGTGGTCGTAATAATAAAAACTAACTTTTCCAACTAAATGGAAATGTGTAACACGAGTTTTTATTTTTCCTTATCACGACTTAACTGTTGGAATAGTGTCTAAGGCTGTAACTATATCCGGTTGTGCATGGTCCTTTTGGGTTGCCTTCACCATAGCAACTTGATAGGATGATTTAATAAGAGAGAATAAATATTATTAATATATTATGAGAATAATATAATGAATAATATATTGTTATTTGATTAATATAAGTCATAGAATTAATTAGAATTAATTTGGTGACTTAAAGAGATTAATTAAATAAAGGGGTATAAACTGTCAATTGTTTGATAGTTAAACTTTAGACTGTAAATCCATTAGGATATGGTTTGGACGGATTCTAAGAGATTTAGGATAGCTAAAATCGTCCATATGATTATCTAGGAATGGATTTGGATAGCCTTAAGAGAAGATTATCTGATAGGGACTTATCTGTAATCCTTAAGGAGTCTACTAGTATAAATAGACCCCATGGCTGATGGAATTCGTGAATAAGCCTAAAGTAAGGAACCTATGGTCGAATTCCTCCCCTCTCCTCTCTCCTAAATCATCCTCCTTGCTATTGGTGTTTGTAAGCCATTAGAGGAGTGACATTTGTGACTCTAGAAGCTCCAAGACCTCAAGATCAACAAGGAACTCAAAGGTATGATTCTAGATCTGTTTCAATGTTGTTATTTAGCTTAATTAGCAATTAGAAGTCTTGGATTCAAAGCATGTTTATTAGAAAGCCTAGATCCGAGCATTAGGGTTTTGCATGCGCACATAGGAAAGTTCTTATGGCTAAAACCCATCAGTGGTATTAGAGACTAGCTTGGTTTTCTGTAAATTCTTGCTTGATTAACTGAAACAAACCTGCAAAATTCGATTTTTAGGTTTCTGTGTCATGGACTCGGCGAGTCTCAAAGTGGACTCGGCGAGTAGGCCTGACTCGACGAGTCCCTTTGTGCACTCGGCGAGTCCAGGCGTCAGGAATGGCCAGATTCGGGATTTCTGTAATTATCTTATCCAAACTTACCATAAACTAATTAGATCAATATTAATTCGTTTTTCTGATAAATATAACTGTTATCTTGATCTAGTTAAAGGTAATTATCAACTAATTAAATATTTAATTTCCTTATATGATAATTAATTCATTATTTTGATTATTTTGGTAATTATCTTAAAAGAAATCTTGAATAAATCAAATATAGATAATTAGGATATTAATTGTTAATTGGAATTATTTGTTATTTGATCCTCCATGTTTTAAATGTTTAAAACTTGCCCTCAAGTTTTGAAATTTATATTTGTGATTAAAAGTTTTAATTTAGACAACTTAAATTTCAAAACCCTAGATTTTAAAAAGTTTAAAATACACCCCTATACTAATATGATATTACTAGTATAATATATATATGTATAACTAAATGCTAGTCTTACCGTTAGTAGGCCTCATTCACGAAGCCAATCTATAAGGTGGGTATAAGGTTGCGGCCTATAAAATGGCGCTTAATGGGTGTACACTCACACCCACCGCTTGCTTGATTGGTGGAGGGTCGTTAGCCGAACGGGTAGGATAGGGCAACCTCATCCTCTCATTAAAAGTATAATAAGAAATATAAAGTAACTACACATATTTTAAAATTCCCAATCATAGTTACTTTAGGAAAGTGAATTGATGCAATCCCATGAAATTACACTTTGCACCTTGCTAAGAAGTTAGTGGAGCGTGTGTGGTTTACCGGCACACTAATTGGTTCTTAGCGAAGGTGGCAAAGGGTGATTCATTGTATATCATAGTTCGATGGAGCGTGTGTGGTTTACCGGCACATCGAATAGGTGATCGTTACAATGAAGGCACCATGTGAATTTGCATGGTTATTCACACCCGCTTTGTGATCCTTGGTATCCCAGTCACAAACAAGAGGGGCATATCGAGATTTAAACATGCCATTGAACAGTTTCAATGAATCTCATCCGAACCTAGGAATTCTCAAAAACACTTAGGACTAATAGTTTAGGTTTTGTGATGGAGAATTAGTGAATCGTCATTCACTTACCTTCAATGTATTTGCATGTTAGATTACGGCATCCCTTTTCTAATATGTAAATGTCATTGTTGGATCCTAGCCCTAATTTTTCTTATTGGGTGATAATTAGGGATTCATATTCTAATCTATCTTTGTCCTTTTCTAATTATAGATGTCAAACGCAAACAACGCTGCTGCTAGTTCTATCACGTTGATGAGCCTTTGCCAAAAGGTCACCTTCGATGGAACGAACTTTAGCGAATGGATCAGATACATTCGCACCATTGCTCGCTATGAGGACAAAGAGTATGTCCTTGATGAGAAGCTCGAGAAAATCAACACCGAAATCGTTACTCCAGCCGAAATCACCGCCTTTGAAACTCATGAGCGAGATGTAACGAAGGTACATTGCATCATGATCGCTACCATGAACTCCGAATTCCAAAAGTCCTACGAGGACATGTACCCGTACGAGATGCACCAAGACTTATTAGAGAGGTACCACCAAAACGCGAGACAAGAGCGGTATGAGATTTTCACTAACATGATTTCCGCGAAGATGGGTCATGGAGAATCTCTTACCGTGCACTTGCAAAAGATGCAAAGGTATATCGACCGCCTTCGCAAGTTAAATGTTGACTTCAGGGAAGACTTGGCGATCGACATGGTGCTTCACTCTTTGCCTCCGATGTACAACCAATTTAGGATGACCTACCACATGAACAAAGAGGAGGTCACCCTAAGCAAACTCCAAGGTCTCTTGAGAGTCGCTGAGAGCAACTTCAAGGACAAGTCTGTTGCACCTACTCCCAATCCGCCCACTGCTCCTGTCTTGGCTATTGGTCAAGGAAAGGGAAAGAAGAGGAAAGCTTCATCGAAGAACTATCGCAAGGCGAAAGCCCGAGATGGTGCCTCTTCTAGTGGGACCAAAGTTGATCCCGCTAAGCCCTGTCCTAACCCGAAGGAGGCAGAGTGCCACCACTGCCACAAGATAGGACATTGGAAGAGAAGCTGCCCAGAGTACCTGCAAGCAATCGAAGAAGGAAAGATCAAGCCATCTTTCGCAGGTATATACACAATTAAATCTAACGATTCTAATCATGCTATTTCTTGGGTCCTTGATACCGGTTGTGGTTACCACATTTGTTCTAATGTGCAGGGACTAAGAAGAAGTAGGGATGTGGAGCAAGGAAGGATAAATCTAATCATGGGGAATAGAAGATCGTCGCCTGTGACCAAGATTGGATTGTATTCTTTAGTGCTTAGAAATAGTTTGGTTTTAGATTTGAACAATTGTTGCTATTCGCCAGAAATGGCTAGAAACATCATTTCATTTCATTGTTTGTATAGACAAGGATTTAGATTTTCTTTTAATAATGAGAATGGTTCTATTTTGGCTTATCTAAATGGTGTCTTTTACTTTGAAGCTATACCATGTAATGGAATATATGAAACCGTTATGATTGTTGATAACTTAGGAAATGATGTTTTGAATATTGATTCTTCCACTAGTATGGATAAAGCATCCTTGTGGCATTGTCGTCTTGGACATGTCAACAAGAAATGCATAGCCCAACTCCAAAAGGATGGAGTGTTGGAGTCATTCGACCTTAGGGAAGATAACACATGCGAATCTTGTTTACTTGGAAAGATGACTAAGTCACCCTTCACGAGTACATGTGAAAGGGGCGAGGGTCTATTGGACCTAATACATACCGATGTACGTGGACCGTTTAGATCAACCACGAAGGATGGGAACCGCTTCTACGTGACTTTTACCGATGACTATAGCAGATATGGGTATATCTACTTAATCAAGCAAAAGTCAGAAACCTTTGAAAAGTTCAAAGAGTTCAAAAATGAAGTGGAGAATGAATTGGGCAGGAAAATCAAGATGCTTCGATCCGATCGAGGAGGAGAGTACCTAAGTCTTGAATTCCACGATTATCTCAAGGAGTGTGGAATAGTTTCGCAATTGACGCCTCCTAGGACACCTGTGGCAGAAAGGCGTAATCGAACCTTATTGGATATGGTTCGCTCTATGATGAGTCGTGCTTCACTACCTATTTCTTTCTGGGGGTATGCCTTAGAGACTGCCGCCCGTATCCTTAACCGAGTCCCTACCAAGAAGGTTGCCAAAACACCTCACGAAATGTGGACAGGGAAAGCTCCCTCGTTGGCACATATCAAGGTTTGGGGTTGCGAGGCTTTCGTAAGACGAGATACTCATGAAAAGCTTGAACCTCGAAGTGAGCGATGTATTTTCATCGGCTACCCGCAGACATCCTTTGGATATCTCTTCTATAGACCGAAGGACAATGTGGTCTTCGTTGCGAGGAGAGGAGTTTTCCGAGAGCGAGAACTCATAAGCCAAGGAGACAGTGGGAGGCAAATCGAGCTTGAAGAGATTCAAGAGTCGATAGACGAAGGAACCTCTACCGCTGGCACTCAACCCGAGGAGGAAACTCCGGTTGAACCGATTGACGAATCCTTACCTCTTAGACGTTCCGGTAGAGTTAGAGTTCTACCCCAGCTTTATGGTTTACATATTACTACCGAAGGGGACACGTATATTAGTGATGGTACACTAATAAATCTTGATGAACCTAATAGCTATAAGGAAGCCATGGCAGGCCCGGAGTCTGCAAAATGGAAAGAGGCAATGGATAGCGAGATCCAATCCATGTATGATAACCAAGTTTGGAATTTGGTTGATTATGTGCCCGGACGTAAGACCGTTGGGTGCAAATGGATCTTCAAAAAGAAGACCGACGTGGATGGAAACGTGCACACATATAAATCGCGATTGGTTGCGAAGGGCTTTACTCAAACTCCTGGAGTTGACTATGATGAGACCTTCTCACCAGTTGCGAAGATTAAATCTATTAGAGTGATGCTAGCTATTGCCGCATTTCATGATTATGAGATTTGGCAAATGGATGTCAAGACCGCTTTCCTTAATGGGAAGTTGGCTGAGGATGTTTACATGGCTCAGCCAGAGGGGTTTGTGGCTCCGAAGCATCCTAATAGAGTGTGTAAGCTTGAGAAGTCCATTTATGGACTTAAGCAAGTGTCTCGCAGATGGAATCTTTGCTTCGATGAGAAAGTCAAAGAGTTTGGATTTGTACGAAGCGAAGACGAGTCTTGTGTATATGTCAAAGCCAGTGGGAGTATAGTAAGCTTTCTCGTTCTATATGTCGATGACATATTACTCATAGGAAACGACATCCCGACTCTGCAGGAAGTTAAGTCCTGGCTCGGGAAGTGCTTCGCTATGAAGGACCTCGGAGAGGCTTCTTACATTTTGGGAATAAGGATAGTGAGAGAAAGAAGTAAGAGACTAATTGGACTTAGTCAGAACACTTACTTGGAGAAGGTACTAAAACGTTTTAGTATGGAAAACTCAAAGAAGGGAGAATTACCAATACAAAGTAATGCCAAGTTGAGTAAGACTCAAAGTCCAAGTACCGAAACTGAGATAGCAGAAATGAGCCGAGTACCATACGCTTCCGCAGTTGGCTCAATCATGTACGCTATGACTTGTACTCGCCCTGATGTAGCCTTCGCTTTGAGCATGGTTAGCAGATATCAAGGGAATCCTGGCAAAGCACATTGGATTGCGGTGAAGAATATCCTTAAGTACCTTCGGAGGACGAAGGAATGATTCTTAGTCTTCGGAGGGAGTGATGACTTGAAGGTGCGAGGGTATAGTGACGCCAGCTTTCAGACCGACAGGGACAACTACCGTTCGCAGTCGGGCTGGGTCTTTACCCTAAATGGAGGAGCAGTGACATGGAAGAGTTCCAAGCAAGAAACCGTAGCTGATTCAACGTGCGAATCAGAGTACATTGCAGCGAGCGAAGCGTCGAAGGAGGCAATATGGCTAAAGAACTTCATCGGTGATCTTGGAGTTGTACCTTCCATAAAGGAGCCCATGGAGATTTTCTGTGATAACGAAGGTGCGGTTGCCTTAACCAAGGAACCGAGGGATCATGGTAGATCAAGACACATCGACAGAAAGTATCACTTCATTAGACATCGTGTAGAAGAAGGACAACTCGTAGTGAAGAGGATATCATCAGAAGATAACCCAGCAGATCCGCTTACGAAGGGACTGAGTAGGGTTAAGCACTTACAGCATGCTAGGAGTATTGGGCTAAAGGATGATATTAGCATAGATTTGTAACAACGCAAATTTTCAAAAAAAAATTTCATTTTAAAAATATATTTATTTCCATTCGAAACAAGGCATAAATAGTTTAGGTATTCTGTCAAATACAAATAATCAAAATCCCAAGATCATAAAAGCATTCTTCAGTGAGTATCGATCACGCCGGCGCCTTCCCACGGTCCTCGCTAGTACCTGAAATACATGCACAACAACTGTAAGCATAAATGCTTAGTGAGTTCCCCAATATACAACTTACGCACATACGCCTTTCCAGGCCCTGACCTTCCGGTCCATGTGTCTTAGGGGACTTCCGTCCCTGCTGGGTAAACCTTCCGGTCCTACCCACGCCGACCTTCCGGTCCATCACACAACATATCGCCTTCCGGCCCATAACATATTGCCTTCCGGCCCATAATATAATCGCCTTCCGGCCCATGACATACATAGCACATATAACAAATAACTTACCACATATAGCATACATATCACATATCATATCCGACCTTCCGGTCACACAGTCAAACCCTTCCGGGTACAGTATAGTGAGAAGACTCACCTCGTAAAAGCTGAAAGCTAGCAAATCCCGAAATGACTCGTGCACAATCCGACGATCTACAATCTCCCTATAACATCACATGTCTCATTAACACTTATCTCTTCTAAGTGTGACTATCCCTAAGAAGTCAGACTTAGGTCAACTCTGGTCAACGGTCAACGGTCAACTCGACCGGACTCGGTGAGTGCCATGGCGACTCGGCGAGTCTAGACGTCCTCCAACTCTCTGAGATTCCCTATCTACTCGTCGAGTATCCTCCTCGACCCGACGAGTTACTCCTGGAAGAATCGCGGGGCCACCCCGACTCCACTCGCCGAGTCTGATGAACAACTCGGCGAGTCCCAGTGAATCTTCAAGCTACTCGCCGAGTCTGAAGAACAACTCGGCGAGTCCATGCCATGCAGACGGGCAACTGCTTCCTAAATTACGTATGGTCCCGAGATATACAATCATGGAACTTTCTGGACTTCTAAACATCTTATTACTGGGGTATAACGTCTGGGTAATAACATAATAACCCATCTAATCACTAAATGGGTTTCATAAACCCCAGATTCGTATACACATCAAAATAACAGAAATGGTCCGAGTATTACCTGAAAACGCACTCTCTGTGTCCCCCAAACCTCAGGACTTGATCCTCCTTGATATTCCTTTGGCCAAATTCTTCTTCTTCTTGCCTAACAAGTTCCTCCAAGTTCCAATAGCTTTCTCTCCTGCTCTAGACGTCCACAACGATTAGGGTTCTTCTCAATCGACCAAAAGACGGGCAATGACGGCCTAAGAGGCGTTATATACGATCCAAAACCGAATGGTTAGGGTTTCTGCTGAACAGCGTTGACTCGCCGAGTCCATATCTGGACTCGTCGAGTCCAGTCGCGAACCCGCGACCAAGTCTGCGATCCTACTCGGCGAGTCTAGGCTCCAACTCGCCGAGTTCCCTGTTAAATCACCCCCAAAAAAATAATTTAAGAATACCTGAGATTCCGGGCTGTTACAAGATTAGATAGTATTAGAAACGTGTAATAGATAAATGTAATTAACATTTGATGATTAAATAAAGGAGTTTTATTGATGAGTAATGTTACTATCTTATGTTAATTGTTTGACTATTGTTTCACTTTGCATGTTTTGACTTCCAGAATAATTGAAATTATTAGGAATAATAGAATTGTTCAAATTGTCCACAATCGTTCATATGTTGGAAGTAGATATGAATGAAGATTGTCATGAATTGGTGTGTAGATTGTCTAAATAGTGTTAGACATAGCAAAGGGTTGCTGCAACATTCATGAGTGTTTATGAACTAGTTTTGAGCATTGGAATAAACCCGCGCTTGCTGGAATCACCTTATGGAATAAGATATAAAAAGGGTGATCGCAAGACGATAATATCATATAGTCTTAAAACCTAGATATATGGTTTGTTATTTGTTAATTGGTTGTACATTGATAATGCGAAAACGCATCAGTAACTCGGTGTTATAAAACGCATTGTTGTGTATAGTTGGTTAATGAATAAGTAAATGCATATAAGTCGAAGTTTATCTGTAACTTTTATCTAAGAAGGTAAAAGTGATATCTCGGCCGCTCGATGATTTGATTTGACTTATGTGTCGGGCCCGGTCAGAACTGAATTGATGTGTTCGATTAAGTTCTATGTCAAATAAATCAGAGATCGAGAAACCTAAATGCTTGACTAACCATTCCATAGGATTGTCAGCATGATATCTAACAGAGGACTGTACGATCCCTTATCTAAAGGACAAGATTGATTAGATCAGAGTTTGACAGCGTCTTTGAGAGCTACGATTGCAAACCGAATTGTACTTGTATAGTTACTAGACTTATCCAACTGGGAGACTGTTGTAATAGTGTCTAAGGCTGTAACTATATCCGGTTGTGCATGGTCCTTTTGGGTTGCCTTCACCATAGCAACTTGATAGGATGATTTAATAAGAGAGAGTAAATATTATTAATATATTATGGGAATAATATAATGAATAATATATTGTTATTTGATTAATATAAGTCATAGAATTAATTAGAATTAATTTGGTGACTTAAAGAGATTAATTAAATAAAGGGGTATAAACTGTTAATTGTTTGATAGTTAAACTTTAGACTGTAAATCCATTAGGTTATGGTTTGGATGGATTCTAAGAGCTTTAGGATAGCTAAAATCGTCCATATGCTTATCTAGGAATTGATTTGGATAGCCTTAAGAGAAGATTATCTGATAGGGACTTATCTGTAATCCTTAAGGAGTCTACAAGTATAAATAGACCCCATGGCTGATGGAATTCGTGAATAAGCCTAAAGTAAGGAACCTCTGGTCGAATTCCTCCCCTCTCCTCTCTCCTAAATCATCCTCCTTGCTATTGGTGTTTGTAAGCCATTAGAGGAGTGACATTTGTGACTCTAGAAGCTCCAAGACCTCAAGATCAACAAGGAACTCAAAGGTATGATTCTAGATCTGTTTCAATGTTGTTATTTATCTTAATTACCAATTAGAAGTCTTGGATTCAAAGCATGTTTATTAGAAAGCCTAGATCCGAGCATTAGGGTTTTGCATGCGCACATAGGAAAGTTCTTATGGCTAAAACCCATTAGTGGTATCAGAGACTAGCTTGGTTTTCTGTAAATTGTTGCTTGATTAACTGAAACAAACCTGCAAAATTCGATTTTTAGGTTTCTGTGTCATGGACTCGGCGAGTCTCAAAGTGGACTCGGCGAGTAGGCCTGACTCGGCGAGTCCCTTTGTGCACTCGGCGAGTCCAGGCGTCAAGAATGGCCAGATTCGGGATTTCTTTGTAATTATCTTATCCAAACTTACCATAAACTAATTAGATCAATATTAATTCGTTTTTCTGATAAATATAATTGTTATCTTGATCTAGTTAAAGGTAATTATCAACGAATTAAATATTTAATTTCCTTATATGATAATTAATTAATTATTTTGATTATTTTGGTAATTATCTTAAAAGAAATCTTGAATAAATCAAATATAGATAATTAGGATATTAATTGTTAATTGGAATTATTTGTTATTTGATCCTCCATGTTTTAAATGTTTAAAACTTGCCCTCAAGTTTTGAAATTTATATTTGTGATTAAAAGTTTTAATTTAGACAACTTAAATTTCAAAACCCTAGATTTTAAAAAGTTTAAAATACACCCCTATACTAATATGATATTACTAGTATAATATATATATGTATAACTAAATGCTAGTCTTACCGTTAGTAGGCCTCATTCACGAAGCCAATCTATAAGGTGGGTATAAGGTTGCGGCCTATAAAATGGCGCTTAATGGGTGTACACTCACACCCACCGCTTGCTTGATTGGTGGAGGGTCGTTAGCCGAACGGGTAGGATAGGGCAACCTCATCCTCTCATTAAAAGTATAATAAGAAATATAAATTAACTACACATATTTTAAAATTCCCAATCTTAGTTACTTTAGGAAAGTGAATTGATGCAATCCCATGAAATTACACTTTGCACCTTGCTAAGAAGTTAGTGGAGCGTGTGTGGTTTACCGGCACACTAATTGGTTCTAAGCGAAGGTGGCAAAGGGTGATTCATTGTATATCATAGTTCGATGGAGCGTGTGTGGTTTACCGGCACATCGAATAGGTGATCGTTACAATGAAGGCACCATGTGAATTTGCATGGTTATTCACACCCGCTTTGTGATCCTCGGTATCCCAGTCACAAACAAGAGGGGCATATCGAGATTTAACCATGCCATTGAACAGTTTCAATGAATCTCATCCGAACCTAGGAATTCTCAAAAACACTTAGGACTAATAGTTTAGGTTTTGTGATGGAGAATTAGTGAATCGTCATTCACTTATCTTCAATGTATTTGCATGTTAGATTACGGCATCCCTTTTCTAATATGTAAATGTCATTGTTGGATCCTAGCCCTAATTTTTCTTATTGGGTGATAATTAGGGATTCATATTCTAATCTATCTTTGTCCTTTTCTAATTGTAGATGTCAAACGCAAACAACGCTGCTGCTAGTTCTTTCACGTTGATGAGCCTTTGCCAAAAGGTCACCTTCGATGGAACGAACTTTAGCGAATGGATAAGATACATTCGCACCATTGCTCGCTATGAGGACAAAGAGTATGTCCTTGATGAGAAGCTCGAGAAAATCAACACCGAAATCGCTACTCCAGCCGAAATCACCGCCTTTGAAACTCATGAGCGAGATGCAACGAAGGTACATTGCATCATGATCGCTACCATGAACTCCGAATTCCAAAAGTCCTACGAGGACATGTACCCGTACGAGATGCACCAAGACTTATTGGAGAGGTACCACCAAAACGCGAGACAAGAGCGGTATGAGATTTTCACTAACATGATTTCCGCGAAGATGGGTCATGGAGAATCTCTTACCGTGCACTTGCAAAAGATGCAAAGGTATGTCGACCGCCTTCGCAAGTTAAATGTTGACTTCGGGGAAGACTTGGAAATCGACATGGTGCTTCACTCTTTCCCTCCGATGTACAACCAATTTAGGATGACCTACCACATGAACAAAGAGGAGGTCACCCTAAGCAAACTCCAAGGTCTCTTGAGAGTCGCTGAGAGCAACTTCAAGGACAAGTCTGTTGCACCTACTCCCAATCCGCCCGCTGCTCCTGTCTTGGCTATTGATCAAGGAAAGGGAAAGAAGAGGAAAGCTTCATTGAAGAACTATCGCAAGGCGAAAGCCCGAGATGGTGCCTCTTCTAGTGGGACCAAAGTTGATCCCGCTAAGCCCTGTCCTAACCCGAAGGAGGCAGAGTGCCACCACTGCCACAAGATAGGACATTGGAAGAGAAGCTGCCCAGAGTACCTGTAAGCAATCAAAGAAGGAAAGATCAAGCCATCTTTCGCAGGTATATACACAATTAAATCTAACGATTCTAATCATGCTATTTCTCGGGTCCTTGATACCGGTTATGGTTACCACATTTGTTCTAATGTGCAGGGACTAAGAAGAAGTAGGGACGTGGAGCTAGGAAGGATAAATCTAATCATGGGGAACACAAGATCGTCGCCTGTGACCAAGATTGGAGTGTATTCTTTAGTGCTTAGAAATAGTTTGGTTTTAGATTTGAACAATTGTTGCTATTCGCCAGAAATGGCTAGAAACATCATTTCATTTCATGGTTTGTATAGACAAGGATTTAGATTTTCTTTTAATAATGAGAATGGTTCTATTTTGGCTTAAATAAATGGTGTCTTTTACTTTGAAGCTATACCATGTAATGGACTATATGAAACCGTTATGATTGTTGATAACTTAGGAAATGATGTTTTGAATATTGATTCTTCCACTAGTATGGATAAAGCATCCTTGTGGCATTGTCGTCTTGGACATGTCAACAAGAAACGCATAGACCAACTCCAAAAGGATGGAGTGTTGGAGTCATTCGACCTTAGGGAAGATAACACATGCGAATCTTGTTTACTTGGAAAGATGACTAAGTCACCCTTCACGAGTACATGTGAAAGGGGCGAAGGTCTATTGGACCTAATACATACCGATGTATGTGGACCGTTTAGATCAACCACGAAGGATGGCAACCACTTCTACGTGACTTTTACCGATGACTATAGTAGATATGGGTATATCTACTTAATCAAGCAAAAGTCAGAAACCTTTGAAAAGTTCAAAGAGTTCAAAAATGAAGTGGAGAATCAATTGGGCAGGAAAATCAAGATGCTTCGATCCGATCGAGGAGGAGAGTACCTAAGTCTTGAATTCCACGATTATCTCAAGGAGTGTGGAATAGTTTCGCAATTGACGCCTCCTAGGACACCGCAGTTGAATGGTGTGGCAGAAAGGCGTAATCGAACCTTATTGGATATGGTTCGCTCTATGATGAGTCGTGCTTCACTACCTATTTCTTTCTGGGGGTATGCCTTAGAGACTGCCGCCCATATCCTTAACTGAGTCCCTACCAAGAAGGTTGCCAAAACATCTCACGAAATGTGGACAGGGAAAGCTCCCTCGTTGGCACATATCAAGGTTTGGGGTTGCGAGGCTTTCGTAAGACGAGATACTCACGACAAGCTTGAACCTCGAAGTGAGCGATGTATTTTCATCGGCTACCCGCAGACATCCTTTGGATATCTCTTCTATAGACCGAAGGACAATGTGGTCTTCGATGCGAGGAGAGGAGTTTTCCGAGAGCGAGAACTCATAAGCCAAGGAGACAGTGGGAGGCAAATCGAGCTTGAAGAGATTCAAGAGTCGATAGATGAAGGAACCTCTACCGCTGGCACTCAACCCGAGGAGGAAACTCCAGTTGAACCGATTGACGAATCCTTACCTCTTAGACGTTCCGGTAGAGTTAGTGTTCTACCCCAGTTTTATGGTTTACATATTACTACCGAAGGGGACACGTATATTAGTGATGGTACACTAATAAATCTTGATGAACCTAATAGCTATAAGGAAGCCATGGCAGGCCCGGAGTCTGCAAAATGGAAAGAGGCAATGGATAGCGAGATCCAATCCATGTATGATAACCAAGTTTGGAATTTGGTTGATTATGTGCCCGGATGTAAGACCGTTGGGTGCAAATGGATCTTCAAGAAGAAGACCGACGTGGATGGAAACGTGCACAAATATAAAGCGCGATTGGTTGCGAAGGGCTTTACTCAAACTCCTGGAGTTGACTATGAATAAGTAAATGCATATAAGTCGAAGTTTATCTATAACTTTTATCTAAGAAGGTAAAAGTGATATCTCAGCCGCTCGATGATTTGATTTGACTTATGTGCCGGGCCCGGTCAGAACTGAATTGATGTGTTCGATTAAGTTCTATGTCAAATAAATCAGAGATCGAGAAACCTAAATGCTTGACTAACCATTCCATAGGATTGTCAGCATGATATCTAACAGAGGACTGTATGATCCCTTATCTAAAGGACAAGATTGATTAGATCAGAGTTTGACAGCGTCTTTGAGAGCTACGATTGCAAACCGAATTGTACTTGTATAGTTATTAGACTTATCCAAGTGGGAGACTATTGGAATAGCGTCTAAGGCTGTAACTATATCCGATTGTGCATGGTCCTTTTGGGTTGCCTTCACCATAGCAACTTGATAGGATGATTTAATAAGAGAGAGTAAATATTATTAATATATTATGGGAATAATATAATGAATAATATATTGTTATTTGATTAATATAAGTCATAGAATTAATTAGAATTAATTTGGTGACTTAAAGAGATTAATTAAATAAAGGGGTATAAACTGTCAATTGTTTGATAGTTAAACTTTAGACTGTAAATCCATTAGGATATGGTTTGGACGGATTCTAAGAGCTTTAGGATAGCTAAAATTGTCCATATGCTTATCTAGGAATGGATTTGGATAGCCTTAAGAGAAGATTATTTGATAGGGACTTATCTGTAATCCTTAAGGAGTATACAAGTATAAATAGACCCCATGGCTGATGAAATTCGTGAATAAGCCTAAAGTAAGGAACCTCTGGTCGAATTCCTCCCCTCTCCTCTCTCCTAAATCATCCTCCTTGCTATTGGTGTTTGTAAGCCATTAGAGGAGTGACATTTGTGACTCTAGAAGCTCCAAGACCTCAAGATCAACAAGGAACTCAAAGGTATGATTCTAGATCTGTTTCAATGTTGTTATTTAGCTTAATTAGCAATTAGAAGTCTTGGATTCAAAGCATGTTTATTAGAAAGCCTAGATCCGAGCATTAGGTTTTTGCATGCGCACATAGGAAAGTTCTTATGGCTAAAACCCATCATTAACAACATAAAACATAAATAAATAAAACATTTATTTATTTGACGACCTCCTATTAACGAAACTTTTATACAGTGGAATATTCCGTTAACGGTAACGGGGTAATGTAACAGAACAACTTTGGATTGTCACATCATCCCCCCGTTAGAGGGAATTTCGTCCCGAAATTCAGGTCTAGGCAAGGTAGTAAGTATAAATGACCGAGTAGAGGCAAGAGGGTACTTCCTATTATGTTTTTCCTCACATTCCCAAGTGAACTCTGGTCTGTGTTTGTCATTCCAACAAACCTTCACGCACGGGATGCGGATTCCGCCTTGTATAGCTAGTGGGTTCCGACTGGTGTATCTACGAGGTTAGTGTTCTCAATGGTCTCTATCACGACGAGTGGGATATGATGAGTGACGTCGGGTAAACACATATCAAGTCTAAGAAGTGGATCGATCCAAGAGGAGGCTTGTGGAATATCCGAAAGTAGTAGTGGTCTGATGAGGGTTGGACCAAATCTCTATGAGGATTCTCAGGTGGTCCTCAACTCTCGGAAGGGTAGAGCTTTTCAGTACTTAGAACATAGTGTACTTCTATGGTAAGATCATTACTGTAACAACCCGAAGTTGTTCATCACCGATAACCCGTTCTACCCGTAAAGATTCGCCGTTTATCAATCATTCCGTTTTCGTTTTGGGTTAAATAATTTAAATTTATATGTTATTATAAAACCAATGAGTGTCCAAATCCTTTAGGAACTCATGAATCTAGCCCAAAAATGTTTATTTCAAAAAGTTAGAAACGTCCCTGCCGGGTGACGGAAACTGAATCGGGTGCGACCTAAAGCCCCGTTTAAGGCCGGTATCGGGTAGAATTCCACCGTGTCCAAGTTTTAGGACCTATATAAACGTGTTTAAACATTCATTTGAAGCTTTTTCTTCCTCTCACTACTCTCTCTCTAACCTCTCTCCTAAATCCAAGTTTAAGGGTCCAAAACTCAATTTTAAGGCCTCAAATCCCTAAGGTACCTTCCTAACCTTATTGTATAGCATATTTCACCTTCAAATTTGGGATTAATACATGAAATAAGGTATTGTATATGAGTTTACGGCCCTGAAAGGAGCTTTGGCCGTAAACACATAATTAAAGGGTTTTTATGCCTTTAAACCCCTCCTAAACAACTTTGGGACTTAGATATGGCTAAATGACTTCAGGGAATGGACTTAGAACAATTGAGACATGAATTTTGAGTGATTTGAAGGAGTTTACGGCCAAGGCACATGCTTGGGCCGTAAACTCATATATATGGGGTTTTTATGACCTTAAACCCTTCCAAAACTCTAGTAAGGCTTAGATATGAATTTTAGAATATTGGTTTTAGCCTTGGGACACTTGAAACACATTATTTGAAGGATAATTGAGAGTTTACGGCCAAGTCTTGTGCTTGGGCCGTAAACCCTTCATTTTGGGGTGTAAACTCCTTTAAAGGTGTTAGAAAGCCACTTTAACACCCCTAAAGCCTTAGAATAATTTTTAGAAGTGCATACAAAAAAGTTTTTGTCCTTAAAACATAATGAATCACCCTTTAGAAGAGTTTACGGCCATGAGGGGGGTCTATGGGCCGTAAACTCCAAAAACACCCCAAAAGTTCCACAAAAATTCATGAAAGGTCTTGGAATAATTTTAACAATCACATGTGATTTGTTTGGAGTCATTTACACAATTTTTCATGAGTATATAGGAGTTTACGGCCATGAGTCCTATGCTAGGCCGTAAACTCCCTTAAATATGTCTATTTGGTGTTTAACAATTATTCCAAGCCCTTAAACCAAACCTAGAAATTATTCCCTAAGTGTTTGAAGTCAAATTGCACCATAAACTACCCCACCATGAGTTTACGGCCGTAAACTCATGGGGAGGGGTCATTAGGGCCGTAAACTCCCTAAGGAGTTTACTCTTGAGGTCCCAAGTCATTATCCTAGTTAAATGTGTCCCCAAATGCCACCCGGGTCCCTCCAAACACTAGTATCGGGGTGTTTTCGCGATTAGAAGTAATTGTCCCTAACACATAATCAATCTAAGTCCTAATTAGATACAAATGTGTATCTTTACATTATACTTAGGAACCTCGTGCGTTTACAAGCCCCGGACCAATGTTTAGCATCCGAAATCGTCAAGTTTCTCGTTCGGTGAGTTCATACCCCTACGCCTTTTCTGTGTTTTTCAATGTTTTCAGGGGGGGGGGGAATACAAGAAACTATAACTGTTTTCAAATCATAACATCGATATGTTTCAAATAATATCTGGCAAACTTATAAACTCTTTTACTCCTTATGTATTATGCTGAGCATAAGGAATGATTTATCAATTACAACTAAATGGATTTTAGTTAAAAAAATAACCAAACTAATCAAATTATTATGGGAATAATTTGGGAATTCTTTAGTGTTCGTTTTATCATGCACTGATATCTTTATAAAGTTATTAGATAGACTATGGCTGATTCAGTTTATCTCCGTATCATTTGAATGTATTGCCAGATAGTTTCATTGTATGTATCTAATTTCACTGTCTTATGTTTCATAATCTTTGTATGTTTGATATCGTCTGAGAATCCTGTGAATAGTTTAGTACTAGTTTGTGAGTTAGTCACTACCATTTATGGATGATCAGTAAACCCTCCCCGGAAGTGTAACCAGAGTCTCCTGGAGGGAGAGCGAGGAATTTGTGAATAGATCTATTCGGGACTGACAATCCCACACCTTAAATGCTAGCTACAGTTAGGCGGGCACGCCTGGGGTGACAAATTTTGGATATCGTCCGACGTCTGACAAACGTCAAGGAGGTCTCGTTGTCGTATCAGCATGGTTACCCGACTCAAAATATGTATTAATATAAGTTTATTCACAGCCTTGGTTTTAGAATCTATATCTTGTACGGGATGGTAATCCCATGACTTTATCCAATTATCTTATATCTCGTTCGGGGTAGTGATCCCATGGTTTTATCAAACAATCTCATATCTAATTCGGGATAGTAGTCCCATGGTTTTCAATCTATAATTTCAAGTATATCAAACTATATTGTAACTAGTTCGGGATGTTAGTCCCAAGTTTCCAAACTACTTTCTATCTACAATTCGTGTATATCAAAGTATTTCATATCTAATTCGGGATAGTAATCCCATGATCCTCAATATATAGTTTTGTGTATTAAACTATACTCTGTGTTATTCAATCAATCTTGCAGTTAGGAAAATATGGGATTTTCTTGGGGTTAACATATAACACGTAACTGAACTGTATCGAAAGATAACCAAATTAACTTTACATAAGAAAATATGGGATTTTCTTGAATAGCAAACCTTTTCGGAAAACTAAAGGAAACCAATACATTTTCATAAAACAAAACTGCTTATGAACTCACCAGCTTTATGCTGATTTTCAAACTGCTTGTATTCTCAGGTCCACATTAGACAGGTACCCGACGATATCTTTTGGAGAAGACGTAGTGCTCAGAAGACTCGTCTCAACTTTTGTTCATATGATATATGTATAACACTTGTATAATTTACTTTTGAAACAAATGTAAACTTTCAAATATATGTAATGTAATGGTTGTTTAGTGTGATTACGATGTACATTGGATTTGATACTCAACGTGGAGTCAACCCCAGAAATGTTTCCGCCTATGGTTTTCGGGGTGTGACAGATTTGGTATCAGAGCCCTTGTTTATAGTGAACGGAGTATACCAAACCTTACATGGTATAAAAATATAAACATTAAGGGGCCTAAGTGCTCTGAACTAAAAGTATCCTACATAATATAAGTATTTTCAAAAGTATTTAAGTATGCCGAGCCGTCGAGATCTGTAACTACAAGTAGAATAAAACATAAGTAAATGGGTGTTGTACGCTGCGGTTAAACCTGGGCAGTTATGTAATCATGTCTAGGGTCAATATAGCTTGGCCAACTATATTCATTCGAGACACGGCCAACATGTGCTTGGGAGTGACTGCGGTATGCGGCATACCTAAAACATACCCAATATCCCAAACAAGAAATCGTCGCTGCAGCGAACCATGAAATACTATGGGAGTATTTCTTGAGCCGATCCTTGGTAGAAAGTCCTCGTATACGCGTTCTTCCTTGATCCTTTCTCTGGCGATAAAATTTCTGTCTTGATAACTCCTTCCTGCTTTATCACTTAGTATGATGTTATATCTGTCTTGATGAGATATCCCCTGTTCCATATCTCTTGATTCAATTCAGAGGACTTATGATCCTCTCTTTCCTGATCTTTTAAGATCAAGATGCCTCCCAGAAAGAGACCCAGCTCAAAGAACAACAACAATCCTCCTCCGTCACCACCTCCTCCTCAACTTGATCTTGCATCACTTCAGACAGTTCTGACTGCTGCAATGGTAGCAGCCATGTCACAAATGAACCCTGGTAATTCAAGAAGTGGTCCCCAGCCCCAAAACTCAGAAGATAGTCAGGGACACCAAAAAGGGGGTTCTTATAAAGACTTCATGAACGCGAAGCCCACATCCTTTGATGGCACTGGAGGTGTCATATCCCTTACCCGATGGTTCGAGAAGATCGAATCAATCTTTGAAATATGCGCCTGCGCAGAGTCTGATAGAGTAAAGTTTTCCGCCTACACCTTCCTAGACAAAGCCCTGACTTGGTGGAACGGCCGAGTCAAATCTTTAACTCTACCTGTAGCAAATGCTATGGGTTGGGAAGCTATGAAGGAGTTTCTACTCGCAGAATATTGCCCTCGGGGCGAACTCCAGAAGCTAGAACACGAACTCTGGAACCTTAAGATGAAGGGTTCCGACATAGCCGCTTATACTTCAAGATTCGATGATCTGGCGTTGCTTTGTCAGGGAATGGTTACCCCGGAGAGTAAAAAGATTGAGAGGTTCATCTGGGGGTTGACCCAGCCAACCAAAGGTAATATCTTAGCTGCAAAGCTAGACACATATGACAGCGCTAAATGTCTTGCGAAAATTCTGATCGATCACGAAGACAACTCTGATGAGGAGGCTACCATCCCCGAGCCAGTCACAAGTGGAGGTGAAAGCAAAAAGAAATTCTGGAACAAGCGGAACGCCCAGAGTATGAAAGGGTCTTCTAAGAAACAACAAACGGTAGCAGTCCATGCTGCTACTGCCCCTATTGATGTTATTCTCATTATCGGGACGTGTCTTTATTTTTCACATTGACTCTCTCTCAATCTACGATATCGATCGGTTCTCTCATGGAGGTTCCATTCCTGGACGACTTCGGTTTCTTCAATGGAATCACTAGGGTTTTGTTGGGTAGATGCTTCTAAGGATTCGAGATGTGATGTACTAGATAGATGTTACCAAGCTCTAAGGGCATCCGAAATCTGAAGATTGCAGAATCGATTTCTACGAAGATCTCGAAAGGTCTGATGTGGGACTAAACTAGACGTTCGAAAGAAATTCCCGGGAATCCTTCAGGAAAGACATTTAGAGTAAAGAGCTGCTAACTTCCCGTTTCTCATTGATCACAGAAACGAGGAATGCGTGGTAATTCATATCGGGAAAAACTTTTGGGTTCTAAGGCATGGAATGATACGAAGGTTTGATGCCGAAGATCACGAGAACCGGGTCGAGGAAAGATCTAGACGAGCGACCCTTTCGAATCCGAGGATAACAACATGAATGAGACTCGGTCATTTCATGTTAAACATAGCATCAAAGTATTTTCGTGAAAAGTTTCCCCCTTTTAGATCGAATGGAAAAGAATAGTCCTCCGGACTGAGGATTCAATCTATAGGTACGAAGTTAGTGTTCTCTATCTGACTAGTTAGTCATCTCGAAGGTACACATTTCGATTACATACGAAGGATTGAGTTTAGAAAATATTCGAATAAATAGATAACAGGTTTCCCTTTTGACCCTAGAATCGAAAAGAGTTGCAGGTATAAGGATTATTAAAGAGAAGTATACCTGCGGCGACAGAGGGATCAGTGGTTGTAGCTGCTTTGGGGCAATTCCTTTTGAAGTGCCCTGCTTCGCCACAATTGTAGCAGGCTGGACTGATTCCCACTCCGGATGATTGGTTCGTTGATTTGGCTGGTTTTCTGCAGGTTCGAGCAAGATGGCCCTTCTTGCCACAGTTATCACAGATCCTTTCGCGATAGGGACCAGGAATGTGGTGATGGTAGCTGCATTTATCACACCAAGGAAGGGTACCAGTGTATCCACTGGTTGGAGTTTGGGCTGTGGAACCGACAGCCGAAATGGTAGGATTAGGGTATTGAGTTTGAGCTTGATCGCAAGTGTGAGGCCTCGTATGCTGGGCGTATGAGGTTTACGCTTAGCATATGTCGAGGATAAGAAACCCTAATTTTAGGGTGTTGCACCCTATTTAAGGTCCTTAAGTCACTAGGGCTGGACTCTTTACCAGCCTTCATACCCCCCCCAAACCCTAAATCTCATCCTTTAGCCTCGATTGTTGTGTCTTTGAGCTTTTGAGAAGAGGTTGGTGCTTATTTTGCTCATTTGGAAGGGATTAAAGAAGTTTGAAGGTGCATTGCTTAGCGTGAAGCTTAGAGATATCATTTTGCATGTCTTTTGAGGTATAAAGTTCATACCTTGACTTCTCTTTGCCTATATCTCTTCATGTCTTTGTTTTTATGGTTTTGGTCCTTTTTTGGGTTAGCTTGATGGGTTAAGTTGTTTGTGGGGTTTATTCTATTAGATATAGGGATATTATGAGTTTATTAGGCATAGAAGTGCAGGCATTTTAAGTTATATGGTTTCATGCATGCATTAAGTTATCAATTAAGTCCTTTTGAGGTTTTAGAGCTTCATTAAGCGATGCATGCACGTAAGGTTAGCAACTTTACATGATATACCAGCCCAAGTAAGTCAGATCTAGGTTTTGGAGTAAAGTCTTTATGGATTAAGAGCTGGAAATGGAAGTTTATTTGAGAAACTTTTATCTTTCTGCCTAATTTGATTCTTCTTATTTGTTTTGTCATACATTGTAACCTTTCCAATGTTACAGAATTATACTTAACCTTATAAGTATAATCATATTTACTAATCTTTAGTAAATCATGACAAATGAATCTTTGTGGTGGACCTTGACCAGCGCACACCCAGTGTACCTAATTCCTTAGTCCTTCAATTGACTCACATATACATGTGATCAAAGAATTAGTCTTAATTTTCAAAGATGAAAATTCTCATTCATCATACAATACAACTTGTATGATTCCAAGTTTCTGTCCAATTGAAACTTGGGTGATGAAAAACTTTCTTCATTTGGTAAATTCAGACAAATGAAAGAATGAAATCGACTTTCCAATATTGCTATTACTGGAGACATATAAGCAACAATTTTCCACAGATGCCATTGTAAGAATATATTTTTTTTAAAATAAATAAAATTAAAACCCTTTTTTTTTCTTTTATTTTAAAACTTTGCGGAAAAACTTATCCTTACAATCCACATGAAAACCTTGTTGTTATCTATTCATAAGCAATATATTATAACTCTTAAGCAACAACTCAAAATTCTGATTGCCGAACCATGCGATCGAAACCCACCTTTGCAATCAGAATCAACATATACTTACTTTAAGCTTCCTATCTTTTCTTTGATTCTTAAAAACATCAGCATGTGACCCATTCACATTATGTAATAAGAATCTCCAAATAGGAACTTAATAGAGTTAGATAGTGGACTTTACCCGAAGCAGAGTCAAACCTCTTGACTTGATCAACCTTATGACCTTTCAGGTGCTGAATGGAGGAGTATGTTGGACGTATAAGCATGTATGCTTAGTATACAAGGCCTAAAGCGAGTATGCTGCACAAATGTGCTGCGTATACCCCACGTACATAGCCAATTGGGCTTCAGAGCTTGGATCTTCGGTTTAGGCCATTCTTTTGGGCTTAGATCTTTAGTCCTTTTTTAATCCATCTGAATTTTGGTGTTTTAGGCTGGGAATATTTTTGGGCCATGGATTAAGGCCATGAAAAATGTAACAACCCGAAATTCCATATCACTTCTTGTAACTAAAATTGTAATCCAATTCGATCAACCAAACGCCGTTTCCAAATCCGTTTCCGATTTCGCCGTTTAATTAAGTCATTAACTTTTATTGATCTAAAGTGAATTAATGGGTGTCTTAATGCCATTTGAAATCATTCTAACACCCCATATCGGGTTACGACAATTTGGTCGGATGCGACCAAAAGCCCCGCCTAACGCCGGTATCGGGTAGAATTCCGCTGTGTCCAATTCCCGAACACTATATAAAGGACTCAAAGCTTCCATTTGAAGCTTTTGGCCATCTTTCCTTAATCACTCTCCAACCTCTCTCCTCATCCATAATCAAAGGTCTAAAAACAAAGATTTAAGGCTCCAAATCAAAGAGGTAACATCCCTAACTTCTTATCTAACCTCTTTAGCCTTCAAATTGATGTTTAAACAAGGATTTAGGACCTGGAACAAGTGTTTACAGCCAAGGCACATGATTGGGCCGTAAACACCTAAAAATGGGGTTTTAGAGCCATTTAACCCTTCCAAATCATTGTTGGGACTTACATACGACTTTGAGACTTACAAATCGGGACTTGAAACATTTAAAACATGAATTTTGAGGGACAAAAGAGAGTTTATGGCCAAGGCATGTGCTTGGGCCGTAAACTCCTCAAACACGGGGAGTAAACACCTTTTAACACGTCAAAATGCCTTGAAACGCAATCAATAGCTTTGTGGTAAATCCTAGAACCATCTAAAAATAGTTTGGGGGCCTTAAACATAACAAAACACTACATTTAGGAGTTTACGGCCATAGCACATACTCTTAGGCCGTAAACTCATAAATGTGTGCCAAATGATGCCTTTAAATCATCCCAAGGCTTGGAAAAATTACTAGAATCACATGTGATTGCTCTTAGTGCCTCAAATCAATTTCTCTTGACCATAGGAGAGTTTACGGCCGTAAACTCCAACTTTACAGCCGTGAACTCCCTTTTAAATGGTATAAATTCATTTAAATCATTCCAAGACATTTTAGTAATTCATTCCAACAATCCCCAAGTCCAAACAAGCCATTAAACCCCCAAAATCACACCCACATGAGTTCACGGCCGTGAACTCATGTATGTGTGTGTTATATGCTGTAAACTCCATAAAATGTTTACTCTTGGGGAGTAAACTCAAATCCCAAGTCCCTAGTACCATATCACGTCCGTAGATGTCACCCGGGTCACTCCAAACGCTCGTTTTGAGGTGTTTAACCTCGTTGGAGTGTAATGTTCCATATAATTAGTGATTGTAAATCTAATTAGTTATATATGGACATTATTACATTTTACATAGGGACATCGCGAGTAATCAAGCCCCGAACCAATGTCTAGTGTCCAGAATTGTCGCATTTCCGAATCTGGTGAGTTCATACCCCTACCCTTTTTCACTGTTTTTAACTGTTTTCAGGGGGGAACACAAGCAAAGTACAAGGGATTACTTGTACTCAAAACTTGTTTTCATGTGTGTGTTTCACATTTTATATGCTTTTAACACAGATTGATACAACTGATAACCGTTTGAACATGCAGCTCACGTAAACATATTATTTGTGAAATGGGTTTATAAACTGTTATGTTTTATATATTTCACAAATGGTTTTCCACATTTTATCAGTTAAAAGCATGACATTAGAACATATGAACATAAAACTTGTACACTGTCTTGTCCTCGGTAACACTCCATAGAGATACGCGAGTGGAGGATTATCATGTTATTACTAGTAAATTTGTTATTCCTGTATGATTGGAGACACGTCCTTGGCGAACACTCCACAGAGATACACGAGTGGAGGACTACACCTGTAACCAGAATCTCTGGGACTTAGAGAGCGTGACTTGAGTGTATAGATCTATACGAGGCTGACTAACCCACACTTGGCTGCTAGCTACAGCCGAACCGAAATGGTTCAAGGGTGACGAAAGTCATAAGGATGTGGACTACTTATTGCCACATGTTTAGTCTATCGTATGGTTATGGAACTCGCAATTAGGATAACAAAGATTTACTTATAGTAATAATGAACAACTTTATACACTTCACAAGATATCCAGGTTTCGGTATACATCTTTTACATTGATAACCCACATTCAGGAAAGTATGGGACTTTCTTGGGAAACCTTGTACATAACCACGTTTAACTAGAATCCATCTTTTACATCTTTTACAAATGGTAACCAACATTCAGGAAAGTATGGGGCTTTCCTGGGGAAAACATTTACATAACTAAATAAGTGTAACAAACTTGATAACCTTACATCTTTTACAAATGGTAACATAAAATCAGGAAAATAACCTAAATGTAACATTTTTAAAAGGGTAAACATGTTTTCAGTGTACAACTTTGCTTTACATATCGTGTAACAACAACCAACCATTTTAAGAAAATATGGGATTTTCTTGGCGTGCGTAACATTTTCAGAAACAGAAAGGAAACATGAACATTTAACAAACAAAAACCGCTTATGAACTCACCAGCGTTATGCTGATTTTCAAACCGCTTGTGTTCTTAGGTGATCGTTAGAACAGGTACCCGAAGATCCTTTTGTCCGAAGACGGAGTGCTCAGAAGACCCGTTTCATTTTGTTCATATATATATATATGTATATATATATATATATATATATATATATATATATATATACACTTTGTATCACAACTGTACAACTTTACTTTTGAAACATATGTAAAAACTTTTCTATATCTAATGTATTGGTTGTTCTACTTTACTTACTATGTGCATTGGATTTGATACTCAACGTGGAGTCAACCCCGGAAATGTTTCCGCCTTCGGTTTTCGGGGTGTGACAGATTGGTATCAGAGCCCTTGTTTATAGTGAATAAAGTATACCAAACCTTACATGGTATAAAACTATAAACACTAAAGGGCCTAAGTGCTCTGAAACAAAAGTATCTTCAAAGTATAAGTATTTTCAAAAGTATACAAGTATACCGAACTGTCGAGATTCGTAACTACAAGTAGAACAAAACATAAGTAAATGGGTATTGTGTACTGCGGTTAAACCTGGGCAGTTATGTAGTCGTGTCTAGGATCAATATTACCTGGCCAACTATATTCATTCGAGACACGGCCAACACGTGCTTGGGAGTAACTGTGGTATGCGGCTTGCCTAAAACTTACCCTAATACCTCAAAAATCGAGCCAGTGTCGCAGCGAATCATGAAATACTATGGGAGTATTTCTTGAACCAATCCTATGTAGAAATCCTCGTTTACGTATAGATCCTCGATCATTCTGTTAGCGATAGTTTACCTGCTTCGATAACTCTTTTCTACTTTATCGCTTATTTGGAATAAATATCTGTCATATCTCTCGATTCAATTCAGAGGACTTATCATCCTCTCTTTCTTGATCTTATTACATCAAGATGCCTCCCAGAAAGAGACCCAGCTCAAAGACCAACAACCTTCCGCCACCACCTCCTCCTGAAATTGATCCCGTGTTATTCCAGACAGCTGTTACCGCCGCTGTGGCAGCTGCTATGTCTCAATTGAACATCGGTGGTTCCGGTGGTTCGGGAGGTGGTACTCAAGGTCAAGAAAGCAATCAGGGACGAAATTCCCTCTAACAGGGGGATGATGTGATAACCCGTCATTTTGAGTCAATATAACGAAACACCAGTCAAATTTAAGACAAAATTTAACTTTCCTAAAATCGTATTTGGGTTAAATAATGTGGTAGGAATCGTATCAAGGTTTTTGTACATATAAAGAACACTAAAATCCGAGTTATAACGGAGAAGTTATGACCAACCGAAGATTCTCGGCAAAACCAGGCAACACCGATTAAGCGAAAAACGCGAAATTTCGATACAATAATTTTTAGCCTTAGGTATCTAAACGAACGTCATAGATTACGTTAAACCGTGATCATGCATAAAAAGAACGCCCAAATCTGACTTCGTATGAGGAAGTTATGATTTTCCGAAGTTTCTAACCTAGCAGTAGACAGCTAAAAACTCGAAATAGAGATCGAGCGATCTTTAGCCGACGCAACCTAAACAAAAGTTGGAGAGCCCGACAATAGGAGTATAACGATAAAAAGTCTGACGAAATCGGACGTCGGATGAAGAAATTACGGATTTTTAACGAGAATATCGTGTCCCGACCTATTAATTAAAATATAATTAAAAATAAATTCAAAATTAGCCGACGGAGTCTAAATGAGAGTTGTAGAGTATTTTCTCACCTTCGCATGGATATAAAGAACGTCAAAAACGGAGCTCGTATGCAAAAGTTACACATTTTAGAAGTTCTTGGCACGCACTTCAAAGTCTTATCCGAAGGAGTACGCCCTGCATACCCTCGTACGCCCAACGTACTCGGATACTAGGCTCCGGATAGTCCACGTTGACCAGACACTTCGCCCGAGGATGCGGTAAGCAGTGACGCAAGCGAACGCCCTGCGTACCTTCGGAGTACGCCCCGCGTACGAGGAACGCCCCGCGTAAGTCCAAAGTACACCCTGCGTACCGAGGACCTCCAACTCCTATAAATTGATTGCGAGGGTGCCGACTGTTTTCACAAAAATCCCTCTTTTCTCTCACATTTTCGCCTCATTTTTCGTGCCGACAACATCCCGACTTCCCAGTTTCATATCTAAGCCCCGACGAAGGTCTGAAGCCCCGAGATTCCCGAGAATCTCCTCACTTTCCGGTCGAGGTGCCGTACACGAAAATCTCGTTTTCTTCAAATCACGCCCTTTCTTCAGTGAGTTCATACCCCTATAATCTAAATTTTTAAATGTGTTATCAATACTTTTTATATACACTTTTAAGGGGGGAATACAAGTAAACACACGATTATTATCGTGTGTAACTCAAAGTTTCACTAAATACTCATTTTTATCCAGTAAATCATATGTGATTCATAACCATTATATGGAATCCTTCGTACGGAAAACCTAACACAATATCATCTTATCTGTTGAAATTAAATATGTTGTTATACGTATACAAATCAAACAGTTTATTTATACCTCGAGTACAAATGTTCATTTATGTCACCACAAAAAGTTACACATTTCATAACAAGTGAGCATTACACTAGAATTACTATACAAACGAAAAGAACTTTTGGAAAAACTATAATAGTTTACGACAAACATTTTTACATGTTAAAATCTCTTTATCAAACTGTCTTACATACTTTATGTTTCCTTTCAAACACCATTAGAATCGTATTTCAAACAAAGGTCTTCTTATACTTAAAATTGTTTTTATCAAACAAACTACTTTCCAACTATTTTATAAACTGACATCAAGTCATCACTTCTTATTATTTATTAAACTTCTCAAAGGTTATACAAAACTTCTTTTATTTGACAAATGCACGCCTAAACATGTATGGTTATATATATATATATATATATATGTATATATATAACATGTATACAGGTATAGACATAAAAGTTTTCTATTCAGTTGGTTCAGTACCTTTGGGTAGCAAAGGCATATTTCGATTATACACACACACTACTAGTAACTATAATAGGTATAGTTAAGATATACTATTTACCATTCCAAGTACCAAGAATCATACAAGATTCAGTCTATTCATGAGTCCATACAAATACATTACATACTATGCGAAGAGATACAATTATATACAATTAAAAGGCATACAATCTTAAGAAATACAATTACAAAAGCATACAACTTCAAGACGTACCATTTCAAGGAATACAATTACATGAGATAGTATACTAAATATTCATATACTACAAGTACCATATCAAGAAGGTATTTTCATATAAAAACAAATGAACATTTTCATATGTAAATCTGTTTTATACTAGGTTGTGAGATGCTTCACGTACGTTCGAGTATGCCTTATTAAGTCCTGTATTGTATACCATAATCCTTTGTAGGGGAGCGTGATACTTGTGTATAGATCTATACGGGATTGACAATCCCGCACCTAAATTGTTAGCTACAGTTAGACCGGCAGGTCTGGGGTGACAAATGTCATAACATTCCAACGCCTGAAGAACGTTGTTACAGGCCGTCAGTGTCAATAGTATGGTTATAAAACTCACATGGAGTATTAAAAACACGTTGATTTACGGAGTTTTCATATATCTTAGCGATTATAACTGTACACAAATCTACTATTTTATGACATGAAAAGCATTCATGGTAGTTCATTTTTGGGACTTTTAAACTACCACCCACTTATAAACAAATATTGGATTTCTGAAGCAAAAATTCAAAACAGTCGAGTCTTGGTAGAAGGCTACAATTTATACTAGTAGAAAATATGGGATTTTCTAGGGTTTTCAAACGTTTACAATTATTTACAAACATGTTCGTTGGTACAAACTTTCCTTCAAAAACATTTACAGGTCTTTCTTTACAGCTTTACAAATCAAAGTCACATAAATACTTATGAACTCACCAGCATTATTGCTGATACTCGCTTTCAAAATAACTTGTATTCCCAGGACACGGTTAGACAGGTACTACTACCAGGTTCTGTGAAGACGGAGCGATCAAGACTCGTCTTTTATTTTTGAATATTCATTTTTGTAGAATGTTACTATGAAAGAACTCAAATGTAATTAAAATTATACTATTAATGCAATGGATGATGTTGTTGCTTGTTTACTACTTTACATTTGTTGTGATACATACATAACGTCCTCCGCCCCAGAACTTTTCCGCCGTTCTCGGTTTTGGGGTGTGACACTAATCGACCACAGTGATGATGTCGAGGAAACCACTACTGCTCCTGAGTCGACTAAAAGCAGTGGTGAGAAGAGAAAGTTCTGGAAGCAGAAGAAGGGTCAATCTTCCCAAGGATCCTCCAAAAGACAGCAAACAGTAGCAGTCCATGCTGCTACTACCCCCGTTGATGTTGCTTCTGTTGTGGGATCCACAGCTCCAACTCCTACCAGCCGGTATGGTGGTAATCTTCCCCTCTGTGACAAGTGCAAGTATCACCACAATCCTGGCCCCTGTCGAGAACTTTCCTGTACCAATTGTGGTAAGAAGGGGCACAGAGTCCAATTTTGCATGTCTCCAGCCCAATCGGCCAATCAATCTTTGGGAGCAGGCGTTGGTTAAGCCTGCTACAACTGTGGTGAGGTCGGGCACTTTAAAAGGAACTTCCCTAAGAAGTCTACTGCTGATAACACCGGAAGGGTCCTTGCCATGGGACGGGAGGAAGCGGTCGCCGATCCCACTGTTGTCTCGGGTACGTTCTTTCTCGACAACTGATATGCTAGTATTCTTTTCGATTCGGGTGCTGAAACGAGCTTTGTTAGTCATGCATTCAAACATAACCTAAAACATAATTCCCAACCTTTAATCGAAAATTTACCGTCGAGATGGCTAACGGTGAGAAGGAAAGCGCTAGCGAGGTGTTCGTAGGTTGTACCCTTACCCTGAACGACCATTCGTTTCCTATCGATCTTATGTCGGTATTGTTGGGTTTTGAGCAATCTAACACTTCCTAAGTGTGCATGCAACCCTAATAAACCTTGGATCTATGTTTTCTTCTAAAATACATGCAAATAATAACTTCGAAGGTTTCTTCCTAACTAGCATAGCATAAGGATTATGAATCATAAAAGTACTAGTAGAAATACATACCTTTTGATGATGGTTGATTGTTTGGAGTTTGAGAGCCAAGCCCCAATAGTGTGAATGCCTCAAATGGAATCACAAATCACCACAAACACTTGGAAAACTTTGAGAGAGTAGTATACTTTCTTGTGGAATCGGCCACCACTAAGTCTCACACAACTAGAGTCACATTTCTTGGATCATATGCTTCTTTATGTAGTGTGCATGGTTAGGGTAAAACCCTAATAACCCATGTCTTTTCCTTTCCAAGGATCCATGGGTTAAAATCTCCATGTACAATCGATGGACTTCCATATTAGCGTAGCCCATTAACAAATGAGTATTAGCCCACACTATATAAAATATAATAGCCCATAATTTAGTCAGTCTTCTTTTTCATCTCTAAATTAATTCATAATTAATTTAAGACTAAAACTAATTAAATGACATGACTTCATATTAATATATTATAACTTATAATATATTAATAAATCGTAAGTATACAATTCTCATAAAATTATCCATAAATCGTTTGGGTGAAGTGCAACCCAAATGGACCATGCTGGGTCGGGTCAAGTATGTACCGAATAAGTTATGGACTTAGACACCTTATCCAACCGACTCCCACTTGGATAAGTCTAATAACTATATTTCCGTATGTTACTTCAGGAACCAACCAGCAATCGTAGCTCTCGAAAACTCTGTTGAACTATGAAGCGCCATTTTAGATAAGTGATCATATAGTCCTCTGTTCTCATGATATCAGCCGGACAAATACATGGAAGAACGTCGTACTTATTGTCCAACAGTTTGTTTCCCGATTTCCGATTTGTTTGACAAAGAACTTAATCGAACACATCAATTTAGTTCTGACCGACCGGTACATAGGTCACAACAAAATCATCGAGGGGCCCAGATATCGCTACTATTTCTAGAAGGAACAGATAAACTTCGACTCATATGCTTGTTCTACTACTTGTTGAATTGTACACAAAGACACATTTTATAACATCAAGTTACTGATGCGTTTACGTGCAATCAATGCACAACCAACTCACAGGTAACAACTCATATCTCTAGGTTTGAAGATTTATATGATATTACCGTCTCACGATCACTCGAGATAAATTCCATGAAGTGATACAAGTGAGCGTGGGTTTATTCCAATACTCATAACTTATGAGCACTCATGAATGTTGTAGCAACCATTGCTATGACTAAACCCATTTAGCCATCTACAAACTCGATTCATGACAGTCTTGATTAATACCTACTTCCAACATATGAACGACTGTGGAGTGTTTAAATAACTTAGTCATTCGGAAAGAATAACCTAGCTGTTTTGGAAGTCAAAACATGCAAAGTGAAACAAAATAATAATCGAATCCAATATGGTCTCAGAATCCTTTTGAATATAAATAGAACCACCTTTTATTTATCACCATATTGATTACACATTATTCATTGTATAATGTTTCAAACAATCAACTTAAGACTTGAATAAAAAACAACAGTCGTCCCACGCTCCTAGCATGTACACTTTGGTTTTCTAAACAATAGTTATGCCATACTCCATGTATGCACACTATGTTTGTCTATGATCCTTACATTGTGATGTAGATCAATTGAACGTGATTCCAATGATACTCATTTCACAATCCCAAATCCTTATTGTAAATGTGAGAATCCCCGATTCCTATCATTTACCAAAAAAAATTGTTAGATTTTAAACTTTTATGCAATGTTCCTCTTGTAACGATTATGCACAAAGTCACCAAAACCTTGTCACCAGTCATTACAGAGTATTCCAAAGAAGGCAACTTCTATGGAACGGAAGTCTCATATTCAAAGTACATTGCTTTGAACATCCTTCTTGCATTAAGGTTTTCTAATCTTACATAGATTGAATAACTTCCACCTATGGAGACATTTCCATAGTCCCATTTTGACTATCACTTCCGAACAAGAGTTACTTCTTTTCAGAATATGTCAATATGGTCGTTTCTGACAACTTACATCATACTTCCAACTGTCCCTGAGCAACCAATCTTTGGCGAACCTCAGATTTGTCCTCGACAATTGCTTAATCACTTTAGTCATATTCAGTTCTAGACTTTTCCCTTCTCAATGCCTTAAGCATTTGGAAAATTTAGAAAAGATGAATATTATAGCACATGCAATCGATCCTATATCCGAAGCATATGGGACACGATTCATGATGTTTGACATAAAGACATGATACTAGACCAGTCTTTTGCTACAATATTTTTTTATTTTCCATGTTTTCAAAATTTAACTATGAAGAGGGATGCCGTAATCATAATCGAATTTTGAAAACGCAATATATATAGAATTTCTTCAATTTGAACGATTCCAACATAAAATTCATACATATATATTCTTGACTAAAGATGATTAAAATCTCAATCTAAGCTTTAGAATTGAAATGAAGTATAATTTCCTCTCCCTTAATTATAGCAAAACGACTTTTTCAACCCCTGCAACTTCATGAATTGAAACTTTGTTTTCTATAATTAACATTGCTAACTTGCAACACTAAACGTAATAATCATGCTCCCACTAACATGATGATTATCAGCATAACACTTATGCTCCCACTAGCTCTGACATATTTCCAGAAATCTGCTGGACTTCTGAAATTTAGATTCGTACACCCTTTCTTAGATAGCTCACATGTGTGTCTAAGCAATTTCAAGAACTATGAAAAGGGATGCCGTAATCATAGTCTCAATTTCATAGACCTTTGCCATTTCTCACAAGTCCATGTTAGTGTGTCGGTTAACCACACACGCTCCACTAACGACTTTTGAAAATGCAAATAACACAATTGATATCTACGTAAAATCTACTTAGTGAAAGCGTTTCCTCACCATCATTTTCATGAATCGGAGAGAAACCTTATGACACATAGATTTTATAGTGTATGAGTTCCTATCCGTGTGAATTTGTCAAAACCATAATCACAAGATAAGGCTAGTGACAAATTCAGCCTTACATGGATTAAACTTGTTCAATCTTAGTTTCTTGTCACCTTGGTAGCACAAGGCCCACCAATGCTTCGAAGTTGAACTCTGATAACTCACATGCAAATTCAACTTATTTGAAGTAGGTACAGAAACAAGAATTATGTCAACACGATAGGTTGCAAACCTTAAGTTGTGTGCTAGTGACAAATTACAGGTTTTACTCTTGATTAAATCTTGAAACTCTTTCAGGATCTTTAAGGCTCCCACTGTCCCCTTGACATATAAGTTTCCTCAGTCAAGAAGCATTCCTTGACAAAACAAATATTCAAGGGATAGTGCGGATTCTTATCAAGACTAACACTTCACACAATTGGTCTTAGTTGGTCTTTGTCTCATCCAAGACATCACAACTTACCAATCTCAAATGTACAAGAGTAGAAAACATTTTACTCTGAAATTTGACTAGTGTTTTAAACCTTCTTTATGTCACTCAATGTTACAATCTTGGAGTATGACTCTAAGAATTGTTTTGGAACGAAGTATGACTCATCTTCTCGATTTAACCACTTCAACAATTCATAGCTCCTCTACTTAGCTATAAGAAAGCACTTAGAGGATGAATTGTGATAAGGTCTCTAAATCATTCAGTTGATCATAAAAACTGATGCTAAAGTACTCTCCCATCTTTTCAGATTTGAGAAACTTCTAGCCTTCTGCCTAATTTGATTCTTCTTATTCGCTCAGTCATACATTGGAACCTTTTTCCAATGTCTCAGAATTACACTTAAGCTTGTAAGTATAATCATATTTACTGAGCTTCAGTAAAATATGACAAATAAAATTATGGATCTTTTGTGGTGGACTTAATCAGTGTACAAGAATGTGTACTCAATCCCTTAGTCCGTTACTTGACTCACACATCCATGTGAACAAGTAGTTAGTCTTAATTTTCCAATACTTGAAAGTTCTCATTCATCATACAATACAACTTGTATGATTCCAAGTTTCTGTCCAATTGAAACTTGGGTGATGAAAAACTTTCTTCATTTGGTAAATTCAGACAAATGAAAGAATGAAATCGACTTTCCAATATTGCTATTACTGGAGACATATAAGCAACAATTTTCCACAGATGCCATTGTAAGAATATATTTTTTTTAAAATAAATAAAATTAAAACCCTTTTTTTTTCTTTTATTTTAAAACTTTGCGGAAAAACTTATCCTTACAATCCACATGAAAACCTTGTTGTTATCTATTCATAAGCAATATATTATAACTCTTAAGCAACAGCTCAAAATTCTGATTGCCGAACCATGCGATCGAAACCCACCTTTGCAATCAGAATCAACATATACTTACTTTAAGCTTCCTATCTTTTCTTTGATTCTTAAAAACATAAACATGTGACCCATTCACATTATGTAATAAGAATCTCCAAATAGGAACTTAATAGAGTTAGACAGTGGACTTTACCCGAAGTAGAGTCAAACCTCTTGACTTGATCAACCTTATGACCTTTCAGTGAATAGGGCAGCTTCGCAACCAATGCCCCTTCCTTTGGCAACAAAACACATGGACCCTTTGGTAATGGCAGATGAGACTATCTCATAATTTGCCATTCTATTTACTATTTGGTCAACCGAGTTGACTATAGCCGATCCCTTTCCATTGGGAAGAGAAATCCTTTTTTAGATATCCAATGCTACCATTGTCAATGTCCATGTAGACTTGGGAAGTTGTTCTTTTAATCAAATTTGCTTTACTGGTGTTCCGAGATATTGCTGATTCCACAACACCAAGCAAAAAGATAACATCATTAAGGGTCATGTCATAGCCTGTCTCATAGTAGTCCCAAAGAGACTCACTATGTTACTAAGAAAGTGATTGAACATCCAACTTTCACGAGACTTTGACACGCAACTCTCCCGGCTTGTCAATATGTGACTTTATCTCCAAGATGTGAGCACACATAGACTATGCTTGCCAATAGGGATTGAGTGACTTTAAACTTTTCAAGAACTTGTGGGTGAGGGAGAATAATTGGAGGAAGTGAAGCATGATGTTGAGGGACACCATCTTCAAGAGATTTTGGAAGATCATAGTTGTCTGAACCAGACATCTATAATGGGAGAAAATCAACTTAGTTGATTCAAAGTCCTTAATATAACACCCAATATGAAATATTAAGGCTAGGACCCAACACAATATTTTATAATTTGGAAGAGGGATGCCGTAATCCAAGCTATAAAATATTTGAAGGTAGGCGAATGACGATTCACCAATTTCCACCATGAAAAACGAAATAATTTATTAGGTTTTAATTGGATATTAAATTCCTAGATCTTTTGAGATTCATTGAACTTTTCAATGGCATGTTTCAATCTCGAGTGTGCCCTCTCAAATTTTGTGACTGGGATGCTGAGGATCACAAAACAAGGTGTGAATAACCATACCAATTCACTTGGTACCCTTAATATTATCACATAATCAATGTGCCGGTTAACCACACATGCTCCACAAACGACTTGGTAAGGTACAAAGTGTGAATTCCATGGGCTAGCACCAAATTCACATTTTTCCTAAAGTAACTAAGATTGGGAATTAAATAAAATATTTAGTTACTTTATAATAATCATTATACTTTTAATGAGAATTTAAAATCATTGTCCTACCCGTTCGGCAAACGACCCTCCACCAATCAAGCAAGCGGTGGGTGAGAGTGGACACCCATTAAGTTGCCATTTTATAGGCAACAACCTTATACCCACCTTATAGACCGACTTCGTGAATGAGGCCTACTAACAGCAAAACGACTTGTTCTTATACATATATATAATAATTAACCATTAATCTTATAATAGTATAAGGGTATAATTTTAACTTATAAAACTTCTAGGGTATGGAATTAAAGTTTGTGTGAGACTTTACAAATTCCAAAACTTGAGGGCAAGTTTTGAGCAATTCATAAACTTTTGGATATTCATAACTTATGAGTTTTAATTAAGTGTTTAATACTTTTAATGAAGAGTCTCTTGGAAATCCATAACTTCAGGACAAGTTATGAAGTCCATAAAAGCATTTATTAGAAAAACTCTTCTAAAGTGTAACTGATGACTTCTTATAAAAACATTTAAAAGAAAAAACTTTTGGAATTCCATAACTTGAGGACAAATTATGAATTCCATTAAAACACATTAAGATCAAGAATTAACTAACAAACAATTTGCAAATAATTCCTATGATCTAACAAAACTCATATGAACATGAACATCCACATCAACAATTTCAACAATCATATGAACACATATAAATTTGAAATTTTGATTATAACTTTGAAATTGGTCCACCATCATCATTTCCACATCAAAAACAGGTTTTATGAGTCCAAAACAGTTTAAGGTAATGATTCTAGACCAATTCGAGCACCAAAACTCGAAGATATGCTGTCTGGGGTTCCAACTCGTCGAGTGCATGAACCAACTTGCCGAGTTGGATGAATTTTGTCTTGGACTCGTCGAGTCCCTTCATGGACTCGGCGAGTCTGCTGTGGAGACAACACATAAACTTCGATTTTCAGCAATTTGCATCAAGTATTCAAGAAAACATGCCTATTCTATGATACCACTTTTGGGTTTTGAGCAATCTAACACTTCCTAAGTGTGCATGCAACCCTAATAAACCTTGGATCTATGTTTTCTTATAAAATACATGCAAATAATAACTTCCAAGGTTTCTTCCTAACTAGCATAGCATAAGGATTATGAATCATAAAAGTACTAGTAGAAATACATACCTTTTGATGATGGTTGATTGTTTGGAGTTTGAGAGCCAAGCACCAATAGTGTGAATGCCTCAAATGGAATCACAAATCACCACAAACACTTGGAAAACTTTGAGAGAGTAGAATACTTTCTTGTGGAATCGGCCACCACTAAGTCTCACACAACTAGAGTCACCTTTCTTACATCATATGCTTCTTTATATAGTGTGCATGGTTAGGGTGAAACCCCAATAACCCATGTCTTTTCCTTTCCAAGGATCCATGGGTTAAAAGCTCCATGGACCATCCATGGACATCCATATTAGCGTAGGCCATTAACAAATGAGTATTAGCCCACACTATATAAAATATAATAGCCCATAATTTAATCAGTCTTGTTTTTAATCTCTAAATTAATTCATAATTAATTTAAGACTAAAACTAATTAAATAACATGACTTCATATTAATATATTATAACTTATAATATATTAATAAATCGTAAGTATACAATTCTCATAAAATTATCCATAAATCGTTTGGGTGAAGTGCAACCCAAATGGACCATGCCGGGTCGGGTCAAGTATGTACAAAATAAGTTATGGACTTAGACACCTTATCCAACAGGTATCCATAAAGAGCTTTGATGTCATCATTGGCATGGATTGGTTGAGTCCCAATCATGCGGATATCCTTTGTTTCGAAAAAGCCATCCGTCTCAATCTTCCTTTGGGTCAAACTCTCATAATCTATGGCGATAAACTCAGTTCCAACCTTCGTATCATTTCCTGAATCATAGATCAGAAGCTCCTGCGAAAAGAGCGCATTGCATTCTTGGCCCATGTAATCAACGAGAAACAGGAAGTTAAAAACCTCGCGAGTATCCCCGAAGTCTGTAACTTTGCTGATGTGTTTCCCAAAGAGGTTCCAGGAATCCCTCCCGAGCGTCAGGTCGAGTTCCTTATTGACCTAATTCCTGGAGCTACTCCCGTAGCGAAGTCTCCGTATCGCTTAGCTCCGGCAGAAATGCAGGAGTTATCCAGCCAACTCAATAAGTTGCTCAGTAAAGGATTCATTAGACCGAGTTCCTCACCCTGGGGAGCCCCGGTATTGTTTGTCAAGAAGAAAGATGGATCCTTTCGAATGTGTATCGATTATCGCGAGCTGAACAAGTTGACCGTCAAAAACCGATATTCTCTTCCGCGAATAGATTACTTCTTCGATCAACTCCAGGGAGCCCGTTACTTCTCCAAGATAGACCTTCGGTCAGGGTACCATCAGCTATGACTTCATGAAAGTATTGTATCCAAAACAGCTTTCAGGACTCGATATGGACACTATGAGTTCCTAGTGATGCCCTTTGGTCTAACCAATGCACCGGCAGTGTTCATGGACCTAATAAACCGGGTGTGTCGTCCTTATCTGGACAAGTTTGTCATTGTGTTCATTGATGACATACTCATCTATTCCCGAAGTGAAGAAGTTCACAAACAACACTTGAGGCTAGTGTTGGAAACCCTTCGATCCGAGAAGTTGTACGCGAAATTTTCCAAATGCAAGTTCTGGATTCGGAAGGTAACTTTCCTCGGTCATGTAGTAAGCGAGGAGGGTATTCATGTAGATCCTTCCAAGATAAAGGCGAGAATTGGTTAGCACCGAAGACACCCACAGAAATCCGGCAATTCTTGGGTCTCGCTGGCTATTATCGGAGATTCATCCAGAACTTTTCCAGAATCGCCAAACCCTTAACCACTCTAACACAGAAAGGTGTACCCTTTTGTTGGAGTGATAAGCAAGAAACGACATTCCAGACGCTGAAGAAAGCCTTGTGCAGCGCGCCTGTTCTGTCCCTACCCGATGGGACAGAGGGCTTCGTTGTCTACTGCGATGCGTCTACTCAAGGCTTAGGTTGTGTGCTTATGCAAAGTGGAAAGGTGATTGCTTATGCCTCTAGACAGTTGAATGCACACGAGGTCAACTATACCACACACGACTTGGAGTTAGGAGCCGTAGTCTTTGCGTTGAAGATTTGGAGACATTACCTCTACGGAACCAAATGCACGATTTTCACTGATCACAAGAGCCTGCAACACATCTTTGACCAGAAACACTTGAACATGAGACAACGGCAATGGGTAGAACTACTCAGTGATTATGAGTGTGAAATCTGTTACCGTCTCGGCAAGGCCAATGTGGTAGCAGATTCCCTTAGCCAAAAGGAGAATGCAGGCCACAAGGTGAAGAACCAGACGATGACTATCCATTCCAACTTACCCATGCAAATTTGAGAAGCCCAGTTAGAAGCCCTCAAACCCGAGAACGTGTCAAACGAAGCCTTAAGAGGAATAGAAAAGAAACTTGAGATCAGAGGTGACGGAGTCCACTGTTTCATGGATCGGATCTGGATTCCCAAGTCTGGAGGATTCAGAGAGATAGTTATGGAAGAAGCGCAAAGAACCAATTACTCTATTCACCTGGGATCTGACAAGATGTACTTAGATCTCAAGAAACAATATTGGTGGCCAAACATGAAGGCTGAGATAGCTACGTTCGTGGGCAAGTGTCTGACTTGCGCCAAAGTAAAAGTTGAGCACCAGAAACCCTCGGGTCTGCTCCAACAACCCGAGATACCCAAATGGAAATGGGAGATGATTACCATGGATTTCATCACCAAACTACCCAAGTGTCCGAGTAGGTATGATACCATTTGGGTAATTGTCGATCGTTTAACAAAGTCCGCTCACTTCATTCTGATCAAAGAATCATACAAGATGGAAAAACTCGCGCGGATTTACATCCAAGAGGTAGTCCGACTGCACGGTGTACCAGCGTCCATTATCTCTGATCGAGATAGCAGGTTTACCTCCTGATTTTGGTAGTCTCTCCAGAAAGCTCTTGGAACCAAGCTAGACATGAGCACGGCGTATCATCGTCAGACCGATGGACAAAGTGAGAGAACAATCCCAACCCTGGAGGACATGCTTAGGACATGTGTCATTGACTTTGGAAAGTCGTGGGACACACGTCTACCTTTGATCGAATTCTCGTACAACAACAGTTACAACACCAACATTAGGGCTGCCCCATTTGAAGCCCTATACAGTTGCAAGTATAGATCCCCTCTGTGCTGGGCCGAGGTGGGGGATACACAGTTATCCAAGAGTCGAGTCCCGGACAGTGCTCTCACTGGTCATGAAATCATCCGTGAAACCACCGAGAAGATCATCGAAATCCGAGAACGACTGAAAGCTTCACGTGATCGCCAGAAGAGTTATATTGATAACCGTCGGAAACCACTGGAATTCCAGGTTGGAGACCGTGTTCTGTTGAAGGTCTCGCCCTAGAAAGGCACTATACGCTTTGGCAAGCGTGGGAAACTTAATCCGAGGTACATTGGACCATTTGAGATCCTCGCCAGGATCGGTCCGGTAGCCTATAAACTTCGTTTACCTCACGAACTCAGTAACATCCATCCCGTCTTCCATGTTTCGAATCTCAAGAAGTGCCTATCCGATGAAACCCTAGTGATTCCTTTAGACGAGATTGAGATCGATGAAAACCTCAACTTCGTGGAGGAACCGATCGAAATCATGGATCGAGAAGTCAAACGAACGAAACAAAGTTGCATCCCGTTAGTGAAGGTTCGCTGGAACACCAAGCGGGGACCGGAGTTCACTTGGGAGCGGGAAGACTCGATGAAACGGAAGTATCCGCAACTCTTTCCAGATCCATGATTTGTAAATTGTCTTGTATCTTGTCTTGAATTTTGGGACGAAATTCCCTCTAACGGGGGGATAATGTAACAACCCGAAATTCCATATCACTTCTTGTAACTCAAATTGTAATCCAATTCGATCAACCAAACGCCGTTTCCAAATCCGTTTCCGATTTTGCCGTTTAATTAAGTCATTAACTTGTATTGATCTAAAATGACTTAATGGGCGTCTTAATGCCATTTGAAATCATTCTAACACCCCATAATAGTTATCGGAATAATTCTAGAATTGACCATATCGGGTTACGGCAATTTGGTCGGGTGCGACCAAAAGCCCCGCCTAACGCCGGTATCGGGTAGAATTCCGCTGTGTCCAATTCCCGAACACTATATAAAGGACTCAAAGCTTCCATTTGAAGCTTTTGGCCATCTTTCCTTAATCACTCTCCAACCTCTCTCCTCATCCATAATCAAAGGTCCAAAAACAAAGATTTAAGGCTCCAAATCAAAGAGGTAACATCCCTAACTTGTTATCTAACCTCTTTAGCCTTCAAATTGATGTTTAAACAAGGATTTAGGACCTGGAACAAGTGTTTACAGCCAAGGCACATGATTGGGCCGTAAACACCTAAAAATGGGGTTTTAGAGCCATTTAACCCTTCCAAATCATTGTTGGGACTTACATACGACTTTGAGACTTACAAATCGGGACTTGAAACATTTAAAACATGAATTTTGAGGGACAAAAGAGAGTTTACGGCCATGGCATGTGCTTGGGCCGTATAATCCTCAAACATGGGGAGTAAACACCTTTTAACATGTCAAAATGCCTTGAAACTCAATCAATAGCCTTCTGGTAAATACTAGAACCATCTAAAAATAATTTACGGCCATAGCACATACTCTTAGGCCGTAAACTCATAAAAGTGTGCCAAATGATGCCCTTAACCCATCCCAAGGCTTGGAAAAATTACTAGAATCACATGTGATTGCTCTTAGTGCCTCAAATCAATTTCTCTTGACCATAGGAGAGTTTACGGCCGTAAAATCCAAGTTTACAGCCGTGAACTCCCTTTTAAATGGTATAAATTCATTTAAATCATTCCAAGACATTTTAGTAATTCATTCCAACAATCCCCAAGTCCAAACAAGCCATTAAACCCTCAAAATCACACCCACATGAGTTCACGGCTGTGAACTCATGTATGTGTGTGTTATATGCCGTAAACTCGATAAAATGTTTACTCTTGGGGAGCGAACTCAAATCCCAAGTCCCTAGTACCATATCACGTCCGTCGATGTCACCTGGGTCACTCCAAACGCTCGTTTTGAGGTGTTTAACCTCGTTGGAGTGTAATGTTCCATATAATTAGTGATTGTAAATCTAATTAGTGATATATGGACATAATTACATTTTACATAGGGACATCACGAGTAATCAAGCCCCGAACCAACGTCTAGTGTCCGAAATTGTCGCATTTCCGAATCTGGTGAGTTCATACCCCTACCCTTTTTCACTGTTTTTAACTGTTTTCAGGGGGGAACAGAAGCAAAGTACAAGGGATTACTTATACTCAAAACTTGTTTTCATGTGTGTGTTTCACATTTTATATGCTTTTAACACTGATTGATACAACTGATAACCGTTTGAACATGCAGCTCACGTAAACATATTATTTGTGAAATGGGTTTATAAACTGTTATGTTTTATATATTTCACAAATGGTTTTCCGCATTTTATCAATTAAAAGCATTACATTAGATCATATGAACATAAAACTTGTACACTGTCTTGTCCTCGGTAACACTCCATAGAGATACGCAAGTGGAGGATTATCATATTATTACTAGTAAATTTGTTATTCCTGTATGATTGGAGACACGTCCTCGGCGAACACTCCACAGAGATACACGAGTGGAGGACTACACCCGTAACCAAAATCTCTGGGATTTAGAGAGCGTGACTTGAGTGTATAGATCTATACGGGGCTGACTAACCCACACCTGGCTGCTAGCTACAGCCGAACCGAAAGGGTTCAAGGGTGACGAAAGTCATAAGAATGTGGACTACTTATTGCCACATGTTTAGTCTATCGTATGGTTATGGAACTCGCAATTAGGATAACAGAGATTTACTTATAGTAATAATGAACAACTTTATACACTTCACAAGATATCCAGGTTTTGGTATACATCTTTTACATTGATAACCCACATTCAGGAAAGTATGGGACTTTCCTGGGAAACCTTGTACATATCCAGGTTTAACGAGAATCCATCTTTTACGTCTTTTACAAACGGTAACCAACATTCAGGAAAGTATGGGGCTTTCCTGGGGAAAAAATTTACATAACTAGATAAGTGTAACAAACTGGATAACATTACATCTTTAACAAATGGTAACATACAATCAGGAAAATATGGGACTTTCCTGGGGATCCATTGGTACATAACCAGGACAGTATAACAAAACATATAACCTAAATGTAACATTTTTACAAGGGTAAACATGTTTTTAGTGTACAAATTTACTTTACATATCGTGTAACAACAACCAACCATTTTAAGAAAATATGGGATTTTCTTGGCGTGCGTAACATTTTCAGAAACAGAAAGGAAAGATGAACATTTCACAAACAAAAACCGCTTATGAACTCACCAGCATTATGCGGATTTTTAAACTACTTGTGTTCTCAGGTCATCGTTAGAACAGGTACCCGAAGATCCTTTTCTCCGAAGACGGAGTGCTCAGAAGACCCGTTTCATTTTGTTCATATATATATATATATATATATATATATATACTATGTATCGCAACTGTACAACTTTACTTTTGAAACATTTGTAAAAACCTTTCTCTATGTAATGTAATGGTTGTTCTACTTTACTTACTATGTGTATTGGATTTGATACTCAATGTGGAGTCAACCCCATAAATGTTTCCGCCTTCGGTTTTCGGGGTGTGACAAAAAAGATTTTGGCTCAATTTGGAAAATCGGGCCATGTTTGGCCCTTATATGATTATTTAGGTAATTGGGCCTTTTGGATTGTAGGTTTGCTCCTTAGTCTTGGACCAAACTAGGTAAGGGGTAAAATGGCCTTTCTACCTTAATTATGAACTGATGGTTATGGATTGGAATCCGATTATTAATTAGATGTTATTTGGTATTGATAGCTCGGGATTTGTCATACCTGCAGCCAGAGAGTTATTCATGTGATTCAACATTTCGAGGTGAGTATTCTCCCCATGTTCAGTGGATCGAAGGCACCAATGTCGGCCCATGATATGTTATGTTAGAATACTCATTGTCTATGTGACACTTTTATGTGTATGTGCTTGTATGCTTACTAGGCGGAGCTCGATGGTTATTTTTATGCCATTATCTGTTATGCTTATATGAATTGTATGTGGTCAGGGGCCGTTATGCGAGTTTGGGCGGGGCCTGCTATACTCATTACGTGGGGCCCGTTATGCAAGTTTAGGAGGGGCTCGTTATACATAATGGGTAGGGCCCTTTATATGAGTGTGGGCGGGGCCCGCTATATGTTATGCATGTATGGTATGTGGTGTGTTGGGTAACTCACTAAGCTTTGTGCTTATGGTTTTCAGTTTTTGTTATAGGTACTTCCAGTTCTAAAGGGAAGAGGTCGAGATGATTGTAGGGCACACACCACCTCATTCCACATTTTCTTTATTTACTCTGATATGATATGTTGGTCAATACATTTGTTTATCTGTATTTTTTGATGATGTATTTGGGATATCGGTTTCATTAAATTAAAAATGATTATTTTGGTCTTATTTTCAGGACATTGCAAGTTGCTATCAGAGCTTTGGTCTTATTTTAGACATACTCTCGCGTCTGTCTAAACTCAAACTGAGGATTTGGTAAAGTTTTTCAAAAATGAAAAATAATTTAAAAAAAACATATTTTCTAATACAAAAAAGGTATGGTGCATGAAATGGACCGAGTTCAAGTAAGTTTCCAAAACACCCATACATGTTATTTGATATGATTTGATCTGTAATTCTGGAAACCGCATGCTAGTTAGGGTTAAGGATCTGCTCAATATTTTTATGTTAGAATTCTATGAGAGATGCCTCTATATGCCTATTGTATGAGCTTGTAGACTTGCATGCTAGTACAAATCAGTCAGTGATAGGATGGTCTGATAAGGTGATGCTTGGTTTTGATTACTTTATGCTCGAATGTTTCTTGCTTTGTGCTTTTAGGATTTCTAACTACCTTCATCTAACTAGTGAGCAAATATGCTAAGTTACATGTTATGGGAACTTAATAAATTTAGAAGGTTAGGTTTTAACTCTATTGCACAGCTCCCGTTTGAGTCCAACTGTGAGACCTTTCATTTGATGAATTTTTTGGTTTTAGTGATATGTAATTATATTTTTGAGCTAGTTAGAGGCAGTTAGCGGGATTTCCTTTTGCAGCTGATGGCGAAGAGTGGTGTCGATTCGACCTACGAAAACCTAGGATGGGATCTAATGCTGGGAGCCTTGATTTGATGAGGGTTGACTGTATGGATATAAGGTAACTTGGAGGATTCGAGGAAATCCTTGTGGAAAATACTGATAGATGTGAAAGGTAGTATGGGCCCACACTACTGGAAGAAGAAGATCCATTCTCGAGCCAAGGAGGGTCGTGATGAAACAAGCAATCTTGTAGAATTGTGATCCCTCGATATATTTTGATGTTTATTCTGATGGTTTATGTGTTCTATTTTCAGTATGGTGACATTATGAGATAGACATTTAGGTAGTTCTAGTGCTGGAGAGGCCTCAGGCTTAGGGTCTGGAGCTGGGCAACTAGATGATCAGACTAGGGAGTTCATCTCGTCTGAGATTACGTATTTCTTGAAAAGAATACTATGATCTTTGGCACAGTCAAGGAGGGTATTCTAGAAATTTTGGATGAGCGGTTGAGTTCCTTTCATTCTGAGATGGTTGTCTTGTTAGGGGCGTGCTTATTGACCTTCAGAGAGTTCTGGGCATGTCAAGCTCCGGACTATCACGACACGAAGGACCTGATAGCGAGCATGAGGTAGTTAGTGGATGTTGCTAATGCCTTACGCACCAGCAGTTGCCCCGACAGGGAAAATGTCAGACTTGCCTCCTGTCTTCTGAAGGACATTGCACGAGATTTGTGGGAGGAGGTCGGATGCGTAGTAGGTGATGAGGCTATTGATTCGATCACCTGGGATGATTTTATGACCAGGTTTACGGTCGAGTTTGAAGTGGTGATTGAGGTGCAGTAGTTGGAACGAGAGTTTCAGGATCTCCGCCAGACTACAAAGATGTTGGTTGATATTACCATGATGTTTTCGGGAAAGGACACTTCTGGTTCCGCAGTATGTGGTTGATGAGGATATGAAGAAAGTTTGATATCATGAGATGTTGAGGAGTGACATTCGACATTTTATGAGCCGATCCAGCTGCAAGACATTAGAGGATATGATGACGAGGGCTAGAAAGAGATATTGATCTTGAGATTGAGAGGATGAGGAAGTAGGATGAGGTTCAAGGACCATCGGGGTTGGGAATGAGGCCCGAGGTTGGTTATATGAGAAGGAAGGGCCATCAGGGTTGAGGCCGCTGCGACAAGTGTGACAGGACACACGATGGGGCGTGTGTTTGGGTGGTTCTGGCTGCTTCAAGTGCCACCGAACTGGTCATATTAGCAGGGACTATACTGCTACCACCACCATCACCCCGATATCTAATCTGATTTTCTTTCATTGCAATCATAGGGGCCATAAGAAGGCCCACTGTCCGATTGTGGCTGCAGCAACATCGGTGTCAACACCCACTCTTGCAACTCTTTGGATTACAGACGGCCACTAGGGTCAGGCAGATGCACATGTGGTGAAGAGTAGGGCCTTCCAGTTGATAGTCAAGGAGGCTTGCGCGACACCGGATGTTGTGACGGGTATGTATCTTCTCTTTATCTCTTTATTTATATTGAATTGCTACTTATATTCATGGGTTTTATTTTAGGATTATTGCTCTTGAACGATATTTCTATTTAATTTGGTATTGTTTACATCAGGGGCTACCTGATCTTTTGTATCCCTTGTGCTTTGCAAGAGGTTTGGTAGAGTTCTTGGGGAGTTGGATTGTTATCTAGATGTCGAGATCGCTGATGATTGGTCTGTTCAGGTTGCGAGGGTCCATCGGGGTTGTACTCTTCAGTTATTTAGTGAGCAGTATCTCCTGGTCCGGCTCCCATAGCCAAAGCACTGTATCGGTTGGCTGCTTCAAAGAGACATGAGTTGTGTACACAGCTGCAGGAGAATTTAGACAATGGATTCATTCGACCGAGCAGTTCACCTTGCGAAGCACTGATCGTGTTTGTAAAGAAGAAGGATGGGTCTCATCGTACATGCATTGACTACCTGAAGCTGAAGAAGGTAACAGTCAAGAACCGCTATCCATTCCTGAGGATTAATGACCTTTTTGACGAGCTTCAGGGTGTATCTTGGTACTCCAAGATTTATTTGCAATGAGGTTATGCTCAAATGAAGGTTAGGGATGAGGATGTGCAGAAGACAGCATTCCGAACTCATTAAGGTCATTATGAGTTTGTGGTGATGCCTTTTGGTATCACCAATTCTCCAGCTACATTCATGGATTTCTTGAACCGCATGTGCAGACTGATGCTGGATCGGTCTGTAATTGTCACACCCCATTAAACCGGAACATGAATGGTGACAAGCTAAGGTCTCATAACACAAGGTACATAGGATTACCAACCATAATCATTGCGCATTTTATATTTACATCACATTTGAAAAAAAAAATTACATTTTAGTTCCCTACTACAAAGTCTAATACATAACAAAAGAAACATCAAGTGAAAATTCATGTTGACGTCTAATTTAGATCACTGATCATTCCCTGAAAAGCATGCAAAAAAAGAGGGTTCACTATAAAATAGTTGGTAAGTTCACTGGTTTGTAAAGGTACATCATTTTACTAAAAAAAATATAGATTTGTTCAACAAAACTTCCAACTCAAAATGAGTGTTGATTGCCAAGGCACTCCGTTCACAACCAAGCCTAACGACCATTCTTGCCCCATTCCATCATGACCATGGTTCCCATGATGTCAGTTCACGGAAATATGCACTCATGGTTCTGGGTGAGTAGGGCCATCTACCCCAAATAGCGCTATCCATAAGACCGTCAGCTCGAAATACGAGTTAATAGGTTGTAGTTTAATTCTCGGGGACTTAACATGCAAAGTTCATAACAAGTTCATTCCATAGAGTTTGTAGCAAAAGTTTATAGCACAAGTTCATAACAGAAAGTTCATAAAAGAGTATCGTTCCATGTTCATTAAGTTCATAGATCAATATCGTTCCAAGTTCAATAAGTTCATAGATCAATATCATTCCAAGTTCAATAAGTTCATAAACCAAGGCTCAATAAGTTCACGAAATATAGTTCAGCAAGTTCATAAAACAAGGTTCTACATGTTCACAATATAGTACTGATAGCTCATAAAACAATAGCATGTTTTCCACCCCAAAACATGAAAACAATATAAAGGGAGTTTTCAATACTCACTAGGTAGAGTTTGCGGTTCGAGCTTTGTAGTTCGGTGTTGTAGAGATCGATTTCTACTAGTGACCTACAAAAAAAATAGTTTCTAGTGTGGTAAAATTAACTAAGCCATTATTTAAGAACTACCTATCCTACTAGTAGTGTTGTAAAGTGCACAAAGTTTTTTCGGTTAGTTATTGGTAATATTGAATTCACAATGCCTTGTGTTCAAAAATCCATAAAGGCATTAAAATGAACTTCAAAAATTGTAAAAATTTATATTCTGGTTCTAACAAAGAGCATAACTGTCTAGAAATCTTATAGAGAAATTTGAATGTAATTTGTTATTTATTTGTAATTTAAGTCTAAATAATAGGAAAAATTCATAATAAATGGCAACTAGTTGCAAAAATTGCTAAACTAATCTCTACAGGTTCTCATAATGTTCCCAAACCTGGCAAAAATATTAGTTTGTGCTCATGAGTCCTAAGACCCGGTTTCATAAGATGGTGTTTCATAAAAAAAAATTAGTTTAGAATTCATTCGGAGCTAAATAGGGGTATTCAACCCTAACAATTTTAGAAATGTAGCACTAACTAGTGCGTGAGTTCCAAATGTAGCTGGAAGTTCAACAATTTTTGTAGAAACTTCTATATCGTTTTTGTTCATGAAATTTTAGGTCTTCTGAGAAAAATGTGTTGAGTTCCTAAAATCATTTTCTCCAGATTTAGTGTGTGGTTTAGGGGCCTGGATCAAGTAATGCGAAACTAGTGATCACATAAAAGGTGCTCTTTGCACAACTATTTTCTAAAAATCATCAGAAATCATATTTTAAATGTTATACAGTAAGGGCTACTGGGTTCGAAATCTAACTCACCGAACTAGTCCTCAGAAAAAGAATATCTTGATTTGGTCAAGAAACAAGCGAGTTATGCCCTTTTAAACCCGAGTAAACAAATCTGTGGAAATGTTGAAGAGTAAAACTAATGAAAACATAGTTCAAACTTCTATTTTACCTAATGATACCCTTTTATTTTTCTTAGATCAAAATAGAAAAACACTATATTAAAGAAATTATGTAGAAAAACTTGTTTCTAACTATTTGATATGACATGCAACCAAGCTTGATGAGACTAAACTTTCGAAAAATCGGTTTTTGGTGCTAGATAAGGCTTGTATGTGCTCACCTTTGCTCTTAAGTTTAGTTTGATCATGGATCAACACCATTTATAGAACATACAACATGTTTCTAGTGGTGATCTACAAACATCAAGATCAAACAAAGGTTCTTTTCAAGAACATGCCTTACAAATCGAAAATTTGAAGGAGAAACTGAGTACAACTTGTAAAATTTGTTATGGATCTTCAAGAGCCGTATGATAAGAGCTTACCCTTTGATATGAATCTTCAAGAACACCTAAAATAAGTTGAAAATTCTTGGTTGAGCTGCTAATTTTTAGAGAGAAGAAGTGAGGTTTCTAGAGAGAAGGAAGAGAGAAAGTGAGATTCTGTCTCTCTAGATAGACCATCTCTCTCGTCGTCTCTTTGGGTCTATAATCCACAAAACTCCATAAATCTTGGCTAACATATGAAAATTGAATTGGAAATATCTCTCCTATAGTAAATGTTTCTAAGATCGGTTTTTCTCTCTAACATTGACATGTCAAATCTGACATCGGGGTTTTGCACAAAGGAGCAATAAGGAGTGAGACAGAGAGGAGGAGTCCAGAGATTGTGTATAGTAGAAATTTTGGGGAGGCGAGAGGGTAATTATGAGGCTTTTCTTGGTAAGAATTCCATCTTAAAGCCTTCCCGTAAGTTTTATAAAAATTTAGCTTTAACTTTTATAAAAACTCTAAGTATTTTCATTAACTTCCAAGAGCTTATTTCTTGGTTTTTATTGAACTATTTGATTTTAGAATTAAATTCATAAACTTGAATCATCTTGAATTAAGTTATAAAAATGATGACTTATGAATTGATTTTTATAAAATAAAATTATTATGTTTCAAATAAATGAAATAAAGGTTCATAATATATGAATGTAGGATTAGACAATGCTTGGATTATATTTCCAACTTGTAATTAAATTAAATTATGATTTAATTAAATTGATTTTGATAAGTACTTAAATTGGTTAAGCTCATCATATGTTCTTATTAATAAATTAGAGTATTTAACTTACCATTGAGCTGTGATCTGTTAAACATCGTTTCATGTTTAGTTTTAAGATTGAACATTGGCACTTTACAACCTAGTTGGAGTATTTAGATATCAATGTGACGACATAGTACAAGCAACGTTAAAGTGCTTGTTCCGAGGGATCTATTAAGTCGCAATCTAGCTCAACTTGTTGCTTCTAAAGCCAAGTTATGAGTACGCATGTAAATAACAAGGTTCTAGATGAATCCTAACCTGAGTTTTAACGGTTGTGATAGTCTCCCCCAATTGTAGGAATTTCGTCCTGAAATTCAACTGGCGGTACCATTGGTTTAGACGTAGAAAATAGTTGAGGATATTTGTTCTTCATGAAATCCTCTCATTCCCATGTAACTCAGGATTGTGCTTAGAATTCAAACAAACTTTCATAATCAGGATTTTGCATTGTTTAAGCTGCTTAACTTCCGGATTGATGATTTCCATGGGTTCATCCATGAATTTTAGTCTATCATTAATTTGGTGGTCCTCTAGAGGTAGTTAAGGGATTCCTCCACCAAGCACTTTTTCAGGTTCGACACATGCAATATGTTTTGTATTGCACTATGTTCTTTAGGTATCTTGAGCTTATATGTCACTCGACCGACCATTTCAATAATATCGAAGGGTCCTACAAATCAAGGAATTAGTTTTCCTCTTTCTCTGAAACGTACAATTCTTTTGCATGGCTATAATTTTTAAGAGTACTTTATCGCCCACTTAAAATTTCAAGGGTTTTCTATGCTTATCAACATAGATATTCTTATGATCTCAAGCACCTTCCAGTCTATCTTGTATTTTCGTGATCATGTCAGTGCTTTCATGCCAGGCCTAGTTAATTTCTATTGCCAATTTACAATCAACAAAGGGGTGATCGACACTTAAGCCCGTACAATGCTTCATAGGGGAGCATATTTAACACAAGCATTATAGTTGTTATTTTAGGAAAATTCAACTAATAATAACTGGGAGCTCTAAATATTTCCTAAACTGATAATATGAGATCAGAGTATGTCTTTCAAAGTGTGGATAGCTCATTCACTTTTCCATACATCTGAGGATGGTAAGTAGTACTTATGTTTAATCATCTACAAAGGCCTTCTAAAGTGACTACCATATTTGTGACACAAGGAGACTCCCTATCCAAAACAATAGGAAAAGATACTCCATGACGTACTATGATCTCGTCTAAGAAAATCTAGGAAAGATTTTCCATTCAGTAATCTTCTCAAATGGGAAGAAAGTGTGCAACTTATGCCAATAGATCCACCTCTATCCAAATCAGATCATGCCCTTTACCAGTCCTTGTTAATCTCCAATAAAATAAATTGTCGCTACCACCCGGTGATTTGAATACCATATATATATCGCAAGAGGATCTGAAGCATCGGGACCATCAAGTACTTGTAGTGCTAAAATTATTATTGGTCAAGGATGTGCATATATCCTTGCCGGTGTGGGGGCAACTCACAATTTGATATGAAATTGTGCAATATGCATGAAACATCCTCTACTGCAAACAAGGAGCATTTGATTTGTTGGCTATGGAACATGAATGTGAAAGGGTTCACTCGAGTCTGCAATCTTCTAATGAGCTATATTGCCTTTGCAAGCTACTCATTGCCTTTGCCTCATGTTTGAGCATCCCCGCTCTGGGATATGTTGAAGGACTTTTTGGTCAATATAGATAGTGCATTTGGTTTCATATAAGTACTGTATCTAGATTTTAAAGGCGAATACTAATGTTCCTAACATTAGGTCATGTGCGGTATAGTTACACTCATGCACCATCAATTGCCTCGAAGTCTATGCAATAATCTCGTCCTTTTACATCAATACACAATCCTTGAGTTGTTGCGATGTGTCATAATATTTTGTGGCATTGTCCACGCCCTTTGGTACAATTAGGTTCGACGTGTTGCACAACTTGTGTTCTACCAATTTGGATACATCTTCTTATTGTTTTTACCAAAAGAACTTCCTAACTTTTGGGTCACTCCATTTAGGGGTTGGGCGATCTTGGAGAAGTACGAGGCATTTTATTGTTGGTCGAACAAATCGTTGATTTGGTGAAGAGAGTAGCGGTGTCTGAGCGTCAACTTATTCAGTTCTTAATAATCGATATACATTTGATCGATCCATCTTTCTCTTTAATGGATATCACTGGTGCACCCCAGCATGATGAATTTGGATGAATAAACCCTTTTTCTATAGGTTTCTGGAGTTGACCAGATAGCTTTTGTATTTCGGAAGGGTGTTAAGCGGTATGACAGTTTAGTTATATATGTTGTCGCATAAATTATGTCAATTCCGAACATGACCTGTCTAGGCACGGAACACTTAGGCAATTCCTCTGGAATTTTTTATGGGTCGAAGGCGAGACATCTAACATGTTGGTTTTTCAGTATACTTGTTTGATATCAAAAGGTTGGAAAATAGTTCTCTAGATTGGTTGGGAGAAGGACTTAAGGATTCTTATGTAAATATTAGTTATGGGCATAGAGAGAAAAATAGTTGATGGTATTCTAAAACTCGCTCGAAAGAAGTATGTCTTAAAATTCCTAAGAAGTTCTTATGGATGGAATCAAACCCATACATATGCATTTGAGGAGTAATTTAAGACTTTTGAAGAATCAATCTACAAAGAGATAGAATGACCTAAAAGGAGTGGCCAAGGCCTTTTCTCATATCATTAGTTTGCAGCATAATGTATACGACAATATGCACTAGGCCAAACCTTCACTGTACATTGGAAGTAGCGAGTCATTTTATGTTTAACTCAAGGAGTTTATTTTAGGATGGTGTCGATTAGCTGTCATGATACATGAATGGTAAGGTTGCTTAGAATAACATATCATAGTGGCCACACATGCTTTGAATGTAGTTGTATGGGTGTCATTCAAGGTTCTGATACGTTCCCAAAATGGGATAAGAATACTATGCCATCGTGGTACCTTCCATTGTGAAGTAATTCTCTATGACGATGCCCGAGATGTAATATCTCCTCTAGAAATCGAATGATGTTGTAATGGTTCGATTTTCCTCCACATTACACTCGTTGAACTGGAACAATGTTGGAAGGGATCCGACCTTAGGGGTTGAGGTAAAAGCTCGTGGAAATAAGAGATGTGATGCTATGTCGTTTGAAAGTATTTTGTATTTAACTCTCAAAGCTCACAAGACATTTTCACATTATGCATTACATTCTATTCCACATATCTCAACGGGTTCCTAAATTTAAGAGAGACTTATTGTTATACTAGCTGCAAACTACAAGACAACTGGAGTTCGGTCCTTATAGCATCCTAGCGAGACTAGTGATATAACTTGGCCCGTCGGTAAGGTATGCGGTTCAAGACGATGAAGATATCGACCTAAGGAGTCGATGAAATAACTAAATGGTGTGTAGGCCTCCTAGTAGGTTACTAACTACTAACATCCTCTTCGGACTTTGATCCCATACAGGGTTCTTTTCTGTTTTAGTACCAGATTAGTTAACTAATGCACATCCGTTAATGATCTTCACGTGTCGCCCGATCCGGGAGCACATGACATTACGATCGACCTAACTAATCTGTACATAAGGAATCCCAACATTTAGAAGCAGCTCTGCAGCCTAATGTTACTTGGTAGCTATGTGTGCCTATGTGATAATCCGTATGTTTCTACCTTCTGAGTCAAGTAAATCAATCAAAAGTTAGACTTGTTTATGTTACTTTTAAGCCTTGCTAAGGGTTATTCTAACAGTTTTTAGGCCTTGTACGCTTAGGAATTGATGCTATGAGTTTTGAGTAATTAACCTATGATTCTAAAATTGAGCCAAGATCATCCATCAAGGGATGTTTACGGCCCAAACTAGGTTTACGGCCGTAAACCCAAGCTTAACCGTAAAACCCTCTCTATACATGAAGATTTATTTCACTTTTCTTCATTTCTCACATCTTCCATCCATTAACACTCAAACTCAATCAAGTATCGTCAAGAAAACTCTCCCTTCTCTTCAAAATCGTATGTGATTCTTTCTTATTTACTTGATATCCTTCTCATTCACGTGAAGCTCTTTGATTTCATCCATGACTTCCACACTTTTGGTTTAGATCTTCAAATCATCATCTTTTCACCAAGAACACCAAGAACAAACACTTGTTCTTGGTCCGTAAACTCCCTAAAGGATTCCAAAACGTAAGTATCTCTTCTATCATCTTGTTATCCATTAGAAGCACTTAAATCTACACATGAAACAAGCACCAAATTGGATGATCTTCTAGAGTTCACGGCCATGAACCCTTCATGTGGTCGTGAACCCTTCGTAGGATCATGATAGGGCTATAAACCATCCTTCTTTAGCCCTAAACACTTATTATATGCAAGATAGGACCATAAACTCTTCATAGGATCAAGCCTTGGGCCGTAAACACTTCATGTGTGGCCGTAAACTCTCGTATGGCTGTAAACACACATAGTGTGGCCGTGAACACCCTTTCATACAATCACATGAGATTGTAACACTTCATTTCAAGTGTTTCCTAGTCCCTAAGGTTGTTCCCTTACATGATTAGTTGTTATATACACTAATTATATACATATATGTGTCATTATATGCTCAATAGTATGCTTCTGTGCTCAGGACTTCAGTTGGCATACTTAGCATCCTATATCAATCTTTCATTGAAATCATTCATTACAGGTGAGTTCATACCCTACAACTAGTCTTTTAAATACTTTTAAATGATTATAGTGGGGGGGGGGGAATACAAGTATAACACAATGTTATTGTGTTAATCTTTTAAAGCTTTTATAAACTTCTTTTATATAAAATCATATTCTCCTATATATTTACATATAAGTATGCCTTAATGGACTTAGGACTACTGCTAGGTACCTTGACTCATGCTCCTTGTTTGGTTGTGAGGTCGAGGTATTATCACTAGTCCAAGTGTCGGTTAAATCATACTTATACATATTGCATAGATATGTGAATATTAAATCTATTTTAAGGATTATATGTAACTTAGTTGCTTGGTAAGTAATTGAGCCTTTTCTATACTTCAGTAACAGTCAAAAAATCATACTAGTAAACTATAATAGGTATACTTTATTAGATTCCTACTTACTATCTCTAAAACAATGAAACTTACAAGAGTCAGTTCATACATGAGTCAGTTCAAACATACTATAACTAGAATAAGAAGAAACATACTATAACTAGAAAAAGAAGGAACATACTATAACAAGAACAGAAGGAACATATTATACACTAGAATAAGAAGGAACATACATACTAATACAAGAACAAGATAACATTAATGTGAGCCACTACTTCACAGCATATCAGTATACTTGTTAGTTCGCGTTTTGTAACCAATGTCTCCTGGAGGATGAGTGGGCATTGTGTGTATAGATCTATATGGTACTGACAACCCACATCCTAATTGTTCGCTACATTTTGGCCAACATGCCAAGGGGTGGCAAATGTCACATATTCAGTTTCGACGCCAACAGGTTGTCGTGTTAAATACTTGTCAATCAATATGGTTATAACCACATCACATTTTAACCTTAATAAACACATTGGTTTTTAGGTAATTAGAGCTTTAGTAGTTATTTTAAAAAATTTATTGTACACTTTCATTTTTCCATTACATTCATACAGTGATTTACTCACATAAGAAATGCATACTATTTTTTGTGTAAAGATAGCTTTACAAATATGGAAAACCCACATTTATGCTATTATAAGTACAAACACACATCTTCCATCATTTTTTGAAGAGAAACAAACATACAAAACAATTGGGTCTTGGTAGAAGACTACTTTTAGTAGAAACTATAGGATTTTCAACGAAGTATACAAACATATACATCAAAACACTGACAAACATTTTCATCAAACTAATGCAAACATTTGACACTAAAATACTTATGAACTCACCAGCTTTTATGCTGATATACTCATTCAAAAATAACTTGTATTCTCAGGTCACCAGTAGACAGGTACGGATGGCCAGGTTTTGAGGAGACGGATCTCTTACAAGACTCATCTTTTATCTTGATATATATATTTTTTTTGGTGTCTTATAAATACATTCAGAACAAACATGTATAAATTATACCATTAATGCAATGGATGATGTTGTTTCTTGTTTTACTATTGTGCATTGTTATGCCCCACTTAAAATTTGAAGGGTTTCCTACACTTATCAACATAGAAATTCTTATAATCGCAATAACCTTCCAGTCTATTGTGTATTTTTTTAATCTTGTCAGTGCTCTTTTGATCTTTACCGGACCTCGTTAATTGCTATTTCCAATTTCTAGGCAACAAAGGGGTGATCGAGACCTAAGCTCGTACAGTGCTTCATAGGGGAGCACATTTAACACTGGCATTATAGTTGTTGTTATAGGAAAATTAAACTAACCATAACCAGGAGCTCTAAATATCTTCTAAACTAATCATATGGGCTTAGAGTATGTCTTTTAAAGTGTGGATAATTCATTTACTTTTCCATACATCGGAGGATGTTAAGTAGTACATATGTTTAATTGTGTATAAAGGCATTCTAAAGTGACTACCATATTTGTGACACAAGGAGACTCCTATAAAAAATAATGGAAATAGGTACTCCATGAGATACTAGGACCTCGTCTATGCGAATCCAGGCAAGATTTTCCATTCATTAATTTTCTCAAATGGGAAGAAAGTGTGCAGGTTATGCCAACAGATCCACCTCTATGTAAATCAGATCACGCCCTTGACCAGTCCTTGTCATTCTCTAATTGATTAAATTGTAGCTACCACCCGGTGGTTTAAATACCTAGTTGAGTTCTGAATGTTGCATCTTGGGCTCAGTTTGGTTAGCCCATTTTTTTAACCGGTTTGGGCTTGTCCAACCATGCTTTATTTTATTCTTGGGTTTTAGTGTGTAAGACGAATGCATGCATCATTGTAACCAAGATTTGAATATTTTTCTTTATTGTATTGTAAACCCTAGCTCGCCTCTTTAGTGGAAGTTCTTAATCGAGCTCTGCTGAGGCGTGCCTATATTTGAATCATTCAGCATTATCTTTATTCCACCTTGTGTTCATTGTTTCGTTTAATATAATTGTTTGTTCTTCTTTGATTAACCTGTAAAAGATCTAAATGATCTTAGAAATTTTATCTCATCAACTGGTATCAGAGCAGGAGGCTGTGTAATTCTTACACATCTCTTTAATTGAAGAAGTTATTAGAGTTTTCCGCATTGATTGATATTAATTGAGCTGTCGTTCCATATTGGCGTATCTCATTAATTATCAATCTTGCCCTAATGATAAATCACAAGTCTGATCTTAAGCAGGTTATAGATCAAACATTATCACAATGTCTATGGAAGATTCACAATCAAATCCAATCAATATCTCCAATAGTATTGGATTGAGAACAAGGATTCCAATCTTGTATACTCAGGATTATTAAGTCTGGGCACACCACATCGAAGATTATGTAATCGGTTCAGAAGATAATGGGTATTTGATTTGGTAAGCAGTAACAGTTGGTCCGTTTGCTCACTCAAGCACTTCAAAAATAATCAAAACGCAAAAGGAGTATAATGAACTACTCGCCGATGTGAAGGAAGTTGCTCAAGACGAAAAAGACAAATTTCAATGCAACATCAAAGCATTAAGAATGATTAGGTTCGCTTTGCAATCGGATACCTTTCGGTTAGTGAGCTCTTGCACTACAGCGAAGGAGATATGAGATAGGCTGAAGGAATTATATTCTACTGATGAAGATCTGGAGCATTCGATTCAAACTCTGTTGCTTTCTAAATTTGGTGACTTCAACAGAAGCCTGTCACACCCCAAAACCACGAACGGCGGAAACGTTCAGGGGTGGAGGACGTCATGTACAGTATCACAACAGTGTAATATAATAAACAAGCAACAACATCATCCATTGCATTATAAGTAAAGTTTAATACATGTGTGTTCTTTCATTGTAATAAGACACCAAAAATATACAATCAAAATAAAAGACGAGACCTGTCTGCTCCGTCTTCTCAAAACCTGGCCTCCGTACCTATCTACTGATGACCTGAGAATACAAGTTATTTTGAAAACGAGTATCAGCTTTAAAGCTGGTGAATTCATAAGTATACAAGTGTCATTGCCTTGTTTGTGAAAATCTGTTATGAAAGCCATGTAAACCTTTAAATGAAAATGTTGATGTACGTATGAAAAACCCTAGAAAATCCCTTATTTTCTATCAGTTTGAGATGTGGTCTTCTACCAAGACCCGAATGTTTTGTTTGTAAAATGATAGTTTTTCCTTCTTTTGACTATTTCATACAGTAACTAGTCTAACTCATCGCTTATGTGAATATATCACCAAATAAAGTAAATAGGAAAATATAACCATGAAAGTATTACTCTTGGGCTACCCGGGGATAACACAACATCGCGGAAGCGAAAGCTATAACCTAATGAACATCCGAAGATGGTTCAATTTAACCTCTGTGGCGAATAGTAGATTCCAGGAATGGTTAGTCCCATAACTGTCTCCTAATATATGTAATAACAACCCAATGAACATCCTAAGATTGTCCAATTAACCTCTGTGGCGAATAGTAGGTTCCAGGAATGGTTAGTCCTGTAACTGACTCTACCTTGCTATAAGCGAAATAGATAACCTAATGAACATCCAAAGATTGTCCAATTAACCTCTGTAGCGAACAATAGGTTCCAGGAATGGTTAGTCCCGTAACTGACTCCCGTTGAACTGGGATGGGCAGGACGATTTACTGAAGGTACTAATAATTCATCCTAATGAACCGAGGTTCATATATTCATGTAAGTATACACAGGTCGATGTATCTACGTAAAGGTATTCATGTAATGTGTTCATGTAAGCATGTTCATGTATCATGTAAGCATATGTATATGTACTCATGTATCAGGTAATGTACTAGTAAAGACTCATGAATGAACTGACTCTTGTGTGATCCCTTGTAATAGAAGTAATGTTTGATATTTTCAAATTATCCCTATGATAATTTACTGTAATATAACTGGTTGATCATGTAGTTTTATACACTCTTACTACTCAAGGGTGTGGGAAACTAAATGAAAGATGTAAACTATAACATCAATACATATATAAGAATATAAGTGTATATGCATAGTTTAGTTCAAGAATGTAAAATGGTTTTGTAAGACATCTTATGGGGTTTGAACAATAATTAACAATTACTTGATGTCGTTTTAATAAACATTTCAATTGTAAAACATTTGGTAACAATGTGTTTTTAAGATGTAAAACCATTTCATGCATCACATTTTGTAGCATGTGAAATCTGTTAAATGACAAACATAGTTATAAAATACATGTCAATGATTAAATAACATGTTTGTTTCTACCTGTATTCCCCCCCCCAATAAAGCATTTAAAATCATTTAAAATATCGATTAGGGGTATGAACTCACCTGTAGTTGGTGATTGGGATGAACTGAACGATATAGGGTGGCTAGGTGTCAAGCGAGGACTTGTGCACACACTACGATCCTAATGAACATATAATCACACATATATGCACTCAATTAGACTCAAATGACTAATTGATAATGTTAAGACATCCTAGACATAATAAACACTTTATATAAGTGTTTTAAGCCTTAAGGATTGCATCTAAGCTATTGTGGGACAAGGTATTTGTGCTTAGGGTTCCAAAGGACCCTACATGAGAGTTTACTCCCCATAAACCATCACACATGGAGTTTACGGTTGTAAACTCTTGAGCTTACGGCCATAAACTCCCAACCATGTGTGTTTGGTGTGTTTTGAAGTCCCAAATGCTTTCTAGAATTATTCTAAGTTGGTGGTTCCATTCTTGAAGGGGTTTAAGGTCTAGAAATACTACAAATAGGAGTTTACGGCCTCAAGGCCATTCCCCTTGGATTTTACGGCCGTAAACTCCCTTGGGGTGTTGTTTTTGTTGCTTTCAAGCCTCTTGCACTTGTGGTATATGTTCTAGACTTTTATTCCTAGCATATGAAGGCATTAGGCACACCTTGGTGCCCTTTTTAGGAGTTTACGGCCCAAGACCCATGTCTTGGCCGTAAAATCATTTTGTTAAGTGATTTTGATGTGGTTTGGTACCTCCATTAAGTGGGTAACACTTTCTTGTAGAGGTCTAGGGCTTTAGGTGTCATAAAAACACCCCTTTTGTCCATTTCAATAGAGTTTACGGCCTAAGATACACTTGGGCCGTAAACTCTCATTTGTTGGTGTTCTTTGATGTGTTTAAGGCTTTAGATTAGATGGGAACTAGTCTAGATAAAAGCCTTAATGATTTAGAGGCCTTAAAACACCATTTGGAGGTTTGAAAATGGAGTTTACGGCCTATGATATTCTTGGGCCGTAAACTCCCAAACTTGGGTGGGTTTATGGATGTTTTCTTGTCCCTACCATGCATACATAATAGTCTAAAGCTTTAGCATAACACAAGGGTCAGTTTTGGCTTCGTTTCGGGAGTTTACCGCCCAAGAACACCTTGGGGAGTAAACTCCTAGATCTAATGATTTATCCATCTAAATCATGTTATAAGCATCTAATAAGCATTCTAACACTACTAGAAAGAGTTACTCACGTTTTGGTATAAAAACCCGAAGATCCGTGAGAGAGAAAATGGCTTTTCTCTAGTTGGAAATGTGAATAATGAATGAATTTGGTTTAGAATTCTATTTATAGTCCTGAGATATTTTTGCAGAAAGTATTTTTATTCCTGAAATGATCTCTAATATAATAGAGTGTTGGAATAACAGTGTTGCACAAAACCCTAGTGCACCCACTCTCCTGATATTTCCTGAAGTGTAAACCCTGAATTAGTCAAACTTACGCGAAAAAGTTTGAAAATTAACAGTGACCACTATAACTTCTATTGAAGTGATATAGATTGTACATAATGGAAATTTCGGGTTGTGAAATCATCCCCCCGTTAGAAGGAATTTCGTCCCGAAATTAGAATTTAAGCAAGTAAGAAATTACAAATAACTAAGCAAAAAGGTGAGGGTATTTCAGTTTCATCTGATCCTCATGTTCCCAAGTGAATTCCGGTCCACGCTTTGCGTTCCAGCGCACTTTCACTATCGGGATACGGCTCTGCTTTGTTTGCTTGACCTCTCGGTCCATGATCTCTACTGGTTCCTCCAAGAAGTTGAGGCTGTCGTTGATCTCGATCTCGTCGAGTGGAATAACAAGAGTCTCGTCGGATAGACACTTTTTCAAGTTTGACACGTGGAACGTAGGATGTACGTTACTGAGTTCTTTCGGTAGATTGAGCTTGTAAGCCACAGGGCCGATTCTTGCGAGAAACTCTAAAGGCCCGATGTATCTTGGATTGAGCTTCCCACGCTTTCCAAAGCGTATTAAGCCCTTCCAGGGTGAGACCTTCAGTAGGACTCGGTCGCCCACCTGGAACTCCAATGGTTTCCTACGCTTGTCGGCATAGCTTTTCTGTCCGTCTCTATGGGCTTTTAATCGTTCATGAATTTGAACGATCTTCTCAATCCACTGTCTCAACAGCACAAGTCCCTCAGTTCCATTGAAGCTGCGGGGTTTGGCGTTAGTGAAGTCCTTGTAGGTGCATTCCCGAGGGTGTCCATGGCTTTCGCCGTGGTTCGAGGGTGGTGCACCTGTTCCTGATCCACTAGGGGCAGGAGCGTTGATTGCTGACACAGCAGCTGCAACTGCTGTTGTGAAAGCTGCGTGGAACATATTGGCATCGAAAGGATTTGGTGTTTGAAGAGGTACAGGTGGTGGTGGAGGAGGTGGTATTGGTGCTTCGTTGTTTGGGTTCCTCCTTGGATTCCTGCGTGGCGGCATCTTTAACTATACGTTTAAAAGATGATGTACTGGATAAGAATAAATGATTAATGAATGTGTCTCATGGACTAAATCCCCATAGCCCAACAACAGAAAGAATAGTATCACTAAAAGAAGAAGATAGCATTTGGATAATAATTTCCATTAGATTAGATATCCGTCAATAATATTGGAATTACAGATATAACAAGTTCGGGAAAAATGGCCTAGAAGTAGGCCTTACATCAAACAAGATGAAAATTTTGACAGAATTAAGACTAGATCAAGACCCAACAGGTCTAAGATTTATACAGATAGGAAATTAGACCAAAGTTTTACATAAACTAGGTTATATCCAAAAGATGAGTCGACGAGATTCTACTGGCGACGAGAACTGCTAGCATGAGTCCTCGATCCCGACAGTAGACGTTTAATGTCCCTTATACGCCTGTCCGACCTTGCTTGCTGAGCTCGAAGTTCCCTGACTTCCACTTGGGTTTCATCAAGTTCTCTCTGCAGATTTGCATTGCGGACCAGAGTCCTTTCATGAGCAGACTCTAGTTGGCGAATGTGGACAGTGTTAACACCAGAGTTGGCGTCAACTTCCAAGACTTGATTGATAGTCGCCTGAGCTATTATCGAGTTCCGAGAAATCCTACGCTCCATGATTGGTAGGACTCTATCAGCAGAACCTCCTTCAGTGAGGTCGTAGAATCTTCGGTCTCCATTGTAAGGAATGGGCTGACCCTGTTCATGACTCCATGTAATCAAGTTAGTGGCCCATAGGGGTGTGGGTCCTTGAAACACAGGGCGAGGGTTCAGGTTTTGGTTTTGAGCATTTGGGGGTAGGTTGTTGACTTCTAGCTCGGAGTCAGAACTATCAGAGAAACCTTCAGCATGGTGATCATCCAAAGGAATTGGGTGATCATCTTCTGGTTCAACCTCTAGCCAACCACCATTGCCTTGGTTTGGGAAGTACGGATCGCCATGGTGGAATCCAACCATTTTAATCTACGTGAGAAAAGGGATATAAGAAATAGCTAAATAGACGAACTGACTAAGATAATTACAGTAAGACCAAATACCCCTATGGTATTTCTTTATGGTTGTGTTGGTAAGCTTTTAGACTTGTTGCCATATCACAACCATTCTTAGGCATATTCTAATCACTCCTCGGACCAGCATAGTTGATCAGGCTATGCCATTCCCAAGACTGACCATATATCCCCAGGCTTACTTGTGATATTCAACAATCGTAATACTTTAGTTCTTGTCATTGTGACATCGATTTTAGTATGAATGCAGGCACATATACTTACTTAAATATTTTATTATTTAAAAGTATAACTCTGAGATAGAGTGTTTTAATCCCATGTATTTATAGTTAGTATATCTTTTATGGGTTGATATACTTAATTCATTATAAACAATGCTCTGATACCAATCTGTCACACCCCAAAACCACGAACGGCGGAAACGTTCAGGGGTGGAGGACGTCATGTACAGTATCACAACAATGTAATATAATAAACAAGCAACAACATCATCCATTGCATTATAAGTAAAGTTTAATACATGTGTGTTCTTTCATTGTAATAAGACACCAAAAATATACAATCAAAATAAAAGACGAGACTTGTCTGCTCCGTCTTCTCAAAACCTGGCCTCCGTACCTGTCTACTGATGACCTGAGAATACACGTTATTTTGAAAGCGAGTATCAGCTTTAAAGCTGGTGAATTCATAAGTATATAAATGTCATTGCCTTGTTTCTGAAAATCTGTTATGAAAGCCATGTAAACCTTTAAATGAAAATGTTGATGTACGTATGAAAAACCCTAGAAAATCCCTTATTTTCTATCAATTTGAGACGTGGTCTTCTACCAAGACCCGAATGTTTTGTTTGTAAAATGATAGTTTTTCCTTCTTTTGACTACTACATACAATACCTAGTCTAACTCATCGCTTATGTGAATATATCACAAAATAAAGTAAATAGGAAAATATAACCATGAAAGTATTACACTTGGGTTACCCGGGGATAACACAACATCGCTGAAGCGAAAGCTATAACCTAATGAACATCCGAAGATGGTTCAATTTAACCTCTGTGGCGAACTGTAGATTTCAGGAATGGTTAGTCCCGTAACTGTCTCCTAATATATGTAAAAACAACCCAATGAACATCCTAAGATTGTCCAATAAACCTCTGTGGCAAACAATAGGTTTAAGAAATTTTTAGTCCCGTAACTGACTCTACCTTGCTATAAGAGAAATAGATAACCTAATGAACATCCGAAGATTGTCCAATTAACCTCTGTAGTGAACAATAGGTTCCAGGAATGGTTAGTCCCGTAACTGACTCCCGCTGAACTAGGATGGGCAGGACGATTTACTGAAGGTGCTAATAATTCATCCTAATGAACCGAGGTTCAGATATTCATGTAAGTATACACAGGTCGATGTATCTACGTAAAGGTATTCATGTAATGTGTTCATGTAAGCATGTTCATGTATCATGTAAGCATATGTAAAGGTACTCATGTATCAGGTAATGTACTAGTAAAGACTCATGAATGAACTGAATCTTGTGTGATTCCTTGTAATAGAAGTAATGTTTGATATCTTCAAATTATCCCTATGATAATTTACTGTAATATAACTGGTTGATCATGTAGGTTTATACACTCTTACTACTCAAGGGTGTGGGAAACTAAATGAAAGATGTAAACTATAACATCAATACATATATAAGAATATAAGTGTATATGCATAGTTTAGTTCAAGAATGTAAAATGGTTTTGTAAGACATCTTATGGGTTTTGAACAATAATTAACAATGACTTGAAGTCGTTTTAATAAACATTTCAAAGGTAAAACATTTGGTAACAATGTGTTTTTAAGATGTAAAACCATTTCATGCATCACATTTTGTAGCATGTGAAATCTGTTAAATGACAAACATAGTTATAAAATACATGTCAATTATTAAATAACATGTTTGTTTCTACCTATATTCCCCCCCCCCATTAAAGCATTTAAAATCATTTAAAATATCGATTATTGGTATGAACTCACCTGTAGTTGGTGATTGGGATGAACTGAACGATATAGGATGGCTAGGTGTCAAGCGAGGACTTGTGCACACACTACGATCCTAATGAACATATAATCACACATATATGCACTCAATTAGACTCAAATGACTAATTGATAATGTTAAGACATCCTAGACATAATAAACACTTTATATAAGTGTTTTAAGCCTGAAGGATTGCATCTAAGCTATTGTGGGACAAGGTATTTGTGCTTAGGGTTCCAAAGGACCCTACATGAGAGTTTACTCCCCATAAACCATCACACATGGAGTTTACGGTTCTAAACTCTTGAGTTTACGGCCGTAAACTCCCAAACATGTGTGTTTGGTGTGTTTTGAAGTCCCAAATGCTTTCTAGAATTATTGTAACTTGGTGGTTCCATTCTTGAAGGGGTTAAGGTCTAGAAATACTCCAAATAGGAGTTTACGGCCTCAAGGCCATTCCCCTTGGATTTTACGGCCGTAAACTCCCTTGGGTTGTTGTTTTTGTTGCTTTCAAGCCTCCTGCACTTGTGGTATATGTTCTAGACGTTTATTCCTAGCATATGAAGGCATTAGGCACACCTTGGTGCCCTTTTTAGGAGTTTACGGCCCAAGAACCATGTCTTGGCCGTAAACTCACTTTGTTAAGTGATTTTGATGTGGTTTGGTCCCTCCATTAAGTGGGTAACACTTTCTTGTAAAGGTCTAGAGCTTTAGGTGTCATAAAAACACCCCTATTGTCCATTTCAATGGAGTTTACAGCCTAAGATACACTTGGGCCGTAAACTCTCATTTGTTGGTGTTCTTTGATGTGTTTAAGGCTTTAGATTAAATGGGAACTAGTCTAGATAAAAGCCTTAATGATTTAAAGGCCTTAAAACACCATTTTGAGGTTTGAAAATGGATTTTACAGCCTATGATATTCTTGGGCCGTAAACTCCCAAACTTGGGTGGATTTATGGATGTTTTCTTGTCCCTAACATGCATACATAATAGTCTTGTCACACCCCCGAACCAGACGGTGGAAACGTCCGGGGGCTGTCATGACTCAATTGAATACCATAACATTGAATATATATGAAACATAACAACATTCGTCACCATTCATTAATATAGTACAACCAGTAGCGTTTACATGAAATACATTGTTTAAACATTACATCCCCCTAAAATTTAATTGTTCGGTTCGTACATAAATAAACTGCAAGCCGTCACTGAATATGATTTCCTTTGATTCACTGGTTCCCTGAGAATACAAGTATTTTGAAAGACGTCAATATATGAAATGTTGGTGAGTTCATAAGTAGTGTTTGAAATCCAATGTTTGTATTGTTTTGAAAACCACCAGAAAATCCGATATTTTCTGAAAAGAAAAAGCTTTTGAAAACGTTTGTGAAGATCCATAGGTATGCTTGTTTGTTTCTATACTTGTAAAAAAAATGTTCATTGAAGTGGTATGCATTTCAAATCTGTATGTATTGAAAACCCTAGGAAAACCCGATGTTCTCCTAGTTCCTTGAATTACATGAAGTTACATTGAAACCATTGCATAGCGTATAGTGTCAGTCCCAGGCGACGTTGGATTATTTTTGAGCATGATTAATTACTACAAACCCGCATTACACAAACGCCCAATTTATAACTATACTAACGATCCCGAAGGCGTCGTCCGTACTAATCACGTTATCCAATCGCCCTGACTAGGTGTAGTCCCACATCCGAAGAGAAAGAGGTCACGAAGGCCCCGGTGACTCCATTAACCGGTTGGGGATAAAAATGTACAAGGGGTCCCCGACCCGCCTCGCATAAAATGTAGACTTTACTAGCTGTACCAAAGGACCCTTGGGGACCAGTAGTATACAAGCCATTGAAAGTCCATTTACGTCGTGTCGGATCGGTAAAACCCAACACTCCGTAAAAAAAATGTCTTCGGGCCTTAAGATCAGGTCATTGGGCTAGCTAGGCTCAACGAACAAGATTTTACACTTTTGGGGCCCAAAGATGGTGCGTAGATGTCTGTGCACACTCGCATGTATAATGTATTACCAAACGTTACTTGTATGAATCGTAGTGTCGTAGTGTTAGTAGTTGTAGATTTCTATTGGCTCGAGACCGAGCCAATTCGTTTAACAACGACTTTTGGTATTGTAATGTATTGTATTTCGTCGATAGCCGCCGTGCCATTATTGGATCAAATTGCGTATATTGAATTAGCCTTGAAATATTTCTGTTTTCAGCCCCTCATTATTTGTAAAATTTACATTTTCAACCCTTTTATTGAATATTTCCCGGTTTGGTCCTTAAATTAATTTTCTTGACATTTTAACACCAAAAATTATTGAAATTAATGTTTTTCAGTATATTTTTCTTAGAAAACAGTTTAAGTCCCTGAAAATGCAGTTTTCTCGGTTTTAATCCCTTCTTTTCGCAACTTTGACAATTTTGGCCCAAATTGGAAATTTTTTGCAACTTTGGTCATTTTTAAATTTAAAAAGCATTTTCAACCTTTGAAAAGGACTTGGATCACTTATGGTCCACTGTTTTACAGAAAATCACAGTTTTGGCCCTCCAAAACAGAAAAATTCGCATAATGGGCCTCATTGGGCTGAAAATGTCATTTTTAGCCCATTAAGCTTGGAATTTATATTTTTAATCCCCTAAATGAGTATATTTCCAGAAATTGATTTATGGAAACTGTTTTGGCACACTTCATCCATCAGAATTCGTGATATGCCCATTTGGACCCTTAATTTTGTATTTTTCACGTTTTAGGCCCAAAATTTGTGTTTTTAACCCAAAGAAAATTGTTACTAAACCACTTAGCCATTTTTCTTGAAACACTTTGTATGTAGAAATATATTTGAAGCTAAAATCATTTAACACAAGATATATCTCGGTTTTGAGGGGTTTTATGGCTAGATCCAACATTATAACACACAAATGCATACATATAAGCATGGAAATCATACAAGGCATACAAAACACATATAGATCTACACTTTCACTTGTATCCCCCCCCCCACAAAACTCATAAAAACAGAAAATAGGGGGTATGAAGCTCACTTTGGGTGTGGGGGCTCGGTTTTGCAAAGAAAATGGAAAGAAAATGAAGTGATTTTTGGCCTTAGCTCCCTTTGATGAAGATCTCGAGTTTGAGATGGTTCTAGGATGCAAGATCACGATTTTTGCATAGATTAGGAAAGGATTTTGATAAAACAAAGAATTTAATTCATAGATCCAAGCACTTCTTACCTTAGATGAAGAATTTTGTGGGAAAAGCCTCCTTGAGAAGCTCTTGATTCTCGAAATTTTTGAAGAAGGGGGAAGGAGATGTTCTTCAAGATTTAGAGAGAGTAGAATAGATTTTTGTGAGTGTGTGTGTGTTGTGTTTGGCCGAGAGCAAGAAGAAAGAGAAGAGAAAAGGTTGAGTTGACATTCCTTGATACATGTTGGTCCATGCATGGAGATATGTGGGATATTAGTGAGGTGGCAACCCAAGGTCAACTCTCCCTTTTTCCTTGGGCTTGGGCCGAGAATGGGGAGAGAAGAAAAGATTTTTGGGCTTTTTGCCCCTAAGCCCAATATTAGAAGTAGCTTGGGTGTTTATTGGCCTTATAAAATAAAATTGTGATTTTTATGCTTTAATAAACTAGATTAGGTTAATGATGGATCAAAGCTTTCAATTCATTTCATTGTAGGCCCAACATGGCCCAAAATGTTGAAATAAATTAGTGTGGGTCCAATTAGAGCCCAATTAGGGTTCTAAGCCCATGATAGTCTATTTGGAAGCTTATTGGTCCATTTGGATCCAATAAGGAAGTTCTAGTCCAAGGTGTACCTAAACAAGAACCTTTAGGGTTTCCAATTGTTTGATGACTATTTGTAGTACTTGTATGATGTATTTGATTGAAGTTTTTGATTCACATTAGCTTGAATGTATAGATTACATGACACAAAATTTCCAGTTGTGACATCATCCCCCCGTTAGAGGGAATTTCGTCCCGAAATTCTGTTTGAAAGCTAGATTTGAGAATGCTAGAATAGGTGAGGGTACTTCTGCTTCATTTGATCCTCGCGTTCCCACGTGAATTCTGGCCCACGCTTTGCGTTCCACCGTACCTTCACGATCGGGATGCGACTTTGCTTAGTACGCTTCACCTCCCTGTCCATGATTTCGATTGGTTCTTCGACGAACAGGAGATTCTCATTGATTTAGATTTCGTCAAGAGGAATGACAAGGGTTTCATCTGATAGGCACTTTTTCAGGTTAGAGACATGAAACACGGGGTGTACACCGTTTAGCTCCGCGGGTAGTTGTAGTCTGTATGCCACTGGGCCTATTCGGGCGACGATTTCGAAAGGTCCGATGTATCGCGGGTTCAGCTTTCCCCGTTTTCCGAAACGTATAACCCCTTTCCAGGGTGAGACTTTCAACAGTACTCGATCACCGACCTGGAATTCTAAGGGTTTTCGCCGTTTATCGGCGTAGCTCTTTTGTCTGTCACGCGACGCTTGCAATCGAGCTCTGATCTGAACGATATTTTCTGTGGTTTCGCGAATAATCTCCGGTGCTGTTAGTGCCCTGTCCGACGTATGCGTTCTTACTAGCTGGGTGTCACCTACTTCAGCCCAACATAACGGTGATCTACATTTACGCCCGTACAGTGCTTCGAAAGGGGCCACCTTGATGCTCGAATGATAACTATTGTTATATGAGAATTCGATCAACGGCAGGTGGGTATCCCAAGACTTTCCAAAGTCTATTACACATGCACGAAGCATGTCTTCAAGCGTCTGAATGGTTCGTTCGCTTTGACCGTCCGTTTGTGGGTGATACGCGGTGCTCATATCGATATGAGTTCCCATTGCCTTGTGGAGTGATTGCCAAAAGCGCGATGTGAACCTACTGTCCCTATCCGAGATGATAGATTTTGGCACTCCATGGAGTCTTACTATTTCTCGTAGGTACAACCGCGTCAGTCTCTCCATCTTGTAGGATTCTTTGATTGGCAGGAAATGGGCAGATTTCGTCAGTCAGTCGATTATTACCCATATAGTGTCCAATCCGTCCGACGTCTTGGGCAGCTTGGTCACGAAATCCATAGAAATCCCCTCCCATTTCCACTCAGGGATTGCCGGTTGCTGTAACAATCCGGAAGGTTTCTGGTACTCCACTTTTACTTTGGCGCACGTAAGGCACTTACTAACAAAGGTCGCGATTTCCGCCTTCATGTTAGGCCACCAATAGTGTTGTTTAATGTCCAAATACATGTTGTCCGAACCAGGGTGAATGGAGTATCGTGTCTTGTGGGCTTCCTTCATAACGGTCTCTCTAAATCCTCCGATTTTTGGGACCCAAATACGGTTCATGAAGTAGTATACCCCATTCTCCTTGACTTCTAGGTTCTTCTCCATCCCGCGTAATGCCTCGCTAGTTCTATTTTCCGCTTTCATAGCCTCTGCCTGAACTGATGCAATTTGAGTGGCCAGATGAGACTGAATGGTTATCGAGTGCATTTTCGTACGGCGATTAGAGTACTCCTTCCGACTTAATGCATCAGCTACCACGTTGGCCTTGCCTGGATGGTACTTGATCTCGCATTCGTAGTCGTTCAGCAATTCCACCCATCTTCGTTGTCTCATGTTCAGCTCCTTCTGATTCAAGATGTGCTGGAGGCTCTTGTGGTCCGTGAAGATGGTGCACTTTGTATCGTACAGGTAGTGCCTCCAAATTTTTAGGGCGAAGACCACGGCTCCCAGTTCTAGGTCATGGGTCGTGTAATTTACTTCGTGCGTCTTTAGTTGGCGGGACGCATATGCTATCACTCTTCCACGTTGCATGAGAACGCAACCTAAGCCCTGATTTGACGCGTCACAGTAGACTACAAAATCTTCCGTTCCTTCGGGTAGAGATAGCACAGGAGCGCTACAGAGAGCTTGCTTCAAGGTTTGAAACGCAATCTCTTGTCGGTCTGTCCACTTGAATGGCACGCCCTTTTGCGTGAGCAAGGTAAGCGGCTTGGCGATCTTAGAGAAGTTTTGGATGAATCTCCTATAGTAACCTGCTAGGCCTAAGAACTGACGAATTTCGGTGGGCGTAGTCGGAGTTGCCCATCCTTCCACAGCTTTGTCCTTAGAAGGATCCACATGAATTCCGTCTTGGCTTACTACGTGGCCTAGGAAATTCACACTCCGGAGCCAGAACTCGCACTTGGAGAGTTTGGCGTACAGCTTTTCCGTTCGCAGAGTCTCTAAGATTTGTCGGAGATGTTGGCCATGCTCCTCTTTGTTTCGAGAATAGACGAGGATGTCGTTGATAAACACAATGACGAAGTTGTCCAAGAACGGTCGACAGATTCGATTCATTAGGTCCATAAATGCGACGGGTGCATTTGTTAGACCGAAGGGCATTACGACGAACTCATAATGTCCGTAGCGGGTTCAAAAAGCGGTTTTAGGAATATCCTCTTCTCGGACTTTGAGTTGATGGTATCCGGACCGTAAATCTATTTTAGAAAAATAACTAGCTCCTTGGAGCTGGTCGAATAGATCATCGATTCGTGGGAGTGGGTAGCGGTTTTTGACAGTGAGTTTATTTAACTCTCTGTAATCGATGCACATTCTGAAAGATCCGTCCTTCTTTTTGACAAAGAGAACTGGAGCTCCCCATGGCGAGTAGCTAGGTCGGATAAATCCTTTGTCCAGAAGCTCACTGAGTTGGCTGGACAATTCCTGCATTTCAGCAGGAGCCAATCGATATGGTGATTTAGCGAGAGGGGTTGCTCCTGGAACGAGGTCGATTCGGAACTCAACCTGTCTCTCTGGGGGTACTCCTGGAAGATCTTCGGGAAACACGTCCGGAAATTCACATGCTACTGGAATGTCTTGGATGTTAGTTTCTTCTTTGGTCTTGTCCACTATGTGAGCCAAGAATGCCAAATTGTTCTTTCGCAAGTGTTTTTGTGCTTTGATGCACGAGATGAGACGAAGATTCGTACTGGGTTTGTCTCCGTAAATTACTAGGGTTTCGTGATTCGGAAGACGAAGGCGAACGGCCTTCTCGTGGCACATAATCTCAGCATGGTGGGGGCTTAACCAATCCATGCCGATAATCACATCGAAACTCCTAATTGATACTGGCATCAGATCTATTCGTAAGACATGTTGGTTGAGGGTTAGGGTACATCCGAAGTAGATCTCTCTAGTGGATTCGGTTTTCCCATTGGCCATTTCCACCGTATAGGTTTCATTTAGCTTCTGGGGTTGTTGTTTTAGTAAATGTTTAAACTTCTCACTTACGAAACTTCGCTCCGCTCCGGTATCAAATAAGATGCATGCATAAGTGTGGTTTAGGAGAAACGTACCGGTCACAACTGCGGGGTCCTGAACTGCATCACTCTGACCCATAGTCAGCATTCTTCCTGCTCCTCTGTTTCCTGAGTTGTTGTTGTTAGGGCAATCCCGACGGAAGTGTCCCGTCCTTCCGCACCCGAAACAGGTGTGGCTAGGCCCTGCATTGTTGCTGCCGGCATTTGTGTTGTTGTTATTGCGGGGGTTGTTGTTGTTCTGGTTGTTTCCCTGACTCTGGTTCTGAGAAGGATAAGTCCTGCAGAACCTTGCAGTGTGTCCCCTTCGGTTGCAACTGGTGCAATGGAACTCCCTGCATTCTCCTTGGTGATGGAAACCGCACTTGTTGCATTTGGGAATATTACCGGAATAGGATCTTGAAACATTTGAAGCAGCTGAGGCTGGAGCATGTGGTGTGGCTGGAACCGGCGCGATGACAACGTTAACTGCCACGGTTTGCTGCTTTTTAGAGGTCTCGGGGCCCTGACGCCCCTTTCTCTTGTTGTTCCGCCCTTTCTTACCATCATCCTCCTTTTTCTTCTCAGTCTCCACTGGCTTCTCGCCCTTTTTGTGGTTATGATCATATAGCCTCTTTGCCAATCTCTTTGCACTGTCAAACGTTTCAGGGTTCGCAGCTATCACATTCCCTTGAATGGGGGATGTCAGTCCCCAGATGAATCGTTCAATCTTCTTTCCTTCTGATGTAATCATACCCGGGCACAACAGAGATAGTTCGCTGAATCTCGATATGTAAGCATCGATGTTCCCATTCTGCATCGTGAGATTCCATAGTTCCTGTTCCATCTTCTGTATTTCGCCTCGGGGGCAGTACTCAGCCTTTAACATCTCTTTCATTTCTGCCCATGGAATAGAGTTGGCGACAGGGAGCGTCATAGCTTCTACGTGTCCATTCCACCAAGTGAGTGCTTGGTCCACAAAAGTGCAGGCCGCGAACTTCACCTTCATCTGCTCGGGGCACTCGCATATCTCGAATACCGACTCTACCTTCTCGATCCATCGCTTTAGGGCGATCACTCCTCCAGTGCCGTTGAAAGTTCGGGGTTTAGCGTTCGCAAAGTCCTTGTAGGTGCACGTTTTAGTGGGTCCTTGGTTCGTCCCATTGTTCGAACTTCCGGATCCTTGCCCGTTACCTCCTCCGTTGTTCCCTCGGTGAAGTTGTGCCATAGCTGCTGTGACCGCAGCAGACACGGCTGCCTGGAAAGCTGTGGAGTCAACTTCGGGCGGGGTTGGTTCGGGATTTCCGCGAGTAGCTGGGCGAGGCATCTTTCTGTCATGAAACGGAAAGATGTTGAGTGTACGTGGTTTCTGTGAGGTTGTGATCCTACTAACTAGGCGTATGATACGAACCTAAACATTACTACCATCGAGCATACAATCATAACGTCTCAACACATAACAACTGATAATATCATAGAAAAACACACAAAAGTTCATTAATATTATCCGCATGTAATACAAGAAAATTTGCTCGTAGGAGCATACATATGTGACACTAATCCGACAGCATAACGGCTCCATGAGTAGTGTAGTCACTTAAACATAGAGCCGGAGTACATAACATAGTTCCTAATGATCTACTACGATAAGTCTATCCCTAACCGCGATGAGCTGCGTCAGGAGGTGGTGCCGAAGATGTGGATGCTCCCTGAAGACGAGCCACCAAGCATTCTGCGTCCTGAAGTCGAGACTCCCACCTTACCTGCCTCATGTGAAACTCCCTGAGGACGTCACGCGTCTCCTGTTCCGCACGCTCGACCCTAGTCCACAACTGGCGTACTTGATCAGCAGTGCCCTGAGCAAGGTCGCCGGTGTCCCGTAATCGCCTCACCATGACCGGTAGGGCTTGGTCGGCCGGTCCTCCGTCCCTCAGGTCAAAGAACTCACGTGACATGCCAAACGGGGGTCGCTGTCCCTGATGTCTGCTCCATCTCCAGAGATCAATGCCCCAAGGAGGGGTAGGTCCAGTGGGGCCCACACGGTAAGCAGGCACCCTGATCGGGTAAGGGGGGTCGATGACCTCGGACTCTGCGTCCGAATCACCCCCTTCGCTGTCATCGAGCTCCTCTCCGAAAGGTTCTTCGTCTTCTTCGGGTTCGGCAGGCTCGCCCTCGACTTTTGCCTCCGGTTCCCCGTCAGATTCCTCTTCGGGGTCCTCCTCAGGTTCCTCTTCAGGCTCTTCCTCAGGCTCCTCCTCCTCTAGCCGCCCGTTGTTTCCCTGATTAGGGAAATAGGGGTCTCCAGGGTGATGAAAACCAGCCATGTTGTCTGCGCGAGTACGTAAATATGCTAACATTATTCCTAGGGTACTATGACTATTATACCAGCTAAGCAATCACTCTCTTTTTGGGTGATAAAGGGTATAGTTTTAGGTTCCCTAGCTATCCCGATCTCATCAAGACGTGTGTTAGTTTTACCTTGGAGAGAATGTAGTTGATCAGGCTACATTCACTCCTTGGTATCACTAAGAACAGTCCCGAATTAACCGAGATACCAGCATTATTGTGTTTGATTCGGCGTTAGGTCCTTATCCCTAATGCAAGCAAGTGTGTTTTATTTACTTGTTTTGTTCAGAGTTATGTTAGTCCCTCTTTTTGGTTTATAGTTGCATATCAATGTGTGGCTCGACATGCTAGTTCACTATAAACAAAGCTCTGATACCAACCTGTCACACCCCCGAACCAGACGGCGGAAACGTCCGGGGGCTGTCGTGACTCAATTGAATACCATAACATTGAATATATATGAAACATAACAACATTCGTCACCATTCATTAATATAGTACAACCAGTAGCGTTTACATGAAATACATTGTTTAAACATTACATCCCCCAAAAATTTAATTGTTCGGTTCGTACATAAATAAACTGCAAGCCGTCACTGAATATGATTTTCTTTGATTCACTGGTTCCCTGAGAATACAAGTATTTTGAAAGACGTCAACATATGAAATGTTGGTGAGTTCATAAGTAGTGTTTGAAATCCAATGTTTGTATTTTTTGAAAACCACCAGAAAATCCGATATTTTCTGAAAAGAAAAAGCTTTTGAAAACGTTTGTGAAGATCCATAGGTATGCTTGTTTGTTTCTATACTTGTAAAAAGAATGTTCATTGAAGTGGTATGCATTTCAAATCTGTATGTATTGAAAACCCTAGGAAAACCCGATGTTCTCCTAGTTCCTTGAATTACATGAAGTTACATTGAAACCATTGCATAGCGTATAGTGTCAGTCCCAGGCGACGTTGGATTATTTTTGAGCATGATTAATTACTACAAACCCGCATTACACAAACGCCCAGTTTATAGCTATACTAACGATCCCGAAGGCGTCGTCCGTACTAATCACGTTATCCAATCGCCCTGACTAGGTGTAGTCCCACATCCGAAGAGAAAGAGGTCACGAAGGCCCCGGTGACTCCATTAACCGGTTGGGGATAAAAATGTACGAGGGGTCCCCGACCCGCCTCGCATAAAATGTAGACTTTACTAGCTGTACCAAAGGACCCTTGGGGACCAGTAGTATACAAGCCATTGAAAGTCCATTTACGTCGTGTCGGATCGGTAAAACCCAACACTCCGTAAAAAAAATGTCTTCGGGCCTTAAGATCAGGTCATTGGGCTAGCTAGGCTCAACGAACAAGATTTTACACTTTTGGGGCCCAAAGATGGTGCGTAGATGTCTGTGCACACTCGCATGTATAATGTATTACCAAACGTTACTTGTATGAATCGTAGTGTCGTAGTGTTAGTAGTTGTAGATTTCTATTGGCTCGAGACCGAGCCAATTCGTTTAACAACGACTTTTGGTATTGTAATGTATTGTATTTCGTGGATAGCCGCCGTGCCATTATTGGATCAAATTGCGTATATTGAATTAGCCTTGAAATATTTCTGTTTTCAGCCCCTCATTATTTGTAAAATTTACATTTTCAACCCTTTTATTGAATATTTCCCGGTTTGGTCCTTAAATTAATTTTCTTGACATTTTAACACCAAAAATTATTGAAATTAATGTTTTTCAGTATATTTTTCTTAGAAAAGAGTTTAAGTCCCTGAAAATGCAGTTTTCTCGGTTTTAATCCCTTCTTTTCGCAACTTTGACAATTTTGGCCCAAATTGAAAATTTTTTGCAACTTTGGTCATTTTTAAATTTAAAAAGCATTTTAAACCTTTGGAAAGGACTTAGATCACTTATGGTCCACTGTTTTACAGAAAATCATAGTTTTGGCCCTCCAAAACAGAAAAATTCGCATAATGGGCCTCATTGGGCCGAAAATGTCATTTTTAGCCCATTAAGCTTGGAATTTATATTTTTAATCCCCTAAATGAGTATATTTCCAGAAATTGATTTATGGAAACTGTTTTGGCACACTTCATCCATCAGAATTCGTGATATGCCCATTTGGACCCTTAATTTTGTATTTTTCACGTTTTAGGCCCAAAATTTGTGTTTTTAACCCAAAGAAAATTGTTAGTAAACCACTTAGCCATTTTTCTTGAAACACTTTGTATGTAGAAATATATTTGAAGCTAAAATCATTTAACACAAGATATATCTCGGTTTTGAGGGGTTTTATGGCTAGGTCCAACATTATAACACACAAATGCATACATATAAGCATGGAAATCATACAAGGCATACAAAACACATATAGATCTACACTTTCACTTGTACCCCCCCCCACAAAACTCATAAAAACAGAAAATAGGGGGTATGAAGCTCACCTTGGGTGTGGGGGCTCGGTTTTGCAAAGAAAATGGAAAGAAAATGAAGTGATTTTTGGCCTTAGCTCCCTTTGATGAAGATCTCGAGTTTGAGATGGTTCTAGGATGCAAGATCACGATTTTTGCATAGATTAGGAAAGGATTTTGATAAAACAAAGAATTTAATTCATAGATCCAAGCACTTCTTACCTTAGATGAAGAATTTTGTGGGAAAAGCCTCCTTGAGAAGCTCTTGATTCTCGAAATTTTTGAAGAAGGGGGAAGGAGATGTTCTTCAAGATTTAGAGAGAGTAGAATAGATTTTTGTGAGTGTGTGTGTGTGTTGTGTTTGGCCGAGAGCAAGAAGAAAGAGAAGAGAAAAGGTTGAGTTGACATTCCTTGATACATGTTGGTCCATGCATGGAGATATGTGGGATATTAGTGAGGTGGCAACCCAAGGTCAACTCTCCCTTTTTCCTTGGGCTTGGGCCGAGAATGGGGAGAGAAGAAAAGATTTTTGGGCTTTTTGCCCCTAAGCCCAATATTAGAAGTAGCTTGGGTGTTTATTGGCCTTATAAAATAAAATTGTGATTTTTATGCTTTAATAAACTAGATTAGGTTAATGATGGATCAAAGCTTTCAATTCATTTCATTCTAGGCCCAACATGGCCCAAAATGTTGAAATAAATTAGTGTGGGTCCAATTAGAGCCCAATTAGGGTTCTAAGCCCATGATAGTCTATTTGGAAGCTTATTGGTCCATTTGGATCCAATAAGGAAGTTCTAGTCCAAGGTGTACCTAAACAAGAACCTTTAGGGTTTCCAATTGTTTGATGACTATTTGTAGTACTTGTATGATGTATTTGATTGAAGTTTTTGATTCACATTAGCTTGAATGTATAGATTACATGACACAAAATTTCCAGTTGTGACAAGTCTAAAGCTTTAGCATAACACAAGGGTCGGTTTTGGCTTCGTTTCGGGAGTTTACCGCCCAAGAACACATTGGGGAGTAAACTCCTAGATCTAATGATTTATCCATCTAAATCATGTTATAAGCATCTAATAAGCATTATAACACTACTAGAAAGAGTTACTCACGTTTTGGTATAAAAACCCGAAGATCCGTGAGAGAGAAAATGGCTTTTCTCTAGGTGGAAATGTGAATAATGAATGAATTTGGTTCAGAATTCTATTTATAGTCCTGAGATATTTTTGCAGAAAGTATTTTTATTCCTGAAATGATCTCTAATATAATAGAGTATTGGAATAACAGTGTTGCACAAAACCCTAGTGCACCTACTCTCCTGATATTTCCTGAAGTGTAAACCCTGAATTACTCAAACTTACGCGAAAAAGTTTGAAAATTAACAGTGACCGCTGTAACTTCTATTGAAGTGATATAGATTGTACATAATGGAAATTTCGGGTTGTCACATCATCCCCCCGTTAGAAGGAATTTCATCCCGAAATTAGAATTTAAGCAAGTAAGAAATTACAAATAACTAAGCAAAAAGGTGAGGGTATTTCAGTTTCATCTGATCCTCACGTTCCCAAGTGAATTCCAGACCACGCTTTGCGTTCTAGCGCACCTTCACTATCGGGATACGGCTCTGCTTTGTTTGCTTGACCTCTCGGTCCATGATCTCTACTGGTTCCTCCAAGAAGTTGAGGCTGTCGTTGATCTCGATCTCGTCGAGTGGAATAAGAAGAGTCTCGTCGGATAGACACTTTTTCAAGTTTGACACGTGGAACGTAGGATGTACGTTACTGAGTTCTTTTGGTAGATTGAGCTTGTAAGCCACAGGGCCGATTCTTGCGAGAAACTCTAAAGGCCCGATGTATCTTGGATTGAGCTTCCCACGCTTTCCAAAGCATATTAAGCCCTTCCAGGGTGAGACCTTCAGTAGGACTCGGTCGCCCACCTGGAACTCCAGTGGTTTCCTACGCTTGTCGGCATAGCTTTTCTGTATGTCTCTAGAGGCTTTTAATCGTTCACGAATTTGAACGATCTTCTCAATCCATTGTCTCAACAGCATAACTCCCCCAGTTCCATTGAAGTTGTGGGGTTTGGCGTTAGTGAAGTCCTTGTAGGTGCATTCCCGAGGGTGTCCATGGCTTTCGCCGTGGTTCGAGGGTGGTGCACCTGTTCCTGATCCACTAGGGGCAGGAGAGTTGATTGCTGACACAGCAGCTGCAACTGCTGCTATGAAAGCTGCGTGGAACATATTGGCATCGAAAGGATTTGGTGTTTGAAGAGGTACAGGTGGTGGTGGAGGTGGTGGTATTGGTGCTTCGTTGTCTGGGTTCCTCCTTGGATTCCTGCGTGGCGACATCTTTAACTATACGTTTAAAAGATGATGTAATGGATAAGAATAAATGATTAATGAATGTGTCTCATGGACTAAATCCCCATAGCCCAACAACAGAAAGAATAGTATCACTAAAAGAAGAAGATAGCATTTGGATAATAATTTCCATTAGATTAGATATCCGTCAATAATACTGGAATTACAGATGTAACAAGTTCGGGAAAAATGGCCTAGAAGTAGGCCTTACATCAACCAAGATGAAAATTTTGACAGAATTAAGACTAGATCAAGACCCAACAGGTCTAAGATTTATACAGATAGGAAATTAGACCAAAGTTTTACATAAACTAGGTTATATCCAAAAGATGAGTCGACGAGATTCTATTGGCGACGAGAACTGCTAGCATGAGTCCTCGATCCCGACAGTAGACGTTCAATGTCCCTTATACGCCTGTCCGACCTTGCTTGCTGAGCTCGAAGTTCCCTAACTTCCGCTTGGGTTTCAGCAAGTTCTCTCTGCAGATTTGCATTGCGGACCAGAGTCCTTTCATGAGCAGACTCTAGTTGGCGAATGTGGACAGTGTTAACACCAGAGTTGGCGTCAACTTCCAAGACTTGATTGATAGTCGCCTGAGCTATTATCGAGTTCCGAGAAATCCTACGCACCATGATTGGTAGGACTCTATCAGCAGAACCTCCTTCAGTGAGGTCGTAGAATCTTCGGTCTCCATTGTAAGGAATGGGCTGACCCTGTTCATGACTCCATGTAATCAAGTTAGTGGCCCACAGGGGTGTGGGTCCTTGAAACACAGGGCGAGGGTTCAGGTTTTGGTTTTGAGCATTTGGGGGTAGGTTGTTGACTTCTAGCTCCGAGTCAGAACTATCAGAGAAACCTTCAGCATGGTGATCATCCAAAGGAATTGGGTGATCATCTTCTGGTTCAGCCTCTAGCCAACCAGCATTTCCTTGTTTTAGGAAGTACGGATCGCCATGGTGGAATCCAACCATTTTAATCTACGCGAGAAAAGGGATATAAGAAATAGCTAAATAGACGAACTGACTAAGATAATTACAGTAAGACCAAATACCCCTATGGTATTTCTTTATGGTTGTGTTGGTAAGTTTTTAGACTTGTTGCCATATCACAACCATTCTTAGGCATATTCTAATCACTCCTCGGACCAGCATAGTTGATCAGGCTATGCCATTCCCAAGACTGACCATATATCCCCAGGCTTACTTGTGATATTCAACAATCGTAATACTTTTGTTCTTGTCGTTGTGACACCGATTTTAGTATGAATGCAGGCACATATACTTACTTAAATATTTTATAATTTACAAGTATAACTCTTAGATAGAGTGTTTTAATCCCATGTATTTATGGTTAGCATATCTTTTATGGGTTGATATACTTAATTCATTATAAACAATGCTCTGATACCAATCTGTCACACCCCAAAACCACGAACGGCAGAAACGTTCAGGGGTGGAGGACGTCATGTACAGTATCACAACAGTGTAATATAATAAAGAAGCAACAACATCATCCATTGCATTATAAGTAAAGTTTAATACATATGTGTTCTTTCATTGTAATAAGACACCAAAAATATACAATCAAAATAAAAGACGAGACTTGTCTGCTCCGTCTTCTCAAAACCTGGCCTCCGTACCTGTCTACTGATGACCTGAGAATACAAGTTATTTTGAAAGCGAGTATCAGCTTTAAAGCTGGTGAATTCATAAGTATATAAATGTCATTGCCTTGTTTCTGAAAATCTGTTATGAAAGCCATGTAAACCTTTAAATGAAAATGTTGATGTACGTATAAAAACCCTAGAAAATCCCTTATTTTCTATCAGTTTGAGATGTGGTCTTCTACCAAGACCCGAATGTTTTGTTTGTAAAATGATAGTTTTTCCTTCTTTTGACTACTACATACAATACCTAGTCTAACTCATCGCTTATGTGAATATATCACAAAATAAAGTAAATAGGAAAATATAACCATGAAAGTATTACACTTGGGTTACCCGGGGATAACACAACATCGCTGAAGCGAAAGCTATAACCTAATGAACATGCGAAGATGGTTCAATTTAACCTCTGTGGCAAACAGTAGATTCCAGGAATGGTTAGTCCCGTAACTGTCTCCTAATATATGTAATAACAACCCAATGAACATCCTAAGATTGTCCAATTAACCTCTGTGGCGAACAGTAGGTTCCAGGAATGGTTAGTCCCGTAACTGACTCTACCTTGCTATAAGCGAAATAGATAACCTAATGAACATCCAAAGATTGTCCAATTAACCTCTGTAGCGAACAATAGGTTCCAGGAATGGTTAGTCCCGTAACTGACTCCCGTTGAACTGGGATGGGCAGGATGATTTACTGAAGGTACTAATAATTCATCCTAATGAACCGAGGTTCAGATATTCATGTAAGTATACACAGGTCGATGTATCTACGTAAAGGTATTCATGTAATGTGTTCATGTAAGCATGTTCATGTATCATGTAAGCATATGTAAAGGTACTCATGTATCAGGTAATGTACTAGTAAAGACTCATGAATGAACTGACTCTTGTGTGATTCCTTGTAATAGAAGTAACGTTTGATATCATCAAATTATCCCTATGATAATTTACTGTAATATAACTGGTTGATCATGTAGGTTTATACACTCTTACTACTCAAGGGTGTGGGAAACTAAATGAAAGATGTAAACTATAACATCAATAAACATATAAGAACATAAGTGTATATGCATAGTTTAGTTCAAGAATGTAAAATGGTTTTGTAAGACATCTTATGGGTTTTGAACAATAATTAACAATGACTTGATGTCGTTTTAATAAACATTTCAAAGGTAAAACATTTGGTAACAATGTGTTTTTAAGATGTAAAACCATTTCATGCATCACATTTTGTAGCATGTGAAATCTGTTAAATGACAAACATAGTTATAAAATACATGTCAATGATTAAATAACATGTTTGTTTCTACCTGTATCCCCCCCCATTAAAGCATTTAAAATCATTTAAAATATTGATTAGGGGTATGAACTCACCTGTAGTTGGTGATTGGGATGAACTGAACGGTATAGGATGGCTAGGTGTCAAGCGAGGACTTGTGCACACACTAAGATACTAATGAACATATAATCACACATATATGCACTCAATTAGACTCAAATGACTAATTGATAATGTAAAGACATCCTAGACATAATAAACACTTTATATAAGTGTTTTAAGCCTTAAGGATTGCATCTAAGCTATTGTGGGACAAGGTATTTGTGCTTAGGGTTCCAAAGGACCCTATATAAGAGTTTACTCCCCATAAACCATCACACATGGAGTTTACGGTTGTAAACTCTTGAGTTTACGGCCGTAAACTCCCAAACATGTGTGTTTGGTGTGTTTTGAAGTCCCAAATGCTTTCTAGAATTATTCTAACTTGGTGGTTCCATTCTTGAAGGGGTTTAAGGTCTAGAAATACTCCAAATAGGAGTTTACGGCCTCAAGGCCATTCCCCTCGGATTTTACGGCCGTAAACTCCCTTGGGGTGTTGTTTTTGTTGCTTTCAAGCCTCTTGCACTTGTGGTATATGTTTTAGACTTTTATTCCTAGCATATGAAGGCATGAGGCACACCTTGGTGCCCTTTGTAGGAGTTTACGGCCCAAGAACCATGTCTTGGCCGTAAACTCACTTTGTTAAGTGATTTTGATGTGGTTTGGTCCCTCCATTAAGTGGGTAACACTTTCTTATAAAGGTCTAGAGCTTTAGGTGTCATAAAAACACCCCTATTGTCCATTTCAATGGAGTTTACGGCCTAAGATACACTTGGGCCGTAAACTCTCATTTGTTGGTGTTCTTTAATGTGTTTAAGGCTTTAGATTCAATGGGAACTAGTCTAGATAAGAGCCTTAATGATTTAGAGGCCTTAAAACACCATTTTGAGGTTTGAAAATGGAGTTTACGGCCTATGATATTCTTGGGCCGTAAACTCCCAAACTTGGGTGGATTTATGGATGTTTTCTTGTCCCTAACATGCATACATAATAGTCTAAAGCTTTAGCATAACACAAGGGTCAGTTTTGGCTTCGTTTCGAGAGTTTACCGCCCAAGAACACCTTGGGGAGTAAACTCCTAGATCTAATGATTTATCCATCTAAATCATGTTATAAGCATCTAATAAGCATTCTAACATTACTAGAAAGAGTTACTCACGTTTTGGTATAAAAACCCGAAGATCCGTGAGAGAGAAAATGGCTTTTCTCTAGTTGGAAATGTGAATAATGAATGAATTTGGTTTAGAATTCTATTTATTATCCTGAGACATTTTTGCAGAAAGTATTTTTATTCCTGAAATGATCTCTAATATAATAGAGTGTTGGAATAACAGTGTTGCACAAAACCCTAGTGCACCCACTCTCCTGATATTTCCTGAAGTGTAAACCCTGAATTAGTCAAACTTACGCGAAAAAGTTTGAAAATTAACAGTGACCACTATAACTTCTATTGAAGTGATATAGATTGTACATAATGGAAATTTCGGGTTGTCACATCATCCCCCCGTTAGAAGGAATTTCGTCCCGAAATTAGAATTTAAGCAAGTAAGAAATTACAAATAACTAAGCAAAAAGGTGAGGGTATTTCAGTTTCATCTGATCCTCATGTTCCCAAGTGAATTCCGGTCCACGCTTTGCGTTCCAGCGCACTTTCACTATCGGGATACGGCTCTGCTTTGTTTGCTTGACCTCTCGGTCCATGATCTCTACTAGTTCCTCCAAGAAGTTGAGGCTGTCGTTGATCTCGATCTCGTCGAGTGGAATAACAAGAGTCTCATCGGATAGACACTTTTTCAAGTTTGACACGTGGAACGTAGGATGTACGTTACTGAGTTCTTTCGGTAGATTGAGCTTGTAAGCCACAGGGCCGATTCTTGCGAGAAACTCTAAAGGCCCGATGTATCTTGGATTGAGCTTCCCACGCTTTCCAAAGCGTATTAAACCCTTCCAGGGTGAGACCTTCAGTAGGACTCGGTCGCCCACCTGGAACTCCAATGGTTTCCTACGCTTGTCGGCATAGCTTTTCTGTCGGTCTCTAGAGGCTTTTAATCGTTCACGAATTTGAACGATCTTCTCAATCCACTGTCTCAACAGCATAACTCCCCCAGTTCCATTGAAGCTGCGGGGTTTGGCGTTAGTGAAGTCCTTGTACGTGCATTCCCGAGGGTGTCCATGGCTTTCGCCGTGGTTCGAGGGTGGTGCACCTGTTCCTGATCCACTAGGGGCAGGAGTGTTGATTGCTGACACAGCAGCTGCAACTGCTGTTGTGAAAGCTGCGTGGAACATATTGGCATCGAAAGGATTTGGTGTTTGAAGAGGTACAGGTGGTGGTGGAGGAGGTGGTATTGGTGCTTCGTTGTTTGGGTTCCTCCTTGGATTCCTGCGTGGCGGCATCTTTAACTATACGTTTAAAAGATGATGTACTGGATAAGAATAAATGATTAATGAATGTGTCTCATGGACTAAATCCCCATAGCCCAACAACAGAAAGAATAGTATCACTAAAAGAAGAAGATAGCATTTCGATAATAATTTCCATTAGATTAGATATCCGTCAATAATACTGGAATTACAGATGTAACAAGTTCGGGAAAAATGGCCTAGAAGTAGGCCTTACATCAACCAAGATGAAAATTTTGACAGAATTAAGACTAGATCAAGACCCAACAGGTCTAAGATTTATACAGATAGGAAATTAGACCAAAGTTTTAGATAAACTAGGTTATATCCAAAAGATGAGTCGACGAGATTCTATTGGCGACGAGAACTGCTAGCATGAGTCCTCGATCCCGACAGTAGACGTTCAATGTCCCTTATACGCCTGTCCGACCTTGCTTCCTGAGCTCAAAGTTCCCTAACTTCCGCTTGGGTTTCAGCAAGTTCTCTCTGCAGATTTGCATTGCGGACCAGAGTCCTTTCATGAGCAGACTCTAGTTGGCGAATGTGGACAGTGTTAACACCAGAGTTGGCGTCAACTTCCAAGACTTGATTGATAGTCGCCTGAGCTATTATCGAGTTCCGAGACATCCTACGCACCATGATTGGTAGGACTCTATCAGCAGAACCTCCTTCAGTGAGGTCGTAGAATCTTCGGTCTCCATTGTAAGGAATGGGCTGACCCTGTTCATGACTCCATGTAATCAAGTTAGTGGCCCACAGGGGTGTGGGTCCTTGAAACACAGGGCGAGGGTTCAGGTTTTGGTTTTGAGCATTTGGGGGTAGGTTGTTGACTTCTAGCTCCGAGTCAGAACTGTCAGAGAAACCTTCAGCATGGTGATCATCCAAAGGAATTGGGTGATCATCTTCTGGTTCAGCCTCTAGCCAACCAACATTGCCTTGGTTTGGGAAGTACGGATCGCCATGGTGGAATCCAACCATTTTAATCTACGCGAGAAAAGGGATATAAGAAATAGCTAAATAGACGAACTGACTAAGATAATTACAGTAAGACCAAATACCCCTATGGTATTTCTTTATGGTTGTGTTGGTAAGTTTTTAGACTTGTTGCCATATCACAACCATTCTTAGGCATATTCTAATCACTCCTCGGACCAGCATAGTTGATCAGGCTATGCCATTCCCAAGACTGACCATATATCCCCAGGCTTACTTGTGATATTCAACAATCGTAATACTTTTGTTATTGTCGTTGTGACACCGATTTTAGTATGAATGCAGGCACGTATACTTACTTAAATATTTTATTATTTAAAAGTATAACTCTGAGATAGAGTGTTTTAATCCCATGTATTTATAGTTAGCATATCTTTTATGGGTTGATATACTTAATTCATTATAAACAATGCTCTGATACCAATCTGTCACACCCCAAAACCACGAACGGCAGAAACGTTCAGGGGTGGAGGACGTCATGTACAATATCACAACAGTGTAATATAATAAACAAGCAACAACATCATCCATTGCATTATAAGTAAAGTTTAATACATGTGTGTTCTTTCATTGTAATAAGACACCAAAAATATACAATCAAAATAAAAGACGAGACTTGTCTGCTCCGTCTTCTCAAAACCTGGCCTCCGTACCTGTCTACTGATGACCTGAGAATACAAGTTATTTTGAAAGCGAGTATCAGCTTTAAAGCTGGTGAATTCATAAGTATATAAGTGTCATTGCCTTGTTTCTGAAAATCTGTTATGAAAGCCATGTAAACCTTTAAATGAAAATGTTGATGTACGTATAAAAACCCTAGAAAATCCCTTATTTTCTAACAGTTTGAGATGTGGTCTTCTACCAAGACCCGGATGTTTTGTTTGTAAAATGATAGTTTTTCCTTCTTTTGACTACTACATACAATACCTAGTCTAACTCATCGCTTATGTGAATATATCACAAAATAAAGTAAATAGGAAAATATAACCATGAAAGTATTACACTTGGGTTACCCGGGGTAACACAACATCGCTGAAGCGAAAGCTATAACCTAATGAACATCCGAATATGGTTCAATTTAACCTCTGTAGCAAACAGTTGATTCCAGGAATGGTTAGTCCCGTAACTGTCTCCTAATATATGTAATAACAACCCAATGAACATCCTAATATTGTCCAATTAACCTCTATGGCGAACAGTAGGTTCCAGGAATGGTTAGTCCCGTAACTGACTCTACCTTGCTATAACTGAAATAGATAACCTAATGAACATCCGAAGATTGTCCAGTTAACCTCTGTAGCGAACAATAGGTTCCAGGAATGGTTAGTCCCGTAACTGACTCCCGTTGAACTGGGATGGGCAGGATGATTTACCGAAGGTACTAATAATTCATCCTAATGAACCGAGGTTCAGATATTCATGTAAGTATACACAGGTCGATGTATCTACGTAAAGGTATTCATGTAATGTGTTCATGTAAGCATGTTCATGTATCATGTAAGCATATGTAAAGGTACTCATGTATCAGGTAATGTACTAGTAAAGACTCATGAATGAACTGACTCTTGTGTGATTCCTTGTAATAGAAGTAACGTTTGATATCATCAAATTATCCCTATGATAATTTACTGTAATATAACTGGTTGATCATGTAGGTTTATACACTCTTACTACTCAAGGGTGTGGGAAACTAAATGAAAGATGTAAACTATAACATCAATAAACATATAAGAATATAAGTGTATGTGCATAGTTTAGTTCAAGAATGTAAAATGGTTTTGTAAGACATCTTATGGGTTTTGAACAATAATTAACAATGAATTGATGTCGTTTTAATAAGCATTTCAAAGGTAAACATTTGGTAACAATGTGTTTTTAAGATGTAAAACCATTTCATGCATCACATTTTGTAGCATGTGAAATCTGTTAAATGACAAACATAGTTATAAAATACATGTCAATGATTAAATAACATGTTTGTTTCTAACTGTATCCCCCCCATTAAAGCATTTACAATCATTTAAAATATTGATTAGGGTATGAACTCACCTGTAGTTGGTGATTGGGACGAATTGAACGGTATATGATGGCTAGGTGTCAAGCGAGGACTTGTGCACACACTAAGATCCTAATGAACATATAATCACACATATATGCACTCAATTAGACTCAAATGACTAATTGATAATGTTAAAACATCCTAGACATAATAAACACTTTATATAAGTGTTTTAAGCCTTAAGGATTGCATCTAAGCTATTGTGGGACAAGGTATTTGTGCTTAGGGTTCCAAAGGACCCTATATAAGAGTTTACTCCCCATAAACCATCACACATGGAGTTTACGGTTGTAAACTCTTGAGTTTACGGCCGTAAACTCCCAAACATGTGTGTTTGGTGTGTTTTGAAGTCCCAAATGCTTTCTAGAATTATTGTAACTTGGTGGTTCCATTCTTGAAGGGGTTTAAGGTCTAAAAATACTCCAAATAGGAGTTTATGGCCACAAGGCCATTCCCCTTGGATTTTACGGCCGTAAACTCCCTTGGGGTGTTGTTTTTGTTGCTTTCAAGCCTCTTGGACTTGTGGTATATGTTCTAGACTTTTATTCCTAGCATATGAAGGCATTAGGCACACCTTGGTGTCCTTTTTAGGAGTTTACGGCCCAAGACCCATGTCTTGGCCGTAAAATCATTTTGTTAAGTGATTTTGATGTGGTTTGGTACCTCCATTAAGTGGGTAACACTGTCTTGTAAAGGTCTAGGGCTTTAGGTGTCATAAAAACACCCCTTTTGTCCATTTCAATGGAGTTTACGGCCTAAGATACATTTGGGCCGTGAACTCTCATTTGTTGGTGTTCTTTGATGTGTTTAAGGCTTTAGATTAGATTGGAACTAGTCTAGATAAAAGCCTTAATGATTTAGAGGCCTTAAAACACCATTTTGAGGTTTGAAAATGGAGTTTACGGCCTATGATATTCTTGGGCTGTAAACTCCCAAACTTGGGTGGATTTATGGATGTTTTCTTGTCCCTACCATGCATACATAATAGTCTAAAGCTTTAGCATAACACAAGGGTCGGTTTTGGCTTCGTTTCGGGAGTTTACCGCCCAAGAACACCTTGGGGAGTAAACTCTTAGATCTAATGATTTAGCCATCTAAATCATGTTATAAGCATCTAATAAGCATTCTAACACTACTAGAAAGAGTTACTCAAGTTTTGGTATAAAAACCCGAAGATCCGTGAGAGAGAAAATGGCTTTTCTCTAGTTGGAAATGTGAATAATGAATGAATTTGGTTCAGAATTCTATTTATAGTCCTGAGATATTTTGGCAGAAAATATTTTTATTCTGAAATGATCTCTAATATAATAGAGTGTTGGAATAACAGTGTTGCACTAAACCCTAGTGCACCCACTCTCCTGATATTTCCTGAAGTGTAAACCCTGAATTACTCAAACTTACGCGAAAAAGTCTGAAAATTAACAGTGACCACTATAACTTATATTGAAGTGATATAGATTGTACATAATGGAAATTTCGGGTTGTCACAAAGCCCGAAGAAAAAATTATTCAGGCTTTTGATCGATTTAATGATCTTCTTAGTAAGATGATAAAGCATAGGATCGAAAGAAAGGTTATTGAGCAGAAGATTACCTTCATGAATGGTCTTAGATTTGAATGGATGGCAATTGTGTCTATTGTGAAGGCACATGAACAATTCAAATCCTATTCTCTAGCGAAGCTGGTGGAATTCTAAAGTCTCATGAGAGTGTTGTGTCAAAGGAAATGAATGTGGTTTCCAGCATAGGTTTGTTAGCTCTAATCTCCAAGGGAAAAAGTGAAGTTGAAGAAGAAGAAGAGTTAGATCCTGCTGACTATGATCTAACTGGTGAAGAATGCGCTTTGATGGTGTCCAATTCGAGAAAGTTTATCAAACGAAAGTTCCCCGCCAATATGAACCGAAAATGGAAGGGAAGTTACAATTCTGAAAAGGTGAAAGAGGAACCGAAGATGGTTTCTAAGACTGAAGAATCAAAAAGGAAACAAAGATTGGTGGTGACTTAGGTTTTGATTGCCATTATTGTGGAGGCAAGAATCATTTTGCCAAAGATTGCATGCTGAGGAAAACATCCGAAAGCGTTGACGAAGACGATGAAGTAGCGAACCTCCTAAGACGATTAGAGGAGATCAAGAAAAAGAAATCAACAAATAATAATAATACCATGAATTCTTTAATTGTGTAGGGTACTGGTGATGACAATGAGTCTGGTGTAGTTCAGGTGTGGTCCACAGATTCAGAGGACGAAGAAGTAAGAAAGCTCACTCATGGCAAGGCTCTACTAGTGAAAGAAGAAAAGGTTGAGGGAAGATGTTTGATGGTGACGGTTGGTATGTCACAAATGCGAGGATACACAACCGATGGTGGACTGGATGACAAGAAGGAGCGAGAGGAAAAATGTTACGCTGCGAAACCTGTTAGTGCGCAGATCAACGAATGTGATGAGTTGATCAAGAAGGTACAAAATATTCTTATTTCTCTGAAAATACCCATCACAAACTATGAAAAGGAAATAAATGGATTAAAATCTAAATTTTCTAGTTTAAGGGGCAGTCTGACCCAAACTCGTGTCACAAACTCTAACCAGACTGATCAAATTAGTAGGGTATCGTCGAAGAGTGAGGATGAAATAATTAGGTCTAGGGATGAAATAATCTATTTGCAACGAGACAATATTAAGCTTTTAAAACAACTAAATGTTTTTTGTTTGATTGCTAAAAGAATATATTTTAATATTACTCGGTTACATCTCGATTGTGAAATAGGAAAGAAGATACATAACATGATTTTACCCTTCCTTGAGCTACAGGAGGATGAAGTCGAGGCCGAAGCTTAAAACTGTGAAAATGTTGTATCTTCTGATGAAATATCTCCCACCTAAAAAATTGGTCTTGACAAAATAGAGTCCTACATAAAGTCAAAAGACCATAAGGACATGCTCAAAAATCTGTTGGATGAAAACGACAAACTAAAACTACAGAAATTTGACTCGTTTAATGCCAAGTTGAGTTCAGAAAATAAAATTGATGTTGAAAATGCATCTGAACTTAATGAGGATGATAACATGAGTGAAATATCTGTAGAGGATGAGGCTGACTGCTCAAAATTTGTCAAGAGCGAACCTGAAAACCACAAAAATCTGATATCTCAAAATTCAGTTGAGTTTGCTCGTATATCCAGAGATAAGAGCAAAGTACTTAAAGAAAAATCAGTTGTATACCAAAAAGTCCAACCTACTCCTAATCAGGTCTATAAGGTTACTGGAGTAACTGAACATCAACCAGCCGAACTCATAGCGTTAGTAAAAAAAGATAATGTTGATGGTTGTGATGACTTCTTCTTGTCTACTCCAATTGACAACGTTGAAGAAACTGTTGACCTATAGGGGAAAACATCTTGGAAAGTTAAGGGGAGCTATGTGGCAGAACCACTTGAAAAGCCTGATAATTTTGATGTACCAAGCACTAGTGGTACAAAAGAGGTTCGAGTTGAACCAGTCAAAGAGGCATGCGAAACCTCATCTATAAAGAGCGAAACGCATGCTCAAAGACTGAAGCAGAAAGCTAACATCCACAAGACCCCGAAACAGGTGTAAGAACGAAAGCACAAACGTAACTTGAGATATAAGAAAAATCTCACTGAAAGGAAATAATTTGGGCGATCCCAGAATCCTCAGTACGTTAGGTACGAAAAGACAAACAAGTCGCAAGGAGAAACAAGAGCCAATTCCACTTCACGAAATCAATCTTTCTCACAAGGAAAGAACAACCGAAATAAGGATTTCATCTACTACCATGAAAACAACCGAAGGCATAGGATCAGTTTACAAAATCACAACAACTGAAAGGAAAGTTTCGGGCATTAGATGATAAACAACCGAAAGGGTACTTTCAGTCCCCATAGTAAAACAGACCGAAAGGGTAATTTCGGTCCCTGGGGGATGACAACCGGAAGGAAGCTTGCGGTCCTCGACATGTAAGCAACTGAATGGACGGGTTCGGTCCCAAGTCTACTTCTGAGAAGAACCGAAGGTAAAATAGTTTCCGTTCTCAACCAAGGAAGAGCAATAACCAAAGGTCTAACTTTGTTTCTAAATCTCCTTCTTCTTATTCTCGTTCTCAATCAACAAAAGACTCAAATGGGAAAGGAAAGCTCTTTCCAGAAGACGAAAGACGCTCGAAAGAGACCCGAAAGCATGCAGACGTTAAAACCACAAATCCTACGTCTAAATCAAATGAGTCCAAATCGAATAAAATCAAAGTTTTTACGGTCAAGAGAAAAGATCAAAATCATTAATAAAAAGAACTTATCTGATTAATGTTTCTCTTACAACTCTCTATTATGTAATAGGCTCACAAGGACCCAAGAAGCTTTGGGTTCCTAAATCTGCTTGATATTTTGCAGGTTATTCGTGACGAGCAATTTGACAAAGGATAGTACATTGACAACGGCTGCGCGCGTCACATGACAGGAAGAAGGGAAGAACTGAGGGAGTTTCGGTCCTTCAAAGATAGTGGAATAGTGAAATACGACAACAATTCGTTCGGAACAATGAAAGGCTATGGTATGATTACAAATGGTGACTTCTCCATAAGAAAGGTAGCATATGTTGAAGGATTACAGCACAACCTCATCAGTGTCTCACAACTGGTGGCTGGTACCAGTTTAAAGGTTTCCTTTGATGATGAAGGCTTAGAAAGTTGTTGAAAAGAAGTCGAATAATATTCTGCTGAAATCGAAGAGAAAGGGAGAGATGTACCCTCTAAATCTCAATCCAATTCGAGGGAAACCAGTTGTTTGCCTGCTAACGAATGCACACTCAGATGAAAGCTAGTTATGGCATCGAAGGCTCTGACATCTCAATTTCAAAAACATCAATAAGCTGGTGCTTGGAGATCACGTTCGAGGTCTTCCTGTTCTAAAATTTGACAAAGAACATTTGTGTGCAGCTTGAGAAATGGGAAAGCAAAGTCGACAAAGTCATCCTACTATACTCAACACAAAACTGATAGAAACACTAGAGCTACTACACATCGATCTCTGTGGTCCTTCTTCAATCGAAAGCATTGGTGGAAACAAGTATATCCTTTTTGTTGTAGACGATTTCTCTCGCTTCACATGGGTATTTTTCATGAAGCAAAAATCAGAGGCCACTCCCAAGCTCAAACTCTTTATAAAACAAGTAGAGGTTCAAATACGAAAAGTGTTTCGTAACGTGAGAAGAGACAATGGCATTAAATTCAAAAATAAGGTTTTCAAAGACTTTCTAGTGGAGAGGGGAACGATTCATAACTTTTCTGCTCCATACACTTCACAATAAAATGAAATCGTTGAAAGGAGAAATCGTTCTTTGTGTGAAACAGCCCGAACCATGCTGAACTTTGCTTCCTTACCTTTGTATTTCTGGGTTGATGCTATTGCTGCTGCTTGCTACATGCAGAACAGATCGTATCTGAACAAGCGCTTCTCAATCACTCCTTATGAGATCTTAAACAACCGAAAGCCATATTTGAGGTTATTTCATGTGTTCGGTTCAAGATGCTTTATCTCCAACTCAAAGGAGAACTGAAACAAGTTTGATGTAAAGGCCGATGAAGGGATCATTTTGGGCTACTCCTTGAACTCAAAGGCATATAGGGTTCTGAAAAACGTTCAAATAAAATTGAAGAAACCTACTATCTTACTTTCGAAGATAACTATGTCAAGAAGTTGAAGGCAACTGAAGGTACTATGCAAGAAATCTTTCCACAACAAGGTCAAGTGACGGTGCCAAATTTAAATCTTTTTGAGCAATACACACTGCTTTTCGGTGAACCAGAGAGAGCTATTAATTCTGAATCCAAGGATAAAGATAACCATGTCAACAATCTGAAGCAAATCATCGATGACGCTGAAAAGAAGATGGTAGAAGAACAACCGAAAGAAACTGAAAAGTTAGTGACAAGAGAACCTCCAAAAGATAATTCACATGTTCAGGGGGAGATTTCGTCTTCATCAGATAATTCTAAGCCACCAGTACAGGGGGAGAATCAGTCCTCATCAAGTCCAACCGAAAGTCCAATCGAAAGGGATTGTTCTGAACCAGACATCAAACTCATATCATCATTTGAGGGGGAGAATGCAAATACGAATGATGATGATACTCAATCAAAATTTGAAGAACAAATAAACATAGAACTGGATCCCTCTTGTGATCCAAATTACCCTCCTCTCATCAAATAGACCAAAGATCATCCTCAAAGTCAAATTATTGGAGAATCATCCGAAAAGGTCTTAACTCGATCACAACTGAAAGCGAAACAGGCTGCATTATTCTCTCAAGTAGAATTTTATATGTTCAACTTGTTCATGTCCAAAGTTGAACCGAAGACGGTGAATATAGCCCTTGATCATTCCGATTGAGTTCAAGCTATGCAAGATGAGATGAATGAGTTTGAATGAAACAAAGTATGACGACTAATTCGAACTCCAAAGGATGCCTCGGTTGTAGGACTAAAGTGGGTTTTCAGGAATAAGATGGACAAGGAAGGAAAATTAATTCGCAACAAGGCTCGGTTGGTTGTGAAAGGCTATTTTCAAGAAGAAGGCATATATTATGAAGAGACCTTTGCTCCAGTTGCAAGATTAGAATCGGTTCGAATCTCTCTTGCTTATGCTGCACACAAAAATTTCGAAGTCTTTCAAATGGACGTGAAGTGTGCCTTTATCAATGGAGAACTTAAAGAGACGTTGTATGTAGAGCAACCGCCAGGCTTCATGAACGAGAAGTATCTAGATTACTGCTACATTCTCGACAAGGCAGTATATGGCCTGAAGCAGGCTCTTAGAGCATAGCATGAAACCCTTACTTGATTCCTGAAAATGTCTAAATTCAAATAAGGTTCGGTTGATCCAACCTTCTTTCATAAGAAAGAGGGTAACCACCTTATGATAGTCCAAATTTATGTTGATGATATCATCTTCGGCTCCACGAATCCTAGCCTAACAACTGAATTGAAGAAGTTGATGGAAACTAAATTTGAGATGAGCTCAATGGGCCCGATTAACTTTTTCCTTGGCTTGAATATTAGATCGGGACCCGAAGGCATTTTTATCAATCAGGAGGTCTATAAAAAGACATTACTTGCCAAGTTAGGGATTCTGGTCGACTCAAAGGTGAAGGTTCATATGGCATTTGGCACTAAGCTTACACCATCATTGGAGAAACCTGTTGTTGACATGACGCTTTGTCGTTAGATGATTGGGTTACTGATGTAGCTTACAACCAATAGGCCAGATATTATGTCTTCAGTCTGCTATTGTGCCCGATTTCAAGCTAACCCACGCGAGCCTCACACGTTGGTAGTGAAGAATATTTTTCGCTATCTGAAGCGAACCACCTCTCTCGGTCTATGGTATCCAGCCAACTCAGGATTCTTTGTCCAAGCATTCTCAAATGCTGACCTAGGGGGATGTAGATTGGATTGTAAAAGCACTACTGGACGATGCCAATTTCTTGATGGCAAATTAGTAAGTTGGCAATCAAAGAAACAAACATGTGTTTCTCTCTCCACAGCCGAAGCTGAATACATAGCCGCAGCATGATGTACTTCTCAGGTCGTTTGTATACAAAGTCAACTTAGAGACTATGGCCTGAACATGAAGAAAATCTCACTATATTGTGACTCAAAAAGTGCAACTAGGATTTGTCATAACCCAGTGCAACACTCAAAGCTGAAGCACATAGCACTGCGGTATCACTTTATCAAATATCATGTGGAAGATGGTAACGTAGAGATTCATTTTGTTAGAACCACTGATCAATTAGCAGATATCTTTACTAAGGCCTTACCTGAAGTAAGTTTCAATAAGATCCTACAAGGCCTAGGAATGATGGAAGTTGATTCTATACCGAAATCGGCTTCGCTTCATTAAAGGTTGGAAGCGAAATTGAGAGAACGCTCGGTCTATTTCAGGTTCGGTTCACACAGGAACCGAAATGAACCGAATGCTCGGTCTATTTCGGGTTCGGTCCTACTGAACTCGGTTCACTTTATTTTTTAGAACGAATTTCGGTTGTATACTTTTGTACACTCTTTTACATTCTTATTTTTATGTTTTTCTTTTACATTTTTTTTTATTTTCATAAAATCCAAAAATAATTTTCTTTCTTTTTTTTATTTCTTTTTCTTTAGAATTTTCTCACAAAATAAAAAAAATATTTTCTTTCATTTTATTTTATCTTTCTCATGGTTTCATGTATAAAAGTTATTCTCGATGATGGAGCTGGAGCAGGTATAAATTCTTATCTATGTATTGGTTAAGTGTCCTTAGAAGCATGTTGTTGCATGTTGACCGAAGCCTCAAAAGATTTTGAGTGAAGTGTTAATGACTTGATATATACAAATCATGTCTTCGCAATTAGGCTATTAAATTCACTCTAATCATGAGCTACCTTACTCTTCTCATATTGAGCTTACAGTTTTCTGGTTGGTCCTACTTTTATAGCAGAGGTACATTCGGCTCCTTAACCACCAACAACATTTTTCTCCATCACATTTCATATCATGAACGTAACCCTTGAGACTCTCAACAATTACTACTGAGGTTTATGGTTACACAACATTTGTGTTTATGATCTTAGTTTCGTGTTACTATGTACTAAGTGAATCCCAAAATTCTATACCCATAATGAATTTACGGTGAGCAATTAATATGTTCTAATTTTCACCAATGAATTAACGAAACCACTCTATGTGGAGGTACCCCAAAATCTCCTTTTATTTTGTGAGATCCTTTTGAAATCGTCTATCATGAAGACTTTTTTTCCCCAAGTATCCAATTTTTTTTTTGATATTTCTTATTGAATATTCAACAAGTCACTAAATATGTTTCTAACCTACTTGTTCAATAGGCCACATTGGTCTCGTAAGTACTTCGTTCTATTTTGGTCTTCTGTCAAGAACCGAAACTTGAATTGAAGTGAAAGCCACCCTTACAAGCCCTATATATAAAAGATGACTTTCGTTGCTTCTTAATAAGTACAAGATTTTATTTTAATGGGAAACCACACAGACACTTTGAAGTATCTCTTGACTTTGAAGGAAGAGATTTATGCCCGGGATCCACTGCTTTATGTCTTAATCGACATCACAATATCCCACCAAAAGTTTGATTTATTTCTTTATCTTTCACACTACTATGCACAAAAATCTTTGATTTTCCAAAAATCTGGTTCTAATCTATATAAGCTATTTTTCATTATATAGCTTCGGTTCTAAAAGAGACATGGTTATTCTCAAATGAAATGATCAAGTTGACACCGACTCATGTCCTTTATGTTGGTCACGTTTCAATTAAAGCAAAAGGGGTGAGTCAGCAATTATCCAAACGTTTGGCGATTTGAAAAAAGGCGATTTGTATGGAAAGGCGCGTGAATTTGAACAGTTGCATAAGCAAGCGTCATCAGCTACTTTATCTGGGTTGCCAGTTGTCTAATCACGCCTTTTTAGGAGTCTTTTTCCAAATTAAAGGACTCATTACTCCAGATTTCTTCTCTCTCCACAAAATCGTATATATGCGTTTTTGGTACCATCATCTTGATCTTTACCACACTCTTTCTTTCACAAGCAACAAAGCGATTTCTGGCGATTCCATTCTCACTGTTCATCTTCGTCTTCCTCAAGCTACATCAACGGCCGAATCTTCCTCTGTTCACGAAACCACTGGACGCTCTACTCTTCTCACAATCAAGTCCAACCAGAACCTGTTGATCAATCTTTCCCCGTTCCTCTACAATACTTACATGTATCAAGTTGGGGAATGTTTAAAATATTCCCTACTTGTCAATGCTCTTTCAACGGTGGAGGTTGTTCCAATGGCATGTCTCTCTTAAATTTATTCCACAGCTACGTATGACAAGGGTGCAAAGAAGATCTACTTTGGCATTCTCAACCAAAGGGCTTCGATCTCCAAGAATCATTTCGGCTCATTGCTAGGTCATTCTTACGACGATTCCATGGTGAACCCTGATTCCATCCCCAATGGTTAGCTTTTCTCGATGTTCTACAACATGGGGTACATTGAAACACTAACCACTGTCACCAGGTTCAAGAAATCATGCCTCCCTCCTCAATGGAATGGCCTTTTCACCCTTCACTTCAAGGGTCTTTCTGAATGAAGTGTTGGATCTGATGGTGCTAACCAGTCCTTCATGAATTTTCTCTACGGTTTATATACTGGCATCAACCTGGATTATGGAATGGTTCTATGGCTTCAACTTGTCTAGAGTTTGACATCTGTTTCTTGCCGCACTGAAGTCTCTTGTGTCAGGTTTTAGACGATTATCACTCAGTGGGTTATGGAGCGGTTTCATGTTCCTATCATGGAGGGATTCACTTCTCTATTCAATCACTACATATCACACCAAAAATATCATTGTCACACATCCGTCAAAGTTTCATTTCGTTGGCTCAATTCCTGAGGCCATGTACGCTTCTGTTTCTCCTGGAAGCAAAATTATCCAAGAATATACGAAGCTCCCTTCTTCTGGACCAAGGGAACTTTCTCCTGAAATGCTTAAGTCTATTGAGGAAGCAGACAAACCTGCTAAGCGTGGAAAGAAGCAAGACGCGAAAAAGGGCAAAAAAGGGGGTCTCATTCCAAAAGTTCAAACTCCAAGGAAGCGAAAGTCTGAGAAGGCAGCACCTTCCCAGCCCAAGCAGAAAAAGACCAAGAAGCCTGCTTGGAAGCTTGTCCTTTAGTCATCAAGCGTCTCCGACTCCGAGTATATCCCTACTAGACATAAACAACCCACTCCTTGCGCATTTGAGAGTGAAGCTCTGATGATGAGGGTTCGGTTCATGGTGATACCCCACCTCGATCGCCTACACCAGAGGTACAAGTTCGCTCCAAAGCACCTTCTCCACCACCTGTTTCCATACCCATTTCCTTAGCTCCCACTTTACCAGTTATCACATCGCAACCTTCTTCCACTATTCCCATTTCTACACCCATTTTTGATGAAGCCACCACTACAACCACCACGGGAGTTCAAACCAACGTATCTAATACGTGGGTTCGTCCTTCTCCACCCAAAACCCCAGTCACCACCAAACCTCTATCTCCGACCTGTTCAACCGAATCCAACACTATTCTTGGAGGTGAGGACTTGTAGTTCGAATCCACTTACTTCAGTCCTTATCGTGTCCAAAGTGATGATGATGAAGGTGCTCCTCTCACCAAGCGACACCTCAAAGTTGTGATTGATAAACTTGATCAGTTACATTCTTCACCCTCTGCTGGTCCTTACTCAGAAGCTGCTCTCAAAGCTCTGTTCTCTTCTGCAGTCAAAGAGCATGATACCTCCATCTCCAACGCAACAAAGGCTATTGATGCCTCTACCTCTCAATGCCAAAAGGCTTCGCTTGCCGTGGAAGCCTCTGTTGGATAAGGTGTCTAAGTCCATAACTTATTTGGTACATACTTGACCCGACCAGGCATGGTCCATTTGGGTTGCACTTCACCTAAACGATTTATGGATAATTTTATGAGAATTGTATGCTTACGATTTATTAATATATTATAAGTTATAATATATTAATATGAAGTCATGTTATTTAATTAGTTTTAGTCTTAAATTAATTATGAATTAATTTAGAGATTAAAAAGAAGACTGATTAAATTATGGGCTATTATATTTTATATAGTATGGGCTAATACTCATTTGTTAATGGGCTAAGCTAATATGGAAGTCCATGGATGATCCATGGAGCTTTTAACCCATGGATCCTTGGAAAGGAAAAGACATGGGTTATTAGGGTTTCACCCTAACCATGCACACTATATAAAGAAGCATATGATGCAAGAAATGTGACACTAGTAGTGTGAGACTTAGTGGTGGCTGATTCCACAAGAAAGTATACTACTCTCTCAAAGTTTTCCAAGTGTTTGTGGTGATTTGTGTTTCCATTTGAGGCATTCACACTATTGGTGCTTGGCTCTCAAACTCCAAACAATCAACCATCATCAAAAGGTATTTATTTCTACTAGTACTTTTATGATTCATAATCCTTATGTTATGCTAGTTAGGAAGAAACCTTGGAAGTTATTATTTGCATGTATTTTAGAAGAAAACATAGATCCAAGGTTTATTAGGGTTGCATGCACACTTAGGAAGTGTTGGATTGCTCAAAACCCAACATTGGTATCAGAGCCTAGGCTTGTTTTCTTGAATACTTGATGCAGATTGCTGAAAATCGAAGTTTATGTGCTATCTGCACAGTAGACTCGCCGAGTCCATGAAGGGACTCGACGAGTCCAAGACAAAATTCATCCAACTCGGCGAGTTAGTTCATGCACTCGACGAGTTGGAACCCCAGACAGCATATCTTCGAGTTTTGGTGCTGGAATTGGTCTAGAATCATTACCTTAAACTGTTTTGGACTCATAAAACCTGTTTTTGATGTGATAATGATGATGGTGGACCAATTTCAAAGTTATAATCAAAATTTCAAGTTTATATGTGTTCATATGATTCTTGAAATTGTTGATGTGGATGTTCATGTTCATATGAGTTTTGTTAGATCGTAGGAATTATTTGCAAATTGTTTGTTAGTTAATTCTTGATCTTAATGTGTTTTAATGGAATTCATAATTTTTCCTCAAGTTATGGAATTCCAAAAGTTTTTTCTTTTGAATGTTTTTTAAGAAGTCATAAGTTACACTTTTGAAGAGTTTTTCTAATAAATGCTTTTATGGACTTCATAACTTGTCCTCAAGTTATGGATTTCCAAGAGACTCTTCATTAAAAGTTTTAAACACTTAATTAAAACTCATAAGTTATGAATATCCAAAAGTTTATGAATTGTTCAAAACTTGCCCTCAAGTTATGGAATTTGTAAAGTCTCACACAAACTTTAATTCCATACCCTAGAAGTTTTAAAACTTAAAATTCTACCCTTATACTATTATAAGATTAATGGTTAATTATTATATATATGTATAAGAACAAGTCGTTTTACCGTTAGTAGGCCTCATTCACGAAGCCGGTCTATAAGGTGGGTATAAGGTTGTTGCCTATAAAATGGCAACTTAATGGGTGTCCACTCTCACCCACCGCTTGCTTGATCGGTGGAGGGTCGTTAGCCGAACGGGTAGGACAATGACTTTAAATTCTCATTAAAAGTATAACAATTATTATAAAGTAACTAAATATTTTTTTATTTAATTCCCAATCTTAGTTACTTTAGGAAAAATGTGAATTTGGTGCTAGCCCATGGAATTCACACTTTGTACCTTACCAAGTCGTTGGTGGAGCGTGTGTGGTTAACCGGCACACTAACTTGGACTAGTAAGGATCACGAAGGGTGACTTAATGTTTGTCATAGATCAATGGAGCGTGTGTGGTTAACCGGCACATTGATTGGGTGATAATATTATGGGTACCAAGTGAATTGGTATGGTTATTCACACCTTGTTTTGTGATCCTCGGCATCCCAGTCACAAAATTTGAGAGGGCACACTCGAGATTGAAACATGCCATTGAAAAGTTCAATGAATCTCAAAAGATCTAGGAATTTCAAATCCAATTAAAACCTAATAAATTATTTCGTTTTTCATGGTGGAAATTGGTGAATCGTCATTCACCTACCTTCAAATATTTTATGGCTTGGATTACGGCATCCCTCTTCCAAATTATAAAATATTGTGTTGGGTCCTAGCCTTAATATTTCATATTGGCTATTATATTAAGGACTTTGAATCAACTAACTTGATTTTCTCCCATTATAGATGTCTGGTTCAGACAACTATGATCTTCCCAAATCTCTTGAATATGGTGTCCCTCAACATCATGCTTCACTTCCTCCACCTCCTCCAATTATTCTCCCCCACCCATATGTTCTTGAAAAGTTTAAAGTCACTCAATCCCTATTGTTAAGCATAGTCTATGTTTGCTCACATCTTGGAGATAAAGTCACATATTGACAAGCCAGCAGAGTTGGGTGTCAAAGTCTCATGAAAGTTGGATGTTCAATCACTTTCTTAGTAACATAGTGAGTCTCTTTGGGACTACTATGTGGCAGACTATGACATGACCCTTAATGATATTATCTTTTTGCTTGGTGTTGTGGAATCAGCAATGATTCGGAACACCAGTAAAGCAAATTTGATTAAAAGAACAACTTCCCAAGTCTACATGGACATTGACAATGGTAGCATTGGATATCTAGAAAAGGATTTCTCTTCCCAATGGAAAGGGATCGGCCATAGTCAACTCGGTTGACCAAATGGTAAAGAGAAAGGCTAAGTCTGAGATAGTCTCATGTGCCATTACCAAAGGGTCCATGTGTTTTGTTGCCAAAGGAAGGGGCATTGGTTGTGAAGCTGCCCTATTCACCTGAAAGGTCACAAGGTTGATCAAGTCAAGAGGTTTGACTCTACTTCGGGTAAAGTCTACTGTCTAACTCTATTAAGTTCCTATTTGGAGATTCTTATTATATAATGTGAATGGGCTACATGCTGATGTTTTAAGAATCAAAGAAAAGATAGGAAGCTTAAAGTAAGTATATGTTGATTCTGATTGCGAAGGTGGGTTTCGATCGCATGGTTCGGTAATCAGAATTTTGAGTTGTTGCTTAAGAGTTATAATATATTGCTTATGAATAGATAACAACAAGGTTTTCATGTGGATTGTAAAGATAAGTTTTTCTGCAAAGTTTTAAAATAAAAGAAAAAAAGGGTTTTAATTTTATTTATTTTAAAAATATCCTTACAATGGCATCTGTGGAAAATTGTTGCTTATATGTTTCCAGTAATAGCAATATTGGAAAGTGGATTTGATTCTTTCATTTGTGGTAGTGTCTGAATTTACCAAATGAAGAAAGTTTTTCATCACCCAAGTTTCAATTGGATAGAAACTTGGAATCATACAAGTTGTATTGTATGATGAATGAGAATTTTCATCTTTGAAAACTAAGACTAATTCTTTGATCACATGTATATGTGAGTCAATTGAAGGACTAAGGAATTAGGTACACTGGGTGTGTGCTGGTCAAGGTCCACCACAAAGATTGATTTGTCATGATTTACTGAAGATTAGTAAATATGATTATACTTATAAGGTTAAGTATAATACTGTAACATTGGAAAGGTTACAATGTATGACAAAACAAACGAGAAGAATCAAATTAGGCAGAAAGATAAAAGTTTCTCAAATCTGAAAGGATGGGAGAGTACTTTAGTATCGTATTTGATGATCGTCTTAATGATTATGAAACCATATCACAAATTCATACTCTAAGGACATCTTAGTGCATTGTTATGGCTAAGAAGAGAGGTCATGAATTGTTGGATTGGTTAAGATCGAGAAGATGAGTCATACTTCGTTCCAAAACAATTCTTAGAGTCATACTCCAAGATTGTAACATTGAGTGACATAAAGTAAGGTTTAAAACACTTATCAAATGTAGTGTAAAATGTTTCTACCCTTGTACATTTGAGATTGGTAAGTTGTGATGTCGTGGATGAGACAAAGACCAACTAAGACCAATTATATGAAGTGTTAGTCTTGATAAGAATCCGCACTATCCCTTGAATATTTGTTTTGTCAAGGAATGGTTCTTGACTGGGGAAACTTATATGTTAAGGGGACAGTGGGAGCTTTAAAGATCCTGAAAGAGTTTCAAGATTTAATCAAGAGTAAAACCTGTAATTTATCACTAGCACACAACTTAAGGTTTGCAACCTATCATGTTGACATAATTCTTATTTATGTACCTACTTCAAATAAGTTGAATTTGCATGTGAGTTATCGGAGTTCAACTTGGAAGCATTGGTGGGCCTTGTGCTACCAAGGTGACAAGAAACTAAGATTGAACAAGTTTAATCCATGTAAGGCTGAATTTGTCACTAACCTTATCTTGTGATTATAGTTTTGACAAATTCACATGGATAGGAACTCATACACTATAAAATATAAGTTTCATAAGGTTTCTCTCCGATTCATGAAAATGATGGTGCGGAAACGCTTTCACTAAGTAGATTTTACGTAGATATCAATTGTGTTATTTGCATTTTCAAAAGTCGTTAGTGGAGCGCGTGTGGTTAACCGGCACACTAACATGGACTTGTGAGAAATGGCAAATGCCTAAGCAATTGAGACTATGATTACGACATCCCTTTTCATAGTCCTGAAAATTGTTTAGACAACCATGTGAGCTATCTAAGAAAGGGTGTATGAATCTAAATTTCAGAAGTCCAGCAGATTTCTTGAAATATGTCAGAGCTAGTGGGAGCATAAGTGTTATGCTGATAATCATCATGTTAGTGGGAGCATGATTATTACGTTTAGTGTTGCAAGTTAGGAATGTTAATTATAGAAAACAAAGTTTCAATTCGTGAAGTTGCAGGGGTTGAGAAGTTGTTTTGCTATAATTAAGGGAGAGGAAATTATACTTCATTTCAATTCTAAAGCTTAGATAGAGATTTTAATCATCTTTAGTCAAGAATATATATATATATATATATATATATATATATATATATATATATATATATATGAATTTTATGTTGGAATGGTTCAACTTGAAGAAATTCTATATATATTGTGTTTTCAAAATTCGATTATGATTACGACATCTCTCTTCATAGTTAAATTTTGAAAACATGGCAAATAAAAAATATTGTAGCAAAAGACTGGTCTAGTATCATGTATTTATGTAAAATATCATGAATCGTGTCCCATATGCTTCAGATATAGGATCGATTACATGTGCTATAATATTCATCTTTTCTAAATTTTCCAAATGCTTAAGGCATTGAGAAGGGAAAAGTCTAGAACTGGATATGACTAAAGTGACTAAGCAATTGTCGAGGACAAATCTGAGGTTTGCCAAAGATTGGTTGCTCAGGGAAAGTTGGAAGTATGATGTAAGTTGTCGGAAAGGCCCGTATTGACATGTTCTGAAAAAAAGTAACTCTTGTTCGGAAGTGATAGTCAAAATGGGACTATGGAAATGTCTCCATAGGTGGATGTTATTCAAACTATGTAAGATTAGAAAACCTTAATGCAAGAAGGATGTTCAAAGCAATGTACTTTGAATATGACACATCCGTTCCATAGAAGTTGACCTTCTTTGGAATACTCTGTAATGACTAGTGACAAGGTTTTGGTGACTTTGTGAATAATCGTTACAAGGGGAACATTGCATAAAAGTTTAAAATCCAACATATTTTTTGGTAAATGATAGGAATCGGGGATTCTCACATTTACAATAAGGATTTGGGATTGTGAAATGAGTATCATTGGAATCATGTTCAATTGATCTACATCACAATGTAAGGATCATAGACAAACATAGTGTGCATACTTGGAGTATGGCATAACTATTGTTTAGAAAAACAAAGTGTACATGCTAGGAGCATGGGACGACTGTTGTTTTTATTCAAGTCTTAAGTTGATTGTTTGAAACATTATACAATGAATAATGTGTAATCAATATGGTGATAAATAAAAGGTGCTTCTATTTATATTCAAAAGGGTTCTGAGACCATATTGGATTCGATTATTATTGTGTTTCACTTTGCATGTTTTGACTTCCAAAATAGCTAGGTTATTCTTTCCGAATGACTAAGTTATTTAAACACTCCACAGTCGTTCATATGTTGGAAGTAGGTATGAATCAAGACTGTCATGAATCGAGTTTGTAGATGGCTAAATGGGTTTAGTCATAGGAATGGTTGCTACAACATTCATGAGTGCTCATAAGTTATGAGTATTGGAGTAAACCCACGCTCACTTGTATCACTTCATGGAATTTATCTCGAGTGATCGTGAGACGGTAATATCATATAAATCTTCAAACCTAAAGATATGAGTTGTTACCTATGAGTTGGTTGTGCATTGATTGCATGTAAACGCATCAGTAGATGTTATAAAACGTGCCTTTATGTACAATTCAACAAGTAGTAGAACAAGCATATGAGTCGAAGTTTATCTGTTCCTTCTAGAAATAGAAGCGATATCCGGCCGGTCAGAACTAAATTGATGTGTTCGATTAAGTTCTTTGTCAAACAAATCGAAAATAGGGAAACAAACTGCTGGACAATAAGTACGACGTTGTTCCATGTATTTGTCCAGCTGATATCATGAGAACAGAGGATTATATGATCACTTATCTAAAATGGCGCTTCACAGTTCAACAGAGTTTTCGAGAGCTACGATTGTTGGTTGGTTCCTGAAGTAACATATGCAAATATTGTTATTAGAATTATCCAAGTGGGAGTCTGTTGGATAAGGTGTCTAAGTCCATAACTTATTTGGTACATACTTGACCCGACCCGACATGGTCCATTTGGGTTGCACTTCACCCAAACGATTTATGGATAATTTATGAGAATTGTATACTTACGATTTATTAATATATTATAAGTTATAATATATTAATATGAAGTCATGTTATTTAATTAGTTTTAGTATTAAATTAATTATGAATTAATTTAGAGATTAAAAAGAAGACTGATTAAATTATGGGCTATTATATTTTATATAGTGTGGGCTAATACTCATTTTTTAATGGGCTAAGCTAATATGGAAGTCCATTGATGATCCATCGAGCTTTTAACCCATGGATCCTTGGAAAGGAAAAGACATGGGTTATTAGGGTTTTACCCTAACCATGCACACTACATAAAGAAGCATATGATCCAAGAAATGTGACTCTAGTTGTGTGAGACTTAGTGGTGGCCGATTCCACAAGAAAGTATACTACTCTCTCAAAGTTTTCCAAGTGTTTGTGGTGATTTGTGATTCCATTTGAGGCATTCACACTATTGGTTCTTGGCTCTCAAACTCCAAACAATCAACCATCATCAAAAGGTATGTATTTCCACTAGTACTTTTATGATTCATAATCCTTATGCTATGCTAGTTAGGAAGAAACCTTGGAAGTTATTATTTGCATGTATTTTAGAAGAAAACATAGATCCAAGGTTTATTAGGGTTGCATGCACACTTAGGAAGTGTTGGATTGCTCATAACCCAACAGCCTCTACAAAAGACTGCAAGGAAGCGACTGCAAAAGTCAAAAAACTAATTTCACAGGCTCAAATCTTTTTATATTCTTTACAGGCAGCAGCTCAAAAAAACACACATACAGTGAATGCTTCTGTTGATTCTCTCAAACGTTCACTGGAGGCTAAGCTATCACGACATGGAGTGGGTCGCAAAGCCATTGAGGCTGCTAACGAAGAGCATCATTCTAAAGTAGATGATCGGTTAACTCAACTTGAGGCTGAGCTTGCAGTTGAAAACAAATTCATGGATGAGCTGGACAAGCAAACCTCTCAGCTCAACATTCGGAATTTAAAGCTCCGAACTGCAACTAAAGAGCTTGATGATTTAAAGTCTGAACGAGAGGTGATTCGCAGCTCCATTGGTGATGTCCATTCGATCTTGCTGCATCTCCTGGAAACCCATGACTCCATCTTAACTATCTCTATTAGATGGCACTTAGCTGAGAAGCTACGCCCAACGTTGGATATTCTAAGTAGAATTGAGGGTGTTTCGCAGACCACTGTTCTTCTGAAACAAGGGGGAGAAAATATACCAAAAGGGAAAACTGACAAAACTAAACCTCCACCCCCTCCAGAACCAAAACCTACTGCTGGACCGAAAGATAATGTAGCTTCAGCCAGTAAGGAAGAAAAGAAAAAGAAGGTTATTGGTGAAGATGATGATATTGATGACATCATTAAAGGAGGTTCTTCCAAGCCTGATAAAAAATTCAAGCCTTCTGATCAAGAGCCTCGGGAAAAGATGTATTGTTTTGAGAAAGAAATAAAAGAAAAGGAGCTCCTTGAGAAAAAGATGTCAATGTTTCCATAATGGACCATTGAATCGCTCCAGAGGGAAGTCATTGATGAACCGAGTACTCACTGGCTTGAACCTATTTTGTCGTTCGGTCTTGAGAACTCGAACGGCGCTAAATTCGATATGCCAATCAACCGAAAGGAATTCATCTTCCATTGTTTTACCTCAACTACTGTGATTCCCTCTCCAGACCCAAAGGTTGATCAGGACTTATTGGAATTTTATCTGGAGTTCGCTTAGCCACAGTACTTGACCTAGAGCCTGAAGAGGATTACAACGGTCAAGGTATTGAAGCCTTCTTCAGCTGGGAAATTTGCTAGTGTCAAATTCAAAGTAACCCGAGGCTCAGATAGCTCAGTCCATACTATTTCCCTGGCTGACCTACCAAACTTGAACCCACACGACTGGATACTCCTCGACAACATTTTTTTTCCAATCCACAGGAGTATCAGCCGATCATTGATCACATCAAGCGAATGCTTGTTTGTTACATTCATGAAGTAGCAAAAATGGATCAAGAAATTGCATCTGCCATTCACAAGCGTACTATGGTGAAACCAATTGGAAGAGTTGGCAATGTGAATACGATTATCAAGGGCAAGATCGATACGAAGTTTCATACTGTGATGTTCATTAGGGGCGAAGGTGAAAAGTGCATGTTCTCTCTTGTTGACAAGGAGTTGTTCTCTACTTCTAGCTTGGAGCATATTCTGGAGATCATTCATAGGTGTAATCAGAACAGTGAAGCTGACAAGAAGTTGTTCACTGATATACTTCGTTAGTAAATTTAGTTTCGACAGATACTTCTTACTAATATCCCTTGGTTGTTCAAGGTTGTGAAGTAGGTCAAGGTCACTCAACCGAAGTAAAGGCCTCGCCCCAATTGACGCAAAGGGGGAGATTGTTGAGTTCTGAATGTTGCATCTTGGGCTCGGTTTGGTTGGCCTCGTTTTGTAACCGGTTTGGGCCAGTCCAACCGTGCCTTATTTTATTCTAGGTTTTTCGTATTTGAGATGCATGAATGCATCATTGTAACCAAGATTTGAATATTTCTCTTCATTGTATTGTAAACCCTAGCTCGCCTCTACAGTGGAAGTTCTTAATCGAGCTCTGCCGAGGCGTGACTATATTTGAATCATTCAACATTATCTTGATTCCATCTTGTGTTCATTGTTTCGTTTAATATAATTGTTTGTTCTTCTTAGATTAACCTATAAAAGATTTAAACGATCAGAGAAATTTTATCTCATCATACCTTATGTATATCGCAATAGGATCAGAAAAAACAGGACCATCAAACACTTGTAGTGCTAAAATTATTAACGGTTAAGGATGTGCATGCATCCTTGCCAGTGTGGAGACAACCCATAATTTGATATGAGCGTTGTCCAAAATGCATGAAAAATCCTCTACTACAAACAAGGTGCACTTGGTTCGTTGGCTATGGAACATGAATGTGAAAGGATAGCTCAGTGACGATTCACTCGACTCTACAATCTTCCAATAAGCTATACTGCCTTTGTAAGTTAATCATTGCCTTTGCCTCATGTTTAAGCATCCTCTCTCTGGGATATGTTGAAGGCCTTTATGGTTAATATAGCTGGTGCATTTGGTTTCATATAAGTACTATCTCTAGATTTTAAGGGCGAATACTAATGTTCCTAACTCTAGGTCGTGTGTGGTATAGTTCTACTCATGGGCCATCGATTGCCTCGAAGTGTACGCAATGATCTCGTCCTTTTGCATCAATGCCCAATCATAGGATTGGTGCGATGTGTCATAATTTTTTGTGGCATTGTCCATGCCCTTTGGTGCAATCAGGGATGACATTTTGCACAACTTGTGTTCTACCAATTTCGATACATCTTCTTATCATTTTTACCAAAACAACTTCCTAACTTTTGGGTCACTCCATTTAGGGGTTGGGCAATCTTAAAGAAATATGAGCCATTTTATAGTTCGTCAAACAAATCATTTATTTTTGTAAAGACAGTAGCAGTGGTTGAGCGTCAACTTATTCAGTTCTTCATAATCGCCAGTGCACCCCACCATGATGAATTTGGACGAATAAACCTTTTCTTGATGGGATTCATGAGTTGACCAAATAGCTTTTGTATTTTGGAAGGTTGCTAAGTGGTATGACACTTTAGCTATATATGTTGCCCCATAAATTATGTCAAAATTCTTAACTTGACCTGTCTAGGCTTGAAAAGTTCAAGGAGACATGAGTTGTGTACACAGCTGCAGGAGCATTTAGACAATGGATTCAGTCGACCGAGCAGTTCACCTTGCGAAGCACTGATCGTGTTTGTAAAGAAGAAGGATGGATCTCATCGTACATGCATTGACTACCTGAAGCTGAAGAAGGTAACAGTCAAGAACCGCTATCCATTCCTGAGGATTAATGACCTTTTTGACGAGCTTCAGGGTGCATCTTGGTACTCCAAGATTTATTTGCAATGAGGTTATGATCAAATGAAGGTTAGGGATGAGGATGTGCAGAAGACAGCATTCCGAACTCATTAAGTTCATTATGAGTTTGTGGTGACGCCTTTTGGTATCACCAATTCTCCAGCTACATTCATGGATCTCTTGAACCGCATGTGTAGACTGATGCTGGATCGGTCTGTAATTGTCACACCCCATTAAACCAGAACATGAATGGTGACAAGCTAGGGTCTCATAACACAAGGTACATAGGATGACCAACCATAATCATTGTGCATTTTATATTTACATCTCATTTGAAAAAAAATTACATTTTAGTTCCCTACTACAAAGTCTAATACATAACAAAAGAAACATCAAGTGAAAATTCATGTTGACGTCTAATTTAGATCACTGATCATTCCCTGAAAAGCATGCAAAAAAAGAGGGTTCACTATAAAATAGTTGGTAAGTTCACTGGTTTGTAAAGGTACATCATTTTACTAAAAACAATATAGATTTGTTCAACAAAACTTCCAACTCAAAATGAGTGTTGATTGCCAAGGCACTCCATCCACAACCAAGCCTAACGACCGTTCTTGCCCCATTCCATCATGACCATGGTTCCCATGATGTCAGTTCATGGAAATATGCACTCATGGTTCTGGGTGAGTAGGGCCATCTACCCCAAATAGCGCTATCCATAAGACCGTCAGCTCGAAATACGAGTTAATAGGTTGTAGTTTAGTTCTCGGGGACTTAACATGCAAAGTTCATAACAAGTTCATTCCATAGAGTTTGTAGCAAAAGTTCATAGCACAAGTTCATAACAGAAAGTTCATAAAAGAGTATCGTTCCATGTTCATTAAGTTCATAGATCAATATCGTTCCAAGTTCAATAAGTTCATAGATCAATAACATTCCAAGTTCAATAAGTTCATAAACCAATGCTCAATAAGTTCACGAAATATAGTTCAACAAGTTCATAAAACAAGGTTCTACATGTTCATAATATAGTACTGATAGCTCATAAAACAATAGCATGTTTTCCACCCCAAAACATGAAAACAATATAAAGGGAGTTTTGAATACTCACTAGGGAGAGTTTGCGGTTCGAGCTTTGTAGTTCGGTGTTGTAGAGATCGATTTCTACTAGTGACCTACAAAAAAAATAGTTTCTAGTGTGGTAAAATTAACTAAGCCATTATTTAAGAACTACCTATCCTACTAGTAGTGTTGTAAAGTGCACAAAGTTTTTTCGGTTAATTATTGGTAATATTGAATTCACGATGCCTTGTGTTCAAAAATCCATAAAGGCATTAAAATGAACTTCAAAAATTGTAAAAATTTATATTCTGGTTCTAACAAAGAGCATAACTGTCTAGAAGTCTTATAGAGAAATTTGAATGTAATTTGTTATTTATTTGTAATTTAAATCTAAATAATAGGAAAAATTCATAATAAATGGCAACTAGTTGCAAAAATTGCTAAACAAATCTCTACAGGTTCTCATAATGTTCCCAAACCTGGCAAAAATATTAGTTTGTGCTCATGAGTCCTAAGACCCGGTTTCATAAGATGGTGTTTCATAAAAAAATTAGTTTAGAATTCATTCGTAGCTAAATAGGGGTATTCAACCCCAACAATTTTAGAAATATAGCACTAACTAGTGCGTGAGTTCCAAATGTAGCTGGAAGTTCAACAATTTTTGTAGAAACTTCTATATCGTTTTTGTTCATGAAATTTTAAGTCTTCTGATAAAAATGTGTTGACTTCCTAAAATCATTTTCTCCAGATTTAGTGTGTGGTTTAGGGGCCTGGATCATGTAATGCGAAACTAGTGATCACAGAAAAGGTGTTGTTTGCACAACTATTTTCTAAAAATCATCAGAAATCATATTTTAAATGTTATACAGTAAGGGCTACTGGGTTCGAAATCTAACTCACTGAACTAGTCCTCAGAAAAAGAATATCTTGATTTGGTCAAGAAACGAGCGAATTATGCCCTTTTAAACCCGAGTAAACAAATCTGTGGAAACGTTGAAGAGTAAAACTCATGAAAACATAGTTCAAACTTCTATTTTACCTAATGATATCCTTTTCTTTTTCTTAGATAAAAATAGAAAAACACTATATTAAAGAAATTATGTAGAAAGACTTGTTTCTAACTATTTGATCTGACATGCAACCAAGCTTGATGAGACTAAACTTTCGAAAAATCGGTTTTTGGTGCTAGATAAGGCTTGTATGTGCTCACCTTTGCTCTTAAGTTTAGTTTGATCATGGATCAACACCATTTACAGAACATACAACACGTTTCTGGTGGTGATCTACAAACATCAAGATCAAACAAAGGTTCTTTTCAAGAACATGCCTTAGAAATCGAAAATTTGAAGGAGAAACTGAGTACAACTTGTAAAATTTGTTATGGATCTTCAAGAGCCGTATGATAAGAGCTTACCCTTTGATATGAATCTTCAAGAACACCTAAAATAAGGCTGAAAATTCTTGGTTGAGCTGCTAATTTTTAGAGAGAGCAAGTGAGGTTTCTAGAGAGAAGGAAGAGAGAAAGTGAGATTCTGTCTCTCTAGATAAACCATCTCTCTCGTCGTCTCTTTGGGTCTATAATCCACAAAACTCCATAAATGTTGGCTAACATATGAAAATTGAATTGGAAATATCTCTCCTATAGTAAATGTTTCTAAGATCGGTTTTTCTCTGTAACATTGACATGTCAAATCTGACATCGGGGTTTTGCACAAAGGAGCAATAAGGAGTAAGACAGAGAGGATGAGTGCAGAGATTGTGTATAGTAGAAATTTTGGGGAGGCGAGAGGGTAATTATGAGGCTTTTCTTGGTAAGAATTCCATCTTAAAGCCTTCCCGTAAGTTTTATAAAACTTTAGCTTTAACTTTTATAAAAACTCTAAGTATTTTCATTAACTTCCAAGAGCTTATTTCTTGGTTTTTATTGAACTATTTGATTTTAGAATTAAATTCATAAACTTGAATCATCTTGAATTAAGTTATAAAAATGATGACTTATGAATTGATTTTTATAAAATAAAATTATTATGTTTCAAATAAATGAAATAAAGGTTCATAATATATGAATGTAGGATTAGACAATGCTTGGATTATATTTCCAACTTGTAATTAAATTAACTTATGATTTAATTAAATTGATTTTGATAAGTACTTAAATTGGTTAAGCACACCATATGTTCTTATTAATAAATTAGAGTATTTAACTTACCATTGAGTTGTGATCTGTTAAACATCGTTTCATGTTTAGTTTTAAGATTGAACATTGGCACTTTACAACCTAGTTGGAGTATTTAGATATCAATGTGACTACTTAGTACAAGCAACGTTAAAGTGCTTGTTCTGAGGGATCTATTAAGTCGCAATCTAGCTCAACTTGTTGCTTCTAAAGCCAAGTTATGAGTACGCATGTAAATAACAAGATTCTAGATGAATCCTAACCTGAGTTTTAACGGTTGTGATAGTCTCCCCCAATTGTAGGAATTTCGTCCTGAAATTCAACTGGCGGTACCATTGGTTTAGACGTAGAAAATAGTTGAGGATATTTGTTCTTCATGAAATCCTCTCATTCCCATGTAACTCAGGATTGTGCTTAGAATTCAAACAAACTTTCATAATCAGGATTTTGCATTGTTTAAGTTGCTTAACTTCCCGATTGATGATTTCCATGGGTTCATCCATGAATTTTAGTCTATCATTAATTTGGTGGTCCTCTAGAGGTAGTTAAGGGATTCCTCCACCAAGCACTTTTTCAGGTTCGACACATGGAATATGTTCTGTATTGCACTATGTTCTTTAGGTATCTTGAGCTTATATGTCACTCGACCGACCATTTCAATAATATAGAAGGGTCCTACATATCAAGGAATTAGTTTTCCTCTTTCTCTGAAACGTACAATTCTTTTGCATGGCGATAATTTTTAACAGTACTTTATCGCCCACTTAAAATTTCAAGGGTTTTCTATGCTTATCAACATAGCTATTCTTATGATCTCAAGCACCTTCCAGTCTATCTTGTATTTTCGTGATCATGTCAGTGCTTTCATGCCAGGCCTAGTTAATTTCTATTGCCAATTTACAATCAACAAAGGGGTGATCGACACTTAAGCTCGTACAGTGCTTCATAGGGGAGCATATTTAAAACAAGCATTATAGTTGTTATTTTAGGAAAATTCAACTAATAATAACTGGGAGCTCTAAATATTTCCTAAACTGATAATATGAGATCAGAGTATTTCTTTCAAAGTGTGGATAGCTCATTCACTTTTCCATACATCTGAGGATGGTAAGTAGTACTTACGTTTAATCATGTACAAAGGCCTTCTAAAGTGACTACCATATTTGTGACACAAGGAGACTCCCTATCCAAAACAATAGGAAAATATACTCCATGACGTACTATGATCTCGTCTAAGAAAATCCAGGAAAGATTTTCCATTCAGTAATCTTCTCAAATGGGAAGAGAGTGTGCAACTTATGCCAATAGATCCACCTCTATCCAAATCAGATCATGCCCTTTACCAGTCCTTGTTAATCTCCAATAAAATAAATTGTCGCTACCACCCGGTGATTTGAATAACATATATATATCGCAAGAGGATCGGAAGCATCGGGACCATCAAGTACTTGTAGTGCTAAAATTATTATTGGTCAAGGATGTGCATATATCCTTGCCGGTGTGGGGGCAACCCACAATTTGATATGAAATTGTGCAATATGCATGAAACATCCTCTACTGCAAACAAGGAGCATTTGATTTGTTGGCTATGGAACATGAATGTGGAAGGGTTCCCTCGAGTCTGCAATCTTCTAATGAGCTATATTGCCTTTGCAAGCTACTCATTGCCTTTGCCTCATGTTTGAGCATCCCCGCTCTGGGATATGTTGAAGGCCTTTTTGGTCAATATAGATAGTGAATTTGGTTTCATATAAGTACTGTCTCTAGATTTTAAAGGCGAATACTAATGTTCCTAACATTAGGTCATGTGCGGTATAGTTACACTCATGCACCATCGATTGCCTCGAAGTGTATGCAATAATCTCGTCCTTTTACATCAATACACAATCCTTGAGTTGTTGCGATGTGTCATAATATTTTGTGGCATTGTCCACGCCCTTTGGTACAATTAGGTTCGACGTGTTGCACAACTTGTGTTCTACCAATTTGGATACATCTTCTTATTGTTTTTACCAAAAGAACTTCCTAAGTTTTGGGTCACTCCATTTAGGGGTTGGGCGATCTTGGAGAAGTACGAGGCATTTTATTGTTGGTCGAACAAATCGTTGATTTGGTGAAGAGAGTAGCGGTGTCTGAGCGTCAACTTATTCAGTTCTTAATAATCGATATACATTTGATCGATCCATCTTTCTCTTTAACGGATATCACTGGTGCACCCCAGCATGATGAATTTGGATGAATAAACCCTTTTTCTATAGGTTTCTGGAGTTGACCAGATAGCTTTTGTATTTCGGAAGGGTGTTAAGCGGTATGACAGTTTAGTTATATATGTTGCCGCATAAATTATGTCAATTCTGAACATGACCTGTCTAGGCACGGAACACTGAGGCAATTCCTCTAGCATTTTTTATGGGTCGAAGGCGAGACATCTAACATGTTGGTTTTTCAGTATACTTGTTTGATATCAAAAGGTTGGAAAATAGTTCTCTAGATTGGTTGAGGAGAAGGACTTAAGGATTCTTATGTAAATATTAGTTATGGGCATAGAGAGAAAAATAGTTGATGGTATTCTAAAACTCGCTCGAAAGAAGTATGTCTTAAAATTCCTAAGAAGTTCTTATGGATAGAATCAAACCCATACATATGCATTTGAGGAGTCATTTAAGACTTTTGAAGAATCGATCTACAAAGAGATAGAATGACCTAAAAGGAGTGGCCAAGGCCTTTTCTCATATCATTAGTTGGCAGCATAATGTATACGACAATATGCACTAGGCCAAACCTTCACTGTACATTGGAAGTAGCGAGTCATTTTATGTTTAACTCAAGGAGTTTATTTTAGGATGGTGTCGATTAGCTGTCATGATACATGAATGGTAAGGTTGCTTAGAATAACATATCATAGTGGCCACACATGCTTTGAATGTAGTTGTATGGGTGTCATTCAAGGTTCTGATACGTTCCCAAAAAGGGATAAGAATACTATGCCATCGTGGTACCTTCCATTGTGAAGTAATTCTCTATAACGATGCCCGAGATGTAATATCTCCTCTAGAAATCGAATGATGTTGTAATGGTTCGATTTTCCTCCATATTACACTCGTTGAACTGGAATAATGTTGGAAGGGATCCGACCTTAGGGGTTGAGGTAAAAGCTCGTGGAAATAAGAGATGTGATGCTATGTCGTTTGAAAGTATTTTGTATTTGACTCTCAGAGCTCACAAGGCATTTTCACATTATGCATTACGTTCTATTCCACATATCTCAACGGGTTCCTAAATTTAAGAGAGACTTATTGTTATACTAGCTGCAAACTACAAGACAACTGGAGTTCGGTCCTTATAGCATCCTAGCGAGACTAGTGATATAACTTGGCCCGTCGGTACGGTATGCGGTTCAAGACGATGAAGATGTCGACCTAAGGAGTCGATGAAATAACTAAATGGTGTGTAGGCCTCCTAGTAGGTTACTAACTACTAACATCCTCTTCAGACTTTGATCCCATACAGGGTTCTTTTCTGTCTTAGTACCAGATTAGTTAACTAATGCACATCCGTTAATGATCTTCACGTGTCGCCCGATCCGGGAGCACGGGACATTAAGATCGACCTAACTAATCTGTACATAAGGAATCCCAACATTTAGAAGCAGCTCTGCAGCCTTATGTTACTTGGTAGCTATGTGTGCCTATGTGATAATCCGTATGTTTCTACCTTCTGAGTCAAGTAAATCAATCAAAAGTTAGACTTGTTTATGTTACTTTTAAGCCTTGCTAAGGGTTATTCTAACAGTTTTTGGGCCTTGTACGCTTAGGAATTGATGCTATGACTTTTGAGTAATTAACCTATGATTATAAAATTGAGCCAAGATCATCCATCAAGGGATGTTTACGGCCCAAACTAGGTTTACGGCCGTAAACCCAAGCTTAACCGTAAAATCCTCTCTATACATGAAGATTTATTTCACGTTTCTTCATTTCTCACATCTTCCATCCATTAACACTCAAACTCAATCAAGTATCGTCAAGAAAACTCTCCCTTCTCTTCAAAATCGTATGTGATTCTTTCTTATTTGCTTGATATCCTTCTCATTCACGTGAAGCTCTTTGATTTCATCCATGACTTCCACACTTTTGGTTTAGATCTTCAAATCATCATCTTTTCACCAAGAACACCAAGAACAAACACTTGTTCTTGGTCCGTAAACTCCCTAAAGGATTCCAAAACGTAAGTATCTCTTCTATCATCTTGTTATCCATTAGAAGCACTTAAATCTACACATGAAACAAGCACCAAATTGGATGATCTTCTAGAGTTCACGGCCATGAACCCTTCATGTGGTCGTCAACCCTTCGTAGGATCGTGATAGGGCTATTAACCATCCTTCTTTAGCCCTAAACACTTATTATATGCAAGATAGGACCGTAAACTCTTCATAGGATCAAGCCTTGGGTCATAAACACTTCATGTGTGGCCGTAAACTCTCGTATGGCTATAAACACATATAGTGTGGCCGTGAACACCCTTTCATACAATCACATGAGATTGTAACACTTCATTTCAAGTGTTTCCTAGTCCCTAAGGTTGTTCCCTTACATGATTAGTTGTTATATACACTAATTATATACATATATGTGTCATTATATGCTCAATAGTATGCTTCTGTGCTCAAGACTTCAGTTGGCATACTTAGCATCCTATATCAATCTTTCATTGAAATCACTCATTACAGGTGAGTTCATACCCTACAACTACTCTTTTAAATACTTTTAACTGATTATAGTGGGGGGGGAATACAAGTATAACACAATGTTATTGTGTTAATCTTTTAAAGCTTTTATAAACTTCTTTTATATAAAATCATATTCTCCTATATATTTACATATAAGTATGCCTTAATGGACTTAGGACTACTGCTAGGTACCTTGACTCATGTTCCTTGTTTGGTTGTGAGGTCGAGGTATTATCACTAGTCCAAGTGTCGGTTAAATCATACTTATACATATTGCATAGATATGTGAATATTAAATCTATTTTAAGGATTATATGTAACTTAGTTGCTTGGTAAGTAATTGAGCCTTTTCTATACTTCAGTAATAGTCAAAAAATCTACTAGTAAACTATAATAGGTATAGTTTAGTAGATTCCTACTTACTATCTCTAAAACAATGAAACTTACAAGAGTCAGTTCATACATGAGTCAGTTCAAACATACTATAACTAGAATAAGAAGAAACATAATATAACGAGAAAAAGAAGGAACATACTATAACAAGAACAGAAGGAACATATTATACACTAGAATAAGAAGGAACATACATACTAATACAAGAACAAGATAACATTAATGTGAGCCACTACTTCACAGCATATCAGTATACTTGTTAGTTCGCGTTTTGTAACCAGTGTCTCCTGGAGGATGTGTGGGCATTCTGTGTATAGATCTATATGGTACTGACAACCCGCATCCTGATTGTTCGCTACATTTTGGCCGACATGCCAAGGGATGGCAAATGTCACATATTCAGTTTCGACGCCAACAGGTTGTCGTGTTAAATACTTGTCAATCAATATGGTTATAACCACATCACATTTTAACCTTAATAAACACATTGGTTTTTAGGTAATTAGTGCTTTAGTAGTTATTTTAAACAAATTTATTGTACACTTTCATTTTTCCATTACATTCATAAAGTGATTTACTCACATAAGAAATGCATACTATTTTTCGTGTAAAGATAGCTTTACAAATATGGAAAACCCACATTTATACTATTATAAGTACAAACACACATCTTCCATCATTTTTTGAAGAGAAACAAACATACAAAACAATTGGGTCTTGGTAGAAGACTACTTTAAGTAGAAACTATAGGATTTTCAAGGAAGTATACAAACATATACATCAAAACACTTACAAACATTTTCATCAAACTAATGCAAACATTTGACACTAAAATACTTATGAACTCACCAACTTTTATGCTGATATACTCATTCAAAATAACTTGTATTCTCAGGTCACCAGTAGACAGGTACGGATGGCCAGGTTTTGAGGAGACGGATCTCTTACAAGACTCATCTTTTATCTTGATATATATATTTTTTGGTGTCTTATAAATACATTCAGAACAAAAATGTATAAATTATACCATTAATGCAATGGATGATGTTGTTTCTTGTTTTACTATTGTGCATTGTTATGCCCCACTTAAAATTTGAAGGGTTTCCTACACTTATCAACATAGAAATTCTTATAATCGCAATAACCTTCCAGTCTATTGTGTATTTTTTTAATCTTGTCAGTGCTCTTTTGATCTTTACCGGACCTCGTTAATTGCTATTTCCAATTTCCAGGCAACAAAGGGGTGATCGAGACCTAAGCTCGTACAGTGCTTCATAGGGGAGCACATTTAACACTGCATTATAGTTGTTGTTATAAGAAAATTAAACTAACCATAACCAGGAGCTCTAAATATCTTCTAAACTAATCATATGGGCTCAGAGTATGTCTTTTAAAGTGTGGATAATTCATTTACTTTTCCATACATCGGAGGATGTTAGGTAGTACATATGTTTAATTGTGTATAAAGGCATTCTAAAGTGACTACCATATTTGTGACACAAGGAGACTCCTATAAAAACTAATGGAAATAGGTACTCCATGAGATACTAGGATCTCGTCTATGCGAATCCAGGCAAGATTTTCCATTCAATAATTTTCTCAAATGGGAAGAAAGTGCGCAGGTTATGCCAACAGATCCACCTCTATGTAAATCAGATCACGCCCTTGACCAGTCCTTGTCATTCTCTAATAGAATAAATTGTAGCTACCACCCGGTGGTTTAAATACCTAGTTGAGTTCTGAATGTTGCATCTTGGGCTCAGTTTGGTTAGCCCAATTTTTTAACCGGTTTGGGCTTGTCCAACCATGCTTTATTTTATTCTTGGGTTTTATTATGTAAGACGAATGCATGCATCATTGTAACCAAGATTTGAATATTTTTCTTTATTGTATTGTAAACCGTAGCTCGCCTCTTTAATGGAAGTTCTTAATCGAGCTCTGCTGAGGCGTGCCTATATTTGAATCGTTCAGCATTATCTTTATTCCACCTTGTGTTCATTGTTTCGTTTAATATAATTGTTTGTGCTTCTTTGATTAACCTGTAAAAGATCTAAATGATCTTAGAAATTTTATCTCATCAATTGGTATCAGAGTAGGAGGCTGTGTAATTCATACACATCTCTTCTATTGAAGAAGTTATTAGAGTTTTCCGCATTGATTGATATTAATTGAGCTGTCGTTCCATATTGGCGTATCTCATTAATTATCAATCTTGCCCTAACGATAAATCACAAGTCTGATCATAAGCAGGTTATAGATCAAGCATTATCACAATGTCTATGGAAGATTCACAATCAAATCCAATCAATATATCCAATAGTAATGGATTGAGAACAAGGATTCCAATCTTGTATACTCAGGATTATTAAGTCTGGGCACACCACATCGAAGATTATGTAATCGGTTCAGAAGATAATGGGTATTTGATTTGGTAAGCAGTAACAGTTGGTCTGTTTGCTCACTCAAGCACTTCAAAAATAATCAAAACGCAAAAGGAGTATAATGAACTACTCGCCGATGTGAAGGAAGTTGCTCAAGACGAAAAAGACAAATTTCAATGCAACATCAAAGCATTAAGAATGATTAGGTTCGCTTTGCAATCGGATACCTTTCGGTTAGTGAGCTCTTGCACTACAGCGAAGGAGATATGAGATAGGCTGAAGGAATTATATTCTACTGATAAAGATCTGGAGCATTCCATTCAAACTCTATTGCTTTCTAAATTTGGTGACTTCAACAGAAGCCTATCACACCCCAAAACCACGAACGGCAGAAACGTTCAGGGGTGGAGGACGTCATGTACAGTATCACAACAGTGTAATATAATAAACAAGCAACAACATCATCCATTGCAGTATAAGTAAAGTTTAATACATGTGTGTTCTTTCATTGTAATAAGACACCAAAAATATACAATCAAAATAAAAGACGAGACTTGTCTGCTCCGTCTTCTCAAAACCTGGCTTCCGTACCTGTCTACTGATGACCTAAGAATACAAGTTATTTTGAAAGCGAGTATCAGCTTTAAAGCTGGTGAATTCATAAGTATATAAGTGTCATTGCCTTGTTTGTGAAAATCTGTTATGAAAGCCATGTAAACCTTTAAATGAAAATGTTGATGTACGTATGAAAAACCCTAGAAAATCCCTTATTTTCTATCAGTTTGAGATGTGGTCTTCTACCAAGACCTGAATGTTTTGGTTGTAAAATGATAGTTTTTCCTTCTTTTGACTACTACATACAGTAACTAGTCTAACTCATCGCTTATGTGAATATATCACAAAATAAAGTAAATAGGAAAATATAACCATGAAAGTATTACTCTTGGGTTACCCGGGGATAACACAACATCGCGGAAGCGAAAGCTATAACCTAATGAACATTCGAAGATGGTTCAATTTAACCTCTGTGGCGAACAGTAGATTCCAGGAATGGTTAGTCCCGTAACTGTCTCCTAATATATGTAATAACAACCCAATGAACATCCTAAGATTGTCCAATTAACCTCTATGGCGAACAGTAGGTTCCAGGAATGGTTAGTTCCATAACTGACTCTACTTTGCTATAAGCGAAATAGATAACCTAATGAACATCCGAAGATTGTCCAATTAACCTCTGTAGCGAACAATAGGTTCCAGGAATGGTTAGTCCCGTAACTAACTCCTGTTGAACTGGGATGGGCAGGACGATTTACTAAAGGTACTAATAATTCATCCTAATGAACCGAGGTTCATATATTCATGTAAGTATACACAGGTCGATGTATCTACGTAAAGGTATTCATGTAATGTGTTCATGTAAGCATGTTCATGTATCATGTAAGCATATGTATAGGTACTCATGTATCAGGTAATGTACTAGTAAAGACTCATGAATGAACTGACTCTTGTGTGATTCCTTGTAATAGAAGTAATGTTTGATATCTTCAAATTATCCCTATGATAATTTACTGTAATATAACTGGTTGATCATGTAGGTTTATACACTCTTACTACTCAAGGGTGTGGGAAACTAAATGAAAGATGTAAACTATAACATCAATACATATATAAGAATATAAGTGTATATGCATAGTTTAGTTCAAGAATGTAAAATGGTTTTAAAAGACATCTTATGGGTTTTGAACAATAATTAACAATGAATTGATGTCGTTTTAATAAACATTTCAAAGGTAAAACATTTGGTAACAATGTGTTTTTAAGATGTAAAACCATTTCATGCATCACATTTTGTAGCATGTGAAATCTGTTAAATGACAAACATAGTTATAAAATACATGTCAATGATTAAATAACATGTTTTTTTTCTACCTGTATCCCCCCCCCATTAAAGCATTTAAAATCATTTAAAATATCGATTAGGGGTATGAACTCACCTGTAGTTGGTGATTGGGATGTATCCCCCCCCCCCATTAAAGCATTTAAAATCATTTAATATATCGATTAGGGGTATGAACTCACCTGTAGTTGGTGATTGGGATGAACTGAACGGTATAGGATGGCTAGGTGTCAAGCGAGGACTTGTGCACACACTAAGATCCTAATGAACATATAATCACACATATATGCACTCAATTAGACTCAAATGACTAATTGATAATGTTAAGACATCCTAGACATAATAAACACTTTATATAAGTGTTTTAAGCCTTAAGGATTGCATCTAAGCTATTGTGGGACAAGGTATTTGTGCTTAGGGTTCCAAAGGACCCTATATGAGAGTTTACTCCCCATAAACCGTCACACATGGAGTTTACGGTTGTAAACTCTTGAGTTTACGGCCATAAACTCCCAAACATGTGTGTTTGGTGTGTTTTGAAGTCCCAAATGCTTTCTAGGATTATTCTAACTTGGTGGTTCCATTCTTGAAGGGGTTTAAGGTCTAGAAATACTCCAAATAGGAGTTTACGGCCTCAAGGCCATTCCCCTTGGAGTTTACGGCCGTAAACTCCCTTGGGGTGTTGTTTTTGTTGCTTTCAAGCCTCTTGGACTTGAGGTATATGTTCTAGACTTTTATTCCTAGCATATGAAGGCATTAGGCACACCTTGGTGCCCTTTTTAGGAGTTTACGGCCCAAGACCCATGTCTTGGCCGTAAACTCACTTTGTTAAGTGATTTGGATGTGGTTTGGTCCCTCCATTAAGTAGGTAACACTGTCTTGTAAAGGTCTAGGGCTTTAGGTGTCATAAAAACACCCCTTTTGTCCATTTCAATGGAGTTTACGGCCTAAGATACACTTGGGCCGTAAAATCTCATTTGTTGGTGTTCTTTGATGTGTTTAAGGCTTTAGATTAAATGGGAACTAGTCTAGATAAAAGCCTTAATGATTTAGAGGCCTTAAAACACCATTTTGAGGTTTGAAAATGGATTTTACGGCCTATGATATTCTTGGGCCGTAAACTCCCAAACTTGGGTGGATTTATGGATGTTTTCTTGTCCCTAACATGCATACATAATAGTCTAAAGCTTTAGCATAACACAAGGTTCGGTTTTGGCTTCGTTTCGGGAGTTTACCGCCCAAGAACACCTTGGGGAGTAAACTCCTAGATCTAACGATTTAGCCATCTAAATCATGTTATAAGCATCTAATAAGCATTCTAACACTACTAGAAAGAGTTACTCACGTTTTGGTATAAAAACCCGAAGATCTATGAGAGAGAAAATGGCTTTTCTCTAGTTGGAAATGTGAATAATGAATGAATTTGGTTCAGAATTCTATTTATAGTCCTGAGATATTTTGGCAGAAAATATTTTTATTCCTGAAATGATCTCTAATATAATAGAGTGTTGGAATAACAGTGTTGCACTAAACCCTAGTGCACTCACTCTCCTGATATTTCCTGAAGTGTAAACCCTGAATTACTCAAACTTACGCAAAAAAGTCTAAAAATTAACAGTGACCACTATAACTTATATTGAAGTGATATAGATTGTACATAATGGAAATTTCGGGTTGTCACAAAGCCCGATGAAAAAATTATTCAGGCTTTTGATCGATTTAATGATCTTCTTAGTAAGATGATAAAGCATGGGATCAAAAGAAAGGTTATTGAGCAGAAGATTACCTTCATGAATGGTCTTAGATTCGAATGGATGGCAATTGTGTGTATTGTGAAGGTACATGAACAATTCAAATCCTATTCTCTAGCGAAGCTGGTGGGAATTCTAAAGTCTCATGAGAGTGTTGTGTCAAAGGAAATGAATGTGGTTTCCAGCATGGGTTTGTTAGCTCTAATCTCCAAGGGAAAAAGTGAAGTTGAAGAAGAAGAAGAGTTAGATCCTGCTGACTATGATCTAACTGGTGAAGAATGCGCTTTGATGGTGTCCAATTCGAGAAAGTTTATCAAAAGAAAGTTCCCCGCCAATATGAACCGAAATTGGAAGGGAAGTTATAGTTCTGAAAAGGTGAAAGAGGAAACGAAGATGGTTTCTAAGACTGAAGAATCAAAAAGGAAACAAAGATTGGAGGTGACTTAGGTTTTGATTGCCATTATTGTGGAGGCAAGAATCATTTTGCCAAAGATTGCATGCTGAGGAAGACATCCGAAAGGGTTGACGAAGACGATGAAGTAGCGAACCTCCTAAGACGATTAGAGGAGATCAAGAAAAAGAAATCAACAAATAACAATAATACCATGAATTCTTTAATTGTGTAGGGTACTGGTGATGATAATGAGTTTGGTGTAGTTCAGGTGTGGTCCACAGATTCAGAGGACGAAGAAGTAAGAAAGCTCACTCATGGCAAGGCTCTACTGGTGAAAGAAGAAAAGGTTGAGGGAAGATGTTTGATGGTGACGGCTGGTATGTCACAAATGCGAGGATACACAACCGATGGTGGACTGGATGACAAGAAGGAGCGAGAGGAAAAATGTTACGCTGCGAAACCTGTTAGTGCGCAGATCAACGAATGTGATGAGTTGATCAAGAAGGTACAAACTATTCTTATTTCTCTGAAAATACCCATCACAAACTATGAAAAGGAAATAAATGGATTAAAATCTAAATTTTCTAGTTTAAGGGGCAGTCTTACCCAAACTCGTGTCACAAACTCTAACCAGACTGATCAAATTAGTAGGGTATCGTCGAAGAGTGAGGAGAGTCGAATCTGGATTGAGCAAAAGGAGAAGGAATTAATTAGGTCTAGGGATGAAATAATCTATTTGCAACGAGACAATATTAAGCTTTTAAAACAACGAAATGTTTTTTGTTTGATTGCTAAAAGAATATATTTTAATATTACTCGGTTACATCTCGATTGTGAAATAGGAAATAAGATACATAACATGATTTTACCCTTCCTTGAGATACAGGAGGATGAAGTCGAGGCCGAAGCTTAAAACTGTGAAAATGTTGTATCTTCTGATGAAATATCTCCCACCTAAAAAATTGGTCTTGACAAAATAGAGTCCTACATAAAGTCAAAAGACCATAAGGACATGCTCAAAAATCTGTTGGATGAAAACGACAAACTAAAACTGAGAACCGAGACTATACAGAAATTTGACTCGTTTAATGCCAAGTTGAGTTCAGAAAATAAAATTGATGTTGAAAATGCATCTGAACTTAATGAGGATGATAACATGAGTGAAATATCTGTAGAGGATGAGGCTGACTGCTCAAAATTTGTCAAGAGCGAACCTGAAAACCACAAAAATCTGATATCTCAAAATTCAGTTGAGTTTGCTCGTATGTCCAGAGATAAGAGCAAAGTACTTAAAGAAAAAGCAGTTGTATACCAAAAAGTCCAAACTACTCCTAATCAGGTCTATAAGGTTACTGGAGTAACTGAACATCAACCAGCCGAACTCATAGCGTTAGTAAAAAAAGATAATGTTGATGGTTGTGATGACTTCTTCTTGTCTACTCCAATTGACAACGTTGAAGAAACTATTGACCTATAGGGGAAAACATCTTGGAAAGTTAAGGGGAGCTATGTGGCAGAACCACTTGAAAAGCCTGATAATTTTGATGTACCAAGCACTAGTGGTACAAAAGAGGTTCGAGTTGAACCAGTCAAAGAGGCATGCGAAACCTCATCTATAAAGAGCGAAACGCATGCTCAAAGACTGAAGCAGAAAGCTAACATCCACAAGACCCCGAAACAGGTGTCAGAACGAAAGCACAAACGTAACTTGAGATATAAGAAAAATCTCACTGAAAGGAAATAATTTGGGCGATCCCAGAATCCTCATTACGTTAGGTACGAAAAGACAAACAAATCGCAAGGAGAAACAAGAGCCAATTCCACTTCACGAAATCAATCTTTCTCACAAGGAAAGAACAACCGAAATAAGGATTTCATCTACTACCATGAAAACAACCAAAGGCATAGGATCAGTTTACAAAATCACAACAACTGAAAGGAAAGTTTCGGGCATTAGATGATAAACAACCGAAAGGGTACTTTCAGTCCCCAAAGTAAAACAGACCGAAAGGGTAATTTCGGTCCCTGGGGGATGACAACCGGAAGGAAGCTTGCGGTCCTCGACATGTAAGCAACCGAATGGACGGGTTCGGTCCCAAGTCTACTTGTGAGAAGAACCAAAGGTAAAATAGTTTCCGTTCTCAACCAAGGAAGAGCAATAACCAAAGGTCTAACTTTGTTTCTAAATCTCCTTCTTCTTATTCTCGTTCTCAATCAACAAAAGACTCAAATGGGAAAGGAAAGCTCTTTCCAGAAGATGAAAGACGCTCGAAAGAGACCCGAAAGCATGCAGACGTTAAAACCGCAAATCCTACGTCTAAATCAAATGACTCCAAATCGAATAAAATCAAAGTTTTTACGGTCAAGAGAAAAGATCAAAATCATTAATAAAAAGAACTTATCTGATTAATGTTTCGCTTACAACTCTCTATTATGTAATAGGCTCACAAGGTCCCAAGAAGCTTTGGGTTCCTAAATCTGCTTGATATTTTGCAGGTTATTCGTGACGAGCAATTCAACAAAGGATAGTACATTGACAACGGCTGCGCGCGTCACATGACAGGAAGAAGGGAAGAACTGAGGGAGTTTCGGTCCTCAAAGATAGTGGAATAGTGAAATACGGCAACAATTCGTTCGGAACAATGAAAGGCTATGGTATGATTACAAATGGTGAGTTCTCCATAAGAAAGGTAGCATATGTTGAAGGATTACAGCACAACCTCATCAGTGTCTCACAACTGGTGGTTGGTACCAGTTTAAAGGTTTCCTTTGATGATGAAGAATTAGAAAGTTGTTGAAAAGAAGTCGAATAATATTCTGCTGAAATCGAAGAGAAAGGGAGAGATTTACACTCTAAATCTCAATCCAATTCGAGGGAAACCAGTTGTTTGCCTGGTAACGAATGCACACTTAGATGAAAGCTAGTTATGGCATCGAAGGCTCTGACATCTCAATTTCAAAAACATCAATAAGCTGGTGCTTGGAGATCACGTTCGAGGTCTTCCTGTTCTAAAATTTGACAAAGAACATTTGTGTGCAGCTTGAGAAATGGGAAAGTAAAGTCGACAAAGTCATCCTAATATAATCAACACAAAAGTGATAGAAACACTAGAACTACTACACATCGATCTTTGTGGTCCTTCTTCAATCGAAAGCATTGGTGGAAACAAGTATATCTTTTTTGTTGTAGACGATTTCTCTCGCTTCACATGGATATTTTTCTTGAAGCAAAAATCAGAGGCCACTCCCAAGCTCAAACTCTTTATAAAACAAGTAGAGGTTCAAATACGAAAAGTGTTTCGTAACGTGAGAAGAGACAATGGCATTGAATTCAAAAATAAGGTTTTCAAAGACTTTCTAGTGGAGAGGGGAACGACTCATAACTTTTCTGCTCCATACACTTCACAATAAAATGAAATCGTTGAAAGGAGAAATCGTTCTTTGTGTGAAACAGCCCGAACCACGCTGAACTTCGCTTCCTTATCTCTGTATTTCTGGGTTGATGCTATTGTTGCTGCTTGCTACACGCAGAATAGATCGTATCTGAACAAGCGCTTCTCAATCACTCCTTATGAGATCTTAAACAACCGAAAGCCATATTTGAGGTTATTTCATGTGTTCGGTTCAAGATGCTTTATCTTCAACTCAAAGGAGAACTGAAACAAGTTTGATGTAAAGGCCGATGAAGGGATCATTTTGGGCTACTCCTTGAACTCAAAGGCATATAGGGTTCTGAAAAACGTTCAAATAAAATTGAAGAAACCTACTATCTTACTTTCGAAGATAACTATGTCAAGAAGTTGAAGGCAACTGAAGGTACTATGCAAGAAATCTTTCCACAACAAGGTCAAGTGACGGTGCCAAATTTAAATCTTTTTGAGCAATACACACTGCTTTTCGGTGAACCAGAGAGAGCTATTAATTCTGAATCCAAGGATAAAGATAACCATGTCAACAATCTGGAGCAAATCATCGATGACGCTGAAAAGAAGATGGTAGAAGAACAATCGAAAGAAACTGAAAAGTTAGTGACAAGAGAACCTCCAAAAGATAATTCACATGTTCAGGGGGAGATTTCGTCTTCATCAAATAATTCTAAGCCACCAGTACAGGGGGAGAATCAGTCCTCATCAAGTCCAACCGAAAGTCCAATCGAAAGGGATTGTTCTGAACCAGACATCAAACTCATATCATCATTTGAGGGGGAGAATGCAAATACGAATGATGATGATACTCAATCAAAATTTGAAGAACAAATAAACATAGAACTGAATCCCTCTTGTGATCCAAATTACCCTCCTCTCATCAAATAGACCAAAGATCATCCTCAAAGTCAAATTATTTGAGAATCATCCGAAAAGGTCTTAACTCGATCACAACTGAAAGCGAAACAGGCTGCGTTATTCTCTCAAGTAGAATTTTATATGTTCAACTTGTTCATGTCCAAAGTTGAACCGAAGACGGTGAATATAGCCCTTCATCATTCCGATTGAGTTCAAGCTATGCAAGATGAGATGAATGAGTTTGAATGAAACAAAGTATGACGACTAATTCGAACTCCAAAGGATGCCTCGGTTGTAGGACTAAAGTGGGTTTTCAGGAATAAGATGGACAAGGAAGGAAAATTAATTCGCAACAAGGCTCGGTTGGTTGTGAAAGGCTATTTTCAAGAAGAAGGCATATATTATGAAGAGACCTTTGCTCCAGTTGCAAGATTAGAATCGGTTCGAATCTCTCTTGCTTATGCTGCACACAAAAATTTCGAAGTCTATCAAATGGACGTGAAGTGTGCCTTTCTCAATGGAGAACTTAAAGAGACATTGTATGTAGAGCAACCGCCAGGCTTCGTGAACGAGAAGTATCTAGATTACTGCTACATTCTCGACAAGGCAGTATATAGCCTGAAGCAGGCTCTTAGAGCATAGCATGAAACCCTTACTTGATTCCTGAAAATGTCAAAATTCAAATAAGGTTCGGTTGATCCAACCTTCTTTCATAAGAAAGAGGGTAACCACCTTATGATAGTCCAAATTTATGTTGATGATATCATCTTCGGCTCCACGAATCCTAGCCTAACAACTGAATTGAAGAAGTTGATGGAAACTAAATTTGAGATGAACTCAATGTGCCCGATTAACTTTTTCCTTGGCTTGAATATTAGATCGGGACCCGAAGGCATTTTTATCAATCAGGAGGTCTATACAAAGACATTACTTGCCAAGTTTGGGATTCTGGGCGACTCAAAGGTGAATGTTCATATGGCATTTGGCACTAAGCTTACACCATCATTAGAGAAACCGGTTGTTGACATGACGCTTTGTCGTTAGATGATTGGGTCATTGATGTAGCTTACAACCAATAGGCCAGATATTATGTCTTCAGTCTGCTATTGTGCCCGATTTCAAGCTAACCCACGCGAGCCTCACATGCTGGTAGTGAAGAATATTTTTCGCTATCTGAAGCGAACCACCTCTCTCGGTCTATGGTATCCAGCCAACTCAGGATTCTTTGTCCAAGAATTCTCAAATGCTGACCTAGGGGGATGTAGATTGGATTGTAAAAGCACTACTGGATGATGCCGATTTCTTGATGGCAAATTAGTAAGTTGGCAATCAAAGAAACAAACCTGTGTTTCTCTCTCCACAGCCGAAGCTGAATACATAGCCGCAGCATGATGTACTTCTCAGGTCGTTTGTATACAAAGTCAACTTAGAGACTATGGCCTGAACATGAAGAAAATCTCACTATATTGTGACTCAAAAAGTGTAACTAGGATTTGTCATAACCCAGTGCAACACTCAAAGATGAAGCACATAGCACTGCAGTATCACTTTATCAAATATCATGTGGAAGATGGTAACGTAGAGACTCATTTTGTTAGAACCACTGATCAATTAGCAGATATCTTTACTAAGGCCTTACCTGAAGTAAGTTTCAATAAGATCCTACAAGGCCTAGGAATGATGGAAGTTGATTCTATACCGAAATCGGCTTCGCTTCATTAAAGGTTGGAAGCGAAATTGAGAGAACGCTCGGTCTATTTCAAGTTTGGTTCACACAGGAACCGAAATGAACCAAATGCTCGGTCTATTTCAGGTTCGGTCCTACTGAACTCGGTTCGCTTTATTTTTTAGAACGAATTTCGGTTGTATACTTTTGTACACTCTTTTACATTCTTATTTTTATGTTTTTCTTTTACATTTTTTTATTTTCATAAAATCCAAAAATAATTTTCTTTCTTTTTTTATTTCTTTTTCTTTAGAATTTTTTCACAAAATAAAAAAAATATTTTCTTTCATTTTATTTTATCTTTCTCATGGTTTCATGTAGAAAAGTTATTCTCGATGATGGAGCTGGAGCAGGTATAAATTCTTATCTATGTATTGGTTAAGTGTCCTTAGAAGCATGTTGTTGCATGTTAACCGAAGCCTCAAAAGATTTTGAGTGAAGCGTTAATGACTTGATATATACAAATCATGTCTTCGCAATTAGGCTATTAAATTCACTCTAATCACGAGCTACCTTACTCTTCTCATATTGAGCTTAGAGTTTTCTGGTTGGTCCTACTTTTATAGCAGAGGTACATTCGGCTCCTTAACCACCAACAACATTTTTCTCCATCACATTTCATATCATGAACGTAACCCTTGAGACTCTGAACAATTACTACTGAGGTTTATGGTTACACAACATATGTGTTTATGATCTTAGTTTCGTGTTACTACGTACTAAGTGAATCCCAAAATTCTATACCCATAATGAATTTACGGTGAACAATTAATATGTTCTGGTTTTCACCAATGAATTAACGAAACCACTCTATGTGGAGGTACCCCAAAATCTCCTTTTATTTTGTGAGATCTTTTTGAAATCGTCTATCATGAAGACTTTTTTTCCCCAAGTATCCAATTTTTTTTTTGAGATTTCTTATTGAATATTCAACAAGTCACTGAATATGTTTCTAACCTACTTGTTCAACAGGCCACATCGGTCTCGTAAGTACTTCGTTCTATTTTGGTCTTCTGTCAAGAATCGAAACTTGAATTGAAGTGAAAGCCACCCTTACAAGCCCTATATATAAAAGATGATGACTTTCATTGCTTCTTAATAAGTACATGATTTTATTTTAATGGGAAACCACACAGACACTTTGAAGTATCAGTTGACTTTGAAGGAAGAGATTTATGCCCGGGATCAACTGCTTTATGTCTTAATCGACATCACAATATCCCACCAAAAGTTTGATTAATTTCTTTATCTTTCACACTACTATGCACAAAAATCTTTGATTTTCCAAAAATATGGTTCTGATCTATATAAGCTATTTTTCATTATATAGCTTCGGTTCTAAAAGAGACATGGTTATTCTCAAATGAAATGATCAAGTTGACACCGACTCATGTCCTTTATGTTGGTCACGTTTCAATTAAAGCAAAAGGGGTGAGTCAGCAATTATCCAAACGTTTGGCGATTTGAAAAAGGCGATTTGTATGGAAAGGCGCGTGAATTTGAACAGTTGCATAAGCAAGCGTCATCAGCTACTTTATCTGGGTTGCCAGTTGTCTAATCACGCCTTTTTAGGAGTCGTTTTTCAAATTAAAGGACTCATTACTTTAGATTTCTTCTCTCTCCACAAAATCGTATATAAGCGTTTTTGGTACCATCATCTTGATCTTTACCACACTCTTTCTTTCACAAGCAACAAAGCAATTTCTGGCGATTCCATTCTCACTGTTCATCTTCGTCTTCCTCAAGCTACATCAACGGCCGAATCTTCCTCTGTTCACGAAACCACTGGACGCTTTACTCTTCTCACAATCAAGTCCAACCAGAACCTGTTGATCAATCTTTACCCGTTCCTCTACAATACTTACATGTATCAAGTGGTGGAATGTTTAAAATATTCCCTACTTGTCAATGCTCTTTCAACGGTGGAGGTTGTTCCAATGGCATGTCTCTCTTCAATTTATTCCACAACTATGTATGACAAGAGTGCAAAGAAGATCTACTTTGACATTCTCAACCAAAGGGCTTCGATCTCCAAGAATCATTTCGGCTCATTGCTAGGTCTTTCTTACGACGATTCCATGGTGAACCCTGATTCCATCCCCAATGGTTAGCTTTTCTCGATGTTCTACAACATGGGGTACATTGAAACACTAACCACCGTCACCAGGTTCAAGAAATCATGCCTCCCTCCTCAATGGAATGGCCTTTTCACCCTTCACCTCAAGGGTCTTTCTGAAAGAATTGTTGGATCTGATGGTGCTAACCAGTCCTTCATGAATTTTCTCTATGGTTTATATACTGGCATCAACCTGGATTATGGAATGGTTCTATGGCTTCAACTTGTCTAGAGTTTGACATCTGTTTCTTGCCGCACTGAAGTCTCTTGTGTCAGGTTTTAGACGATTATCACTCAGTGGGTTATGGAGCGGTTTCATGTTCCTATCATGGAGGGATTCACTTCTCTCTTCAATCGCTACATATCACACCAAAAATATCATTGTCAGACATCCGTCAAAGTTTCATTTCGTTGGCTCAATTCCTGAGGCCATGTACGCTTCTGTTTCTCCTGGAAGCAAAATTATCCAAGAATATACGAAGCTCCCTTCTTCTGGACCAAGGGAACTTTCTCCTGAAATGCTTAAGTCTATTGAAGAAGCAGACAAACCTGCTAAGCGTGGAAAGAAGCAAGACGCGAAAAAGGGCAAAAAAGGGGGTCTCATTCCAAAAGTTCAAACTCCAAGGAAGCGAAAGTCTGAGAAGGCAGCACCTTCCTAGTCCAAGCAGAAAAAGACCAAGAAGCCTGCTTGGAAGCTTGTCCTTTAGTCATCAAGCGTCTCCGACTCCGAGTATATCCCTACTAGACATAAACAACCCACTCCTGGCGCATTTGAGAGCGAAGCTCTGATGATGAGGGTTCGGTTCGTGGTGATACCCCACCTCGATCGCCTACACCAGAGGTACAAGTTCGCTCCAAAGCACCTTCTCCTCCACCTGTTTCCATACCCATTTCCTTAGCTCCCACTTTACTAGTTATCACATCGCAACCTTCTTCCAGTATTCCCATTTCTACACCCATTTTTGATGAAGCCACCACTACAACCACCACGGGAGTTCAAACCAACATATCTAATACGGGGGTTCGTCCTTCTCCACCCAAAACCCCAGTCACCACCAATCCTCTATCTCCTACCTGTTCAACCGAAACCAACACTATTCTTGGAGGTGAGGACTTGTAGTTTGATTCCACTTACTTCAGTCCTTATCATGTCCAAAGTGATGATGATGAAGATGCTCCTCTCACCAAGCGACATCTCAAGGTTGTGATTGATAAACTTGATCAGTTACTTTCTTCATCCTCTGCTGGTCCTTACTCAGAAGCTGCTCTCAAAGCTCTGTTCTCTTCTGCAGTCAAAGAGCATGATGCCTCCATCTCCAACGCAACAAAGGCTATTGATGCCTCTACCTCTCAATGCCAAAAGGCTTCGCTTGCTGTGGAAGCCTCTGTTGGATAAGGTGTCTAAGTCCATAACTTATTTGGTACATACTTGACCCGACCAGGCATGGTCCATTTGGGTTGCACTTCACCCAAACGATTTATGAATAATTTTATGAGAATTGTATGCTTACGATTTATTAATATATTATAAGTTATAATATATTAATATGAAGTCATGTTATTTAATTAGTTTTAGTCTTAAATTAATTATGAATTAATTTAGAGATTAAAAAGAAGACTGATTAAATTATGGGCTATTATATTTTATATAGTGTGGGCTAATACTCATTTGTTAATGGGCTAAGCTAATATGGAAGTCCATGGATGATCCATGGAGCTTTTAACCCATGGATCCTTGGAAAGGAAAAGACATGGGTTATTAGGGTTTCAACCTAACCATGCACACTATATAAAGAAGCATATGATGCAAGAAATGTGACTTAGTGGTAGTTGATTCCACAAGAAAGTATACTACTCTCTCAAAGTTTTCCAAGTGTTTGTGGTGATTTGTTTTTACATTTGAGGCATTCACACTATTGGAGCTTGGCTCTCAAACTCCAAACAATCAACCATCATCAAAAGGTATTTATTTCTACTAGTACTTTTATGATTCATAATCCTTATGCTATGCTAGTTAGGAAGAAACCTTGGAAGTTATTATTTGCATGTATTTTAGAAGAAAACATAGATCCAAGGTTTATTAGGGTTGCATGCACACTTAGGAAGTGTTGGATTGCTCAAAACCCAACATTGGTATCAGAGCCTAGGCTTGTTTTCTTGAATACTTGATGCAGATTGCTGAAAATCGAAGTTTATGTGCTGTCAGCACAGCAGCCTCGCCGAGTCCATGAAGGTACTCGACGAGTCCAAGACAAAATTCATCCAACTCGGTGAGTTAGTTCATGCACTCGACGAGTTGGAACCCCAGACAGCATATCTTCGAGTTTTGGTGCTGGAATTGGTCTAGAATCATTACCTTAAACTGTTTTGGACTCATAAAACCTATTTTTGATGTGGTAATGATGATGGTGGACCAATTTCAAAGTTATAATCAAAATTTCAAGTTTATATGTGTTCATATGATTCTTGAAATTGTTGATGTGGATGTTCATGTTCATATGAGTTTTGTTAGATCATAGGAATTATTTGCAAATTGTTTGTTAGTTAATTCTTGATCTTAATGTGTTTTAATGGAATTCATAATTTTTCCTCAAGTTATGGAATTCCAAAAGTTTTTTCTTTTGAATGTTTTTTAAGAAGTCATAAGTTACACTTTTGAAGAGTTTTTCTAATAAATGCTTTTATGGACTTCATAACTTGTCCTCAAGTTATGGATTTCCAAGAGACTCTTCATTAAAAGTTTTAAACACTTAATTAAAACTCATAAGTTATGAATATCCAAAAGTTTATGAATTGTTCAAAACTTGCCCTCAAGTTTTGGAATTTGTAAAGTCTCACACAAACTTTAATTCCATACCCTAGAAGTTTTAAAAGTTAAAATTCTACCCTTATACTATTATAAGATTAATGGTTAATTATTACATATATATATATATATATATATATATATATATATATATATATGTATGTATAAGAACAAGTCGTTTTACCGTTAGTAGGCCTCATTCACGAAGCCGGTCTATAAGGTGGGTATAAGGTTGTTGCCTATAAAATGGCAACTTAATGGGTGTCCACTCTCACCCACCGCTTGCTTGATCGGTGGAGGGTCGTTAGCCGAACGGGTAGGACAATGACTTTAAATTCTCATTAAAAGTATAACGATTATTATAAAGTAACTAAATATTTTTTTTATTTAATTCCCAATCTTAGTTACTTTAGGAAAAATGTGAATTTGGTGCTAGCCCATGGAATTCACACTTTGTACCTTACCAAGTCGTTGGTGGAGCGTGTGTGGTTAACCGGCACACTAACTTGGACTAGTAAGGATCACGAAGGGTGACTTAATGTTTGTCATAGATCAATGGAGCGTGTGTGGTTAACCGACACATTGATTGGGTGATAATATTAAGGGTACCAAGTGAATTGGTATGGTTATTCACACCTTGTTTTGTGATCCTCGGCATCCCAGTCACAAAATTTGAGAGGGCACACTCGAGATTGAAGCATGCCATTGAAAAGTTCAATGAATCTCAAAAGATCTAGGAATTTCAAATCCAATTAAAACCTAATAAATTATTTCGTTTTTCATGGTGGAAATTGGTGAATCGTCATTCGCCTACCTTCAAATATTTTATGGCTTGGATTACGACATCCCTCTTCCAAATTATAAAATATTGTGTTGGGTCCTAGCCTTAATATTTCATATTGGCTGTTCTATTAAGGACTTTGAATCAAATAACTTGATTTTCTCCCATTATAGATGTCTGGTTCAGACAACTATGATCTTCCCAAATCTCTTGAATATGGTGTCCCTCAACATCATGCTTCACTTCCTCCACCTCCTCCAATTATTCTCCCCCACCCACAAGTTCTTGAAAAGTTTAAAGTCACTCAATCCCTATTCGCAAGAATAGTCTATGTTTGCTCACATCTTGGAGATAAAGTCACATATTGACAAGCCGGCAGAGTTGGGTGTCAAAGTCTCATGAAACTTGGATGTTCAATCACTTTCTTAGTAACATAGTGAGTCTCTTTGGGACTACTATGAGGCAGACTATGACATGACCCTTAATGATATTATCTTTTTACTTGGTGTTGTGGAATCAGCAATGATTCGGAACACCATTAAAGCAAATTTGATTAAAAGAACAACTTCCCAAGTCTACATGGACATTGACAATGGTAGCATTGGATATATAGAAAAGGATTTCTCTTCCCAATGGAAAGGGATCGGCCATAGTCAACTCGGTTGACCAAATGGTAAAGAGAAAGGCTAAGTCTGAGATAGTCTCATGTGCCATTACCAAAGGGTCCATGTGTTTTGTTGCCAAAGGAAGGGGCATTGGTTGTGAAGCTGCCCTATTCACCTGAAAGGTCATAAGGTTGATCAAGTCAAGAGGTTTGACTCTACTTCGGGTAAAGTCTACTGTCTAACTCTATTAAGTTCCTATTTGGAGATTCTTATTATATAATGTGAATGGGCCACATGCTGATGTTTTATGAATCAAAGAAAAGATAGGAAGCTTAAAGTAAGTATATGTTGATTCTGATTGCGAAGGTGGGTTTCGATCGCATGGTTCGGTAATCAGAATTTTGAGTTGTTGCTTAAGAGTTATAATATATTGCTTATGAATAAATAACAACAAGGTTTTCATGTGGATTGTAAGGATAAGTTTTGCCGCAAAGTTTTAAAATACAAGAAAAAAAGGGTTTTAATTTTATTTATTTTAAAAATATCCTTACAATGGCATCTGTGGAAAATTGTTGCGTATATGTTTCCAGTAATAGCAATATTGGAAAGTGGATTTGATTCTTTCATTTGTGGTAGTGTCTGAATTTACCAAATGAAGAAAGTTTTTCATCACCCAAGTTTCAATTGGATAGAAACTTGGAATCATACAAGTTGTATTGTATGATGAATGAGAATTTTCATCTTTGAAAACTAAGACTAATTCTTTGATCACATGTATATGTGAGTCAATTGAAGGACTAAGGAATTAGGTACACTGGGTGTGCGCTGGTCAAGGTCCACCACAAAGATTGATTTGTCATGATTTACTGAAGATTAGTAAATATGATTATACTTATAAGGTTAAGTATAATACTGTAACATTGGAAAGGTTACAATGTATGACAAAACAAACGAGAAGAATCAAATTAGGCAGAAAGATAAAAGTTTCTCAAATCTGAAAGGATGGGAGAGTACTTTAGTATCGTATTTGATGATCGTCTTAATGATTATGAAACCATATCACAAATTCATACTCTAAGGACATCTTAGTGCATTGTTATGGCTAAGAAGAGAGGTCATGAATTGTTGGATTGGTTAAGATCGAGAAGATGAGTCATACTTCGTTCCAAAACAATTCTTAGAGTCATACTCCAAGATTGTAACATTGAGTGACATAAAGTAAGGTTTAAAACACTTATCAAATGTAGTGTAAAATGTTTCTACCCTTGTACATTTCAGATTGGTAAGTTGTGATGTCGTGGATGAGACAAAGACCAACTAAGACCAATTGTATGAAGTGTTAGTCTTGATAAGAATCCGCACTATCCCTTGAATATTTGTTTTGTCAAGGAATGGTTCTTGACTGGAGAAACTTATATGTTAAAGGGACAGTGGGAGCCTTAAAGATCCTGAAAGAGTTTCAAGATTTAATCAAGAGTAAAACCTGTAATTTATCACTAGCACACAACTTAAGGTTTGCAACCTATCGTGTTGACATAATTCTTATTTCGGTACCTACTTCAAATAAGTTGAGTTTGCATGTGAGTTATCGGAGTTCAACTTGGAAGCATTGGTGGGCCTTGTGCTACCAAGGTGACAAGAAACTAAGATTGAACAAGTTTAATCCATGTAAGGCTGAATTTGTCACTAACCTTATCTTGTGATTATAGTTTTGACAAATTCACATGGATAGGAACTCATACACTATAAAATATAAGTGTCATAAGGTTTCTCTCCGATTCATGAAAATGATGGTGAGGAAACGCTTTCACTAAGTAGATTTTACGTAGATATCAATTGTGTTATTTGCATTTTCAAAAGTCGTTAGTGGAGCGCGTGTGGTTAACCGGCACACTAACATGGACTAGTGAGAAATGGCAAATGCCTAAGCAATTAAGACTATGATTACGGTATCCCTTTTCATAGTTCCGAAAATTATTTAGACACACATGTGAGCTATCTAAGAAAGGGTGTATGAATCTAAATTTTAGAAGTCCAACAGATTTCTGGAAATATGTCAGAGCTAGTGGGAGCATAAGTGTTATGCTGATAATCATCATGTTAGTGGGAGCATGATTATTACGTTTAGTGTTGCAAGTTAGGAATGTTAATTATAGAAAACAAAGTTTCAATTCGTGAAGTTGCAGGGGTTGAAAAGTTGTTTTGCTATAATTAAAGGAGAGGAAATTATACTTCATTTCAATTCTAAAGCTTAGATTGAGATTTTAATCATCTTTAGTCAAGAATATATATATATATATATATATATATATATATATATATATATATGAATTTTATGTTGGAATGGTTCAACTTGAAGAAATTCTATATATATTGTGTTTTCAAAATTTGATTATGATTACGGCATCCCTCTTCATAGTTAAATTTTGAAAACATGGCAAATAAAAAATATTGTAGCAAAAGACTAGTCTAGTATTATGTCTTTATGTCAAATATCATGAATCGTGTCCCATATGCTTCGGATATAGGATCGATTACATGTGCTATAATATTCATCTTTTCTAAATTTTCCAAATGCTTAAGGCATTGAGAAGGGAAAAGTCTAGAACTGGATATGACTAAAGTGACTAAGCAATTGTCGAGGACAAATCTGAGGTTTGCCAAAGATTGGTTGCTGAGGGAAAGTTGGAAGTATGATGTAAGTTGTCGGAAAGGCCCGTATTGACATGTTCTAAAAAGAAGTAACTCTTGTTCGGAAGTGATAGTCAAAATGGGACTATGGAAATGTCTCCATAGGTGGAAGTTATTCAAACTGTGTAAGATTAGAAAACCTTAATGCAAGAAGGATGTTCAAAGCAATGTACTTTGAATATGAGACTTTCGTTCCATAGAAGTTGACCTTCTTTGGAATACTCTGTAATGACTGGTGACAAGGTTTTGGTGACTTTGTGAGCAATCATTACAAGAGGAACATTGCATAAAAGTTTAAAATCCAACATATTTTTTGGTAAATGATAGGAATCGGGGAATCTCACATTTACAATAAGGATTTGGGGTTGTGAAATGAGTATCATTGGAATCATGTTCAATAGATCTACATCACAATGTAAGGATCATAGACAAACATAGTGTGCATACTTGGAGTATGGCATAACTATTGTTTAGAAAAACAAAGTGTACATGCTAGGAGCATGGGACGACTCTTGTTTTTATTCAAGTCGTAAGTTGATTGTTTGAAACATTATACAATGAATAATGTGTAATCAATATGGTGATAAATAAAAGGTGCTTCTATTTATATTCAAAAGGGTTCTGAGACCATATTGGATTCGATTATTATTGTGTTTCACTTTGCATGTTTTGACTTCCAAAATAGCTAGGTTATTCTTTCCGAATGACTAAGTTATTTAAAGACTCCACAGTCGTTCATATGTTGGAAGTAGGTATGAATCAAGACTGTCATGAATCGAGTTTGTAGATGGCTAAATGGGTTTAGTCATAGAAATGGTTGCTACAACATTCATGAGTGCTCATAAGTTATGAGTATTGGAATAAACCCACCCTCACTTGTACCACTTCATGGAATTTATCTCGAGTGATCGTGAGACGGTAATATCATATAAATCTTCAAACCTAGAGATATGAGTTGTTACCTATGACTTGGTTGTGCATTGATTGCATGTAAACGCATCAGTAGATGTTCGCTCTTATTGACAACTAGTTGTTCTCTACTGCTAGCTTGGAGCATATTCTGGAGATCATTCAGAGGTGTAATCAGAACAGTGAAGCTGACAAGAAGTTGTTCACTAATATACTTCGTTAGTACATTTAGTTTCGACAGATACTTCTTGTTAATATCCCTTTGTTGTTCAAGGTTGTGAAGTAGGTCAAGGTCACTCAACCGAAGTAAAGGCCTCGCCCCAATTGACGCAAAGGGGGAGATTGTTGAGTTCTGAATGTTGCATCTTGGGCTCGGTTTGGTTGGCCTCGTTTTGTAACCGGTTTGGGCCAGTCCAACCTCGTTTTATTCTAGGGTTTTCGTATTTAAGATGGATGAATGCATCATTGTAACCAAGATTTGAATATTTCTCTTCATTGTATTGTAAACCCTAGCTCGCCTCTACAGTGGAAGTTCTTAATCGAGCTCTGCTGAGGCGTGACTATATTTGAATCATTCAACATTATCTTGATTCCATCTTGTGTTCATTGTTTCGTTTAATATAATTGTTTGTTCTTCTTAGATTAACCTATAAAAGATTTAAACGATCAAATAAATTTTATCTCATCATACCTTATGTATATCGCAAGAGGATCAGAAAAAACTGGACCATCAAACACTTGTAGTGCTAAAATTATTAACGGTTAAGGATGTGCATGCATCCTTGCCAGTGTGGAGACAACCCATAGTTTGATATGAGCGTTGTCCAAAATGCATGAAAAATCCTCTACTACAAACAAGGTGCACTTGGTTCGTTGGCTATGGAACATGAATGTGAAAGGATAGCTCAGTGACAATTCACTCGACTCTACAATCTTCCAATAAGCTATACTGCCTTTGTAAGTTAATCATTGCCTTTGCCTCATGTTTAAGCATCCTCTCTCTGGGATATGTTGAAGGCCTTTATGGTCAATATAGCTGGTGCATTTGGTTTCATATAAGTACTATCTCTAGATTTTAAGGGCGAATACTAATGTTCCTAACTCTAGGTCGTGTGTGGTATAGTTCTACTCATGGGCCATCGATTGCCTCGAAGTGTACGCAATGATCTCGTCATTTTGCATCAATGCCCAATCATAGGATTGGTGCGATGTGTCATAATTTTTTGTGGCATTGTCCATGCCCTTTGGTGCAATCAGGGATGACATTTTGCACAACTTGTGTTCTACCAATTTGGATACGTCTTCTTATCATTTTTACCAAAACAACTTCCTAACTTTTGGGTCACTCCATTTAGGGGTTGGGCAATCTTAAAGAAATATGAGCCATTTTATAGTTCGTCAAACAAATCATTTATTTTTGTAAAGACAGTAGCAGTGGTTGAGCGTCAACTTATTCAGTTCTTCATAATCGATGTACATTTGATCGATTCAACTTTCTCTTTAACAGATATCGCCAGTGCACCCCACCATGATGAATTTGGACGAATAAACCTTTTCTTGATGGGATTCTGGAGTTGACCAAATAGCTTTTGTATTTTGGAAGGTTGCTAAGTGGTATGACACTTTAGCTATATATGTTGCCCCATAAATTATGTCAAAATTCTTAACTTGACCTGTCTAGGCTTGAAAAGTTCAAGGAATTCCTCTGGAATTATTTTTGGGTAGAAGGCGAGACATCTTACATGTTTGGTTTTTAGTCTACTTGTTGGATATCAAAAGGCTGGAAAAATAGTTCTCTAGATTGGTTGAGGAGATGGACCTAACGTTTGCTATGTGAATATTACGAATTGGCATAGAGAGAAATATAGTTGATGGTATTCTAATTCTCGCTCGAAAGAAGTATGCCCAAAAATTCCAAAGAAGTTCTTATGGATAGGAGCAAACCCATACATATGCATTTAAGAAGTCATTTAAGACTTTCGAATTATCAATCTCCAAAGAGAGAGAATGACCTAAAAGGAGTGGCCAAGATTTCTTAGAATAACATATCATAGTGGCCACACATGCTCCGATTGTGGTTGTTGTTGGATATAGTGTCTAAGTCCATAACTTTATTTGGTATGTACTTGACCCGACCCGGCATGGTCCATTTGGGTTGCATGGCATTGCAATACTTGGATAGACTAAATGAGAGAAAGGACACTTATGATTATTAATATATTATAAGTTCTAATATATTAATAATAGTATTATTTAATTAGTGTTGATCAAGTATTAATTTAGAAATAATATGGTGATCAAAGTGTGACTAATTAAATATATAGGGTTGATTATGTCAATCATCTAATCTTTTATGGTGGATTAATGATCCATGGTTTATGGAGTTGGGTTATAACCATTAGGAGCTCCATGGGTACTCCATAAGCCCATGGTTCATTAAAATGAAGAGTCATGACAATTAGGGTTTACATTTGTCACTCCTAATTATGACACACTATAAAAGAAACCCTATAACATGCAAAATCAGTACTAGTGTATTCATAAGAGGGCATAACCGATTTTTGAGGCTAAGTGACATTCCCTCAAGTTATTCCAAGATTGTAGTGTTGTGTGAAGCACTTGAGGCAGAACATTTGGGGTGCTAGGCTCACAAAGTCTTGAAGGAATCCAAGCAACAACAAGGTATGTATTTCTACTAGTTTTATGTATTACGTATTCCCCATGCCATGCTAGTTAGGAAATAACCTTGGAATAGATATTTGCATGTATATAGAGAAAACATAGATTCAAGTTTAATAGGGTTGCATGTACACCATAGGAGTGTTAGAATGCTCAATACCCATCAGTGGTATCAGAACCTAGGATTGTTTCTGTATACTTGATGCAAACTGCTTGAAAAATCGAAAAATTGCTCACTGTTCGACTAGACTCGCCGAGTTCATGGGGAGGACTCGCCGAGTCCATGAACAAATTCATCCTACTCGTCGAGTAGGTTCTTGCACTTGACGAGTAGGAGCGTGTTGGCCAGTTTTTCGAGTTTTGATGCTGGAAATGGATTAAAATCATTAACCCAATCTGTTTTGGACTTGTAAAAACTGTTTTTCAAAGTGATAATGATAATGTTAATCCATTTTACATGACTTTTATCAATTTTCAAGTATTATATATGTTTATATGATTTCTTGAAATTGCTTGACATGAATTTGCGTTCTTATGAGTTTTTAGAAGATCATAGGTATTATGTGTAACCTCCATGTGTGTTTAATTCATGATCTTAATGGCAATGATGGTGTCCATGACTTGTCCTCAAGTTTTGGATAACAAAAAGTCACTTCTTTAAATTGTGATTAAAGAACTAAAGAGGTTTCATAAAATGAAGAGTCTTCATTTTTATGAACCTTTAAAACTCATAAGTTACAAATTGAAGAGATTTGAAATAGTTTCAATTCTTTCCTTCAAGTTTTGGAATTTGAAAAGTCTTACACTTTAATACTTTAATTCCAAATTAAACCTTAGATTTTTAAAAAAGTTTAAAAATCAACACTTATACTATTATTATAATTTTATTATATAGATATCTATAAGAATATGTCATTCTTACCGTTAGTAGGCCTCATTCACGAAGCTGGTCTATAAGGGGGGGGGGGGGTATAAGGTTGTTGCCTATAAAATGGGGACTTAATGGGTGTCCACTCTCATCCACCGCTTCCTTGATTGGTGGAGGGTCGTTAGCCGAACAGGTAGGATAAAACTTTAAATTCTCATTAAAAGTATAATGAATTATAAAGTAACTATACATTATAAATTCCCAATCTTAGTTACTTTAGGAAAATGTGAAATTGGTGCTAGACCATAAAGTTACACTTTGTACCCTACCAAGTCGTTAGTGGAGCGTGTGTAGTTAGCCATCATACTAAAATGGACTAGTAAGAGTGGCAAAGGGTAACTTGACTTTATTATATATTGGTGGAGTGTGTGTCGTTAACTGGCACATCGATTAGGTAATATTGTTAAGGGTTCCAAGTCAATTTTTATGGTTATTCACACCTTGTTTGTGATCCTCGGCATCCCAGTCACAAACTTGAGAGGGCACAATCGAGATTCAAACATGTCATTGAAAAGTTCAATGTATCTCAAAAGATCTAGGAGTTTCAAAACCAATAAAACTTAATAATAAAATATTTCTTTTTTCATGGTGTAAATTGGTAAATCGTCATTTACCTACCTTCAACTATTTTATAATTTGGATTACGGCATCCCTCTTCCAGTTATAAATAGGTTGTTGGGTCCTAGCCTTAATAATTCATATTGGGTGTTATAATAAAGGACTTTAAATCAACTAACTTGAATTTCTCCCATTATAGATGTCTAGTTTAGACAGCTATGGTCTTCCCAAATCTTTAGGAACAAGCTTCCTAATGAAGATGATATCCCAAATGGAAACCAAGGTGAAAGATCAATCCCTTTGTTGTGCATTAGTAGGACTGGAAATCATACTTCACTTCCTCCATCTTCTCCAATAAATCTCCCTATCCCACAAGTTTGAAGACCTGATAATTTCTAAGTCACTCAATCCCTATTGGCAAACAAAGTCTATATATGATTAGTTCTTGGAGATTAAGTCACATATTGACAAGCCAGGAGAGTCGGGTGTCGAAGTCTCAAGGCAGCTAGCGGTCACTCCCTGATGACAGATCACGACATCACCCTTAATGATCTTACCTATTTTCTTGATGATGCTGAATCAGCAATTATTTGGATCATTGGTAAAACAAAATTTTATTGGAAGATCAACTTCCCAAACTTCCATGGACATTGACAATGGTAACATTGGAAGTCCAGAAAAACTTTGTTTTCCCAATGGAAAGGGATTGGCCATAATCAACTCGGTTGACCAAATGGTAAAGAGAAAGGTTAAGTCTGTGATAGTCCCATTTACCATTTCAAAGAGTCCATATTTTTCTGTTGCCAAAGGAAGGGACGTTGGTTACGAAGCCGCTAAATTTACTTGAAATATCTTAAGGATGGTAAAATCAATATGTTTGACTCTGCTTTAGGTGAAGTCCATTATCTAACATTATTAAATTTCTATTTTGAGATTCTTATTGCATGATGTGACTAGGTCACATATTGATGTTTTAAGAATAAAAGGAGAGTGAAGAAACTTAAAGGAAGTATATGCTGATTCTGATCGCGAAGAGGGATTTTGATCGCATGGTTCGGTGATCAGAATTTTGTGCTATTACATAAGAGTTGAGACATATTTCTTAGGAATAGATAACAACAAGTTTTCCATATGGATTGTAAGGATAAGTTTTCCACAAAGTTTTAAAATAAAAGAAAATGGTTTTGATTTTATTTATTTTAAGTATCCTTACAATGGCTTTTGTGAAAAAAGGTTGTTGCTTATATGTTTCCATTGATAAGCAATATGGGTAAATGGATTTGATTCTTTCATTAGTGGTAGTGTCATAATTTACCAAATAAGGAAAGATTCTCATCACCCAAGTTTCAGTTGGATAGAAACTTGGAATCATGCAAGTTGTATTGTGTGATGAATGAGAATTTTCATCTTTGGTAAATTAAGACTGATTCCTTGTTCACATTCGCATGTGAGTCAAGCGAAGGACTAAAGGATCGGGTACATTAAGTTGTGCACTAGTTAGGTCCACCACAAAGGTAGATAAGATTATTCGTTATGATTTACTAAAGTTTAGTAAATATGGTTATGCTTACGAGTTTAAGTGTAATTCTGAAACATTGGAAAAGTTTCAATGTATGGCAGAATGAATAAGAAGAATCAAATAAGGCAGAAAGATAAAAGTTTCTCGAATCTGATGAGATGGGAGAGTACTTGTGTATTTTGTTTTATGATTATCTTAGTGATTATGGAACCATATCACAATTGATCCTCTAAGGACACCTTAGTGTGTTTGTTGCCTGAAGAGAGGAATCGTGAATTGTGCAAATGGTTAGATCAAAAGATAAATCATACTTCACTCCAAAATCAAATCTTAGAGATATACTTCAAGATTATAACTTGAGTGACATAGTCTTTATAAAGTTCATAACACTTGTCAAATGTAGAGTAAGATGTTTCCTATTCTTGTACATTTGCGATTGGTAAGTTGTGATGTTTTGGATAAAACAAAGACCAGCTAAGACCAATAGTGAGAAGTGTTTAACTTGATAAGAATCCGCACTAGCTCTTGAATATTTGTTTTGTGATGGGATGGTTCTTGACAAAGAGAAATCTTATATGTCAAGAGGAAAGTGGGAGTCTAAAAGATTCTTAAATAGTTTCAAGAACTAATCAAGAGATTTGTTAATACTAGCCTACGACTTGAGGTTTGTAACCTATCATGTTGACGTATTCTGTGCTCATGCCAGTTAAGGTTGGCTTTGCATTGGAGTTCTGAGAGTTCTCGACTGTTTGCATAACAACCTGGAAGCAATGGTAGGCCTTTGTGCTGCCGGGTGGCAAGAAATTAAGATTGCACAAGTCCAGTCCATATGAATTTGGAAGTGTCACTAACCTTCTCTTGTGATTATGGTTATGAAAAATTCACATGTATAGGAACACATACACCATAAAAATCTAAGTGTCATAATGTTTCTCTTCGATTCATGAAAATGATGGTAAGAAAAATCTTTCACTAAGTAGATTTTAAGTAGATAGCAATTGTGAGAATGACAAAAGGTCTAAACATTATGATTACGACATCCCTCTTCATAATTGTTTAGACACACAAGTGAGTTATCTAAGGAACAGTGTATGATTTTGATAAAGTCTTATCAAAGCAATTGCGTCTCATAAATCTGAACTTTGGTAAGAAAGTCAATAAAGTGTTGGTTTCTAAAAGTCCAGCTGATCTCTGGATACATGTCAATGCTAGTGGGAGAATAAGTGTTATGCTAGTAAGATAATAATCATTATGCTACTAGGAGCATGATTATTATGTTATGTTTTGCAAGTCAGCAATATTAATTATAGAAAACAAAAGGTTCAATTCGCCTTGAAAAACTTGTTTTGCTATAATTAAGGGAGAGGATCTTATACTTCATTCCAATTCTACAAGCTTAGATTGAGAATTTAATCTACTTTAGTCCAGAATATATATGAATGGTATGTTGGAATGGTTCAACATAAGGAAATTCTATATATGTTGCGTTCTCAAATTCGATTATGATTACGACATCCCTCTTCATAGTTCGAATTATGAAAACATGGCAAATAAAAATTTTATAGCATAAATCATGTCCCATATGCTTTGGGTATAGGTTTGATTACATGTGCTATAATATTCATCCATTCTTAATTTTCCAAATGCCTAGGGTATTAAGATGGAAAAAGGAATAAAACTGGAAATGACTAAAATGATTAAGCAAAATTGTCGAGGACAATCTGAGGTTTACCAAACATTGGTTGCTCATGGACAATTAGAAGTATAGAGTAAGGACCATATTGACATGTTTTGAAAAGAGGCAACTCTTGTTCAGAAGTAATGGTCAAAATGGTAATATGGAATTGTCTCCATAGGTGGAAGTTATTCTTTGAATCTGTGTAAGATTAAAGAAATTAATGCTATGAAAGATGTTCAAAGGAATGTACTTTGAATTTGAGACTTCATTTCCATGGAATTATTTTCCATTGGAATACTTTATAATGTCTGTTGCTAAGTCTTTGTGACTTCTTTACAAGGGGATCATTGCATATAAGTTTAGAATCCTACATATTACAGTAAATGGCAAGAGTTTGGTATTCTTGCATTTACATCAAGGATTGGAATTGTCAAATGAGCATCATTGGAAAATTGTCAGTTTAACTATTTCACAAATAGAGGACCATATGTAAACATAATATGCATACTTGGAGTATGGCATAACTGTTGCTTGTGCATGGCATGACTATTGTTTTAATTCAAGTATTAAGTTGATAAATCGAAACATAAATAATGAGTTACTCAAACCATCCACATTCTCTCATATGTTGGAAGTAGATATGAATCAAGACTGTCATGAATTTGGCTTGTATGATTTGTATAGAGTGCTTTAGACAATGCAATGGTTACTACAACATTCATGAGTACTCATAAGGGCTGAGTATTGAATTCAAGCCACGCTCACTTGCATCACTTCATGGAATTTATCTCGAGTGATCGTGAGACAGTAATATCATATAAATCTTCAAACCTAGAGATATAAGTTGTTGACTATGATTTAGTTATTCATTGATTGTACGAAAACGCATTGGTAACTCAATGTTATAAAATGTGCCTTTGTGAATAATTCAACAAGTAGTAAGTACATGCATATCAGTCGAAGTTTATTTGTTCCTTCTAGAAATAGAAGCGATATTTGGGCCCCTCGATGATTTCGTTTTGACCTATGTACCGGGCCCGGTCAGAACCTAATTGATGTGTTCAATTTATTTCTATGTCAAAAAAAATTGTAGATCGAGAAACAAATGTTGGACAATAAGTAAGACCATGTTCCATGGTTTTTGTCCAGCTGATATCATGAGAACAGAGGATTATATGATCACTTATCTTAAATGGCGTATCATCATCATATCAGTTCTGAGACACTTTGAAAGAGCTACGATTGCTATAAGGATTTTGAAGTAAGATTTGCAAATATAGTTATTAGGCTTATCCAAGTGGGAGACTGTTGGATATAGTGTCTAAGTCCATAACTTTATTTGGTATGTACTTGACCCGACCCGGCATGGTCCATTTGGGTTGCATGGCATTGCAATACTTGGATAGAGAAAATGAGAGAAAGGACACTTATGATTATTAATATATTATAATTTAGAATTACTTAATTAGTGTTGATCATGTATTAATTTAGAATTAATATGGTGATCAAGGTGTGACTAATTAAATATATAGGGTTGATTATATCAATCATCTAATCTTTCATGGTGGATTAATGATCCATGGTTTATGGAGTTGGGTTATAACCATTAAGAGCTCCATGGGTAGTCCATGGGGGTTACAAACCCATGGATCATTAAAATGAAGAGTCTTGACAATTAGGGTTTACATTTGTAACTCCTAATTATGACACACTATAAAAGAAACCCTATAGCATGCAAATTCGGTACTAGTGTATACATAAGAGGGCATAACCGATTTTTGAGGCTATGTGACATTCTCTCAAGTTATTCCAAGTTTGTAGTGTTGTGTGAAGCATTTGAGGCACAACATTTGGGGTGCTAGGCTCACCAAGTCTTGAAGGAATCCAAGCAACAACAAGCTATGTATTTCTACTAGTTTTATGTATTATGTATTCCCTATGCCATGCTAGTTAGGAAATAACCTTGAAATAGATATTTGCATGTATATAGAGAAAACATAGATTCAAGGTTAATAGGGTTGCATGTACAACATAGGAGTGTTAGAATGCTCAAAACCCATCAGTTGTATGGGTGTCAATCAAGTTTCTAAGAAGTCCCCAAAATGGGATAAGAATACTATGCCATGGTGGTACCTTCCATCGTGTAGTTGTTGTTTATAACGATTTTCGAGAGGTAATATCTCTTCTAGATCTCGAATGATGTCGTAATGGGTCGATTTCCCTCCATATTACAGTCGTTGAACTAGAACAATGTTGGAAGGGATCCAACCTTCGGGGTTGAGCTAAAAGCTCGTGGAAATAAGAGATGTAATGGTATGTAGTTTGAAAATATTTTGTATTTAACCACCGAAGACTACAAGGCATTCTCACCTTATGCATTACGTTATATTCCACATATCTCAATAGGTTCCTAAATTTAGGAGATACTTATTGTTACACTAGTTGCACACTACAAGACAACTGGAGTTTCATCCTTATAGCATCCTAGGGAGACTAGAGATATAACTTGGAATGTCGGTAAGGTATGTGATGTAAGACGATGAAGATGTTGACCTATGGAGGCGATGAAACAGCTGAATGGTGAGTAAGTCTCCTGGGTAGGTTACTGACTACTAACCTCCTCTTCGGACTCTGATCCTATACAGGGTTCCTTTTCTATCTCAGTTCTAGATTTTTTAACTAATGCACATCCATTAATGATCTTCACGCATCGCCCGATCTGAGAGCTCACGACATAGAGTTCGACTTAACTAAACTGTACATAAGGAATCCTAGCGTTTAAAAGCAGTTCAGAAGCCTAATGTAACTTGGTAGCTATGTGTGCCTAAGGGTTTCTTATTTTCATTTAGTGTCTAAGAAAATCGTAGGTTATTTATACCACTCACTATAACCAATTCCGGTCATGCACTTGCTATTCCTTAATTATACAGAGGTGATCAGGTTATGTATAATTACGGCCCAGTAGTGCACTACGCAATTTAGCTATACTAGAGGGTATGATTATTAACTCGTTGGTTATAGTTTACGCTTTCCCAAGGGAAAGGGAAAACCTGTACTCTCTATAACCTTCGGCTCTGATACCAAATATTTTATACCCCGTTAAAGCGGATCACGAAGGGTGACATAAGATTACCAAGCATAATCATTGAGCATTTTATGTTTACATCATATTAAAAAAAAAATACATTTTCGTTCCCTACTACAAATTCTAATACATAACAAAAGAAACATCAAGTGAAAATTCATGTTGACTTCTAATTTAAATCACTGATTGTTCCTTGAAAACCATTTAAAAACGAGGGTCAACTATGAAATAGTTGGTGAGTTCATAGGTGTGTAAAGGTACATCATTTCAGTAAGAAAATATAGATTTGTTCAACAAAAGTTCCAATTCAAAATGAGTGTTGAATGTCACGACACTCTGTTCATAACCAATCCTAACGACTGTTCTTGCCCCATTCCATCATGTCCATGGTTCCCACGATGTCAGTTCATGGAAATATGCACTCACGGTTTCGGGTGAATGGGTGTTGTGTTGGGATTTGAGCACTATAACACTCTTATGGTGCACATGCAACCCTAAATGCTTTGGATCTATGTTTTCTCTAATTATAAATGCATTTTGTTTTTCCAAAGCAGTCTCCATATCTAGTATAAATTTGAAGCTATATAATATAAAACTTTAGTTTGGATGCTTACCTCTTTAGTAGGGTAGAGTTCTTGACCTTTGAAAGCTTTAGCACCTCAAGTGTGATGCCTCTATTGGTTCACAAACACCATATACAACAGGAGGCTTGAGAGAATAGGTTAGCAAGCTCAAAATCTTGTATCACTCTCTTAGAATGATGGGGCAACCAATTTTGGCTCTAGGGGGCTCTATTTATAGTGTTGCTCATTCTAGGGTCACACTTAGTAAACCCTAATAACCCATGACTTTCCACATTCTCATGCTCCATGGATTTAACCTCCATGGACTATCCATGGGTTATTTTAGCCCATAATCATCTATCATTGGCCCACACTATTAGAATCATATATTTACATAATCAATCCCCATATATTGAATTAGTCTCTTTTGACCAAAAAATTAATTCCAAATTAATTCTTGATCAATACTAATTAAATAATATGGTTTCATTAATATATTATACTTGTAATATATTAATAAATCATAAATAGCCTAATTCTCAAAAGTCCACCCTATCAAAATGCACTGGTGAAAGCAACCCAAAAAGCACCATGCAACAATCGGGTCAACTACATCTAAGTTATAGTTATGTGCTTAGACACCAAATCTAATAGTCTCGCACTTGGATAGGTCTAATAACTATAACTGCCAATGTAAGTGTAGGATCCGACTTAGCAATCGTAAGCTTTCAAAAGCCGCTTTTAACTCTAACTCAGTCAGTGACACATCCTTTAAACAAGGGATCATATAATCTTGTGTTCTCAAGATATACGATGGATAAATACATGGAACAATGTCATACGTATTGTCAAACAATTTGTTTCCTAATTTTTGGTTCATCTAACAAAGAACATAAATGAACACATCAATTTAGTTCTGACCAGGCCCACACATAGTCAAAACAGAATCATCGAGGGGCCCATGATATTGCTTTTAATCCTCATATGATAAAAGGGAACATATACGTTTTCGTATCACAATGCACAACCAACTTGTAGTCAACAACTCATATATCTTGGTAAGAAGACTTATATGATATTATTGTCTCACGATCACTCGAGATAAGTTCCATGAAGTGATTCAAGTGAGCGCGAGTTGATCCAATACTCCAAATATTATTTCATAAGTACTCATGAATGGTTCAGCAATCCTATTGTTATACCTAACTCCTTAGGCAAATCTACAAGCCAAATCATGACAGTCTTCTTTCATACCTACTTCGAAAGTATGATCAAATGTGGATAGCTTGCATAATCTTATTAATCGGGAAGTCAAAACATGCAAAGTGAAATACATGAATAATATTAATCCTACATGGCCCCAAAACTTGAGAGCGTAAATAAAACACCTTTTATTTAATCACCGTATTGATAACTCATTATTCATCATCTAATGTTTCAATTGATCAACTTAATACTTGAATTAAAACAATAGTTATCCCATGCTCTAAGCATGCACACTATATTTACCTATGGTCCTTTGGGAAATAGATCAATTGTAAACATTTCCAATGATACTCATTTCACAATTTCAAATCATTAAGTGTAAGAATACCAAATTCTTGCGACTATTATGCAAAGATTCCTTTGGAGATTGTTACAAGACAATTCCATGGAGATGAAGTCTCAAATTAAAAGTACATTCCTTTGAACATCCTTCTTTACATAAAAGTTTCCATCATTGCCATATAACTTACTTATATATTCTTGATATCCAACTCCTATTATGGAAATTTTTCCATAATTGACATATGACTATCCATTCTTAACAAAATCCTACCTATTCAGAATTTTATCAATATGGTCCATTCATTACTATACTTCCAACTATCCATAAGCAACCAATCCTTAGCGAACCTTAGCTTGTCCTTGACATTTGTTTAACCACTTTAGTCATATTTATTTCTTGTACTTTTTCCCTCTTAATGCCCTAGGCATTTGGAAAATTAGAACTCATGAATATTATAGCATATGCAATCGACCCTATATCTGAAGCATATAGGACACGATTCATATGTCTTACATAAAGAGGGTTACCGTAATCATAATCGAATTTTGAGAATGCAATTAACATTTCCATATAAATAATTTCCTTATGTCAAATCTATTGAACATACCATTTATATTTATCTTTGACTAAATTTGATTAAAAATCTCAATCTAAGCTTTTAGAATTGAAAAATGAAGTATAAGTTCCTCTCCTTTAATTATAGCAAAACAATTTTTCGTCTGCTGCGTCACAGATTCATTCATCTGTTGCCCCTAGACTTGCTGTCGACCCCCAACCACTGCACCAACTGTTCCGGCCTCTGATGTTGCTACGAACGCTGCTATTGTAGAACTCATTATAGATGAAGAACCTGTTGCAACAACTGACTCGCAAGCAGCTTTTGCTACTTTATCCACTCTGATAGCTTCCTCCACTGTTCTTGCTCATTTTGTTAATCATGGGATCTTGAAATTGAAAAAGAAAACTCAAACAAACAAGCTCCGGTTGGTTTCTCAGGTGGTTTTATTCTCATGTCGGACATCCCATCTATGGATGATTCTCTATCTCATCCATGTGGCTTGTCAAATATCAATTAAAGAGAGAACGATGTTTTCTTTGAGGGTTCTTTCAACACTGACTCAGTAGAGGTTGAATCCCAAAAACCAATTGATGTAGGAGGGAGTATTGGTTTAAATTTGAATTGTTGTTCCGAGCATGTGAAAAAATCTATTCAAGAGGAGCGATTTAATAAAATTTAGATATGAATTGTTTATCTATTAATATCCACGAGGCAGGATCTTTTGAGAAATTGTTGTGGATAAAATATCTTTGTATCAAATATAAGCTAAATTTTCTAGCTATCCAAGAAACAAAAAAGGAGCTCATAGACCATTCTCTTGTTCGCTCGTTGTGGGGTAACCTTGTTGGATACAGTGTCTAAGTCCATAACTTTATTTGGTATGTACTTGACCCGACCCGACATGGTCCATGTGGGTTGCATGGCATTGCAATACTTGGATAGACTAGATGAGAGAATAAGGCACTTATGATTATTAATATATTATAAGTTTTAATATATTAATAATAGTATTATTTAATTAGCTTGATCAAGTATGAATTTAAGTATTAATTTGGTGATCAAGTTGAAACTAATTAAATATGTGGGGTTGATTATGACAATCATCTAAACTTTTATGGTGGATTAAATGATCCATGGTTTATGGGGTATGGATGTAACCATTTGGAGCTCCATGGATAGTCCATGGGAGTTACAAACCCATGGGTCATGAGAAAGGAAGAGTCATGACAATTATGAGTATTCATGATGAAACCCTAATGGTGACAACACTATAAAAAGACCTCATGGCTAGGAAAATTGGCACACATAGTATTGTTGTGAGGGCATAGCCAATTTTGGTGTGTAGAAACATCCTCTCAAGTTATTCCAAGGCACAACATTTGGGGTGCTAGGCTCACAAAGTCTCAAAGGAATCCAAGCAACAACAAGGTAAGTATTTTCTACTAGTTTTATGTATTATCTAATCCCCATGCCATGCTAGTTAGGAAATAACCTTGAAAAAGAAATTTTTATGTATATAGAGAAAACATAGATTCAAGGTTATTAGGGTTGCATGTAAACTTAGGAAGTGTTAGAATGCTCAAAACCCATCAGTGGTATCAGAGCCTAGGATTGTTTTCTATATACTTGATGCAAAACTACTTAAAAATAAAAAATTATGCACTTTGACGACTTGACTCGCCGAGTTCATGGGGAGGACTAGCCGACTCCATGAACAAATTCATCATACTCGTCGAGTAGGATCATGCACTCGACAAGTAGGAGCGTGTTGGGCAGTTTTTTTGAGTTTTGTTGCTGGAAATGGATTAAAATCATTATCCCAATCTGTTTTGGACTTGTAAAATCTGTTTTTCAAAGTGATAATGATTATGTTAACCTATTTTACATGACTTTTATCAATTTTCAAGTATTTTATATGTGTATGTGATTTCTTGAAATTGCTTGACATGAATTTGTGTTCTTATGAGTTTTTAGAAGATCATAGGAATTATGTGTAACCTCCATGTGTGTTTAATTCATGATCTTAATAGCAATGATGGTGTCCATAACTTGTCCTCAAGTTATGGATAAACAAAAGTCACTTCTTTAAATTGTGATTAAAGAATTAAAGAGGTTTCATAAAATGAAGAGTCTTCATTTTTATGAACCATTAAAACTCATAAGTTACAAATTGAAGAGACTTGGAATAGTTTCAGTTCTTGCCCTCAAGTTATGGAATTTGTAAAGTCTTACACTTTAATACTCTAATTCCAAAATAAACCTGATATTTTTAAAAGGTTTAAAAATCAACACTTATACTATTATTATAATTTTGTTCTATAGATATTTATAAGAATATGCCATTCTTACAGCAAGTACGCCTCATTCACGAAGCCGGTCTATAAGGGGGGGTATAAAGTTGTTGCTTATAAAATGGTAACTTAATGGGTATCCACTCTCACTCACAGCTTCCTTGATCGGTGGAGGGTCGTTTTCCGAACCGGTAGGATACGACTTTAAATACTCGTTAAAAGTATAATGAATTATAAAGTAACTATACATTATAAATTCCCAATCTTAGTTACTTTAGGAAAATGTGAAATTGGTGCTAGCCCATAAAATGACACTTTGTACCTTACCAAGTCATTAATAGAGCGTGTGTGGTTAACTGACACACTAACATGGATTAGTAAGAGTGGCAAAGGGTAACTTGACTTTATTGTAGATCGGTGGAGCTTGTGTGGTTAACTGGCACATCGATTAGGTAATATTGTTAAGGGTTCCAAGTCAATTTGTATGGTTATTCACACCTTGTTTGTGATCCTCGGCATCCCAGTCACAAACTTGAGAGGTTACAATCGAGATTCAAACATTCCATTGAAAAGTTCAATGTATCTCAAAATATCTAGGAGTTTCAAAACCAATAAAACCTAATAATAAAATATTTCGTTCTTATGGTGGAAATTGGTAAATCGTCATTTACCTACCTTCAAATATTTTATAGTGTGGATTACGGCATCCCTCTTCCACCTATAAATAGTTTGTTGGATCCTAGCCTTAAAATTTCATTTGGGTGACTTATTAAGGATTCTTAATCTAATGAAACCTGTCTTTCTTTCAGATGTCTTCCAATAACGCTGTTGGCTCAAACCCTACAGGCTCCTTTTCCCTAATGAACTTGTGTGGTAAGGTCATCTTTGATGGATCCAACTTCAATGAGTAGATCTGAAACATCAGGATGATTACCCGCTATGAGGAAAAAGAACATGTCCTTGACAGGGAGCTTAAGGTTGTTAATGAAGCCACTGCTACTCCTGAAGAGTTTTCAAAATTCATTGCACGTGAGAAGGATGCCACCAAGGTGTCCTGCATCACGATGGCCACAATAACTCCGGAACTCCAAAAATCTTATGAAGATTTCTACCCCTATGAGATGCACCTGGATCTGATGGAAAGGTACCATCAGAGCGCGCGTCAAGAGAGGTATGAAATCATTTCCTCCATCATAACCGCAAAGATGAAGGATGGTGAACCCATCACCGGTCACTTGCAAAAGATGCAGAGGTTCGTTGACCGGTTGCTAAAGCTCAATGTTAACTTCCCTGAGGAATTGGCGATTGACATCATTCTCCATTCCCTACCTTCAAGTTATGATCAGTTTCGTATGACTTATCATATGAACAAGGAGGAAGTCACACTTAGCAAACTTCAAGGACTCTTAAGGACAGCTGAAAATGGCCTTAAGGGTAAAGCGGGTGCTACGTCTACTCCTTTAACAGCCCCTGTTCTGGCTATTGGGCAGGGAAAGGGTAAGAAGAGGAAAAGCCCTTCGAAGGTTACCAAGGGTAAGACTCTTGATGGTTCGTCTTCAAGTGGGACAAAGAAAGGTCCCATTGCTCCTTCTTCAAACCCAAAGGAAGCACAGTGCTTCTATTGCTAGGATAAGGGACATGTCAAGTGAAGCTGCGCCAAATATCTCCAAGATGTAAAGGATGAGAAGGTTAAACCCACCCATGCAGGTATTTACACAATATTGTCTAACAACTCATCTAATGCTAATTCTTGGCTGCTTGATACAGGTTGTGGTATTCACATTTGTACTGATTTGGAGGCACTAAGAAGAAGTGATGGGTTAAATTTAGATTTGAATAAGTGTTGTTACTCACCCGAAATGGCAAGAAATATTATTTCTTTTCATGGCTTGTACAAACAAGGTTTTTCATTTTCAATTGATAATAAAAATGGTGTTATTAATGTTTATTACAATGATGTATTTTACTTTAAATCATTACCTTGTGATGGTGTATATGATGTTGTGAATGTTGTAGAAAATTTAGGAAATAACGTGTTGTATATTGATTCTTCAGATAGCTTGGATAAAGCATCCTTGTGGCATTGTCGTCTTGGACATGTTAACAAGAAGCGCATAGGCCAACTCCAAAAGGCTGGAGTCTTGGAATTATTTGAACTCAAGTCAGATAATAGTTGCGAGTCTTGTTTACTTGGAAATGTGACAAAGTCACCCTTCACAGGTACTTGTGATAAGGGTGAAGGTTTGTTGGACCTTGTACACACGGATGTCAGTGTCCCCTTCAGAGTTGCTACAAGGGATGCTAATCGCTATTATGTGACTTTTATTGATGATTACATTAGATATGGATATATTTACTTAATCAAGCATAAGTCAGAAACCTTTGAAAAGTTCAAAGAGTTTAAGCAGGAAGTTGAGAATCAGTTGGGCAGGAACATCAAGATGCTCTGATCCGATCGGGGAGGAGAGTATCTAAGCATTGAGTTCCTTGACTATCATAAGGAATGTGGGATTGTCTCACAATTGACACCTCACAGGACACCACAGTTGAATCGTGTGGCTGAGAGACACAATCGAACCTTGTTGGATATGGTTCGTTCCATGATGAGTCAAGCTTCATTACCAATCTCTTTCTAGGGGTATGCCTTAGAGACTGTTGCCCATATCGTTAATCTAGTCCCTACCAAAAAGGTTGTTAAAACACCTCACGAGATGTGGTAAGGGAAAGTTCCCAATTTGGACCATATCAAGATTTGGGGTTGTGAAACTTTCATGAGGCGTGAGACTCATGACAAGCTTGAACCCTGAAGCGTGAGGTGTATTTTCATCGGCTACCCACAGAGATCCTTTGGTTACCTCTTCTAAAGACCCAGTGATAATATATTTTTTGTAGCTAGAAGAGGAGTCTTTCGTGAGAGAAAATTCATAAGCCAAGGGGACAATGGGAGGCAAATCGACCTTGAAGAGATTCAAGAGTCAAGTGGTGAAGGAACCTCAAACGCTGTCAGCCAACCAGAGGAGGAAACTCCAGCTGAGCCGATAGATGAGTCTATACCTCTAACACGTTCCACTAGGGTGAGGAACACACCTGAATTTTATTATGGTTATCACATCACCACTGAAGGTGATACATTTATCAGTGATAGTACATTGATAGATTTGGATGAACCTAATAATTATAAGGAAGTCGTGGCAGGCCTTGAGTCTACAAAGTTGCAGGAGGCTATGGACAGCGAGATTCAGTCCATGTATGACAATCAACTTTGAACTTGGTTGACAAAGTACCAGGTCATAAGACAGTTGGATGCAAATGGATCTTCAAGAAGAAGACCGGCATGAATGGGAAGGTACACACTTATAAAGCGCGACTAGTTGCGAAGGGTTGTACTCAAACTCCGGGAGTTGACTATGATGAGACCTTCTCACCAGTAGCTAATATTAAGTCTATTAAAGTGTTGTTAGCCATAGCTACATTTCATGATTATGAAATATGGCAAATGGATGTCAAAACCGCTTTCCTTAATGGGAAGTTGGATGAGGATGTTTACATTGCTCAGCTAGAGGGTTTTGTCAATCCAAAATACCCTAAGAAAGTGTGTAAGTTTGAGAAATCCATTTATGGATTGAAACAAGCATCTCGCAGATGGAATGTTTTATTTGATGAGAAAGTCAAAGAGTTTGGCTTTTCTAGGAGTGAGGATGAGTCTTGTGTGTATGTCAGGGCTAGTGGGAGCATAGTTAGCTTCTTGGTGCTGTTTGTGGATGACATACTTCTCATAGGAAACGACGTACCAACTTTGCAGGAGGTTAAGTCCTGGCTTGGCAAGTGTTTCGCTATGAAGGACCATGGGATTGCTGCCTATATCCTAGGGATAAGGATTTTAAGAGATAGGAGTAAGAGACTAATTGGACTTAGTCAGAGTACTTATGTGGATAAGGTACTTAAGAGGTTCAGTATTCAAGATTCCAAGAAAGGAGAATTACCAATCCAATGTAATGCCAAGCTAAGTAAGACTCAGAGTCCGAGTACAGAGGCTGAGATAGCTGAGATGAGTCTAATACCATATGCTTCTGCTGTGGGATCGATCATGTATGCTATGACTTGTAATTGCCCTGATGTGGCCTTTGCATTGAGCATGGTCAGTAGATATCAAGGGAACCCTGGCAAGGCACACTGGACAGCAGTAAAGAACATTCTCAATTATTTGTGGAGGACTAAGGACTGGGTCCATACCCTCGGAGGCAGTGATGACTTGAGAGTGGAAGGATATAGTGATGCTAGCTTTCAGACTAATAAGGATAATTTTCGCTCTCAGTCAGGCTGGGTCTTTATCCTAAATGGAGGAGCAATTACTTGGAAAAGTTCCAAGCAGGAGACAGTAGCTGATTCAACTTGTGAATCAGAGTACATTGCAGCAAGCGAGGCAACAAAAGAGGTGATATGGCTAAAGAACTTCATCGGAGACCTTGGAGTTGTACCAGCTATAAAGGAGCCAATGGAAATTTTATGTGACAGTGAAAATGCGGTTGCTTTGGCTAAAGAACCAAGAGATCACGGGAGATCTACGCACATTGATAGAAAATACCATTTCATCAGACATAGAATATAAGACGGACTCCTTGTGGCAAAGAGGGTATCATCAGATGAGAACCCGGCAGATCCTCTCACGAAGGGACTGAGCAGGGTTAAGCATTTACAGCATGCGTGGCGCATTGGGCTGAAGGATGATATTAGTCTCAATAATTATATTTTTGAAACTTATAAAATGTAATTGACATTTGATGATACATAAAAGTTGTTATTTATTTAAGAGTAAGGTCTTACTATCTTGTGTTGATTGTTTACTATGTTTCAATTTTACATGTTTTTACTTCCAAAATAATTATGTTATTATTCAAACCATCCACAGTCAGTCAAAATTTGGAAGTAAGTATTGATTTAAGACTGTCATGAACTTGGCTTGTATGATAGGTCTAATGTGCTTTAGACAATGCAATGTTTGCTACAACTTTCATGAGTACTCATAAGGGCTGAGTATTGGATTCAACCCACGATCACTTGCATCACTTCATGGAATTTATCTCGAGTGATTGTGAGACGGTAATATCATATAAATCTTCAAACCTAGAGATATGAGTTGTTGACTATGCGTTGGTTATTCATTGATTGTACGAAAACGCATTGGTAACTCGATGTTATAAAACATGCTTTTGTGAAAAATTCAACAAGTAGTTAGTACAAGCATATCCGTCGAAGTTTATCTATTCCTTCTAGAAATAGAAGAGATATATGGGCCCCTCGATGATTTGGTTTTGACTTATGTACTAGGCCCGGTCAGAACCAAATTGATGTGTTTAATTTAGTTCTATGTCAAACCAAATCAGAGATCGAGAAACAAATGTTGGACAATAAGTAAGACCATGTTCCATGTATTTGTCCGGCAGATATCTTGAGAGTAGAGGATTATACGATCACTTATCATAAATGGCATATCATCATCATCTCAGTTCCGAGAGACTTTGAAAGAGCTATGATTGCTAGTCGGATTTTGAAGTCATATTTGCAAATATAGTTATTAGACTTATCCAAGTGGGAGACTGTTGGATATAGTGTCTAAGTCCATAACTTTATTTGGTATGTACTTGACCCGACCCGGCATGGTCCATTTGGGTTGTATGGCATTGCAATACTTGGATAGACTAGATGAGAGAATAAGGCACTTATGATTATTAATATGTTATAAGTTCTAATATATTAATAATATTATTATTTAATTAGTCTTGATCAAGTATTAATTTAAGTATTAATTTGGTGATCAAGTTGAAACTAATTAAATATGTTGGGTTGATTATGAGAATCATCTAAACTTTTGTGGTGGATTAAATGATCCATGGTTTATGGGTTATGGATGTAACCATTTGGAGTTCCATGGATAGTCCATGGGAGTTACAAACCCATGGGTCATGAGAAAGGAAGACTCATGACAATTATGAGTATTCATGATGAAACCCTAATTGCGACAACACTATAAAAGGACCCCATGGCTAGGAAAATTAGTACACATAGTATTGTGGTGAGGGCATAGCCGATTTTGGTGTGTAGACACATTCTCTCAAGTTATTCCAAGGTTGTAGTGTTGTGTGAAGCATTTGAGGCACAACATTTGGGGTGCTAGGCTCATAAAGTCTCAAAGGAATCCAAGCAACAACAAGGTAGGTATTTTCTACTAGTTTTATGTAGTATGTAATCCCCATGCCATGCTAGTTAGGAAATAACCTTGAAAAAGAAATTTGCATGTATATAGAGAAAACATAGATTCAAGGTTATTAGGGATGCATGTATATTTAGGAAGTGTTAGAATGCTCAAAACCCATCAAACCTCGCGTTCTCTCATGCTTTCTCTCCTTCTTATGGTGCTTCTAGAGGTATCCTAGTTATTTGGGACCCAAATATTTTTATTCATAATAAAGCAACCATCTCTAATTGGTATGTGGCGACGGAGGGGTTTTGGGCTATCTATGCTCCCCAAAAAGACGATTGTAAAAGACAACTGTGGGATGAAATCTCTATCTTGATTGCTTCTTTCTCAGGAGAATGTGTGCTTATGGTAGACTTTAATGAAGTCAAAAGCGATTTCTAAAAGGTTTGGTTCAAAGTTTCATCATGTTCCTACTAGATTCTTTAATCAATTTATTGATCAGGGCGATTTACTTGATATTACTATGGGTGGGCCCAGGTATACGTGGAGCAACAAATGGGATCCAAGTTTTCTAAACTGGATCGTTTTTTGGTCACTAAAGGTCTTTTGCAGCACTTTCCTCACCTTATGGTTTTGGTTCTGGAGAAAAACATCCCTGATCATCGGCTTATTGTCTTATTAGAGCACCAAGTGGATTATGGTCCTTCTCCCTTCCGTGTATTCCATTCTTGGTTTGAGCTCAAGGGTTTTGATGATTTGGTTCATAATTCTTGGAACTATAATATTGTTGAGAATGAGATCAATAATCCTTGGATATTTTTAAGAAGAAGCTCCAACTTCTCAAATCTAACTTAAGATTATGGAATTCTAGTGCTCGATACCATCTGATTAGCAAAAGGACACTTCTTCAAGACAAAGTTGAAGAGATTGATGCCTCTCTTATGCTTGATGGAGGTAGTTCTATTCTTCGTGAACAAAGAGTTTCAGCTATTAAAGATTTGAAGGACATAGATCATCTTTCTAGAATTGACATGGCACAGAAAGCTAAAATTAAGTGGGTAATTGAAGGGGATGAGAATTCTAGTATTTTTCAAGCTACTATAAATCGGAAGAGATGCCAGAGTGCTATAAGGGGTATCATGATCGATGGTGTTTGCGAGGATAACCCTAGAATGGTTAAGAAGGAGTTCCAAAGGTATTATAAAAATCTTTTCATGAAGAAAAAGGAGTACATCCTACTACTGATCCTAGTCTGTTTCATACCCTCATGGGTGATCAAGTTCTCCTCCTTCATTCGGGCTCTTGGCCCAAATGGTTTTTCTTTTGGTTTCTTGAAAAGATACTGGAATCTTATTTCTGATGATTTGGTGGCTTTCATTCAACATTTTCATAGTCATTGCTCGATCACAAAAGGTTTTAACGCTTATTTCTTTATAGTTATCCCTAAATTTCACGACCCTAAGCATATTAGAGACTTTAGACCTATTAGTCTAATAGGGTGCCAATATAAAATTATTGGTAAATTATTATCTAATAGGTTGGAAGAGGTTATTAGTTCTCTTATTAGTCTGGAGCACCCTGCTTTTGTTAGAGGTTAACAAATATTGGATGGTCCATTTCTTCTTAATGAGGTGGTGGCTTGGAGTAAGTCCTCGAATAATCCTCTTATGATTTTCAAAGTGGATTTCGAGAAGGCTTTTGATTCCGTTTCGTGGAAGTATCTTTTGGAGATTATGCAGATTATGGGTATTGGCAAACTGTGGTGTGATTGGATTATGGAGCTTCTTAGATCTTCTAGGGTTTTGGTTCTTGTTAATGGGTCCCCTACTGATGAATTTCAAAGTCAATGTCGCCTGCGGCAAGGCAATCCATTGTCACGTTTTTTATTCATCCTGGTTATGGAAGGGCTTCATGTTGCTCTATGGAAAGCTCATAATGCAAATGTTTTTCGAGGCATTTGTATTAGTGGGATTGAAACCTCCCATATGTTCTATGTTGATGATGTTGTTTTGCTATCGAATTGGGACCCAACGAATGTTCCCCGAATCATTCGAATCTTGCGGTGCTTTTATGTAGCTTCGGGGCTAAAATTCAACTTACTTAACAGTAAGTTGATTAGAGTGGGAGTGCCTGTGGCTCAGGTTGAGGTGGCGGCTCATAAAGTTGGGTGTGCTCCTGATTCTTGTCCATTTATTCATCTTGGAGTCCTTATTGGCTAGAACATGTCCCGTATTATTACAGGGTCTTTAGTTTTTTATGTTGGATTAATGTCTAAGTCCATAACTATACTTGGTATGTACTTGACCCGAACCGGCATGGTCCATTTGGGTTGCACTTCATCGGCACAATTTATATGGATAGTATTTTGAGAATAGTATATTTATGATTTATATTAATATATTATAAGTTCTAATATATTAATATAATCATATTATTTAATTAGTATTGATCAAGAATTAATTTATAATTAATTATGTGATCAAAATGAACTAATTAAATATGGACTCTTAGATATATATGTGTAGTGGGCCAAATTCATTTAGGTTGGGCTAAGTCTTCATGGATAGTCCATGGAGCTTTAACCCATGGATCCTAGGAAATGAAAGGGCATGGGTATTAGGGTTTAACCCTAATCCTCCACACTATATAAAGATGTCCTTGGTTGGTGAAATGGGCACTAGGGTGGGTACACTAAGAGGGCTAGCCAATTTCACTAGAGAGAACCAAGTATCCATATTCTCTAAAGTCTTCCAAGGTGTTTTGGTGATTTGTGATTCCATTTGAGGCTTCCACACTATTGGGGCTAAGCTCTTAAAGCTTGAAGACATCAAGCTACACCAAAAGGTATGTCATCTAACTAGTCTTTGTAGTATAGTTACCTCATAGTATGCTAGTTAGGATTAAAGCCTTGGAAAGTTCTTATTTGCATGTATAATAGAGAAAACATAGATCCAAGGTTTATAGGGTTGCATGTACACCATAGGAGTGTTAGAATGCTCAAAACCCAACAGTGGTATCAGAGCCATGGGTTGTTTTCTGTTATATTGATGCAAATGTTTTATTTTCAAAGCTGAAAAAAAGGAAAAAAAAACATGACGTTTGTCAAATTTTAAGATAATTACTTTTTTTGTGAAAAACTAATTATTTGTAAAAGTTGAATCATTTGCTATATGAGTTGAATTAGGTCAAATATAGTAAAGGATAAAATGATATGATTATTTTATTAGTTTTAAAAGTTTGATCTAAAGACTTTTTTGAAACCTCCATAAGTTATGGATATGAAAAGGTTTAAAAAAAATTGATTTAAAGTTTTTATGGAGTTACAAAATTTGGTGTTAATGTTTTAAAGAATTCCATAACTTATTCTTAAGTTATGGAACATGAAAAGTTTCATCATAAAACAAAAAATTAACTCCATAAGTTATGGATTACCAAAAGTTTTATATTTCCTTGTTTTATGAGTTATTGTTTAGATTAATGAAAAATATGTGTTAGATGTTTTCAATCCAAATTAATCTAAAAGTTGTTCATAAAATGTGTTTTTGTAACTTGTCCTCAAGTTATATGAAAAGTCACATTTATGAATTTTAAAAACTAATAAAAATGCCTTAGGTTATATAAAAAATGAAGAGTCTTTTCTTATAAATAGTTTTTATGGCTCCATAACTTGTCCTCAAGTTATGAATGTCCAAGAGTCTCTTCATTAAAAGTTTTAATACTTTAATTAAAACTTATAAGTTATGAGAATCCAAGAGTTTTGAATAGTTTCAAAACTTGCCCTCAAGTTTTGGAATTTGAAAAGTTTTCTTTTATGAATACTTTAATTCCAAGTTAAGCCCTTATAATTTTAAAGAGTTAAAATTCAACCCTTATACTTTATAATATTATAAGTTAATAATATTTATATATATCTGTATAAGAGTAAAGTCAGTCTTACCGTTAGTAGGCCTCATTCATGATGTCGGTCTATAACGAGGGTATAAGGTTACTGCCTATAAAATGGTAGTTTAATGGGTGTCTACTCTCACCCACCGCTTCCTTGACTGGTGGAGGGTCGTTAGCCGAACGGGTTTGACAGGACTATAATTCTCCCTTCATTAAACGTATTAATGATAAATACTAAGTAACTAAACTCTTAATAATACCCAATCTTAGTTAGTTAGGAAACTGTGAATAAGGTGCTAATCCATGAAATTACACTTTGCACTTTGTTTAAGTCAGTTAGTGGAGCGTGTGTCGTTAACCGGCACACTAACTCATATTTAACAAGGTAGGCAAAGGGTAACTTAATGCTTATCATAGTATCGATGGAGCGTGTGTGGTTAACCGACACATCGATTGAGGGGTAAACACTTAAGGGTACCAAGTAATTTGCATGGTTACTTCACACCTTGTTTTGTGATCCTCGGCATCCTAGTCACAAAACCTGAAGGGCACACTCGAGATTGAAACATGCCATTGAAAGTTCAATGAATTTCAAAGATCTAGGAATTTCAAATCCAATTAAAACCTAATTAATTATTTCTTTTTTCATGGTGGAAATTGGTGAATCGTCATTCACCTACCTTCAAATATTATATAGCTTGGATTACGGAATCTCTCTTCCAAGTTATAAAATAGTTTGTTGGGTCCTAGCCTTAATATTTCATATTGGGTGTTATATTAAGGACTTTAAATCAATTATCTTGAATATCTCCAAAAAGATGTCTAGTTTAGACATCTATGATCTTTCCAAATATCTTGGAACTTCACTTCCTCCACCTCCTCCAATTATTCTCCCTATCCCACAAGTTCAAGGTCACTCAAGCCCTATTGGCAAGGCAAGGTCTAGGTGTGATCACATCTTGGAGATGAAGTCACATGCTGACAAGCCGGGAGAGTTGGGTGTCAAAGTCTTGAGAAAGTTAGTGGTTCAATCACTTTCTAAGTCACATAGTGAGTTCCTTTGGGACTCCTATGAGATAGACTATGACAAGACTCTTAATGATCCTATCTATTTGCTTGGTTCTGCTAAATCATAAATGATTTAGTGTACTAGTAAAGAAAATTTGATTAGGAGATCAACTTCCCAAAACTTTATGGACAGGGACAATAGTGACACAGGAAATCCAGAAATGCATTCTCTTCCCAATGGAAAGGGATTGGCCATAGTCAACTTTGTTGACCAAATGGTAAAGAGAAAGGCTAAGTCTGAGATAGTTCCATGTACTATTACCTAAGGATCCATATATTTCTATTGCCAAAGGAAGGGGCTTTGGTTATGAAGCTGCCAAAATTACCTAAGGATGATAAAGTCAATAAGTTTGACTTTATTTCAGGTAAAGTCCATGGTCTAACTCTATTAAGTTCCTACTTGGAGATTCTTATTACATGATGTGGCTGGGTCACATGTTGATGTTTTAAGAATCAAAGAAAAGTAAAGAAACTTAAAGGAAGTATATGCTGATTCTGATCGCGAAGATGGATTTCGATCGCATGGTTCGGTGATCAGAATTTTGAGCACATGCTTAAGACTTATGATAGATTGCTTAGGAATAGATGACAACAAGTTTTCATATACATCTGCATTTTAAGGATTAGTTTTTCTGTAAAGTTTCAAAATAAAAGAAAAGTTTTTAATTTTATTTATTTTAAAAAAATATCCTTACAATGGCATTTGGGAAAAAAGATGTTGTTTATATGATTCCATTGATAGCAATATTGGAAATATGAATTTGAGTCTTTCATTTGTGGTAGTGTCTAAATTTACCAAATAACAAAAGATTCTCATCACCCAAGTTTTAGTTGGATAGAAACTTGGAATCATGCAAGTTGTATAGTATGATGAATGAGAACTTTCGAGCATTGGAAAATTAAGACTAACTGCTTGTTCACATGGATGTGTGAGTCAAGAGAAGGACTAAGGGATCAAGTACACTTTCTTGTGCACTTGTCAAAGTCCACCACAAAATATGGATAAGACTATTCGTCATGATTTACTAAGGTTTAGTAAATATGATTATACTTACAAGCTTAAGTATAATTCTGAAGCATTGAAAAAATTTTCAATGTATGACAGAACGAATAAGAAGAATCAAATTAGGCAGAAGGATAAAAGTTTCTCAAATCTAAAAAGATGGGAGAGTCCTTTTAGTATCATGTTTTAAGATCATCTTATTGATTTTGAGACCTTATCAAATTTTTTCCTCTAAGTACATTCTGAGAGTTAAGAAGAGGAGTTATGAATTGTTGAAGTGGTTAAATCAAGAAGATGATTCATACTTCATTCGAAAACAGTTCATAGAGTTATACTCTAAGATTGTAACTTGAGTGACATGTCTTAAAGAAGGTTTAAAACACTTGTCAAATGTATGAGTAAAAGTTTTCTACTCTTGTACATTTGAAATTGGTAAGATGTGATGTTTTGGATAAAACAAAGATCAACTAAGGCTAATTGTGTTAAGTGTATGTCTTGATTAGAATCCACACACTATCTCTTGAATATTTGGCAAGAAAGTCTTATAGGTCAAGGAGACAGTGGGAGTCTAAAAGATCCTGAAAGGGTTTTAAGAAGTAATCAAGAACAAAAACCTGTATTTCATCACTAGCACACAACTAGAGGTTTATAACCTATCGTGTTGACATTTCTTTGCCCATTCCAGTTAAATTGGCTATACATTTGAGTTCTACATGTTCTCAATTGTTTGCATAACTACTTGGAAGCAATGGCAGGCCCTTGAGCTACCAGGTGGCAAGAAGTTAAGATTGCACAAGTTCAATCCATATGAGTTACGATTTGTCACTAACCTAGTCATGTGGTTATGGTTTTGAAAAATTCACATGGATAGGAACGCTTACACCATAAAATCTAAGTGTCATAAGGTTTCTCTTCGATTCATGAAAATGATGGTAAGGAAACTCTTTCACTAAGTAGATTTTAAGTAGATAGCAATTGTGACTTTTGCAGTTGTCAAAGTCATTAGTGGAGCGTGTGTGGTTAATCGGCACACTAACATTGACTTATGAGAAATGGCAAAAGGTCTAAATAATTTAGACTATGATTACGACATCCCTTTTCATAGTTCTGAAACTGTTTAGACACACTTGTGAGCTATCTAAGAGAGGTTTGTGATTTTGATAAAGTCTTATCAAGGCAATCTAGTATCAGAAATCTGAACTTTGGTAAGAAAGTCAATAAAGTATTGATTTCTAGAAGTCCAGTTGATTTTTGGGTACATGTCGAAGCTAGTGGGAGCATCAGTCTTATGCTATTAATCATCATGTTAGTGGGAGCATGATAAAGGTTGCAAGTTAGCAATGTTAATTATAGAAAACAAAAGGTCTCAATTCAGAAAGTTGTTTTGCTATAATTAAGGGAGAGGAAATTATACTTCATCTCAAATCTAAAAGCTTAGATTGAGGTCTTAATCGTATTTAGTGAAGAATATATATATATGAATTTCATTTTGGAATGGCTCAACATAGAGAAATTCTATGTATGGGTTCATTATTTGCGCTCTAAAATTTGATTATGATTACGGCATCCCTTTTCATAATCTGAATTATGAGAACTTGGCAAATAGAAATGGAAATATTATAGCAAAAGACTGGTTTAGTCTTTATGTGAGACATCATGAATCGTGTCCCATATGCTTCGGATATAGGATCGATTACATGTGCTATATTCATCCTTTCTAAAATTCTCCAAATGCCTAGGGCATTAAGAAGGGAAAAGGTCAAGAATTGGATATGACTAAAATGATTAAGCAATTGTTGAGGAAAATCTAAGGTTTACCAAGGATTGGTTGCTCAAGGACAGTTGGAAGTATAGTGTTGACTTTGGAAGGACCATATTGATAGAGTCTGAAAAGAGGCAACTCTTGTTCGGAAGTGATAGTCAAAATGAAATATGGAAATGGTTCAAAGTTAGAAAGTATTCAATCTGTAAGATTAGGAAACTTAATGCAAGAAGGGTGTTTCCAAGGAGCTGATCTCCTTTGGAATGCTTTGTAATGTTTGTTGTCAAGTCCTTGTGACTTTGTGTATAATCATTACAAGAGGATCAATGCATATAAGTTTAGAATCTAACAGATTTCAGTAAATGGCATGAATTTGGAATTCTTCCATTTGCAGTAAGGGGTTTCATTGGAGTTATGCTCAATTGATCTATTTCACAAAGTAAAGATCATAGATAAACATAGTATTCATACTTTGTGTATGACATGACTAGTGTTTAGAAAACATAGTGTACATGCTTGAAGCATGGGACAACTTTTGTTTTAAATTCAAGTATAAAGTTGATAAAACCGAAACAATGAATAATGAGTAATCAGTATGGTGATAAATAAAAGTGTTTATTTATATTCATAGGGTTTGATACCATATTTGATTCATTTATTCTTCTGTTTCACTTTGCATGTTTTGACTTCCAGAATAAACTAGGTTATTCTTCTGGAATGACTAAGTTATTCAAACCATCCACAGTCGGTCATATGTTGGAAGTAGATATGAATTAAGACTGTCATGGGTTGGCTTGTAGAGGTCTAAGATGTTGGACAAAGGGCTACAACACTCATGAGTGCTCATAAGTTCTGAGTATTGGATTTAACCTGCGCTCATTGGAATCACTTCATGGATTTTATCACGAGTGATCATGAGACGATAATATCTTATATTCTTCAAACCTAGAGATATGAGTTGTTACTATGAGTTGGTTGTACATTGATTGCACGAAAACGCATTCGGTAACTCAGTGTTATAAAATGTGCCTTTGTGTATGATTCAACAAGTAGTAGAACAAGCCATATGAGTCGAAGTTTATCCATTCCTTTTACCTTCGGGATAAAAGCGATATATGTGGGCCCCTCGATGATTTAATGATGATACATGTGAGTGCTTGGCCAAGCCAGGACTGATTTGATTTGTTTAGTCAGTAAGTCATCATGAATCGGAAATCGGGAAACAAAAAATGGACAGAGAGAATGATTATAATCCATGTCTCAGTCCATATGATATCTAGAATGGAGGAATATATGATCCCTTATCTAATGGACAAGTTCGTTGCCAAGATCAGAGTTCGACAGCGACTTTAAGAGCTACGATTGCTAGTTAGGTTTTGAAGTCATACTCAATAATAGTTTTAGACTTATCCAAGTGGGAGACTGTTAGATTAATGTCTAAGTCCATAACTATATTTGGTATGTACTTGACCCGACCCGGCATGGTCCATTTGGGTTGCACTTCATCGGCACAATTTATATGGATAGTATTTTGAGAATAGTATATTTATGATTTATATTAATATATTATAAGTTCTAATATATTAATACAATCATATTATTTAATTAGTATTGATCAAGAATTAATTTATAATTAATTAAGTGATCAAAATGAACTAATTAAATATGGACTCTTAGATATATATGTGTAGTGGGCCAAGTTCATTTAGGTTGGGCTAAGTCTTCATGGATAGTCCATGGAGCTTTAACCCATGGATCCTAGGAAATGAAAGGTCATGGGTATTAGGGTTTAACCCTAATCCTCCACACAATATAAAGATGTCCTTGGTTGGTGAAATGGGCACTAGGGTGGGTACACTAAGAGGGCTAGCCAATTTCACTAGAGAGAACCAAGTATCCATATTCTCTAAAGTCTTCCAAGGTGTTTTGGTGATTTGTGATTCCATTTGAGGCTTCCACATTATTGAGGCTAAGCTCTTAAAGCTTGAAGACATCAAGCTACACCAAAAGGTATGTCATTTAACTAGTCTTTGTAGTATAGTTATCTCATAGTATGCTAGTTAGGATTAAAGCCTTGGAAAGTTCTTATTGGCATGTATAATAGAGAAAACATAGATCCAAGGTTTATAGGGTTGCATGTACACCATAGGAGTGTTAGAATGCTCAAAACCCAACAGTTGATTGTTTTCAGTCAAAACTCTCGAGTTGGAAAGCGAATTGTCTCTCCTCTGGAGATCGCCTAAATTTGATCAAATCAGTTCTTGGAAGTCTTGGAAGATACTTGATGTCTATTTTCATTGTTCCGATCTCCGTTGTTAACACCTTGGAGTCTCTTCGAGCAAGGTTTTTTTGGGGTGCTGATATAGATGAGAGACGCATGCACTGGGTTCGCTGGGACATGGTCTTAGTCTAAAAAACGAATGGGGGTCTAGGGGTTGGTAGTTTGTATTCCTTTAATCTGGCCCTGATCTATAAATGGAAATGGAGATTCTTTCATAATTCGGATTTGATATGGGTTAAATTTATAAAGGCTCTTTATGGTCCGGATGGGGTTGTAGCTCTTTCTCTCATAGAAAAGGTTCAATTGGTCCTTGGTATGGTGTTATTCAGATGCTTGTGTAGCTTCATAATCATGATCTTGATCTTAGGCCCTTAGTCCTATTAGAGTTGGCAATGGGAAAAGAACTTCATTCTGGCATGATGTATGGAAGGGGGATACCCAATTGGCTGCTTCTTTTCATAGGATTTATGCTCTAGATCTTCATAAATCTACATCAGTCCGTGATAGGGGCTTCTTGGTTGGAACTTTGATTGTCTCAGGCATTCTCCTAGAGGCAGTATTGAGGAGACTTAATGGACTACTTTCACTTCCTTAATGCAGAGAGTTCTTCTTCATTCCACGCCTGATGGTTTGGGATGGCCTATTGATGTCTCAGATTCTTTTTCTATTTCTTCTCTCCGAGCTATTTTAGATAGTCCTATGTTAAACTCAGGGGGTCTTGAAACTCGTCGGAATAATTTGGTGCCTTTAAAGGTGAATAGTTTTATTTGGAGATTGCAGTCTAGAAGTCTTCCAACTAGAGAAAATCTTTTTCTCCGTGGGACTACTATGGATTCCATACTTTGTCTTGTCTATTCCAATATTGTTGAATCTATTGATCACCTTTTTCTCCAGTGCAATCAATAGATCGACTTATGGACCCGGCTAGCTGTTTGGTGGGATGTTCAGCTTCCTCAGTTTTCCTCTATTGATTCTCTCCTCTCGTGGTCTGATTCTCTTTCCCTTAAAAGAGGGAAACGACAAGCCTTTGACACAGTTATCATCACTACCTTATGTTGTCTGTGGAATTTTCGTAACTGCACCATTTTTGGATCGGCTCAACCCAGGAAGTCTCTCATTTTAGACGATGTAATTGATAGACCTTTTTTATGGATTTCTAGCAGGTATAGAAAAGCTAAAATTAGTTGGACCTCTTGGCTTCATAATCCCCTTTTATCTTGTAATTTGTTGTGATGTCTTTTTTTTCCCCTACCTTATTCTAGTTTTTTAATAAAACCTCTGTCGTTCCAAAAAATAAAATAAAATATAATAAAACAAAATAAACATAAGCTTAAAATACTATAGGAGTATTTGGTGATACTATAATTATTTATCTGAATAATAAAAGGTCTTTATTAGTAGGTCAATAGTTGCTCAGTGGATACGCTAAGCTTATATGTGACTAGCGTGTCATAGACTTAGAATCAGTGATCTTTGCTTTACTTCATGTTCCTTGTTTGGTTGTGGATTTAGAGTTAGGATCACTTATTCGAAGGTCTATCCTGTTTTGGTTACATATGATTTGCATACACTACACAAGTATTGAAGTAACTAGTACGGATCATCCTATAATTATCTTAAGTAGTACGTCTAATAACTATCAATTTATCCTTATTCTCGCCTAGATAACATGGTTGGATTCAATCTCCCCGGCGACCCGTACTTTCCTAACCAAGGAAATGACGGATGGCTCGATGCAGAGCCAGAAGAAAATCATGAAATTCCTTTAGACAATGACTTCGCAGAAAACTTCCTGGAGGATTCTGACTCAGAGTCTGAAGTCGAAAATCTACCTCAAGTGGCCCCAATACCAAATCCTAACCACCGGAACAGTGGAAATGTTTGAGGGTAAAGGATGTCATGTTCAGTATCATAACAATGCACACTAGTAAACAAGCAACAACACCTTCCATTGCATTAATAATATAATTTAATACAAGTGTGTTCTGTGTATAGTTTTAAAGACACCAAAATATGAATCAAACTAAAAGATGAGTCTCGAATGTGCTCCGTCTTCTCAAAACCTGGTCCAGTGTACCTGTCTATTGGTGACCTGAAAATACAAGCTATTTTGAAGGAGTAGATCAACATTTAAGCTGGTGAGTTCATAAGTATTTTAGTGTCAATGTTTGTATGATTTTGATGAAAGCGTTTGTAAATGTTTGATGTAAATGTTTGTAAGTTGTTTGATGCAATGTTTGTATCCCTTAGAAAATCCTATATTTTATACTTATAATGAAAAGTAGTCTTCTACCAATTGAGTGTTTTTCCTAAGTATGACTATCATTTCCAAAAATATAGTTTACATTATTGTTTATGTGAGAAGATCACAATGTGAATGTAATGGGAAAATAAGGATGTACTGTAGTATTTATCACACCCCAAAACCGAGAACGGCGGAAACGTTCTGGGGCGGAGGACGTCATGTAAAGTAGCACAACACAGTATAATAGCAAACAAGTAAACAACATCATCCATTTCATTAAATATATAATTTTAATAAAAGCGGGTTATGTACAGTTATAGACACCAAAAATGTAAATCAAAATAAAGAGATGAGTATTGAATGCGCTCCATCTTCTTAAAAGCTGGCCTCGGTACCTGTCTACTGATGACCTGAGAATACAAGTTATTTTGAAAGATTTTATCAGCATTAAAGTTGGAGAGTTCATAACTATTTAGTGTAGGTGTTTGGATCAAACTGTTTGAACGTGTTTTGAAGTACGAGTTTGTAAACATTTGTAATAAAAGTATATGAATGTTTGTAAGTGTTTGTTAAAGTTTGTAACTCCTAGAAAATCCTATATTTCCTACTAAAAGTAGCCTTCTACCAAGGCATAACTGTTTTGTAAGTTTGTTTCTTGTAAAAGTGTGTAATTTTTCCAAGTGTAACTATCATTATCAAAATATAGTTTCTACATTAATGTTTAAGTGAAATGATCTCTAAATATATGTAAAGGGTAAATTAATATAGTATTATAGTGTTGTATTATAGGAACTACCGATGTACTATCTACCTTAAACCGGATTTATATCAAGGTATTATGTGATTAATTGTACCACACTATCGACTATGAAACACGACAATGTAAGTCGTAAAAAGGTATGACGTTTGGCACCCGCAGGCCTGCAGGTCAGGCTGTAGCTAGCAGTAAGGCGTAGGATAGTCAATCCAGTATAGATCTATACGCAAACTCACGCTCTCCTTCCAAGAGACTCTGGCTACAACTCGGGCCATGACATTTAAGGCAGGCTCCGAGACAGTGGATCACATTTATGGTTAACGTATTCATGTATGTGTAAATGTATTGTTACTCGTTCTAGTATCGTTGTATATGTTCGCTTTCTAGTATAGTTATATATGTTCTCCTTTTAATATAGATGTGTAAGTTCTCCTTTTAGTATAGTTGTATATGTTCTCCTTCTAGTATAATGTATTTGTTCTCATAGTAATAAGTACTGACTCATGAATGAACTGACTTCTTGTATGATTCGGGAAACTTAAAAATACTAAGTAGTATAACCCTAAACTATACCTATTATAGTTTATTAGTAAATCTGAGGAATGACTGAATGTACCGAACTGAGATATAAATCTTTATGTCTATACATATACACATAATATATAAGTAAGGATTCAACGACACTTGGACAAACAACCGGATACTTTAGGACCACAACCAAACGAGGACAGGAAGTAAAGTGGGTTATCTCTCCTAAGTCCTTCAAACCTTATTTATATAACTATATATGTACTAGACATGGTTTTTAACAATATATAAGTTTGAAAACATGTAAAATAGTTTGATAACAATTTAAAGTCATTTGCTTGATAAAACAGTTTAAAGTATGAAAAATCTATTTGCATGTTGGTTATTAATCACATGTGATTGATCTAATAACTAACACGGTTCAACTTGTATTCCCCCCATAAAGCATTTAAAACATTTAAAAGTATTTCAAAGGTTAGTTAAAGGGGTATGAACTCACTTGAAGTGAGTGGATTGGATTGAAGTGTCGGATACAGTGCTAGGTGACAATTGGGGACTTGTACACACACTCGAGCCTAGTTATCATATAATAAACATATATATAACTAATTAGCCATTTTATAACTAATAAATTATGTTGGGACACTCTAGAACATGAAAACACTTTGCTTCAAGTGTTAAATATCACAAGGGTTGCATCCAAGTGTTTGTAGGGCAAGACTAGAGTGTTTGAGGTTCAAGGGTAAACTCCTTTGGAGTTTACGATTTTCATGACCATTACCCAAGGTGTTTATGGCAGTAAACTCAAGGATTTATGGTCGTGAACTCTAAACCTTATGACCATAAGTTGTTTTGAGGTTTAGCAAGTCCTTTGAAGTATTTCTAATTGGTAGTTAGGCCATTGGAAGGGATTAGGGCATCAATACACTTCTTTTGAGGAGTTTACGGCCTCATGGTCATTTCCCTTTAGGTTTACTACCGTAAACCCATATGGAAAATTAGTATTGACATGTTTTCAAGTCCTTAGTTCATTAAGGTAATTGCCTAGGTTAGTTTTTAGGCCTAAGGAAGGAATATGGTCCATATAAGCCCATATTAGGGTGTTTACAGTTTTGGGAGATCCCCAAACCGTAAACACATAAAAGTGGTGGAGTTTGGTGTTTTTCAAAGCTTAAACACATCAAGGGAAGGTTTAGACATCAAACTAGGGCTAGGTTAGGACTTAGGCACACTTTGGTGCCTTATTGGGTGTTTACGGCCCAAGAATCTTCTTTGAGAGTAAATGTAAAAAGTGTTCTTGAGAGTAAATGTAAAAAGTGACTAGTTTGAGGAGTAAACTCATGCTTATGCATGAGTTCACGGTTTTTGGATGATTTTTCGACTCAAACATAAAAGTTTGGTCGTGAATTTTTAAGACACGAGGTGTTTGCGGTTTTGAAATTTCAAAACCCGAGACGACACTTCTCTTCACCCGTTCGTTTAAAGAATAATATTAAAATAATCAAACGAACTTTTATATTTGCTAAAAATAAGAAATAATGACATTGACTTATAATAAGAAGTGGTTGACTTTTAGGGTTTGGCCGAATGAAAATTTTGGGTTGTCACATGATCCCCCAGTTAAAGGGAATTTTGTCCCAAAATTAAAGTCTAAGCAAATAAAGTGTTTACAAATAACTAAGCGAACAAATGAGGATATTTCAATTTCATTAGATCCTTGCACTCCCACGTGAATTCCGGTCCTCGCTTGGCGTTCCCGCGAACCTTCACAATCGGGATGCGACTTTGCTTTGTCTGTTTGACCTCACGGTCCATGATCTCTACCGGTTCTTCCATGAAGTTGAGGCTCTCGTTGATCTTGATCTCGTCGAGTAGGATTATAAGAGTGCCGTCAGACAGACATTTTTCAAGTTAGAGACGTGGAATGTAGAATGTACGTTACGAAGTTCGTCGGGTATTTGAGTTTGTAAGCTACAGGTTCGATTCTTGCGAGAATCTCAAAAGGCCCTATGTATCTCGGATTGAACTTCCCATGCTTAACGAAGTGTCTCAAGCCATTCCAAGGTGAGACTTTCAGAAGGACTCGGTCTCCCACCTGGAATTCCAAGGGTTTCCTTTGTTTGTCAGTGTAGCTTTTCTGTCGGTCTCTAGAGGCTTTCAATCGTTCATGGATTTGAACGATCTTCTCTATCATTTTCCGAATGATTTCCGGGCCTGTGAGAGTACTGTCAGAAACTTGCTCCCTTTCTAACTTAGTGTCACCCACTTCAGCCCAGCACAGAGGGGATTTGCACTTCCGGCCATAGAGGGCTTCAAATGGAGCAGCCTTGATGCTCGTGTGATAACTGTTAGTGTAGGAAAATTCGACAAGGGGTAAGTGAGTATCCCATGCCTTTCCGAAGACAATCACACAGGATCTCAGCATATCTTCCAGTGTTTGGATGGTCCTCTCACTTTACCCGTCGGTCTGAGGATGTTAGGCTGTGCTCATGCGTAGCCTTGTTCCTTGGGAATGCTGTAACGATTGCAAGAATCTTGAGGTGAACCTACTATCTCTATCGGAGATAATGGATATAGGAACACCATGCAGTCGTACGATTTCCCTAATGTATGTTCTCGTAAGCTTCTCCATCTTGTCAGTTTCCTCCATAGGCAGGAAGTTTGCAGACTTGGTCAATCTATCGACGATGACCAATATGGTATCAAGTCCATCCATTGTCTTGGGCAACTTGGTTATGAAATCCATAGTGATCCGCTCCCACTTCCATTCTGGAATCTCTGGTTGTTGCAGGAAACCAGAGGGTTTCTGGTACTCGACCTTAACCTTTGCGCAAGTAAGGCATTTACTTACGAAGATAGCAATCTCTGCTTTCATATTAGGCCACCAGTATAACTGTTTAAGATCCATATACATGTTATCTAAACCTGGGTGGACGGAGTACCGAGTGTTGTGCGCCTCGGTCATGACCAAGTCTCGGAAACCACTGTGTTTCGGGGTCCAGATCTGCTCCATGAAATATAGGGCTCCGCCACCCTTGGCTTCTAAGTTCTTATCCATTCCTCTGAGGGATTCACCTGACACATGTTCAGGTTTCAAGGCTTCTAGTTGAGCCTCCTGAATTTGTGTAGACAAGTGTGAATGGATAGTCATCATCAATGATTTGACTCTTCGACCAGAATATTCTTTCCGACTTAGGGCGTCTGCTACTATGTCGTCTTTACCCGGATGGTAACGAATATCGCATTCGTAGTCATTGAGTAGTTCGACCCACCGTCGTTGACGCATGTTGAGCTCCTTCTGATCGAATATGTGTTGTAAACTCTTGTGGTCGGTAAAAATGGTGCTTTTGGTGCCATACAGGTAATGTCTCCAGATCTTCAGGGCAAACAAAACTGCCCCCAGCTCAAGATCGTGTGTGGTGTAGTTGACTTCGTATGTCTTCAGCTGTCTCGAGGCGTAGGCGATGACCTTACCCCGTTGCCTCAAAACACAACCATGCCCTTGATTTGATGCATCGCAATAGACAACGAAGTCTTCTAAACCTTCGGGGAGGGATAGTATTGGTGCGGTGCACAAGGCTCGCTTGAGCGTTTGGAATGCTCTCTCCTATTTCTATTCCCAGTCAAAGGCCACGCCCTTCTGGGTCATTGTTGTAAGGGGTTTCGCAATGCAGGAGAAGTACTGTATGAATTTGCGGTAGTAGCCAGCCAGACCTAGAAATTGACGAATTTTTGTAGGCGTCTTCGGTGCTGACCAGTTCTCAATGGCCTTAATTTTGGATGGGTCCACGTGCATTCCTTCTTCACTTACCACGTGTCCTAAGAATTCGACTTTGCGGATCCAAAGTTCACATTTCGAGAACTTCGTGTAGAGCTTCTCTATTCGTAAAGTTCCTAGAACTTGTCGCAGGTGATCGCCATGCTCTTCCTTACTTCCATAGTATATCAGGATGTCATCAATGAAGACGATGACGAACTGATCCAAGTAAGGTCGGCATAGTCTATTCATCAAATCCATGAAAACTGCGGGCGCATTGGTCAATCCGAATGGCATCACCACGAACTCATAGTGTCCATACCGAGTCCGGAAGGCTGTCTTCGGAACATCCTCCTCTAGCACTCGTAATTGGTGATATCCGGATCTCAGATCAATTTTGGAAAAATAATTTGCCCCTTGCAGTTGGTTAAATAAATCATTGATGTAGGGCAGAGGGTAAAGATTTATGACCGTCAGTTTGTTGAGTTCTCTGTAGTCGATACACATATGGAATGATCCGTCTTTCTTCTTAACGAATAAGACCGGTGCTCCGCAAGGTGAGAAACTTGGTCTTATAAAGCCTTTTCTGATTAGTTCGTTAAGTTGACCAGATAGTTCCTGCATCTCAGCTGGTGCTAATCAGTAGGGCAACTTGGCTACTGGGGTAGCTCCTGGAACTAAGTCGATCCTGAACTTAACCTGTCGTTGCGGAGGTAATCCTGGTAGCTCTTCTGGGAAGATGTCGAGAAAGTCGCTCACTACTGGAATGTCTTTTAGTTCTTTCGCTCCAAGGCTTGTATCGACCACGTAAGAAAGGAATGCATGATATTCCTTACGTAGATACTTCTGTGCTTGAATACTTGAGATGATACGAAGACTCGTACCGGGTTTTTCGCCATAGACGACTAGAATTTCATTAGACGGGAGGTTAGACGGAGTGCTTTCTCGTAGCACATGATGTCAGCGCGATGAAGACTCAACCAATCCATGCCGATGATAACGTCGAAGCTTTTAATTGAAAATGGCATGAGGTCGAATTGGAATGAATGGTTATCTAGAGTTAAGGTACATCCTAAGTATATGCTCCTGGTGCTTTCAGTTTTTCCATTAGCCATTTCTACCATTAACTGTTCTTTAAGTCCGTGCGGTTGTTGTTTAAGTATACGAGCAAATTTATGGTTTATGAAGCTTCGCTCCGCTCCACTATCGAACAAAATGGATGCATAGGAGTTATCGAGGGGAAACGTACCAGTCACCACTGTCGGGTCAGCAACCGCTTCCCCCTGGCCTATTGCCAGCACTCTCCCCACTCCACCAGCATTCTTTGCTTTCGGGCAGTCCCTCTTGTAGTGGCCCACATCGCCACATCCATAGCAAGCCTGGCTCATGCCAGTGCCGGGGATTTGTGAAATTGGCCTTGCCGGAGATTCGCAGAAACAGACAGTGTGTCCTTTCTTGTTGTAGTTTGAGCACTGCATCTCCCGGCAGGGGCCGTTGTGGTGGAAGTTACATTTGTTGCACTTAGGAAAACTTACAGCATACTGCTTCACAAGAGCAGTAGCAGCAGTAGGGGTTATCGCAGCATGCACGGCCATAATTTGCTGCTTTTTGGCAGCTCGCTGTTTCTTCTTGTCCTCCCAGAATTTCCGCTTAGTGTCAGCGGGTTTGGAGGGTTCCGAGATGGCTAGGGTTGTTGTCGCCGTTGGGGATTTGACTCCGTGGTCAATGAGTCGCTGTGCCAATCGCTTGGAACTATCGAAAGTAGTAGGGTGTGATGATAGGACATTTCCCTGATACGGAGGCACTAGCCCCCAGATGTACCTCTCGATCTTTTTTGCTTCAGTGGGAACCATATTGGGGTAGAGAGGCACCAGTTCAATGAATCTGGCGGTATATGCGACTATGTTGGAGCCCTTCATGGTTAGGCTCCACAGCTCCTGCTCCATTTTTTGGATTTCGCCCATCGGGCAGTACTCCTCAATCATGAGGTCTTTCATAGTTTCCCAGCCCGTGTCGTTGGCCCCGACGAGAGTTAGAGCTTTAACGTGGCCGTTCCACCACGTTAAGGCTTTCTCCTCAAAAGTGCATGCGGCATATTTGACTCTGCTCACAACAGGGCAGGCACAGATTTCGAAGATCGATTCAGTCTTCTCGAACCATTGCGAGAGGGCAATGACCCCGCCAGTTCCCTTGGAGGACTTCGACTTACAGTTTGTGAAATCTTTGTAGGAGCACTCTCTCGAGTGCACAGAGATTTCAGCATGAGTAGAGTTAACAGGGGTTCTACCTCTGCTGTTGTCAGTGGAGTGATATTGAGCCATGGCAGTTGCCACTGCCGCAGCTACTGCAACATTCAGAGCTGCAGTATCGATGACCGGAGGAGGAGGTGGTGGTGGACGTGGAGGGTTACGCCTTGTTGACGTGCGAGGAGGCATCTTTCATCTATAAGTTTATAAAGACAAACAGTTGAATGAACGCACGACTTGAGATCACAATAGGGAAGAATAGTAGGAAAACGCAAGTGTACTGATTTTCTCACAGATTAGATGGCTGTCAATATTACTGGTATTATTGATGTAAGAAGTTCAGGGAAAATTGACCTAACAGTAGGTCTCACATCATACCATACAAAAAAGTTTGACAGTTGCTAGATTCCTAGTTAGAGTACTGAAAGTTAGGAATATTTTAAAAACAAGTGCTACTTAGAGCATAATTACTAAAGGTTATTCCTTAATCAAAAGACAAATATGTACTAGACATCTTCTAACGGCGATGAAAATTCCTCGGGCGAACCCTGAGGTCTGCCACTTGACGAACCACCTCTTGAAGGTGTCGTTCATGAGCCCTCTGGCGAACTCGAAGTTCTAAGACTTTGGCTTGGTAGGAAGCCAGTTGTTGTTGTAGGGTCTCATTGGTTCTCCTGGTCCTTTCCATATCTTCCTCAAGACGTCAGATGCGGACTGTGTTGACACCAGAGTTGGCATCAATCTCCATGACCCGGTCGAGGGCTGCTCGACCTTGCTCGACATTACGAGAAATTCTACGGACCATGACGGGCAGATCTCGATCCGCAGAGCCACCTTCTCTAACGTGGTAAAAGGTTCAGTCTCCAAAGTAAGGTAAGGGTTGACCCTGTTCGTCACTCCAGCGATTCAGGTTGTTTACCCACAAGGTTGTGGGAACTAGAAAAGCTGGTCGGGGGTTGTTGTTTGGGGCTTGACCTACTGGAGGTAGGTTGTTGACTTCGGGCTCAGACTCAGATCCATCCGAGAAGCCTTCTGCTTGATGATCATCCAACGGGATTTGGTGCTCATCATCGGACTCTGCTTCGAGCCATCCTGCGTTGCCTTCATTTGGAAAGTACGGGTCGCCATGATGAAATCCAGCCATGATATCTACGCGAGAAAGGGGATACAACAATCTTATAAAATTAGACGTACTACTAAGATAATTATAAGATGATCTATATCAATTATGTCAATACTTGTGTACTGCACACCAATTATATGAAAGTAGAGTAGGATAGGCCTTCGAATAAGTAGCCCTAACTCCAAAACCACAACCAAACAAGGACAGGAGGTGAAGCAAAGGTCACAGATTCTCAGACTATAATACCTAATTTCATACAACCTTGGAGTATCCACTTAACGACTATTGACCTATTTGATAACAACCTTTTTAGTTCTCAGATAATTGATTGAAGTAACACGAAATACTCCTATGGTATTTTAACTTATGTTCTGATCTAATGTTCTTATTGTAGTAGTGTTGGTATGTTTTAGACTTGTTACCATATCACAACCATTCTAGGGCATATGCTAATCACTCCTCGAATCAGCATAGTTGATGAGACTATTCCATTCCCAGGACTTACAATACATCTTCGAGCTCACTTGTGATATCTAACAATCGTAATACTTTTGTTCTTGTCATTATGACACTGATTTTTGCATGAATGCAGACTTGTATACTTACTTAAATATTTTAGTATTTAAAGTATAGAATCTTGGTCAGAGTGTTTTAATCCCAATGGGTTTATAGTTAGTATATCTTTTATGGGTTGATATACTCAATTCACTATAAACAATGCTCTGATACCAATCTGTCACACCCCAAAACCGAGAACGGCGGAAATGTTCTGGGGCAGAGGACGTCATGTAAAGTATCACAACACAGTATAATAGCAAACAAGCAAACAACATCATCAACTGCATTAAATATATAATTTTAATACAAGCGGGTTTTGTACAGTTATAGACACCAAAAATGTAAATCAAAATAAAGAGATGAGTCTTGAATACGCTCCATCTTCTCAAAAGCAGGCCTCAATACCTGTCTACTGATGACCTGAGAATACAAGTTATTTTGAAAGAGTTTATCAGCATTAAAGCTGGAGAGTTCATAAGTATTTAGTGTCGGTGTTTGCATCAAACTGTTTGAACGTGTTTTGAAGTACAAGTTTGTAAACATTTGTAATAAAAGTATATGAATGTTTGTAAGTGTTTGTCAAAGTTTGTAACTCCTAGAAAATCCTATATTTCCTACTAAAAGTAGCCTTCTATTAAGGCATAACTTTTTTTGTAAGTTCGTTTCTTGTAAAAGTGTGTAATTTTCCCAAGTGTAACTATTATTATCAAAATATAGTTTGTACATTAATGTTTAAGTGAAATGATCTCTAAATATATGTAAAGGGTAAATTAATGTAGTACTGTAGTGTTGTATTATAGGAACTATTGATGTACTATCTACCTTAAACCGGATTTATATCAAGGTATTATGTGATTAATTGTACCATACTATCGACTATGAAACACGACAATGTAAGTCGTAAAAAGGTATGAGGTTTGGCACCCACAGACCTGCAGGTCAGGCTGTAGCTAGCATCAAGGTGTAGGATAGTCAATCCAGTATAGATCTACATGCAAACTCACGATCTCCCTCCAAGAGACTCTGGCTACAACTCGGGCCATGATGTCACACCCCGTTAAAGCGGAAACGCAAGATATGATAGCGATAACGGTTTCATCGCAAAAGATAAAGATACATCACCATAGCAGTATTTAAAAGTTTACAACCCATAGTTTAAAAGAAACAAGTACACGTTTTTCCCAAAATAACATTGTTGAAATATAACTTCATAAATAACTTCAACACGATGCAACATGCTCTATGATGATGAATCTTCATATCCACTTACTAATTATTTCCTGAAAAAGCATTTAAAACGAGCGTCAACTATGAAAATAGTTGGTGAGTTCACAAGTTTATAAAATCGAGCTTGAAATAAGGCTTTTCGTAATTACAAGTACATAGCTTTAATGAGAAACAAAGTTGATTGCTATTAATGAATACAAGTTTATTGCTATAACGACATACGAGTTTGTATGTATATGAGCAAACAATGAGTCTCAACCAAACCTATGACTGAAGCCCTATCGAGATCTATGCTTATCGTTCCATAGATGAATATGGTATCATGCACTCCAACAATAGGGCGAGTAAGGAGTTGTCAATTCCTAATTGCGCTATCCATAATGACCATTGGCTCAAAGAGTTAATGGTTAGAGATAAGGGAAGGGTCTTAGTACGATAAGTTCTCATGTTCCGTGTTGCATAGACATACATAAAGAAACATAGCAATACAATAGCAATCATGTTTGATAATAATCAATTTAAATACAACATCCAAACAGTAGTTTTTCTGGACATGCTTTTCCACCCCAAAGCATAAAAACTGAAAATAGTGGAGTGCGTGAATACTCACGATATGCAAAATATAGTAATCAAGTTCATACGAGTCAATTAAATATAACGAACATAAGTAGTTTAGGACATGCTTTTCCACCCCAAAACATTTAAAAACCGAAAATAGGGGAGTGGTGAATACTCACAATGTTTCGTGTAGGTACAAGTGGTGCCTCGGAATGCACCAATGTCTTACTACCGGGATCCTACGACATCATACACACACTACTGAGTTTCCATGTCGAAATCTAATGCTAATATACTAAATTCTACATATAGCGAAATGCCAATTTATGTTTTAGTATTGAATTTTATATTAATTGGTTACAATTTTTCTGAAATGATGAAATTCTACAAGTCGTGCGATTAATTACAACTTTGAAATATTTATTTTCCAGATTTAGTAATATAAATTAAAGGTATTTCTACACATTTAAAGGTGTTTTATATTCCTAAAAATGTAAAATATTATCAAACATTTTCCAAAAATTGCCAAACCTTGTATTTTCATTTTAAATACAATAGAGGTTTTCCAGAAAATTTTCCTTGAATTTTTGGTATGTTTAACTATTTTTCAAATTTTTAAGTTTTCATAACAACATAAATTCACGAAAAATAGCATTCAAGGGATAAAAATTCTCAAACTTTTTATTTAACTGGTAATAAACAATAATAAGCTGCAAAAAAATATAAAAGTGGGTTTCCAAGCTGTTTAATTATATTTTATGATTTTTGAGCATTTATTCCAATAAAAAATGAAATAAATAGAAAACAGTTTCCAAAATTACCCAAACTTTTTATTTAACTGTTATCATACATAACTGGCCTGGGAAAAATATAAAAGATATTTTTCAGTGGGTATTTCTATTTTTCTTTGTTTTATTCCTTTAAATAATCATTAATTGAAGAATAAATATTGAACAGTTAAAATAAATTACCAAAAAATTGTGTAACATCATTTACAGTGTAATTAATCTGGGAAAAATACCAAAAGTGGTTTTCATCTTGTATAATCCGGTTTTGGGTATTTATGTGTATTTAACTGTATTTAAGTTTATTTAACGTTAGAAAATAGGAGAAAAATAGTTTACGGTAGATACAAATCATCAAAATTTGTATGTAACCTCCTACTGTACAATATAATGTTCTGATAAATTTTCATAACTTTTGGATAATCAGAACTATTTTTCCTATTTTTAGGCCATTATAATTACCAAAAATCAGGAAAACCAGTATGGCATGATGAAAAATTCTGTAATTATTATTATGAGTCACCCACCACAGGCAAGGGCTGCGAAAATTGTTAGATATAATTTTTAGACTCTCTAAAGTGGTTTTGAGATTTATTATACCCAAACAAAAAGAAAATCGGAAATCCTACCAAACAGCAACCAAAATCGATGAAATTCAATGAGGTGTCATTATTCACCTTAAGGGTCACCCATGCATTGTTTCCGGATTTATATACCTCTGGAAGTATTTTATGTGATTTATGCCCTTGTTTTCTTGAAATAATTTTAATAAATCAAAGAAATGATAACAGCTCTTGAAATTTTCCAGATGTTCATATTTTCTTAATGGGAATATGGAAAAAATTTTCTTTGAACAGAAAATAATTTTAGATATTTTTATAGACAAAATCGTTTACATGCACTACTAACAATGTACTTTGATCATCAAGCTCATTAGCTTGGTGTTCATCACATGCATCACGGTTTGAAGACCATGCATGGACATATGTTAGTTATAGTGATGTTTTTAAAAGAAATACTTGAATACATAAGGTGTTTGAACCTTTAAAACTTGCAATGATCCGAATTTTTAGTGTTTGACATGGGTTTGGTCCTTGGATTTCACCATTAAACAACATGCATGTTGTTTTTGGGTGAAACCCTACCATCGTCATCATCAAACTCGACATTCATGAACATGTTCATGAATGTTCATAATGAATGGTGTAGAAAGAAGAGAAATACAAGAAAAACCTTTTAAAAACAAGAAGAAAAGTAAGGAAAGGTGAGTGATTTCCGTGTATACCTTGAAGAATAGCCTTAGAAGATGAAGATTTGAGTGTGGAGAGGTGTTCTTGGCTGATGATTTTCGTGAGTTAGAGAGAGAGAGTAAGAGATTTTGAGTGTTGGAAGGGTGGAGTGTGAGAGAGAGAGTGAAGAGAGAAGTGGAAGAGTGTAGGAAATGATCTTAATGATTGAGTTTTGGGAAGAGAGAGCATGGGGAGAGGGTGGCCGGATTTTTGAGTGGATTAATGGCCCTCTCTCTACAAAAATTCAAATTAAATAAATTCCCTCTTCATTTTTATAAAACCCAAGAATTTTTATAAAAATTCTTCTTTATGTAGTTCTTGATGTATTTAAAAAATTTTGTTTTTAACTAATAAATTATGATTAATGTATAATAATTTAAATTTCTATTTCATTGATATAATCCATAATTTGATTAATAAAAATTTGATATTAGGAAGTTTATAGCCAAATTTTATAAAGTTTTTAAGCTTTAAGATTTATAAATTTGGATTTTTGGCTCTTTAGGGTTTTTGGAATATTGTTTGATATTCACAATCATATTGAAATATAATTTGAATATTTTAATTTATTTTTAGGGTTATACACCCTTTTTCAATTGTAACAAAGGTTTAAGTTTCATTCTAATTATAGTATTGGCATTTCCTATTGTAGTTAAGCAACTTACTAGAATCGTAAGTGTCAAGTATACTAGTCTTAGATCTTAGTTGGATCCTAGTTTATGCAAGACTTTGACCTAATTTATACTACTAGGCCATAGCATGTTGTGCATGAATGGTTTTTATAAAGATGCATGAGTCCGAGAATGACCTGAATTTGACAGTTGTCACACATGACATTTAAGGCATGCTCTGATACAGTGGATCACATTTATGGTTAATGTATTCATGTGTGTGTAAATGTATTGTTACTCGTTCTAGTATCGTTGGATATGTTCGCTTTCTAGTATAGTTGAATATGTTCGCCTTTTAGTATAGATGTATAAGTTCTCCTTTTAGTATAGTTCTATATGCTCCCCTTCTAGTATAATGTATATGTTCTCATAGTAATAAGTACTGACTCATGAATGAACTAACTTCTTGTATGATTCGTGAAACATAAAAATAGTAAGTAGTATAACCCTAAACTATACCTATTATAGTTTATTAGTAAATCTGAGGAATGACTGAATGTACCGAACTGAGATATAAATCTTTATGTCTATACATATACACATAATATATAAGTAAGGATTCAACGACACTCGGACAAACAACAGGATACTTTAGGACCACAACCAAACGAGGACAGGAAGTAAAGTGGGTTATCTCTCCTAAGTCCTTCAAACCTTATTTATATAACTATATATGTAGTAGACATGGTAGTTAACAATATATAAGTTTGAAAACATGTAAAATAGTTTGATAACAGTTTAAAGTCATTTGCTTGATAAAACAGTTTAAAGTATGAAAAATCTATTTGCATGTTGGTTATTAATCACATATGATTGATCTAATAACTAACATGGTTCAACTTGTATTCCCCCCCATAAAACACTTAAAACATTTAAAAGTATTTCAAAGGTTAGTTAAAGGGGTATGAACTCACTTGAAGTGAGTGGATTGGATTGAAGTGTCGGATACGGTGCTAAGTGACAATTGGGGACTTGTACACACACCCGAGCCTAGTTATCATATAATAAACATATATGTAACTAATTAGCCATTTTATAACTAATAAATTATGTTGGGACACTCTAGAACATGAAAACACTTTGCTTCAAGTGTTAAAGATCACAAGGGTTGCATCCAAGTGTTTGTAGGGCAAGACTAGAGTGTTTGGGGTTTAAGGGTAAACTCCTTTGGAGTTTACGGTTTTCATGACCATCACCCAAGGAGTTTACGGCAGTAAACTCAAGGTTTTATGGTCGTGAACTCTAAACCTTATGACCATAAGTTGTTTTGAGGTTTAGCAAGTCCTTTGAAGTATTTCTACTTGGTAGTTAGGCCATTGGAAGGGATTAGGGCATCAATACACCTCTTTTGAGGAGTTTACGGCCTCATGGTCATTTCCCTTTGGGTTTACTACAGTAAACCCATATGGAAAATGGTATTGACATGTTTTCAAGTCCTTAGTTCATCAAGGTAATTTTCTAGGTTAGTTTTTAGGCCTACGGAAGGAATATGGTCCATATAAGCCCATATTAGGGTGTTTACGGTTTTGGGAGATCCCCAAACCGTAATCACATAAAAGTGGTGGAGTTTGGTGTTTTTCAAAGCTTCAACACATCAAGGGAAGGTTTAGACATCAAACTAGGGCTAGGTAAGGACTTAGGCACACTTTGGTGCCTTATTGGGTGTTTATGGCCCAAGAATCTTCTTGGACCATGAACACCTTGATCCTTGTGTTCTTCGCACATTTTCTTGTTGTGAACATGCAATACAAGCTTTATAAGACTCATGGTTGGGAGTACTTACTATAAGGAAGCTTAAAATGAGCTAAAAGTCCAAGAACACTTAGTGTGTGTTCTTGGTGTTTTTCGAAATCTAATCAAAACACAAAAATGGATGGATGAAAAGATGTACAATCACTAGATTAAGTGTTATACCAACTTAAAATGGCTAGAACGCTTACAAGTTTGAAGATCTTGAATTAAATCTTGGATGATACTTGAGAGAGTTTTTGAAGTGTTCTTGAGAGTAAATGTAAAAAGTGACTAGTTTGAGGAGTAAACTCATGCTTATGCATGAGTTCACGGTTTTTGGATGATTTTTCGACTCAAATATAAAAGTTTCGCTGTGAATTTCTAAGACACGAGGTGTTTGCGGTTTTGAAATTTCAAAACCCGAGACGGTACTTCTCTTCACCCATTCGTTTAAAGAATAGTATTAAAATAATCAAACGAACTTTATATTTGCTAAAAATAAGAAATAATGACATTGACTTATAATAAGAAGTGGTTGACTTTTAGGGTTTGACCGAATGAAAATTTCGTGTTGTCATAGTATTGTATATAGTACCTACCTTGGTTCTAATTACCTTAAACCAATTGTTTAATTAAGGTAAAATGTGAAGAGATTATAACCATGCTTGATTGACTAGTAAAACACGACAATCAAAGACGTTGAAATGGTATGACATTCGTCACCCGTAGACCTGTAGGCCCCACTGTACCTAGCAACAAGGTGTAGGATGGTCAATCCCGAATAGATCTATACACAAATTCACGCTCTCCCTCCAGCAAACTCTGGTTACAAAACGTGACGTAGTAGTATATTACCGTGCCATGAAGTAGTGGCTCACATTAATGTTATAGTATTCTTGTATTTGTATAGTAAGTTCTATCTTTTCTAGTGTATTGTATGTTCTCTTTCTATAGTATGTTCCTCCCTGTTTTTCATTGTAGTATGTTCTTTCTGTTTCTGGTTATAGTATGTCACACCCCCAAACCAGAATGGCGAAAACATTCGGGGGTGGATGACTTCACGTAGTATCACAACAATTGAATATTGTAAAGAAAGTAACACAACCATCATATATATAATGAAAACGTATATTGTTGCGTTATACATATTAGCAAAAGAATATTACAATATGATGATAAATGTTCAATAATAAAACATCCTTAGTGTTCCTCCTCCAAAAGCAGGTAGTTACCTGTACTACTGATTCCCTGAGAAATACAAGTGGTTTTGAAAAAGTGTCAACAATTAAGTTGGTGAGTTCATAAGCGTTTTGCATTGAAAAGTATATCCTTTCTTGTAGTAAATCGATGAACGAGGTTTTCAGAAAATCCAATATGTTCTATAAATGGTTTGAAAAGTTTCCAGAGTTGGAGTTCGTTAGTATATTCCATACTTGAATAAAAACGATAAACTTTGTGCCAAAATGATGTAGAAAACTGAATGCGTATATGAATCTCGTAAATCAAACTTGTTTTTATAGTTTTATGTGAGTTTTATAACCATACTATTGACAATTGACGGCCTGTAACAACATTCTTCAGGTGTTGTAGTGTTATGACATTTGTCACCCCAGACCTCCCGGTCTAACTATAGCTAATAGTTTAGGTGCGGGGTTGTCAATCCCGTATAGATCTATACACAAGTATCACGCTCTCCCTCCAAGAGATTATGGTTTATAATACAGGACTTGAAATGCATACATACGAGTACGTTGAAGTTTGAATGTCTCACATTACTTGGTATAAACAGATTTACGATAATAAAGACTTTACTTCTTTTGAAAGTATTTCATTTGTCAAGATATATATGTAAAATGCATGAATAACTTGATAACTATACTCATTATAGTTTCTCAAAAAGTATGTTTCCATTTAATAAGAACAACTTGGTGATATAATAGCCCTTTTAAACATAAAGATATTTTGTATCAAAACCCTATAAGAACGATATTATAATTATGTTTATAAAACGATACTTCGACTTGTAATGTACTTGTATTCCCCCCCTAAAACGTGAAAAGAATTGAAAAGTAGGGGTATGAACTCACTCGTTAAGTCTTGAAGAGAGAGGCTATAGTTGAGCAGAGTTTCGACCGCGGAAAGTTGCGTCTTCGGGCTCTCGGGAATCTCTGCAGCGTAGATCTTTCGTCGGGGGCTCGAGTGCGGAAACCGAGGTCATTGGGACAGCTTCTGGTGCTTGGAGGTGTGTGGGAGTAAGTGGAGATTTGATAAAGTGTGCCTAAAACTTGCAGCTTATGCCATCTATTTATAGTGCTGGAGGGGTGAGAACGCGGGGCGTACTCACGTATGCAGCGCGTACCTCGTTACGCTGGGCGTAAGAATGTGTCATGGCTTATGACTCCTGGCTAGATAAGCGTAGAGGGGGCAGCCGATGGGACTCGACTCTGGGCCTAGTACGCGGGGCGTACTCCCATATTACGCGATGCGTAATCCGGTCTGTCCTCTTCTATATTCCGTAACTTTCGCGTATGAGCTCCGTTTTTCGTGTTCTTTATATCCACGCGTAAGTGAGATTATGCTCTACAACTTTCATGTAGACTCCGTTGGCTAGTTTTGACTTTATTTTTAATGATATAATTTTAATAGGCCGGGCCTCCTGAAGTTCGTTAAAAATTTATAGTTTCATTATTCGACGTCGGTTTTCGTTTGTCTTTTTATCAATTTGCTCCTATTGTGGAGATCTTCAACTCTCATTTAGGTTGCGTTAGCTAATTAACACTCGATCTTCAATTCGAGTTTTTAGCCCTCTACTATTGTTACGAAACTTTGAAAATTCGTAACTTCTTCATACGAGGTCCAATTTGGACGATCTTTTTATGCACGCTCACCTTCCAACGAGATCAACGACTTTTGTTTAGATACTTAAGGCTAAAATGCCTTTTATTAAGATTTTACTTTTTACGTCAAATAATGTTTTAACGGCGTGTCGTAAATATACGAGTGGTTATAATTTCTTCAATATAACCCGGTTTTGAGCGTTCTTTATGTTTTTGGAAACCTTGGCATGATATCTAATATTTGATGCATCCCAACTTAGATATTTGAACACTTTATTTTCGAGGTTAATTTCGTTGTATTTGACTTTTGAGCGTTACAATGCTTTTGGAAAATTTAGGGTTGTCACATAGTATGTTTGAACTAATTCATGTATGAACTGACTCTTGTATGTTTCATTGTACTAGAAATATTGAGTAGTAGTCCTCTAAACTATACCTATTATAGTTTACTAGTAATGTTGTTTGAATGACTGGGTATGTTTGTACACGTTTACTACCGAAAGGCGTTGAAATGGTTTAAGAACTTTTATATCTATACACATATACATAATATATAACTTATATTCAAACGACTCTCGGACAAACAACCGCTACCCTAGGTCCACAACCAAACAAGGAACATGAAATAAAGTGAGTTATTATTCCTAAGACCTTTCAACCTTATTTATATAACTATATCTATATATACATGATTTCGACAATATAGAAGTTTAGAAGAGTTTGATAAAGAGTTTATCATATAAAAGAGTTTGATAAAATGTTTTAAAATAGTTTGTTTGATAACACAGTTTGAAGTATAAGAAATCCACTTGTTTGATAGTTATTAATCACATGTGATTGATACAATAACTATAATGTTTTCTACTTCTATTTCCCCTCGCCCCCCCCCCCCCCCCCATAAAAGCATTTAAAATCAATTAAAAGATAAGTCACGGATATGAACTCACCTGTAGTGAGTGATTCGAATGAAAGATCGATATAGGATGGTAAGTGTCAAGTGAAGCCTCGAGCACAAACAGATCCTATTAAGCATATAATGACACATATATGTATATAATTAGTGTATATAAGAACTAATCATTTAAGGGAACAACCTTAGGTAATAGGAAACACTTAGAATGAAGTGTTAAAATCAAAAATCATTGCACAAAAGGTGTTTACAGCCACACAAAAGTGTGTTTACGACCAAGATGGTGCTCACGTCCATGACATGAAGGGTTTACGGCCATATGAAGAGTTTATGGCCATAAACTCTTTATGATCATGCTAAAATGGGTGTTTCTTGGAAGCTAAACATGTACTTATAATGAATAACAAGTATATGAAAAGGATACTTACGATTTGGAAGCTAGAAAGGGTGTTTACGACCTAAAGAAATTAGTGTGTCTTCTTGGTGTTCTTGGTGTTCTTCTTGGTGTTCTTCGTGTTCTTGGTGTTCTTGATAATACTTGAGAGAGAATCGAGTTTTCTTGACTTAGAAGTGTGAGAAGTGAAGAAAGATTGAAGGAAAATGATACTTAAGGGAGGAGTTTACGGCCAAGCAAGAGATTGCAGCTGTAATCTCTAGTTTACGGCCATAAACTCAAGTGACGGAGGTTTCCGGCTTGAATGTTGCACATAAACTCTACTAGATACATCCTAACAGCCAATACTTGAATGTACTAGGCTTTGAACACTCAAATATACCCTTAACAAGGCTAAAAGATAGCAGAAACAAGTCTGACTTTTAATTGAATTGAATGGTTTTACAAGATAGAAATTTTGGGTTGTTACATCATCCCCTCATTAGAGAGAACTTTGTCCCAAAATTAGAGTTTAAGAAATTACAAATAACTAAGTTAAAAGATGAGGATATTTCAATTTCATTTGATCCTCGTGCTCCCAAGTGAATTTAGGTCCCCGCTTGGCATTCCAGCGAACCTTCACTATCGGGATACGACTTTGCTTCGTTTGCTTGATCTCTCGGTGCATGATCTCTACTAGTTCTTCCACGAAGTTGAGGCTCTTGTTGATCTCAATCTTGTCGAGTGGGATTACAAGAGTCTCGTCGGACAGACACTTTTTCAAGTTTGAAACGTGGAAAGTAGGGTGTACGTTACTAAGTTCGTTACGTAGTTTGAGTTTGTAAGCCACAGGGCTGATTCTAGCGAGAATGTCAAAAGGCCCTAAGTATCTTGGATTTACCTTTCCACACTTTCCGAAGCATATCAAGCCCTTCCAGGGTGAGACCTTCAAAAGCGACCAGTCACCAACCTGGAATTCCAAAGGGTTTTTTGTCTTGTCTGCGTAGCTTTTCTGTCGATCTCTCGAGGCTTTCAATCGTTCACGAATCGAAACGATCTTCACTTTCGTTTCCCGTATGATCTTCAGACCTATGAGAGTGCTGTTAGGAGCTCTTCCTTTAGCTTACTATGTGTCACCCACGTCAGCCCACCACAGAGGGGAGCTGCACTTTCGGCCATAGAGGGCTTCAAATGGAGTAGCTTTTATGCTCGTGTGATAACTATTATTGTAGGAAAATTCGACAAGGGGTAAATGAGTATCACATGCTTTCCCAAAGTCCATCACAGATGCTCACAACATATCTTCCAAAGTTTTAATAGTCCTCTCACTTTTCCCTTCGGTTTGCGGATGGTAGGTTGTACTCATGTCCAGCCTAGTTCCTAGGGAACTTTGTAGCGACTGTCAGAACCTTGAAGTGAATCTACTATCACTATCAGAGATAATGGATATAGTAACACCATATAGTCGTACGATCTCCCTAATGTAGGTTCTCGTTAGTTTCCCCATCTTCTCAGTTTCTTTGATAGGTAGGAAGTGTGCGGAGTTTGTTAACCTGTCTACGATCACCCATATGGTATCGAGACCATCCTTTGTCTTGGGCAACTTGGTTATGAACTCCATCGTAATCTGCTCTTACTTCCATTCTAGTATCTCCGGTTGTTGTAGTAATCCTGAGGGTTTCTGGTATTCGACTGTTACCTTGGTGCAACTAAGGGACTTACTCGCGAAGGTAGCAATCTCTGCTTTCATGTTAGGCCACGAGTATAGCTTTTTGAGATCCAGATACATCTTATCTGAACCTGGGTGGATGGAATATTGAGTGTTGTGCACTTTGGTCATGACCAAGTCTCTGATACCACCGTGCCTCGGTGTCCAGATCCGATCCATGAGATATAAGGATCTGCCACCCTTGACTTCCAAGTTTTTATCCATCCCTCTCAGGGATTCAACCATCACATGTTTAGGTTTCAAGGCTACAAGTTAAACCTCCTTAATTTATGTGGACAAATGTGAATGGATAGTCATAGTCAATGATTTGACTCTACGACCAGAGAATTCTTTCTGACTTAGGGCGTCAACTACTATGTTGGATTTACCGGGATGATAACGACGTTCTCATTCGTACTCATTGAGTAGCTCGACCCACTGTTGTTTTCTCATCCTGAGCTCCATTTAGTCGAATATATGTTGAAGGCTTTGTGGTCGGTAAAGATAGTGCTTTTTGTACCATACAAGTAGTGTCTCCAGATCTTCAGAGCAAATACCACTGCTCCTAGCTCAAGATCATGTGTGGTGTAGTTGACTTCATGTGTATTTACCTGTCTTGAGGCACAAGCGATGACCTTACCTCATTTCATAATAACACAGCCAAGCCCTTGGTTGGAAACATCGCAATAAACCACGAAGTCTTCTATCCTTATGTAACAACCCGAAATTTCGTTTCATTTCTTGTACCCCTTTTTGCGACTCATTTCGATCATCCAATCGCCGTTTCCGATTTCGTTTCTGATTTCATTTCCGATTTCCGTCAATTAATTAAGTCATTAATGTGGATTTTATTTTATGACTTAATGAGTGTCCTAATACCCTTAGAACTCATTCTAACGCCCAATATTAGCGATCGGAACATTTCTAGAATCAACCATAACGGGTAACAGCAACTTAATCGGGTGCGACCAAAAGCCCCGTTTAACGTCGGTATCGGGTAGAATTCCACCGTGTCCCGAACTTTGGACCTATTTAAACATGTTCAAGCTATCATTTGAAACTTTTTCTATCTCTCAATACTCTCTCTCTAACCTCTCTCCTGGATCCAAGTTTAAGGGTCAAAATCATCAACTTAAGGCTTCAAATCTTTGAGGTAACTTCCCTAACTTGCTATACAACCCCTCTAGCCTTCAAATCCGAGTTTAAACCATGGATTAGGACCATTATCATGGTTTTACGGCCCTATAACTATCCTAGGCTGTAAAATCCCTTAAAGGGGGTTTTTGAGCAACAAAACCCTTCCAAACCACAACTAGATTTTAGATATGGCTAAATGACTTCATGGATTGCACTTAGAACACTTTAGACATGGATTTTGAGGGATTTGAATGAGTTTACGGCCCAGGAAGGTGCCTAGGCCGTAAACACTAAGTTAAAAGGGTTTTAAGCCCTTAAGCCCTTCCTAGACTCAAACAAGGGTTAGATATGACATTTAGAATTTTGGTAATGGCCTTAGAACATCATAAAAATAATTTTTGAGGAGTAAATGGGAGTTTACGGCCAAGGCACATGCTTGGGCCGTAAACCCCTCAAACATGGAGAGTAAACTCCTTTTAACATGTCCAAAAGCCTTCAAACTCAACCAATAGCCTTGTGTTAAATCCTAGGACCATCTAAAAATACTTTGGGGACCTTAAACACATCAAACATCCTCTTAATAAGAGTTTACGGCCATAGATCATGCTCTTAGGCCGTAAACTCCTAAATGTGAGTTAAATGGTGCCCTAAATTCATAACAAGGCTTGGAAAATTAACTAGAATCACATGTGATTGTTCCTTGTGCCCCAAAATAATTATTCAAGACCATGGGAGAGTTTACGGCTGTAAACTCCAAGTTTACAGCCGTGAACTCCCTTAAACATGGTATAAGTCCCATAAATTTATTCCAAGGCATTTTAAAAGTCCATTCCAACAATTCCCAAGTCCAAACAAGCCATTAAGCACTCAAAATCACACCAACATGAGTTCATAGCCGTGAACTCATGTATGTATGTGTTTCATGGTTGTAAACTCCCTATAATGTTTACTCTTGGGGAGTAAACTCAAATCCCAAGTCCCTAGTACCATTACGCGTCTGTAGATATCACCCGGGTCACTCCAAACACTTCTTTTGAAGTGTTTTCGCTCATTGGAGTGTAATATCATATCTAATTAGAGTTTATAAATCTAATTAGATATATTTGTATATCATTTCGTATTACATAGGAACCTCACGTGTTATCAAACCTTGAATCGACACATAGCATCCGGAACGTCGCGTTTCTCAACCGGTGAGTTCATACCCCTACCCTTTTTCAACTGTTTTCAGGGGGGGAATACAAGCAAAAGTACAAGGAAATCTTGTACTCCAACTTATCATTTTCAATTCAATTGGTTTCTTTCTATATGTTTTAATATAAAAAATTGTGCTTATCAAATAGTTCGAATTACGAAGTTAGCTTTCAAACTAATCATAGATTACTTGATAAAATGTTACAATCTAAATTATGTTTCAGAATCTACGAATAATTCATACTAATCATCATTTAGAACAAATACGAAACTATAACTAGGAACAGAACGAATACGAAACTATAACTAGGAACAGAACGAATACGAAACTATAACTAGGAACAGAACGAATACGAAACTATAACTAGGAATAGAACGAATACAAAAGTATAATTGGACACAGAACGAATACGAAACTATAACTAGGAATAGAACGAATACGAAAGTACAATTGGAAACAGAACGAATACGAAACTATAACTAGGAACAGAAGGAATACGAAACTATAATTAGGAATACAACGAATACGAATAGTAATAGGAGTAGGATTAGGGAAATGAATACGACTACGAATACGAATACGAATACGAATACGAATAGTGTTAGGAGTAGGATTATGGATAGGAATACGACTGCGAATACGAATACGAATAAATATATGAATATGTTTAAGAATAGGAATACGAATACGAAGACATGTATCTAGGTACACTCTAGTGTAACACCATTAGGATATCAGAATACCTAGTTAATTCAATAGGTACGAATGGAAATCAATCATTACATCGAAATTTAATAACTAAACTTACTTTTAGGAAAGTATGGAACTTTCCTAGGGAACGTTACATAACTAGAAAAGTGTAATAAACCAGATAACTTTATATCTTTCACAATTGGTAACATACAATCAGGAAAGTATGGGACTTTTCTGGGATCATAGTTAAACATAACCAGAACCGTGTAACCTAACAATTAATCAAACATTACTTTTAAGAAAATATGGGATTTTCTTGGATAACGAACTTTTCGGTAAACCAAAGGAAACTTGTACATTTTCACAAAACAAATATCTTATGACCTCACCAGCTTTATGCTGATTTTCAAACTGCTTGTATTCTCAGGTCAACATTAGACAGGTACCCGACGATCACTTTTGGCGAAGACGGAGTGCATAGAAGACTCGTCTGATTTTGTTTATATATACTATGTATTACAAATGTACAACTTTACTTTTGAACAAATGTAAACTTTAATATGTAATGTAATGGTGGTTTACTTTGCTTACTATGTGCATTGGATTTGATACTCAACGTGGAGTCCGCCCCGAAAATGTTTCCGCCTTAGGTTTTCGGGGTGTGACACCTTAATTTATGGGAAGGATAGTATCAATGTGCTGCATAAGACTCGGTTCAGCGTTTGGAACACCTTCTCTTGTTTCTCTTCTGAGTCAAAGGTCACGCCTTTCTAGGTCAATGTAGTAAGTGGTTTCGCAATCCTAGAAAAGTTCGGAATGAACCTGCAATAGTAGCCAGCGAGACCTAGAAATTCATGAATTTCTGTAGGCATCTTTGGTGCTGACCAGTTCTCAATGGCCTTTATTTTGGAAGGGTCCACGTGAATCCCCTCTTCGCTAACCACATGACCCAAGAATTCAAGTCTACGAATCCAAAATTCGCACTTAGAGAACTTTGCGTAGAGCTTCTTTGATCGTAACGTTTCTAAGACCTGTCGTAGATATTGACTATGCTCCTTTTTACTTCGAGACTAGATAAGTATGTCATGAATGAATACAATGACGAACTGATCTAAGTAAGGACGACACACCCTATTCATTAAGTCCATGAATACTGCAAGTGCATTGGTCAATCCAAATGGCATCACTAGAAACTTATAGTATCCATAATGTGTTCGGAAGGCTGTCTTGGGAAAATCTTCCTTTAGCACTCGCAACTGGTGATACCCGGATGTCAGATCAATCGTCTATGCGAGGTAGAGGGTAAAAATTTTTGATGATAAACTTGTTTATTTCTCTGTAGTCGATGCACATACGAAACGATCCGTCTTTCTTCTTCACGAACAAGACCAGTGTTCCCTAGGGTGAGAAGCTTGGTCTAATAAATCCGTTGATGAGCAGTTCATTAATTTGATCGGATAGTTCATGCAAATCAGATGGTGCTAAATGATAGGACGATTTGGCTACAGGGGTAGCCCCTGGAACTAAGTCGATTCTGAACTCGACTTGACGTAGTGGTGGTAATCCTGGTAGTTCTTCTGGAAATATGTCAGGAAAATCGCGTAATTCTAGGATGTTCTTTATGTCTTTAGTCTCTTGGCTCGTATCAACAACATGAGCAAGGTATGCATGACATTGCTTTCGTAAGTACTTCTGGGCTTGTATACACGAGATGATACGAAGGTTCGTGTCAGGTTTGTCGCCATAGATAACTAGAGTTTCGTTAGACGGTAGATTAAGGTGAACGGCCTTCTCATAGCACATGATGTCAGCACGATGAAGACTCAACCAATCCATGCCGATAATGACATCGGAACTTTTAATTGAGACCGGCATGAGGTCAATAGGAGATGAATGTCTATCTAAAGTTAGGGTATAACCTATGTTTATGCAGCTAGTGCTCTCAGTCTTTCCATTAGCCATTTCCACAATGAATAGTTCTTTAAGTTCACGTCGTTTTTGTTTAAGTATGTGAGAAAAGTTCTAGTTCATGAAACTCCTCTCTGCTCCATTACCAAATAGTATGCATGCATAAGAGTTATTAAGGAGAAACTTACCATTGACCAATATAGGGTCGGCTACCGCTTCCTCATGGCTTATAGCCAAAACTCTTCCCACTCCTCCAGTGTTTCCTGCCTTCGGGCGGTTCCTCTTGTAGGTGACCCACCTCGCCACATCTATAGCAAGCCTAGCCCACACCAGCGTCGAGGACTTGGGTGATTGGCCATGCCGGAGACTTGCAGAAACGGGCAGTATGCCCCTTCCTGTTGCAGTTAGAGCACTGCAATTCCCGACAGGGTCCGTTGTGGTGGAAGCTGCACTTGTTGCACTTGGGCAAGCTTCTAGTATACTGATTCATATGTGTAGTAGTAGTACGTTGTAACATCCAAAATTTCAAAACAATTAAAACTTTTCAAAACCACTCATTTTAATAACGTTGTTACAAAAAGGTTTTCAATACATTATTTAACAGAGTATTTTCCCCAGGTTTATATCATAAAACACCAACGCGAGGAACGGTACGATCACGCCTTTGCCTTGCCACAGACTCTTGAGAACCTGAAACATAAAACCACAACTGTAAGCCCGAAAGCTTAGTGAGATACCCCCATAATACCAACCACATATACGCCTTTCCAGGCCCTGACCTTCCGGTCCATGTGCCTCAGGGGACTTCCGTCCCTGCTGGGTAAACCTTCCGGTCCTACCCACGCCGACCTTCCGGTCCATCACACAACATAATCGCCTTCCGGCCCATAACATATTGCCTTCCGGCCCATAACATATTGCCTTCCGGCCCATAAGCATAAAATGCATATACAACATAACGAATAATCATATAGCAGTTCATAGACAACAATCGATCAACAGATTACATATCATAGCATTACTCTAACAAGATACCGGTCTAGCCGGTCACTATCATAACATTACCCTATGAATCAGTCAACATACTAAATGCATACATACGCCTTTCCAGGCCATGACCTTCCGGTCCACATAGTAATGCCTTCCGGCCTGTAACATATAATGACAACTACCCGGATTTCCATCCGGTAAAAAGGGTCGGCCTTGGTGCCATAAACCCTAGCGATATAGTGAGGATAACTCACCTCGAAACTGCCGACTGAACAGATAGCTCAAGCTGCTCCGATCACTGATACGATCTCCACCTCTGGACAGTCACCAATGCACTGAACTCAAACAATAACAACAATTACCAAAATACCCCTGGAACCACTGGTAAATCCTTGGTCAAAGACAAGGTCAAAGTCAACCCCTGACTGACCCTACTCGCCGAGTCAACCCTATGACTCGCCGAGTCCCCATACTCAGAACTTCACTCAACCCGCGATCTAACTCGCCGAGTCACCCCAAGACTCGCCGAGTTCAACGACTCTGAGTCCACTCGCCCTTAACTCACCGATTCCTTAAGACACCCTTTCTACACGTCGAGTATCCCCTTTTTACTCGACGAGTTCCTCCTGGAAGAATCGCGGGGCCACCCCGACTCAACTCGCCGAGTCTGAAGAACAACTCGACGAGTCCCAGTAATCTTCAAGCTACTCGCCGAGTCTGTTCATCGGACTCGGCGAGTCCATGCCATGCAACCGCTCAAACTGCTTTCTAATGGCAGAATTGCTCCGACCATTCATAGGCCTGGCCTTCCCAGACTGGTCCATCACGTAAAGTCCTCATTTCAGTGCTCATGATACACCATATGATTCATAATTTACATTTTGACCTAAGGCATAAGGATTCCAATCCCAAGCCTTCATCAATTCCCAAAATGCACTGGCATGGGACATTCTGGACCTACAAGGGTCCCAATACAGGGTTACAATCGTTTGGGGAACTAGGGTAACATTCAATCTAGTCACAAAAGGGGTTCCATAAACCCTAATTCCATGACACATCAACATAGTAGAGCATAACTCGAATTCTTACCTGAATAATGTGCCCTCTGTGCCCCCAAATCCTCAGAACGTGACTCCCTTGCTGTTCCTTTTGCCAAGCCCTTCTCTTCCTTGCACAACAACTCTTCCAAGATCAACAATGGCCCTTAAACTTTGCTCCAGATGCACCCAATCGATTTAGGGTTCTTCTCAGAAGGCTAAAATGAACAATGACGGCCAATAAGTGCCTCTTATACGTCCCAAACTTGAACGGTTAGGGTTTTCGCCAAACAGCGCAGACTCGCCGAGTCCATATCTGGACTCGTCGAGTCCAGTCATGAACCCGCGACCCGGTCTGCGATCCTACTCGGCGAGTCTAGGCTCCAACTTGCCGAGTCCCCTCTTAAAACACCCCCAAAATCATAATTATATCAATATTTGGAATTCCGGGATGCTACAACTCTCCCCCATTAGAACTAGACTTTGCCCTCGAAGTCTCACTCTGAAAATAGTTTCGGATGCTGCTCCCGCATCTCACGTTCCGGCTCCCAAGTCGTTTCCGATCCCTTCCGATGTTGCCACTGAACCAATACCAGAGGTACCTCCTTGTTCCTCAGAACCTTGATCTTCCGATCCCTGATAGCTACTGGTCTCTCGGCGTAATTCAGGCTCGCATCCACCTGAATATCCTCTAGTGGAACCACTGCCGATTCATCGGCTATACACTTCCTCAACTGCGATACGTGAAAGGTATTGTGGATCTGTCCCAAGCCTGCTGGCAACTCCAACCGATAAGCTACCCGGCCTACCCTTGCAATCACACGAAATGGACCTATGAACCGGGGCCCCAACTTGCCCCTCTTCCTGAACCGGATCACTCCTTTCCAAGGAGATACCTTCAAGAGAACGAAGTCGCCGACCTGAAACTCAAGCTCGGACCGGCGTCTGTCTGCATAACTTTCCCTGTCGGCTCTGTCGAATCTGCTCTGTCGACTGAAGCACGATCTCTGTACTGCACATCACTCTCTGTAACCGAAAATAACCCAAGACGCAACTCTGCTCTAAATCTCAACGATCACTCGACCCATAAGGGTTAGGAAACCATGAACCACCGGATCCCCGATCCAAAGCCCACTTTGTCCATTCCGGACCGACTGAGAGATCCATTCTCACTCTCAGAGCAACTCTCACAAGTTCTCCTCTTGCCATTACATACACATGCTGAACTAGCCCCAACACCCGCAGGTTGGAAGACCTGATACACTGATGATATCCTCGAACACCTCCCAAGATGAACCACTACATCCACCCTACACTCTGATCAGAATCACACTGAGAATTTAAGATTCTCTCTCCCCCTGCATCCCTTCTGAGCCTCAGCAGACATCCCCAAACCGGATGGGTTCCTACTTCGCTGCCGCGAACACGATGCTCGAAGCCATACTCGAAATACTCTAACCATAACTCTGCTCTGCAGCTTTCATTCTCGTGAACTTGCACTCCCCTTCGGAGTTACACACCTTTCTCTTTTCCTTCCAAGGGACCCTCTTGGCCATAATGCCACTCCAACCGGTGCCATGGTGCTTGCCCCAAGCGACACCACCCTTTTTGCGTAACCACTATTCACATACTCTGGTTCTCATTGCAGGGGCTCTCAATCCCATGCACTCTCTCCACTCATCAAAATCACTGCCTCAGCTAAACAAGATCACTAACCCGGGGCCAGACCTTCCAATGCAATCACACTGCAACATACACAATCCGCAATCTCAAACTGATCCAGCAATACCAACAGAGTCTCCAGCATGACTGGACCGACTCTCATAACACATACTAGCCACTCGAGGCTATATCTCTGTGGGTCCGTACACCCAAACTCTGCGAACCCTCAGGTTCTAGCTCTGGGAACCTTCCGGTTCCAGCTCTAGAAACATGCACAACATAATCCCGGTTACTTACTCAAGCTTGATCCCGGCCTTCTCTTAGGCCTCCACAATCAAATGCCCTAGGTCTGTATCCCGCCCCGCATACCCGACACTCGCTCTCGTCGGCCTATACTCTGAGCTGACAAACACTGCTGAATCCCAACAGCTAAGCACCCTCACATACTCATCGATCTCCCGGAGAATTCTCCAATTCTCCCCCACTAAAGCACTGACTAACTGCCACCGATCGTCATTAACGACCTTTCAGAACAATCCTGCACAAAGAGAACATTTACACACTGACTGCTTCCCACAAGCATAAGCAACCCTCAGCAAAACACATCTCCTCCCTGATCAATCCACTCAAAAGAATCCGGTCTTTCAATTATCCACCCTACGACTGCAGATGCTACCCGACATTCAACCCAGTGCCGCATCTCCACTAACAACCCTCACGAACGATAACCAACGGAATTCCCAACAATAACCCGTAACCAAACCCACAACCTGCCAAAGGATGAATACCACATCGAAAACCGCACAAGGCTACCGGCACCAAAACAACAAACTATAACCATACCAAACCATCAGGGAACAACGAATGCCAAAGCGAAAACCTAAAGCACCAATCCATAACCATGCCAAACCCGCGAAACAACGAATACCGCATCGAAATCCACACAAGATACCAGCACAAACAATACGCCACAATCAATGCAAGACAATCAAGACATCAAGAAAGCATCATACCCGCAGCTGCCTCCGGCACTGCTCCGTCTCCCTCTGCCGCAAGCCGATAAGCACGACCCTGAGCCCTTGGGGCTCCGCTCCATCCTATCCTCCTCCTGAACTCCTCAAGGTGGCCGGTGCTAGAGCCTGTACCGGTCCTGCAGAAAGCTGTGGACAGTTGACCCTCAAATGTCCAACCTGCCGACACTGATAACAAATCCTCAAATCCCGAATTGGCACTGACTGCCGACAATCCTGTGCACCGTGCCCCTCCTTTCCGCACTTGCGGCATGCACCATCGGACCAGCAAGCTCCGGTGTAACCCCTCCCACACTTCCCACAAGTGTGGCCGCTCCGATCCCCCATTCTAACATCTACGGTCCTGGACCGTTTCGGCGCCGACTGCGACTGCATCGGGGCCTGCCTCAGCTCACGCAACTGCAACTCAACCTTTAACTCACGCCACATGGCGGCCTCCTGCAACTCCAACAAGGTCTCACACCTCTGCGCAGACACGGACTGTCTGATATCCCTCTTGAGCATACTCAGATATCAGGACATCTGAGCCTGCTCCGAAGCGAACGCAGGGCAAAACATCGCCCTCTCAATAACCATCCTGGTGATCTCAGTCACCGACTCCGAATCCTGCTTTAGCTCAAGGAACTCCCGAGCAATCTCTCCCTCTCATCTCGCGGAACATAGCGAGTACTGAACATCTCTCTAACTGATCCCCTGAAACCGCAGCCCTCTGCGCGTCGAAATATGACCCCGTGGTCAATCTCCACCAATCCTTCGCCCCGAGCCTCAATAGGTTCAGAGCACACCTCACCCTCTGATCAGCAGGGCATAAACTTGTGGAGAAACACCCCTCCATGTCTGATAACCATCTCATAGCAACAATCGGGTCCTGAACTCCATCGAATGTGGGAGGCTTCGTATAATAGAAGTTCCGATACTGAAACCCCGACTAGGTCTTTCCTTTGCCGCTGCTACAGCCGCTGTAACCGTCGCGGCAGCCGTCTCTGCAAGAGCCGCATATCGCTCATCAAACTACTCAACCATGGCGGTCCTGATCGACCCAAACCATTCTGGCAACTCAGCCTGTAACAATGCAACAACCTCATCACGCAGGATCTCGCGAATCCTCGCATCCCGCTCGCTCGTGCTCGTCCGATCGATAACCTCCGACGGCACCGATTCACCCGGAACTCGCTCTCCCGCTCCCGATCCTGATCCGGATCCACTATCATCATGCCTCGAAATCTCCATACTGAAGGCACCCTACCAATCTCAGACACTTCCCACAATCCTGGGATCCAACTCTCGCAACCCTACCCTAGAGATCATGGTTTCCCTGATACGCGTATGGGTCCTGTGCTTTCAGTAGTACGGGCCCATACTACCTTCCACACCTACCCATATTTGTATGAAGTACTACCACAATACCCTAGAGAACATGCATAACAACTATCAACCCTCACCACTAAAGGAACACTGAGAATATCCCATAAGGGACCCTAGGATACAGGCATCACAATCAGGCAACATTATCATGAATTCCTGAAGATCCCTAGCCTAACTCTAGCATGCTGATCTATCAAGCTCAATAAAACAAATATCATGTATGGTATCTTGGGGTTACTTACTGGCTCCGGCTGATCGTACCTCCGCGTCCTCCTTTTACTAAATTTGAAAACCATTTTAATTTCTCATTTTAATTTCTCTTTTTAAAATCCTCCTCGATTTGAGACTGGAGTCACACGAATGTTTCCCCAATTCACTCAAACCAAGGCTCTGATACCAACTTGTAACATCCAAAATTTCAAAACAATTAAAACTTTTCAAAACCACTCATTTTAATAACGTTGTTACAAAAAGGTTTTCAATACATTATTTAACAGAGTATTTTCCCCAGGTTTATATCATAAAACACCAACGCGAGGAACGGTACGATCACGCCTTTGCCTTGCCACAGACTCTTGAGAACCTGAAACATAAAACCACAACTGTAAGCCCGAAAGCTTAGTGAGATACCCCCAGAATACCAACCACATATACGCCTTTCCAGGCCCTGACCTTCCGGTCCATGTGCCTCAGGGGACTTCCGTCCCTGCTGGGTAAACCTTCCGGTCCTACCCACGCCGACCTTCCGGTCCATCACACAACATAATCGCCTTCCAGCCCATAACATATTGCCTTCCGGCCCATAACATATTGCCTTCCGGCCCATAACGTATATTGCCTTCCGGCCCATAAGCATAAAATGCATATACAACATAACGAATAATCATATAGCAGTTCATAGACAACAATCGATCAACAGATTACATATCATAGCATTACTCTAACAAGATACCAGTCTAGCCGGTCGAATCAGTCAACATACTAAATGCATACATACGCCTTTCCAGGCCATGACCTTCCGGTCCACATAGTAATGCCTTCCGGCCTGTAACATATAATGACAACTACCCGGATTTCCATCCGGTAAAAAGGGTCGGCCTTGGTGCCATAAACCCTAGCGATATAGTGAGGATAACTCACCTCGAAACTGCCGACTGAACAGATAGCTCAAGCTGCTCCGATCACTGATACGATCTCCACCTCTGGACAGTCACCAATGCACTGAACTCAAACAATAACAACAATTACCAAAATACCCCTGGAACCACTGGTAATTCCTTGGTCAAAGACAAGGTCAAAGTCAACCCCTGACTGACCCTACTCGCCGAGTCAACCCTATGACTCGCCGAGTCCCCATACTCAGAACTTCACTCAACCCGCGATCTAACTCGCCGAGTCACCCCAAGACTCGCCGAGTTCAACGACTCTGAGTCCACTCGCCCTTAACTCACCGATTCCTTAAGACACCCTTTCTACACGTCGAGTATCCCCTTTTTACTCGACGAGTTCCTCCTGGAAGAATCGCGGGGCCACCCCGACTCAACTCGCCGAGTCTGAAGAACAACTCGACGAGTCCCAGTAATCTTCAAGCTACTCTCCGAGTCTGTTCATCGGACTCGGCGAGTCCATGCCATGCAACCGCTCAAACTGCTTTCTAATGGCAGAATTGCTCCGACCATTCATAGGCCTGGCCTTCCCAGACTGGTCCATCACGTAAAGTCCTCATTTCAGTGCTCATGATACACCATATGATTCATAATTTACATTTTGACCTAAGGCATAAGGATTCCAATCCCAAGCCTTCATCAATTCCCAAAATGCACTGGCATGGGACATTCTGGACCTACAAGGGTCCCAATACAGGGTTACAATCGTTTGGGGAACTAGGGTAACATTCAATCTAGTCACAAAAGGGGTTCCATAAACCCTAATTCCATGACACATCAACATAGCAGAGCATAACTCGAATTCTTACCTGAATAATGTGCCCTCTGTGCCCCCAAATCCTCAGAACGTGACTCCCTTGCTGTTCCTTTTGCCAAGCCCTTCTCTTCCTTGCACAACAACTCTTCCAAGATCAACAATGGCCCTTAAACTTTGCTCCAGATGCACCCAATCGATTTAGGGTTCTTCTCAGAAGGCTAAAATGAACAATGACGGCCAATAAGTGCCTCTTATACGTCCCAAACTTGAACGGTTAGGGTTTTCGCCAAACAGCGCAGACTCGCCGAGTCCATATCTGGACTCGTCGATTCCAGTCGCGAACCCGCGACCCGGTCTGCGATCCTACTCGGCGAGTCTAGGCTCCAAATCGCCGAGTCCCCTCTTAAAACACCCCCAAAATCATAATTATATCAATATTTGGAATTCCGGGATGTTACATACGTGTTATCGTAGCATGAACAACCACAACCTGCTGCTTTTTGGAGGCACCAGCCCCCAAATATACCTCTCGACTTTCTTTCCCTCAGTAGGAACCATTCCCAGACGTAGTGCCACCAGATCGCTGAATCTGGCAGTGTAGGAAACTATGTCGAAGCCCTTGATGATTAGGCTCCAGAGTTCCTGTTCAACTTTCTGAACCTCACCCGTCGAGCAATACTCTTCAATCATGAGCTCCTTCAGTGCTTCCCACCCGATAGCATTAGCCACTATCAGGGTTAGTGACTTGACATGTCTATTCCACCATGTCAGGGCTCTATCCGCGAAGGTGCATGCAGAAAATTTAACTTTGTTCTCTTCCAGACAGGAACAAATCTCGAAGTTTGATTCCGTTTTCTCAAACCATTGCGAGAGGGAAATGATTCCACCAGTCCCATTAAAGGACCTGGGCTTGCAGTTGCTGAAGTCCTTATACGCGCACTCTCTAGAGCTCACTAGAGCATCACCTTGAGTGGAATGCACAGTTGTTCCACTACCACTACTACCACTAGCACTAAATTGAGCTAAGGCTGCCGAAACAGCCGCGACCACCGCAACTTGGATAGTTGCTGGATTGTATTATGGAAGAGGTGGTGGTTGAGTTGGAGTTATCGGAGGGCTATTTCTCAGAGAACGACATGGAGGCATCTTTCAAATAAAAGTTAACAAAGATGAAGATGATAGTAAGAAATTGATAGTAAGAATAATGAGATTGATCCATGAACTAACTCGCCATAGTTCAACAAATAAATGAGAGTATGATTGGAATAGACATCTAACGATAGAAGGATGAAAGCATTTGGATAAAGATTTCCCATTAGATTAGATGTCTGTCATTAACATTGGCATTAAAGATGTAACAAGTTCGGGAAAAATGACCTAGGAGTAGGTCTTACATCAAACCATAAAGAGAATGTTTTGACAACAAAGAGACTTTGTGAAACAGTACATGTAAGACAAGAATATTTACAGGGAAAACTGATACATAGAGCATTGATAAGAAGGCTATTCCTAAAACCAAACGAAAGGATGAGTAGAGCATCTTCTACCGGCAACGGATACCCCTCGGGTGAACCCTCAAACCTGCCAGCTGACGATCCATATCAAGAAGGCGTCGTTCATACACTGTCTGGCGTGCTCGGAATTCTATGTCTTCAGCTCGGGTTGCAGCTAGCTCTTGCTGCAGAGCTTCATAGCTCTCCAATGAGCAACTGCAAGGTGATGAATGTAATCCATAATTATGCTTGAATTCGCTTCATTTCCACAGTTCGCTGAATGGCTACCACACTTAGCTCAACATTACGAGCCACTCGACGAACCTGGATGGGAAGGGCCCTGTCTGCGGGGCCTATTTCATTCAGATTGTAGAAGTTGTTGTCTCCATTGTATGGGAGGTGTTGGCCTTGCTCGTGGCTCCACCTATTCAAACTCCCAACCCACATAGGCCTTGGACCATGGAATTCAAGCCGGTGGTTAAGATATGGTATTGGGGCCACTTGAGGTAGATTCTCGACTTCAGGCTCTGAGTCAGAATCCTTTGGAAAGTTTTCTGCGAAGTCATCGTCTAAAGGAATTTCATGATTTTCTTCTTACTCTGCATAGAGCCATCCATCATTTCCTTGGTTGGGAAAGTACGGGTCGTCGAGGAGATTGAATCCAACCATGTTATCTAAGCGAGAGTAGGGATAAAAGAGATAGTTATTAGACGTACTACTTAAGATAATTATAGGATGATCCTTACTAGTTACTTCAATACATGCGTAGTGTATACCAGTCATATGTAACCAAAACAGGATAGACCTTCGAATAAGTGATCCTAACTTTAAATCCATAACCAAACAAGGAACAGGAAGTACAACAAAGATCACAGATTCTAATTCTATGACAACCTAGTCACATATAACCTTAGTGTATCCACTCAGCAACTGTTGACCTACTAATAAAGACTTTTTAGTTCTCAAATAAGTAATTATAGTATCAGAAAATACTCCTATAGTATTTTAAGTTTATGTTCTGTACTAAAGTTTTCATTGTAGTGGTGTTGTTAAGTTTTTAGACTTGTTGCAACACCGCAACCATTCCTAGGAACATGTTAATCACTTCTCGGAAAGATATAGTTGATCAGGCTATATCACTCCCAGATCTGATTATATCTCCCCAAGCCTACTTGTGTTGTCCAACAACTACAATACTTTTGTTTTGTCCTAGTATGACATTGATTTTAGTATGAATGCATGTATGTATATTTTAGTTAAATCTTTTATTATTTAATAGTATAAACTCTTGGTCAGAGTATTTTAATCCTGATGTGTTTATAGTTGTATATGATTTATAGTTTGACATACTCAATTCACTATAAACAAAGCTATGATACCAATCTGTCACACCCCGAAACCGGAACGGCGGAAACGTTCGTGGGCGGAGGACGTCATGTTTAATATCATAACAATGCATAATAGTAAACAAGCAACAACATCATCCATTGCACTAATAATCTAATTTAATACAATTGTGTTCTGTGTATATTTTGAAAGACACCAACATATGAACCAAAATAAATGACGAGTCTCAAATGCGCTTTGTCTTCTCAAAACCTGGTCCAGTGTACCTGTTTATTGGTGACCTGAGAATACAAGTTATTTTGAAAAAGTAGATCAACATTTAAGCTGGTGAGTTCATAAGTATTTTAGTGTCAATGTTTGTATGAGTTTCATGAAATTGTTTGAAAATGTTTGTAAGTTATTTGATGTACTGTTTGTATCCCCTAGAAAATCCTTTATTTTCTACCTATAATGAAAAGCAGTCTTCTACCAAGACCCGACTGTTTTGTGTGTTTGTTCTATTCTAAAAGTGAGTGTTTTCCCAAATATGACTATCATTACCAAAAATATAGTTTACATTATCGTTTATGTGAGAAGATCACAATGTGAATGTAATGGGAAAATAAGGATGTACTGTAGTATTGTATATTGTAACTACAGTAGTACTTAGTACCTCAAACCAATTGTTTAATTAAGGTAAAATGTGATGAGATTATAACCATCCTTGATTGACTAGTAAAACACGACGATCAAAGACATCAAAATGGTATGACATTTGTCACCCGTAGATCTGCATGGTCCCACTATAGCTAGCAGCAAGGTGTAGGATGGTCAATCCCATATAGATCTATACACAAATTCGCACTCTCCCTCCAGGAGACTCTGGTTACAAAATGTGACACATCAGTATATTTCCATGCCATGAAGTAGTGGGTCACATTAATGTTATAGTATTCTTGTATTTATATAGTATGTTATATCTTTTCTAGTGTATTGTATGTTCTCGTTGTATAGTATATTCCACCCTGTTTCTCATTATAATACGTTCTTTCTGTTTCTCGTTATAGTATGTTTGAACTAACTCATGTATGAAGTGACTCTTGCATGTTTCATTGTACTAGAAATAGTGAGTAGTAGTCCTCTAAACTATACATATTATAGTCACTAGTAATGTTGTTTGAATGACTGAGTATGTTTGTACACCTTTACTACCCAAAGGTGTTGAACTGATGTAAGAACTTTTATATCTATAAACATATACATAATATATAACTAAGATTTAAACGACACTCGGACAAAGAACCGATACCCTAAGTCCACAACCAAACAAGGAAGAGGAAATAAAGTGAGTTATTAGTCCTAAGCCCTTTCAACCTTATTTATTTAACTATGTCTATACAGACAAGATTTTAACAATATATAAGTTTAAAAGAGTTTGATGAAGAGTTTAACATATAAAAGAGTTTGATAAAATGTTTTAAAATAGTTAGTTTGCTAACAGAGTTTGAAGTATAAGAAATCCACTTGTTTGATAGTTATTAATCACATGTGATCGATACAATAACTATAATATTTTCTACTCGTATTCCCCACCCCCCCCATAAAAGCATTTAAAATCATTTAAATGATAATTTAGGGGTTTGAACTCACCTGTAGTGAGAGATTCAACTGAAAGATCGATATAGGATGCTAAGTGTCAAGTGAAGCCTCAAGCACAAACAGATCGTATTAAGCATACAATGACACATATATGTATGTAATTAGTGTACATAACAACTAATCATTTAAGGGAACAACCTTAGGTACTAGAAAACACTTGGAATGAAGTGCTACAATCATAAATGATTGCACAAAAGGTGTTTACGGACACACAAAAGTGTGTTTGCGGCCAAGTTGGTGTTCACGGCTATGACATGAAGCGTTTACGACCATATGAAGAGTTTACGGTAGTAAAATCTTGATGATCATGCTAAAATGGGTGTTTCTTGGATGCTACAAATGTACTTCTAATGAATAACAAGCATATGGAAAGGATACCTACGATTTGGAAGCTAGAAAGGGTGTTTATAGCCCAAAGAAACTAGTGTCTATTCTTGGTGTTCTTGGTGTTCTTTTTGGTGTTCTTGGTGTTCTTCTTGGTGTTCTTGGTGTTCTTGATGATACTTGAGATAGAATCGAGTTTTCTTGACTTAGAAGTGTGAGAAGTGAAGAAAGATCGATGGATAATCATACTTAGGGGAGGAGTTCACCACCAAGCAAGAGATTACGACCGTAATCTCTAGTTTACGACCGTAAACTCCAAGTGATGGAGTTTTCCGGCTTGAATGATGCACATGAACTCAAGTAGATACTTCCTAACACCCAATACTTGAATGTATTAGGATTTGAACACCCAAATAGACCATTAACAATGCTAAAAGATAGCAGAAAGAAGTCTGACTTTTGATTGACTTGAATGACTTTACAAGATAGAAATTTCGGGTTGTCACAGCAAGTATTGAAATAATTGGTATGGATCATCCTATAATTATCTTAAGTAGTACGTCTATTAACTAACTCTTTTACCCTTATTCTCGCATAGATAACATGGTTGGATTCCATCTCCCTGGCGACCCGTACTTTCCCGACCAAGGAAATGGTGGATGGCTCGATGCAGAGCCAGAAGAGAATCATGAAATTCCCTTAGATGACGATTTTGCTGAAAATTTCATAGAGGATTCTGACTCCGAGCCAGAAGTTAATGATCTACCCTTAGTGGCTCCAAACCCTAATACTAAACCTCGTTCGGCTTTTCAAGGCCCGGCGCCTTTGTGGGCTGAGAACTTGGGTAGGTGGAGCCGTGATCAGGGTCAACCCTTACCCTACAACGAAGACCGAAGCTTCTACAACCTAAGTGATGGAGGATCTACACACAGAATTCTTCCCATCTTGGTTCGCCGAGTGGCTTGCAATGTTGAACTAGGAATGACAGCCATTCAACAAACCATGGAGCTTGATGTGGACACAAACGAAAATACAGATCGTATTCGAAATCTTGAATTTTCTCATGGGATAACTATGAGAGACAATGAGACTCTGTAGCAAGAGATAGATGCAACTCGAGCTGAAGTCATAGAGCTCCGAGCATCCCAGTTAGTGTATGAAAGACACCTTTTTAAGGTGGAGCGTCAGCTAGCCGATTTAAGGGTTCATCCGAGAGGTTCCCATTGCACTTTTCCGAGCACGCCGGTCAGTGTATGAAAGACACTTTCTTGGTTTAAGGAATAGCCTTCTTATCTATGCTTTCAGTAGCACTTTTTCCTATAAACATTCCTGTTTTGCAAGTACAGTTTCGCTAGGTCGCTTTGTTGTCAAAATTTTCTCATTTCTGGTTTAATGTAAGACCTCCTCTAAGGTCATTTTTCATGAACTTGTTACATTTAATGCCAATGTTATTCACATACATCTGAACTCATGGGAAATCTTTAACCAAATGCTTTCATCCTTCTATTGTTAGATCTCCAGTACAATCATACTCTTATCTATTTGTTTAACTATGGCGAGTTAGTTCACGGACCACTCAGATTATTCTTACTATAAAATTCTTACAATCGTGTTCATCTTTGTAAATTTTTAATTGAGCTATGCCTCCACGTAGAGTAACAAGAAGCAATCCTTCGATAAACCCAACTCAACCACCACCTCCTTCACAATATGATCCTGCAGTCTTTCAAGCTGCTGTCACTGCGGCTGTTACGATAGGCCTAACCCAAATAAATGCTAACGGTACTAGCGGAGATGGGACGGGTGTTAACTCGACTCAAGATGGCAGTTAATGAGACACCAGGGAGTGTTCATGGAAGGAATTCACCAACTGCAAACCTAGAGCCTTCAATAGCAGCCGTGGGATCATTGCTCTCTCGCAATGGTTCGAAAAGATAGAGTCGATCTTCGAGATCTGCTCCTGTCCAGAAGGAAACAAAGTAAAATTTGCTACCTGCACCTTCTCAGATAAAGCCCTAACAAGGTGGAACTGTTGGGTTTTGATCATTCTAACACTCCTATAGTGTACATGCAACCCTATAAACCTTGGATCTATATTTTCTCTATCATATATGCAGATAAGAACTTTCCAAGGCTTTAATCCTAACTAGCATATTATGAACTCCTATACTACAAAGTTCTAGTTAGATGACATACCTTTGATGTAGTTTGATGTCTTCAAGCTTTAAGAGCTTAGCCCCAATAGTGTAGAAGCCTCAAGTGGAATCACAAATCACCAAAACACCTTGGAAGACTTTGATAGAATATAATGCACACTTGAAATCGGCCCACTCTTATGTCCTCACACACTAGTGCCATTTCTTGTGCCAAAGGCCTCCTTATATAGTATGGAGGATTAGGGTTAAACCCTAATACCCATGACCTTTTATTTCCTTGGATCCATGGGTTAAAGCTCGAACTATCCATGAACACTTAGCCCAACCTAAGTGAACTTGGCCCATTCCATATATATATATATATATATATATATATATATATATATATATATATATATAAGAGTCCATATTTAATTAGTTGCTTTTAATCACTTAATTAATTCTTGATCAATACTAATTAAATAATATGATTTACATATTAATATATTAGAACTTATAATATATTAATATAAATCATAAATATACTGTTCTCAAAAGACTATCCATATAAATTGTGTCGGTGAAGTGCAACCCAAATGGACCATGCCGGGTCGGGTCAAGTACATACCAAATATAGTTATGGACTTATGTAAGGTCCTAAAACGGATCTTACCAGTGATCAAACAGCAAATACAATCGGCTACCAATAAAGATCAAGTATAATAGAGAATCAACAAGCTTGCACACGCTTTTCTATTTAGAACAACGTCAGGTACAACTTGTGGTTACAACAGCCGTGAACTCTGAGGTATCAATAACCGACAAAAGACCTAGAACACCTCTATATATACTGGACCTGGGCCGGCCTTGGGTTTACAGCCGTAAACAGGCTTACGGCCATAAACTCACTGTCGGGCCTTAAACTACATAAAGACTACCAAAAGATATAAATTGACCAAAAGAACCTATTACATAGAAAGCCTAGACCAAACCACTAATTAGACCCTTCAATCTCCCCCTTGGTTTGGTTCTAGCTTTAAGTCAATCTTTGTCAACGATCATTACATCATCCAGCCCCATCGATCCATTCCACATCCTCTTGTTGATAATTTCAACAACCATCATGGTATATTCTTGGAAGCATGAGGATCAAACGAAACTGAAATATCCTCATCTTTTTCCTTAGTCTATCTTTATTTGCTTAAACTCTAATTTCGGGACGAAATTCCCTTTAACATGGGGATGATGTGACAACCCATATGTTTCTATCTTGTGAGTCAAGCAAATCAATCAAAAGTTAGACTTGTTTTTGTTACTTTTTATCCTTCCTAAGGGTTATTCTAAGAGTTTTAAGCCTTTTACACATAGGAATTGATGCTATGAATTATGAGTAATGAACCTATGATTTTCAAATTGAGCCATGATCATCTGTCAAAGGATGTTTACGTCCCAAACTAGGTTTACGGTCGTAAACCCCTCTCTATACATGAAGATTTCCTTCACTTTTCTTCATTTCTCACATCTTCCATCCAAGAACCATCAAACTCACTCAATTATCATCAAGAATACTCTCCTTTCTCTTCAAAATCGTAAGTGATTCTTTCTTATTTACTTGATATCCTTCTTATTCATGTGAAGCTCTTTGATTTCATCCATGAATTCCACACTTTTAGTTTAGATCTTCAAATCATCATCTTTCACCAAGAATACACACTTGTTCTTGGGCCGTAAACTCCCTAAAGGATTCCAAAACATAAGTATCGCTTCTATCATCTTGTTAACCATTAGAAGCACTTGAATCTAAACATGAAACAAGAACCAAATTGCATGATCTTCAAGAGTTCACAGCTGTGAACCCTTCATGTGGCTGTGAACCCTTCATAAGATCATGATAGGGTCGTGAACCATCCTTCTTCAGCTGTAAACCGTTCATAGATGCAAGATAGGACTGTAAATGTCACACCCCTAAACCAGAACGGCGGAATCGTTCGAGGGCGGATGACTTCATGTAGTATCGTAACAATTGGATACTTAGTAAAGAAAGTAATACAACCATCATATATATAATTTAAAAGTTTACATTGTTGAAAGGTACTTGTTTCAAAACAAATTACAATATGATGTCAAAATGAAACTAAACTGACGCCACATCGTCCCTTCTTCAAAAGCTATTTGTTTACCTATTTTACTGAATGCCTAAGAAATACAAGTAGTTTTGAAAGAGTAGATCAGCATTTAAGCTGGTGAGTTCATAAGTATTTACTGACAATGTTTTTATGAAATAGAATGAAACGATTTGTACATGTTTGAATGTTCCTAGAAAATCCCATATTTTCTACTATACTAGATGGTAGTTTAATTGTTCCAAAACTGTAATGCAATAGTGCTTTTCATGCCTAAAATAATAGATTTATGTATAAATCACTAAGTCATTTGAAAAACCCCATAAATCAATGAGTTTTTAAATACTCCATGTGAGTCTTATAACCATGCTATTTGACCGGGATGCCTATAACAACGTTCTTCAGACGTTGGAAGGTTATGACGTTTGTCACCCCAGACCTGCGGGTCTAGCTGTAGCTAACAACTTAGGTGTGGGATTGTCCATCCCGTATAGATCTATACTGTACCAACCCGAAATTCATATCCCAAAATGTAACCCTTCTCGTGACTCGTTCCGTTCATCCAATCGTCGTTTCTGATTTCGTTTCCAATTCCGTCATTTTATTAAGTCATTAATGTATATTTTATTTTATGACTTAATAAGTGTCTTAATACCCTTAGAACTCATTCTAACTTCTCATATTAATGATCGGAACATTTCTAGAATCAACCATATCGGGTTACGACAAATTGGCCGGGTGCGACCAAAAGCCCCGTCTAACGCCGGTATCGGGTAGAATTCTACCGTGTCCCGAACTTGGACACTATTTAAAGTGATCCAAGTCTTCATTTTGAAGCTTTTCCTCCATTCTACAACTTTCACTCCAACCTCTCTCCTCAAACTAGAATTAAAGGTCCAAATCTCAAGTTTAAGGTCTCAAATCACCAAGGTACCTTCCCTAGCTTGTTATGTAACCTCTTTAGCTTTCAAATTCGAGATTAATCCATGGATTAGGACCATTACCATGAGTTTACAGCCCTAGAACAGTCTTAGGCCGTAAACTCATATAAATGGGGTTTTTGGAGCAACAAAACCCTTCCAAACCACAATTAGACCTTAGATATCGCTAGATGACTTTATGGAATGGGTTTAGAATGCCTTGAAACATAATTTAGAGCTTTGTTTATGAGTTTACGGCCCAGGAAGGTGCCTAGGCCATAAACACTAAATTATAAGGGTTTTAAGCCCTTAAACCCTTCCATGGCTCAAACAAGACTTAGATACGACTTTTAGAATATTGGTTATGGACCTAGAACACTTTAAACATGAATTTTGAGGGGTTTGTATGAGTTTATGGCCAAGGCATATGCTTGGGCTGTAAACTCCTCAAACATGGGTGTAAACTCACTTCTAAGGTGTTAGAAAGCCATCCAACACCACCAAAAGCCTTGGAATAAATCATAGAACCAACCAAAAATAGTTTAAGGACCTTAAACACATCAAAAATCTTCATTTGAGAGTTTACGGCCATAGAAGGTGCTCCATGGCCGTAAACTCCAAAAAGCATGTCTTATTGTGCCCAAAAATCCATATAAACTTAGGAAAAATCATTAGAATCACATGTGATTGATTTAGGACCAAAACATCAAGGATCTTGTGTGAGGGGGGAGTTTATGGCTGTAAACTCCATGTTTACAGCCGTCAACTCCAATAAATGGTACCTTTGTGAGTTTTAATCCATTCCAAAGCCAAAAACCCAAGTCTAGCAATTATTCTCGAGTGTTATGAAGCCATTTAGCATCCAAAAACACCACTTATGAGTTCACGGCCGTGAACTCATGTGGGTGTGGTGTTTAGGGCCGTAAACTCCCTAAGTAGTTTACTCTTGAAGTCCCAATTCAATATCCAAACCAAACAAGTCCTTAAACGCCACCCGGGTCACTCCAAACACCCGTTTTGAGGTGTTTTCGTTCGTTGGAGTGTAACTTGATATATAATTAGAGTTTTTGAATCTAATTAGATATATTTTTATGACATTTCATTTTACATAGGAACCTCGCGTGTTATCAGGCCTCGATCCGACGTTTAGTGTCCGAAATCATCACATTTCCGAGTCCGGTGAGTTCATACCCCTACCTTTTTTCCGTGTTTTCAATGGTTTTACCAATGTTTTCAGGGGGGGAATACAAGCAAAACTACAAGTGAATTTTGTACTTAAACTGATTTTCAACTCAATGGTTTTACTTACTAAATGTTTTGATTTCCAAAGATTTGTGATAACTGACGTTTCGAATTGCAGGTTAAACATAGATTTCTTTTAAGAGTGTTATAACTATATTCTCTTTGAATAAGAAATCATACTAATCATATTTAAGATCAACGAATGTAATCGAATACGAATACGAATACGAATACGAATACGAATACGAATACGAATACGAATATGAATACGAATACGAATACGAATACAAATACGATTATGAATACGAATACGAATATGAATACGAATACGAATACGACTACGAATGCGAATACGACTACGAATGCGAAATGATGCCTTTGGTTGACACTAAGACTTCAAATATACAGTTAGTGTACTCCTTGAGTGTCACCAGAGTTTCGAATCTAATACGAAAATACGCCTCTGGACCTCTTCTGAGTTTCAAATATATCCGCCTCAGAATGTCGATAGAGCTTCGAATACATAACTACTATACTCTTTTGGACCTCAGCAGAACTTCGAAAATACTGTAATGTACGCTTCTGTGTGATTCCAAATATTCAACAATACAACTAAGTTAGTAGATTATAGTCATCCGAATGTAGAATAATTAAAGATTTAGAACACATAACTAATACTACTCACATGGTAATTACTAGTACATTGAAATCAGACTTAAGAACCAAACACCACACATAGGAAAACATGGGATTTTCCTGGGATAACATTACAATCAGTAACGAACCTAGATACAAATAGACAACTAAAACTATAAGGAAAATATGGGATTTTCCTGGAACGACATAATCAACTATTTTCGAAATTGTAACAAAGGATAACCAAACCGTTTTCATAAGAAAATATGGGATTTTCTTGATCAACAACTTTTCCAGAAAGTAAAGGAACTCGTTCCTTTCAAAACTAAACCGCTTATAAACTCACCAGCTTTATGTTGATTTTCAAACCGCTTGTATTCTCAGGTTAGCGTTAGACAGGTACACCGCAACCTTTTGGAGAAGACGGAGCGTCCTGAAGACTTGTCTTTACTTTTGCTTATATTACATATGTAAAACACTTGTACAACTTTACTTTCAAACAGATGTAAACAATATTATGTAATGTAATGTTTTGTGTTTACTGTTTTACTATGTGCATTGGATTTGATACTCAACATGGTGTCAGCCCCAGAAATGTTTCCGCCTTCAGTTTTCGGGGTGTGACATATACACAAGTATCATGCTCCCCCTAGAAGGGATTAATGTATATAATACAGGACTTAAAATGCATACTTGAAAGTACGTGAAATGTCTAACAAAACTTAGTATAAAACAGATTTACGTATGAAAATGTCCATTTTTGTTGTGTATGAAAGTATCTCTTTGATATAGTGTTTCTAGTATGTAAATGTTCATGATTTTCTTGTAAACTATACCTATTATAGTTTTTCAAAATTTGTGTTTCATCTGTATAGTAAACCCTAGTGTAATGCTCACTTGTTATGTAAGTATAGCATTTATAGTGACATAAATGATCAAATATACTTAAAGTGTAAATAAAGTGTTTTATTCATATATATATATATATATATATATATATATATATATATATATAAACATGTTTTATTTCCAAAAGACAAGATGTTATCGGGAATATAGATTGCATACGAATGTTCCCATGTAGTAGTTATGAATCACATATGATTCACTTGATAAAAAAAAGAGTATATAATGAAACTTTATGTTACACACGATAATAATCGTGTGTTTACTTGTATCCCCCCCTTAAAAATGTATAAAAACCATTGATAAAACATTTGAAAGTGTAGTTGATAGGGGTATGAAATCACTTGATTGATTAGAGAAAGCGAGATGAAAATCGAGCAGAACTTCGACTTGGAAAGGTTGATTTTTCTCGGGATTCTTGGGAATCTCGGAAGTATCGGGAGTGTAGAACCTTCCTTTGGAACTTAAGTGTGAAAACCAGGGCTTCGGGAGCTTAACCGCAGAGTTTCAGCATGAGAGAGAGAAGAATGGAGCACCTAAACCCAACACCCCAAGAGTTCTATTTATAGGGGTAGATTTTGGGTGCCACGTCGTGGCAATGGGTGTGCCACGTCGTGGTGAGTCATTCTTATCATCTTCCATTGATTGGACGCTCTCAGTCACTTGCCGGGTCGAGGCCAACATGATAGCCTCAGATTTTGGGTCTCGAACTTGTTAAATCCATAACTTTCGTGTACAAGCTCAGGTTTCGACGTTGTTTATATGCACGAGTAGGTGAAAATATGCTCTACAACTCTCGTTTAGACTTTGTCGGCTAATTTTGAATTTATTTTTAATTAATTATTTTTAACAGGTCGGGACTGGAAAAGTCCGTTAAAAATTCATAAGTTCTTCATCTGATGTCCGTTTTTGTCAGACTTTTCACCGTTACACTACTATCATTGATGCCTTTGATTTTCATTCAGGTTGTTTTGGCCAAAAACCTCTCGATCTCTATTTCGAGTTTTTAGCTGTCTACTGCTATATCCAAATCTTGGAAAAATCATAACTTCCTCATACGAAGTCAGATTTGGTTGTTCTTTTTGTGTACGCTCATGGTTTAATGATATCTACAACTTTCATTTACATACATAATGCTAAAATCTATTGTATTGAAACTTCGCGTTTTGCGTTTAACTGAATTGCCGGTTTTGTCGGAAACCTTAGAATGGTTATTAGTTATTCATTATAACTCGGATTTTAGTGTTCTTAGTATTTCTGTAAACCTTGACTCAATATCTAGCATAGTAGGTAACCCAATAGATACTTTTGCACATTTTATTTTCGAAGTTAATTTCATTATATGAAAGTGGTTACAATACTTGACTTTTTAGGTCATTACGTAGAGTCGAAATATCAGGTTGTCACATCATTCCCCCGTTAGAGGGAATTTCGTCCCAAAATTTAATGTAAGAAAAACACTTGTGGATTAGGGAAAAAATGTGTGTACTTGTGTTTCATCTGATCTTCACGTTCCCAAGTGAATTCAGGTCCTCGCTTTGCATTCCAGCGGACCTTCATGATGGGTATGTGACTTTGTTTTGTTCTTTTAATTTCTCTATCCATGATTTCAATTGGTTCTTCTATAAAGCGGAGACTCTCGTTGATTTCGATTTCGTCTAGAGGGACGACGAGGGTCTCATCAGAAAAACATTTCTTCAAGTTTGACACATGAAATGTAGGATGTATGTTATTGAGTTCCTGCGGTAGATGAAGTTTGTAGGCTACCGGGCCCTTCCTAGCAAGGATCTCTAATGGTCCGATATACCTTGGGTTTAGTTTCCCTCATTTTCCAAAATGTATTAGTCCCTTCCAAGGTGAGACCTTTAATAGTACTCGGTCTCCAACCTGAAATTCCAAGGGCTTCTGTCTTTTGTCCGCAAAACTCTTTTGTCTGTCTCGTGAAGCCTTTAGTCGTTCTTGGATTTAAACAATCTTTTCAGTTGTTTCTCTTATGATTTCTGGGACTATGAGAGCGCTTTCGGGTACTTGTCCTTTAGCTAGTTGTGTGTCACCCACTTCAGCCCAGCACAGTGGTGATCTGCACTTGCGGCCATAGAGGGCTTTAAATGGAGCAGCTTTAATGCTGGAGTGATAGCTATTATTGTACGAGAACTCAATTAGCGGTAAATGGGTATCCCATGCTTTACCGAAATCAATTACACAAGCTCTCAGCATATCTTCCAAGGTTTGTATTGTCCTCTCACTTTGACCGTCGGTTAGTGGATGGTAAGCTGTACTCATATCGAGCCTCGTTCCTAGATATTTTTTTAGTGACTGCCAAAATCACGAGGTGAATCTACTATCTCTGTAAGAGATAATGGATATTGGTACACCATGCAGTCATACTATCTCTCGGATGTATGTTCGAGCTAGCTTCTCCATCTTGTCGGTTTCCTTTATTGGTAAGAAGTGCGCGGATTTGGCTAACCTGTCGACGATTACCCAGATGGTGTTAAGTCCACCTATTGTCTTGGGTAACTTTGTTATGAAATCCATGGTTATCCGCTCCCACTTCCACTCGGGTATTTCAGGCTGTTGTAGTAGTCCTGATGGTTTTTGGTACTCTACCTTGACTTTGGCGCAAGTCAGACACTTGCCCACATAGGTAGTGATCTCCACTTTGATGTTTGGCCACCAATACAGTTTCTTGAGGTCTAAATACATCTTGTCTGAAACTGGATGGACGGAGTATCGAGTCTTATGCGCCTCGTTCATGACAACGTCTCTGAATCCACCAAACTTCGGTGTCCAGATCCGATTCACGAAGTAACGAACCCCGTCACCCTTGACTTAAAGATTCTTGTCCATTCCTCTTAGGGCTTCACCTGCCACGTTCTCGAGTTTCAAGGCTTCCCTCTGAGCTTCCTTGATTTGTGTGGACAGATAAGAATCGATCGTCATGGTTAAGGATTTCACTCAGCGACCCGAGTATTCCTTTCGACTAAGAGCATCAGCTACTACATTCGCTTTTCCAGGGTGATAACGAATTTCGCATTCGTAGTCACTCAATAGTTCAACCCATCGTATCTGCCTCATGTTGATTTCTTTTTGGTTGCGAAAATGTGCTGAAGGCTCTTATGATCTGTGAATATCGTGCATTTCGTGCCATAAAGATAGTGTCTCCAGATCTTTACCATGAAAACGACTGCTCCTAGTTCAAGATTGTGTGTAGTGTAGTTGACTTCGTGCGTCTTGAGTTGTCTTGAGGCGTAAGCGATGACCTTTCCTCGTTGCATTAGCACGCATCCAAGACCTTGATTAGAGGCATCACAATAGACCACGAAGTATTCTGTTCCTTCTGGCAAAGACAATATAGGTGCGCTGCATAGTGCTTCCTTCAGTGTTCTGAATGCAGCGTCTTGTTTTCCTTCCCAATTGAAAGCTACACCCTTCTATGTCAGGGTGGTAAGGGTTTTAGCAATCTTCGAGAAGTTTTGTATAAATCTTCGGTAATAGCCAGCAAGGCCCAAGAATTGTTGAATTTCCGTTGGGGTTCTTGGAGCTGACCATTTATCCATTGCTTTGATTTTGGAAGGGTCCACGTGTATTCCATTTTTGCTAACCACGTGACCTGGGAAAGCTACCTTCCAAATCCAAAATTGGCACTTGGAGAATTTTGCGTATATCTTCTCTTTTCTTAGCGTTTCCAAGACTTTTCGGAGGTGTTGACTGTGATCCTCTTTAGTCTTCGAATAGATGAGTATGTCATCTATGAATAGGATCACAAACTTGTCTAGAAACGAACGACACACCCGGTTCATTAAGTCCATGAACACCGTTGGTGCGTTTGTTAATCCAAAGGGAATCACTACAAACTCGTAGTGACCATAACGAGTTTGAAAAGCTGTTTTGGGAACATCTCCTTCCAGGACTCGTAGTTGGTGATACCAGGATCTTAAGTCGATCTTTGAGAAATAACTCGCTCCCTGGAGTTGGTCGAATAATTCGTCGATGTGTGGTAGTGGGTATCGGTTCTTGATAGTAATCTTGTTAAGTTCCCGGTAATCAATGCACATGCGGAAAGATCCATCCTTCTTCTTTACGAACGAGACTGGTGCTCCCCAAGGTGAGAAGCCCGGCCTGATGAATCCTTTGTTGAGTAGTTCGTTTAATTGGCTGGAAAACTCTTGCATCTCTGCTGGTGCTAGACGGTATGGCGACTTAGCTACTGGTGTAGCTCCGGGAATTAAGTCGATTCTGAACTCAACTTGACGTTCCGGTGGAATTCCGAGAAGATCTTCAGGGAAAACATCGACAAAGTCGCAGACTTCCGGAATGTCTTTGTAACGACCCGTGTCCGGTATGGTAATTCCTTGGTATTTATTTTGAAGTTTTGCAAGAGGGACTCGGCGAGTTCATAGCCTGACTCGCCGAGTAGGGTCGCGATTTCGAGCACGTGTGAGCCGGGGACTCGGCGAGTCCATATCCCTGACTCGGCGAGTCCATCCGTCTGGGTGAAACCCTAAATCCCCGGGTTGCCCACTATTTAAGTCACATTATAGCCCCATTCTCGCCTCCCTCACGCTGAGAACACTGTGAGAAAGAACCCTAATCCTCCCTTGTGTGAGCTAAGTGTTTTGTGCCATTTTGTGAAGGTTTGAAGAAGGAGAAGAAGCAAGGAGCAAGGAGAAGAGGTGTAGTGCAAAGATCCAAGGGCAAATCTGAGTTATTTGAGGTATTTTCGGATTTTCCCTCTTGTTATATGCTTTAAACCTCCATTAGAGCCCTCCTAGGATCTAGTTGATGCTTGTTCCAAGCCTTATGTTTGCATGGATGCTTTAATAAGTCGAGATATCTATAGATTTGAATGATTGGGTGTTGTAGAGCCCAGATCTACTGCCTTTTTGGAGTTACTTTGCATATTAACCATAGATCTACCCATTTTGTGCATCTTTTAGCCTTATTTCCCTTATTCATGAGGTTGTACACGTAAAGTTGGAAACTTTACGTGGTAAATCAGCTTATTGGACTCAGATCTATCAATTGTATGTGTTGGATTCAAACAAAATCGAGTAAAAATCAGTTGCATGGCGGCAACTCGGGGAGTCGGGAAGAACGACTCGGCGAGTTGGGTCGCGAGTCCCCGATTCCTTCATTTTTATCAGTGTCGAGTGGATCCAGTGAGTTAGAGAGTGGACTCAGCGAGTTGAGAGTAGACTCAGTGATGGAGGGACTCGGCGAGTTGTTCATACAACTCGGCGAGTCCAAGGCAATCTTCTTAAGCTCAAGAACAACTCGTCGAGTTGTTCATAGGACTCGGCGAGTCGGATGAAGATTGTCTGAGTTCTTAGATCGGGAGAGTACTCGTCGAGTCGATGCCATACTCGACGAGTAGCAGCGAGTTAAGTCGAGGAGTGAGAATAGGGACTCGGCGAGTTGGCGGCCCAACTTGGCGAGTCAGGTCAACTATGGGTTGACTTTGACCGAGAGTTGACTTTGTCTGAGAGTTGACTTTGACCTGGGGTAAAAGAGTCATTTTACCCAGTGTAGTGTTTAGTATTTGATTGAGTATGTTTATGGTCTTGTAGCCGGGGAGATACCGGAGCAGCAGCAGTTAGCCCTCAGAGCTATTCACTCAGCAGCCAGTTCACGAGGTGAGTCTCCCTTCAGTAGGATCGGGTCTACGGCCACAATGTCGGCCCGTGTAATTATCAGTAGTCCGGTCTTTAGTTTGATGTAGTAGCTAGCTGGCTTGACGTCTTTGTGATTCAAGCATATTTGTGTTATGTGTTCCGGACTTCGGTCCGATGCAGTCAGTTCCGGACTTCGGTCCGATGCAGTCAGTTCCGGACTTCGGTCCGATGCAGTTAGTTCCGGACTCTGGTCCGATGCAGGGGACAAGGTCCCGGTCAGTTCCGGACTTCGGTCCGATGCAGCTAGTTCCAGACCTCGGTCTGATGTAGTGGGCAAGGCCCAGTATGTGATTTATATGTATTGTATGGTATGTGGTAGTTTGGGGGAGCTCACTAAGCTTCGTGCTTACAGTTTCAGTTTTGTTTCAGGTACTTCCGCTTGTAGAGAGAGGAGCTCGGGATGATGGCATCGCACACACCACAGCTTCAGCTTTTATCCTGGGAGTTGATTTGTTCTTGATTTTATATAACATGGATATGATACAGTTTTTCGCATAGTGTTTTATTATTATTTTGAGATACATCATGTATGGTTTATGATATGACACTCAGATTATGGTTTTGGTTATGCTGAAAAACGAAATTTTTGGGTCGTATTTTTGGGTCGTTTCAGTCTTTGATTTCTTTCATTTATTTTTCCTTATCTACCACGTGAGCTATGAAGCCATGGTACTCCTTACGCATATATATCTAGTCTTTGACAAAAGAGATGATTTGTAAATTTGTATTTGGTTTGTTACCATAAATGATAAGAGTTTCGCCATTTGGCAGATTAAGGCGAACGGCCCTTACATGACAAAGTAAATCGGCATGGTGCAGGCTTAACCAATCCATACCAATGATAACATCAAAGCTTCTTATAGTGATCGACATCAAATTGATTTTGAAAGAATGTTCATTTAGAGCTACTGTGCATCCTACGTACATATCGTTTGTGCTTTCTGTTTTACCATTTGCCATTTCTCATGTAAATATCATGTTGAGTGATTGTGGATTTTGTTTAAGTAAGTGTTTGAATTCATGGCTCACAAAACTCCCTTCCGCACCACAATCAAAGAGTATGCATGCATAAACGTTATTGAGGAGAAACGTACTTGTAACCACCGTGAGATCAGCTATTGCTTCGTTCTGCCCTATTGCCAGCACTCGTCCCGTGCCATCGTCATTCCTTGCCTTAGGGCAGTCTTTCTTGTAATGCCCAGCTTCACCGCACCCGTAACATAATTGACCCACACCGACTCCTTGGACTTGGGTGATCGGTTGCGTTGGTGCTCTACAGAATCGGGCTGTTACACCCCCAAACCGCAACGGCAGAAACGTTCGAGGGCGGATGACATCATGTAGTACCGTAACAATTGAATACATAGTAAAGAAAGCAATATAACCATCATATATATAATTGAAACTTAACATTGTTGAAAGGTACATGTTCAAAACCAATTACAATATGATGTCAAAATATGAATTTAAACTAGCGCCGCAGCGTCCCTTTTTCAAAAGTTGTTTGTTACCTGTAATTACTGATTCCCTGGGACATACAAGTAGTTTTGAAAGAGTAGATCAGCATTTAAGCTGGTGAGTTTCATAAGTATTTAATGACAATGTTTGTATGAACTAAAATGAAATGGTTTGTTTTTGTGTGTTTGTTCCTAGAAAATCCCATATTTTCTACTGGTATAGATGTAGCCTTCTACGAAGACCAATGTTTGTTTCAAAAAAGGTTGATGTTTTTCCGTATGTGGGTGGCAGTCTAGAAGTTTCAGAACTGTAATACAATAATGTTTTTCGTGACTACAGTAGTAAATTTATGTACGTATAAAAGTTCCAAGACGTCTGAAAACCCCATAAATCAATATGTTTTTAATACTCCATGTGAGTTTTATAACCATGTTATTGACTGGGACGGCCTATATACAACGTTCTTCAAGCGTTGGAATGTTCTGACGTTTGTCACCCCAAATGGTGTACTGTAGCTAACAGTCAGGGTGCGGGGTTGTCAATCTCGTATTGATCTATACACAAACATCATGCTCCCCCTCCAAGGGATTCTGGTATATAATATAGGAATTTAAATGTGTACTCGAACGTACGTGAAGTTTAATGTCTCACAAAACTTAGTATAAAACGTATTTACGTATGAAAATGTTCGTTTGTTCTTGTATATGAATGTATCTCCTTGTGATAGTGTTTATATTATGTAAAATTTCATGATGTTCTCGTAAAACTATACCTATTATAGTTTTCCAAAAGTGTTTTTCGTTTGTATAGTAAACCTAGTTGTATATGAAAAGTATAACATTTGTAGTGTCAAAGTTGGACACATATACATAAAATATAACAAAGTGCTTGATTTGTATATACATAATAACATATTTCATTTCAAAAGACAAGATGTTATCGTGATATATTTTGCATATGAAAGTTTCCATATAGTAGTCATAAATCACATATGATTCACTTGATAAAAAGTGTATAATGAAACTTTATGTAACACACGATAGTAACCGTGTGTTTACTTGTATTCCCCCCCCCCCCCAGTAAAAGCGTATAAAAGCATTTATAAAACATTTAAAAGTGTAGATTATAGGGGTATGGACTCACTTGATAAATCGAAGAAGGTGAGAGGAAACCGAGTAGAACTTTGACTAGAGAAAGCGGATTTTTTCAGGATTCTCGGGAACGTAAACTTCCTTTGGGACTTGGGTATGGAAACCGGAGCTTCGGGATATTTATTGCATGGAAAACGAGGCAAAAACGCAAGAAATGTGAGAGGAATTGAGCCATTTCCCCGGAACCCTTGCACCCCTTTTATAGGGGTGGGAACTGCCTCGGTACGCTGGGCGTACGCGGTTACGACGGGCGTACACGTGCGTCATGCGTGACTGCATCCTCGACTACCTCGGAGTTCGGATGGGACGGGGGCCTAGCCTCGCATAGGGGGCGACGTGGACGATCCGAGGCCTAGTCCTCGAGTACGCTGGGCGACAATCCGCAAATGTATTCTTGCTCTCAGGAGCAATCATATCTGGGCAAAGGATTGCCAGATCACAGAATCTCTTTGTATAAGTCGATATATCAATACCAATCATCCTAAGAGTCCAGAGTTCGTGCTCGAGCTTTTGAACCTCTCCTCGTGGACAGTACTCTCTCATTAGCATGATTTTTAGATTCTCCCAGGTTATTGAATTTGCCACTATTAGGGTAAGTGCCTTAACATGGCCATTCTACCAAGTTAAAGCCATGTCAGTAAGTGTGTAAGTGGTAAACTTGACTTTGCTGTGCTCGGGACAAGAGCAAATTTCAAAGACTGATTCGGTCCTTTCAATCCATTGTCTCAAAATCATCACACCACCAGATCCATTAAACATTCAGGGTTTGGCATTTGTAAAGTCTTTATAGGTGCACTCTCGGGAGTGCCCATGACTCTCTCCATGGTTGTACGGAATTGTGCCAGTTCCCGAACCATCAGTAATAGGAGTATTGATCTGTGACAAGGCAGCTGCCACAGCTGTTGTGACTGCTGCTTGAAATATAACAGCATCGAACCGAGGAGGTGGAGGCGGTGGTGGTGTCGGTGCTTCCCCACCGTTGTTTCGTCTCGGGTTTCTACGTGGAGGCATCCTTCAACTATAGGTTGAAAAGATAAAGATAAGAATTCTATTACATAGAAAATGAATGTGTCTCATGAACTAAATCGCCAGAGTTCAACAACAGATGATAGTATGAGTCTTAATGATAAAAGAATGAAAGTTATTCGCAAATCTGGATATATGAAACAAGCATATCGGTTCTCCTTAACATTACAAGGATTGAACAAAATACTCAATGTACTAATAATAGCATGCCAATTATATTAATATAATAGTTGATAAAACGATCAAGAAAATTTGACCCCTCTAAGGTTCTCCAGTTTATAATGTTCAAGAAAAATTAAAGCTTTTAGCCGAGGTCCTAACTTATAACAAAATTTGGGAGCCGGGGAAGTACTACTTGCGCCGTAAGTTGCGTTTGGAGTTTGACTATGTGTCCGACTGTTTCGACCCCATAAGGCGTCTATCAAAAGCGGCCTGTTGCTCCCTTATTTCTAGCATTTCTGTGATGGCTGTATTTAGTTGTACTTGAAGGGTGTTGATGCGGTCTTGGTCATCCCCTTGCAATTTGTCTAGACGGCGGATGTCGGAAGTGTGTACCTGAACTTCCACATTGACCTCGCGGATCCGGGCCGCTTGCACTCCTGATTGATAACTCTGGTTGGCTAGCTTGCCAATCATCACTGGGAGTGCTCGATCGGCTGAACATCCACCTCTAACATCGTAAAAGTCTGTACACATGCCGTAGGGAGGGCGTAGACCTTGTTGTTGGCTCCAATGGTGAAGATGGCTCCCCCACATGGGAGTTGGTCCTTGAAAGTTTCTTACGGAGACGGGAAGTTGTGCGGGCAGTGGGTTGATTATTTCCGGCTCTGACTCAGTACCGGAGTCTTCCCCTTCATCCAATTCTATGGGTTCTTCGTCTTCCTCGGGATCCTCTTCGATCCATCCCCCGTTGCCTTGGTTGGGATAGTAGGGGTCTCCGAATGGATAAAGTCTAGCCATTTGACTATACGAGAATAGGGTTATAAGAATTGAACAAAATTTGGAACATGTAAGACTAAACATGTAGGTTAACTATTGTACCAAATACTCCTATCGTATTTAAATTCGTGCGTTTGATCCTCGTGATGGTTTGGTAAGTTTCGACTTGTTGCTCACTACGACCATTCCTCGATATATATTAGTCCGATCTCGGATGAATATAGTTGATCAGGCTATATTCGTCCCAAATCCAATTACATATATCGAGGCTTAATCGTAGTATCCAACTTGTCTAAATAGTTCTTGTATAGCTATGATCATGAAAATAAGTTGTTGTACGCATGTATTTGTACTTAAATGAACTAACAATTTAAGTTAAACGAAACGCGGCTTAGGCGTAAAAAAAATGTTTTGTCAGAGAGTGTTAGTCCCTTAAGAAATTATAGTTTGTATATCTTATGTGGTTCGATATACTTAGTTCACTATAAACAATTCTCTGATACCAATCTGTCACACCCCCAAACCAGAACGGCGGAAACATTTGAGGGCAGATGACTTCATGTATGTAACACTGTAAAAATTTAAAACAATTTTTCGCATTTTCCAAAAAAAAAATTACAACTTATTCATTCATAAAATGTCATAGCATCATGTCTTTGTTCACAAAACATCTCCCAAGATCGAAATACATAAAATCCCATGTGTGTGTGCGAATCAAGCCGGCGCCTTCCCGCGGTCATCACTGGTACCTAAAACACATAACACGTAACATTGTAAGCATAAGCTTAGTGAGTTCCCCAAAATACCACTCTAACATATATTAGCCGCTCAAGGCTATAACTCTGTTGACCCTCTGGTCAATGTGTCTCAGTGGGACCCTCCAACCCCAACTCTCTGTGGGCCCTCTGGCCCTAACTCTATGGACCCGAAGGTCCTAACTCTATGGACCCACTGGTCCTACTCTGTAAACTCTGAATCATGCATATCACATACAATAAATCACAACACATAAATAACATGCAAATACACTAGCACATAACCCTAAAATACACTGTCACATAACTCTGTTACCACACTAGGTAAAGAATAATGAGAAGACTCACCTCAGGCGTCTCGGTAAATCTCTGACTCAGTAGAAATATTGCCTAGTCTCCGCCTATTCACATAAAGTAAATACTCTTATAAATATAACTCTCGAGACTAGACTCAACCTGCCATTGGCACCCTTAGAAGGGTAAAAGACTATTTTACCCCCCTCTCGACACAAGTACTCCATTGTTGACCAAACCCCTAAAGTCAATAAAAGCCAACGGTCACACTTTGACCCTACTCGCCGAGTGCACCCTGGTGACTCGGCGAGTTCACACATGTTCTCTAACACTTGTCCCGCTTGGCACGCCGAGTCCCTCCCTATGCTCGACGAGTCATACCAGGCATGAATCGCGGGGCCACCCCGAATCAACTCGGCGAGTACCGCCTTGAACTCTAGTCCTCTAACCCCTTCTGACTCACTGAGTCATTCGCCAACTCGGCAAGTCTACTCACTGTGCAATTTACGTGAAACCCTAACCCTACTCGCCAAGTCCCAAGAACAATTCGGCGAGTTCATGCCATGCACAAACTCTACTGGCCTCCTGAGGTCAAATTTGTTTCCCTAAACCATAGATCTGGCCTTCCCAAGCATGAATGTCACGTAAAGTCCGAAGCTTGATGCTTGTATAACAACAACAAGGCATCAAAAGGAGATTTTGTCCCAAAAATGGCAACCTAAGTCCAATAACCCCAAACTGATCCTAAAGCTCCCAGGGTTAAGGTCTCTGGACCTCTTTGAGTCCAGATCCAAGGCACAAACTCGAAGAGGGACCATTTGCTCCACATAATCACTCTCCAAAGGGGTTAGAAAACCCTAACTCTAATGATCAACACCAAAACTGAAGGAGGTTCGAACTATTACCTCAAAATGAAGTCTCTGAACTCTGGAACCGCTAGAATCGCACCTCCTCTTGCTCTTGGTCACCTTCTTCTTGCTAAACCAAAGGTACAAGGATCAAAAGTGACTTCTTCTTCCTCACAGCGATTTGGCTCACTTAAGGTTCTCTCAAGGGACTGGTAGCCGCAATGGGAGGCTATAAGTGCCCTTAAATAGGCTCCAAACCCAGTGGATTAGGGTTTCATTAAACAGCGTGGACTCGCCGAGTCCGGACGTGAACCCGGATTAACATCCGCGACCCTACTTGGCGAGTCTTGGCTCCAACTCGCCGAGTTCCTCCACAAACTCCAAAATAATTAAATAAAAGAATATACCTAGAAATCCGGATGTCACAATGTAGTACCGTAACAATTGAATACATAGTAAAGAAAGCAATATAACCATCATATATATAATTGAAACTTAACATTGTTGAAAGGTACATGTTCAAAACCAATTACAATATGATGTCAAAATATGAATTTAAACTAGCGCCGCAGCGTCCTTTCTTCAAAAGTTGTTTGTTACCTGTAATTACTGATTCCCTGGGACATACAAGTAGTTTTGAAAGAGTAGATCAGCATTTAAGTTGGTGAGTTTCATAAGTATTTAATGACAATGTTTGGATGAACTAAAATGTTTGTTTTTGTGTGTTTGTTCCTAGTAAATCCCATATTTTCTACTGGTATAGATGTAGCCTTCTACCAAGACCAATGTTTGTTTCAAAAAAGGTTGATGTTTTTCCGTATGTGGGTGGCAGTCTAGAAGTTTCAGAACTGTAACACAATAATGTTTTTCGTGACTTCAGTAGTAAATTTATGTACATATAAAAGTTCCGAGACGTCTGAAAACCCCGTAAATCAATGTGTTTTTAATACTCTGTGTGAGTTTTATAACCATGCTATTGACTGGGACGGCCTATATACAACGTTCTTCAAGCGTTGGAATGTTCTGACGTTTGTCACCCCAAATGGTGTACTGTAGCTAACAGTCAGGGTGCGGGGTTTTCAATCTCGTATAGATCTATACACAAACACCATGCTCCCCCTCCAAGGGATTCTAGTATATAATATAGGAATTTAAATGTGTACTCAAACGTACGTGAAGTTTAATGTCTCACAAAACTTAGTATAAAACAGATTTACGTATGAAAATCTTCGTTTGTTCTTGTATATGATAGTATCTCCTTGTGATAGTGTTTCTAGTATGTAAAATTTCGTGATGTTCTCGTAAAACTATACCTATTATAGTTTTCCAAAAGTGTTTTTCGTTTGTATAGTAAACCCTAGTTGTATATGAAAAGTATAACATTTGTAGTGTCAACGGTGGACACATATACATAAAATATTACAAAGTGTTTGATTTGTATATACATAATAACATATTTCATTTCAAAATACAAGATGTTATCGTGATATATTTTGCATACAAAAGTTTCCATATAGTAGTTATAAATCACATATGATTCACTTGATAAAAAGTGTATAATGAAACTTTATGTAACACACGATAATAACCGTGTGTTTACTTGTATCCCCCCCCCCCTTAAAGGCGTATAAAAGCATTTATAAAACATTTAAATGTGTAGATTATAGGGGTATGAACTCACTGGATAGATCGAAGAAGGTGAGACGAAAACCGAGCAGAACTTTCACTAGAGAAAGCGGATTTTCTCGGGAATCTCGGGAATGTAAACTTGCTTCGGGACTTGGGTATGGAAACCAAGGCTTCGGGATAGTTATTGCATGGAAAACGAGGCAAAAACTCAGGAAAGATGAGAGGAATTGAGCCATTTCCCTGGATCCCTCGCATCCCTTTTTATAGGGGTGGGAACTGCCTCGGTACGCTGGGCGTACGCGGTTATGCTGGGCGTACGCGTGCGTCATGTGCGACCGCATCCTTGACTGCCTCGGAGTTCAGATGGGACGGGGGCCTAGCCTCGCATAGGGGGCGACTTGGACGATCCGAGGCCTAGTCCTCGAGTACGCTGGGCATACGAGGGTACGCTGGGCGTAACTCGGACTGGCCCGGTGACTCCTCCTTCGGATAATACCGAAATTTGATTTAAATTTATATTTTTATTATTTAGTAAAGTTCAAAAATTCATATCTTCTTCATACGAACTCCGTTTTCGACGTTCTTTATATCCACGCGTAGGTGAGACTACTTTCTACAACTTTCATTTAGACTCAGTCTGCAAATTTTGAAATTATTTTTATTATTTATTTTTAAAAGGTCGGGGTAAGAAAAGTTCGTTAGAAATTCATAACTTTATTATCTGACGTCTGTTTTTGCGAGACTTTTTACCGTTGGAAAACAATTGTTGAGACCTTCGATTCTCAATTAGGTTATTCCGGCCAAAAGTCGCTCGATCTCTGCTTCGAGTTTTTAGTTGTCTATCGCTATGCCGAACTTGGAAAAATCATAACTTCCCTATACGAAGTCAGATTTGGACGTTCTTTTTATGTACGGTCACAGTTTAATGATATCTAACATAGTAGGTAACCAAATAGAGACTTTTGAACATTTTATTTTCGAAGTTAATTTCATTACATCAAAAGAGGTTACAATATTTGTCCTTTCAGGTGATTACATAGATTCGAAATATCGGGTTGTCACACGGGCTGTATGCCCTTTCTTGTTGCAATTGTTAGAGTGCATCTCCCGACAATTTCCATTGTGGTGGAAATTGCATTTGGCGCACTTCGGCAGGTTTCCAGCATATTGCTTTGCTAGTGTAGTGGTAATTTGAGCGGCAGTGGGGGTAGTAGCGGCATGGACCGCCACAATCTGTTGTTTCTTGGAAGGTTCCTGTGAAGTCTGACTCTTCCTTTTGTTCCATAACTTAATGTTGTTGTTTTTGTTGGTATTTTTTGTTGTTGTTGCTTCCTCTGGGTTGCTCCGGAGCGGTCGAAGCCTTAACAGACCCCATGGTCGACGAGGGCTTGTGGCAACTGTTTGGCACTATCGAAGGTGACTGGTTTGGAAGCTAGTGCACTTCCTTTAATCTGGGGGGACAGTCCCCAAATGCACCTCTCTATTTTCTTGCTCTCTAGAGCAACCATCCCCGTGCAAAGGATTGCCAAATCACTAAACCTGTTTGTATAGGTCGTGATGTCTGAGCCTACCATGGTAAGGCCCCAAAGTTCATGTTCGAGCTTTTGTAATTCGCCCCGCGGATAGTACTCTTGCAGTAATATTTGTTTTAGATTCTCCCAGCCCATAGAGTTAGCCACTACTAGCGTTAGTGACTTGACATGGCCATTCCACTACGTCAGATCTCTCTCAGAGAAAGTATAGGTAGCGAACTTCACTTTGTTCCCTTCCGGACAAGAACAAATCTCGAAAACTGCTTCTGTTTTCTCTATCCACTGTGATAGAGCCATTATCCCTCCGGTCCCATTAAAAGTAATGGGTTTGCTATTCATGAAATCCTTGTATGTACAATCCCATAAACGACCATGGTGTTGGCCGTTCGTAGATCTGTTTATGCCTCCTCTCGATCCATTGTTGCTCATTTTGAGCCATTGCTACCGTGACTGCAGCTGTCACAGCAGCTATTAATACATAATTGTCCGTCAATGGAGGAGGTGGTGGTGGAGGTGTTGGTGATGTTGGTGGTGCCCCTGTAGTGTTGATGCGTCGCGGGTTTCTTCTCGGTGGCATGATTTTGTCATAAATTATAAGACGAAGTCTTGGTAAGTTCCCAACAGTTATCTTGAGGTATCTTAGTTTTATATATTGTTATGTTCCGAACATTACTAAATCTTGAAAGTCATTTATGAATCGGAATATATGAAACGAGTGTATGGTTTTTCCTTAACAATTTAGGAATTGAATGAAATACTCAATGTAGTAGTAATAACGTGCCAATTATATTAATATAATACTTTATACAACGATCAAGAAAAATTGACCCCTCTAAGGGTCTTCGGTTACAAAAGTTAAGGAAAATAAAACTTTTAGCCGAGGTCCTAACATATAACAAAATTTGGGAGGCAGGTTGCGTTTGGAGCTTGACTCCGTGTCTGACTGCTTTGACTCCATAAGGCGCCTATCAAAGGCGGCTTGTTGTCCCCTCATTTCCGTTATTTCTACGATGGCTGCATTCAGTTGTTTTTGGAGAGCGTCGGTGTGGATCTGGCCATTCTCTTGCAACCTGTCTAGTCGGCGGATGTTGGAAGTGTGAACTTGCACTTCCACATTGACTTCTCAAATCCATTTTGCTTGATCTCCGGATTGATAGGACTTGTTGGCTAGCTTGCCAACCATGACTAGGAGTGCTCGATCGGATGAACCACCGTCGCTGACATCGTAGAAGTCTCGACACATGCCATAGGGAGGGCATAACCCTTGTTGCTGGCTCCAATGGTGGAGGTGACTTCCTCAAACAGGATTTGGTCCCTGAAAGTTTCTCACAAATACGGAAGGTTGGGCGGCCGGTGGGTTGATTACTTCCGGCTCTGAGTCTGTCCTAAAGTCTTCCCCTCCATCCAACTCTATGGGTTCCTTATCTTCTTCAGGATCTTCTTCGACCCATCACCTGTTACCTTGGTTGGGATAGTAGGGGTCTCCGTGTGGGTTGAATCCAACCATTTGACTATACGAGAATAGGGTTATAAGAATTGTACAAAACTTGAAACATGTAAAACTAAACATGTAGATTAAACTATTGTATGTACCAAATACTCCTATAGTATTTAAATTGGTATGTTTGATACTAGTGTTTATTTTGGTAAGTTTTGACTTGTTGCTCACTACGACCATTCCTCGACATATGTTAGTCCAATCTCGAATAAATATAGTTGATCAGGCCATATTCGTCCCAAATCTGATTACATATTTCGAGGCCTAATCATAGTGTCCAACTTGTCTTAATATTTCTTGTATAGTTCTAACCATGAAAATATATTGTTGTATGCATGTATTTATACTTTTACGACATAAAATAATCTAAGTTAAATGAAACGTGGTTTTAGGTGTAAAAACGTTTTGTAAGTGAGTTTTAGTCCCTTATGCATTTATAGTTTATATATTTTATGTGGTTCGATATACTTAGTTCACTATAAACAATGCTCTGATACCAATCTGTCACACCCCCAAACCAGAACAGCGGAATCGTTCGAGGGCGGATGACTTCATGTAGTATCGTAATAATTGGATACATAGTAAAGATAGTAATACAAACATCATATATATAATTTAAAATTTTACATTGTTGAAAGGTACTTGTTTCAAAACAAATTACAATATGATGTCAAAATGAAACAAAACTAAGTCCACAGCGTCCCTTCTTCAAAAGCTGTTTGTTTACCTGTTTTACTGAATTCCTGAGAAATACAAGTAGTTTTGAAAGAGTAGATCAGCATTTAAGCTGGTGAGTTCATAAGTATTTAGTGATAATGTTTGTATGAAATAGAATGAAATGGTTTGTACATGTTTGAATGTTCCTAGAAAATCCCATATTTTCTACTATAGTAGATGGTAGTTTAATTGTTCCAAAACTGTAATACAATAGTGCCTTTCATGCCTAAAATAGTAGATTTATGTATAAATCACTAAGGCATTTGAAAAACCCCGTAAATCAATGTGTTTGTAAATACTCCATGTGAGTCTTATAACCATGCTATTTGACCAGGATGCCTATAACAACGTTCTTCAGGTGTTGGAAGGTTATGACATTTGTCACCCCAGACCTGCGAGTCTAGCTATACCTAACAACTTAGGTGTGGGATTGTCAATCCCGTATAGATCTATACACAAGTATCATGCTCCCCCTAGAAGGGATTATGGTATATAATACAGGACTTATAATGCATACTCGAAAGTACGTGAAATGTCTCACAAAACTTAGTACAAAATAGATTTACATATGAAAATGTGCATTTGTTGTTGTGTGTCAAAGTATCTCTTTGATATAGTGTTTCTAGTATGTAAATGTTCCTGATTTTCATGTAAACTATACCTATTATAGTTTTTCAAAATTTGTGTTTCGTCTGTATAGTAAACCCTAGTGTAATGCTCACTTGTTATGTAAAGTAAACCCTAGTGTAATGCTCACTTATAGTGACATAAATGATCATATATACTTAAAGTATCAATAAAGTGTTTGATTCATATATATATATATATATATATATATATATATATATATATATATCATTATTATACATAAAAGCATTTTTAATCTCATCTCTTCTAGATCAAATTTACCCGCTTTTAACAATGACATGTATCTTACCTGCGACCGACACAACGTACCCTAACGTTCACCTTCCGAAAGTTCCCATGTAGTAGTAATGAGTCACATATGATTCACTTGATAAAAAAAAAGAGTATATAATGAAACTTTATGTTACACACGATAATAACTGTGTGTTTACTTGTATCCCCCCCCCTAAAAGTGTATAAAAAGCATTGATAAAACATTTGAAAGTGTAGTTTATAGGGGTTTGAACTCACTTGATTGATTGGAGAAAGCAAGATGAAAATCGAGCAGAACTTCGACTTGGAAAAGTTGATTTTTCTAAGGATTCTCGGGAATCTCGGGAGTCTCGGGAGTGTAGAACCTTCCTTCGGAACTTGACTGTGAAAACCGAGGCTTTAGGAGGGCTTCGGGAGCTTAACCGCAGAGTTTCGGCATGAGAGAGAGAAGAATGGAGCACCTAAACCCGGTACCCTAGGAGTTTTATTTACAGGGGTAGATTTTGGGTGCCACGTCGTGGCAAAGGGTGTGCCACGTCGTGGTGAGTGATTCTTATCATTGATTGGACGCACTCAGTCACTTGCCAGGTCGCGGCCAACTGTGCCACGTCGCGGCCAACCTGATAGCCTCGGATTTCGGGTCTCAAACTTGTAAAATCTGTAACTTTCGCGTACGAGCTCGGTTTTCGACGTTATTTATATGCACGCATAGGTGAAAATATTCTCTACAACTCTCGTCTAGACTTCGTCGGCTAATTTTGACTTTATTTTTAACAGGTCGGGACTGGAAAAGTCCGTTAAAAATTCATAAGTTCTTCATCGGATGTCCGTTTTCGTCAGACTTTTCACTGTTGCACTGTTATCATTGATGCCTTTGATTTTCATTCAGGTTGTTTTGGCCGAAAACCTCTCGATCTCAATTTCGAGTTTTTAGATGTCTACTGTTATATCCAGATCTTGGAAAAATCATAACTTCCTCATACGAGGTCAGATTTGGTCGTTCTTTTTATGTACGCTCACGGTTTAATGATATCTACAACATTCATTTAGATACTTAAGGTTAAAAACTATTGTGTTGAAACTTCGCGTTTTGCATTTAACTGTATTGTCGGTTTTGTCGGAAACCTTAGAATGGTCATAACTTCTTCGTTATAACTCATATTTTAGTGTTCTTAGTATTTCTGTAAACCTTGACTTAATATCTAGCATAGTAGGTAACCCAATAGAGACTTTTGCACATTTTATTTTTGAAGTTAATTTCATTATATCAAAAGTGGTTACAATACTTGATTTTTAGTTCGTTACATAGAGACGAAATATCAGGTTGTCACGGTAAACTCTTCATAGGATCAAGCCTTGGGTCGTAAACACTTCATTTGTGGTCGTGAACACCCTTTCATACAATCACATGTGATTGTAACAATTGATTCCAAGTGCTTTCTAGTCCCTATGGTTGTTCCCTTACATGATTAGTTGTTATATACACTAATTACATACATATATGTGTCATTATTTGCTTAATAGGATCCGTCTGTGCTCGAGACTTCACTTGACATACTTAGCATCCTATATCGATCTTTCATTCGAATCAATCACTACAGGTGAGTTCATACCCCTACAACTATGATTTTAAATACTTTTAAATAATTTTAGTGGGAGGGGAATACAAGTATAACACAATGTTATTGTGTTAATAATTTACATGTGAAAACAACATTCAAAAAGATTTCTTATAATCAAACTTGTTGAAACTCTTTTAAAACTTTTATAAACTTATTTTATATCAAATCATATTCTTCTATATATTTACGTATAAGTATGCTTTAATCGACTTAGGACTACTGCTAACCTTGACTCCTGTTCCTTGTTTGGTTGATGGCTCAGGTTAGGATCACTAGTCTGAGTGTCGGTTAAATCATAGTAATACTTATTGAATAGATATGTGAATATTAAACCCATTTTAAGCATTATACTTAACTTAGTTTCTTGGTAAGTAATTGAGCCTTTTCTATACATCAGTAACTGTCAAACAGTCACACTAGTAAACTATCATAGGTATAGTTTAGTGGATTACTACCTATCTCTAGAACAATGAAACTTACAAGAGTCAGTTCATACATGAGTCAGTTCAAACATACTATAACTAGAACAAGAAGGAACATACTATAACTAGAACAAGAATGAACATACTATAACAAGAGTAGAAGGAACATACTATACACTAGAACAGGAAGTAGCATACACACTAATACAAGAACAAGATAAGATTAATGTCAGCCACTACTTCACGGCATAGAAAAATACTTGTTATGTCGCATTTTGTAACCGTAGTCTCCCGGAGGGAGAGTATGCATTATGTGAATATATCTATACGGGACTAACAATCCCGCATCCAGAATGTTCGCTACAGTTTGGCCGGCAGGCCAAGGGGTGACAAATGTCACATATTCAGTTTCGATGCCAACAGGTCGTCGTGTTAAATACCCATCAATCAGTATGGTTATAACCACATCACATTTTAACCATAATAAACACATTGGTTTTAAGGTAATTAGTGCTTCCAAGACAGGTACAGATGGCTAGGTTTTGAGGAGATGGAGCTCTTCCAAGACTCGTCTTTTATCTTGATATATATATTTTTTGGATGATGTTATTTCTTGTTTTTAGTCAATCTCACTACAAATCTACAGAAGTCAGGGAGTTGATTGCCTTCGACCATACCGATTGAATTCCCCACTTTCTAATGCAATAGAATTGAGAACTCAAAGTACATTCCTATCCCTTAAGTTCCCTATTTGTGCATTGTTATCTCCCACTAAAAATTCCAAGGGTTTCCTATGCTTATCAACATAGCTATTCTTATGATTAGAATAACCTTCCAGTCTATCTTGTATTTTTGTGATCTTGTCAGTGCTCTCTTGATCTTTACCAAGCTCGTTAATTGCTATTTCCAATTTCCAGTCAACAAAGCGATGATCGACACCTAAGCCCCTACAGTGCTTCGTAGGGGAGCACATTTAACACAAGAATTATAGTAGTTGTTATATGAAAATTCAACTAACCATAACTTGGAGCTCTAAATATCTCCTAAACTGATCATATGGGCTCAAAGTATGTATTTCAAAGTGTAGATAGTTCATTCACTTTTTTCATACATCTGAGGATGGTAGGTAGTACTTATGTTTGATCGTGTACAAAGGCATTCTAAAGTGACTACCATATTTGTGACACAAGGAGAATCCCTATCCAAAATAATAGAAATCGGTACTCCATGATGTACTAGCATCTCGTCTATGCAAATCCAGGAATGATTTCCCATTCAATAATCTTCTCAAATGGGAAGAAAGTGTGCAGGTTATGACAATAGATCCACCTCTATCCAAATCGTATCATGCCCTTTACCAGGCCTTGTCAATCATCAATAAAATAAATTGTAGCTACCACTCAATGGTTTGAATACCTTATATATATCACAAGAGAATCAGAAGCATCGGGACCATCAAGCACTTGTAGTGCTAAAATAATTAATTGTTAAGGATGTGCATACATCCTTGTCGGTGTGGAGACAACTCACAATTTGATACGAGTGTTGTCCAGAATGCATGATACATCCTCTATTGCAAACAAGGTGCACTTGATTCGTTGGCTATAGAACATGAATGTGAAAGGATAGCTTAGTGACGATTCACTCGTGTCACACCCCAAAACCGGAACGGCGGAAACGTTCTGGGGTGGATGACGTCATGTCAAGTATCACAACACATGCATTATAGTAATCAAAGTACAACAAAACATTGCATTAATAGAATAGTTTTACATGGTTTACATTACAACATAATAAAGTGTACAAACAAATATAATAAGAACAGCATGGTACTAGGCTATCTTCATCAACAGCTCCGGGGATGTACCTGTCTAATTGCTGACCTGAGATTACAAGTTATTTGAAAAGCGAGTATCAACATTTTTACAAATGCTGGTGAGTTCATAAGCATTTAGTGACATTTCATTCAAATAACTTAATTAAGAAATAGTTTAAGAGGTTTCAGTGTATTAAAGTCCTTTCCCGAAAATCCTATATTTTCTTTAAATAAAGCAGCCTTCTACCAAGACTGGCAGTGATGTGTGGTAAAAAGTAGTTTTCCCTAAGCTGCTATCGTTATCAAAATACTGAATTTGATTATTGAGGAAAGCAAACGACATCAGGGGATATCATATGCCTCAGCAGTGAAGACTGCTAACTAAGGCAAGGAATCATAGACCACAGGAGAACGTCGAACTAACGACACACCTGGTTCAGTCTAACGAGTAGAGACTCAGACCCCAGAAGGTACCAAATGAAAGATACAGCTGGTAAGGTCTAAAACAGTGAAAGACAGACCCCAGACAGTATCAAATGAAAGATACGTCTTGTAAGGTCAAAACAAAGATAACAGACCCCAGACAGTATCAAATGAAAGATACGTCTTGTAAGGTCAAAACAACGATAACAGACCCCAGACAATATCAAATGAAAGATACGTCTTGTAAGGTTAAAACAAAGATAACAGACCCCAGACAGTATCAAATGAAAGATACGTCTTGTAAAGTCAAAACAGTGTGACTCTGAAAATGAGTTACCAGCATACAGTGTAAATTGCCGGTGAAATACCGTTACCTTAAAGCCATGAATTATAAGGTAACCCGGGATACTCGTAACCATACTATCCGACACTAGAGTACCAGACGCCCTACAAGCATCTATATAATGTGACATTTGTCACCCCTTGGCTTGGTGAGCCGTGGACTGTAGCTAGCAGTCAGGGTGCGGGGGTGTCAATCCCGTATAGATCTATACACACAATGTCTGCTCTCCCTACAGGAGACTCTGGTTACCAACTAGACGACGGAGAAGGCCGTGTCCTGAAGATGCATCCCAAATAGTGGGTTTCTAATGAAAGTGCTGAACTAGGGGTAGAGACTTCCCAATAGTGGGTTTCTAATGTAAGTATAGACTTGAGGTAGAGACTCTTAACTGAACTGACTGAAGTAACCCGTATGCCTAAGCTTGTATACATAGTATATAACTAATGAATCAAATGACCCTCGGATGGACATCCGATGCCACCAGACCACATCTCAACAAAGAAAAGGAAATAGGGCGGACAAACCTTCCTAAGTCCTTCAACCATTATTTATATGCATCTACACAAGCACAAACATACATCTAACTATGCTTGAATGGGTATTAAGTGGAATCATACAGTGAAGTATAAGTGTACAGTGAAATATCTGAGTCGTGAAGTATAAGCGTACAGTGAAATATCTGAGTCGTGAAGTATAAGCGTACAGTGGATCATCCGAGATGTGAAGTATAAGTGTACAGTGTGGGATAATCGAATCGTGAAGTATAAGTTTACCAAGTATAAGTGTATTACGAAGCAGAGATGACAATAAGTGAAGTAAGAACGTCTATCAAGTATAAGAGGCTACAAGTATAAGCGATATAGAGACAAAATCCGGTATAAGTGTATCGCGAAGTGAAAGCATTATCGAGTAGGAATTTAAAATAAGTAAAAGTGAAGCACCAGTAACTAACAAGTAAAAGCATTCATGAAGACCTTGGAAAACCTTATTACTCAGGAAAATCGCATTTGTATTCTTTGATAAAATAAGTGTGAAAACCTTTAGAAATCTTTGGGAATCTTTTATAAATCAGTTTGAAAATGGATCTTTGATAAGCAATAAAAGTAAGAACTTGCATAAGTGAAAAACCCTTTTTGAAAGCCATTTATAGTGTCCTACTCGGTAAAACAGTGTTCAGTGGTAAAATCTTGTGCATGCGGGTTATCAATCACATGTGATTGATATGATAACTGGCATGTTTAACTTGTAATCCCCCCCTATAAAAACATTTAAAAGCATTTAAAAAGGTTCATTCAGGGGTATGAACTCACCTGACGTAAGTAGGTCCGACGAAGGTGCCGTTTAGGCGTTCGGTGTCACGCAAGGACTTGAACACACACAATGACCTATTTAACATATGGTAACATATGTTCACATACAATTAGCATATAAAATACTAATTAAACAACTATACGCGCTCAAAGGAGCGGAAAACACTTTGGCCAAGTGTTTGGGTGTCCCGGGTAGCGTTTAAGGGTGTGTATGGCTAAGGAATGGAGTTTACCATCCAAGAATAAACCCTTACTTCATAGTTTACGGCCCAAGGACTACTCACCATGAGTTTATGGCCGTAAACTCATGGTGATGGGTTCTAGGGTGTTTTAAAAGGCATGAGTGGATTTGAGGCTTCTAAGGGCTTTATAATGGAGTTTACGGCCGTAAACTCTAAATCATTGAGTTAAGTGAAGTTTTAAGCCCCTATTACCTTTCTAGCAATTTCTAATGAAGTGTGATGCTATTTTGGGGGTTTAAATCTAACATTTGGATGTGTTTTGGGGAGTTTACGGCCTAGACACTAGCTTGGGCCGTAAACTCCTTTTTACCCCACCAATTCATGTGTTTAAGCCCTTAAATCCTTCCTAGTATTTTATGGTAAATGTCTAAGGTCATTTGGGGGACAAAAACCACATTTTTGGGCATGTTTTGGGGAGTTTACGGCCTTGGTATAGACCTGGGCCGTAAACTCCTTTTTATCCTTCATTTTTATGTGTTTAAGTGATCTAAAGCCAAAGAACTAAGCCCTTAATTTATATGCTAAGCCCTAGTGTGGTTTGGGAGTGTTTGGAGGCATTTTAACAAGGTTTTGAGGGGTTTACGACCTAAGCTTGTGCTTGGGCCGTAAACTCACTTTTATGCCCTAAATCATTGTATTTTGATGTTTAAACACTCCTAGGCTAGATCCCTAATTAGTTTCCAAGCTTAAGGGCAAGTTTAGAGGCATGTTTGGCACCATTTTAGGGGTTTACGGCCCTAGACTGTTCCTGGGCCGTAAACTCCTTATACCATGCCTTCTTGGATGGTTTTTGGGCTATAATTACAGTTAGTAATGTTTAGAACAAGCTAGGGTAAGCGGACTTACAATTTGGAAGCGTTTGGTTGCGGATTCTGGGAGAAAACGGGTCTAGAGAGAGAGTATAGAGAGAGAGTGTAAAAAGTCTCCAATGGACTCCACTCACCCTTATATAGGTTTCACAGTCGAGGCTCAGTGGAATTTTACCCGATACTGCCGTTAAACGGGGCTTTTGGTCGCACCCGATTTAGTGGTCGTAATAATAAAACTTGACATTTTCCGAATAAATGGAAATGTGTGTCCTGTTTTTTATTTCCTTTTATCACGACTTAACGGCATGCTAAATGTAACCCAATGGAATGTTTGTTAAATTGACGCCCTCTAATTTAACGGAACGTTTATACAGTGGAATATTCTGTTAACGGTAACGGGGAAATGTAACGGGACAACCTGGGTTGTCACAACTCGAGTCTGCAATCTTCCAATAAGCTATATTGCCTTTGTAAGTTGATCATTGTGTTTGCCTCGTGTTTGAGCATCCTCGCTCTGGGATAGGTTGAAGGCCTTTGTGGTCAATATAGATAGTGCATTTGGTTTCATAGAAGTATTGTCTCTAGATTTTAAGGGTGAATACTAATGTTCCAAACTCTAGGTCGTGTGTAGTATAGTTCTACTCACGGACCATCAATTGCCTCGAAGTATACGCAATGATCTCATCCTTTTGCATCAATGCACAATCCTAGGATTAGTGTGATGTGTCATAATTTTTTGTGGCATTGTCCATCCCTTTGGTGCAATCATGGCCGACATTTTTCACAACTTATGTTCTACCAATTTGGATACATCTTCTTATCGTTTTTACCAAAATAACTTCCTAACTTTTGGGTCACTCCATTTAGGGGTTGGGCAATCTTAAATAAGTACAAGGCATTTTATAGTTGGTCGAACAAATTGTTGATTTAGGGAAGAGAGTAGCAGTGTTTGAGAGGCAACTTATTCAGCTCTTCATTATCGATGTACATTTGATCATTCCATCTTTCTCTTTAACAGATATCGCCAGTGCACCCCATCATGATGAATTTGGATGAATAAACCCTTTTTCAATGGGATTATGGAGTTGAACAGATAGATTTTGTATTTTGGAATGGTGCTAAGTGGTATGACACTTTAGTCATATATGTTTCCCCATAAATTATGTCAATTCTTAACTTGACCTGTCTAGGCATGAAAAGTTTAGGTAATTCCAATGGAATTATTTTTGGTTGAGGAGATAGACCTAAGTATGGCTATGTTAATATTAAGAATGGGCATAGAGATAAATATAGTTGATGGTATTCTAAAACTTGCTCGAAAGAAGTATGTCCAAAAATTCCTAAGAAGTTATTATGGATAGGAGCAAACCCATACATATGCATTTGAGAAGTCATTTAAGAATTTCAAATAATCAATCTCCAAAGAGAGAATAACCTAAAAGGAGTGGCCAAGATTGCTTAGAATAACATATAATAGTGGCAACACATGCTCTGAATGTGGTTGTATGGGTGTCAAGCAAGGTTCTAATACGTCCCCGAAATGGGATAAGAATACTGCCATGGTGGTACCTTTCTTCATGATTTTGTTCTCTATAATGATGCCCCAAAGGTAGTATCTCCTCTAGATCTCGAATTATGTCGTAATGGGTGGATTTCCCACCACGTTACACCCATTGAACTCGAACAATGTTAGAAGGGATCCGACCTTAGGGGTTGAGGTAAAAAGCTCATGGAAATAAGAGATGTGGTGGTATATAGTTTGAAAATATTTTGTACTGAACTACAAAAGCTCACAAGGCATTCTCACCTTATGCATTACGTTATATTCCACATATCTCAAGGGTTCCTAAATTTAGGAGATACTTATTGTTACACTAGCTGCACACTACAAAACAACTGGAGTTTCGTCCTTATAGCATCCTATGGAGACTAGTGATATAACTTGCCCGTCGGTAAGGTATGTGGTGTAAGACGATGAAGATGTTGACCTACGGAGTCGATGAAACAGATGAATGGTGTGTGGGCTCCTGGGTAGGTTGTTGACTACTAACCTCCTCTCTGGACTCTGATACCATACATGGTTCCTTTTCTATCTCAGTACTAGGTTAGTTAACTAATGCACATCCGTTAATGAACTTCATGCGTTGCCCGATCCGGGAGCACAAGACACAGAGTTCGACCTAACTAAATTGTACATAAGGAATCCTAGCGTTTAGAAGCAATTCAGAAGCCTAATGTAACTTTGTAGCTATGTGTGCCTAAGGGTTTCTTATTTTTATTTAGTGTCTAAGAAGATCGTAGGTTATTCATACCACTCACTATAACCAATTCCGGTCTGGGACATGCTCTTCCTTAATTATACATCGGTGATCAGGCTATATATAATTAGGGTCTAGTAGTGCACTACCCGATTTAGTTATACTAGATGGTATAATTATTAACTCGTTGGTTATAGTTTAGGCTTTCCCAAGGGAAAGGGAAAACCAGTACTCTCTATAACCTTCAGCTCTGATACCAAATCTATCATACCCCATTAAAGCGGAACATGAAGGGTGACAGGCTAAGGTCTCATAACACATGGCAACCATAATCATTGAGCATTTTGTATTTACTTCATATTAAAAAAATACATTTTCGTTCCCTACTACAAACTCTAATACATAACAAAAGGAACATCAACTGAAAATTCATATTGACGTCTAACTTAAATCACTGATCGTTCCCTAAAAAGCATTTAAAAACGAGGGTCAACTATAAAATTGTTGGTGAGTTCATAGGTGTGTAAAGGTACATCGTTTCAGTATGAAAATATAGATTTGCTCAACGAAAGTTCTAACTCAATATGAGTGTTGAATGCCACGGCACTCATTTCACAATCAATCCTAACGACCGTTCTTGCCCCCATTCCATCATGTCCATGGTTCCCATGATGTCAGTTCATGGAAATATGCACTCACGATTTTGGGTGAGTGGGGGTTGTGTTGGGTTTTGAGCACTATAATACTCTTATGATGCACATGCAACCCTAAATGCTTTGGATCTATGTTTTCTCTAATTATAAATTCATTTTGCTTTTCCAAAGCATTCTCCCTATCTAGCATAAAATTGAAGCTATATAATATAAAACTTTAGTTTCGATGCTTACCACTTTAGTAGGGTAGAGTTCTTGACCTTTGAAAGCTTTAGCACCACAAATGTGATGACTCTATTGGTTCACAAACACCATATACAAGAGGAGGCTTGAGAGAATAGGTTAGCAAGCTCAAAATCGTGTCTCACTCTCTTGAATGATGGGGCAACTGATTTTGGCTCTAGGGGCTCTATTTAAAGCATTGCTCATGCTAGGGTTACACTTTTTAAACCCTAATAACCCATGACTTTCCACATTCTCATGCTCCATGGGTTTAACCTCCATGGGCTATCCATGGATTACTTTAGCCCATAATCATGGATCATTGGCCCACACTATTAGAATCATATATTTACATAATCGGTCCACATATATTTAATTAGTCTCTTTTGACCACAAAATTAACTGGAAACTAATTCTTGATCAATACTAATTAAATAATATGATTTCATTAATATATTATACTTGTAATATATTAATTAATCATAAATAACCTAATTCTCAAAAGTCCATCCTATCAAATTGCACTAGAGACGGCAACCTAAAAAGGACCATGCTACAATCAGGTCAAGTACATCCAGGGTTATAGTTATGGGCTTAGACACCAAATTCAATAGTCTCCCACTTGGATATGTCTAATAACTATTACTACCAATGTAACTCTAACTTAGTCAGTGACACATCCTTTAAATAAGGGATCATATAATCCTCTGTTCTCAAGATATCAGCTGGATGAATACATGGTACAATGTCATACTTATTGTCTAGCGGTTTGTTTCCTGATTTATGGTTCGTATAACAAAGAACACAATTGAACACATTAATTTAGTTCTGACCAGGTCCAGGACATAGTCAAAACAGAATCATCGAGGGGCCTAAGATATCGCTTTTAATCCTCTAAGGATAAAAGGTAACATATGCGTTTTCGTATCATCAATACACAACCAACTTGTAGTCAACAACTCATATATCTTGGTATGAAGACTTATATGATACTATTGTCTCACGATCACTCAAGATAAATTCGATGAAGCGATTCAAGTGAGCACGAGTTGATCGAATACTCAATATGGTCCATTCATAATTTTCATACGACTATCCATTCTTAACAGCATCCTATCTATTCAGAATTATATCAATATGGTCCATTCATTACTATACTTCTAAATATTCATAAGCAACCAATCCTTAGCGAACCTTAGATTGTCCTTGACATTTGTTTAACCACTTTAGTCATATTTATTTCTAGTCTTTTTTCCCTCTTAATGCCCTAGGCATTTGGAAAATTAAAACACATGAATATTATAGCATATGCAATCAACCCTATATCTGAAGCATATAGGACACGATTCATAATGTCTTACATAAAGACATGATACTTGATCAGTCTTTTGCTATAATATTTCTATTTTTCATGTTCTCACAATTCAGACTATGAATAGGGTTGCCGTAATCATGATCGAATTTTGAGAATGCAATTAACATTACCATATATAGAATTTCCTTATGTCGAATCTTTCAACATACCATTTATATATGATTTTGACTAAATTTGATTAAAACTCTCAATCTATGCTTTTAGAATTGAAAAATGAAGTATAAGTTACTCTCCCTTAATTATAGTAAAACAACTTTTCAACACTGCAACTTTGCGAATTGAAACTATGTTTTCTATAATTAACATTGCTAACTTGCAACACTTACCATAATAACTATGCTCCTTCTAGCATAATAATTATTATCTTACTGGCATAAAGTTTATGCTCCCACTAGCTTTGACATTTATCAAAAATCAGTTGGACTTTTGGAAATCAATGCCTATTGACTTTCTTACCAAAGCTCATATTTCTAATACGAGATGCTTCGATAAGTCTTTATCTAAGCTTCTCAAAGTCATACACATTTCCTTAGATAGCTCACATGTGTGTCAAAACTATTTTAGAACTTACGGCAATAAGTTCTGAATGTTTAGACCTTTTGCCATTTCTAACAATTCGAACTATGAAGAGGGATGTCGTAATCATAATCGAATTTGAGAATGCAAATATCACAAATGCTTTCTCCTTAAAAATTTACTTAGTGAAAGTGTTTCCTCACAATCATTTTCAAGAATTGGAGAGAAACCTTATGACACTTAGATTTTATGGTGAATGTGTTCCTATCCAAGTGAATTTGTCAAAACCATAATCACAAGACAAGGTTAGTGACAAATCTAAACTCATATGGACTGAACCTATCTAATCTTAATTCCTTGCCACTCTGTAGCACAAGGGCCTACCATGTCTTCCAAGTTGTTCAGCAGATCATCTTTATTGATCAATGAGCTTTCGCTGACTAAGATGGTTTACCCTATGCAAACAATTGAGAACTCACAGAACTCATGTGCATAGTCAACTTCAACTGGAATGAGCACAGAAACAAGAGTATGTCTATATGATAGGTTACAAACCTCAAGTCGTGTTCTAGTGATTAGCAATAGGTTTACTCTTGATTAGTTCTTAAAACTTTTCAAGATCCTTAAGACTCCTACTGACCTCTTGACATATAAGTTTCACTCTGTCAAGATACATTCTTTGACGAGTAAATATTCAAGACTTAGTGCAGATTCTCATCAAAATAAACACTATTGACAATTGGTATTAGTTGATCTTTGTTTTATCCAAAACATTACAACTTACCAATTTCAAATGTACAAGAGTAGAAAACATTTTACTCTACATTTTCTGATATGTCACTCAATATACAATCTTGGACGATGACTCTAAGATTTGATTTTGAAACGAAGTATGATTCATCTTAATTGATTTAACTATTTCAACAATCCCCGATTCCTCTTCTTGGCCATACAAGTTCACTTTAGAGAATCAATTGTGATATGGTTTTCATAATCATTAAGATGATCATGGAACACGATACTCATGAAGTTTTCCATCTTTTTAGATTGGAGAAACTTTTATCTTTCTACCTAATTTGATTCTTCTTATTCGTCCTGTTATACATTGAAACTTTTTCAATTATTTAAAATTATATTTAAACATGTAACCATAACCATATTTACTAAACTTTAGTAAATCATGATGAATAATCTTATTGTTCTCTGTGGTGGATCTTACAAGGGCACAACCAAGTGTACCCGATCCCCTAGTCCTTCACTTAACTCACATATGCATTCGAACAAGGAATTAGTCTTAATTTCCCAAAGATGAAGGTTCTCATTCATCATACAATACAAGTTACATGATTCAAAGTTTATTTCCAATTGAAACTTGGGTGATAAGAATCTTTCATTATTTGGTAAATTTAGACACTACCACAAACAAAAGAATCAAAAGCACATTGCTAAAAATACAAACATCAATTTTCCACAAATGCCATTGTAAAGAGATATAAGATAAGATATGATAAAAAAAAATTCATTATTTATAAAAAAAAATGTGAAGAAAAACTTTTTCCTTGCAATGCAATTACAAATGAAAACTATGTTATTACAAATTTCTAAGCAATCTATCATAACTCCTAAGCAGCAGCTCAAAAATCCGATCATCGAACCATGTGAACGAAATCCATCTCTTCACGATCAAACTCTGCATGCCCTTCCTTTAAGCTTCCCTTGATCCTACAAAACATCAAAATGTAATCTTATCACATCATGTATTAAGAATCTATAGATAGGAACTTAGTATAGTTAGATAGTGGACCTACCTAAAGCAGAGTTAAACTTTTTGACCTTACCATTCTTACGATCCTTTAGGTAAATACGGCAGTGTCGCAACCAATGCCCTCTCTTTTGGCAAGAGAAACATATGGAGTCTTTGGGAATGGTACACGGGACAATCCCAGGCGTAGCCTTTCCCTTTCCCTTGGAAAGAGAAATCTTTTCTGGACTTCCAATGTTTCCATTGTCAATGTCCATGGAAGTTTGTGAAGTAGATCTTCTAATCAAATTTGCATTATCAGTGCACCAAAACATTGTTGATTCAGCAGCAATTAGCAAATATGTAATATCGATAAGGGACATGTTGTGGTCTGTCATATGGTAGTCTTTGATAAACTGACTATACGACTATGGAAGTGACATAAGAACCAAGTCAACAACCAACTTTCTTGACACAACAACTCCTAACATTCCCAGCGTGTCAATGTGTGACTTCATCTCGAAGACATGTGCACACACAGACCTTTCATCTTTGTGTTTGCTAGCCAATAGGGCTTGAGTGACCTTGAACTTTTCAAGTCTTTGAACTTGTGGGTTAGGGAGAATAATTGGAGGAGGTGGAGGAAATGAATTATGATATTGTGGAATATCATCTTCATGTGGAAAGCCTTTTCCAATAGATTCGGAAAGACAATAGTTGTCTGACCTAGACATCTATAAAAGGAGAAATTCAAGTTAGTTGATTTAAGTCCTTAATATAACACCCAAAACGAAATATTAAGGCTAGGACTCTACACAATATTTTACAATTGCGAAGAGGGATGCCGTAATCCAATCGTAAAATATTTGAAGGTAAGTAATGACGATTTACCAATTTCCACCATGAAAAACAAAATAGTTAATTCAGTTTCAATTTGTTTGAAATTCCTAGATCTTTGAGATTCATTGAAATTTTCAACGGCATGTTTAAATCTTGGTGTTCCCTTCAAGTTTGTGACTGGGATGTTGAGGATCACAAACAAGGTGTGAATAACCATGCAAATTAGCTTGGTACACCCAATGCTATAGATCATCAAGTCAATGTGCCGGTTAACCACACACGCTCCATTGATCTATGATTAGCACCAAGTTACCCTTTGCCACACATCCTCAGTTCCGAATTAGTGTGTCGGTTAACCACACACGCTCCACTAACAACTTAACAAAGGTGCAAAGTGTAATTTCATGGATTAGCACCATTTTCATATTTTCCTAAAGTAACTAAGATTAGGAATTTAATAAAAGTTTAATTACTTTATTTTTTATCATTATACTTTTAATAAGGGAGAATTAATGCCCTATCCTACCCGTTCGACTAACGATCATCCACCAGTCAAGGAAGCGGTGGGTGAGAGTGGACACCCATTAAACCACCATTTTATAGGCAGTAACCTTATACCCCCATTATAGACTGGCTTCATGAATGAGACCAACTAATAGTAAGACTGACTTGTTCTTATACATACATACATACATACATACATACACACACACACACATATATATATATATATATATATATATATATATATCATTAAACTTATAATATTATAAAGTATATGGGTTGAATTTTAACTTTTACAACTGTAGGGTTTGGAATTAAGGTTTCATTTAATGAGAATTTGAAAATTCCAAAACTTGAGGGAAAATTCTGAAACTTCTCAAAACTCTTCAATTCTATAACTTATGAGTTAATATTAGTTTTATGAAAAACCTCTTGATAATCCATAACTATAGGACAAGTTATGGAGTTCATTAAAATCCTTTATGAAAAGACTTATCATGTTCCATAACTTGAGCACAAATTATGGAACTCATTAAAGAATATATAGATCAATTCTAGCAAGGAAAAATTATGATATAGTATTCTATTGATCTAATCTAACTCATGTAGCAAGGCAGTTCGTACCAAATAATACAAATAATTAATATATTACCTTAATATTTGACAATTGTCCTTTCATTTTCATAACATATGAGTTTAATGCCATTTTAATGTATGAGACATTTCATTTTCCATAACTTGAGTACAAGTTATGGAGGTCATTAAAATTCATTTAGATCATTTTTCTAACAACTAAAATTATCACATAATTTATGATCTAACAGAACTCATAATCAAGATAATTGCAAGTCAACAATTTGAAAGCAATTTTTTTCATCATATAAAAAACAACAATTATTTTAAAACTTTGACAATTATCTTTTGGTTGGATGAAAACAAGCACCACCATATCATAAAAAACATTTCCAATGATCTAAAATAGTTTGTGGTAGTTTTCCCAATCCAAACCAAGCCAAGAAACTCGAAAGTCTCTACACAGGGGCACCAACTCGTCGAGTGCATGAACTGGACTCACCGAGTTTGGCTGTTTCTGAGTGGATTCAACGAGTCAGCCAGTGGACTCGGCGAGTCCATCAGTCAGATGCAAAAAAAAAAATACATTTTTTTAGCTTTGAAAAACTAGTAAGCAGCAAATATAATAGAAAGCAATCCTAGGCTCTGATACCACTGTTGGGTTTTGAGCACTATAACACTCCTATGATGCACATGCAACCCTAAATGATTTGGATCTATGTTTTCTCTAATTATAATGAATTTTGTTTTTCCAAAGCATTATCCCTATCTAGCATACAATTGAAGCTATACAATATAAAACTTTAGTTTGGATGCTGACCTCTTGAGTAAGGTAGAGTTCTTGACCATTGAAAGCTTCAGCACCTCAACTGTGATGCCTCTATTGGTTCACAAACACAATATGCAAGAGGCGTCTTGAGAGAATAGGTTGGCAAACCCAAAATCATGCATCACTCTCTTGGAATGATGGGGAAACCGATTTTGTCTCTAGGGGGCTCTATTTATAGTGTTGCTCATGTTAGGGTTACACTTTGTAAACCCTAATAACCCATGACTTTCCACATTCTCATGCTCCATGGGTTTAACCTCCATGGATTAGTTTAACCAATAATCATGGATCATTGGCCTATACTATTAGAATCATTGATTTACATAATCAATCCTCATATATTTAATTAGTCTCTTTTGACCACAAAATTATTTCCAAATTAATTTTTGATCAATACTAATTAGATAATTTGATTTCATTTATATATTATACTTGTAATATATTAATAAATCATAAATAACCTAATTCTCAAAAGTCCATCCTATCAAAATTGCACTGGTGAAGGCAACCCAAAAAGGACCATGCTACAATCGAGTCAAGCACATCCCAGTTATAGTTATGGATTTAGACACCAAATCCAACAGGTTTTCTACCCAAAATAGCATTATCGATAAGTCCATCGACCCGAAATACGAGTTAATAGATTGTAGTTTAGTTCTTGGAGACTTAACATACAATGTTCATAACAGGTTCATGTCATAGAGTTCATATCAAGAGTTCATATCAAGAGTTCATAACATAAGTTCATAGCACAAGTTCATAACAGAAAGTTCATTAAAGAGTATCGTTCCAAGTTCATTTAGTTCATAGATCAATATCATTCCAAGTTCAATAAGTTCATAGATCAACATCGTTCCAAGTTCAATAAGTTCATAAACCAAGGCTCAACAAGTTCACAAAACAAAGTTCAGCAAGTTCATAAAACGAAGTTCCACAAGTTCATAAAATAAACTGAATGCTCATAAAATAGTAGCATGCTTTCCACCCCAAAACATGAAAACAGTAAAAAAGGGGCTGTGAATACTCACTAGGGAGAGTTTACGGTTCGAGCTTCGCGGTTCGGTGTTGTAGAGATCGATTTCTACTAGTTCCCTACGGAAAAAATTGTTTCTAGTGAGATACAATTCACTAAGCCATTATCTGAGAACTACCTATCCTACTAGTGGTGGCGTAAAGTGCCCAAAGTTTGTTCGGTTCATTATTGGTAATATTGAATTCACGGTGCCTTGTGTTCAAAAATCCATAAAGGCATTAAAATGAACTTCAAAAATTGAAAATATTTATATTCTGGTTCTAACAGAGGGTATAAGTGTTTAGAACTTCAAAAATTAAAATGACTACACCCAATGTACCACCTATGTACGCCTGATGTAATTCTTACTCAACGAGGAATGTCGAGGCTTCCGTCGCGTACGCTTATGTATGCTTGGTATATGATCCATCTAGACAAGGCTTCATCAAGCACTTAATGATTTAAGTCCAACATCTATTTTTTTCAGATCTAGCTCTTGTAGGATGTCTTAAACAATAAGGTTACCAAATTGGTACCTTTGCGTGGCTCAGGGAGACTCAAATCCTATATTTAGCATTATACTTCTATTAAATGATCAATAACCCATGCATGGTTGATCTACATCCATCAAGAAGCAAACTTTCTGAACTAGTGACCTCAAAAACGTCAAAAGGAACAACTCAAAGCTTTTAGAGTAGCAATTACTCACAAGAACTCATTCATGGGACCATAAGATGCTCAAATCTCAACTAATCCTAGACCCAAGCATAGAATAATCAAGGTCAAGACTTTATACCTCCAAGAACCTGGGAAGGATGAATAAACCTTGGATATACTATCTCTAACTTGATTAATGTTCCTTTACCAAGCTTACTATTCTTCAAGATGTTCCAAATACACCACAAAACACATATAAGGGTCATTCTCTCTAAAATGAGTTAGGGTTTTGAAATAATGCTTTTGGGGATAATGGAGGTTGGTAATGAGAGAACCTTGTGGCATAAGGTTGCTGAAATAGGGTCAAAACCCTAAAATTTAAGGTTTACATTCTGTGTAATTATGCCAAGTCGTAATATATGTACGCCCACAGTACTAAGATGAATCCTCATGATCACTTAAGCCCAGTAAGCCCTACATGCACCCTGTATGCCCCCACGTACTAGACTAAACCCATATTCTTCCTAACTTCTGATAATCATAACTCCTGCATGTCAAATCCCTTTTCGGCGTTCGTTAAATATGGCTTAACACAAGTCGATCTTAAAACCATAATCCTTGTAAGCAGTCCAACACCTATCCTTCCCCAGTTCACCCTTGGTTCCCACTCACGATTCGAGTTCTTAGATCTCACAACCAAACTTTTCGACCTTCAATAAGGCCTAAACTATACTTTCTCAAAGCCCCAAAGTATTTACATATTCGATTTACGGCCTACGAGTCCCAAATCACAAATTGATCCAAAATAGGGTGTTATAATGAGAAGTCAAAAAAAGAATGTTAGAATATGTAAATAATAAAAGATAAGAAAAAGAAGATGACTACATGAAAATAGATAGAGTATAGATCACCATACATGTAGTCTGATGTAGTAGATGTTTTTCATGTTTTTTAGGTTTATGTGTTAGCCGCTATACGATAGGAAGTAGAAGCACAAAGACTTAGATTAGGAATAGTTTTATTATTTGTATTTTTCGTTGGTGCTTTATTAGTGTTTTGAAATTTTAGAATTCCGCATTTGTTTAGCAAACTGTGATAATACTTAGTAATTAGATGAGAAAAGTTCAGGTCATTACAACAACGAACCACAATCTCACAACCTATTGACCACACCCACTCCTCTCCTGATCAAGCTACGACCTTGCTACAAACCTTTTAGATAATGAATCTTGATGACCCCATCAATTCAAGATGGTACATGGACACTCGTGCCATCAATCACCTTGATGTGGATTCGGGTAACCACAATTCCTTTTTTAATAAGCATAATGTGATGTTCATTTTTGTTGGTAACGGTAATTCAATTCACGACACCATCACCGATCATAGTATTTTGCCAACTCCATATCATACTCTTCACCTTAATAACACTCTTGTCACCCCCACACATAATTAAAAAACTATGTTTGTTCATCAACTTACTCATGAAAATAACTAAAATATAGAATTTGACGGATGTGATATTAAAGTCAAACCATGAAGATTCAAGGGATTATTTTTTAAGAGAACGATTCACAAAATTGACAAATTGTACACAATTTGATCGATTTTTGGTCTGTCTAATTTTTATAGAATCATGTTTTTAGTTGCGATTTATTGTTCATCATTTTTCTGATTGGATCTCGTTCTTTTAAGCCTGTTTGTTGATCCAATTAATTTTTGTTGTTTCAGCCGAATGCTTAGCCCAAAATTACTTTTCATATGATCCAGTCCAAATTTGTGATCGTTATTTATAATTCTTTACCGTTCATTAAAAAGCCCAATGCATTTGATCCAATTATTCTATGGTCCTAATCAAGATTCTTTACATCTTTTGTTGCTAGATTTCTACATTCGTTTGCACTTCTTCACGTCTTTTATTGAGTCTAAATTTCAAATCATTTGACTATGTTGATTGTAAATTTAGTATTGACTAATGATTCTTTTTCAATTTTATGGATTGACTTTTTCGAAGACTTAATCAGTTCATTTTTTTATTTCAATCTTTGATCCAAATTGACGTCATCTGAATCATTGATAGGAAAATAATGTAGTTTGATATTGAACTTCTATAATATTGATTTATTTGTTAAATATGTTTTTCATTGAGGTTCAAGCTAATCGTCGATTTATTTTTGTTTCTCTTTATGGATTCCCTTTCAAAATTCAATCTTAGTTTGCTTTTAATCTTTATGTGTTCTTCATATTATGACAACTGAATGGTGATTCATACAAGCAATTTTGACTCACATCGATTTCAAAAACTGATTCCATGAACAACAAGATGTTTTTTCTTGAATTTGTAAGTTTGATATGAAAAAGATGATGCGGTTTTATGAATGATTTGTCTTTGCTATATTGACGGGTAATTTATGATGTTCCGAAGCACAAGACGACTGAATTGATTTATAAGGCTAAAATGATGACAGGAGAAACCATACGAAGTTGGAAATTCTTCTGGTCCGATGCTAGTTTTTGCATGAAATTGATTTGAAGCCTGTTTGTGTATGACAAGTCAAAAAAGGTCAATGTTGAATATTGGTTCAGGTAGTATTTGTTCCGATAATGATCCGAATTGATAATTCTAATTTGTTCGCAGGGCCGGTCCTGAGAATTCAAATGCCCAGGACTCACCCGGAAAAAAAATGCCCTTATGCCCTAACATATAATGAATTAATTATATAAACTGAAGTTTTTTTTAAACGACGATAAACTTTATAGCAATAAACATAGAAAAATCATAGTATGTTAACGAGTAATAACATATCGTAACATCTAAACGACAACCAAAAATGAAAAAGGGGTCTAAATAACATATATATATATATATATATATATATATATATATATATAGAGAGAGAGAGAGAGAGAGAGAGAGAGAATTAGGTTCAAATGTTTTCAACAAATATTGTGTGCCTAAATGCACCAATGAGAATTCAGGAAATAATAAATAATTAAATAAATCAATAAAGGGTATTTTGGACCTTTTGTACTTTTAATTAAGGAAATCATTTAATTGAAATCTTACAATTATGGAAATAAAGTAAATATATTTGACCTAATAGCCTTATACAGCATATCACATACGCCTCCTCCAACGACGATCGTCTGCATCGAACGACCAATCTGTTTCAACCTAGGGCTTGTGTTCCTCTTTGCATCCTTTCTCCAATCGAAATAGCTCCTCCCCCTCCACAGTCTTTACTTGCTAGCTTCCATTTTTGATGAATCGTTTCAATCAAATCAGGACTTCAGCGACATCAGGTGGGGACGATTTGGCAGCAAGGATCGACGGAAGGAAAAGAAAGGTTGGAGGATAGATTGTTCGGAAAAGAGGTGGCGGTGTTGCATCCATGGCCAACAGGTGATCTTCTTCTTCATCTTATTTTGATTTGAATCCATGTAAATTTGGATGTTTGGGTTTTCCTGAAAAAATTTATGATAATGGACGGGATATAACTCTTGGTTGTTTGGGGTTGTTTCTTGAATTCAAGAAACTGAATTGGTAAGACTATCACTATTTTTTTTTTTTGAAGAAACTAAAGAAGCACACCACGTGTTTGATAAAATGCATAGTTGATATTCTCTTAGTTTTGGCCAACTCAGGTGTGTATGTGTGTGTGTGTGTGTGTGTTTCAACTGATCAAAATTTTCTTTTTTCCACCATTAACATATGCGGTTAACAGTTTCTGTCTCCTTTGTAGCTACATGTTTCGATGGGTCACAGTTTCGTCCATTGATACCCTTGTTAGAAGCCATGCCAAAGGAACATGGTGCTAGCCTGCATGATATGCTTAATCTGATCACAAATAATTTCTTGAAACAACATTCTGTCATGGCCTCCATGTGTTCGATAAAATGCCTCAATGAAAAATAGTTAAAAATCTTTAATGTTTTTACTTCAATTTGTTCCTTATTCTTTTCAGAACTATATAACTCAATTTAGATTGGGTTGGATGCCATTTTCATAACAATAGGTTGATGCTAGTTCCTTATTCTGTCAGAATTTGCAGGTAAATACATTGAGCATATCGAGAAGAAACACAGGGAACCCGAAAAATGTTAGTTCCTTATTCTGTCAGAATAGGTTGATGCTAGTTCCTTATTTTGTTTGTAGAGTATATTCTTGATAATACAAATTCTTAAAGAATATTCTTGCAGAATAGTTTATTTTGTAAGAATATTATTTGTTGTATTCTGATAGAATTGTAGTTAATTATTTGTATGTTTAATGTGCAGGTTTTACAAGTGTATCACTACAAATTACTTGGCAATGAATTTCTGGTAGAAATGGCTTCAAGAATGGCTTAAAGAGCTGATGGGAAAGGGTTGAAGAATGAATTAAAGAATGATCACATTCATTTTTTAAGAATGTTGTTATTTTTTAAGAATTATACTTGTTATTCTTCCAGAATGTTTGTTATTATTCATTGAATCACAATCATACAATGTAATTTTTTGATATATTATTAGTTCAAGAATTGATTTTGTGTATTCTTTCAGAATGTATTTACTAGTTTATGTTTGACATTCTGCCATTCTGATAGAATAAAATCGAAAAATACATTTACTAGTTTATGGTTAACATTATATCATTCTGACAGAATAAAATCGAATTTTTAAATTTGAATTAACTTAAAATATTCATATTTTAAAAAAATAAAGGAATTAATCATCCCTAAAAATCCGAAAATTTCCTTTTTTAATATAGGTTAATTGACTAAAATGCCCTTATGCTGAAATTTGTGTGATTATATGGTACATGTTATCCTATTCTACTACCATAGACCCTTAAATCATGACATTTGATTATATTCCATCCGATGGTCCAGATCTGTACATTCTGGCACATAATAGTTAGTAAAAACAAAATAACTTAACCCTATATATATATATATATATATATATATATGTATGTATATGTATGGAAAAGTTCAATAGAGAACCATTATTAATCAAGGAACCAACGAACCAATCCAAAGCGTCAGAATTTAAAGCGATCAACGGCAAAAGGAAGGGTTCTAAACTTTTATAATGGACGCACATGTATCGGGTTATAACAAAACCTACTTCTTCTTTTTTTTCATTTAAAATTTCTTTTAGGCCAAGTTTTTTATCGAAAAAAAATTGAATATACAGTTATTCACGTTTTTTCGTCCTCTTTCCATAGAGATACATGATAATATATAAAAAACGATTTTTTTTTCGAAAAAAAACCAACTTAATTTTCTTAGTTTTTTCAATATTTAAGTTCATTTTTATCAAAACCAAAAAACTAATTATACAAAAAATATTAATTTTTTGTACTCTATTAATAAACATCAACACCGATTAAAAATAAATAAATAAAAAAAATAAAAATAAAACCTCGAACAGTGTAGATTCACACTGTGAATCTAAGCTGTAAATATTTTAATTTTTAACATTCACAATATAAAAAATCTCGAATAGTTCAGATTCACATTGTGAATCTGAATTACTATTATGCACACTGTGAATATGAGATTGCTCATAAAAAAAACAAAAAAACCTCGATCAGTGTAGATTCACACTGTCAATCTAAACTGTAAATATTTCAAATTTTGATATTCACAATGTGAAAAAAGCTCCGATTAGTTCAGATTCACACTGTGAATCTGACTTATTATTATGTACATTGTGAATCTGAGGAGGTTCACAATGTAAATCCGAACAAGTTTACAATATGAATATGAACAAGTTCACAATATGAATCTGAACTGAAATATCGTTTTTTTTTTAAAACATGAATATGAGTCTATGTTTAAAAAGTACAAAAAATACGAATTTTCATATATTTATTAATTTTTTTTTCTATAAAAAAATAAACCTTAATTTTTTTAATCAAATAAATGAAGTGGGTTTTTTTTTCGAAAAAAGAAATTTGTTTTTTACATATATTATCATGGATCTCTATGGAAAGAGGACGAAAAATCGTGAACAACGGTATATTCGGATTTTTTTTTTTTGATAAAAAACATGGCCTAAAAAAAATTTAAACCAAAAAAATGGTGGGTTTTTTTGTAAATGGTAGATTTTTTGGTATAATCGGGTGTGTGTGCGTCCAATGTAAAAGTGTATATCTATTTCCTTGACGGTTGATCGTTATGATTTCCGACGCTTACGATTGGTTTCTTGATTAATTATGGTTTTCTATTGAACCTCACCCTATCAGTGTTGCAGAAATCGGCCTAATCCGTCGATTAATCGCCGATTAATGCTTGTTATATTTATTATAATTAGTTATTATTGTTTTTTAGAAATTTCAAAATATATTTATTATAATTAGTTATTATTGTCTTTTAGAAATTTCAAAATATTTTTCATTGTGTCAATTTATATCGTTAGTATACATTCATATATAAAGTAACAGATTGAGTTCAACTTACGTAAGCTGCTGAAAGTATGGGCCTCCAAGATAGAATTATTGTGGTCATTTCTTCATTAACCGTCTATGTATTATTGTCTATTTATCTAATCTAAAAAAAATATTGGTTAAATCAAAATTATCCTTTTCCGATAAAAAGTCACCAATAAATTACCATTTGATTTAAATTCTTAAATCTCAACAATAAATTATTAAATAGTCAAATTTAAGTGCTTTTTAAAAAATGTATTCAAGTAAGTATTGATTTATTTAAAAGTCATTTACAACAAAATGAAAATAATAATAATTGTTTGATGGTCGATGGTATTGATGTTTTTTATTTTCATTTATCACATATTAACACACTACTCAAGAGTTTTTACTCTAGGCCTTTGATTCACTAACCAAAAATAAAAGTTATGAATATGTTTTCTTTATTTATTTTTTTATTTTGGAGTTCTTCGATTCTAAAAAAACATATTTTGTATTTATGTATTCTCAGTAGCATGGAAATAATATAAATTCGAAGTTTAAAGATTATCTAGTACTATAGATTCCAATAAATATGCCAAAACAAAACTAAAAAACATAAATAGTTCACAAATATTACATAACAAAAATATTAATGGAACAGAAACGAAAAAAAGATTAACAGACAATATATCATCCCAACATAGTAATATTTTCCACTCAACCAATACAAAACCTTCACTGTTGATTTGGTAAACAGTTTTCATCCCAATCTAATTGGAACAAACAAAAAATCAAGGTTAAGAAGCCAAGGTAAGTGTGCTGCTAAAAGAAGATATAAGAAAAAAATTGAGGAAGTTCAGATTATATCCAAATTTGTCAATTTGAGTATAGTCCAGATTTTTCTATAGCATTTTCTTTGTTCCTTATTTTCCTTCTATATTCTCTTCATAGCAAAGCAAAATAAGAATATAATATGTTAACATACACACAAAAAGTAAGAGATGGTTTCAAGAGAGAATCATTGGCGGCGGTCGATTAGGACTTCTAGTTCGATGCAGTTTCAGAATTTACAAACAAATTATGAGCATGTATCAACTTCTTGTCTAGGACTGCTTCTTCTTCATCAAACCTGAAACCAAACCAAAAAGTAATAGGTGAAAAAATAAACAGAAAAGATATGGAGAAGAAAGATAATAAATATTTACTCATTTTCACTATGAATCAATCCAACAGATTTATGAGGAATATGGAGAGTGGTTGCACAAAACTCAATGAAAAAATATATATAAGTGAGATAAAGTTAGGGGTTTGTACCTTAAGATATAGGGTTGGTGAAGTTTACATGGTCATGTTCTCCTCATCAACATTGCAAATGTAATGTCAGAGCGTTCAAAATCCAAATCATCAAGCTCCATGGGAGTTTCACCATTCTTTGGGACAGAGCACAATACACAACAAACATTTTATAATAAAACTATCGTATTTTCAAGTAAAAATGTAACAATGTAAATTTTCAAACAAATTTTTCATTTTAAAATCATATAATTCTCGTAGCATATTTCACAAAAATCTCATTGATTTAATTTACAAAACACAACTCCATAATTGTTTGATTTGTACTCTAGGATCCTCAAAACATGGTGTGTACAATCAAGTCAGTGCCTTCCCGCGACCCTGAGAAAACTTGAAACACATATCACATAACATTGTAAGCACGAAGCTTAGTGAGTTCTCCAAAATACCACATACAACACATTAGCCACTCGAGGCTATAACTCTGTAAGACCCTCCGGTCTATGTGTCCTAGTGGGTCCTTCCAGTGCCATGGCTCGTTCGACCCTCTGGCCCGGTCTAAGTGAGGACCACCTGGTCTCACAGCTCGTTGGACCCTCCGGTCCGGTCTAACTGAGGAACCTCCAGTCTCACAACTCGTGGGACCCTCCGGTCCTGTCCACTTAGATGCCTTAAACTCCCCATTTGACTTGGAAAAATGCATAGGATTTTATTCTCTATCATTTAAGCCCTTAAAACACCAAAAGAATATGTACATAGGAGCTTACGGCCGTAAACTCCTTGTTTAGGGCCGTAAACTCCTATTTGGTCCACTTAGATGCCTTAAATCCACTTATGTGCTTTATATTTGGACTTAGCACAATTCTACAAGGGATATAAGACACTTTGGCATCCTAGAACACCCTCACCATGAGTTTATAACCGTAAACTCATGGGAGTTAGTCCCAGGGCCGGGAACTCTATAATGAGTTTACTCTTGGAGAGTAAACTCCCTATTTAAGCCATTCACACCCTTAAATGTTACCCGGGACACTCCAAGCACTTAACCAAAGTGTTTTCCGCACTTTAGGATGTGTATACTTGTTTAATTAGTATTATGTGTACTAATTGTATGTAAACATATGTTATCATATGTTAATAGGTCACTAAGTGTGTTCAAGTCCTTACTTGACACCGAGCACCCAACCGGCACCTTCGTCAGATCCACTTACATCAGGTGAGTTCATACCCCTGAATGAACCTTTTAAATGTTTTTACATGTTTTATGGGGGGGATACAAGTTAAACATGCCAGTTATCATATCAATCACATGTGATTGATAACCCGCATGCACAAGGATTTGTTACACTGTCAACTGTTTTGCCAAGAATGATACTGTAAAAGGGTTTTTCCAAAACGACTTTACTTGTTCAAATCTTTACTTATATTATTTTATCAAAATGTGCTTACGAAAGGTTTTCAATGGATTTCTAAAGGTTTTCAAACTTATTTTACAAAAGAATACAAAGTGATGATTTTCTTACGTATAAAGGTTTTCCAAAGTTTTCATCAAAGTTTTCTTCCATGTTTTTATACTCCTACTTGTTAGATACTATTGCTTCGTTATACTTCTACATAGTTAAATGCTACTACCTTGTTAACGCTTTTTCTTGTTAACGCTTCCATTTCACGATACACTTTTGCTTGACAACGCTTCTACTTCACTTATACTTGTTAACGCTTATACTTCACGATACGCTTCTACTTCACGATATGTTTCTACTTCACGATACACTTCTACTTCAAGATATGTTTCTACTTCACGATACGCTTCTACTTCACGATATGTTTCTACTTCACGATACGCTTCTACTTCATGATATGTTTTTACTTCATGATACGCTTCCACTTAGTTAAAGGTATGCCTGTACTTGTATAGTTATATAAATAATGATTAAAGCACTTAGGAAGGCTAGTTCGCCCTATTTCCTTTTCTTCGTTGAGATGTGGTCTGGTGGGATCGGATATCCATCCGAAGGTCGTTTGATCATCAGTTATATAACATGAGTACATGTATAGACATATGGGTTTTCACATCGGTCGGTTCAGTTATGAGTCTCTATTGTTAGTCCAACACTTTCATCAGAATTCACTATTTGGGATACATCTTCAGGACACGGCCTTCTCCGTTGTCTAGTTGGTAACCAGAGTCTCTTGTAGGGAGAGCGGACATTGTGTGTATAGATCTATACGGGATTGACACCCTCGCACCCTGACTGCTAGCTACAGTCCCCGGCCTACGAAGCCAAGGGGTGACAAATGTCATATTCACATCGACACTTGCAGGGCGTCAAGTACTCTAGTGTCGATTAGTATGGTTACGAGTATCTCCATGTTACCTTATAATTCATGGCCTTAAGGTAATGATGTTTAACACTATATGCTAGAAATACACACCTAGAAATACACACCTAGAAAATACACACCTCGAGTATACACACCTAGAATTACACTATTTTTAGACCTTACTAGACGTATCATTAAATTGATACTGTCTGGGGTCTGTATCCACTGTTTTAGACCTTGCTAGTTGTATCTTTCATTTGATATTGTCTGGGGTCTGTCTTCACTATTCTGGACCTTACTAGCTGTGTCTTTCATTTGATACTGTCTAGGGTCTGTATTCACTGTTTTAGACCGTGCTAGCTGTATCTTTCATTTGATACTGTCTAGGGTCTGTATTCACTGTTTTAGACCTTGCTAGCTGTATCTTTCATTTGATACAGTCTAGGGTCTGTGTCTCCTTTTGTTAGACTGAGCCAGGCGTGTCGTTCATTCGATACTCTCATGGAGTCTATGATTCCTTTTGCCTTAGTCAGCAGTCTTCACTGCTGAGGCATATGTTATTTTCCCTTATATTCTCGTACTTTCTTTAAAAATCAAATCCCGTATTTTGATAATGATAGTGTTTAAGGGAAAACTACTTTTTACAACATAACTCTGACGGGTCTTGGTAGAAGACTACTTTTATTTAAGAAAATATAGGATTTTCTGGAAAGGACTCTAATGCACCCTTGATTCTAAACTACTACTACTTATATAAAGTTATTTGGATAAAACGACACTAAATACTTATGAACTCACGAGCATTTGTAAAAATGCTGATACTCGCTTTCAAATAACTTGTATTCTCAGGTCAGCAATAGACAGGTACATCCCCGAAGCTTTTGATGAAGACGGTTTAGTACCAAGCTGCACCTATACTATTACTTGTATTACTTTGATGTTTCTATGTAATGTAAACCATGTAAAACTATTACTATTAATGCAATGATTGTTGTACTTTGATTACTATATTGCATATGTTGTGATACTTGACATGACGTCATCCACCCCAGAACGTTTTCGCCGTTCCGGTTTTGGGGTGTGACAAAACGAACTTGCACTGCAACTCCTTTGACCCACTCTGCTAATCCTACACGCCGATCCGACTGCTGATCTCCTAAGCAGAATACTCAATCTACATCTAAGCATGGCTCTTGGTATGTAAAATTGCATATAACAAGTCTTTGAACAATGACTTAAGCAATATTAAAGGAACCCAGAACCTTAGATGGGTTATCAAAAACTTTCCAACGTCACCGCTTCGAACTTAACAAGAGCAATATACACACCACTGATTTATGGGGTGCCCGGAGGACTGTACTCCACCCCAATAAATTTGTAGAATTTAAAATATAGTTCTTACAATTTTACCACACAAAAGATTTATGTCCCGTCAATACAATAATAGCCAAGAACATGTTTATTCTAGATGGAAATTGTTGGGTTTTCTGTACTCTAATATCCCTATGATGCACATATGACCCTAATGCTTTGGATCTATGTTTTCTCAAATTATACCGCAATAAAATTATCCAAAGCATGAAGCCTATAACTAGCATACAATTTGATATTTGCAACATAAAATCAAGTTAGATGAATACCTCTATATTGTAGCTTGTAAAATTCTGTGACAATCCGAAATTTAGGGCTACTATTATAACCGTCAATCTATCCGTGAATCTCTTGTTTATCCGAATTACTAATTTTTAATGCACCTAAAGTAAACCAAATAATTTTATTCCATTTATTATATGATGTCATATGATACATTGCTTCCGAGTGTGTAAATCGTCAACATAATCAAACCGCTTAAATGACAACGTTAATCAATGCGTTTGAAAAACTGAAATTTTGCATTAAGAAGTTTTGAGAAAAAAAAACATTAAAATATTATAGTAAATGTTCCCCTATTTACGAAAATATAAAGAATGTCTAAAACGGAGTTCGTATGCAAAAGATACGACCGTTTTAAGAAAACAGACAGTAAAACACTGGTTTTCTTTAATCGCGTAAAACCGATCGATCCGTTGAGGTACTTACGCTTTGCCGACGAGATTTCCGAGAGTGTTTTTGGACTCAGGTTATAGTCTATTATTTAATTTCACACTCGAAATAATTTTTACGAAAACATTTACAAAAGTCGCGAAAATGGACACCACGAGTCGTTTTGACGCAAATCTTTAAACGCAATTTCCCGGAGTTCCATAACTCCAAAAATTAATCCGTTTGGGTTTTTGGAATCCCTGAATTACCCTCTTTCATATGAAATTCTCGAAAACTCATTCCGATATCGGGATCTCGATTCATCGATTTATGAGTGTTTTGGGCAAGTTAAAGGATTAAACTATTTTGTGGGCCCCATAACTTGCATACAAGGAAATGGCCAGCTCATTTCCCCTCTTGCTTCCCCATTTGATCAAACCCACGGACTGAACTCCTATCTTCACCACCTTATCTTCTTTGTGTGCAAGTTTACACAAAATGCTACACATGAGTTGGAAGCATGGCCTTAAAAGGCTTGTGAGTGCCTTCCACGGCTATAAATAGAAGCCTTAATCCTTCACTTCAATCACCCAAATTCACAGCAACAATCTCTCTTCAATCTTCTCTTCATTCTTCTTCTTTTCTTGGGTTAAATCACCACCACCCATCACCATAACTTCACCACTCCCTGCCACCGTTGTTGTGATCAACCCACCAACACCACCTTCGGTTCTGCTACTGCTTAGCTTCCATCATCCATCCCTTCCTCCCCCTTTAGTCATTCATATCCAAACAGAAGAAACAGTGAAGGCTGCCACCCATTGCCGGCCACCTTCTGTCACCACCGAGGACCTCATCTGTTCCCTCCGATCACGACTGTAAGCACTCACCATTTCCACCTGCGTTTTTCCCTCTTCTCCATTTATTAATCCATTTTGCTGTGAACGAGCCTAGACCGAGAGACCGTGAATTGCAATCCTCGATTTTTTTTTTTTATGTTTCATTCATGCGTGAACGAAGAAGACACAGGAGGTTGATACCTCCTGTTTATCAAACTTAATTGCAAATTAAATAGTTTTAGTCCCCCAACTTTCGGACAGGTATGACTTTGGCCATTCCTTTGATTTAAATTAATTATTATAACCCAATATGAGAAATAGTGACAAATATGGTCCTAAAACATTAAACTATCATTTAAAATGTCCACAAATACCCCTTGGAAATTTCTTATAAAAACAAGTCCCAAACCTTAAGCTTGTATTTTGTTTATTTATAACCACTCTCTTGGGATTTATTGGCAAAATAAGTCCAAAGAGTAAACTTATAAATTAAATAAACAATTTTAGTCAATTATTTGAAAATTCTTAACTTAATCTATTTGATTTATTTAAATTAGTACATTAACCCTTCGCATATTAATTTTTGTTAAAATTTCTAGGAAACTAAATAAATCTCGACGGTCCGTTATCAAAGCGATACTTCTCGTTTTCTCGCGTCAAATACTCGAAACGACTCGACAACCACATATTAAGGTGAGTGTTACGGCCCCACTTTTACATATTTTCGGGGGGGGGGGGGGGGGGGGGGGAATACATGTAGTAGTTGTATATCTAGTATATATCTATTTTCTAAATACTTTGTTTAAACATACAACACTGCCGTTTTTATGCAATATAATTCACAAAAAATTATTATTTATCACGCTACTACTTACGGTACGTGTACTAAGTAATATTTACCATACAAAATACACAAAAAAAATATCATTGTTTTGTGTAAATATTTTACCAGTTTTAAAAATAATTGTTTAAACGCTTACATGTTAAGTAAACAAAATCGTTTTAAACCTCAATACTTTTATATGTTATTTTGGTAAGATAATACGATTAATAAAAATATCATATACGTTCCGACAAAAATTATGCTAAAACTGTATAGCCGGTTATCAACTTGGTAGTCTAATTATACCTCATACATACATAGAAACATATAAGTTTATATAGTTATAAAAGTATTGTACTCTTTAATGTGTACGCTTATCAAATATACTTGTCAATTACCTGTTTATCCGTATATGTGGTTGTTAAGTTCAACCTTGGCAGATAACTTCATCCGTATATCCATATGTCTGTTTATGACAAAAATATATAGGTTTATACGTTTATACAAGTTATAGAACTTGTATCTTAGGCTCATACATGTGCTTGTGTACACTATACTAAGTTTTGTCAACTGTTTAAACAAGTATCGTACACTTTATATGTATGATTATCAAATATATTTGTTGTTTATCCGTATCTGCGGTTGTTAAGTTCAACCTTGGCAGATAATTGTATCCGTATATCCGTATGTTTGTTTATCCGTATCTGCGGTTGTGAAGTACAACCTTGGCAGAAAACTTTCTTCGTTACCCGTACAACCATGGATTTGGTTGCTTTCAAACAAAATTTTAAGTATGGAATTACTTATGGAACATAACGTTTTGGCATCAAAGATTCATTTCAAACACAATTTTAAGTATGGGATTACTTATGGAACATAACGTTTTGGCTTCAAAGATTCATTACAAACACAGTTTTAAGTATGGAATTACTTATGAAACATAACGTTTTGGCTTTCAAAGATTCATTACAAACACAGTTTTACGTATGGGTTTACTTATAAAAACTATACATTTTGGCTTTTAAAGACTCATTGCAAACACTGTTTAACTGTTGTTATACATACAAAGATCATACTTTTTAGACTTACTAAAAGTATTACTGCGTTAGCAGAAAACCTGTGACACTCACCAACCTTTGTGTTGACTTTCAAACTTACATGTATTCTTAGGGGATCATCAGACAGGCTTTCAGGAAGAAGATTAGTCGTGGATTGTAGACGATCTAGCTAGCTTGTTCCTGTTATTTGCTTATCTGTTAAAGGCAACTACTGTACTATTATTATCTGTAAGAACCCTGTATTCAAACTTAATGATGGAATACAAATGCTATTTTGTTTATCGTTGTACTTGTGCTATATATTCAGTTTATCTGTGATCCATGAACTCAGTCCCGCTCCCGGCGTGTTCCGCCTTGGCCGGGGGTGTGACAAATTCGGCCTTTCAAGAGCTTAGAACCTCAAGGGTGATGCCTCTAATGGAATCACAAGACACCATGAACAAATTTATGATAATGAGAGAGAGGTCATGAGCACAAAATCGGCTAGGGTTCTACAAGGAACTCTTGGGTGCTAATTTTGGAGCTAAGGGGTTACACTTATAGTGTGGAATTCCTAGAGTTTAAACTTGTGAAACCTAATCCACTCACTTGGGCCTTTAATGCAATAATCCATATGATGAGCCCTTTGGACTAACTCTTAGTCCATTCTAATCAACATGGATCATTAGCCCAAACTATAAGTATCGCTGATTTTTGGCTGACACAACTCTAATGTCTCCAATGGGCTCCATGGGCTCCTTTATGGCTGGCACAACTCCAAGGTCTCCAATAAAGTTCTTCAACCACGTAGCCTCCTTTGACGCTTCGCTCACGGCTAATAATTTGAATCACACGTTGAATCAGCCATGGTCTCCTTGGAACTTTTCCAAGTTACTACTCATCCATTGAGTGTAAACACCCAACCAAACTAAGAACGGAAGTTGTCTCGGTCTGTCTGAAAATTGGCGTCATTATAACCAGTAACTCTGAAGTTATCACTACCACCAAGTACAAGGACCCAGTTGTTAGTCTTTTATAGATAGTTAATAATGCTCTTGACTGCTATCTAATGAACGTTACCCAGGTTCCCTTGATATCGGCTAACCATGCTTAAAGTAAAAGCTACATCAGGGCGAGTACATGTCATAGCATACATAATCGAGCCAACGGCGGAAGCATATGTAACACGACTCATTTCTACCATCTCAGCATCAGTACTCGAACTCTGAGTCTTACTCAACTTGGTATTGCTCTGGATAGGTAACTCTCCTTTATTGGAATTCTCCATGCTAAAACGCTTCAACACTTTATCCAAGTAAGTACTCTTACTAAGTCTATTTAGTTTTCTAATCCTATTTCTCAAAATCCTTATTCCCAGAATATAAACAGCCTCTCCTAGATCCTTCATAGCGAAACACTTTCCAAGCCAGGATTTAACTTCCTGCAAGGTTGGAACATCGTTTCCTATGAGAAGTATGTCATCAACATACAATACTAGAAAGCTAACTATACTCCCACTAGCTTTGACATATACACATGACTCATCCTCACTCCTAGAGAAGAAAAATATTTGACCTTCTCATCAAAGCAAAGATTCCATCTGCGAGAAGCTTGCTTAAGTCCGTAGATTGATTTCTCAATCTTACAAAATCTATTGGGGGTATTTAGTATCAACAAAACCCTCTAGCTGACACATGTAATCATCTTCAACTGACATCCCATTAAGGAAAGCGGTTTTCACATCCATATGCTAGATTTCATAATCATGAAACACAGCAATGGCTAACATAACCCTAATAGACTTGATCATGGCCACTGGTGAGAAGGTCTCATCATAGTCAACCCCTGGGGTTTGAGTAAAGCCATTTGTAACCAGTCGTGCCTTGAACGTGTGCACCTTTCAATCCATGTCGGTCTTGATGCATTTGCACCCAACTATCTTACGACCTAGTACATTGTCAACCAAGTTCCAAACTTGATTTTCATACATGGACTGTATCTTATTGTCCATTGCCTCATTCCATTTAGCAGACTTTGGGCCCGCCATGGCTTCCTTGTAGTTAGAAGGGTCATCTAAATTTACCAGTGTACTATCATTGATAAACATATCAGCATCCATAGTAATATGAAAACCTTAAAACTCTGGTTCCATTCTAACTCGAGTGGAAAGCCTAAGAGGTAACAACTCGTCAATTGGTTCAACATGAATTTCTTCCTTGGGTTGAGCGCCAGTGTTAGAGGTTTCTTCATCGGCTGACTCTTGGATTTCTTCAAGATCAATTATACTCCCACTATTATCTTTGCATATGAGTTCCCTCTTACTGAAAACTCCCCTTCATGTTGTGAAGACCACATTCTCACTAGGTCTGTAGAACAAGTATCTAAAGGACTTATGTGGGTAGCCGATGAAAATACATCGCTCACTTTGAGCTTCAAGATTGTCGTGAGTTTCTCGTCTAACGAAAGCTTCACAACCCCAAACCTTGATATGTGCCAACGAGGGAACCTTCCCTGTCTACATATCGTGAGGTGTTTTGGCAACCTTCTTTGTCGGGACTAGATTAAGGATATAAGTGGCAATCTCTAAAGCATCCCCCCAACACGATATCATAAGTAAAGCTCAACTCATCATAGAACGAACCATGTCCAACAAGGTTCGATTACGTCTCTCAGACAAACCATTAAGCTGTGGTTTCCTAGGAGGTGTTGATTGTGAAACAATTCCGCATTCCAACAGGTAGTCGTGGAACTCGATACTAAGATACTCACCACCCCTATCAGATATGAGCATCTTGATCTTCCTACCCAATTGATTTTCAACTTCATGTTTGAACTCTTTGAACTTTTCAAAGGTTTCTGACTTATGCTTGATTAAGTAGATATATCCATATTTTCTATAATCATTGGTAAAATTCATATAAAATCGATTCGCATCCCTTGTGGCAGATCCAAAGGGGCCACACATCGGTGTGTATGAGATCCAACAATCCCTCGCCTCTTTCACACGAACCTTTGAAAGGTGAATTAGTTATCTTTCCAAGCAAACAAGACTCGCATGTATTATCCGACCTTAGGTCAAATGATTCCAACACTGCATCCTTTTAGAGTTAGGCATTGCGTCTCTTGTTGACATGTACAAGATGACAATGCCACAAGCATGGTTTGTCTAAACCATTAGACGAATCAATGTGCAATACACTATTTCCTAAATTATCTACAACCATCACAGTTTCATATACACCAACACAAGGTAATGCTTCAAAATAAAATACACCATTATAATAAGCATTAATAGATCTATTCTCATTATTAAAAAAATATCTAAAATCTTTTCTGTACAAACGATGAAAAGAAATAATATTCCTCTTCATTTTTGATGAGTAGCAACAATTATTTAAATCTAAACATCATCCACTACTAAGCTTTAAATAATAAACGCCAATCTTGGTAACAGGTGACAATCTCCTATTGCCCATTATTATGTTCATCTTCCCAAGCTCCACATTCCTACTCTCTCTTAGTCCCTAAAAGTCATAGCAAATGTGAAAACCACATCCTGTAGAAAGGACCCAAGAATTAGAATGTGATGAATTTTTAGAAAAAATAGTGTGAATACCTGCCGAGGTAGGCGTGATCTTGCCATCGTTAATGTCATGCAGGTACTTGGGACAACTTCTCTTTTAATTCCCCTTGTCTTGGCAGTAGAAGCACGTTGCATCCTTTCGATCCGAGGCAGGGTTGATTTTTCCTTTGGATCCACTACTAGAAGACCCATCATGAGACTTTCCCTTCTAATTTTTCTTTGAAGGAGCTTTCCTCTTTTTCACTTTTGCTTGTCCAATAGCCAGGACTGGAGCAACAATAGTACGAGTGGATTCAACAACCTTTCCTTTCAATCCACTTTCAGCGGTTCCCAACATGCCTTGAAGTTTACTCAATGTGACTTCCTCATTGCTCAGATGATAAGTCATCTTGAATTGATCATAGCAAGGAGGCAATGAGTGCAAGACTATGTCAATAGCCTACACCTCATCGAAGTTCACATTCAACTTGAGTAAACGATTCACATATCTCTACATGTGTTGCAGGTGGATCGTAACAGACTCTCCATCCTTCATCTTGGTGGTTAATAGTGACCTGGCTATTTCATACCTTTCTTGATGCGCACTTTGATGGTAATTTTCCATCAAGTCCTGGCACATCTCGTAAGGCCAATAGTCCTCATAAAATTGTTGTAGCTCAGGAGTCATGGTCGCTACCATAATGCAAGACACTTTAGTAGCATCCTTGCATTGGGCCCGATACTCAGCTATTTCTTCAGGAGTAGCTTTAGTTCTGTCTATCTCGTTCAAATTTTTGTCAAGGACATATTCATTGTCCTCGTAACGCAAGGCCATTATGATGTTTCGAATCCAATCATTGAAATTGGAACCATCGAATGTGACCGTCGCACAAATGTTCAAGAGCAAGAAAGAATTTGACGAGTTGTTGTTGATGGAGGAACCATAAGCGTTGTGTGAGGTAGACATCTGAAAAAGAAGAAGAAAAAGTTTTAGATTAGATAGGAAATCCTTAATATAACACCCAAAATGAAATATCAAGGCTAGGACCCAACACAATAATTCACAATTCAGAAATAGGGATGTCGTAAGATATGTAAATAAGGATTTACAAATTCCACCATTAAAACAAAATTTTAAATGAATTAGGTTTTGAATGAAATGAAATTGGTAGATCTTTTGAGATTCATTAAACTATTCAATGGCATGTCTAATCTCGATTATGCCCTTCAAATTTGTAACTGGGATACCGAAGATCACAAACAAGGCATGCATAACCATGCAAATTAGCTTGGTACTCTCGATGTCATTTACCACCTAATCAATGTGCCGGTTAACCACACACGCTCCATTGATCAATTATAATTTATGAGCTACCCATTGCCACCCTTTCTTAGTCCAATTTAGTGTGTCGGTTAACCACACACGCTCCACTATCAACTTGACAAAGTGTAAATGTGCAATTTCATGGATTAGCATCAAATTCACATTTTCCTAAAGTAAGTAAGATTAGAATTTATAAAAAAAAATTTAGTTACTTTATATTTATCATTATAATTATTAATGAAAGTTTAATGTTCTATCCTATCCGCTTGACTAATGACCATCCACTAGTCAAGACTGCGGTGGGTAAGAATACATACCGAATGGTTGTCATTTTATAGGTCGCTTCCTTAAACACCCGTTATAGACCAGCTTCGTGAATGAATTTTCTTATATATATATATATATATATATATATATATATATATAAATTAAACGTTTAATTTTATAATAGTATAATGGTGTATTTTAAACTTTTAAGAATACTACGGTTGTATAATTTAAGATTTCACAATTAAACTTTTAATTAAATTTTAAATTCCGAAATCAAAGAGACATTTTTAAAACTTTTCAAAAATACTACATCAAATTTTGAATAATTAAATTAATCAAATAATTTTGTCTTTATCTTAAAATTTGACCAAATCTCTTAATTACATAAGGATATAAATTTACCATTCCAGAAAATTAATTTTTAAACATTAAAAATGAATTTGGAAATTATCCTAATCAAACAAAGATATCAAAATCGAAAAATCAGGGATCTGATAGCCCGACTCGTCGAGTTATTGTAATGAACTCATCAAGTAGGCTTAACTCCTCGAGTCCCATTTGAACTTGTCGAGTCTGATGAACAGATTAACGAATTTGTTCCCTCCTCCTTCGGACAATTCACATATGCATCAAATTCAACTGAAAAATATCCTTGTTCTGATACCATTGATGGGTTATGAGCATAACTACATCTTATGTGATAATGCAACCCTAATTGCTTTGGATCTAAATTTTTCACTAGTTGAATATGCAATTGAATACCAAAGCATTAAACCATATATCTAGCATAAAATTTCGAAAATTATATAGAAAAAATGGTTTGATGTTTACCTTACTTGTTATGTTGTAACAACAAGAACTCCTTATAGATCCTTGACTCTTGAAAGCTTAGTGCCTCAAATGTTGCCCCTCTAATGGCTCACAAACACCACGAGCATGAAGATGAGAGGAAAGAGGAGGGAAGCGCTTTGAATTTCGGCTAGGGTTTCTTCTTGGCATTCATTGTCCCAAAATCCTAAGCATATGGAGTCTTTATATAGCTGAGGGCTGCTAGGGTTTCTAGAGGAAACCCTAATTTCCTGCTTAAGGCTTAAGCAACCCATGGACTCTAACTAAGAAGCCTTGCATGAAATCTATAGGGCCTCCCTATAGATTTTTGTCCACTCATAATTAAGGATTCCATAAGCCCAGTTTCACAACTATCAATGATTTGCAAAATATCACATGTTCTTTTAATTAGTTCATTTCATCCCAAAATTAATTCCAAATTAATTTCTGATTAAATACTAATTAAATAACATGATTTCTAATTAGTATATTATTTTCATAATACATTAATAAATCAATTTATTATTCCAAATAATAAATTCAACTTCTCTCTCCAAAAGTCATCCTGTCAAGTTGCTAGGGTGAAGGTAACCAAAAAGACCATGCTACTATCAAATCAAGTACATACCAATTATAGTTATAGGCTTAGACACCTAATCCAACAATTCTATCATACATTCCTGAACATATCCTTAGCCCTAATCTAGCATGCAATTCTCATAACTTATAACATATCATCATGTATGGGTATTCTAGGAATCACTTACTTGAGCTCAATAGAGTGTACACATTGCACGACTTTTATTCATCAAAAAAAAAAATTTAAAATTTATTTTTCTTTCAGAAAATTTACCAATTCATCAGTTTGAGTTGAGACACACCTGAGAATGTACTCGAATCCCTCAAACCAAGGCACTGATACCAACTAGTAACGTCCCAAAAATCTAAAGTACAATTTTTGTTTTTAAAAAATTAAATCATACAACAGTTTGTTCTCAAAACAAATCAAGATGAAAATAGTATTTAAACATCAGAGCAAAAATCATGAATGCAGAATAGACTCTGGGGGATGCAGTTCGATCATGCCGGGTACTTCCCTTTCATCCTGGAAGTACCTAAAACCATAAACCTAAACTATAAGCACAACGCTTAGTGAGTTACCGTAAAATATCACATACCATACATATGCATATCAATCAAACATAACTAGGTGTATTTCACCCCATTCGGTCTCTTTCAACTAGTACAGGGTCTATTTCACCCCATGTAGTCTCTTTCAACTGATATTGGGTCTATTTCACTCCCTTTGGTCTCTTTCAACGGGTATTGGGTCTATTTCAGCCCATTTGGTCTCTTTCAACCGGTATCAGGTCTGTTTCACCCCTATAACTTGCATATAATCATATCAGAAAGAGTCACAAAGACACTTATCATCCTGCGAATATCATGCAGTAGGCTGACATTGGTACCTTCTGTCACACCCCCAAACTAGAATGGAGGAAACGTTCGGGGGCAGAGGACGTCATGTACAGTATCACAACAATTGTATAATGGTAATCAAAGAGAAAACAACCGTTACTTTGATAAAGTATAGTTTTTACATCTGTTCATAACATAGTTTGTATAACATCAAAAGTGTATAGCAAAAGTATACGTGACTCTATAAAGCTCCGTCTTCTCAAAGTCCTGCGGGTGTACCTGTCTACTCATTCCCTGAGAATACAAGTGATATTGAAAGTGTATCAACATTTATGTTGGTCAGTTCATAAGTATGTTTTTGAGATGGAAAGCTTGTTCTTGTTCTTTCAAAATGTTATAGTATACTTCAAGAAAATCCAATATTTTATTTAGAAATGAAATGTAGTCTAGGCCTTAAGACCAAAATGTATATTTGTAACTGCACTCTGAAATAGAATATTGTAGTCTTATTAATAAATAAAACTATATCGTGAATGTTCTTGAAATTGTATGTTGTACTAGTGTACTCTGTACTTGAAATACTAGTGTATCGTAGTAGTGTTTGTATGAAAACCCTTTTGTATGAATGCCTAGAATCCACCAGCTATAATGTAAAATAATGTACTGTAGTTTTATTATTTAAAATAAAACCTTTGAAGTAGTGTTAATTCCATAAACAAATGTTTTCGTTGATGTCACAACTAGAAATTTTTGTGCCTTGTAACTACAACACTTAAGCCAAATTATGAATCAAAGACATGAGAGCATGTATGATGCATACTCTATAACAACAGAATTTCAATCAAACACCTCATACAAGCATTTCAAGTAGTCAATAAGCAATTGGAAACCCTAGAAGTTCTTGTTTAAGTCCATTTATTTCAATATTTTGGGCCATATTGGGCCTAAAATGAAATAAATTAATTAAGTGAACCATATTGGGCCATAATTAACCCAATTTAGCCCCAATAGGTCATAAAAATCCCATTTATATTTATTAGGACCAAAAATCACTCAACATAACTATGAAATTGGGCTTAAGCCTTTAAGGCCCAAAAACTCCCTCTTCTCTCTCCATTCTCGGCCCAAGCCCAAAGGAAGGAAGAGTTGACTTTGTGTGTGCCACCTCACAATTATTCAAGGGATTTCCATGCAAGAGGACCCATACATCCATGCATTTCCCATACTTCCATGCAAGCCCTCTCTTCTTCTCCCTCTCTTTCTTGCTCTCGGCCGAATCCAAGCACACACACACACATACATTTCACTCTCAATTCTCTCAAGAAACTCTCTCATATCTCCTCCATATTTTCGAGATCTAAGAAGTGTTCAAGGGGATTCTTACATAAAAATCATCATCTAAGGTAAGATGTTGCTTAGATCCATAAGCTAGTTATTTTATTCCATTCAAGAATCACCTCTTAATCCATTCAAACTTATGATTTAGCACCTTAGAAGCATCTAAGTTTGAGATCTTCCAAGGAAGGTTGCTAAGGCCGAATTTTCTTCTCATTTTCCTTCCAAAACCGAAACCACACCCAAGGTGAGCTTCATACCCCTCTTTTTCGGTTTTTATAAGTTTTTGTGGGGGAGAAAAGAAGCAAATGTGTAGATCTATGAGTAAATGTATGCCTTGTGTGATTTTTATGCTTATATGTATGATCTTATGTGATTTGTGATGAATATGTTAGCCAAAAGAACCTAAAAACCAAGATCTACAATATGAGGAATGAAATAAACATGACTTATACTATTTCACACTAATCAAGTCTAGAAAAATAGTTTAGTTGGTTAGAATGAACATTTTTGGACTTAAAACCCATTTTTGGGCTCAAATTGTCAAAAATACAAAACTAAGGGGCCCAAAACGACAAATGATAATTTCTTAAGGTTGAAAAGAGTCCAAAAAGTTTCTAATATAAATTTTCTGAATATCAACACTTTTGAAGGGCTAAAAATGTAAATTTTGAACATAATGGGTTAAAATGGGCTTTTCGGCCCAATAAAGCCCCAATTTGCGAGATTTTTGAAATTTTGGGGCTAAAAATGCACATTTCTGTAAAACAGGGGATTACAAGTATACTAAAACCATTTCAAAGGCCAAAAATGCTTTTCAAATTCAAAAGGGACAAAAAATGCAAAAATTTTCCATTTTGGGCCAAAATTGTAAAAGTTGCGAAAATAGGGGTTTCAACCGAGAAAATTTCATTTTTGAAGGACTTAAGCTGTTTATCAAGTAAATTTGGGCTGAAAATGTCTTTTCAAAAAGTTTTGATACTAAAGTGTCAAGAAAAACGGTTTAAGGACTACAATGGAAATTCTTTTATATAAAGGGTTAAAAGTGTAAATTTTATCCAAGAAGGGGCATAAAAAGGTAAACTCTAATTTTTAAAACAATAAATCCCTTAAGATAAAATACGAGTACGACGGCTACCGGCGAAACGTAATAACAAATACACTTTCAACACCAATATCGTTACCAAACGAATTGATTCGGTCTCGAATCAATAACGAACCAAAAATCAATAAACAATCGTACTTCAATGAACACGCGAAATTTACAAGAAGTTAATATTCAATCTTTGGGCTTGAAAGTTTCAAATTGTGCTTGTTGGGGCTAGCTAGCCCAATGACATGATCTTTAGGCCCGAAGGGAACGTGCTTACATGTTATTGGGCCTTCTATGACCTAATTCCATGTAAAAGGAATTCCAATAGCTTTATTGTGTTGTTGGACCCCAAGGGTCCTTTGGTACTTCTAGCAAAGTCGAGAAGTCAAATGCGAGTCGGGCCATGTGCCTTTCGCATTCACGATAGCCTTGAACGACTTATGGAAATAACGGGGGCTTCGTACCCTCCTTTCTCCTCGGTTGTGGGGCTATGAGAAGTCAGGGTGGTTGGATTAAGTGAGTAGTACGGACGACGCCTAAGGGATCTTTGTATTTGGTAGTTATAAACTAGTCATTTTCATTGATGCGTGATTATAATGACTCACAACCCATAATTAATCCAATGTCACATGGAATTATCGAAAACAATCGTCGTATTGGTATAACAATAAATAAGACATGTAATTGGATGTATTAGGAAAACATCGGGTTTTCCTGGGGAGTTCAACACTTTTACCTATGTGATGTATACAAAGTCTAACAATTATTCACATTTACAAAAATCAACAAGCATACTTACGGATCTTCACACTTTTTCTTATATACAATACTCTTTTCAGAAAATATCGGATTTTCTGGGTTTTCAAACTTCAAAAAAATCATTTTTGTTTCAAACATTACTTATGAACTCACCAACATTTCATATGTTGAAGTTTTTCCAAAATACTTGTATTCTCAGGTAACAGGTAAATCGAAGAATATGTATCCAGTGATGTCATGATGTTTTGTTTAAATTAGTATCGAACGGTTTATGTTTTGGAAGTGTAATGTTTAAAACAATGTACTGAATGTAAACAATATCAGTTGTAATATTTCAATGCATGGTGATGAATGATGTTATGATTCATGTATAATCATAGTGATGGTATTCAATTAAGTCACAATAGCCCTCGGACGTTTCTGCCGTCGGGTTCGGGGGTGTGACAGGTTGGTATCAGAGCTCTGTTGATAGTGAACTAGCATATCTAACCACACATTGATATGCAACTATAAACCAAAAGAGGGACTAACACAACTCTGAACAAAACAAGTAAAACATAACAATAAAACACCCTTGCTTGTATTAGGAACAAGAACCTAACACCGAACCAAACATGATAATGCTAGTATCTCGGTTAATCCAGGACTGTTCGTAGTTGTATCAAGGAGCGGATGTAGCCTGATCAACTACATTCCTTCCAAGGTATAACTATCACACGTCCTGAGGAGATCGTGATAGCTAGGGAACCTAAAAAAATACCCCTTTATCACAAAAAAAAAGAGAACATCCGTTTAATCTGTACAATAGTTGTAGCATCCTAGGAATAATGTTAGCATATTTACACACTCTCGCAGATAGCATGGCTGGTTTCTATCACCCCGGAGATCCTTACTTCCCGAACCAGGGAAATAACGGATGGATAGACGAAGAGCCTGAAGAAGAGCCTGAGGAAGACCCCGAGGAGAATCTGACGGGGAACCGGAGGCAGGAGTCGAGGGCGAGCCTGCCGAACCAGAAGGAGAACAGGAGGAGGAAGAAGATGAAGGAAACTTTGAGGAGGAACCCGACGACAGTTGTCACACCCCCAAACCAGAACGGCGGAAACATTCGGGGGCGGAGGACGTCATATTCAGTATCATAACAGTTCATAGAAAGGAAAGTACACCCCACCATATATATAAAGGTTTTCAAAATGTCTACATAATTGTATTCGTTACATGTTCAAAAGATAAATACATAGACATCTTTCAAAAGAAGTAATTAACGTCAGCGCGTTAATCCCCAAAAGTTTATTTCCAAACCTGCTTAGCGGTTCCCTGAGAATACAAGTTATTTCAAAGAAAAAGTGTCAACAATTAAGTTGGTGAGTTCATAAGCAGTTTTGAGAAATTGTAGGACATTCCAAAGTTCGTGCGTTTTCCAAGAAAATCCCTTATTTTCTTATAAAAGTAAGAAATGATTGAGAATATTTGTGTTGTAAAATGTACATAGTTAAATCAAGAAAATCCCTTATTTTCCTATTAGTTGATTGTTTTGTATACAGGAAAATCCCTTATTTTCCAAAAGTAACAAGCAGTCTAATGTCCAAGACCGAAAACCGGAAGCAACTGACATGCTTTAAAAGATTGGGGCATAGTTTGATATAGTAAAACTATAAGAAGATCGTAGTTGTTAGATGAAGAATAGTTTTAATAGCTACTCGTTCATAATTCAGAAGTACTATAATAATTGTATATCTGATGAGTTTTATAACCATACTAAACATAATATGCCTGTAGCGACGTTCTTCAAGCGTCGTAGCGTTATGACAAACTGTCACCCCAAAGGACGGACTGTAGCTAACAGTCAGGGCGCGGGATCATGACTTCCCGTATAGATCTATACACATTTGACACGTTCTCCCTACGGGAGACTCTGGTTATAGACAAGACTTGAAGTGGTACCTTTTAGCAAAAAGGTAGTATTTGAAGATGTAAACATCTCATGGATTCTCAACTAAGTCTGTATTAAAGTAGTAGTTTTGTATGCAAAGTTTATTCTTCTTCAAAATGTTTGACAAAGCATAAGTCATAAGTTCTTTGAATGCATAAAATGGTTTAACAATGATGGCTACTTCGGATAATATGTACCTTGTATAAATCTAGTGCATGCAAAGTATAACAAGAGTTTTCATATAGTAGTTATGAATCGCATATGATTCATTTGATAAAAATGAGCAAGGTGAAACATTATGTAACACATGATAATAGCCGTGTGTTTACTTGTATTCTCCCCCAAAATGTATTAAAAGTACATTATAAAGTATTTGAAAGTGTATGACAGGGGGGTATGAACTCACTTGATTGAAGTGGTTCATTTGAAGTAGTCGAGAGAAGAATCGAGCAGAGCTTCGACAGGAATAGTTGAAAACGGGGGAAAATCTCGGGATTCTTGGGAATCTCGGGAATCTCGGGAACACAAAACCTTCCTTCGGTACTTGAAGGTGAAAACCAGGGCTTCGGGAGGGCTTTGGGAGCTTACCCGCAGAGTTTCAGCACGAGAGATGGAAGAATGGAGCACTTAAACCCGACACCCCAAGAGTTCTATTTATATGGGCATTTCTGGTGTGCCACGTCGTGGTTAAGGTTGGCCACGTCGTGGGGAGCAAGCCTTATCCTCTTCTGTTGATTGGACGCCCTCAGTCACTTGCCGGGTCGCGGCCAAGCTGTGCCACGTCGTGGGGGCCTGACAGCCTCGGATTTTGGACCCCGAACTTGTAAAATCCGTAACATTCGCATTCGAGCTCCGTTTTCGACGTTCTTTATATGCTTGCGTAGCTGAAAATGTTATCTACAACTCTCATTTAGACTTCATCGGCAAATTTTGAATTTATTTTGAATTATTTATTTTTAACGGGCCGGGACACGAAAAGTCCGTTAAAAATCCATAACTTCTTCATCCGATGTCCGTTTTCGTCATACTTTTCGCCGTTGCGCTACTAATGTTGAGACCTTCGATTCTCATTTAGGTTGTTTTGGTCAAAAGTATCTCGAGCTCTATTTTGAGTTTTTAGCTGTCTACTGCTATACCCGAATTTTGGAAAAATCATAACTTCCTCATACGAAGTCAGATTTGTACGTTCTTTTTATGTATGCTCACGGTTTGATGTTATCTATAACTTTCATTTAGATACTTAAGGCTAAGAACTATTGTATTGAAACTTCGCGTTTTTCGTTTAATCGGTGTCGCCAGTTTTGTCAGAAATCTTAGAACGGTCATAACTTCTTCGTTATAACTCGGATTTTAGGGTTCTTTATATGTACGAAAACCTTGATACGTTTCCTACTACTTTATTTAACCCAAATAAGATTTTAGGAAAGTTATATTTTGACCTAAATTTGACTGGTGTTACATTTTATTGTCTTAAATTATCGGGTTGTCACAACAGTGAAGGGGGTGATTCGGACGCGGAGTCCGAAGTCATCAACCCCCCTTACCCGATTAGGGTGCCTGCTTACCGGGTGGGCCCCACTGGTCCTACACCCCCCTGGGGAATTGATCTTTGGAGATGCAGTAGACAGCAGGGACAGCGAGCCCCGTTCGGCATGTCACGCGAGTTCTTTGACCTGAGGGACGGAGGACCGGCCAATCGAGCCCTTCCGGTCATGGTGAGACGGTTACGGAACACCGGCGACCTCACTCAGAGCACTGCCGACCAGGTACGCCAGCTGTGGACTAGGGTCGAGCGTGCAAAGCAGGAGACACGGGTCGTTCTTCGAGAGTTCCATATGAGGCAGGTGAGGTTGGAGTCTCGACTCCAAGACGCAGAACGACAGGTGGTTCGTCTTCAGGGAGCATCCCCTTCCTCAGCATCACCCCCGAGCACAACTCATTGCGACTAGAGATAGACTTATCTTACTAGGTCATTAGGATCTATGCTATGTACCCCGACTCTATCTTTAAGTGACTACACTACTCATAGAGTCGTCATACTGTCGAACTAATATCACTTATGCATGCATCCTATTTGACACCGAAGCAGAGCGAAGCTTTGTGAGCAATAAGTTTAAACATTATTTAAAACAACAACCCGAGAAGCTCAATGAAACCTTTATGGTAGAAATGGCCAACGGGAAAACCGAATCCGCAAGGGAAATCTACATCGGATGTACCCTAACCCTGAACCGACACGTCTTTCGAATAGACTTAATGCCTGTTTACATTAGGAGTTTCGATGTGATTATTGGCATGGACTGGTTAAGCCCCTACCATGCTGAAATTATGTGTCACGAAAAGGCTGTTCGCCTTCGCCTTCCCAATCACGAAACCCTAGTTATTTACGGAGACAAACCTAGCACGAGCCTTCGTCTCATCTCGCGCGTCCAGGCACAGAAGCATCTACAAAAGAAAGATTTGACGTTTTTGGCTCACATAGTGGATAAAACCAAGGAGGAGGTTAAAATTCAAGACATTCCAGTAGCACGTGAATTCCCAGACGTATTTCCTGAAGAGCTTCCTGGAGTACCCCCAGAGAGACAAGTTGAGTTCCAAATCGTCCTCGTTCCAGGAGCAACTCCTCTCGCTAAATCGCCCTACCGGCTAGCTCCTGCTGAGATGCAGGAATTGTCCAGCTAACTCAGTGAACTCATGGACAAAGGATTCATCCGACCCAACTACTCGCCATGGCGAGCTTCGGTCCTCTTTGTCAAAAAGAAGGACGAATCTTTTTGAATGTGCATCGATTACAGGGAGTTAAATAAACTCACTGTCAAAAATCGCTATCCACTCCCACGAATCGACGATCTATTTGACCAGCTCCAAGGAGATAGTTACTTCTCTAAGATAGATCTACGGTCCGGGTAGCATCAACTCAAGGTCCGGGAAGAGGATATTCCTAAAACCGCTTTCCGAACTCGTTACGGACATTATGAATTTGTCGTAATGCCCTTGGGTCTAACGAATGCCCCTGCCGCATTTATGGACCTGATGAACCGAATCTGTCGGCCATTCCTCGACAACTTTGTTATCGTCTTCATTGACAACATTCTAGTCTATTCCCGAAGCGAAAAAGAGCATGGCCAACATCTCCGACAAATCCTAGAAACCCTGCGAATGGAAAAGCTATACGCAAAACTCTCCAAGTGTGAGTTCTAGCTCTGTAGCATGAGCTTCCTAGGTCATGTTGTTAGTCAAGAAGGAATTCATGTGGATCCTTCCAAGGTCAAAGCCGTCGAAGGATGGGCAGTCCCGACAACACCCACATAAATTCGTCAATTCTTAGGCCTAGCAGGCTACTACAGGAGGTTCATTCAAAACTTCTCTAAGATCGCCAAGCCACTTACCTCGCTTACACAAAAGGGCGTACCATTCAAATGGACGGACAAACAAGAAGTTGCATTCCGAACCCTGAAGCAAATGCTCTGCAGTGCCGCGGTACTATCTCTACTAGTGGGAACGGAAGATTTCGTGGTCTACTGTGACGCATCAAATCAGGGTTTAGGTTGCGTTCTCATGCAGCGTGGAAGAGTGATAGCTTACGCATCCTGCCAACTAAAGACACACGAAGTGAATTATACAACCCATGATCTGGAATTGGGAGCGGTGGTCTTTGCTCTGAAAATTTGGAGGCATTACCTTTATGGTACGAAGTGCACCATCTTCACGGACCATAAAATTCTCCAGCACATCTTGAATCAGAAAGAGCTGAATATGAGGCAACGAAGATGGGTTGAACTATTAAACGATTACGAGTGTGAAATCAAGTACCACCCGGGCAAGGCCAATGTGGTAGCTATTGCATTGAGCCGGAAGGAGTACTCTAATCGTCGTGCAAAAACTCTCTTAATAACCATCCAATCTCACCTAACCACTCAGATCGGGGTAGCCCAGTCAGAGGCCATAAAGACGGAAAACAGAGCAAGCGAAGCATTACGTGGAATGGAGAAGAATCTAGAGGTAAGAGAGGACGAAGTATACTATTTCATGAACCGTATTTGGGTCCCTAAACTCGGAGGATTTAGGGAGGTAGTCATGAATGAAGCCTACAAGACGCAATACTCCATCCATCCCGGTTCAGACAAGATGTATTTGGATATTAAACAACATTATTGGTGGCCTAACATGAAGGCAGAAATTGCCACCTATGTCAGTAAATGCCTTACTTGCCAAAGTAAAGGTGGAGTACCAAAAGCCCTCGGGGTTATTACAGCAACCGGTGATCCCCGAGTGGAAATGGGAAGGGATTTCTATGGATTTTGTAACCAAGCTACCCAAGAAGTCAGATGGATTAGACACCATATGGGTAATAGTTGACCGACTGATGAAATCCGCTCATTTCCTGCCAATAAAAGAATCCTACAAGATGGAGAGACTGACACGATTATACATTCGAGAAATCGTGAGACTTCATGGAGTACCAGTGTCTATTATCTCGGATAGAGACAGCAGATTCACTTCACGTTTTTGGCAATCACTTCAGAAAGCACTTGGAACCCATCTCGACATGAGTACCGCTTATCACCCACAAACGGACGGTTAAAGCGAACGAACCATTCAGACGCTTGAAGACTTGCTTCGCGCATGTGTGATAGACTTTGGGAAGTCTTGGGACACCCACTTACCTTTAGTTGAATTCTCGTATAACAACAGTTACCATTCGAGCATCAAAGTCGCTCCTTTCGAAGCACTATATGGACGTAAGTGTAGATCACCGTTGTGTTGGGCTGAGGTGGGCGAGACCCAACTAGCAAAGAAACTGGCATCGGACAAGGCGTTAACGGGACCAGAGATCATTCGTGAAACCAAGGAAAAGATAGTTCAAATCAGAGCTCGATTACAAGCATCGCGCGACCAACAAAAGAGCTACGCTGATAAACGGCGAAAGCCGTTAGAGTTTCAGGTCGGGGATCGAGTGCTGTTAAAAGTTTCACCTTGGAAAGGGGTCATTCGTTTCGGAAAACGGGGAAAACTGAACCCACGATACATTGGACCCTTCAAGATCGTTGCCTGAATAGGTCCAGTGGCGTACAAACTGCAACTACCCGCGGAGCTAAACAGTGTACACCCCGTGTTCCATGTCTCCAATCTAAAGAAGTGCCTATCAGATGAAACACTCGTCATTCCCCTTGACGAGATTGAAATCAACAAGAATCTCCTGTTCGTTGAAGAACCGGTTGAAATCATGGACAGGGAGGTGAAGCGTACTAAGCAAAGTCACATCCCGATCGTGAAAGTACAGTGGAACACGAAGCGTGGGCCTGAATTCACGTGGGAACGCAAAGACCAAATGAAGCAAAAGTACCCTCATCTATTCTAGCATTCTCAAATCTAGCTTTCAAAAGAATTTCAGGACGAAATTCCCTCTAACGGGGGGATGATATCACGACTAAAAATTTTTGTGCCTTATAACTACAACAGTTAAGCCAAATTATGAATCAAAGACACGAGAGCATGTATGATGCATACTCTATAACAACATAATTTCAATCAAACACCTCATACAAGCATTTCAAGTAGTCAATAAGCAATTGGAAACCCTAGAAGTTCTTGTTTAAGTCCATTTTGGACCAGGACTTCCTTATTGGGCCCAATGGACCAGTAAGCTTCCAATTTGACCATATTGGGCTTAGAACTCTTAAATGGGCTCTAATTGGACCCACTTCCATTTATTTCAATATTTTGGGCCATATTGGGCCTAGAATGAAATAAATTAATTAAGTGAACCATATTGGGCCATAATTAACCCAATTTAGCCCCAATAGGTCATAAAAATCCCATTTATATTTATTAGGACCAAAAATCACTCAACATAACTATGAAATTGGGCTTAAGCCTTTAAGGCCCAAAAACTCTCTCTTCTCTCTCCATTCTCGGCCCAAGCCCAAAGGAAGGAAGAGTTGACTTTGTGTGTGCCACCTCACAATTATTCAAGGGATTTGCATGCAAGAGGACCCATACATCCATGCATTTCCCATACTTCCATGCAAGCCCTCTCTTCTTCTCCCTCTCTCTCTTGCTCTCAGCCGAATCCAAGCACACACACACACACACACACATTTCACTCTCATTTCTCTCAAGAAACTCTCTCATATCTCCTCCATATTTTCGAGATCTAAGAAGTGTTCAAGGGGATTCTTACATAAAAATCATCATCTAAGGTAAGTTGTTGCTTAGATCCGTAAGCTAATTATTTCGTTCCATTCAAGAATCACCTCTTAATCCATTCAAACTTATGATTTAGCACCTTAGAAGCATCTAAGTTCGAGATCTTCTAAGGAAGGTTTCTAAGGCCGAATTTTCTTCTCATTTTCCTTCCAAAACCAAAACCACACCCAAGGTGAGCTTCATACCCCCTCTTTTTCGGTTTTTATAAGTTTTTGTGGGGGAGAATACAAGCAAATGTGTAGATCTATGAGTAAATGTATTCCTTGTGTGATTTTTATGCTTATATGTATGATCTTATGTGATTTGTGATGAATATGTTAGCCAAAAGAACCTAAAAACCGAGATCTACAATATGAGGAATGAAATAAACATAACTTATACCATTTCACACTAATCAAGTCTAGAAAAATAGTTTAGTTGGTTAGAATGAACATTTTTGGACATAAAACCCATTTTTGGGCTCAAATTGTCAAAAATACAAAACTAAGGGGCCCAAAACGACAAATGATAATTTCTGAAGGTTGAAAAGAGTCCAAAAAGTTTCTAATATAAATTTTCGGAATATCAACACTTTTGAAGGGCTAAAAATGTAAATTTTGAACATAATGGGCTAAAATGGGCTTTTCGGCCCAATAAAGCCCTAATTTGCGAGATTTTTGAAATTGAGGGGCTAAAAATACACATTTCTGTAAAACAGGGGATTACAAGTATACTAAAACCATTTCAAAGGCCAAAAATGCTTTTCAAATTCAAAAGGGACCAAAAATGCAAAAATTTTCCATTTTGGGATAAAATTGTAAAAGTTGCGAAAATGGGGGTTTCAACCGAGAAAATTTCATTTTTGAAGGACTTAAGCTGGTTATCAAGTAAATTTGGGCTGAAAATGTCTTTTCAACAAGTTTTGATACTAAAGTGTCAAGAAAAACGGTTTAAGGACTAAAATGGAAATTCTTTTATATAAAGGGTTAAAAGTGTAAATTTTATCCAAGAAGGGGCATAAAAAGGTAAACTCTAATTTTGAAAACAATAAATCCCTTAAGATAAAATACGAGTACTACGGCTACCGGCGAAACGTAATAAAAAAATACACTTTCAACACCAATATCGTTACCAAACGAATTGATTCGGTCTCGAATCAATAACGAACCAAAAATCAATAAACAATCATACTTCAATGAACACGCGAAATTTACAAGAAGTTAATATTCAATCTTTGGGCTTGAAAGTTTCAAATTGTGCTTGTTGGGGCTAGCTAGCCCAATGACATGATCTTTAGGCCCGAAGGGAACGTGCTTACATGTTATTGGGCCTTCTATGACCTAATTCCATGTAAAAGGAATTCCAATAGCTTTATTGTGTTGTTGGACCCCAAGGGTCCTTTGGTACTGCTAGCAAAGTCGATAAGTCAAATGCGAGTCGGGCCAAGTGCCTTTCGCATTCACGATAGCCTTGAACGACTTATGGAAATAACGGGGGCTTCGTACCCTCCTTTCTCCTCGGTTGTGGGGCTATGAGAAGTAAGGGTGGTTGGATTAAGTGACTAGTACGGACGACGCCTAAGGGATCGTTGTATTTGGTAGTTATAAACTAGTCATTTTTATTAATGCGTGATTCTAACGACTCACAACCCATAATTAATCCAATGTCACCTGGAATTATCGAAAACAATCGTCGTATCGGTATAACAATAAATAAGACACGTAATTTGATGTATTAGGAAAACATCGGGTTTTCCTGGGGAGTTCAACACTTTTACCTATGTGATGTATACAAAGTCTAACAATTATTCACGTTTACAAAAATCAACAAGCATACGTACGGATCTTCACACTTTTTCTTATATACAATACTCTTTTCATTAAATATCGGATTTTCTGGGTTTTCAAACTTCACAAAAATCATTATTGTTTCAAACATTACTTATGAACTCACCAACATTTGATATGTTGACGTTTTTCCAAAATACTTGTATTCTTAGGTAATAGTTAAATCGAAGAATATGTATCCAGTGATGTCATGATGTTTTGTTTAAATTAGTATCGAACGGTTTATGTTTTGGAAATGTAATGTTTATAACAATGTACTGAATGTAAACAATATTAGTTGTAATATTTCAATGCATAGTGATGAATGATGTTATGATTCATGTATAATCATTGTGATGGTATTCAATTAGGTCACAATAGCCCTCGGACGTTTCCGCCGTCTGGTTTGGGGGTGTGACAGTTGATACTATTGTGAGTTTCATATAACCATGCTAAAATGACTAGTGTCCTCTACGCTATTCTTCAGGCATCAAAATTTTATGACTTTTGTCATCCCAGGCCTTCCGGCCTACTATAGCTAGCAATTCAGGTGCGGGATTGTCAGTCCCGTATAGATCTATACACAAATTCACGCTCTCCCTCCAGGATTCTCTGGTTTATAATTTATAGGACTTGAACTAGTACCCTGATGAATACAATGAAGTAGTGTCTCACAATCTTGTATTAACTATTTTACGTGTAGTGTTATAGTAGTATACTTGTAATGTAAAATAATTATACATAAATTATTATTTAGTGCGTATCCTTGAAGTAGTAAAATAGTGTAGTGTTTCATAAAGTATACCTATTATAATTTATATACTGTTATATATCCAAATCACATGCGATTTATAAACCTTTAAGGAACTTTCATATATATATAACATATGTTAAAATAGTATTCTATCTTTTGAAATATAAATTTGCTGTAATGCATGTATAAACTAAACTTTTCTTAGATTATTCTTGTCTATCTTAGACTCTACACCAAAAATCTATGCTTTCATAAACAAGTGATTCCTTTTCTAGGTATTTCTAAACAAAAAAGACACACTTTTAGAAAACTATAATAGGTATAGTTTTACGAACAAATTTCTAACTCTTATGTACTAGAAACCTGAATTTCAAGAAGTTTACTTTCGTATACAAGAACAAACGTAACATTTTAACAAGTAGATCTGTTTTTATGCCACGGTTTTGTGAGACACTAACTTCATGTATGTTCGAGTACACATTTCAAGTCCTGTATTATATACCCGAATCCCTTGGAGGGGGAGCGTGGTGTTTGTGTATAGATCTATACGGGCTTGACAACCCGCGCCCTGACTGTTAGCTGCAGTCCACCGTTTGGGGTGACAAACGTCATAACATTCCAACGCCTGAAGAACGTTGTGTATAGGCATTTCGAGTCGATAGTAGGGTTATAAAACTCACAAGGGGTATTAAAAATGCATTGATTTACAAGGTTTTCAAACTCATTGGTTATTTTACACTTATATACATTTTAGAAACAAACATTGGTCTTGAGTGAAGGCTACTTTTATACTAGTAGAAAATATAGGATTTTCTAAACACAAACAAACAAGGACAAAACATTTCATTTCATTCAAACATTGTCATTTAAATACTTATGAAACTCACCAGCTTAAATGCTGATCTACTCTTTCAAAATTACTTGTATGTCCCAGGAAATCAGTAAATTTCAGGTATTCATTTTGCTTTTGATGAAGGGATGCTGCGGCGCCAGTTAAATCTCGTATTTTGACATCATATTGTAATTGGTTTTGAACATGTAACTTTTGACAAATGTAAACTTTCAATTATATATATGATGGTTGTATTGCTTTCTTTACTATGTATTCATTTGTTACGTTACCACATGAAGTCATCCGCCCCCGAACGTTTCCGCCGTTCAGGTTTGGGGGTGTGACAGATTGGTATCAGAGCAATGTTTATAGTGAACTAAGTATATCGAACCACATAAGATATACAAACTATAAATGCTTAAGGGACTAATACTCTCTGACAAAACAAATTTTCTTTTTACGCTCAAGCAGCTTTGCGTTCAGCTTAAATTGATAGTTCATTTAAGTACAATTACATGCATACCACAAATTATTTTCATGTTATACAACTATACAAGTATATAGACAAGTTGACACTACGATTGAGACTCGATATATGTAATCAAATTTTGGACAAATATAGCGTGATCAACTATATTTGCCCGAGATTGGACCAACGTATATCGAGGAATGATCGTAGTAAGCAACAAGTCAAACCTTACCAAACCATTACTAGAATCAAACACAAGAATTTAAATACTATAGGAGTATTTGCTATCTAAAACTAGTTTAACTTACATGTTTTGCACGTTTCAACTTTATTCCATTCTTATAACCCTATTTTCCCGTACAGTCAAAATGGCTGGATTTCACCACCCTGGCGACCCCTACTTTCCCAACCAAGGCAACGGAGGATGGATCGAAGATGATCCCGAAGAGGACGAGGAACCCATAGAAGTGGGTGATGACTCCGGTACCGACTCAGAGCCGGAAGTTATCGATCCACCACCCATTCAACCTCTCGTCTTCGTAAGGAACTTTCAAGGACCGACTCCCGTCTGGGGAAGTCACCTCCACCATTGGAGCCAGCAGCAAAACCTACGCCCTCCCTACGACATGTGCCGGGACTTCTATGATGTCCGAGGCGGAGGTTCAGCTGAGAGCACTCCCGGTAATGGTGGGTAAGTTAGCCAATCAGTCCTATCAGTCTGGAGTTCAAGCTAGTCGACTCCGGGATGTCATCGTGGAAGTGCAGATTCACACTTTTGACATCCGTAGGCTGGACAAGATACAAGACAATGCTCAACTCCAAACCAAAGCATTTCAAGCGCAAATGATTGCAGCCCTCGCTGAACTGAGGGAACAACAAGCCGCTTTCGATAGGCATCTAATGGAGTCGAAGCAATCAGATGCGGAGTCAAGCTCCAAGCGCAACCTTCGACGCAAGTAGTGCTTGTCAAGGACTCAAATTTTGTTATAGTTTAGGACCTCGGCTAAAAGTCTTTAAATTTCTCGAACTTTGTAACCAGAGACCCTTATAAGGGTCAAATTTTCATGATCGTTGTAACAACTTTTATATTAATATAAGTGACACTATTACTACTATGTTAAGTATTTCGTTCAAACCTTGAATGGTCTTTGGGGAGCCAGATACTTGTTTCATACCTTCAGTCTTACAAATAACTTTCATTCTTCTATTTTAAGACTCATACTATCATCTGTTGTTGAACTATAGCGATTTAGTTCATGAGACACATACATTTTCTATTCTATAAAATTCTTATCCTTGTCTTTTCAACCTATAGTTGAAGGATGCCTCCACGTAGGAATCCAAGGCGAAACAACGGTGAGGAAGCACCTGTACCACCACCTCCACCACCTCAATTTGATGTTGTTATGTTTCAAGCAGCAGTCACCGCAGCGGTGGCAGCTGCCATGTCACAGATCAATAACTCGAGTACTAATGGCTCGGGATCTGGCACACACCTATCCAACCATGGCGAGAGTCATGGACCACCTCGAGAATGCACCTATAAGGACTTCACTAATGCCAAGCCCCGGATGTTTTATGGAACTGGTGGTGTAATGGCCCTGAGGCAGTGGATTGAAAGGATGGAGGCAGTCTTTGAAATCTGCTCCTGTCCCGAGCACATCAAAGTCAAATTTGCAACTTTCACCCTTCTTGATAAAGCTTTAACTTGGTGTAATCGCCACGTTAAAGTACTTACCCTAATCGTGGCAAACTCCATAAGCTGGGAGAGCCTGAAAGCCATGATGATGAGAGAATACTGCCCACGGGGAGAGATTCAAAAGCTTGAACACGAGCTATGGACTCTCGGAATGGTTGGTACCGACATCGCTACTTATACCAACAGATTCTGCGAGCTGGCAATCCTTTGTCCAGATATGATTGCTCCCGAGAGCAAGAAAATAGAAAGGTACATATGGGGACTGACGCCCCAAATGCAATCAAGCGTGTTAGCTTCTAAACCTGACACCTTTGAAAGTGCTAAGGAACTGGCACAATCTCTGATTGACTACGGAGGTCATCAGAACTCAACCACTTCTGCACCAGCACCACAGAAAGGAAACAACTACAACAACAACAACAACAACAATGGCAGAAAGAGAGTGTGGAATAAAAGGAAGGGTGGGTCTTCCCAAGAATCCGCAAAGAAACAACTGGTTTTAGTGAATGCTGCCACTGTACCTACTACAGCTCCTACAAATACCTACCCAACAAAGCCTTATGTAGGTAACCTCCCAAAGTGTACCAAATGCAATTACCACCACCATGGACCTTGTCGGGAAATGCAGTGCGCCAACTGCAACAGGAAGGGACACACAGCCCGTTTCTGCAAGGACCCTGCAAAACCTATCACTCAAGTTCCCGGTGCGGGTGTAGGGCAGACTTGCTACGGTTGTGGCGAGGTGGGCCACTACAAGAGGAACTGTCCTAAGGCAGTAGGCACCGGAGGTGTGGGACGAGTTTTGGCAATAGGCCACGACGAAGCTGTAGCTGACCCAACTATAGTTGCTGGTACGTTCCTTCTCGATAATTCATATGCATGCATATTATTCGATAGTGGAGCGGAGAGAAGCTTCGTGAGTCAAAACTTTATTCATTTACTTAAACCTAAACCTAGCAAGTTAGAAAAATCATTCACTGTAGAGATGGCCAATGGAAAAACCGAAAACACTAATTGCATATACATGGGCTGTATGTTAACTTTAGACGGCCATTCTTTCCCAATCAATCTCATGCCGGTCAAAGTTAAAAGTTTCGACGTCATAGTCGGCATGGATTGGTTGAGCCTTCTTCGCGCCGACATCATGTGCTTTGAGAAAGCAGTCCGTCTTAATCTCCCTAACAACGAAACCTTAGTTATCTACTGCGACAAATCTAGTACAAACCTTCGCATCATTTCGTGCATCCAAGCTCGAAAGTGCTTGCGGAAGGATTGTCGAGCATTCCTAGCGCACATCGTTGATACAAGTCAAGAACTGAAGGACATCAAGAGCATCTCGGTAGTACGCGACTTTCCCGATATCTTTCCAGAAGAACTACCAGGATTACCACCGCAACGCCAAGTCGAGTTCAGAATCGACTTAGTTCCAGGAGCTACCCCAGTAGCGAAGTCGCCTTACCGTCTCGCACCAGCAGAGATGTAGGAACTTTCCAGTCAACTTAATGAACTCCTTCAAAAAGGATTCATAAGACCAAGTTTCTCACCTTGGGGAGCACCGGTCTTGTTTGTAAAGAAGAAAGACGGATCGTTCCGTATGTGCATCGACTACAGAGAGCTGAACAAACTTACTGTCAAGAACCGCTATCCTCTACCCCACATTGACGACCTATTCGATCAACTTCAAGGAGCGAACTACTTCTCAAAGATAGACCTACGATCCGGATATCACCAATTATGAGTTCTAGAGGGGGACATTCCAAAGACAGCTTTCCGAACTCGTTATGGACACTACGAATTTGTAGTGATGCCGTTCGGATTAACCAATGCACCAGCAGTATTTATGGACCTAATGAATAGGGTATGCCGACCTTACTTGGATCAGTTCGTCATCGTCTTTATCGATGATATACTTATCTACTCTCGAAGTGAGGAAGAGCATAGTCAGCACCTACGAAAAGTCCTAGGAACACTGCGAACGGAGAAACTCTATGCGAAGTTCTCTAAATGCGAATTTTGGATTCGAAGAGTCGAATTTTTAGGCCACGTTGTTAGCGAGAAAGGTATACACGTGGACCCCTCCAAAATTAAGGCGATTGAGAACTGGTCGGCACCAAAGACACCTACATAAATTCGTCAATTTCTAGGTCTAGCTGGCTACTATCGCAGATTCATAAAGAACTTTTCGAGCATTGCGAAACCTCTTACTACATTAACCCAGAAAGGTGTGGCCTTTGACTGGGAAGCGAAACAAGAGAAGGCATTCCAGACACTAAAGCAGGCCTTGTGCACTGCACCGATACTATCCCTCCCCAATGGGATAGAAGACTTCGTAGTGTATTGCGATGCGTCAAATCAAGGACTTGGTTGTGTTCTTATGCAGAGAGGGAAGGTTATCGCCTATGCCTCCCGCCAGCTTAAGACACACGAAGTGAACTATACGACACACGATCTCGAGTTAGGAGCAGTGGTATTTGCTCTGAAGATCTGGAGGCACTACTTATACGGGACAAAGAGTACTATCTTCACCGATCACAAGAGCTTTCAACACATTTTTGATCAAAAGGAACTCAACATGCGACAACGACGATGGGTTGAGTTACTGAATGACTACGAATGCGAAATTCGTTATCATCCTGGCAAGGCCAACGTAGTAGCTGACGCCCTCAGTCGAAAGGAATACACTGGTCGGAGGGTCAAATCTCTGACCATGACTATCCATTCCCACTTATCCACACAAATTAAGGAGGCACAAATGGAAGCTTTGCAACCTGAAAATGTGGCAGGTGAATCCCTGCAAGGAATGGAGAAGAATCTAGAAGTCAAGGGTGGCGGAGCCTACTATCTCATGGACCGAATCTGGACCCCGAAACATGGTGGTTTCAGAAACGTAGTCATGACCGAGGCTCACAACTCAGGATATTCCGTTCACCGGGGTTCAGATAAAATGTATCTGGATCTTAAGAAGCTGTACTAGTGGCCTAACATGAAAGCAGAAATTGCTACCTTCGTGAGTAAATGTCTTACTTGTGCTAAGGTTAAGGTCGAGTATCAGAAACCGTCAGGATTACTACAACAACCAGAGATACCAGAATGGAAATGGGAGCGGATTACTATGGACTTCATAACCAAGTTACCCAAGACGACAAGTGGACTCGATACCATATGGGTCATTGTCGACAGATTGACCAAATCCGCGCATTTCCTACCCATCAAGGAGACTGACAAAATAGAGAAGCTTACAAGAACTTACTTAAGGGAAGTAGTGCGACTGCATGGTGTTCCGATATCCATTATCTCCGATCGAGATAGTAGATTCACTTCAAGATTCTGGCAGTCACTACAAAGTTCCCTGGGAACTAGGCTAGACATGAGTACAGCCTACCACCCACAAACAGACGGACAAAGTGAGAGAACAACACAAACTTTAGAAGATATGCTGATAGCCTGTGTGATTGACTTTGGGAAGGCATGGGATATTCATTTACCCCTTGTCGAATTTTCATACAACAATAGTTATCATACAAGCATAAAGGTTGCTCCGTTTGAAGCCCTCTATGGTCGGAAGTGCAGATCCCCTCTGTGCTGGACTGAAGTTGGCGATACCCAGTTAGCTAGAGGAAGAGTTCCTGAAAGCACTCTCACCGGTCCGGAAATCATACGAGAAACGACAGAGAAGATCGTTTAGATTCGTGAACAATTGAAAGCCTCTAGAGACCGACAGAAAAGCTACGCTGACCAAAGGAGGAAACCTTTGGAATTCCAGGTAGGAGACCACGTCTTATTAAAGGTCTCACCGTGGAAGGGTTTAATACGATTTGGAAAGCGTGGGAAACTAAATCCAAGATACATAGGGCCTTTCGAGATCCTTGCCAGAATCGGCCCTGTGGCTTACAAGCTTAACCTACCGCGCGAACTTAGTAACATCCATCCAACCTTCCACGTCTCAAACTTGAAAAAGTGTCTGTCCGACGAGACTCTTGTTATTCCACTCGACGAGATCGAAATCAACGAGAGCCTCAACTTTGTGGAAGAACCAGTAGAAATCATGGACCGAGAGGTCAAACAAACAAAACAAAGTCGCATACCCATCGTGAAGGTTCGCTGGAACGCCAAGCGGGGACCTGAATTCACATGGGAACGCGAAGATCAGATGAAACAAAAGTACCCTCATCTCTTTCATGTTCACTAGTATCTTTACTACTTTAAATTTCGGGACGAAATTCTCTCTAACGGGGGGATGATGTGACAACCCGATATTTCAACTCTTTGTAATGACCAAAAAGGGTCAAGTATTGTAACCACTTTTGTGTAATAAAATTTACTTTCATAATAAAATGTACAAATAGTTCTATTTAATTTCCTTCTATGTTTAAATGTCTTTGAACCATGATCGTACGTGAAAAGAACGCCCAAATCCGACTTCATATAGCGAAGTTATGATTTTTCCAAGTTCGGCTTAGCAACAGACATCTAAAAACTCGAATCGGAGATCGAGCGACTTTTGGCCGGAATGACCTAAACGAGAATCGAAGGTCTCGACAATGGTATTCCAGTGGTAAAAATTCTGGCAAAAACCGACATCAGATAAAGAAGTTATGAATTTTCAAAGAAATTCCTTAAACACGATGAGTTTAAAATATATAATAAAAAAATAAATTCGGAATTTGCCGACGGAGTCTAAACGAAAATTGTAGAGCATAGTCTCACCTACGTGTGGATATAAAGACCATCAAAAACGGAGTTCGTATGAAGAAGATATGAATTTTTGAAGTTTATTAAATAAATTATATATTTATTTAATTCAAAAATCGGACCTTATCCGAAGAGGGGTCAGCGTCCTCATCCGAGGTACGCGCTGCGTACCCCTGTACGCCCTGCGTACCCAAGAGACTTGGCCTCTGATCGTCCACGTCGCCCTATCCGAGGCGTCTGACCCGTCCGACCCGCCGTCCCATCCGACCCGCCTCCCCAGCAACCCGTCCCATCCGAAGCCGAGGCAGTCGAGGCTTCGGTCATGCATGACGTACGCGTACGCGCTGCGTACGAGCGTACGCCCCGCGTACCGAGGCAGTTCAGCCTTCCTATAAATAGGATGCGAGGGCTTCCGAGAAAAGGGCTCATTTCTCTCCTCTCTCTCACAATCTTGCCTCGTTTTCCGTGCCCGTTCAAACCCGAAGCTCTGGTCTTTTTGCTCAAGTCCCGAGGGTCGATTTTACTCCCGAGATTCCTAAGAATCCCGAGGAAAATCCGTTTCCCGAGACGAAACTCTGCCCGGTTTTCCATCTCGCTATCTTCAAACTTTCAAGTGAGTTCATACCCCGTAATTTACCTTTTAAATATTTTATAAATTCTTTTGTATGCTTTCAAGGGGGGGATTACAAGTAAACCACACGAGTATTATCGTGTGTTACATAAAGAAACTCTTTTATATGCTGTTATATATCCAAATCACATGCGATTTATAAACCTTTAAGGAACTTTCATATATATAACATATGTTAAAATAGTATTCTATCTTTTGAAATATAAATTTGCTGTAATGCATGTATAAACTAAACTTTTCTTAGATTATTCTTGTCTATCTTAGACTCTACACCAAAAATCTATGCTTTCATAAACAAGTGATTCCTTTTCTAGGTATTTCTAAACAAAAAAGACACACTTTTAGAAAACTATAATAGGTATAGTTTTACGAACAAATTTCTAACTCTTATGTACTAGAAACCTGAATTTCAAGAAGTTTACTTTCGTATACAAGAACAAACGTAACATTTTAACAAGTAGATCTGTTTTTATGCCACGGTTTTGTGAGACACTAACTTCATGTATGTTCGAGTACACATTTCAAGTCCTGTATTATATACTCGAATCCCTTGGAGGGGGAGCGTGGTGTTTGTGTATAGATCTATACGGGCTTGACAACCCGCGCCCTGACTGTTAGCTGCAGTCCACCGTTTGGGGTGACAAACGTCATAACATTCCAACGCCTGAAGAACGTTGTGTATAGGCATTTCGAGTCGATAGTAGGGTTATAAAACTCACAAGGGGTATTAAAAATGCATTGATTTACAAGGTTTTCAAACTCATTGGTTATTTTACTCTTATATACATTTTAGAAACAAACATTGGTCTTGAGTGAAGGCTACTTTTATACTAGTAGAAAATATAGGATTTTCTAAACACAAACAAACAAGGACAAAACATTTCATTTCATTCAAACATTGTCATTTAAATACTTATGAAACTCACCAGCTTAAATGCTGATCTACTCTTTCAAAATTACTTGTATGTCCCAGGAAATCAGTAAATTTCAGGTATTCATTTTGCTTTTGATGAAGGGATGCTGCGGCGCCAGTTAAATCTCGTATTTTGACATCATATTGTAATTGGTTTTGAACATGTAACTTTTGACAAATGTAAACTTTCAATTATATATATGATGGTTGTATTGCTTTCTTTACTATGTATTCATTTGTTACGTTACCACATGAAGTCATCCGCCCCCGAACGTTTCCGCCATTCAGGTTTGGGGGTGTGACAATCATGGACTAGGGAAAAGATGCGGGTACTTTTGTTTCATTTTGTCTTCTTGCTCCCAAGTGAATTCAGGTCCCCGCTTGGCATTCCAACAAACCTTCACAATTGGTATGTGACTTTGTTTCGTTCGTTTGACTTCCCTATCCGTAATTTCTACTAGTTCTTCCATAAAGTTAATACTCTCGTTTATCTCGATCTTGTCGAGTGGAATCACAGGAGTTTCATCGGATAAACACTTCTTTAGATTTGACACGTGGAAGACAGGGTGTACGCTGTTAAGTTCTTGTGGTGGGCGGAGTTTGTAAGCTAATGGGCCGATTCTAGAAAGGATCTCGAACGACCCTGTGTACCTTGGATTTAGTTTTCCATGCTTTCCAAAGCGTATCATGCCTTTCTAAGGTGAGACCTTCAACAGAACTCGGTTACCCACCTGGAATTCCAATGGTTTTTGTGTCTTGTTTGTGTGGCTCTTTTGTATGTCTCTAGAGGCTTTCAGTCGTTCTCGGATTTGGATGATCTTTGCTGTGGTTTTTTGAATGATTTCCAGGCCAGTGAGAGTGCTGTCAGGAACTTGGCCTCTAGCTAGTTGCGTGACGCCTACTTCAGCCCAACATAGAGGGGATTTTCACTTGCGGCCATAAAGGGCTTCTGGTAACTATTGTTGTATGAAAACTCGAAAAGTGGTAAATGGGTATCCCTTGCTTTACCGAAGTCAATCACACATGATCTCAACATGTCTTCTAGGGTTTGTATAGTTCTCTCACTTTTCCTGTCGGTTTGTGGATGGTAGGATGTACTCATATCAATCCTTGTTCCCATAGATTTCTGTAGTGATTGCCAGAATCTTGAGGTGAACCTACGGTCCCTATCAGAGATAATAGAGATTGGCAAACTGTGCAGTCGTACAATCTCTTTGATGTAAGTTCTGGTTAATTTTTCCATCTTGTCTGTTTCCTTTATTGGTAGGAAGTGTGCTGACTTGGTTAATCTGTCTATGATTACCCAAATGGTGTCATGACCACCCGAGGTCTTGGGCAGCTTGGTTATAAAATCCATTGTAATTCGCTCCTACTTCCACTCAGGTATCTCTAGCTGTTGAAGTAAACCTGAGGGCTTTTGATATTCCACCTTGACTTTGGCACAAGTTAGGCACTTGCCCACATAGGTAGCAATCTCGACATTCATGTTCGGCCACCAATAGAGTTTCTTAAGATCTAGATACATCTTATCTGAACCTAGATGAATGGAATATCGTGTCTTGTGGGCTTCATTCATGACAACTTCTCGGTAGCCACCAAACTTCGTTGTCCAGATCCGGTGCATGAAATAACGAACCCATTCATCATTGATTTCTAAGTTCTTCTGCATCCCTCTGAAGGCTTCATCCGCCATACTTTCAGGCTTCAAGGCTTCCAGCTGAGCCTCTTTGATTTTTGTGGATAGATGTGAATGGATTGTCATGGTTAGTGCCTTCACTCTACGACCTGAGTACTCCTTTTGAGTAAGGGCATCTGATACTACATTGGGTTTGCTCGGATGATAGCAAATTTGGCATTCGTAATCATTGAGTAGCTCTACCCATCGTGGCTGTCTCATGTTAAGTTCTTTCTAATCAAAGATGTGTTGAAGGATTTTGTGGTCGGTGAAGATAGTGCACTTGGTACCATAAAGGTAATGTCTCCAGATTTTTAGTGCAAAAACTACTGCTCCCAACTCAAGGTCATGAGTGGTGCAGTTGACCTCATGTGGCTTTATTTGTCTCGAGGCATAGGCGGTAACTTTTCCTTGCTGCATAAGCATACATCCTAGCCCCTTATTGGATGAATCACAGTAAACTACGAAATCTTCTATCCTTTCAGGAAGGGACAAGAGGGGTGCGCTAAACAAGTCTTGCTTCAGTGTTTGGAATGTAGTGTCTTGTTTCTCTCCCAAGCTAAAAGTTACACCCTTCCGAGTCAGGGCAGTAAGCGATTTAGCGATTCTGGAGAAATTATGTATGAACCTACAGTAGTAGCCAGCAAGTCCTAAAAGATGATGGATCTCTGAAGGTATTCTGGGTGCTGACTAGTTCTCGATTGTCTTTATTTTGGAAGGGTCCACATGTATTGCCTCTTTGCTGACCACGTGACCAAGGAAATTTACCTTCCTAATTAAAAACTCGCACTTTGAGAATTTCGCATAAAGCTTTTCCGCTCTTAATGTTTCTAAGACTTGTCTTAGGTGTTGGCTATGATCTTCCTTACTTCGTGAGTAGATGAGTATAACATCTATGAATACTATCACAAATTTTTGTAGGAAAGGACGACATACTCAATTCATTAGATCCATGAATACCGCGGGTGCATGTAACAGCCCGGAATCTCAGGTATTATTAAATTATGTTTTTGGGGGTGATTTGAGAGGGGACTCGGCGAGTTGGAGCCTAGACTCGCCGAGTAGGATCGCAGACTTGGTCGCGGGTTCGCGACTGGACTCGACGAGTCCAGATATGGACTCGGCGAGTCGACGCTGTTTAGCAGAAACCCTAACCGTTCGGTTTTGGATCGTATATAACGCCTCTTAGGCCGTCATTGCCCGTCTTTTGGTCGATTGAGAAGAACCCTAATCGTTGTGGACGTCTAGAGCAGGAGAGAAAGCTATTGGAACTTGGAGGAACTTGTTAGGCAAGAAGAAGAAGAATTTGGCCAAAGGAATATCAAGGAGGATCGAGTCCTGAGGTTTGGGGGACACAGAGAGTGCGTTTTCAGGTAATACTCGGACCATTTCTGTTATTTTGATGTGTATACGAATCTAGGGTTTATGAAACCCATTTAGTGATTAGATGGGTTATTATGTTATTACCCAGACGTTATACCCCAGTAATAAGATGTTTAGAAGTCCAGAAAGTTCCATGATTGTATATCTCGGGACCATACGTAATTTAGGAAGCAGTTGCCCGTCTGCATGGCATGGACTCGCCGAGTTGTTCTTCAGACTCGGCGAGTAGCTTGAAGATTCACTAGGACTCGCCGAGTTGTTCATCAGACTCGGCGAGTGGAGTCGGGGTGGCCCCGCGATTCTTCCAGGAGTAACTCGTCGGGTCGAGGAGGATACTCGACGAGTAGATAGGGAATCTCAAAGAGTTGGAGGACGTCTAGACTCGCCGAGTCGCCATGGCACTCGCCGAGTCCGGTCGAGTTGACCGTTGACCGTTGACCAGAGTTGACCTAAGTCTGACTTCTTAGGGATAGTCACACTTAGAAGAGATAAGTGTTAATGAGACATGTGATGTTATAGGGAGATTGTAGCTCGTCGGATTGTGCACGAGTCATTTCGGGAGTTGCTAGCTTTCAGCTTTTACGAGGTGAGTCTTCTCACTATACTGTACCCGGAAGGGTTTGACTGTGTGACCGGAAGGTCGGATATGATATGTGATATGTATGCTATATGTGGTAAGTTATTTGTTATATGTGCTATGTATGTCATGGGCCGGAAGGCGATTATATTATGGGCCGGAAGGCAATATGTTATGGGCCGGAAGGCGATATGTTGTGTGATGGACCGGAAGGTCGGCGTGGGTAGGACCGGAAGGTTTACCCAGCAGGGACGGAAGTCCCCTGAGACACATGGACCGGAAGGTCAGGGCCTGGAAAGGCGTATGTGCGTAAGTTGTATATTGGGGAACTCACTAAGCATTTATGCTTACAGTTGTTGTGCATGTATTTCAGGTACTAGCGAGGACCGTGGGAAGACGCCGGCGTGATCGATACACACTGAAGAATGCTTTTATGATCTTGGGATTTTGATTATTTGTATTTGACAGAATACCTAAACTATTTATGCCTTGTTTCGAATGGAAATAAATATATTTTTAAAATGAAAAATTTGTTTGAAATTTTGCGTTGTTACAATTGGTATCAGAGCCTTGGTTTGAGGGATTCGGGTGCACATTTGGGAGTAACTGAACTCAAACCGAGGATTTGAGGAAAACTTTTTAAATAAAGGCATAAACTTTTGTAAATGGTTTCGTGGTAAGCAAGAAAGAAGCAGTGTGTACGATCAGTCAGCGCCCGAACGGTAAAGATCCCCAAAATACCTTACAATATTATATGATATGAATTGTTATGCATGCTAGAAGACTAGGTATTCATGATAGGACTAGAGTGGCCTGATTTGTGATGCCTTAGTCTAGGGAAATTTGCCTATATGAGATGCGTTGCTAGTATGCGGGTAGATAGTGCATATCAGAAGTAGAGTACTCACTATCCGGAGTTTGGGGAGGAGGACTTGGGATGAACGCTGATGCGGTGTGGTCGGTAGTATTGGGCCCGTACTACCGAGGACACCGGGTCAGTGGGAGAACCAAGTAAGAATCCCTGGATATCGGGGACTGAGTAGGGTTGCGTATCGAGTACGATTATACTCGGTGGAGTCTCTGATAGTTTTATGTTGTATTTCAGAGGCATCATGGTTAGACCGCGCCCCGGAGCGAGTTCGAGCGGTGTGAGTGACGAGGAGATTCGTCAGATGATTCACGAGGAGGTAGCGGCGGCGATCCGGGCTGAGATCCCGGAGATGTTTGGGTCGATTAAGACCACACTGATGGAGACGTTCGATGAGTGGTACGCCGCATTGACTGAGGCTGCAACCGCTGCAGCTACCGCAGCTGTGGCCGCTGCTAGGCCACAGGGGGGTGATTCGTTGCTGTTCCGAGAGTTCAGCAACACGAAGCCACCAGAGTTCGATGGGACGCAGGATCCGATTGCTGCGATGAGGTGGATCGCGGATATAGAGGGGTGCTTCTACACTTGTTCATGCCCGGAGCACCTGAGGGTACGGTTCGCATTGAACCAGCTCCGTCTGGGAGCGAAGGACTGGTGGAAGTTCGTGACGGCGAACTTCACTTTGGCAGAGACTACAGCAGTAACATGGGAGGGGTTTACTGCCATGTTCAGAGATGAGTACGTTCCCCCGGTGGAGAGGGAACGATTGGTTCAGGAGTTCTTAACCCTCAAGCAGGGTACTGATTATGTCGCGGTGATCACGCGGAAGTTTCATGAGAGGGCGATGTTCTGCCCCGAGCTGGTGTCCACTGATCAGGCTCGGATGAGCCGGTATTTGGGAGTGTTGAGGAGGGATATCCGGGAGTTTGTGTCAAACTCCACTTACCATACTTTTGCTGAGCTTCAGGCGAATGCCAGGAAGCGCGAGATCGAGTTGGAGACCCAGGCCAGGGAGGAGGCCGAGTCTCAGCGGATGGACCGGCGACCGACTCAGTTCCAGCCGGCAGCCAAGCGGATAAAGTCCGTCGACGCGAGCAAAGGAGGTTCGAAGGGCCGCACTTGCGGAAAGTGCGGCAAGGGTCATGAGGGGGCGTGTCGATCTGGTGCTTGCTACAAGTGTGGCAAGGAGGGGCACATTACTAGGGAGTGTCCCAAGGGATTTACGGTCTGCTTTCATTGCAACCAGACAGGCCATAGGAAGGCCGAGTGCCCTCAGCTTCTTCAAGGATCTGCACCTGCTTCCGGAGCTACTGCGACTCGACCGGTGAAGGCCGAGGCCCCGAGGGCTCGGGGAAGAGCCTTTCAGCTGACTGCGGAGGAGGTCCGCGCTGCGCCCGATGTCGTGGCAGGTATGTTGTAATTCATGTATTTATTTTAAATGTCGAGATGTAATGCTTATGTTATTATATGCGTAGGTACTTTCCTTGTGAACTCTGTGCCTGCCTTAGTGTTATTTGACTCGGGTGCGAGTAGGTCCTTTGTGTCCTTAGCCTTTATTCAGCATATCAGCGTTAGTCGTGAGTCGTTGAGTCGACCTTTGAGAGTTTCTATAGCTGATGAGAAAGTGATTTGTGCCACGGAGGTTCTTCGGGGATGTGTACTAGAGATTTTCGGGGTTGAATTCCCGATTGACCTGATTCCTATTGCGATGGGTGATGTCTGTGTCATCGTGGGCATGGACTGGTTGAGCCGATTCGGCGCTGTCATCGACTGTGAGCGTCAGTTGGTGACTATACGAGACCATAGTGGGGGAGTTCTTTCGGTGTACGGCGAGGGTACCCGTTCGGGATCAGCTTTTTGTTCGGCCGCTAGGGCGAGGCAGTGTCTACAGCAGGGCTGTAAGGGTTTTGTGGCGTATGTGATGGATACGCGGGAGGTTTCCGAGAGACCGAAATCAGTCGAGGAGGTCCCTGTGGTGCGTGAGTTTCCAGATGTTTTCCCCGAGGAGCTGCCGGGAGTACCTCCTGTGAGGCAAGTAGAGTTTGGTATCGATCTGGTTCCGGGGGCCGCGCCTATTGCTAAGGTGCCTTATCGTCTTGCACCTCCAGAGATGCAAGAGTTGTCCTCGCAGCTCCAGGAGTTGCTGGGGAAGGGATTCATTCGGCCGAGCAGCTCGCCGTGGGGAGCACCTATTCTGTTCGTCAAGAAGAAGGATGGTTCACACCGGATGTGTATTGATTACCGGGAGTTGAACAAGTTGACGGTCAAGAACCGTTACCCGTTACCGAGGATCGATGATTTATTCGATCAGTTGCAGGGAGCGTCTTGGTTTTCCAAGATCGATCTGAGGTCAGGGTACCATCAGGTGAGAGTACGGGAAGGGGATGTCCAGAAGACAGCGTTTAGGACGCAATATGGGCATTATGAGTTTATGGTGATGCCTTTCGGGCTCACCAATGCCCCGGCTGTGTTCATGGATCTCATGAATAGAGTATGCAGACCGATGTTGGATCGGTCAGTGATTGTATTTATCGACGACATTCTGGTGTATTCTAGATCTAGAGAGCAGCATGAGGAGCATTTGAGGGAGGTCCTCGAGGTATTGAGGTCGGAGAAGCTTTATGCAAAGTTCTCCAAATGTGACTTCTGGCTGCGAGAGGTCCAATTTCTAGGACATGTTGTCAATCAGAAAGGGATATTGGTCGATCCGGCCAAGGTTGAGGCGGTGATGAGTTGGGAGGTGCCGAAGTCACCTTCTGAGATCAGGAGCTTCCTTGGGTTGGCAGGGTATTATCGGAGATTCATCAAGGATTTCTCCAAGATCGCAGTGCCACTCACCAGATTGACCCGGAAGGGTGTTGCATTCTCATGGGGGCCCGAGCAGCAGACCTCCTTTGAGACACTTCGCCAGAGGTTGTGCGAAGCCCCGATATTAGCTATCCCAGAAGGGATGGAAGATTTTGTGGTATACTGCGACGCATCGATTTCGGAACTGGGTGCAGTGTTGATGCAGAGGGGTCATGTGATAGCTTATGCGTTGAGGCAGCTGAAGTCTCATGAGGCGAGATACCCTACGCATGATTTAGAGTTGGGAGCAGTAGTGTTCGCTCTCAAGATTTGGCGTCACTACCTGTATGGGGTTCGATGTACGATATATACGGACCATAAGAGCTTGAAGTATTTGATGGATCAGCCCAATCTAAATATGCGTCAGAGGAGGTGGCTGGATGTGGTCAAGGATTATGATTGTGAGATCCTGTACCACCCAGGTAAGGCTAATGTGGTAGCCGACGCGTTGAGCCGCAAGGCGGAGAGCACTCCATTGCGAGATGTATGCTTGAGACTGACTGTGATGACTCTTGTGTTGGATGCTATTCGTGGGGCACAGGCCGAAGCGGTGCGACCAGAAATGCAGAAGAAAGAGCGGGTTGTGGGGCTAATTTCAGAGTTCGTTCAGGATGGTCGAGGGCTTATGACATTTCAGGGCCGGATTTGGGTACCGTTCGTGGGCGGTACACGTATTACTTTGATGGAAGAGGCTCATAGATCGAAATTCTCGATCCATCCCGGTGCTACGAAGATGTATTTGGACTTGAGGAAAGAGTATTGGTGGCCCTGTATGAAGAGGGACGTCGCATGGTTCGTTGAGAGGTGCTTGACCTGTCGTAGGGTTAACGCCGAGCACCAGAGACCGCATGGCAAGTTACAGCCATTGGAGATCCCCGAGTGGAAGTGGGAACAAATCGCTATGGATTTCATCACCAAATTGCCGAGGACTGCCAGGGGAGTTGATGCAATTTGGGTGATTGTGGATAGGTTGACGAAGAGTGCACACTTCCTTGCCATTAGTGAGAGTTCTTCAGCGGAGAAGTTGGCGGAGATATATGTGAGAGAGGTGGTATCTCGGCATGGGGTGCCGATCTCGATTGTTTCAGACCGTAATGTGCGTTTCACTTCCAGGTTCTGGAAGAAATTTCATGAGGAGCTGGGTACCAAATTGCATTTTAGTACCGCATACCATCCCCAGACAGATGGTCAGAGCGAGCGGACGATTCAGACACTGGAGGACATGCTTCGAGCGTGTGTGTTAGACTTCGGGGGTAGCTGGGATGCATATTTACCCTTAGCAGAGTTTTCCTACAACAACAGCCATCATTCGAGCATTGGTATGCCACCTTTTGAGCTGTTGTATGGTAGGAGGTGTCGGACCCCCATTTGCTGGGGAGAGGTGGGACAGAGAGTGATGGGCAGCACGGAGATCGTGCTCCAGACGACATAGCAGATTCAGCAAGTTAGACAGAGGTTATTGACCGCCCAGAGCCGGCAGAAGAGTTATGCAGACAGGCGCCGATCCGAGCTTGAATTTCAGGTCGGCGACTTCGTTCTCCTGAAGGTCTCTCCTTGGAAAGGAGTGATTCGATTCAGGAAGAGGGGCAAGTTGGGTCCCCGGTATATTGGTCCATTTCGTGTGAGTGCAAGGATAGGCCGGGTAGCCTATCGGTTGGAGTTGCCAGCGGAGTTGGGACAGATCCACGACACCTTTCATGTGTCGCAATTGAGGAAGTGCATGGCCGATGAGTCGGCGGTGGTTCCATTAGAGGATATTCAGGTGGATGCGAGCCTGAATTATGCGGAGAGACCAGTGGCTATCAGGGATCGGAAGATCAAGGTTCTGAGGAACAAGGAGGTACCTCTGGTGTTGGTTCAATGGCAACACCGTAAGGGATCGGAAATGACTTAGGAGCCGGAACGTGAGATGCGAGAGCAGCATCCGGAACTATTTTCAGAATGAGACTTCGAGGGCGAAGTCTAATCCTAGCGGGGGAGAGTTGTAACAGCCCGGAATCTCAGGTATTATTAAATTATGTTTTTGGGGGTGATTTGAGAGGGGACTCGGCGAGTTGGAGCCTAGACTCGCCGAGTAGGATCGCAGACTTGGTCGCGGGTTCGCGACTGGACTCGATGAGTCCAGATATGGACTCGGCGAGTCGACGCTGTTTAGCAGAAACCCTAACCGTTCGGTTTTGGATCGTATATAACGCCTCTTAGGCCGTCATTGCCCGTCTTTTGGTCGATTGAGAAGAACCCTAATCGTTGTGGACGTCTAAAGCAGGAGAGAAAGCTATTGGAAGTTGGAGGAACTTGTTAGGCAAGAAGAAGAAGAATTTGGCCAAAGGAATATCAAGGAGGATCGAGTCCTGAGGTTTGGGGGACACAGAGAGTGCGTTTTCAGGTAATACTCGGACCATTTCTGTTATTTTGATGTGTATACGAATCTAGGGTTTATGAAACCCATTTAGTGATTAGATGGGTTATTATGTTATTACCCAGACGTTATACCGCAGTAATAAGATGTTTAGAAGTCCAGAAATTTCCATGATTGTATATCTCGGGACCATACGTAATTTAGGAAGCAGTTGCCCGTCTGCATGGCATGGACTCGCCGAGTTGTTCTTCAGACTCGGCGAGTAGCTTGAAGATTCACTGGGACTCGCCGAGTTGTTCATCAGACTCGGCGAGTGGAGTCGGGGTGGCCCCGCGATTCTTCCAGGAGTAACTCGTCGGGTCGAGGAGGATACTCGACGAGTAGATAGGGAATCTCAGAGAGTTGGAGGACGTCTAGACTCGCCGAGTCGCCATGGCACTCGCCGAGTCCGGTCGAGTTGACCGTTGACCGTTGACCAGAGTTGACCTAAGTCTGACTTCTTAGGGATAGTCACACTTAGAAGAGATAAGTGTTAATGAGACATGTGATGTTATAGGGAGATTGTAGCTCGTCGGATTGTGCACGAGTCATTTCGGGAGTTGCTAGCTTTCAGCTTTTACGAGGTGAGTCTTCTCACTATACTGTACCCGGAAGGGTTTGACTGTGTGACCGGAAGGTCGGATATGATATGTGATATGTATGCTATATGTGGTAAGTTATTTGTTATATGTGCTATGTATGTCATGGGCCGGAAGGCGATTATATTATGGGCCGGAAGGCAATATGTTATGGGCCGGAAGGCGATATGTTGTGTGATGGACCGGAAGGTCGGCGTGGGTAGGACCGGAAGGTTTACCCAGCAGGGACGGAAGTCCCCTGAGACACATGGACCGGAAGGTCAGGGCCTGGAAAGGCGTATGTGCGTAAGTTGTATATTGGGGAACTCACTAAACATTTATGCTTACAGTTGTTGTGCATGTATTTCAGGTACTAGCGAGGACCGTGGGAAGGCGCCGGCGTGATCGATACTCACTGAAGAATGCTTTTATGATCTTGGGATTTTGATTATTTGTATTTGACAGAATACCTAAACTACTTATGCCTTGTTTCGAATGGATATAAATATATTTTTAAAATGAAAAATTTGTTTGAAATTTTGCGTTGTTACAGTGCATTTATTAGACCGAAGGGCATTACTACAAACTCGTAGTGACCATAAGTAGCTGGCTCCTTGGAGTTGATCGAAGAGGTCGTCTATTCGCGGAAAAGGGTATCGATTCTTAATAGTAAGCTTGTTTAGTTTGCGGTAATCTATGAACATGCAGAACGATCAATATTTCTTTTTCACGAATAGAATAGGTGCTCCCCAGGGTGAAGAGCTCGGTCTGATGAATCCCTTATTAAGTAGTTCGTTTAATTGGCTGGATAACTCCTGCATCTCTACTGGCGCTAGGCGATACGGGGATTTGGCTACGGGGGTAGCTCCAGGAATTAAGTCGATTCGGAACTTGACTTGGCGTTCAGGAGGAACTCCTGGAAGATCTTTGGGAAAGATGTTAGGAAAATCACAGACTTCGGGAAAGCTCTCGAGGTCTTTTACTTCTTGGTTTCGTTGACTACATGAGCTAGAAATGCGTGATACTCCTTGCGCAAGTATTTTTTGGCTATGATGCATGAAATGATGGGAAGGTTTGTACTGAGTTTGTCGCTGTAGATAACGAGGGTTTCGCCACTTGGAAGATTAAGGCGAATGGCTTTTTCGTAGCATAGAATATTAGCACGTTGAGGAGTTAACCAGTCCATGCCGATGATGATGTCGTAGCTTTATATGGAAATCGACATAAGGTCGATTGGGAAAGAATAGTCGTTTAGAGTGAGGGTACAAACTATGAATATGTAGCACCTGGTTTCTGGTACGTAAAATTTATCTTTGTGTTCTTCATTTTTAGCCTTGGACTCGGCGAGTTGCAGGTCTGACTCGCCGAGTAAGGACGGGATCCGGAACACGTTTAAGTTGGCGACTCCGCGAGTCCATATTCTGGACTCGGTGAGTCACAGCTGTCTGATGAAACCCTAAATTTCAAGGGTTTGCACCCTATTTAAACCCTCATTTCCGCCCCAAGCTCGCCCCCATTCACCCTCAGAGCTTCCAACATCATTTTGCCCTCATTCCTTGTGAGATTAAAGTGTTTTTGTGTGTTCTTGAAGTTTTTGGAGGAGGAAGAAGTGTAGATCAAGAAGAGGAGAAGGAGGCCAAGCATCTTTGTGACATCTCAACATTTTCCTTGAGGTATAGCTCGTTCCCCTCTGTTTTCAAGCTTGTAGTCTTTATTAGCTTCATGAAAGTCCCTCTTTAGCCATTCCCCAAGCTTGTTTGCGCATTGTGGGTTGTATTAAGTTGTTAGCCTTTAGATCTAGGTACTATTTAGTCCCTGGAGCTTGGATCTGCTGCCTTTATGGAGTCATATTGCATGAAAGTCCTAGATCTACCCCTTTTTATACACTTTGAGCCTTAAAACCTTTATTGGTGATTATTTACACGTAAAGTTGGAAACTTTACGTGTTATTCATGCCCTAGAAACCCAGATCTATGAATGGCATGAGCTGGATTCAAGCAGAATCGCGTGTATAGTTTTTGCATGAGGCCAACTCGGTGAGTCGTTTATCTGACTCGGCGAGTCGAGTCGCGAGTCCCCGAGTTTCCCCCTTGTTGCATTTGTGGGTTGGGAGTGATGAGTCATTGGGTGTGACTCAGTGGGTCGGAAGCTAGACTCACTCATGAAGTCACTCGGCGAGTCAATGCCATGACTCGGCGAGTTCAAGGCAATCTTCTTGTCTCAAGAACAACTCGGCGAGTTGTTCATACAACTCGGCGAGTCACAGTTTAGAGTGTTCTTCGGATGAAGATGAACTCGGCGAGTTGTTCATACGACTCGGCTAGTAGGATGAAGGACCATTGGACTTGGGTATAGAAGGAAAACTCGTCGACTCAACTCTTAACTCGACGAGTAGAGACGGATCTAAACTGTCGCTTGACTTGTTAAGGGTAAATGGTCAATTTACCCTAAAGGCGGTTAGCAGTATTTGACTGAGTTTTTGTGGGAATTATAGCCGGAGGAGTTCCGGAGCGGCAGCAACAGCAGGCAGTCAATTCGCACACCGATCAGCAGCTACTTTGAGGTGAGTTTCCTTCCAGTAGGAACGGGTCCAAGGCACCAAGGCCGGCCCGTATAGACGAGATGTTAGTACGAGAGTGTGGGCCGAGCCCGTATCTCTTGGTTGAGTTGATTATGATATGTGCCAGTATGATAGAGTTGTCTATACTTGTTGTCTGTGTGATACTTGTATATTATAGGTTAGCAGCTGAGTGTGGGCAAGGCCCGTATCTCTCCGAGAGTGGAGTGTGGGCGAGGCCCGTACCTCCCAGATATTGGAGTGTGGGCGTGGTCCGTATCTCTCGGCTAGCGGAGTGTAGGCAAGGCCCGTATCTTCATGAGTGTGGGCAAGGCCCGTATCTCCTATATGTATGTTGTATGCTTGCATGGTATGAGGTATTATGGGGAAACTCACTAAGCGTTGTGCTTACAGTTTTTAGTTTTGGTCTCAGGTACCTCTTCGTCGAAGGGGAAGGAGCTGGCGCGGTAGCGGTACATCACACACACACCTGCTTATATTCCGCATTATGACATCTACCTGGGAGATTGTACTCTGACATTTTGTGATTGTGACAATGTTTTCTGACATGCAACATGTTTTGTGAAATGAAATGGTTGTTGAATTTCTAAATGTTTTGCTAAGTACATGTTCAAAAACAAAATTTTTGGCTCGTATTTTTGGGACATTACAAGTTGGTATTAGAGCCCTAGTTTGAGGGATTCGAACACACCTTCGGGGGTGTTTGAACTCAAATCGAGGGATCAAAAGATTTTTGAAAAAGAAAATATTTTCTAAAAGCTAGTAAAGGGTTCTAAGAAAGAACGAAGTGTGTGATGTGCGCGACCGGCTAAGCTCAAGTAAGTATTCCCCAAAGTACCCATACAAGTTTATGTTATGCTTATCAGTTTCAGTAGGACAGCATGCTAGAATAGGACTAAGGATCTAGGAGTGATGTATTATGTGTCTGCTTCATGTGCTTTAGTGTGTGAAAAGTTGCATGCTAGAATTGAGTAGATAGCAGTAGGATGGCCTGTATAGGTTATGCCTGATAATGCGAGTTTAGCATTGCATGCTAGTACAATTTTTCCCTATGAGGATAGAGTTGCTCGAGATTGTTTTCTTTATGTCCAAATGATGTTTGCTTTGTGCTATGTGGGCCTTGAAGTGGTGGGAGTTAGCTGTTAGATGAATACGTTAAAGTCACATGTGATCAGGGTTGAATAAAATCAGAGTGTTGGATTTGACCCTATTGCGTAGCTCTTGTTTGAGTCCTAACCGTGGTAGGGATGAGTCCCTTACTCGAAGGATTATCCGAGCCTCGTCACATGTGATTGTATTCAGGTAATAGCTAATTGGCACCACCAAGAGGCCTTCAGCAGCTGAGGACTGGATTGGGTGGAGTCAGAGGTTTCCTAGGGTAAGCCTAGGATAGGAATAGCAGAGATCAGCGACAGTGAAAGGGACCTGGTGGAGTCAAGGCAGTCCTTGGAGAAGGTACGGATAGATGTGGAAGGTAGTATGGGCCCGTACTACTGAAAGCAGAGGATCCGTACCCGAATCGAGGGATGCCAAGATAAGACCAGGTAACTTGTAGTAATTGTGATCCCTCCAGAGGTATCAGTATCGCTAATAGTTGTCATTCCTTTTGTATTTCAGAATGGTGGTACTACGTTCGAGGCCAGCAGTTGGCAGTGCAGGAGAGGGATCAGGTTCCGAGCTAGTGGATGAGGGGCTATGCGAGTTCATCGCGTCTGAGATCACCAGAGGCATCCTTGAGTCGACCCCCATCATCTTCGGGTCGATCAAGGAAGGGATATTGGAGTTGATGGAGGATCGCCTCCGGGCATTCATGAGCGACATGGCATCTGGCCAGTCGGGATCTCGCACGCTATCCTTCAAGGACTTTCGGGGCAGTGGTGCACCGGATTTTCATGGGGCGAAGGACCCCATAGCTGCCAGACGATGGATTGCCGACATTGAGTCTGCACAGATGATTAGCTTCTGCCATGAGGGGTTGAAGGTGAGGTTCGCAGCAGGGTGTTTACGAGATCGAGCTAGGGATTGGTGGGAGTCCGTGGGGGACTCACTGGGAGCCTTGGCTGTCGAGGCTATGACTTGGTCGGACTTTGTGACTAGGTTCAGGGCGGGGTTCGCGCCAGCTGTCGAGCTTCAGCAGCTGGCCAGGGAGTTCTTGGACATGAGGCAGACGACGGAGACTGTGGCGGAGATCACCGCCAAGTTCCGGGAGAGGGCACTATTGGTACCCCAGTATGTGGGTGATGAGGATATGAGGAGGATCCGTTATCATGACATGCTACGGGCTGACATCCGAGAGCATGTTAGCTTTTCAGCTTGCCCTACCCTGGATTCCTTGATTGCCAGGGCAAGGGAAATGGAGATTTATTTGGAGCACATTCGGAAGAGGAAAGCAGAGGCGGGGCGGGTGGTTGGGGCTTCGGGGAAGAAGCCCAGGGGAACAGATGGGAGGCCAAAAGGCCAAGGAAGGCCTGGCCGCTGCGGGAAATGCGGCAGGACGCATGAGGGAGCATGTAGGATGGGATCAGAAGGCTGCTACAAGTGAGGCAAGACAGGGCACTTTAGCAGGGATTGTACTACTCCTGCTTCGGCTATTCAGACATTGGAGTTGCTGTGTTTTCACTGCAACCAGAGGGGCCACAAGAAGGCCAATTTCCCCCAGTTGACAGCATCAGCACCGGTTAGGGCGCCAGCTCCAGCCACCCTGCGGATTACGGATGGCCGGAAGGGAAAGGCAGAGGCTCCAGTGGTGAGGAGCCGGGCATTCCAGCTGACGGCAGAGGAGGCACGCGCATCACCCGATGTGGTGACGGGTATGGTTCTTTCCCTCTACCTTTTTCTTATGATGATATGTTATTGATATGTGCTCTGTGTATATGCGTTAGCATCGTTCCATGTGAACGATATTCCTGTCCAAGTGTTGTTTGACTCGGTGCCACCCGATCATTTGTTTCCCTTGCGCTTAGCAAGAGGTTTACTGAGCCTTCGGGCATACTGGATTGCCCTTTAGAGGTAGAGATCGCCGACGATCGATCGGTGCGAGCGTCATCAGTATTCAGGGATTGTGTCCTGAGGCTTTTCAAGGAGCGCTATTTGGTGGATTTAGTTCCCATCCCGTTGCGGCGGAACAAGGTAATTATAGGCATGGACTGGTTGAGCCCTTATGGGGCGATGATAGATTGCGCACAACAGCTAGTGCGGATCAGGACCCCGAGTGGGGGAGAGTTGGTGATCCATGGCGAGAGGCCACAGCGTGGACCTATAGTGTGTTCAACAGCGAGAGCTAGGCGCTACCTTCAGCAGGGATGCGCGGGGTATGTCGCGTATGTTATGGATACCCGGGAGACGGGTAAGGCGACGGTGAGCGAGGTTCCTGTGGTACGAGACTACGCTGATGTGTTCCCGGAGGAGCTTCCTGGAATACCTCCGGAGCGTCAGGTAGAGTTCAGGATTGACCTAGTTCCTGGTGCGGCTCTGATAGCCAAGGCACCCTATCGGTTGGCTCCTCCCGAGATGCAGGAGTTGTCTACGTAGGTGCAGGAGCTGCTAGACAAGGGATTTATTCGTCTGAACAGTTCACCCTGGGGAGCCCTGATCCTGTTTGTGAGGAAGAAGGATGGGTCGCACCGGATGTGTATAGATTACCGGGAGCTGAATAAGGTAACGGTGAAGAACCGTTACCCACTCCCGAGGATTGATGATCTCTTTGATCAGTTGCAGGGAGCATCTTGGTTCTCTAAGATCGATTTGCGTTCAGGCTATCATCAGATGAGGGTTAGGGAGGAGGATATACAGAAGACCGCGTTTGAGACACGTTATGGCCATTATGAGTTCGTGGTGATGCCGTTTGGGCTCACCAATGCCCCTGCCGTGTTCATGGACCTCATGAACCGCGTGTGTAGACCGATGTTGGATCGGTCTGTGATAGTTTTCATTGATGACATCTTGGTTTATTCCAAGATGCAGGAGGAGCATGAGGAGCACCTGAGAGAGGTATTGGAGACCCTGAGGAGGGAGAGCTTGTACGCCAAGTTCTCCAAATGTGAGTTTTGGTTGCGCGAGGTGCAGTTTCTTGGGCACCTCGTCAACCAGAACGGGATTTTAGTAGACCCGGCCAAGGTGGAGGCCGTGATGAGGTGGGAGGTTCCGAAGTCTCCATCCGAGATTCAGAGTTTCCTAGGATTGGCAGGCTACTATCGGAGATTCATTCGGGATTTCTCCAAGATAGCCGTACACCTGACACGGTTGACTAGGAAAGTCGTAGTCTTTCGATGGGGGCCTGAGCAGCAGGCAGCGTTCGAGATTCTGAGGCAGAGATTGTGCGAGGCGCCGATCTTAGCCCTACCCAAGGGCGTAGATGATTTTGTGGTGTATTGCGATGCATCGATCTCAGGATTAGGTGCAGTATTGATGTAGAGGGGGCATGTCATTGCTTATGCCTTGAGGCAGCTAAAGCCTCACGAGGCGAACTACCCGACATATGACTTGGAGTTGGGGGTTGTGGTTTTCGCCCTCAAGATTTGGCGACATTACCTCTACGCGGTCCGATGTACCATTTACACGGACCACAAGAGTTTGAGGTACCTCATGGATCAGCCGAATCTGAACATGAGGCAGCGTCGGTGGTTGGACGTGGTGAAGGATTATGATTGCGAGATCCTTTACCACCCAGGGAAGGCCAATGTAGTAGCCGATGCGCTTACCCGCAAGGCGGCACCGATCAGGGATATTTGTATGTGGATGACTGTGGTGACTCCCTTGTTGGAGCAGATCTAGGAGGCTCAACAGGAGACTATGAAGGAAGAGCATCGGAAGAGTGAGCGAATAGTGGGTCAAGTCACCTCTTTCGTTTATGATAGCTGGGGGTTATTGACACTACACCGTAGGGTGTGGGTGCCGTATCATGGAGGCGTGCACCAGATCTTTTGGAGGAGGCGCACAAATCCCGATTCTATATTCATCCAGGGGCGACGAAGATATATCGGGATCTTCGCCTAGACTATTGGTGGCCCTGCATGAAGCGGGATGTGGCGTGGTACGTCAAGCGGTGTTTGAACTGCAGGAAGGTCAAGGCCGAGCATCCGAGACCGCATGGCAAGATGCAGCCGTTGGACATCCCATTATGGAAATGGGAGGATATTACGATGGATTTTATCACCAAGCTTCTCCGGACGGCGCGAGGAGTAGATTCGATTTGGGTAATCGTGGATCGGTTGACCAAGAGCGCCTACTTTATTCCGATTCAGGAGAGTATCTTGGCCAAAACGTTGGCCGATATCTACATTAGGGAGATAGTGGCGCGACATGGGGTGCCAGTGTCAGTGATATCAGATCGAGATGTGCGGTTCACTTCCAGGTTTTGGAAGAGGTTTCATGATGAGTTGGGCACTCGTCTGCATTTTAGCACCGCCTTTCACCCACAGACGGATGGTCAGAGTGAGCGGACCATCCAGAATTTGGAGGATATGCTGCGGGCATGCGTGTTAGATTTCGGCGGTAGCTGGGATACCTATCTTCCCTTGGCTGAGTTCTCGTACAACAACAGCTACCACGCGAGTATTGACCGTCCCCCATTCGAGATGTTGTACGGTCGGAGGTACAGGACCCCGATATGCTGGGGTGAAGTTGGCCAGAGGGTTGTGGGGAGCACCGAGGTGGTGCTGAAGACGACCGAGAGGATCCAACAAGTTCGGAGCAGGCTTCAGACTGCACAGAGTCGGCAGAAAAGTTACGCCGACAAGCGTCGATCCGACCTGGAGTTCCAGGTCGGGGTTATGGTTCTCCTGAAGGTTTCGCCTTGGAAAGGCGTCATTCGATTCAGGAAGCGGGGCAAGTTGGGCCCGAGATTCATCGGACCGTTCAGGGTTGTGGTCTGGGTGGGCAAGGTGGCATATCGGCTGGATCTGCCAGCCGAGCTCAGCCAGATCCACAACACCTTCCATGTCTCCCAGCTGCGGAAGTGTCTCGTGGATGATTCAGCGGTGGTGCCATGCCATTAGAGGATACTCAGGTTGATGACAGCCTGAATTACATTGAGCGCCCAGTCGCATTCCTCGACCGGAAGTCAAAGGATCTAAGGAAAAAGAGGGTGGAGTTAGTGAAAGTTCAGTGGAAGCACCGAAAGGGGTCCGAGTGGACTTGGGAGTCGGTGGAAGAAATGATGGAGCATTACCCCGAGTTGTTTCAGGATCAAGCAGCAGACTTCGAGGACGAAGTCTAAAATAAGTGGGGGAGATTTGTAGCACCCGCTTTCTGGTACGTAAAATTTATCTTAGTGTTCTTCATTTTTAGCCTTGGACTCGGCGAGTTGCAGGTCTGACTCGCCGAGTAGGGATGGGATCCGGAACACGTTTAAGTTGGCGACTCGGTGAGTCACAGCTGTCTGTTGAAACCCTAAATTGCAAGGGTTTTCACCCTATTTAAACCCTCATTTCCGCCCCAAGCTCGCCCCCATTCATCCTCAGAGCTCCCAACATCGTTTTGCCCTCATTCCTTGTGAGATTAAAGTGTTTTTGTGTGTTCTTGAAGTTTTTGGAGGAGGAAGAAGTGTAGATCAAGAAGAGGAGAAGGAGGCCAAGCATCTTTGTGACATCTCAACATTTTCCTTGAGGTATAGCTTGTTTCCCCTCTGTTTTCAAGTTTCTAGTCTCTATTAGCTTCATGAAAGTCCCTCTTTAGCCATTCCCCAAGCTTGTTTATGCATTGTGGGTTGTATTAAGTTGTTAGCCTTTAGATCTAGGCACTATTTAGTCCCTGTAGCTTGGATCTACTGCCTTTATGGAGTCATATTGCATGAAAGTCCTAGATCTACCCCTTTTGGTACACTTTGATCCCTAAAACCTTTATTGGTGATTATTTACACGTAAAGTTGGAAACTTTACATGTTATTCATGCCCTAGAAACCCAGATCTATGAATGGCATGAGTTGGATTCAAGCATAATCGCGTGTTTAGTTTTTGCATGAGGCCGACTCGGCGAGTCGTTTATCTGACTCGGCGAGTCGAGTTGCGAGTCCCCGAGTTTCCCCCTTGTTGCATTTCCGGGTTGGGAGTGATGAGTCATTGGGTGTGACTCAGTGGGTCGGAAGCTAGACTCACTCATGAAGTCACTCGGCGAGTCAATGCCATGACTCGGCGAGTTCAAGGCAATCTTCTTGTCTCAAGAACAACTCGGCGAGTTGTTCATACAACTCGGCGAGTCACAGTTTAGAGTGTTCTTCGGATGAAGATGAACTCGGCGAGTTGTTCATAGGACTCGGCTAGTAGGATGAAGGACCATTGGACTTGGGTATAGAAGGAAAACTCGTCGACTCAACTCTAAACTCGACGAGTAGAGACGGATCTATGGTCAGACTAAGGGAAAGGGACTCGGGGAGTTGGCAAGCCAACTCGACGAGTCTGGTCAACTGGCAGTTGATTGTGACTTGACTTGTTAAGGGTAAATGGTCAATTTACCCTGAAGGCGGTTAGCAGTATTTGACTGAGTTTTTGTGGGAATTATAGCCGGAGGAGTTCCGGAGCGGCAGCAGCAGCAGGCAGTCAATTCCCACACCGATCAGCAACTACTTTGAGGTGAGTTTCCTTCCAGTAGGAACGGGTCTAAGGCACCAAGGTCAGCCCGTATAGACGGGATGTTAGTACGAGAGTGTGGTCCGAGCCCATATATATTAGTTGAGTTGATTATGATATGTGCCAGTATGATAGAGTTGTCTATACTTGTTGTCTGTGTGATACTTGCATATTATGGGTTAGCGGCTGAGTGTGGGCAAGGCCCATATCTCTCCGAGAGTGGAGTGTGGGCAAGGCCCGTACCTCCCAGATAGTGGAGTGTGGGTGAGGCCCATACCTCTCCGCTAGCGGAGTGTGGGCAAGGCTCGTATATTCATGAGTGTGGGCAAGGCCCGTATCTTCTAGCTGTATGTTGTATGCTTGCATGGTTTGAGGTGTTATGGAGGAACTCACTAAGCTTCGTGCTTACAGTTTTCAGTTTTGGTTTCGGGTACCTCTTCGTCGAAGGGGAAGGAGCTGGCGCAGTAGCGGTACATCACACACACACACACCTGCTTATATTCTGCATTATGACATCTATTTGGGAGATTGTACTCTGACATTTTGTGATTGTGACAATGTTTTCTGACATGCAACATCTTTTGTGAAATGAAATGGTTGTTGAATTTCTAAATGTTTTGCTAAGTGCATGTTCAAAAACGAAATTTTTGGCTCGTATTTTTAGGACGTTACAGAATATGTCGTTAGTGCTCTCTTGCTTCCCATTAGCCATCTCAACAATGAATGTTTCATTTTGTGGTTGCGGTTTTTGTTTGAGTAGATATTTAAGTTTATGGCTTACAGAGCTGCACTCAACATCACTATCAAAAAGCATGCATGCATAAGAGTAATCGAGAAGGAACGTACCCGTGACTACTGTGGGATCCGCTATTGCCTCCTCCTGACCCATTGCTAGCACCCTTCCTGCACTGCCCGTATTCCTTGCTTTCAGGCAATTCTTCTTGTAGTGCCCCGTTTCACCATACCCATAGCAAGCTTGGCTGACTCCCCTGCTAGGGGAGTCACATGCTACATGGTTTAAAGAATCTTAGGCTAACTCACATGCTACATGGTTTAAATAATCTTAAGCTAAGGGGTTTGCTCCTACTACACATCTGTTGTTTGATTCTAAACGTTGTGGGATTCAATCTTTTAGCCTAAGATTGTTTAAAGTGTGGGGCATGTGATTGTATTCATGCGATAGTCGCCTGACACCAATAGAGAGTCACATGGTAATTAGTGGTATGGTGAATAGTATGTGCTCAGCCGGCTAGTCGCATTATTAGATGAACGTGTGGTGGTTTCCTTAGATGGGGATCAATTCGTAGTAGGTTAGCGCTAGGAATGATCAGCCACTCTTGATAGAGTGGGAGCAGGGCGAAGGTGAACTGTGGTGTTGGGAGTTTGAGTTTGAGGATTTCCTAAGAGGATCCGTCAGATTTTATTACATTGTAGTGCCAATCGGCTCCTCTGCACGAAGGCTGCTTTCTTTGTGCTTTGTGGAGCTCATGAGTGATGTGAGTTATATATTAGATGATATGTCAAGTCACATGTGAGAAAGGTTGGATACTCTCAGAGTGACAAATTTGACCCTATTGTGTAGCTCTTGTCTGAGTCCAACCGTTGTAGGGATGAGTCTGTTACTCGAAGGATTATCTGAGCTTTGTTGCATGTGATTATATTCATGGAATAGCTAATTGACATTGTCAGAAGTTCTTCAGCAACTGATGGTAGAGAAGTGTGGAACCTTAGGATAGGGAGTATTCTAATGCAGTTGTGTTGTTAAGTAGGTTTCAGGAATATTTTGTGACTAGGTCTTAGAGGACCGAAGATGATTCTTGAGGAAAGTACGGATACGTCTGGAAGGTAGTATTGGGCCCGTACTACTGGAAACACATGATCCATACTCGATTCAAGGAAGATTTTGGGGATTCTAAGGATTTTTCATAAAAGATAGGATGGTTGGATACCATGGTTCGAGGTAGTGGTTCCGTATATGTCGCTCTTTTGGCTTCGGCTGCTCAGTTGAGGATAGGTTTTGTGTTTGTTCAAGCCCCTATGGCGATATTGATGTGGGTTGAGTGGTTCAGAATCATCTAGGTATGTTGGTTGGAAGTCTAGAGGGTTTTCTTAAAGGTCGTGCCTCGAACCTTGAGACACGAAGAGGAAGTCGTTGATATGATTGACTTGGAGATTGCATCTGGGATTTAAGTGACAGATTGTCAGATTAGATTGTCATTATTGGTGGAAAGGATCTTGCCCTTTAGATTTCTGAGTTCGAAGGAGTGGCCAAGCTTGTGACCCCCCAAGTTAGGTTGGATTCTCAGCTTTGAGGTCTATTGGTCGCGGTGGTTGGTAGATGTATGTCAGTGCCAGTGAGCGTACGTGGTTTGATGAGGCACAAGTACCTTAGCGATTTTGAGCAAGGGTCGTTTTCTTAGGATATGGGAAAGTCGGGTGCCAGATTATCGGCTGGGTTGCAAGAAAGGGGTGTATGTTTGGATTGTAAATATACAGTTACCTACACTTTGTTAGTTGTTATTTTTTGAAATTTAGAGCTTTCAGCTGAAATTCAGTTTTCTCTTAGGGTTATTTTGATCTGAAATTTAGTTGTTATTTTGAGGACCATTATGTGGATGATATTAATTTCCGGGTTAAGTATGGTTGTACCTGGTTGGGCTGTTTGGGTTATGTTTTGGTTTCACTAGTAGTGGGTGTTGTTTCGAGTTCTAAGTGGTGGAGAATTAGTATTATCAGGTTGAGTGTCAGTCATTGAGGGTTCTGTCAGTTTGCTGTTTGGTTTGTTGCTTTCAGATTTGTTGGGTAGAAGTTAATTAGTGAACACTCCTGTGCAGTTTGGTTGGCTGTTTGGTTTGCTGCTTTCAGATTTGTTGGGTAGAAGTCTTTCAGTGGGAATTCTCTGAAGGATTCAAGTGGTGACAGTTTAGAGCAAGAAATGCATCACCTACCCGCCTGTGCAGTGTTTTTGTGTTCCCTTGGTCCCTGGGTATGTTTACCCTCAATGGTGAAGTGGAATTCTAAATCATAGCAAACTCAGATTTTGGTACCCTGTAGGATCATCTTGGAGGACTTCTCGAGCTAGTGGTGTAATAATGGAATCCATTCAGTCTGAAACAAGTATGGGGTGTTGGTTCACCGATCATGAGGATATTTTTTGTTTTGAGTATGGTGGACTTTTCGATTATCTCTAGTGTTTCTTTTCTCTTTAGATGAGATTATTGGTTCTTAAACATGTGTATGGGGGTGCTCCTTGTGAGCTAGGCTAGAGGGCATTGGGGCTTTTGGTTCGAATTATGTGCATGGTTCTATTGGGTTTTAGCTTCCGATTTGGATCATGAGTACAACCGTTATCCTATCCGCGGATCGTGTGCGACTTTGTTTTCATGAAGTCTTGCTTGGTAGCTGTATTTGTTGTGCTTACTTGGCTTTGTAAAGGATTTGCTTAGGTCCCTTCAAAGTAATGGAAGGTGGGCATATCCAGGCCCAGAGTGTTGGGTGAATGATGCGATGACTACAATGTCGGTGGGTTATCGGGAGGATTCCAGTCCTAGGATGTGGGCCTACTGATCATGATGGTTTATATCTTTTACTTGTAGTGCTTTTGGTGTAGATGCACTGACGGGGGTTTGGGCGAGTCGTAAATCTATTGGTTGGATAAGGGAAACCATAAGGATTGAGTGAAGTATCAGTCAGGTATCATAAAGTCTCGGTAGGTTGTATGGAATATAATTTCAGTGTTTTGCAAGTTGATGTTAGATTTGTAATTCTCAACTTGTAAATTTCTTATGCAGTTGTAAGTCATGAAGTTCTTGGTGATTATATCGAGTGGATGCCCAGGTGGGGGTTCACTGGATCTGGTAAGGGTTGGATGTATCACATAAGATCATGGTTTGATTGTCGTTGCTCGTCAAAGTAGTGGTTGGTAATAGCATATCAAAGAGTCAAGGGTTGTTAAGATTTTGAGTTCATCATATGGGTTAGTTTTGGGTTATGTTCGCGGTCGGTCTGTTTCGACAATCATTCGTCTTGGTTCTGGTAATGCCCCAGTTAGGGTCTGGGGGTAGATTCAAATGGATATTAATCAGTTTTAGTGAAGGTTCAATGAGGAGGTATCATGGGTAGTCATTTTCGAGCAGGCTTTTTGTGGAAACTTGTGTTGGGAATCGCGAGTGGGTTCGTGCATGGTCCGTATCCAGGGCGGAGGGGGTTAAGAAACCTGATCATGATGGTTTATTTCTTTTACTTCTAGTGCTTTTGGTGTGGATGCATTGACGGGGGTCCGGGCGAGTCGTAAATCTATTGGTTGGATAAGGGAAACCGTAAGGATTGAGTGAAGTATCAGTCAGGTATCAGAAAGTCTCAGTAGGTTGTATGGAATATAATTTCAGTGTTTTGCAAGTTGATGTTATATTTGTAATTCTTAACTTGTAAATTTCTTATGCAGTTGTAAGTCATGAAGTTCTTGGTGATTATATCGAGTGGATGCCCAGGTGGGGGTTCACTGGAGCCGGTAAGGGTTGGATGCATCGCATAAGATCATGGTTTGATTGTCGTTGCTCGTCAAAGTAGTGGTTGGTAATAGCATATCAAAGAGTCAAGGGTTATTAAGATTTTGGGTTCATCATATGGTTTAGTTTTGGGTTAAGTTCGCGGTCAGTCTGTTTCAAGGATCATTCGTCTTGGTTCTGGTAATGCCCCAGTTAGGGTCTGGGGGTAGATTCAAATGGATATTCATTTGTTTTTGTGAAGGTTCCATGAGGAGGTATCATGGGTAGTCATTTTCGAGCAGGCTTTTGGTGGAAACTCGTGTTGGGAATCGCGAGTGGGTCCGTGCATGGTCTGTATCCAGGGCAGAGGGGGTTAAGAGTTTAGATTATGTGTATGCACTCAAGGATGGCTCCATCCTATGAATGAAGGGCAAGTGTTGAGGTTTTGGGCTCTTACCAGCAATGTATCAGCCCAACAGTAAAGGAAGTCTCTATTTTATATCTCTTGTGTGTTTATGGAATTGTTATCACCAAAGGTTGAATATATTTTTCGATGGATAAGTGTCATGGAAATCTTAGATGTTATTTTGTTGGGACTCAAAACTTTGAAGGATTACTATGGAGATGATGTCCATTTTCAAGATATGTTTGAAAAGTGTGCAGGTGGCGCCAATGACGAGTTCATGTTGTAAGATGGGTTCCGCTTCAAAGGTAATTGTCTTTGTGTTCCGAAACTTGCAATCTGTGAGCTACTTTTTCGTGAGGCTCATGGTGGAGGATTGGATGGCCACTTTAGAGTTGATAAGACATTGGAGGTGTCGAAAGGAGCATTTCTTTTGGCTATTTTAGATGGCTAAAAGTTCCTTCAAGCCTGGGTTGTACTCGCTATTTCTAGTTCCTGTTCATCCTCGGGAAGATGTGTCCATGGATTTTTTATTGCCATGCCTAACACTAAAAGGGGTAAAGGTGCTATCATGTGATGGTGAACATATTTTTCAAGATGGTGCATTTTGTTGCTTGCCACAAGAATAATGACCCAAGCAATGCTGCCGATTTGTACTTCAAGGAGATTGTATGATTGCATGGAATCCAAAAAACCATCGTTTCAGATCGGGACTCTAAGTTTTTGAGTTAATTCTGGAACACACTTTGGAGGAAGGTAGGGATGAAACTGTTGCTTAGCGCATCACATCACCCACAAGCTAATGATTAAACTAAAGTTACCAATAGGACCATAGGTATGCGGCTGTGAGGGTTGGTGAGAAAATGTGTATGTTGAATTTTTGTACAATCGTTTTCCTATTTTCGCTATTGCTTATTCTCCATTTGAGGTTGTTTATGGTGTTAATCAATACATTCCAGTAGACTTAATCATGTTTCCAAAGGAAGAGTTGGTTTACAAGGATGTTGAAGCAAAACCGAAGTCTATAATGAAGTTACACCAACAAGTTTGTGATCACATTGTGGCGGTTAACTCAACTTACCAATAGAAGTCCAACAAAAACATGAAGCCTCCACTGTTTCTTGAAGGTGATTTGGTGTGGATGCATTTGAGAAAGGAATGATTCCCAAGCAAGCACAAAAACAAGTTGATTCCAAGAGTTGAAGGTCTTTACAAAGCGGTGAAACGTGTGTGTGATAATGCTTATAAGGTTGAAATTCCAGGAGAATATCTTGTCCATGCAACGTTTAACATTGGAGATTTTTCATCGTATCTTACTGAATTGAGGTTAATTCCTTTCAAAGGGGGGATGCGTCAAATTTCAATATGGGTGTAATTGGTTGCGACGAGTTGTGACTGGATGAGAATGATTGCAAGACGTCGCAATCGCATTTGATCAGTACAATTGGTTGTGATCCTCAGAATGTGTTGCAATGTGATTCATGGAATGTGTTGCAATGCGATTCTTGAAATTCTATCGGATGCGAACAACCTCAAAAGACAACATACTCTTATGCACTCGAATCCGAACGAAGCATGCTTATTGTTGGATACAAAAGTAACTTGTTGGGATCAACGGCAGATGGGGTTTACATGGTAACATACATGGACTAAGGGTAGGAGCTTCTATTTACTAGTTTGCATATTTCACCGTAATTTTAGTTTCCAATAAGCCTATAGAGATAGTTTCTTCTAGTAGTGTAACGCCCCGATTCTGGTATGTTATTAAATATTCTTATTTCTTCAAGTTTCAAGAGGGACTCGACGAGTCAGTGGCCCGACTCGGCGAGTCCATATCCTGGACTCGGCGAGTCCATCGGTCTGAATGAAACCCTAAATCCCTGGGTTTTGCACCCTATTTAAACCATGTCATGAGCCCCAACCTCGTCCCCTTCACCCTCAGAGCATCATTTAGCAAACCCTAACCTTTCCTTGAGCATTTTGAGCATTTATTGTGTGATTCTTGAAGTTTTGGAAGAGAAGAAGGAAGCTAGATCCAAGGGAGTAGAAGGAGATCCAAGAACTTGCATCTATTGCAGAGTTATTGAGGTAAAAATCCGATTCCCTTGGTTTCTATGTTTGATTCTCCATTATTGGATCACATTTAGACCATTTAATCCATTCCTTAGCTTATTTATGGTAGAGAGATCACATTGGGGTGATTGGCCTTCGGTTCTAGCCATGTTTTAGTCCCTAAGTCGTGGATCTAACACCTTTATGAAGCCATTTTGCTTGAAAGCCATATATCTACTCCTTTAAGTGTGTTTTTAGCCTTTAAATCCCTTTTCATGCATATGTACACGTAAAGTTGGAAACTTTACGTGGTAACTAAGCTTTATGAACCTAGATCTATAAGTTGTATGCATTAGATTTGAGCAGAATCATCGGAGTAGTGTTGCATGCAACCGACTCGGCGAGTTGTTCTTCAGACTCGGTGAGTCGAGTCGCGAGTCCCCAATTTCTTCCCCTTTTATGTGTCATGCCGAGTGGAATCAGTGAGTCGGAGACCAGACTCATTCATGAAGGGACTCAGCGAGTCAATGCCCTGACTCGCCGAGTCCAAGGCAATCTTCATACCTCAAGAATAGACTCGATGAGTTGTTCAAACAACTTGGCGAGTCACAACCAGAGTGTTCATGTGCTGAAGGAGGACTCGGCGAGATGTTCATACAACTCGGCGAGTCGGATGCAGATTGACTGAATGTTAGTATCGAAGAGGAACTCGTTGAGTCTATGCCAAACTCGACGAGTAATAGCGAGCAGTAGCAAGAAAGTGAGAGTAAGGACTCGACGAGTTGGTAACCCAACTCGACGAGTCAGGTCAACTGAATGTTGACTCTCACCAATACGTTGACTTTGAGCATTGGTAAAATAGTCATTTTACCCTCAGTATAGTTATCAGTGATTGATTGAGTGTAGTTATGGAAATTGTAGTCGGGGAGATACCGGAGCAGCAGAAGACAGTTTCCCGAGCAGTTCTTTCAGCAGCCAGATTACGAGGTGAGTTTCCTTCCAGTAGGAAGGCGTCGACGGCCACAATGCCGGCCCGATTAGCTAGCAGTAGTTTCCAGACTTCGGTCTGATGCAGCAGATAGTGTGTTTGATGCCTTTGTGGATCAGACAGGATTTATGTGTTATGTGTTGTGGGCTACGGCCTGATGCAGTATGCAGTATATCTATTTATGCTAGATGATATGTGTTATGCTAGTTGATACGTGTTTATGCTATGCTATGATCATTCAGTTCTAGACTTTGGTCCGATGCAGTTAGTTTCGGACTTCGGTCCGATCCAGTTAGTTCCGCACTTCGATCCGATGCAGCTAGTTCCGGACTCCGGTCTGATGCAGGGGACAAGGTCCCAGTCAGTTCCGGAATTCGGTCCGATGTAGTGGGCAAGGCCCAGTATGTGATTTATATGTATTGTATGGTATGTGGTAGTTTGGGGGAGCTCACTAAGCGTCGTGCTTACAGTTTTAGTTTTGGTTTCAGGTACTTCCGCAAGTAAAGGGAAGAGCTCGAGATGATGGCATCGCACATACCACAACTTCAGTTTTTGTCCTGGGAGTTTGTTTTGATACTTAGTTTGATTTTATATAGTTTTTTCACGACATTTTATTATGGTTGCAGATATTTGACGTATGGTTTTATGATATGACATTCAGTATATGATTTTTATTATTATTAAAACAAAAATTTTTGGGTCGTATTTTGGGATGTTATAAGTGGTATCAGAGCCTTGGTTTGAGGGATTCGGATACACTCTTGGGCGTGTCTGAACTCAAACTAAGGAAACGGTAAAAGGTTTTAAAAGAAAAGCATTTTGAAAAAGAACTTAGAAAGAAAAGAGTTTTGATAAAGAGAAAAGGGTGCGGTGCATGCGATCAGCCAAGCTCAAGTAAGTACTCCCAAATTACTCATACAAGTTTATATTATGATTATCTGTTTTAGTTTCAGTAGAACAACATGCTAGTATTAGACTAAGGATCTAGGAGGATGCCTTATGTGTCTGCTTTATGTATTTCAGCTTTATGAGAATTGCATGCTAGTATTGAGTAGACAGCAGTTGGATAGCCTTTTTAGGTTATGCCTGATAGCATGAGCTTAGCATAGTCTGCTAGTACAGTTTCTCATTATGAGGATATAATTGCTTGAGTAGTTTTCTATGTCCGAATGTTGTTTGCTTCGTGCTTTGTGGGACTCTGAGTGAGGGAAGTTAGCCATTAGGTGAATATGCCACATCACATATGAACAAGGTTGAATAATATATCAGAGTGTTGGAGTTGTCCCAGCTGCGCAACTCTTGTTTGAGTCTAACCGTTGTGGGGACGAGTCTCTTACTCAAAGGATTATCTGAGCCTCGCCACATTTGATGGTATTTAGGTAATGGTTAATTGGCATTACAAGGAGGCCTTCAGCAGCTGAGGACTGTTTGAGTCAGAGATTTCCCTAGGGAAAGCCAAGGATGAGAGTAGTAGAGATCAACAGCAGTAGTAGTGGCTTGGTGGAGTCGAGGCAGTTCTTGAGGAAAGTATGGATAGATGTGGAAAGTAGTAGGAGCCCTCACTACTAGAAGCAGAGGATCTGTACTTGAATCAAGGAAGGCTGAGATGAGATTGAAAATCCGGTAGTAGTAATGATCCCTCGAGTCATATCAGTGCTCTGACGTTTATTGTGATGTGTTTTTAGAATGGTGGTTTGACGCCCTAGACCAGCATGCAGTAGTTTAGGTGTCGGAGAGGGATCGGGATCAGGCTCGGGAGCCGAGAAGTTGGATGATCAGACTAGAGAGTTCTTCACTTCAGAGGTTACTCGCATCATTCTTGAGCAGACTCAAGTGATCTTTGGTTCGATCAAGGAGGGTATACTAGAGTTGATGGAGGAGAAGCTAGGCACCTTTCGTGCTGATGTGGCGGCCATGATGGGGTCGCACACGCTTACTTTCAGGGAGTTCTGGGCATGTGGAGCTCCAGATTAGCACGGGGTGCGGGACCCCACATCGAGTACCAGATGGTTGGCGGACATGGCCAACGCATTCTGCACAACTAGGTGTCCCGAGGGGGACAAGGTCAGATTGGCATCCTCTCTTCTGAAGGATAGGGCACGGGTTTGGTGGGAGGAGGTTGGTCATGCCATCAGGAATGACGCAGCTTTGGAAGCCATGACCTGGGCGGACTTTACCACCAGGTTCAGAGCTGAGTTCACACCCGTTATCGAGGTGCAGCAGTTACCACGTGAGTTCCAGGATTTGACCCAGACTACAGAGACAGTGGCAGAAATTACCGCCGAGTTTAGGGAGAGGGCACTTCTCGTTCCTCAATACGCAGCTGATGAGGCGATGAAGAAGGCCCGTTATCATGAGATGCTGCGGAGTGATATCCACCAGTTTGTGAGCCGGTGCAGCTGTAAAACGCTAGATGACATGATTGCTAGGGCGAGAGAGAGAGAGAGAGAGAGAGAGAGAGAGTGAGAGATTGACCTTGAGATGGAGAGGAAGAGGAAGCCGGAGGAGGCTTCAAGTACAGGGAGTTCGGGCAAAAAGCCCAAGGTTTCAGATCATAGATCCAGGAGTCAGCAGAGCCACAGTCTATGTGGCAAGTGTGGGAGATTGCATGACAGGGTGTGCAAGGTAGGGAGTTCCGGCTGCTACAAGTGCGGCCGGACTGGGCACATGAGCAAAGATTGTACAGCCACTACCACCGCCATTCCGGCGTCAGAACTGATTTGCTTTCAGTACAATCAGAGGGGACATAAAATGTCCCAGTGTCTGAGTTTAGTAGCTACAGGGAAGGTGTCGGCACCTGCCCCTGCTACATTGAGGATTACAGATGGCCGACAGGGTCTAGTTGAGACGCCGGTGGCGAAGAGTAGGGCTTTTCAGCTGACAGTAGAGGAGGCGCGAGCGACTCCTGATGTGGTGATGGGTATGTATTTCTCCCTTATCTCTGCATTTATTATTGATTGTTTCTTATGGTTATATGTTTTGTATAGGGTCGATCTCAGTGAACGGCATTTCACCTACAATATTGTTTGATTCGGGGGCAACCCGACCATTCGTCTCTCTTGCGCTTAGCAAGAGGTTTAGCAGAGCTCCAGGGGAGCTAGATTGTCCACTTGAGGTTGAGATAGCAGCTGATAGGACCGTTAGGGTTGCAAGGGTACACAGAGGATGTTCTCTACAGTTATTCGATGAGCAGTTTTCGATGGACTTGGTCCCTATTCCCCTGCGAGGGAATAAGGTTATAGTAGGAATGAATTGGCTGAGCCCCAATGGGGCGGCGATAGATTGTGACCTACACTTAGTGAGGGTTCGCACTCCCAGTGGGGGAGATTTAGTAATTCAGGGCGAGAGGCCACAGCGCGGACTAGTTCTATGTTCAGCGGCGAGAGCGAGGCGCTATTCTCAGCAGGGTTGCATCGGTTATGTTGCCTATGTTTTAGATGCCCGGGAGAAGGGCATGATGATAGTTGAAGATGTTCTGGTAGTGCGAGACTACCGGGATGTATTTCCAGAGGATTTGCCTGGAATACCTCACGAGAGGTAGGTCGAGTTCGGGATTGACCTAATCCCTGGTGCGGCTCGAATAGCCAAGGCACCGTATAGGTTGGCTCCCCCAGAGATGCAGGAGTTATCTACAGAGCTGCAAGAGCTGCTAGAAAAGGGTTTTATCTGGCCGAGCAGTTCGCCCTGGGGTGCACCGATTTTGTTTGTAAAGCAAAAGGACGGGTCGCACCATATGTGTATAGATTATCGGGAGCTGAATAAGGTAACGGTGAAGAACCGTTACCCACTTCTGAGGATACATGATTTGTTTGATCAGCTGCAGGGAGCGTCTTGGTTTTCCAAGATCGATTTACGCTCCGGGTATCATTAGATGTGAGTCAGAGGCGGGGATGTGTAGAAGACTACTTTCAGGACCAACTACGATCATTATGAGGTCGTGGTGATGCCATTTGGGCTCACCAACGCCCTAGCCGCGTTCTTGGATCTCATGAACCGCATGTGCAGGACGATGTTGGATCGGTATGTGATAGTATTTATTGATGACATCTTGGTTTATTCCAAGACTCAGGAGCAGCACGAGGAGCACCTGAGAGAGGTTCTGAAGATTTTGAGGAAGGAGAAACTTTTCGCAAATTCTCCAAGTGCGAGTTCTGGTTGTGCGAGGTGCAGTTCCTTGGACACCTCGTCAACCAGAAGGGTATTTTAGTAGATCCGGCCAAGATAGAGGCCGTGATGCAGTGGGAGGTCCCGAAGTCTCCATCCGAGATTCGGATCATCCTAGGTTTGGAAGGGTATTACAGGAGATTCATCCAGGATTTCTCCAAGATAGTAGTACCGCTCACCCGACTGACCAAGAAGTCGGTGGCGTTTCGTTGGGGGCCTGAGCAGCAGGTAGCATTTGCACCCTCAGGCAGAGATTGTGTGAGGCACTGATTCTTACCTTGCCGGAAGGAATAGAAAATTTTGTAGTGTACTCTGATGCCTCGATCACAGGAATGGGAGCAGTGTTGATGCAGCGAGGCCGTGTGATAGCTTACGCCTCGAGACAGTTGAAGCCTCACGAGGCTAACTATCCTAATTTTGATTTAGAGTTGGGGGCAGTGGTGTTTTGCCTCAAGATTTGGAGACATTACCTCTATGGGGTCAGTTGTACCATTTACATGGATCAGAAGAGTCTGAGGTACCTCATGGATCAGCCGAATCTGACATTGAGGCAGACGCGATGGTTGGATGTGTTGAAGGATTATGACTGTGAGATCCTTTATCACCCAGGGAAGGCCAATGTTGTGGCCGACGCCCTGAGACGCAAGGCAGCAGCGGCCCCGATCAGAGATATTTGTTTGAGGATGACAATGATTACTCCATTGTTGGAGCAAATCAAAGTGGCGCAGGTCGAGGGCCTCAAGGAGGAGAGACAGAAGTGTGAGAGGATTGTGGTCCGAGTAGCTTCTTTTGCCTACGACAACCGAGGATTGTTGACCCTTCATGGGAGAGTATGGGTACCGTACTGGGGCGGAGTACAACAGGTGTTGATGGATGAGGCTCATAAGTCTTGATTTTCCATCCATCTAGGGGCAACGAAGATGTATAGGGATGTTCGACCCGACTATTGGTGGCCCTGCATGAAGCGGGATGCGCCTGGTATGTGGAGAGATGCCTGACCTGCAGGAAGGTTAAGGCGGAGCACCAGAGGCCTCACGGCAAGATGCAGCCGTTGGACATTCCAGTGTGGAAATGGGAGGATATCACTATGGATTTTATCACTAAGATTTCCAAGACCACACGTGGAGTGGATTCGATTTGGGTTATAGTGGATCGGTTGACGAAGAGTGCTCATTTTATACCGATCCAGGAGAGCATATCGGCTGAGAAGCTAGCCGATATATATGTGTGAGAGGTTGTGGCACGACATGGAGTGCCTGTATCAGTGGTGTTAGACAGAGATGTCCGTTTTACTTCCAGATGGGTACTCGTCTCTATTTAAGCACCACTTTCCACCCTCAAACGGACTAGCAGAGCGAGAGGACGATTCAGACTCTTGAGGACATTCTCCGGGCATGCGTCTTAGATTTCAGTGGCAGCTGGGATACGTATCTTCCATTTGCAGAATTCTCATTTAACAACAATTATCATGCGAGTATTGACCGCCCTCCTTTCGAGATGCTTTATGGGAGGAAGTGCAGGACCCCGATTTGTTGGTGCGAGGTCGGTCAGCGCATCATTGGGAGCACCGAAGTGGTGCTCAAGACGATAAAGTTGATCCAACAGGTTCGTAGTAGACTACAGACTGCGCAGTGTCGGCAGAAGAGTTACGCCGATAGGAGGCATTCATACTTGGAGTTTTAGGTGGGCGACATGGTCCTCCTGAAAGTATCACCCTGGAAGGGTGTCATCAGGTTTCGGAAGAGGGGCAAGCTGGGCATCAGGTTCATCGGTCCTTTTAGGGTTTTGGCCCGGGTGGGTCGGGTTGCTTCTCGGTTGGATCATCCGACAGAGCTTAGCCAGATCCACAACACTTTCCATGTTTCCCAATTGCGGAAGTGTTTGGTGGACGAGTCAGCAGTCATACCCTTAGAGGACATTCAGGTTGATGGTGGCCTGAAATATATTGAGAGACCGGTTGCGATCTTAGATCGAAAGACAAAGACCTTCAGGAACAAGGTCTTGAGGGAGGAAGAGGAGGACTTGAGGGAGCACTACCCAGAGTTATTTTCAGATGCAGCAGTAGCAGACTTCGAGCACAAAGTCTGAGACAAGTGGGGTAGAGTTGTAACGCCCCGATTCTGGTAAGTTATTTAATATTGTTATTTCTTCAAGTTTAAAGAGGGACTCGATGAGTCAGTGGCCCGACTCGTCGAGTAGAGACTGGATTTCGAGCACGTTTAAGTTGGCGACTCGGCGAGTCCATATCCTGGACTCGGCGAGTCCATCAGTCTGAATGAAACCCTAAATCCCCGGTTTTTGCACCCTATTTAAACCATGTTACGAGCCCCAACCTCCTCCCCTTCACCCTCAAAGCATCATTTAGAAAAACCTAACCTTTCCTTGAGCATTTTGAGCATTTATTGTGTGAATCTTGAAGTTTTGGAAGAGAAGAAAGAAGCTAGATCCAAGGGAGTAGAAGGAGATCCAAGATCTTGCATCTATTGCAGAGTTATTGAGGTAAAAATCGGATTCCCTTGGTTTCTATGTTTGATTCTCCATTATTGAATCACATTTAGACCATTTAATCAATTCCTTAGCTTATTTATGGTAGAGAGAGATGACATTGGGGTGACTGGCCTTCGGGTCTAGCCATGTTTCATTCCCTAAGTCGTGGATCTAACACCTTTATGAAGCCATTTTGCTTGAAAGCCCTATATCTACTCCTTTAAGTGTCTTTTTAGCCTTTAAATCCCTTTTCATGAATATGTACACGTAAAGTTGGAAACTTTAAGTGGTAACTAAGCTTTATGAACCCAGATGTATAAGTTGTATCCATTAGATTTGAGCAGAATCATCAGATTAGTGTTGCATGCAACCGACTCGGCGAGTTGTTCTTCAGACTCGGCGAGTTGAGTCGCGAGTCCCCGATTTCTTCCGCTTTTATGTGTCATGCCGATTGGAATCAGTTATTTATAGGTGGACTCAGTGAGTCGGAGACCAGACTCATTCATGAAGGGACTCGGCGAGTCAATTCCCTGACTCGGCGAGTCCAAGGCAATCTTCATACCTCACGAACAGACTCAATGAGTTGTTCAAACAACTCGGCGAGTCACAGCCAGAGTGTTCATGTGTTGAAGGAGGACTCAACGAGTTGTTCATACAACTCGACCAGTCGGATGCAGATTGACTGAGTGTTAGTATCGAAGAGGAACTCGTCGAGTCTATGCCAAACTCGACGAGTAGTAGGGAGCAGAAGCAAGAAAGTGAGAGGCTAGGGATCCTTAAAAATGTCATGATAGAATTTATTGATTATTCTGATTCTTGGTAGGCTAGGGATTTCTTAATGGTGCTATTTGGGACTAACATTGTTGTTGTTAGTAGTTTGGTGTATGCCTCATAGTTGTACATAATTACGATTTTATAGACTTAGAAGGCTTGATTTAGTCTTATTTCATGTTCATTGTATCGTTGTGGGTTTTAGTTAGACCTATTTACTCGAGTGACTTTGGGATTATGTATTATGTACTATTAGACCAACAATGACAATGGAGGTTCCTTGTGGCACAAGAGGGTGGCTGAGAGAGTTCTAGGATGAGGAAGTAGGATTTATTGCTCGAATCTTCAGAGTGTATGAGCATGTGATAGTATGCCTAGCTATAGTTGAGTTTAGTGACATATGATTAGGGCTGATTCTCGAGACAAATACGGATTAGGGATAATTCGATTTTTAACCCACTTCCTATATGTTTTCAGCATGGTGATGAGAAGAGGATCCAGTTCAGGAACAGGTGACCTAAGAGGCCGGGGATGAGTGATGATGTGATCTAGAATTTGATCTCCACTCAGGTGACCATATTAGTTGGAGAGGTGATTCTAGAGATCTTCAGTTTTATTAAGACGATATTCATTAACATATTGGACGAGCGATATGTCGTCGCCACTAAGTCTGCCGCTGCTACGACCGCTGCAACTATTGTTGTAGTAGAACCTTAGGGGGTGGATCGATGTAGTATTTGGAATTCAATAACATGAAGCCTCTGGAATTTGATGCGGTAAAGGAACTAATCATTCCCTCGTGGTGGATTTCCGAGTTGAGGGATGTTTCTATACGTGTTGTTGCCTAGAGAACCTAAAGGTTAGATTTTTGATAAAACTTCATCACTTGGGGACAACGGACAGGTGGAAGTTCGCAACCTATATATATATTTTTTCGAGTAGCGGGTCATAGTGACCTTGGAGCAGTTCTCGAAGATGTTTTGGACCGAGTATATCCCACTGATATATATATATATATATATATATATATATATATATATAGATATAGAGAGAGAGAGAGAGAGAGTTCGTAACTATGTATATATTTATATTCATGTTGTTTAAATTTGCATGTGTATGTTCATGTTTTTGTATATGCATATTTCTATTGAATTCTTTGATTTATTTAGTGTTATTTGACTCATGTGCGAGTTCGTAATTTGTATTGATGTCATTCCGTTGGGGCTTTGATGTAGCTCTTAGGGAATTAGAGTTTACATTTTAGATCTCCGTCATAGACGAAAGAAAGGTTTTTGCTACAAGTGTCTTTCACGGTTGTGTTATGTAGATATTTAGGGTGCCTTTTCCAATCGATCTGGTCCCCATTCCGATGGCGGATGTTTTCATGATAACAGACATGGATTAGTTGAGCCAGTTTCGGGCTCTGGTCGACTATGAGTGATAGTTAGTGGTGGCGTCTAACCCAATTGGGGGAGAGTTGTCTATCTAAATCGAGGGTACCAGAGTTGATTTAGATTTCTATTCTGATGCGATAGTTAGGAGATATCTATAGTAGGGTTGTGCTAGATACCTTTCTTATGTGGTTGATACTAGAGAAGAGAAAAGCGTTTGATTTTTGATTTACCAGTAGACCAGGAGTCCCTAATGTCTTCCCGAAGGATTAGCCTGGTGCACCTTCGAAGAGGCATGTTGAGTTCATTGTTGTTTTGATCCCTGGGGATGCCCCTATTGCTAAGGTGGCATATTGCTTCGCACCTGCTGAGATACAAGATTTGTCCTTACATGATTAGGAGCTTTTGGGCAACGATTTTATTTGACAGAGTAGCTTACCCTGCAGAACATCGATTTCGTTTGTGAAGAAGAATGATGGTTCTCATCGTATGTGTATAGTCTAAATATACACTCTAGATATTTTATGACCTCTTCAATAAGTTTCAGGGTGCATATTGGTTTTCCAGACCAATTTGAGGTCAAGGTATCACTAGATGAGGGTCAGGTAGGATGACGTGGAGAAGATGGTCTTTAGAAATTGTTATGACCATTCTGAGTTCATGGTGATGCCATTTTTGCTCACAGATGCACGGAAAATTTTCATGGACCTAATGAACCAGATTTGTAGAAGATTGCTTGACCAGTCAGTTACTGTGTTTATTGATGATATATTGGTCTATTCCAAGACTAGAGAGTAGCATGATGAGCACTTGCGAGAGACTCTTGGAGTTTTATGGAAGGGGAGGTTGTATGTTATGTTTTCTAAAAGCGATATTTTTTTGCATGAGGCTTAATTTTTGGGACACCTCGTCAATCAGAACAAAATTTTGGTTGAAACAACCACAATTGTAACGACGTAATTTTTCAAAACAAATTTTCATTTTAAAATGTAACTTCATTCAAGACAAAACCATAAAAATCCAATGAAACATTATCATCATACAAAACATATCAACTCCCAAGATCAAAACATATCCAAATCCATCTGTGTGTGCACAAGTCAAGCCGGCGCCTTCCCGCGATCATCACTGGTAACTGAAATAGATTACACATAAACACTGTAAGCATAAAGCTTAGTGAGTTCCCCAAAATACCACATACCACACATACGCATTTCTAGGCTGAACTCTATGGGATCTTCCGATCCAGTTGTCTCAGGGGACTTCCGTCCCGGGTCCCGGTAGACCTTTCGGTTCTACCCGTATCGACCTTCCGGTCCGTACCCTCTTGACCTTCCATTCCTTACCATACATATCATACATAGCACATACATATCATATAACAACATATAACACATATATCATATCATACAAAACCATCCGGTCACACATAAGTACCCTTCCAGGTACAGTATAGTGAGAAGACTCACCTCGGGTATCTCGGATAGTGTCTCGCTCGCGTATACACTGATCTAGCCTCAGCCTAAAACATAACAATCATCTCAATTAATAACAATTCTCCCGGCTAGACTAGATTCTCACATGTTCTCTAAGAAGGCTAAAAGACCATTTTACCCTTCAATCAGTCCACTAGTCCAAATGTTGACCAAACACTAAAAGTCAACAAAGTCAACGGTCAAACTTTGACCAGACTCGTCGAGTGCACCAATGTGACTCGATGAGTCCATGCGTTTCCATCATAACCCTGACACTTACTTGACTCACTGAGTCAATGCCCCACTCTTCAACTCGTCAAGGATCGTGAATCGTTGGACAACCCGTCCCAACTCGTCGAGTCCGGCTCTTGACTCGGTGAGTTCAGTCGCGCACTCAAGTACCCTAAATCCCCTCTGACTCACCGAGTCATTCTCTCAACTCAGCGAGTCATCAACTTTGTGATCCTCGGGTAAACCCGCTCCTACTCGTCGAGTGTGTTCCTGGACTCGGCGAGTTCATGCCATGCTCATACCCGAGAGACTTCTTGAGGTCAGATCTGTTCCTCTAACCCTTAGATCTAACCTCCATAGCTCAATAATCACGTAAAGTCTCTATCTTGATGCACATACAACATCTATATGACCATATATGATGATTTAGCCCTAATTACTTCAACCCACGGTCCTAATCTTCATTGCTCTTCATAAAGCTTGATGAGTAAGGCTCTCTGGACCTCTATGGATCCAAATATAAAGCCTCCTCTCCATAAGGGACTATTTGGACATCAATTCCACCCAACAAAGGGCATAAGAAACCCTAAGTCTATATAAACAACATGAATCAGCAGATGGATCAAAATGGTACCTCTAATGTGATGATCTTAGCTTCAAATCCACATAATAGCAACCTTCTTTGCTTCCTCTTGGCTAGAACCTCCGTCTTCTTGCTAAACAACACCACAAAGGTGATGGGTTTTGAGCATTCCAACACTTCCTAAGTGTACATGCAACCCTAATAACCTTGAATATATGTTTTCTCTATATACATGCAAATTTCTTTTCAAGGTTATTTCCTAACTAGCATGGCATCGGGATTTCATAAAATAAAAAAACTAGTAGAAATACATACCTTGTTGTTGCTTGGATTCCTTCAAGACTTTGTGAGCCTAGCACCCCAAATGTTGTGCCTCAAATGCTTCACACAACACCACAAAACTTGGAATAACTTGAGAGAATACTCCTTACACTTTAAAAATCAGCTATGCCCTCACAAGAATACTCTAGGTTGCCGATTTTGCTAGTCAAAGGGTTCCTTTTATAGTGTTGTCACAATTAGGGCTTTCACATGAATACTCTTAATTGTTATGACTCTTCATTTCTCATGAACTATCCATGGAGCTCTATATGGTTATAACCAAACCCATAAACCATGGATCATTAATCCACCATAAAAGAATTGATGATTGTCATAATCAACCCTATATATTAATTAGTCTCATTTTGATCACCAAATTAATATTAGATTAACACTTTGTGACATCCCCAAAATCTCAGCCAGAAAAGACCGATTTCATTTATGCTTTTTAAAATAATTTAAGAGTAAATCCTTTTGATTTAAAAGTGTTGCGGAATTTGTTCCCAAAACAAAACATGATAAAATAATATTTATCAAATCATTTCATCAAGAGATGCATTTTCATTATATAATCAAAACTCGGGATTTCATGTTCCGATACAGACCATAAAACATAAACGATAACATTACAAGTCAGTCAACAAATATATACATATACAGACTTGTAAACAAAAAAACTCGATGATCCATCCATCTTATGCCCTTGTGCCACTTCCTTTAATACAAATAAAATTGAGTGGGTCAGGCTTGGGAGCCTGGTGAGCATATAGGGTTTTTAACCCACAATAAATTAATTATATTTAATTTCACCAACCAATCACTATCCCGATTACCCATTCCCGTTATCCTCAATTTACGTCCCTAAAATAACATCTATCTCAAGGGACCTAATCTAGGATTTTCATCGGGACGGACATTACTGCTAAGGGGTTTCCTCAACAATAGATGTCCTAAAGGCAACCATGAGGGGGATAGAGTACACCGGTGAACACATCGTTCACAACACCTATAGGTTATGAACCTGCTAGCGTTCCACTGGACTGTCTAGAAAGAGTCCGTGGTCGTTATCCATACTCCGCTGAATAACTAGATCAACAACAACAACATCGAGGCCTCTCATCTGTTTATTACACACCAACTATCTACCCATGTTCTACCCAACATATTAGTAGATAAAAATATATATTTTCATACATAGTTTAAAACCTGTATATCATTTTCATTCAATACATATTCCACATAAAAGATGAGGCACACCCACATAACACGTATTTCATAGAAAGTAAATCAGATCTATGAGATAAAAGAGAATGAATATACATTCACACATATAACAACAAAATTATACACATAAACAACAATATACTTAATACACTCAAACCATACTTGTATTGTTATCGTGTTTATGAAAGGTAGTATACACTCACTTGATCAGAAGATGATCAGAAAGCACTACGACTTGCAGAAGTAGTAATCCTCAGCAGATCTGGAAGATCTCTACAAAAATCGAACTTCTCGCGGGCAGAGCTTTGGCTCGGGAACCGCACTTCTCGGGATCTTTGGGATCTCGGGACTTGCTTCGGGGCTCGAGAATGATACCGGGGCTTCGGGGTATTTCTGGCACGCAAATCGAGGCAAAACGGGAGAGAAAAGAGAGAAAATAGCAAAAGAACTCGGCTGCCCTCGCATCCTATTTATAGGACGCTGGAGCCTCGGAGTACGCGGGGCGTACAGGTCCGAAATTGTCACTGCTTACGTATCTGAATACTTGAGTGCGAATGTCGACATCCCTCGGTGTACGCGAGGCGTACACGAGTACGCGGGGCGTACTTCGGATCAGATCGGTGACTCCTTCGGATAATCATCCGAATTAAAGATTAAATTTAAATACAAAATATTTAATAAACTTCGGAAATTCATATCTTCTTCATACGAACAACGTTTTCGACGTTCTTTATATCCACGCGAAGGTGAGACTACGCTCTACAACTTTCGTTTAGACTCCGTCCGCTAATTTTGAATTTATTTTTATTATTTATTTTTAATAGGTCGGGACAAAAAAACTTCGTTATAAATTCATAACTTCTTCGTTTGACGTCCGCTCTCGCCTAAATTTTTATCGCTTCGATACCAACAACGAGACCTTCGATCCTCGTTTAGATTGCTTCGGCTAAAAACCGCTCGATCTCAAATCGAGTATTTTAGGTTGCATACCGCTAAGTCGAAACTTCAGAAAATCGTAACTTCCTCATACGAAGTCAGATTTGGGCGTTCTTTATATATTCGGAAACCTCGTTTCAACTACTACAACATTAACCAAAGATATCAAGTTTATTTTACACTTTAATTTTGACGCTTATTTTTATTCTTAATTAATCAAACCACATAATTAAGCAATTAAACACAAAACACATAATACTCAAATAATACACTTCTATTATTTCAAAACGGGTTAGAAAGGTTAACCTAGACTATTACATTGCTAAAAATGGCAAGCCCGGAAACACAGGCGTTACAATTCTCTCCACCTTAGAATGATTCCGTCCTCGGAATCACACATCAACAAACAACTGCGGATAGCGACCCATCATGGCACTCTCCGTCTCCCAGGTGAGATTCGGCCCATTCGTGTGTTTCCATCGGACAAGCACTAACTCGACCATCTTGCGTCGCAACTTCTTAGTCTTTCGGTCAACAATTGCCTCTGGTTCTTCAATCAACCTTTTGTTCTCATCAATTCTCAATTCAGAAATTGGAATTATGTCGGGAACTTCTCCCGTGAACTTCCTCAAATAACACACATGAAAAGTGTTATGAATTCCATTCAGTTCTTCTGGTAGTTCGAGCTTGTAAGCTTGGTTCCCAATCCTCTAAAGAACTTTAAATGGTCCAATAAACCTTGGACTCAACTTTCCCCTTTTACCAAATCTTATAAGTCCCTTCCACGGCGAGACTTTAAGCAAAACTGAATCCCCAACCTCAAAAGTCATCGGTCTTCGCTTCTTGTCAGCATAGCTCTTTTGAAAATCCTGAGCTGCTAACATTCTTTCCCTAATTATTTTCAACTTTTCAGCAGTTTGATGGACTATCTCCGGTCCCATAAACTGCTTTTCCGTAGCCTCAAGCCAAGAAGACAGCGTACGACACTTCTGTCCATACAAAGCATGGTAAGGTGCCATTTTAATGCTCGAGTGGAAACTACTATTGTAGGAAAATTCTACCAAAGGTAAATGTTCATCCCAATCACCTAGGAATTCCAAGGTACATGCTCTCAGCATATCTTCAAGTGTTTGTATCGTTCTTTCACTTTGATCATCAGTCTGCGGATGGTAAGCTGTACTTAAACATAACTTGGTACCCAATTCCTCTTGTAGACTTTTCCAAAACCTCGAGGTGAAACAGCTATCACGATCCGACACAATCGTTAGCGGAACACCGTGAAGCCTCACAATTTCCTTCACGTAAGAATTTGCAAGCTTCTCCATAGACCATTTCTCCTTGGCTGATATGAAATGCGCACTCTTAGTGAATCGATCAACGACCACCCAAATCATGTCGTGACCATTCTTTGTTCTAGGCAGTTTAGTGACAAAATCCATAGCAACGTCTTCCCACTTACTGTGACAAACTGAAATTTCCATTCTGAACAAACGACACAAAGACAATAGAAGTAGAGCAGTTACAGTGAAAATTCAGACTTCGAGTATAAGTTTGGCAGCTTTCAGGATTTTACACCTAAGAAGTTATTAGGATAATGGATGCACTAGGGTTTTGTGCAACACTGTCATTCTAATACTCTAGGACATTAGAATTCATTCCGAGAATAGAAATATTTTCTGCCAAAAATCTCAGGACTATAAATAGAATTCTGAACCAAATTGGTTCATTAGTTGAATTCCAATTAGAGAAAAGCCAAATTCTCTCTCACGGATCTTCGGGTTTTCATCCCAAATCGTGAGTACACTTCTCTAGTTGTGTTATAATGCTTGTTTTATTCTTATTAACATAGATTGTATGTCAAATACATGAGATCCGGGAGTTTACCGCCCAAGAATGTTCTTGGGGAGTAAACTCCAAAATCAAGCTTAAAGGCCACCTAGTCCCATTTCCTTGTTAGACAACTAGTTAAGGATAATATGTATGTACATTTGAGACTAGAAATCAATCAAGAACACCTAGTTTTAGGAGTTTACGGCCCAAGAGATTCTTGGACCGTAAACACCAATTTCAAGGGCTTAAATGTGCCCTAATTATCCCAAAGGTTTAGGCTTCATTATAGACATGTACACTAATGTGTTTAGAACCTAGAAAACATAAGAAAAACACAAGTATTGAAGAGTTTACGGCCAAGAGTGGTTCTTGGGCCGTAAACTCCTATTAAGGGGTCAAAGGACACCCTAAATCCTTCCTTGAGCCAAGAAACAATTTGGGCATGTACCTAAATGTATTATGGACTAGCTAAAACACTTAGAACCCCATGAGTAAGGGAGTTTATAAGAAATGTTTAGTGTTTATGTACCTATATGTATTATGGGCCGTAAACTCCTATTAAGGGGTCAAAGGACACCCTAAATCATTTTGATTTATGCTTTAGTGTTTATCATTATTTGACAGAACACAATTGTATAAAATTATATTATTAAAGCAATGGATGATGTTGTTGCTTGTTTACTACTTTACATTATTGTTGATATTATACATGACGTCCTCCGCCCCAGAACATTTCCGCCGTTCTCGGTTTTGGGGTGTGACAGATTGGTATCAGAGCATTGTTTATAGTGAATTAAGTATATCAACCCATAAAAGATATACTAACTATAAATACATAAGGGATTAAAAATACTCTGACCTAGAGTTTATACTGTAAATAAAAAAATATTTAAGTAAGTATACGTGCTGCATTCATACTAAAATCAATGTCACTAGGACAATACAAAAGAATTACGATTGTTGGACAACACAAGTGGGCTTAGAGACATATGGTCAAAACTGGGAAGATATAGCCTGATCGCCTATATTATCCGAGGGTTGACTAGCATGTGCCTAAGTTTAATTGTGTGGTTGCAACAATGCTAAAATTTTACCAACCCTACCACAATGAGAACAATAGAACATAACATTAAAATTAAAATACTATAGGAGTATTTGGTGTTACTATAAGTACTTTATACTTGAGAATTAAAACGGGATCTTCATTAATAAGTTGATAGTTGCTAAGTGGATACACTAAAGCCACATGTAATTAGGATGTTATAGACTTGGAATTTGTGGAAATTTTGCCTTACCCCTATTCTGTGTGAATTTGGAATTAAGGTCATTTATTCGAAGGTTTATCCTATTTAGATTACACATAGCTGGTATGCACTTCACAAATAGCGATGTAACTAATGAAGTTTTTCTAAATAATTGTCTAGATAGTACATCTAATAATTATTCTCTTACCCTAAATTCTCGCATAGAAAACATAGCTAGACTCCATCCCCTCAGCAACCAGTATCTTCCAAACGAAGTCATAGCTGGGTGGTTTGGAGGAGAACCAGAGAATGATCATCCTATCCCCTTGAATGATCACCTTGATGAAGACCTTTTGTATGATGCTAACTCCGAATAAGAGGTTGAGAACCTACCCCGAGCAGCTCCCTTTCAAATTCCTAACCCTCTTCCGGCTTTTCATGGCCCGACCCCCTGAGTGAGTGGAATGCTTGGAAACATGGAGCCAAGGACAAGATCAGCCCATGCCTTTTAATGGCGACCGAAGCTTTGACGACTTGAGCAATGGGGACTCAGTAGGTAGGGTCTTGCCAATCTTGGTCCGCAGAGTGGCCCGAAATGAGATTCAAGGCAGGACAACCTTACATCAGATTACCGAAGTTGTCACTGATGCGAGAATGCATACCCTCCGCACCATTCGTCTAGAAGATGCTCGCGAGAGATCAGAGAGAAACCATGAAACCCTGCTGCAAGCACTGGCTGAATTACGAGCCGAAGTCATAGAACTCCGAGTATGGCAGATGGTGTGTGAAAGACACCTACTTGACATGGAACGTCAATTGGCTGAACTAAGAGTACACCAGAGGGATGACCGTCGCCAGTAGTAGACGTTTTACTTTATTTCTTTATTAAAAAGGAATCGTGTTTTTCTGTCTATGCCTGATGTGGCATTTTCTATGAAATTATCTTGTACCGTAAGTACTTTAGTTAGGTCTTTATGCTGTCAGGAACTATCTCCTATGGATATGATGTAAGACCTTTACAAGGTCATTTTTCCCCGAATCTTTACGTCGTGAATATCAAAGATATTGACAGTCGGCTAACTTCTGTGTCATTCTTCATTCGAGTGCTTTCATCATACTTTCATTAGAGTCTATCTAAATCATGCTTTAGTCAAGTCATTTGACTATAGTAATTTAGCTCCGGAGACACTTCCAAGTGTCTTTCAGTGGTTGGATCCTGCTATTCACCAACCCACGATACCTCGGCTTGAACAACAAACGTCTTGAGACCACTCTACGAACTTACTTTTACTCCTTGCTAGGACTGCATCATGGGGATGTAGGTCAAACCTTCGTAATCATATCTTCAATCTGTACTAGGACTGCGTCATAGGGATGTAGGTCAAACTCACGAGAACATACTTATATTCCTTTCATAAACAGTCAAATTAAGTCTGGGTTCAACCATGCTCGCTCACAAATTCATTTTCTTTCCGTGAAACAGAATCTTGTCGCCAAAGAAAAACGATCAACACATCAACCAAGCACCAACCCTTCAGATTGATGCGGCTACCTTTCAAGTTGCAGTCTCGGCTGCCGTGTCAGCTATTCTAACCCACCTTCACGCTAACGATGCGAATGTTAGCGAAGCTGTTAACAACAATGCCAATCCAGGCGACAATCCAGTACCTCGACGAGCAACAAACTACCACGACACCCCGAGTTCCGAGACGAAGAGTAACAAACGGAAGTTTTGGGATAGAAAGAAGGACAAATCACGTAGAGGAACGAACAAGAAACAACCACCAGTAATGACCTTCACAGCTACTACATCTGCACCTCCTACTACCATTCCTTCTGGTGTCCCAATTGTCGCTACACCAGCCAGGCAATATGCCGGAAACCTACCAAAATGCTATGAGTGTAGCTTTCATCATCTGGGTAGTTGCCGTCCGTTACACTGTTTTAAGTGCAACAGGAATGGACATACTACTAGCTGCTGCAGGATCCAGATTCTACACATTACATCAACCACCAATGTCCAAACCTCTCAGATATGCCATCTATGTGGTGTCATGGGACACTTCAAGAGGGACTGCCCAGCAGAGAAGGACAACAACGAACCCGAAGGAGTTTGATCGCAGAATGGAAAGAGACGGTTAAGGACCCTAATATAGTATAGGTTCCCTCCAAATCGTCAGTATTTGTATGATCAAAAACATGTTTAAAACTAGTGCAACTAGAGTCTTATCTTTTGCAGGATCCTGTCGGTATAAGGATGCTTGTGCTGCGTATACTTGTCTTTTGTAGTATATCTTATTCGTAGCAATAGTCTGGTAGTAAATCTAAAGTACTGTAACTCTGTTCATGGTCGCACGGTTGTTTTTGTCTGTAAACGTTTTATGTTCAAATCTAACGTCGTTAAGTTTCTGTATGATTTCGACATTATCATACGACTCGATTAAATTTGCCTCTCACAAAAATAGCTTCATACGTACGTCTCCTTATCAGTAAACGTCATTTTAGCGAAACCGTCACTTGAGAACACCGTAGTACTCATGCCAGGAGTACCTCTTAGTTATTTTCTTTCTGAAGAAATCCCCGAAGTACCACTCGTGCAGTACGTCAAGTTCAATCCAAGGATTCATACGATTGATCTATCACTGAGAATGGTATACATAAGAGTGATATATAATCAAGCTTCTATAGGTTTAGAATTGATGATTCCACTTTAACTTCTTTTTCCCCGATGGGATGTGAGCTTAAAGAAGAATCAGTTATTCGACTACCTTTTCAACCTTAATTATATGCGACTCGTATACCCAAAATTGTGATTGTGAAACCATGTATGAATTCTAATATGAACTTCAGGACGGAGAACTGCTTAAGCCTACGAGAAATCACATCGTCATGTGAACAAACTTAGAACCTAGTACGACTCCCGTAAACAGATCGCCCTATTGTTTAACACCTACGGAGATACAAGAACAGTCCGGACAACTTAGCAAACTACACAGAAATAGAATTAGAAGACTAGGTTTCTCACCCTAGAGAACCCCGGTCATATTCTTCCAGAGATCGACGGATTGCATCGTATGTGCCTCGGATTTCGAGGACTCCATCAAGATTTTTCATTAGAAATCGCTATCTATGCCTCGCGTAGACGAAATGGTTGAGCAAACGCAAGGACAAAATTACTTTCAGAAATGGGCCTGAGATCCGAATATCACCAGTTCGAGTGTTAGGGAAAGATGTCCGGAAGACTATCTCCTGTACTCGATGTGGACACTTCGAGTCCGTAGTAATACCCTGCGGATAGGACCAATACGCCCATAGTTTTCATGAGCTAAATGAATAGGGTTACGTCTTTCTTACTAGGATCAATTCGTCATTTCTCCATGTAATGACTTACTTATCTACCCTCGTAGTAAGAAGAAAACCCATGGAAACATTTCCTACAGAGGAACTTTAGAGAAGTTCTCTAAACACGAGTTTTGAAATTGAAGAGTCAAATTTCTATGACACACTGTTAGTAATGTGAGAAATTATGAGCACTGTTTCAATTTGTCAAAACCACTGAGCATTTATCGACACCAGAGAGCCGACAGTCTTTCGCCAAATTCTAGGTCTTACCGACCTACCGTCTTAGTTCATTCAGAACTCCTCGCAAGCTATAGAAACCCGTACTACTTTGACCCAGCAAGGGGTGGTCTTTGACTGGGAAGTTACGCAAGAAAATGAACCTTTGAAATTCCAAGTGAGTGACCAAGTTCTTTAGGATAACTCACTTTGGGAATGGCTTAATACGTTTCGTAAAGCATGGAAAGCTAAATCCAATATAGTTAGGACCTCCGAGATTCTTATCAGAATCGGTCCTGTGCCTCGCACAAACTAGACCTACTCCGCGAACTCAGTAACATACATCCTACTCTTCGCGTCTCGATCGTGGAACCATATCTTTCCGCTAGGACTCTTGTAAGTCCACTCGTCGAGATCCTCGCCTTCGTATTAGAACCGTAGTGACCCTCGACCGAGAGGTTAAACGGACGAAGCATCGCCATCGCCCGATAGGGAAGGTTTGTTGGGATTCCAACCGAGAACCCGATTTCATTAGGTGCGCTAGAACAAGTCGATTAGGAAGTTTCCTCCTCACGACTCGATCATTCGTGCGTACTTCCTTGACTCAATTCTAATTTCGGGACGAAATTCCCTTCAACAGGGGGATGATGTGACAACCCGAAATTTCCATTCTGAACAAACCACACAAAGCTAATAGAAGTAGAGCAGTTACAGTGAAAATTCAGACTTCGAGTATAAGTTTGGCAGCTTTCAGGATTTTACACCTAAGGAGTTATTAGGAGAGTGGATGCACTAGGGTTTTGTGCAACACTGTCATTCCAATACTCTAGGACATTAGAATTCATTCCGAGAATAGAAATATTTTCTGCCAAAAATCTCAGGACTATAAATAGAATTATGAACCAAATTGGTTCATTAGTTGAATTCCAATTAGAGAAAAGCCAAATTCTCTCTCACGGATCTTCGGGTTTTCATCCCAAATCATGAGTACACTTCTTTAGTTGTGTTATAATGCTTGTTTTATGCTTATTAACATAGATTGGATGTCAAATACATGAGATCCGGGAGTTTACCGCCCAAGAACGTTCTTGGGGAGTAAACTCCAGAATCAAGCTTAAAGGCCACCTAGTCCCATTTCCTTGTTAGACAACTAGTTAAGGATAATATGTATGTACATTTGAGACTAGAAATCAACCAAGAACACCTAGTTTTAGGAGTTTACGGCCCAAGAGATTCTTGGACCGTAAACACCAAAAGATTTGGCTACTCATTAGCCATTTACCGAACAATTTCCTTCAAATGATTTTTATAAACATTTTATATGTTTTAAACTACTTATTACCCTGTTCATCTTATTCTGTACATTACCTTTCAATCTTATTTACAACTGTGTTTCAAACAAATGTTTCCTTACACTTAAACTGTTTTATCAAACTTATGCCTTCAAATTGTTTTATGGATTGACACCAAGTCAATCTTTTCTTAAAATAATATTTATGTTTCAAATGTTTTTACAAAACTTATTTATTCTTTTATATTATAAATTGCATGCCTCTATATGTATAGTTATATAAGAAATGTTTAAAAGACTTAGGAAGGTTATCCACCCTATTTCCTTTTCGCGCTTGAGATGTGGTCTGGTGGGATATCGGGTACTCATCCGAAAGTCGTTTACATATTAGTTATATATCATGTGTACATATATAGTCATAAAAGGTCCTTCCAATTCATCCCATGCCCTTGGGTAGCAAGGGTATACATCCATGACCATACGTACCAGTTAGATTACTAGTAAGCTACCATTTGGGTAGTTTAGGAAGATACTAGAACTATTACCAGAACGCGATATCATAAAATGAGTCAGTTCATTCATGAGTCAATACTTGCTAGAGAGAGAGAGAACACATGGTATAGCTAGTGCATTTACAGGATTATTTTTACATGAGTACAATTACATAGGTACATTTACATGATTATATTTACATGATTACGTTTACATAGTTTATATATGGCGAGTTATCATTAAATTTTATACGTATAGATTACGTTATATATTCCTCAATCTTATCTTTACCTTGTGATACAATCACATAATTGACGAGATAGATTGGATTTAATATCCTAGTACCAAAGGATACATTGCGGGATTGACCATTCCTAGAATCTCTGTTAGCTACAGAGGTAAAAGCACATCCACGGATGTCAACGGTTTATACCATTAAAGGTATACTTTAAGGGACTGACTATTCCTATACCCAGCTGTTAGCAACAAAGGTAAATGTACATCTACGGATGTCATCAGTTAACATCGTTAGTTACCCTAGTACCAAAGGATAATACTTAGGTCGGTTGTATTGTTACCTTTATTTTGTGACTCATTCACATAACCAATGAGGTGAATTATATTTGAGTATCCTAGTACCAAAGGATACAATTTCTTATAATAATAATAATAGTAACCCAGTCGGGTCTTGGTAGAAGGCTAAAATCTGAACAGTTAGGTCTTAGTAGAAGACTCCATTTTATAATAGTAGGAATTATAGGGATTCCTAGGGCTTTTCAAACATTTACAGTTGTTCTACAAACATTTTCATACTTATACGAGCTTTCGTTCAAAACAATGTCAAGTCTAAAATTACAAGTTTTACAAATTAAGACACATTAATACTTATGATCTCACCAACTTTAAAGCTGATACTCTCTTTTAAAATTACTTCTATCCTCAAGTTATCATAGACAGGTACCGATGCAAGGAGAAAGGAAGATGGAGCTTGTTCAAGACTTATCTTTCATTTTGATTTATGCTTTAGTGTTTATCAAAATTTGACAGAACACAATTGTATAAAATTATATTATTAATGCAATGGATGATGATGTTGCTTGTTTACTACTTTACATTGTTGTTGATATTATACATGACGTCCTCCGCCCCAGAACGTTTCCGCCGTTCTCGGTTTTGGGGTGTGACACTTACCCATAGGCACATGCAATGGTTCTAAACTCCCGTACGGTTTCTGATGTTGTGTCTTTACTCTCGCACAAGTCACACACTCAGCCACATACTTTGCAACATCAAGCTTCATCGCCGGCCACCAGTGGTAGGGTTTTAGGTTCCTATACATTTTAGTGCTACCGGGATGAATTGAGTACATGGTCTTGTGAGCTTCTTCCTTCAGAAGATCTCTAATTCCTCCGGACTTAGGTACCCAAATCCGATCTTGGAACACCTTTAGTCCGTGACTGTTTACACCGAACACCAACGTTTTGCCCAAACGTTCCTCCTTTCGGTCATTCTTCTCAGAAGCTTCGCTTTGAGCTTTATTTATACTTTCCACAATTGTTGAGACAACTTCAATTCTCAACGCTCTTGGCCTTTTCCTTTCAAGATTGACTTTCCGACTGAGAACATCAGCAACAACATTAGCTTTACCAGGGTGGTAATATATCTCACAGTCGTAGTCTTTAAGTAATTTTAGCCAGCGTCGTTGCCTCATATTCAGTTCCTTCTGATTAAAGAGATATTGGAGACTCTTATTATCAGTGAAAAGTTTGCACTTCGTGCCATAGAGGTAATGCCTCCATATTTTCAAAGCGAAAACTACCGCTGCCAACTCCAAATCATGAGTCGGTAATTCTTTTCATGCTCTTTCAGCTATCGAGACGCATATGCTATCACCTTTTCTCTTTGAGTTAAAACACAACCCAATCCAACCCCAGACGCATCGCTATAAACAGCGAAGTCTTCAACTCCATCGGGTAGAGAAAGTATCGGTGCCTCGCATAGCTTCTTCTTTAGCTTCTCGAATGCTTCTTTATGCTTATCACTCCAAGCATAAGTAGCTCCTTTGTGGGTCAAAGCTGTTAATGGAGTAGCGATTGAATAAAAGCCTTGGATAAACCTTCGGTAATATCCGGCTAATCCCAAAAAGCTTTGGATCTCCGTGGGACTCTTCGGTTGCTCCCACTTTGTCACAGCTTCAATCATTGCCAGATCAACCATTATCCCTTCTTGGTTGACCACGTGACCCAAGAATTGGACTTCACGAATCCAAAAATCACATTTGGAGAACATTGCATACAGCTTCTCCTGCTTCAAAACTTCTAACACTTCTTTCAAGTGTCTGCCATGCTCCTCCTGGCTTTTCAAGTAAATCAGAATGTCATCTATGAACACTATCACAGATTTATCTAGTAACGGATTACAAACTCTGTTCATTAAATCCATGAATGTTGCGGGAGCATTGGTTAGTCCAAACGACATAACCAAAAACTCGTAGTGTCCATATCGTGTTCTGAATGCAGTCTTCTCTATATCCTGCTCTCTTACTTTCAGCTGATGATATCCTGACCTTAGATCGATCTTCGAGAAATAGCTCGAACCTTGCAATTGATCAAACAGGTCATCAATCCTTGGCAACGGATATCTATTCTTTATTGTTGCCTTGTTCAGCTCTCTGTAATCAATGCACATTCTCATACTTCCATCTTTCTTCTTCATAAATAACACCGGAGCTCCCCAGGGCGATGAACTAGGTCTAATGAAACCTTTGTCGAATAACTCCTGAAGTTGCATCATCAGCTCCTTCATCTCCGTCGGTGCTAATCGATAAGGTGCTTTTGCTATTGGCGTTGTCCCTGGCAACAAGTCTATTCTAAACTCCAGTTGTCTATCGGGCGGTAATCCAGGAAGATCTTCGGGAAATACTTCTGGATAATCACACACCACTGGAATACTCTGCATCGCCTTCTTTTCCTTGTTAGCATCGATCACGAATGCTAAGTATGATGTACACCCCTTGGTGAAACATTTTCTGGCTTTCATCAATGAAATGATTCCAGAATTTACTTTGCGTTTATCTCAATACACCATAAACGACTCTTTCCCAGGCGGGTTTACTTTAACTATCTTCTTCTTGCATAAAATTTCGGCATTATTGGCGCTAAGCCAATCCATTCCTAGAACGATGTCGAAACCGTTAAGTTCGATAGGCAATAATTCCTCATGGAACTTATTCCCATTCAGATCAATTAAGATGTTTTTCATGCGATAGCTAACAGGTACAAACTTGCCACTAGCAACTTCGACTAATAAAGAATTATCTAGTCTATCAACAGGCAAAGCTAGTTTTCTACCAAATTCATGCGATATAAAGGAGTAGTTCGCTCCAGAATCAAATAAAATTTGGGCAGGCAATTCGTTAACGAGAAAGGTACCTGAAGCGACATCAGCTTCATCTTTAGCAACTTCCAGTGTCATCTAGAATGCTCTCGCCTTTGGCTTTGGCGGAATGTTGGGTCTAGCTGCCTCTTTCTTCTTCGGGCAGTCCCTCGACATGTGTCCCTCCTCACCACAACCATAGCAAACCTTCTTAGAGAGGGTGCATTCATTTGCATAGTGACCTGGCTTTCCACACTTGTAGCATGTGGCCACTACCTCACATTTTCCATGATGCTTCTTCTTACATTTGTCGCACCATTTCGCTTCGCCTCCTCCTCCTCTCGAACCAGACTTCGAGAACTTGTTTTTCTTATTGGACCCTGAAGTTCCATCGAACTTCCTTTTTTCACCAACTTCTATCCTTTCCAGACCCTTTTCCTTCTGCTGGGCCTCCACATTCTTAGCTGCACGAACAGCTGTTTTCAGAGTAGTTGCCATCTTGACTGTCGGACCAAAGTCGGCAGGCAGTCCATTAGCAAACCTCTCAATCTTGGAGAGTTCCGTTGGCACTAGGTACGGAAATAACTTCATTTTCTCAGTGAATGCAGTAGCATAGTCGTCTATGCTCATCCTCCCCTTCTTCAAGTTTTGGAACTCATTGTTCAGATCAATCAGATCTATCTCTGAACAATACTGCACCCTTAGTTGTTCCAAGAACTCCTCCCATGACATTTTCAGGGCTTCCCCTCGTGGCATAGTATCTGCCAACAACTTCCACCAACTCAAGACTCCAGTCTTCAGTTGTCTGACTGTAAAGACAGTTTTTTGTTTGTTGCTACAGTCGCAACTTTCAAACACCATCTCCATTTCGGAGATCCAATCCATTATCTCAACAGGCTTTGGGCTCCCAGAAAGACTTGGCGGCTTGGCGCCCAAGAATTTCTTGTACATTCGCCCATCCTTGTTGTTTCTCCTTTCCGGATCGTTCCTTCGTTCTCCTTGAGTCCCAACTTGACTCATAATGCGACTATTGTTCCCTTCCTCTGATTGCTCGGGAATCAATTCGGGTTCCTCAATAGGTATGATAGGTTCGTCCCTATTATCATGCAACATATGTCGCATCTCATCCCTTTGTTCGGCTAACATAGCCCGAATCATGGCTTGCACCCCAGCCATTGTTATTGGTTCTGGTGCTGCTGCTACAACAAGTATTTGTTCAATCACTGGCGGTTGATTCCTGTTTTGATCTACGTTTCCAACGCCACTCCTTGTTCTCACCATTTTTGATCTACACACCGAATAAGTTGAAATTAGATCCTCATTCACGATAGATATTCAAATCATCCTTATTACTCCGAAACGTTTATAGGCTAGTTCTAATACCGTAGGCATACGCTTAGAATCCTACGCACATAAGGTTTCCAGATCCGGTCGGCGACAGACCGTAGATCCGAACAATTAATATCATATATGGCAACATATAACATTTAGCACATAAAAGCATTTTAGGCAACTTTCCTAAAATAAACTAGTGCTCGTGTCTAGAATCCAACAGACACACATCTCAAAATTCCACTTAGCATTCTAAGTTTAAGTCTAGAAATCCTACAAATTCCTAGTTAGCTTAAACTAATGCTCTGATACCAACTGTGACATCCCCAAAATCTCGGCCAGAAAAGATCGATTTCATTTATGCTTTTTAAAATAATTTCAGAGTAAATCCTTTTGATTTAAAAGTGTTGCGGAATTTGTTCCCAAAACAAAACATGATAAAATAATATTTATCAAAGCATTTCATCAAGAGATGCATTTTCATTATATAATCAAAACTCGGGATGTCATGTTCCGATACAGACCATAAAGCATAAACGATAACATTACAAGTCATTCAACAAATATATACATATACAAACTTGTAAACAAAACAACTCGATGATCCATCCATCTTACGCCCTTGCGCCACTTCCTGTAATACAAATAAAACTGAGTGGGTCAGGCTTGGGAGCCTGGTGAGCATATAGGGTTTTCAACCCACAATAAATTAATTATATTTAATTTCACCAACCAATCACTATCCCGATTACCCATTCCCGTTATCCTCACTTTACGTCCCTAAAATAACATCTATCTCAAGGGACCTAATCTAGGATTTTCATCGGGACGGACATTACTGCTAAGGGGTTTCCTCAACAATAGATGTCCTAAAGGCAACCATGAGGGGGATAGAGTACACCGGTGAACACATCGTTCACAACACCTACAGGTTATGAACCTGCTAGCGTTCCACTGGACTGTCTAGAAAGAGTCCATGGTCGTTATCCATACTCCGCTGAATAACTAGATCAACAACAACAACAACATCGAGGCCTCTCATCTGTTTATTACACACCAACTATCTACCCATGTTCTACCCAACATATTAGTAGATAAAAATATATATTTTCATACATAGTTTAAAACCTGTATATCATTTTCATTCAATACATATTCCACATAACAGATGAGGCAAACCCACATAACACGTATTTCATAGAAAGTAAATCAGATCTATGAGATAGAAGAGAATGAATATACATTCACACATATAACAACAAAATTATACACATAAACAACAATATACTTAATACACCCAAACCATACTTGTATTATTATCGTGTTTATGAAAGGTAGTATACACTCACTTGATCAGAAGATGATCAGAAAGCACTACGACTTGTAGAAGTAGTAATCCTCAGCAGATCTGGAAGATCTCTACAAAAATCGAACTTCTCGCGGGCAGAGCTTCGGCTCGGGAACCGCACTTCTCGGGATCTTCGGGATCTCGGGACTTGCTTCGGGGCTCGAGAATGATACCGGGGCTTCGGGGTATTTCTGGCATGCAAATCGAGGCAAAACGGGAGAGAGAAGAGAGAAAATAGCAACAGAACTCGGCTGCCCTCGCATCCTATTTACAGGAGGCTGGAGCCTCAGAGTACGCGGGGCGTACGCCGTACAGGTCCGAAATCGTCACTGCTTATGTATCTGAATACTCGAGTGCGAATGTCGACATCCCTCGGTGTACGCAAGGCGTACATGAGTACGCGGGGCGTACTTCGGATCAGATCGGTGACTCCTTCGGATAATCATCCGAATTAAAGATTAAGTTTAAATACAAAATATTTAATAAACTTCGGAAATTCATATCTTCTTCATATGAACTCCGTTTTCGACGTTGTTTATATCCACGCGAAGGTGAGACTATGCTCTACAACTTTCGTTTAGACTCCGTCGGCTAATTTTGAATTTATTTTTATTATTTATTTTTAATAGGCCGGGACAGAAAAACTTCGTTATAAATTCATAACTTCTTCGTTTGACGTCCGTTCTCGCTTAACTTTTTATCGCTTCGATACCAACAACGAGACCTTCGATCCTCGTTTAGATTGCTTCGGCGAAAAACCGTTCGATCTCAAATCGAGTATTTCAGGCTACATACCGCTAAGTCGAAACTACAGAAAATCGTAACTTCCTCATACGAAGTCAGATTTGGGCGTTCTTTATATATTCGGAAACCTCATTTCAACTACTACAACATTAACCAAAGATATCAAGTTTATTTTACACTTTAATTTTGACGCTTATTTTTATTCTTAATTAATCAAACCACATAATTAAGCAATTAAGCACAAAACACATAATACTCAAATAATACACTTCTATTATTTCAAAACGGGTTATAAAGGTTAACCTAGACTATTACATTGCTAAAAATGGCAAGCCCAGAAACACCGGCATTACACACTTGATCAATACTAATTAAATAATAATATTATTAATATATTAGAACTTATAATATATTAATAATCATAAGTGCTTTATTCTCTCATCTAGTCTATACAAGTATTGCAATTCCATGCAACCCAAATGGACCATGTTGGGTCGGGTCAAGTACATAGCAAATAAAGTTATGGACTTAGAAACTATATCCAACAAAAGGTCAAGAATGGCTTCCTTTCTCTCTCAAAACGTTCACACACTCTATGGTTTCTCTCTATGAACTGGTAGCCGCAAATGAAGGCCATAAGGGCCTTTAAATAGGTCCCAAACCTGAGAAATTAGGGTTTCTTCCGTCAGCTCTGACTCGGAGAGTCGCTCCCCTGACTCGTCGAGTCCCCTCATCAACCATGTTATCCAGTCGCGACTAGACTCGACGAGTCTAAGCACCAACTCGTAGAGTCACCTCACATAATTATACAAATATAACATAAATCAATATACTTGGAAAACCGGATGTTACAATTCTCCCCCACTAAAATCAGACTTCGCCCTTGAAGTCTCGCTCAGCAAATTACTTTGGATATTGCTCACACATCTCTAACTCCGGCTCCCAAGTCAGCTCGGACCCCTTCCGATGTTGCCACTGAACCTGTACTAATGACACTTCCTTGTTCCTCAAAACCTTGATCCTCTTATCCCGAATCGCGATTGGCTTCTCAACATAGTTCAGGCTCGCATCCACCTGAATATTCTCTAGTGGTACTATTGCCGACTCATCGGCTATACACTTCCTCAGTTGTGACACCTGGAATATATCATGAATCTGATCCAACTCCATAGGTAGCTCCAAGCGATACGCTACCCTGCCCACCCTCGAGATCACTCTAAACGGCCCAATATATCTGGGCCCCAGCTTGCCCCTCTTCCTGAATCGGATCAATCCTTTCCAAGGAGATACCTTCAGGAGCACGAAATCACCGACCTGAAACTCGAGCTCGGATCGTCGCCTATCTGCATAACTCTTCTGGCGACTCTGAGCGGTCAACAACCTCTGTCTGACCTGCTGAATCTGCTCGGTCGTCTGAAGCACAATCTCTGTACTACCTATCACCCGCTGCCCTACCTCTCCCCAGCAAATGGGTGTCCGACACCTCTTCCCATACAACAGCTCAAAGGGTGGCATACCAATGCTTGAATGATGGTTGTTGTTATAGGAAAACTCAGCCAAGGGTAAGTACGTGTCCCAACTCCCTCCAAAGTCCAATACACAAGCCCGAAGCATGTCCTCGAGCGTCTGAATCGTCCGCTCGCTCTATCCGTCAGTCTGTGGGTGGTAGGCGGTACTAAAATTGTCACAACTAGAAATTTTTGTGCCTTGTAACTACAACACTTAAGCCAAATTATGAATCAAAGACATGAGAGCATCTATGATGCATACTCTATAACAACAGAATTTCAATCAAACACCTCATAAAAGCATTTCAAGTAGTCAATAAGCAATTGGAAACCCTAGAAGTTTTTGTTTAAGTCCATTTTGGACTAGGACTTCCTTATTGGGGCCAATGGACCAATAAGCTTCCAATTTGACCATATTGGGCTTAGAACTCTTACATGGGCTCTAATTGGACCCACTTCCATTTATTTCAATATTTTGGGCCATATTGGGCCTAGAATGAAATAAATTAATTAAGTGAACCATATTGGGCCATAATTAACCCAATTTAGCCCCAATAGGTCATAAAAATCCCATTTATATTTATTAGGACCAAAAATCACTCAACATAACTATGAAATTGGGCTTAAGCCTTTAAGGCCCAAAAAAACTCTCTCTTCTCTCTCCATTCTTGGCCCAAGCCCAAAGGAAGGAAGAGTTGACTTTGTGTGTGCCACCTCACAATTATTCAAGGGATTTCCCATTCTTCCATGCAAGCCCTCTCTTCTTCTCCCTCTCTCTCTTGCTCTCGGCCGAATCCAAGCATACACACACACACACATTTCACTCTCAATTCTCTCAAGAAACTCTCTGATATCTCCTCCATATTTTCGAGATCTAAGAAGTGTTCAAGGGGATTCTTACATAAAAATCATCATCTAAGGTAAGATGTTGCTTAGATCCATAAGCTAGTTATTTCATTCCATTCAAGAATCACCTGTTAATCCATTCAAACTTATGATTTAGCACCTTAGAAGCATCTAAGTTCAAGATCTTCCAAGGAAGGTTGCTAAGGCCGAATTTTCTTCTCATTTCGTTCCAAAACCGAAACCACACCCAAGGTGAGCTTCATACCCCCTATTTTTCGGTTTTTATATGTTTTTCTGGGGGAGAATACAAGAAAATGTGTAAGAGCTATGAGTAAATGTATGCCTTGTGTGATTTTTATGCTTATATGTATGATCTTATGTGATTTGTGATGAATATGTTAGCCAAAAGAACCTAAAAATCGAGATCTAGAATATGAGGAATGAAATAAACATAACTTATACCATTTCACACTAATCAAGTCTCGAAAAATAGTTTAGTTGGTTAGAATGAACATTTTTGGACTTAAAACCCATTTTTGGGCTCAAATTGTCAAAAATACAAAACTAAGGGGCCCTGTCACACCCCAAAACCAAGAACGGCGGAAACGTTCTGGGGCAGAGGACGTCATGTACAGTATCACAACACAGTAAATGTAAATAAACAAACAACATCATCCATTGCATGAAATATAAAATTTTAATACAAGCGTGTTCCGTACAGTTTTAAACACCAAAAATATAATGTAAATAAAAATAATATGAAGAGTCTTCAATGCGCTCCATCTTCTCAAAAGCTGGCATCGGTACCTGTCTACTGATGACCTGAGAATACAAGTTATTTTGAAAGAGTTTATCAGCATTAAGTTGGTGAGTTCATAAGTATTTTAGTGTCGATGTTTGTTACCAAAACGTTTGAACGTGTCTCACGTATAAGTTTGTAAAATGTATGTAAGTGTTTGTAAAAGTTTGAATCTCTCAGAAAAACCTATATTTTCTATTAAAGTAGCCTTCTACCAAGGCTTAACTGTTTTGTATGCTCGTTTGTTGTAAAAGTGTGTAATTTCCCAAGTGTAACTATCATTTAACAAAATATAGTTTGTACATTAAAGTTTAAGTGAAATAATCACTAAAAATATGTAATGGGTAAATCATTGTAGTACTGTAGTGTTGTATTATAGGAACTACTGCTGTACTAACTACCTTAAACCGGATTTATATTAAGGTACTATGTGATAAATTGCACCATGCTATAGATTGGTAACAACGACAACGTATAGTCGAAAATAAGGTATGACGTTTGGCACCCGCAGACCTGCCCGTCCTGCTGTAGCTAGCAGCAAGGTGTAGGATATTCAATCCAGTATAGATCTATACGCAAACTGATGCTCTTCCTCCAAGAGACTCTGGCTACAACTCGGTTCATGACAATTAAGGCATGATCCCATACAGTGGATCACAATTGTTAACGTATTCATGTATATGTAATGTAATGTTACTTGTTCTAGTATCGTTGTATATGTTCTAGTCCTATTACAATTGTATATGTACTCTTAGTAATAAGTATTGACTCATGAATGAACTGACTCGTTGATCTAGAAATTGTAGTAGTATGATCTTGTGTTACCCCGATGGTAACTTACTAATGATGTACTGATACGTATGAATAAAGGAGTACTTTTATGTCTATATATGTACATTTGATATATAATTAATATTTAAACGACCCTCGGAGGGCTACCCGAAATCCCACCAGACCACATCTCAAGCGCGAAAAGGAAATAGGGCGGGTGGCCTTCCTAAGCCCTTTAAACATTTCTTATATATCTATACATATATGGGCATGCAATTTATAAGAAGTATAATAAAGTTTAAATAAGAGTATTTAATAAGAAAGGAGTTTGTAAAACAGTTTGAAGTAAAACAGTTTGATAAACAGTTTGAATAGTGATAAAATCATTGGTTTTCTAGTTATTAATCACATGTGATTGAAGCAATAGCTATAAGTATTTAACTTGTATTCCCCCCCCCCCCCATAAATTATTTAAAACATTTAAAATCATTTCAAAGGTTAATTAAAGGGGTATGAACTCACCTGTGGTGAGTGGTTTGGATTGTAGTGGCGGATACCATGCTAGGTGGCAAACAGAGACTTGTTCACATGCACGAGCCTAGTTATCATATAATGAGCATATATATAACTAATTAGCCAAATAATAACTTAATGAAATAATTTGGGACACTTAGGAACATGTAAACACTTTGTATAAGTGTTATAGGTCCTAATGGTTGCATCTAAGTGTTACGGGACAAGGCTAAATGGGTTTAATGTACCAAATGACCTTGAATAAGAGTTTACTACCCAATAAACCCCACACAAGGAGTTTACGGTCATAAACCCTTGAGTTTACGGCCGTGAACTCCAATCTTGGTGGTTCTTGGTGTTTTGAAGTGCTAAATGAATTCTAGAATAAGCCTAGCTTGGTGGTTTAATCATTTGGGTAGTTTAGGGCATAGATAACCCTCCTTTGAGGAGTTTACGGCCTAAAGTCCATACCCCTTAGAGTCTACGGCCGTAAACTCTCATGGGGTGGATGTTTTAATTCTTTTAAGGCTCTTGCACATGTAGGATAATTTCTAGGCTTTCGATTTAGGCTAAGGGGGACTTTAGGCACACTTTGGTGCCTTTACTTGGAGTTTACGGCCCAAGAGCATTTCTTGTCCGTAAACTCCCTTTTAAGGGTGTTTTTGATGTGTTGTTGTCCCCATTTTAGATACAAGTAATTGAGGGTAAATGTCTAAAGCCTTAGGGGGTGTTTAGGGCACCTTAAGCCCTTGAAAATGGTGTTTACGGTCCAAGAAACTCTTGGGCCGTAAACTCCTAATACTTTGTGTTCTTGATTGATTTCTAGCCTCAAATGATCCTACATATTATGCTAAACTAGTTGCCTAACAAGGAATTGGGACTAGATAGCCTTAAAGCTCCATTTTGGAGTTTACTCCCCAAGAACGTTCTTGGGCAGTAAACTCCCGGATCTCACATATTAGACATGTAATCTATGTTAATAAGCATAAAACAAACATTATAACACAACTAGAGAAGTGTACTCACAATTTGGGATGAAAACCCGAAGATTCGTGAGAGAGAATATGGCTTTTCTCTAGTTGGAAATGTGAATAATGAGTGAATTTAGTTCAGAAATCTATTTATAGTCCTGAAATATTTTGGCAGAAAATATTTTTATTCTGGAATTGGACTCTAATATTATGAAGTGTTGATATGCTCAAGTTTCACAAACCCAAGAGCATCCACTCTCTTGATACCTCCTTAAATGTAAACCCTAGTGTACACAAACTTATTCGGAAAAGTCTGAACTTCAATGAAAACTGGACTAGCTTCTATTGAATAGTTAATGTTCGTACAGAATGGAAATTTCGGGTTGTCACATCATCCCCCCGTTAGAAGGAATTTCGTCCCGAAATTAGAATTTAAGCAAATAAGAAGTTACAAACAATTAAGCGAAAAGATGAGGGTATTTCAATTTCATCTGATCCTCGCGTTCCCATGTGAATTCCGGTCCTCGCTTGGCGTTCCAGCAAACCTTCACGATAGGGATACGGCTTTTCTTTGTCTGCTTGACCTCACAGTCCATGATCTCTACCGGTTCTTCCACGAAGTTGAGGCTCTCGTTGATATCGATCTCGTCGAGTGGGATTACAAGAGTCTCGTCGGACAGACACTTTTTCAAGTTAGATACGTGGAATGTAGAATGTGCGTTACGAAGTGCGTCGGGTAGGTCGAGTTTGTAAGCTACGGGGATGACTCTTGCAAGAATCTCGAAAGGCCCTATGTACCTCGGATTAAGCTTCCCATGCTTTCCGAAGCGTATCAAGCCCTTCTAGGATGAGACTTTGAGAAGGACTCGGTCTCCCACCTGAAATTCCAAAGGTTTTCTTCGTTTATCAGCGTAGCTCTTCTATCGGTATCTAGAGGCTTTCAATCGTTCACGAATCTGAACGATTTTCTCTGTCGTTTCCCGAATGATCTCCGGACCGGTGAGAGTACTATCGGAAGCTTGCCCCCTGGCTAATTGGGTATCACCCACCTCAGCCCAGCATAGAGGGGATCTGCACTTTCGGCCATAGAGGGCTTCGAATGGAGCAGCCTTGATGCTCGTGTGATAACTGTTGTTATAGGAAAACTCGAAAAGGGGTAAATGAGTATCCCATGCCTTCCCAAAGTCAATCACGCAGGCTCGCAACATATCTTCCAGTGTTTGGATGGTCCTCTCACTCTGTCCATCGGTCTGTGGATGATAGGTTGTGCTCATGTCCAGCCTTGTTCCTAGGGAATGTTGTAGTGATTGCCAGAATCTTGAAATGAACCTACTATCTCTATCAGAGATAATGGACATAGGTACACCATGTAGCCGTACGATTTCCCTAATGTATGTTCTCGTAAGTTTCTCCATTTTGTCAGTTTCTTTGATAGGCAGGAAGTGTGCAGACTTGGTCAATCTATCGATGATGGCCCATATGGTATCAAGTCCACCCGTTGTCTTGGGCAACTTGGTTATGAAATCCATAGTGATCAGCTCCCACTTCCATTCTAGAATCTCTGGTTGTTGCAGTAAACCAGAGGGCTTCTGGTACTCGACCTTAACCTTTGCGCAAGTAAGACATTTACTTATGAAGGTAGCAATCTCTGCTTTCATGTTAGGCCACCAGTATAGCTTTTTAAGATCCAAATACATCTTATCTGAACCTGGGTGGACGGAATACCGAGTGGTGTGCGCCTCGGTCATGACCAAGTCTCGAAAACCACCGTGCTTCGGTGTCCAGATCCGGTTCATGAAATATAAGGCTCTGTCACCCTTGGCTTCTAAATTCTTGTCCATTCCTCTAAGGGATTAACCTGTCACATTTTCAGGTTTCATGGCTTCAAGTTGAGCCGCCTGAATTTGCTTAGACAAGTGTGAATGGATGGTTATTGACAATGACTTGACTTTGCGACCAAAATATTCCTTTCGACTTAGGGCGTCTGCTACTACGTTGGCTTTACCCGGATGATAACGAATATCACATTCGTAGTCACTGAGTAGCTCGACCCACCGTCGTTGTCTCATGTTGAGCTCCTTCTGATCGAAAATGTGTTTGTAAACTCTTGTGGTCGGTAAAAATAGTGCTTTTCGATCCGTACAAGTAATGTCTCCAGATCTTCAGAGCAAACACCACTGCTCCCAGTTCAAGATCGTGGGTCGTGTATTTAACCTCGTGTGTCTTCAACTGTCTCGAGGCGTAGGCGATGACCTTACCTCGCTGCATCAGAACACACCCGAGCGCTTAATAGGATGCATCGCAATAGACTACGAAGTCTTCTATCCCTTCGGGGAGGGATAGTATTGGCGCGGTGCACAAGGCTCGTTTGAGCGTTTGAAACGCTCTCTCTTGTTTCTCTTCCTAGTCAAAGGCCACGCCTTTCTGGGTCAAGGTTGTAAGGGGTTTTGCTATTCGGGAGAAGTTCTGAATGAATCTGCGGTAGTAGCCAGCGAGACCTCGAAATTGACGAATTTCTATAGGCATCTTGGGTGCTGACCAGTTCTCAATGGCTTTAATTTTGGATGGGTCCATGTGGATTCCCTCTTCGCTTACCACGTGTCCTAAGAATTCGACTCTTCGGATGAAAAATTCACATTTCGAGAACTTCGCATAAAGTTTCTCCTTTCGTAATGTACCTAGAACTTGTCGCAGGTGATCGCCATGCTCTTCCTTACTTCGGGAGTAGATCAGGATGTCGTCAATGAAAACGATGACGAACTGATCCAAGTAAGGTCGGCATACTCTATTCATCAGATCCATGAAGACTGCAGGCGCATTGGTCAATCCGAATGGCATCACCACGAACTCGTAATGTCCGTAACGAGTTCGGAAGGCTGTCTTCGGCACATCCTCCTCTAGTACTCGTAACTGGTGATATCCGGATCTCAGATCAATTTTGGAAAAATAATTCGCCCCTTGCAGTTGGTCAAATAGATCATCTATGCAAGGCAGAGGGTAACGATTTTTGACCGTCAGTTTGTTGAGTTCTCTGTATTCGATACACATACGGAATGATCCGTCTTTCTTCTTAACGAACAAGACCGGTGCTCCCCAAGGTGAGAAACTTGGTCTTATAAAGCCCTTACTGAGCAGTTCGTCAAGTTGACCAGAGAGTTCCTGCATCTCAGCTGGTGCTAAGCGGTAGGGCGACTTGGCTACTGGGGTAGCTCCTGGGACTAAGTCGATTCTGAACTCGACCTGTCGTTGCGGAGGTAATCCAGGTAGCTCTTCTGGGAAAATGTCGGGGAAGTCGCTCGCTACTGGGATGTTCTTTAGTTCTTTCGTTTCGAGGCTCGTGTCGACGACGTGAGCAAGGAATGCATGGTATTCTTTACGTAGATACTTCTGTGCTTAAATACTTGATATAATACGAAGACTTGCACCAGGTTTGTCGCCGTAGACTATAAGAGTTTCGTTAGACGGAAGGTTTAGACGGACTACTTTCTCGTAGCACATGATATCGGCGCGATGAAGACTTAACCAATCCATGCCGATGATAACGTCAAAGCTTTTAATTGAGACAGGCATGAGGTTGATTGGGAATGAATGGTTATCTAGAGTTAGGGTACAACCTAAGTATACGCTATTCGTACTTTCTGTTTTTCCATTAGCCATTTCTACTGTGAATTGTTCCTTAAGTGTGTGAGGTTGTTGTTTAAGCATGCGAGCAAATTTATGGTTTACGAAGCTTCGCTCCGCTCCACTATCAAACAGAATGCATGCATAGGAGTTATCGAGGAGGAACGTACCAGTCACCAATGTCGGGTCAGCAACTGCTTCCCCGTGGCCTATAGCTAGTACCCTCCCTGCTCCACCAACATTCTTTGCTTTGGGGCAGTCCCTCTTATAGTGGCCTGCTTCGCCACATCCATAGCAGGTCGGGCTTGCGCCAGAGCCGGAGACTTGGGTGATCGGTTTCGCCGGGAACTTACAGAAACGGACGGTGTGTCCTTTCCTGTGGCAGTTAGAGCACTGCATTTCATGGTAGGGGCCATTGTGGTGGTAGTTGCATTTGTTGCACTTGGGCAAACTTCCAGCATACTGACCCACCGGAGCAGTAGTTGCAGCAGCAGGGGTTATTGCGGCATGCACTGCCACAATTTGCTGCTTTTTGGCAGCTCGTTTTGTCTTCTTCCTTTCCTCCCAGAGTTTCCGCTTTGTATCAGCGGGTTTGGAGGGTTCTGAGAAGGCTAGGGTTGTTGTGGTTCCAGGGGTTTTGACTCCATGGTCAATGAGTTGCTGTGCCAATCGCTTGGCACTGTCAAAGGTACCAGGGTTAGATGATAGGACATTCCCTTGATACGGAGGCACTAGCCCCCTTATGTACCTTTCGATCTTTTTCCCTTCAGTGGGAACCATATTGGGACAGAGGGCCACCAGTTCGCTGAATCTGGCGGGATAAGAGACTACGTCGGAGCCCTTCTTGGTTAGGCTCCATAGCTCCTATTCTAATTTCTGGATCTCGCTCCTCGGACAGTATTCCTCGATCATGAGGTCCTTCATGGTTTCCCAACCCATGTCATTCGCCACCACTAGAGTTTGTGCCTTAAAATGGCCGTTCCACCATGTCAGGGCCTTTCCTTCAAATGTGCATGCGGCATATTTTACTTTGCTCGCAGCAGAGCATGAACAGATTTCGAAGACCGCTTCAGTCTTCTCGAACCATTGCGAGAGGGCAATGACTCCGCCGGTTCCATGAAAGGACTTCGGCTTGTAGTTGGTGAAATCCTTGTAAGAGCACTCTCTCGAGCGCACAGGGGTTTCAACCGGAATTGATTCAACAAGGGTTCCACCTCTGCTGGCATCAGATGAGTGATACTGAGCCATGGCAGTTGCCAGTGCTGCAGCTACGGCAGCATTCAGGGCTACAGTATCGATGACCGGAGGCGGAGGAGGTGGTGGAGGTGCAGGGTTATTCCTGGGAGACTTGCGAGGAGGCATCTTTCAGCTATAAGTTTATAAAGATAAGAAAAATGGTAAGAATCAATTTGTAAGCAACGTGAGAGTGACACATGGAATAACTAACCATAGACCAACAGTTGAATGAGTGTTTGAGATCACATCAAGGAATATTAGTAGGAAAACACAAATGTACAGATTTTTCCCACAGATTAGATAGATGTCAATAATACTGGTATTACTGATGTAATTAAGTTAAGGGAAAATCGACCTAACAGTAGGTCTTACATCATACCATACAGAAAAGTTTGACAGTTCTTAGATTCCTAATTAGAGTACTGAAAGTTAGGAATATTTTACAGACAAGTGCTACTTAGAGCACAGATGTTAAAGGCTATTCCTTAACCAAAAGACAGAGATGTACTAGACATCATCTAACGGCGATGGGAATTTCTCGGGCGAGCCCTGAGGTTGGACACTTGACGAAACACCTCTTGAAGGTGTCGCTCCTGAGCCCTCTGACGGGCTCGAAGTTTCAAGACTTCAGCTCGGGATGCAGCCAGCTGTTGCTGCAGGGTTTCATTGGTTCTCTGGGTCCGTTCCATGTCTTCTTCAAGACGGCAGATGCGGACTGTGTTGACACCAGAGTTGGCATCAATCTCCATGACCCGGTCGATGGATGCTCGACCTTGCTCAACATTACGAGCTATTCTGCGGATAATGACGGGTAGAGCTCGGTCAGCAGAACCACCTTCACTGACGTTGTAAAAACTTCGGTCCCCAAAGTATGGTAAGGGTTGACCCTGTTCATCACTCCAGTGATTCAAGTTGGTTGCCCACAAGGGAGTAGGACCTGGAAAAGCTGGTCGGGGGTTGTTGTTCGGGGCTTGACCTACTAGCGGTAGGTTGTTGACTTCAGGCTCGGAGTCAGATCCATCAGAAAAGCCTTCTGCGAGGTGATCATCCAAAGGGATTGGATGCTCATCTTCGGGCTCTTCTTCGATCCACCCGGCATTGCCTTCATTTGGAAAGTACGGGTCGCCGTGATGGAATGCAGCCGTTTAAATCTACGCGAGAAGAGAGGTATAAGAATATATTATACATGTAATTAGTAGTACAAAATGCACCTATAGTATTTTAAGTTTAAGTTCTACTGATCTTCTTGTGGTATTGTTGGTAAGTTTTTAGACTTGTTAACACATCACAACCATTCTAGGGCATATGCTAATCACTCCTCGGACTAGCATAGTTGATCAGGCTATGCCATTCCCCGGACTGACCATACATCCCCGAGCTCACTTGTGATATTTAACAATCGTAATACTTTTGTTCTTGTCATTGTGACACTGATTTTAGTATGAATGCAGACTAGTATACTTAATTAAATATTTTAGTATTTAAAGTATAGACTCTGGGTCAGAGTGCTTTAATCCCTAATGGGTTTATAGTTTAGTATATCTTTTATGGGTTGATATATTTGATTCACTATAAACAATGCTCTGATACCAATCTGTCACACCCCAAAACCAAGAACGGCGGAAACATTCTGGGGCGGAGGACGTCATGTATAGTATCACAACACAGTAAATGTAAATAATCAAACAACATCATCCATTGCATTAAATATAAAATTTTAATACAAGCGTGTTCCGTACAGTTTTAGACACCAAAAATATAATGTAAATCAAAATAATATGAAGAGTCTTGAATGCACTCCATCTTCTCAAAAGCTAGCATCGGTACCTGTCTACTGATGACCTGAGAATACAAGTTATTTTGAAAGAGTTTATCAGCATTAAGCTGGTGAGTTCATAAGTATTTTAGTGTCGATGTTTGTTACCAAAACGTTTGAACGTGTCTCACATATAAGTTTGTAAAATGTATGTAAGTGTTTGTAAAAGTTTGAATCTCTCAGAAATACCTATATTTTCTATTAAAGTAGCCTTCTACCAAGGCTTAACTGTTTTGTATGCTCGTTTTGTAACAGCCCGGACTTCCAGGTATCTTTATTGTTTTTGATTTTGGTGTTTTGAGAGGGGACTCGGCGAGTTGGAGCTCAGACTCGCCGAGTAGGGTCGCGATTCTGGACGAGGGATTCGCCCGGACTCGGCGAGTCCAGGATATGGACTCGGCGAGTCCGTGTTGTTTAATGAAACCCTAATTTCTCGGGTTTGGGACCTATTTAAAGGGCCTTATGGCCGTCATTTGTGCTCACCAGTCCCTTGAGTGAAACCCTAATCGAGTGTTAGCGTTTGGAGCAAAGTAGGAGGCCATTATTGATCTTGGAGGTGTCATCTTGCAAGGAAAGGGAAAATCAGCTAAGGGGAAAGCAAGGGGATCCATCTTCTGAGGGTTTGGAGTCCAGAGCATCACTATTGTGGTAATACCTTCGAGATATCCTCTTCTATGTTGATGTTTACATTGATTTAGGGTTTATTGAACCCTTTTGTGGCTAGATCTTGTGCTCCCTTGGTCCCTTAAGCGATTTAGACCATAGATCTGGACCCTTGGGGGTCCAGAGTGTCCCTTTGCCCAAGCTTTTTGGGAATTAATGGAGGTTTTGGATTGGAATCCTTATACCTTAGGTCAAAATGCTACTTATGAGCCATGGGGTGTGTTATGGACACCAAGTTAGGGGCTTTACGTGATGAATTAGTCTAGGAAGGCCAGATCTATGAATTGTTGGAGCAGATCTGACCTTAGAAGCGAGTTTGAGTGATTGCATGGTATGGACTCGCCGAGTCCGATGAGCAGACTCGGCGAGTAGCTTGAAGTTTGCCTTGAGTTCGCTCAGTGAGTGGTTCAGTCGAGTCATAGGTTGACTCAGTGAGTCAGGGTGAGTTAGAGAGGGTTGGCAGGAGGACTGAGTCGAGCTGGGACTCGCCGAGTCGTTCTTGAGACTCGGCGAGTTGAGTCGGGGTGGCCCCGCGATTCTTCCAGGTGGAACTCTTCGAGTCAGGGGGAGTACTCGACGTGTAAGAAGGGAATCCTAGAGAGTTGGCGAAAACGTCTAGACTCGCCGAGTTGCCCTTGTGCACTCGCCGAGTCCGGTCAAAGTTGACCGTTGACCGTTGACCAGAGTTGACCTGTGTTGACTTCTTAGGGATAGTCAACCTTAGAGATAAAAAGTGTTAATAAGAGATGTATGATGTTATAGGGAGATTGTAGCCCGGAGGATCGAGCACGAGTGATTTCGGGATTTGCTAGCTATCGATATTCACGAGGTGAGTCTTCTCACTATACTGTACCCGGAAGGGTTTGATTGTGTGACCGGAAGGTCGGATATGATATGAGACATATGTGTTATATGTGACAAGTTAATTTTTATATGTGCTATGTATGATATGTTTAATGTGGGCCGGAAGGCGAATATGTTATGGGCCAGAAGGCGTTGTAATGTGGACCGAAGGGTTGGCGTGGGTAGGACCAGAAGGTTTACCCAGCAGGGACGGAAGTCCCCTGAGACACATGGACCGGAAGGTCAGGGCCTGGAAAGGCGTATGTGCGTAAGTTGTATTTTGGGGAACTCACTAAGCGATTATGCTTACAGTTGTTGTGTATGTGTTTCAGGTACTAGCGAGGACCGTGGAAAGGCGCCGGCGTGATCTGTACACACTGATAGATGATTTATGACCTTGGGATTCATATGATTTGTATTATGATATGACACGTTGAATGTTTATGCCTTGTTTCGGATGAAAATACTTCCTTTTGAAATGAAAAATTTGTTAAAAAAAAATTTCCGTTGTTACACGTTTGTTGTAAAAGTGTGTAATTTCCCAAGTGTAACTATCATTTAACAAAATATAGTTTGTACATTAAAGTTTAAGTGAAATAATCACTAAAAATATGTAATGGGTAAATCATTGTAGTACTGTAGTGTTGTATTATAGGAACTACTGCTGTACTAACTACCTTAAACCGGATTTATATTAAGGTATTATGTGATAAATTGCACCATACTATAGACTGGTAACAACGACAACGTATATTCGAAAATAAGGTATGACGTTTGGCACCCGCAGACCTGCCGGTCCTGTTGTAGCTAGCAGCAAGGTGTAGGATAGTCAATCCAATATAGATCTATACGCAAACTCACGCTCTCCCTCCAAGAGACTCTGGCTACAACTCGGGTCATGACAATTAAGGCATAATCCCATATAGTGGATCACAATTGTTAACGTATTCATGTATATGTAATGTAATGTTACTTGTTCTAGTATCGTTGTATATGTTCTAGTCCTAGTACAGTTGTATATGTACTCTTAATAATAAGTATTGACTCATGAATGAACTGACTCGTTGATCTAGAAATTGTAGTAGTATGATCCTGTGTTACCCCGATGGTAACTTACTAATGATGTACTGATACGTATGAATAAAGGAGTACTTTTATATCTATATATGTACATTTGATATATAATTAATATTTAAACGACCCTCGAAGGGCTACCCGAAATCCCACCAGACCACATCTCAAGCGCGAAAAGGAAATAGGGCGGATGGCCTTCGTAAGCCCTTTAAACATTTCTTATATATCTATACATATATGGGATGCAATTTATAAGAAGTATAATAAAGTTTAAATAAGATTATTTAATAAGAAAGGAGTTTGTAAAACAGTTTGATAAACAGTTTGAACAGTGATAAAATCATTGGTTTTCTAGTTATTAATCACATGTGATTAATGCAATCACATGTGATTGAAGCAATAATTATAAGTATTTAACTTGTATTCCCCCCCCCCCCACCATAAAGTATTTAAAACATTTAAAATCATTTGAAAGGTTAATTAAAGGGGTATGAACTCACATGTGGTGAGTGGTTTGGATTGTAGTGTCGGATACCGTGCTAGGTGGCAAACGGAGACTTGTTCACACGCACGAGCCTAGTTATCATATAATGAGCATATATATAACTAATTATCCAAATAATAACTTAATGAAATAATTTGGGACACTTAGGAACATGTAAACACTTTGTATAAGTGTTATAGGTCCTAATGGTTGCATCTAAGTGTTACGGGACAAGGCTAAAGGGATTTAATGTACCAAATGACCTTGAATAAGAGTTTACTACCTAATAAACCCCACACAAGGCGTTTACGGTCGTAAACCCTTGAGTTTACGGCCGTGAACTCCAATCTTGGTTTGTTCTTGGTGTTTTGAAGTGCTAAATGAATTCTAGAATAGGCCTAGCTTGGTGGTTTAATCATTTGGGTAGTTTAGGGCATAGATAACCCTCCTTTGAGGAGTTTACGGCCTAAAGACCATACCCCTTAGAGTTTATGGCCATAAACTCTCATGGGGTGGATGATTTAATTCTTTTAAGGCTCTTGCACATGTAGGATAATTTCTAGGCTTTCGATTTAGGCTAAGGGGGACTTTAGGCACACTTTGGTGCCTTTACTTGGAGTTTACGGCCCAAGAGCATTTCTTGTCTGTAAACTCCCTTTTAAGGGTGTTTTTGATGTGTTGTTGTCCCCATTTTAGATACAAGTAATTGAGGGTAAATGTCTAAAGCCTTAGGGGGTGTTTAGGGCACCTTAAGCCCTTGAAAATGGTGTTTACGGTCCAAGAAACTCTTGGGCCGTAAACTCCTAATACTTTGTGTTCTTGATTGATTTCTAGCCTCAAATGATCCTACATATTATGCTAAACTAGTTGCCTAACAAGGAATTGGGACTAGATAGCCTTAAAGCTCCATTTTGGAGTTTACTCCCTAAGAACGTTCTTGGGCGGTAAACTCCCGGATCTCACATATTAGACATGTAATCTATGTTAATAAGCATAAAACAAACATTATAACACAACTAGAGAAGTGTACTCACGATTTGGTATGAAAACCTGAAGATCCGTGAGAGAGAATATGGCTTTTCTCTAGTTGGAAATGTGAGTAATGAGTGAATTTAGTTCAAAAATCTATTTATAGTCCTGAAATATTTTGGCAGGAAATATTTTTATTCTGGAATTGGACTCTAATATTATGAAGTGTTGATATGCTCAAGTTTCACAAACCCAAGAGCATCCACTCTCCTGATACCTCCTTAAATGTAAACCCTAGTGTACACAAACTTATTCGGAAAAGTCTGAAGTTCATTGAAAACTGGACTAGCTACTATTGAATAGTTAATGTTCGTACATAATGGAAATTTCGGGTTGTCACAGGCCCAAAACGACAAATGATAATTTCTGAAGGTTGAAAAGAGTCCAAACTGTTTCTAATATAAATTTTCTGAATATCAACACTTTTGAAGGGCTAAAAATGTAAATTTTGAACATAATGGGCTAAAATGGGCTTTTCGGCCCAATAAAGCCCCAATTTGCGATACTTTTGAAATTAAGGGGCTAAAAATGCACATTTCTGTAAAACAAGGGATTACAAGTATACTAAAACCATTTCAAAGGCCAATAATGCTTTTCAAATTCAAAAGGGACCAAAAATGCAAAAAAAATCCATTTTGGGCCAAAATTGTAAAAGTAGCGAAAATGGGGGTTTCAACCGAGAAAATTTCATTTTTGAAGGGCTTAAGCTGCTTATCAAGTAAATTTGGGCTGAAAATGTCTTTTCAACAAGTTTTGATACTAAAGTGTTAAGAAAAATGGTTTAAGGACTAAAATGCAAATTCTTTTATATAAAGGGTTAAAAGTGTAAATTTTATCCAAGAAGGGGCATAAAAAGGTAATCTCTAATTTTTAAAACAATAAATCCCTTAAGATAAAATACGAGTACCACGGCTACCGGCGAAAACGTAATAACAAATACACTTTCAACACCAATATCGTTACCAAACGAATTGATTCGGTCTCGAATCAATAACAAACCAAAAATCAATAACCAATCGTACTTCAATGAACACGCGAAACTTATGAGAAGTCAATATTCAATCTTTGGGCTTGAAAGTTTCAAATCGTTCTTGTTGGGCCTAGCTAACCCAATGACTTGATCTTTAGGCCCGAAGGGAACGCGCTTACATGTTATTGGGCCTTCTATGACCTAATTCCATGTAAAAGGACTTTCAATAGCTTTATTGTGTTATTGGGCCCCAAGGGTCCTTTGGTAATGCTAGAAAAGTCGAGATGTCAAATGCGAGTCGGGCCAAGTGCCTTTCGCATTCACGATAGCCTTGAAGGACTAATGGAAATAACGGGGGCTTCGTACCCTCCTTTCTCCTCGGTTGTGGGGCTATGAGAAGTCAGGGTGGTTGGATTAAGTGAGTAGTACGGACGACGCCTAAGGGATCGTTGTATTTGGTAGTTATAAACTAGTCATTTTCATTAATGCGTGATTATAACGATTCACAACCCATAATTAATCCAATGTCACCTGGAATTATCTAAAACAATCGTCGTATCGGTATAACAATAAATAAGACACATAATTTGATGTATTAGGAAAACATCGGGTTTTCCTGGGGGGTTCAACACTTTTACCTATGTGATGTATACAAAGTCTAACAATTATTCACGTTTACAAAAATCAACAAGCATACTTACGGATCTTCACACTTTTTCTTATATACAATACTCTTTTCAGAAAATATCGGATTTTCTGGGTTTTCAAACTTCACAAAAATCATTTTCGTTTCAAACATTACCTATGAACTCACCAACATTTCATATGTTGACGTTTTTCCAAAATACTTGTATTCTCAGGTAACAGGTAAACCGAAGAATATGTATCCAGTGATGTCATGATGTTTTGTTTAAATTAGTATCGAACGGTTTATGTTTTGGAAATGTAATGTTTAAAACAATGTATTGAATGTAAACAATATCAGTTGTAATATTTCAATGCATGGTGATGAATGATGTTATGATTCATGTATAATCATTGTGATGGTATTCAATTAAGTCACAATAGCCCTCGGACGACGTTTCCGCCGTCTGGTTCGGAGGTGTGACAAAAATGCAACCTCATGCCCAACTCCTCATGGAATTTCTTCCAGAATCTAGAAGTGAAGCCTACATCTCGATCTCAGACAATCGAGATTGGTACTCCATCTCGCGATACCACCTCCCTCATGTACAACTCTGCCAGCCTCTCCACAAAAGAGCTCTCACTGACGGCAAGGAAGTGAGCGCTCTTCATCAACCTGTCCACAATCACCCAAATTGCATTGACACCTCTAGCAGTCCTCGGCAATTTGGTGATGAAATCCGTAGTAATATATTCCCACTTCCACTCGGGAATCTCTAATGGCTGCAACTTACCATGCGGATGCTGGTGCTCAGCCTTAACTTTGCGACAGGTCAAGCACCCCTCTACGAACCATGCAACATCCCTCTTCATACAGGGCCACCAATACTCCCTCTTCAGGTCCAAATACATCTTAGTGCCCCCGGGGTGGGTCCAGAACTTTGATCTATGCGCCTCCTCCATCAAGATTGTACGCATTCCGCCCACAAACGGTACCCAAACCCGACCCTGAAGGTTCATAAGTCCTCGACTATCGGTAACGAACTCTGATACCTACCTGATCACTCGCTCCCTTTTGCGGTTATCCGGTCTCACGGCCTCCGCCTGAGCCCCTCGAATGGCCTCCGCCCTACGGCTCAGGGCATCGACTACAACATTAGCTTTGCCTGGGTGGTACAGGATCTCGCAGTCGTAATCCTTTACCACATCCAACCATCTCCTCTGGCGCATATTCAGGTTGGGCTGATCCATCAGGTACTTCAAGCTCTTATGGTCTGTGTATATGGTACACCAAACCCCGTACAGATAGTGACGCCAGATCCTGAGGGCAAACACCACTGCCCCCAATTCCAGATCGTGGGTGGGATACCTTAACTCATGAGGTTTCAGCTACATCGATGCATATGCTATCACATGCCCCCTCTGCATAAGCACCGCTCCCGACCCTGATATCGATGTGTCACAGTACACCACAAAATCCTCCATCTCTTCCAGGAGTGCGAGCACTGGAGCTTTGCACAATCTCTGGCGAAGTGTCTAAGATGAGATCTGCTGCTCTGGACCCCATGAAAAAGCAACACCCTTCCGGGTCAACTTGGTGAGTGGCACGTCGATCTTAGAGAAATCCCTGATAAATCTCAGATAATAGCCAGCCAACCCTAGGAAACTCCTGATCTCGGTACATGACCTCGACACTTCCCAACTCATCACTGCCTCGATCTTTGCAGGATCGACCAATATCCCCTTCTGGTTAACGAGTTGCCCTAGGAACTGGACCTCTCGTAACCAGAAATCACACTTGGAGAATTTGGCATAAAGCCTCTCTGATCTCAGTACTCCGAGAATCTCTCTCAGATGCTCCTTATGCTGCTCTCTAGATCTCGAATAGACCAATATGACGTCGATGAACACGATCACCGAGCGATCTAACATCGGTCTGCACACTCTGTTCATGAGATCCATGAACACCTCCGGTGCATTAGTGAGCCCGAAAGGCATCACCACGAACTCGTAATGCTTGTCACGAGTCATGAACGCTGTCTTCTGGATATCCTCATCTTGCACCCTCACCTGATGATATCCAGACCTCAAATCAATCTTGGAGAACCAAGATGCTCCCTGTAACTGATCGAACAAATCGTCGATCCTCAACAACGAGTAATGGTTCTTGACCGTCAACTTGATCAACTCCCGGTAATCAATGCACATCCGGTGTGAACCATCCTTTTTCTTGACAAAAAGGATAGGCGCTCCCCACGGCGAGCTACTTGGCCGAATAAACCCCTTCCCCAGCAGCTCCTGAAGCTGCGAGGATAACTCCTGCATCTCTGGAGGCGCGAGGCGATAGGGCGCCTTGGCGATAGACGCAGCCCCCAGAGCCAAATCGATACAGAAATCTACCTGCCTCTCGGGAGGCACACCCGGCAACTCCTCCGGAAACACATTCGAGAACTCACGCAATATCGAAACCTCATCGACTGACCTCGGTTTCTCTGTATCAACCCTCGTATCCATCACGTACGCTACAAACCTTTTACAGCCCTGTTGTAGACTCTGTCTCGCTCTAGCCGACGAATACACCGCTCATCCAGAACAGGTACCCTCACCGTACATCGTAAGTACTCCCCCACTAGGGTCTTGTATCGTCACCAACTGACAGTCGCACTCTGTAACAGCCCCAAAGCGGTCCAACCAATCCATGCCCACTATGACGCAAACGTCCCCCATCACAATCGGGACTAAATCTATCGGAAACTCAACACTAAAGATCTTTAGTATACATCATCTAATCATGTTTGTAGCATACACCGCTCGCTCGTCAGCTGTGGAAACTCGTAGAGGTCGACTCAACGCCTCTCGCTGGATACTGATGTGCCGGCTACAAGCTAAAGACACAAATGATCGACTCGAACCCGCGTGAAACAACACCAAAACAGGTACAAAACTCACAAAAAAGTACCTATGCGTAACATAATGTAAACACAAAATCTTATTACAGCAAAATAAATATGAACATAATAAATACCAGCCACAACGTCGGGCGTTGCACGGACCTCTTCCGCTATCAGTTGAACGCTCTCCCTCACGCCTTTGGTGCTTCGTCCTTCACCGACCGACCCTCAATAGCTCGCATAGCAGCAGGGGCAGATCCCTGTGGCGTCCCCTGTGTCGTCCCCTTCAACTGCGTACACTCGGCCCTCCGATGTCAGGTTTGGTTGCATTGAAAGCAAACCATGAACCCCTTGGGGCAATCCTTGGCGATATGCTCTTCCTTTCCACACTTGTAGCAAGCACCATATCTACAAACCCCATCATGACCCTTTCCGCACTTTCTGTAAGTGTGACCATTCTGACCCCTAGATCTCAAATCGGCAGGCTTGGCCCGCTTGGCTGCCGGCTGAGACTGTGTCGGCCACCAATCCATCCTCTGAGACTTGGCCTCCTCCCTGGCCTGCGTCTCCAACTCAATCTCCCTCTTCTGGGCATTTTCCTGAAGCTCAGAAAATGTACGGTAAGTCGAGTTTTCCATGAACTCACGGATATCCCTCCTCAGAATACTCAGATACCGGCTCATGCGAGCCTGCTCGGTAGACACCTGCTCATGGCAAAACATCGCCCTCTCATGACACATCCTGGTAATCACAGTAACTGACTCAGTACCATGCTTGAGGGTCAAGAACTCCTAAGCCAACCGTTTCCTTTCCACGAGGGGAACATACTCGTCTCTGAACATGGTGGTGAACCTCTCCCAGGTCACCGTTGAAATCTCTGCAGAACTAAGATGCGCAGTCACAAACTTCCACCAGTCCTTCGCTCCCAAGCGAAGCTGGTTCAGCACAAACTGAACCCTCAGATGCACTGGACACGAACATGTGTAGAAGCATCCCTCAATGTCAGATATCCATCTCATTGCAGCAATCGGGTCCTGCGTCCCATCAAAATCTAGAGGCTTCGTGTTGCTGAACTCCCGATAGAGCAACGAGTCTCCCCCCTGCGGCCTGGCAGCTACGACGGCTGCAGTGGCTACAGCAACAGCAACATCAGTAAGAGCGGCATACTGCTCATCAAAAGTGTTAACCAGTGTGGTCTTCATAGACCCAAACATCTCCGGAATCTCGACCGGTATGGCTGCAGCCACCTCCTCATGAATCATCCAACGAATCGCCTCGTCGTGGCACCGCTGCTCTCTGGTGTGTGTCGTGTCCCAACCATGATGTCTCTGAAATACAACATAAAATATCAGAGACTCGATCGAGCATACTCGCACTCGATAACACAACCCTACTCGTTCCCCAGTATCCTAAGGATTACAAGGACTGCTCTCTGATCAGGTGTCTTCAATAGTATGAGCCCTATACTACCGACCACACCGCATTAGCATTCACACCAAGTCCTCCTCCTTTGATCCTAGCTCACAAGTACTTTACATCTCGCTAGCATAGGCTACCCTTCGGTAAGCCTCTCCTAAGCTCCTCACCACTATATACTCACTCTCAAGCATCTCATAAGAGCAGCAATCTCCTAGGCTAAGGCATCACAAATCAGACCACTCTAGTCATATCATGAATACCTAGCCTACTGTAGCATGCATAACATAACCCAACTAATATCATAGTATATCACATATCAAAACACTTAATGTAAGGGTATTTTGGGAAATCGCCGTTCGGGGGCTGATCGTACACACGGCTCTGCTCTACTTGTTTCCAAACCTCTTTTTCTTTTTGAAAATTTTTTTATTACTAAAAAAATTCCTCAAATCCTCATTTTGAGTCAAGATACGATAGGGGTGCATCCGAATCCCTCAAACCAAGGCTCTGATACCAACTTGTAACGACACAATTTTTCATTTTAAAATGTAACTTCATTCAAGACAAAACCATAAAAATCCAATGTAAGATTATCATTATACAAAACATATCAACTCCCAAGATTAAAACATATTCAAATCCATCTGTGTGTGTACGAGTCAAGCCGACGCCTTCCCGTGATCATCACTGGTAACTGAAACACATTACACGTAAACACTATAAGCATAAAGCTTAGTGAGTTCCCTAAAATACCACATACCACACATACGCCTTTCTAGGCTGAACTCTATGGGATCTTCCGATCCAGTTGTCTCAGGGGACTTCCATCCCGGGTCCCGGTAGACCTTTCGGTTCTACCCGTATCGACCTTCCGCTCTGTACCCTCTTGACCTTCCATTCCTTACCATACATATCATACATAGCACATACATATCATATAACAACATATAACACATATATCATATCATACAAAACCATCCGGTCACACATAAGTACCCTTCCAGGTACAGTATAGTGAGAAGACTCACCTCGGGTATCTCGGATAGTGTCTCGCTCGCGTATACACTGATCTAGCCTCAGCCTAAAACATAACAATCATCTCAATTAATAACAATTCTCCCGGCTAGACTAGATTCTCACATGTTCTCTAAGAAGGCTAAAAGACCATTTTACGCTTCAATCAGTCCACTAGTCCAAATGTTGACCAAACCCTAAAAGTCAACAAAGTTAACGGTCAAACTTTGACCAGACTCGTCGAGTGCACCAATGTGACTCGACGAGTCCATGCGTTTCCATCATAACCCTGACACTTACTTGACTCACTGAGTCAATGCCCCACTCTTCAACTCGTCAAGGATCGTGAATCGTTGGACAACCCGTCCCAACTCGTCGAGTCCGGCTCTTGACTCGGCGAGTTCAGTCGCGCACTCAAGTACCCTAAATCCCCTCTGACTCACCGAGTCATTCTCTCAACTCAGCGAGTCATCAACTTTGTGATCCTCGGGTAAACCCACTCCTACTTGTCGAGTCTGTTCCTCGACTCGGCGTGTTCATGCCATGCTCATACCTGAGAGACTTCCTGAGGTCAGATTTGTTCCTCTAACCCTTAGATCTAACCTCCCCTAGCTCAATAATCCTGTAAAGTCTCTATCTTGATGCACATGCAACGTCTATATGACCATATATGATGATTTAGCCCCAATTACTTCAACCCAAGATCCTAATCTTCATTGCTCTTCATAAAGCTTGATGAGTAAGGCTCTCTGGACCTCTATGGATCTAGATCTAAAGCCTCCTCTCCATAAGGGACTATTTGGACATAAATTCCACCCAACAAAGGGCATAAGAAACCCTAAATCCATATATACATCATGAATCAGCAGATGGATCGAAATGGTACCCCTAATGTGTCACAACTAGAAATTTTTGTGCCTTGTAACTACAACACTTATGCCAATTATGAATCAAAGACATGAAAGCATGTATAATGCTTACTCTATTACAACAAAATTTCAATTAAACACTTCATACATGCATTGCAAATAGTCAACAAGCAATTGGAAACCCTAGAAAATCCTTGTTTAAGTCCATTATGGATTAGGATTTCCTTATTGGGCCCAATGGGCCAATAAGCTTCCAATTGGACTATCGTGGGCTTAGAACTCTTAAATGGTCTCTAATTGGACCCACTTCCATTTGTTTCAATATTTTGGGCCATATTGGGCCTAGAATGAAATAAATTAATTTAATGAACCATATTGAGCCATAATTAACTTAATTTAGCCTTCATGGGTCATAAAAATCACATTTATAATTATTTGGACCAAAAATCACTCAACATAACCATGAAAAATTGGGCTTTAGCATACAAGGGCCAATCCTCATCTTTTCTCCCCAAATCTCGGCCCAAGCCCAACCAATGAAGGAGAGTTGACTTTCCTATGCCACCTCATATTTGTCCATAGGATTCACATGCACCATCTCATGTTTTCATGCAAATCAATTCAGGAACCTCTCTTCTCTCCTCTCTCTTCTTGCTCTCGGCCGAAACCAAACACACACACACACACACTATTCATTCAAAATTCTCTCAAAGAAACTCTCTCTCCATTCTCTCCAAATTTTCGAGATCTAAGGGGTGTTCAAGGGATTTCTTCCATAAAAATCATCATTTAAGTAAGTTGGTGCTTAAATCTATGATCTAACTCACTTCTTTTCATCAAAAATCATCTCTTAATCCATTCAAGTTCATGATCTTGCATCTTAGAACCCACTAAGTCGAGATCCATCCAAGGAACTTGCTAGGCCCGAAAATAGCACCAAACTTCTCCAAATCTTCTTCAAAACCGATCCACAACTCAAGGTGAGCTTCATACCCCTTTCTTTTCGGTTTTTATGAGTTTCTATGGGGGAGAATACAATTAAATTTGTAGATCTATGTGTAAATGTATTCTATGTGTGATTTGATGCATGTTTGTGTGTGATATCATGTGTTGAGATGAAAATGTTATCTGAAAAGTATGTAAAAACCGAGATCTAAAACATAGGGAAGGAAATAAACATAACATAAACTATTTTACCCTAATCAAGTCAAGAAAAATAACTCATATGGTTAGGATCAACATGCTTGAACATAAAACCCATTTTTTGGCTTAAATTGTTAAAAATGCAAAACTAAGGGCCCAAACCGACAAATTATAGTTTCTGGAGGGTCAAAAGAGTCCAAACAGTTTCTATAATAATTTTTCTGAAACAAAACATTTTTGAAGGACTAAAAATGTAAATTTTACACTTAATGGGCTAAACTTACGCTTTTCGGCCCAATAAGCCTCAATATGCGAGATTTTCAAGTTTGAGGGGCTGAAAAGGAAGTTTTTTGTAAAACAGGGGACTTGAAGTGTATTAAAACTATTTCAATGTTCAAAAATGCTTTTCAAATTCAAAAAGGACCAAAAATGTAAAAAATTTCTCTTTTGGGCCAAAACTGTAAGATTTGCGAAATTGAGGGTTTTAACCAAGAAAACATTATTCTGAAAGGACTAAAGCTATTTACAAAACAAAATTTGGTTAAAAATGTCTTTTCAACAAGTTATGATACCAAAGTGTCAAGAAAAATTGTTTAAGGACTAAAATGGAAATTCTTTTATTTAAAGGACTAAAAGTGATAACTTTATAAAAGAAGGGTTGTGAAAAGGTAAAAATCTTACTTTTAAACAAATAAATCCTTAAGACAAAATACGAGATCCACGACTACCGGCGAAACGTAATAACGAATACACATTCAACAACCAATATCGTTACCAAACGAATTGATTCGGTCTCGAATCAATAACAAAACAAAAATCAAATAACCGTAGTACTTCAATAAACATGCGATAGCTACGAGGAGTCAATATTCAATCTTTGGGTTTGAAAGTTTCAAATCGTGCTTGTTGGTCCTTGCTAGCCCAATAACATCATCTTTGGGCCCGAAGGGGACGCGCTTACATGTTAATGGGCCTTCTATGACCTAATTCCATGTAAAAGGACTTTCAATAGCTCTATTGTGTTGTTGGGCCCCAAGGGTCCATTAGCACTGCTAGCGAAGTCGAGAAGTCAAAAGCAAGTCGGGCCAAGTGTCGTTCGCATTCCCGATAGACTTGAATGACTTATGGAAACAAAGGAAGCTTCTTACCCTCCTTTCTCCTCGGTTGTGGGGCTATGAGAAACCAAGTAAGCAGATTCATGACGTTAAATAAGAGAAGTCAGGGTGGTTCGATTATGTGAGTAGTATGGACGACGCCTCAAGGATCGTTCATAATTTGTAGTTACAAACTAGTCATTTTCAATAATGCGTGATTGTAACAACTCACAACCCTTAATTAATCCAATGTCACCTGGGTAATCAAAAACAATTGTCGTATCGGTATAACAATAAAAAAGTCGTGTAATTTACGCATTGGCAAAACATCGGATTTTCCCGGGGAGTTCAACATTTTAACCTACGTGATGTATACAAAGTTCAACAATTATTCATGTTTTCAAAATCGACAAGCATACTTACGGATCTTCACACTTTTTATAAACAATACTCTTTTCAGAAAATATCGGATTTTCTGGGTTTTCAAACTTCACAAAAATCATTTTCCATAACATTACTTATGAACACACCAACATTTCATATGTTGACATTTTTCAAAATAACTTGTATTCTCAGGTAACAGGTAAACAGAAGAATATGTATCAAGTTATATCATGGTGTTTTGCTTAGATTAATGATCAAACGGTTTATGTTATGAAATTGTAATGTTTAAAACAATGTATTGAATGTAAACAATATTGGTTGTAATATTTCAATGCATGGTGATGAATGATGTTATGATTCATGTATAATCATTGTGATGGTATTCAATTAAGTCACAAGAGCCCTCGGACGTTACCGTCGTCTGGTTCGGGGGTGTGACAGGTTGGTATCAAAGCTCTGTTTATAGTGAACTAGCATATCTAACCACACATTGATATGCAATTATAAACCAAAAGAGGGATTAACACAACTCTGAACAAAACAAGTAAAACATAACAATAAAAACATCCTTGATTGTATTAGGAAAAAGAACATAAGACCGAACCAAACAAGATAATGTTAGTATCTCGGTTAAGCCAGGACTGTTCTAGTCATATCAAGGAGTAGATGTAGCCTGATCAACTACATTCCCTCCAAGGTATGACTATCACATGTCCTGAGGAGATCGTGATAGCTAGGGAACCTAAAAACATACCCCTTTACCTCCAAGAAGAGCACATCCGTTCAATCTATGCAATAGTTGTAGAGTCATAGGAGTAACGATTGTTTATTCATATACCTTCTCCCAGTCTTCATGGAGGGAGAGCAGCAGGGTATTCAGTTCCATCAAGTCTTAGTGGCTCACGGGATGCTTGAAGATGGACCTGAAGGGAATCAAGGGGAAGCACACGACGTCGGTCCTAACGAATACACGGACACCAACTATGAGTTCGAGGAGGTTGATGATGACGTGGAGGAAGGACAAGACTCGGGCAAAGATCACGCCACGTCGTTTGTTAGCGAGGCGCAGCAGGACCAGCCCGCCCCACCAGTGAACCCCGCAAGGGAGAATCGCTCCCCCGAAGCTGAGATTTCCGTCCTGTGGCAACAACTATTCACCATGGAAGCACGTGCAGTGCGAGCTAAGCATGAGAGGGATGAGGTCATTGGTGACATGATGGAGATGGCTCAATTGTTGGGTCAACACTTCGACATATGATCTCACCCCCTATCTTAGGATACTCCGTGGAGTACTAGGGATAGTAGTATCAGTCTTTAGTACTATGTCATTAGGATCTATGATATGTTCCCCGACTCTATGTTTAAGTGACTACACTACTCATAGAGTCGTTATGCTGTCGAACTAGTATCACTTAAGTATGCTCTTACTAGCAAAATTTTCATGTATCAAATACGGATAATATTAGTAAAATTTTCTTTTATGTTTTACTTTGACGTTGTAATCTACTATGTGTTACATATCCATGATTGTGTGCCAAATTGTGGAAGTACCTAAGTTCGTGCCCCACACCTAGCTTATAGGATCACACTCTCACAAAAAGCATAGATACTCAACATCTTTCTGTTCTATGACAGAAAGATGCCTCGACGACCCACCCGCAGAAACCCTGAGCCAAACCCTCCCGAGTTCAACTCTGTTGCTTTTCAGGCAGCGGCGTCGGCTGCGTTTACCGCGGCTATGGCCCAAATTCACCAAGGAACATCGGAGGAGTCAACGGACTAGGCGCCGGAAGTTCAAACAACGGGACGAATCAAGGACCTACCAAAACATGTTCCTACAAAGACTTCACCAACGCCAACCACGAACCTTTAACGGCACTGGAGGAATGATCACCTTGAAACGTTGGATCGAGAAGGTGGAATCGGTATTCGAGATATGCGATTTCCCTGAAGAGATGAAGGTGAAGTTTGCCGCATGCACTTTCGTTGACCAAGCGCTCACTTGGTGGAACGGATAGGTGGAAGCCATGACACTCCCCGTAGCCAATTCCATGCCATGGGCAGAAATGAAAGAAATGCTGACGGCCGAATACTGCCCTCATGGTGAAATTCAGAAAATGGAACAAGAGATGTGGAATCTCACTGTCCGGAATGCTGATATAGATGCCTACATATCAAGGTTTAGCGAACTGTCTATGTTATGCCCTGGCATGATTACCTCAGAGGGTAAGAAGATCGAGCGATTCGTCTGGGGAGTAACCTCCCCGATCCAAGGAAACGTGATAGCTGCAAATCCCGAAACTTTCGACAGTGCTAAGAGATTGGCTAAGAAGCTGTATGACCACAACAACAAGAAGGGTGAGAAACCAGTGGAGACTGAAGTTAAGAAGGAAAATGATAGCAAGAAGGGGAAGAACAACAAGAGAAAGGGGCGTAAAGGCTCTAAATCATCCAAGAAGCAGCGAACAGTGGCAGTTAATGCTGCGACCGCACAAGTTCCGTCCACACCACATGCTCCAGCCTCAGCTGCTCCGAGTGCTCCTAGACCTTATTCCGGTAATCTTCCCAAGTGCAACAAGTGCGGTCTCCATCACAATGGAGAATGCAGAGAGATGCAGTGCACCAGCTGCAATCGGAAGGGGAACACGGCAAGGTACTACAGGACTTACCCTCCTCATAATCAACAACAGGGAAGCAACAACAACAATAACCGCAACAACAACATCACCAACACCGACGGCAACAATGCAGGACCTAGCCACACCTTCTATGGATGTGGAAGGACTTGGCATTTCCGCCGAAATTGCCCTAACAACAATAATCCCGGAAATTGAGGAATAGGAAGGGTGCTGACCATGGGTCAGGGGGAGGCGAATCAGGATCCCGCTATTGTTACCTGTACGTTTCCCCTAAACCACACATATGTATGCATCCTATTTGACACCGGAGCGGAGCGAAGTTTTGTGAGCAGTAAGTTTAAACATTTGTTAAAACAACAACCCCATAAGCTCAAGGAAACCTTTACGGTGGAAATGGCCAATGGGAAAACCGAATCCACTAGGGAAATCTACATCGGATGTACCCTAACTCTAAATCAACACGTCTTTCGAATAGACTTAAGGCCTGTTTCCATTAGGTGTTTTGATGTGACTATTGGCATGGACTGCTTAAGCCCCCACCATGCTGAAATTATGTGTCACGAGAAGGCCGTTCGCCTTCACCTTCCCAATCACGAAACCCTAGTTATTTACGGAGACAAACCTAGCATGAACCTTCGCCTCATCTCGTGCATCCAGGCACAGAAGCATCTGCGAAAGAACGATTTGCCGTTCCTGGCTCACATAGTGGATAAATACAACGAAGAGGTTAGCATTCAAGACATTCCAGTAGCACGTGAATTCCCAGACATATTTCCTGAAGATCTTCCTGGAGTACCCGCAGAGAGACAAGTTGAATGCCAAATTGATCTTGTTCCAGGAGCAACTCCCCTCGCTAAATCGCCTTACCGACTAGCTCCTACTGAGATGCAGGAACTGTCCAGCCAACTCAGCGAACTCCTGGGCAAAGGATTCATCCGACCTAGCTACCTGCCATGGGGAGCTCCAGTACTCTTTGTCAAAAATATGGATGGATATTTTAGGATGTGCATCAATTACAGGGAGCTAAACAAACTCACTGTCAAAAATTGCTATCCACTCCCACGAATCGACGATCTATTCGACCAGCTCCAAGGAGCTAGTTACTTCTCTAAGATAGATCTACAATCTGGATACCATCAACTCAAGGTCCGGGAAGAGGATATAACCAAAACCACTTTCCGAACTCGTTACGGACATTATGAATTTGTCGTAATGCCCTTCAGTCTAACGAATGCCCCTGCTGCATTTATGGACCTAATGAACCGAATCTGTCGACCATTCCTCGACAACTTTGTTATTGTTTTCATTGACGACATTCTATTCTATTCCCGAAGCGAAGAAGAGCATGGCCAACATCTCCGACAAATCCTGGAAACCCTGCAGACGGAGAAAGTATACGCAAAACTCTCCAAGTGTGAGTTCTGGCTTCATAGCATGAACTTCTTAGGTCATGTTGTTAGTCAGGAAGGAATACATGTGGATCCTTCTAAGGTCAAAGTCGTTGAAGGATGGGCAGTTCCGATGACACACACAGAAATTCGCCAATTCTTAGGCCTAGCAGGCTACTATAGGAGGTTCATTCAGAACTTCTCTAAGATCGCCAAGCCACTTACCTCGCTAACACAAAAGGGCATACCATTCAAATGGACGGACAAACAAGAAGTTGAATTCCAAACTCTCAAGCAAGCACTCTGCAGTGCCCCGGTACTATCTCTACCAGAGGGAACAGAAGATTTCGTGGTCTACTGTGACGCGTCAAATCAGGGTTTAGGTTGCGTTCTCATGCAGCACGGAAAGGTGATAGCTTACGCCTCCCGCCAACTAAAGACACACGAAGTGAACTATACAACCCACGATCTGGAATTAGGAGCAGTGGTCTTCGCTCTGAAGATTTGGAGGCATTACCTCTATGGTACGAAGTGCACCATCTTCACGGACCACAAGAGTCTCCAACACATCCTGAATCAAAAAGAGTTGAATATGAGACAAAGAAGATGGGTTGAACTATTAAACGATTATGAGTGCGAAATCAAGTACCACCCAGGCAAGGCTAATGTGGTAGCCGATGCCTTGAGCCGTAAAGAGTACTCTAATCGTCGTGTAAAAACTCTCTCAATAACCATCCAATCTCACCTAGCCACTCAGATCAGGGTAGCCCAGTCAGATGCCATGAAGACGGAAAACAGAGCAAGTGAAGCATTACGCGGAATGGAGAAGAATCTAGAGGTAAAAGAGGACGGAGTATACTATTTCATGAACCATATTTGGGTCCCTAAACTTGGAGGATTTAGGGAGGTAGTCATGAATGAAGCTCACAAGACGCGATACTCCATCCATCCAGGTTCGGACAAAATGTACTTAGATATGAAACAACATTATTGGTGGCCTAACATGAAGGCAGAAATTGCCACATATGTCAGATGGATTAGACACTATATGGGTAATAGTTGACCGACTGACGAAATCCGCCCATTTCCTGCCAATAAAAGAATCCTACAAGATGGAGAGACTAACACGAATATACATCCGAGAAATCGTGAGGCTTCACGGAGTACCAATGTCTATCATCTCAGATAGATATAGTAGGTTCACTTCACATTTTTGGCAGTCACTTCAGAAAGCACTTGGAACCCATCTCGACATGAGCACCGCTTATCACCCACAAACGGACGGTCAAAGCGAACGAACCATCCAGACGCTCGAAGACATGCTTCGAGCATGTGTGATAGAATTTGGGAAGTCTTAGGATACCCACTTACCCTTAGTTGAATTCTCGTAGAACAACAGTTACCATTCGAGCATCAAAGTTGCTCCTTTCGAAGCGCTATATGGACGTAAGTGTAGATCACCGTTGTGTTGGGCTGAGGTGGGCGACACTCAGCTAGCAAAGGAACTAGCATCGGACAAGGAGTTAACGGGACCGGAGATCATACGTGAAACAACAGAAAAGATAGTTCAAATCAGAGCTCGACTACAAGCCTCGCGCGACCGACAAAAGAGCTACGCTGATAAACGGCGAAAGCCCTTAGAGTTTCAGGTCGGGGATCGAGTACTGTTAAAATTTTCACCTTGGAAAGGGGTCCTTCGTTTCGGAAAATGGGGAAAACTGAAACCACGATACATTGGACCTTTCGAGATCGTTGCCCGAATAGGTCCAGTGGCGTACAAACTGCAGCTACCTGCTGAGCTCAGCAGTGTACACCCCGTGTTCCATGTTTCCAATCTAAAGAAGTGCCTATCATATGAAACTCTCGTCATTCCCCTTGACGAAATTGAAATCAATGAGAATCTCCTGTTCATGGAAGAACCAGTTGAAATCATGTACAGGGAGGTGAAGTGTACTAAGCAAAGTCGCATCCCGATCGTGAAAGTACGGTGGAACGCGAAGCGTGGGCCAGAATTCACGTGGGAATGCGAAGACCAAATGAAGCAAAAGTACCCTCATCTATTCTAGCATTCTCAGATCTAGCTTTCAAAAGAATTTCGGGACGAAATTCCCTTTAACGGGGGGATGATGTCACAACTAGAAATTTTTGTGCCTTGTAACCACAACACTTATGCCAATTATGAATCAAAGACATGAAAGCATGTATGATGCTTACTCTATGACAACAAAATTTCAATCAAACACTTCATACAAGCATTGCAAATAGTCAACAAGCAATTGGAAACCTTAGAAAATCCTTGCTTAAGTCCATTATGGATTAGGATTTCCTTATTGGGCCCAATGGGCCAATAAGCTTTCAATTGGACTATCTTGGGCTTAGAACTCTTAAATGGGCTCTAATTGGACCCACTTCCATTTGTTTCAATATTTTGGGCCATATTGGGCCTAGAATGAAATAAATTAATTTAATGAACCATATTGAGCCATAATTAACTTAATTTAGCCTTCATGGGTCATAAAAATTACATTTATAATTATTTGGACCAAAAATCACTCAACATAACCATGAAAAATTGGGCTTTAGCATACAAGGAGAGTTGACTTTCCTATGCCACCTCATATTTGTCCATAGGATTCCCATACACCATCTCATGTTTTCATGCAAATCAATCCAAGAACCTCTCTTCTCTCCACTCTCTCTTCTTGCTCTCGGCCGAAACCAAACACACACACACACAATTCATTCAAAATTCTCTAAAAGAAACTCTCTCTCCATTCTCTCCAAATTTTCGAGATCTAAGGGGTGTTCAAGGGATTTCTTCCATAAAAATCATCATTCAAGTAAGTTGGTGCTTAAATCTATGATCTAACTCACTTCTTTTCATCAAAAATCATCTCTTAATCCATTCAAGTTCATGATCTTGCATCTTAGAACCGATTAAGTCGAGATCCATCCAAGGAACTTGCTAGGGCCGAAAATAGCACCAAACTTCTCCAAATCTTCTTCAAAACCGATCCACAACTCAAGGTGAGCTTCATACCCCTTTCTTTTCGGTTTTTATGAGTTTTTATGGGGGAGAATACTAGTAAATGTGTAGATCTATGTGTAAATGTATGTTATGTGTGATTTGATGCATGTTTGTGTGTGATATCATGTGTTGTGATGAAAATGTTATCCAAAAAGTATGTAAAAACCGAGATCTAAAACATAGGGAAGGAAATAAACATAACTTAAACTATTTTACCCTAATCAACTCAAGAAAAATAACTCATATGGTTAGGATGAACATGCTTGAACATAAAACCCATTTTTGGGCTTCAATTGTTAAAAATGCAAAACTAAGGGCCCAAACCGACAAATTATAGTTTCTGGAGGGTCAAAAGAGTCCCAACAGTTTCTATAATAATTTTTCTGAAACAAAACATTTTTGAAGGACTAAAAATGTAAATTTTACACTTAATGGGCTAAACTTGGGCTTTTGTGCCCAATAAGCCTCAATATGCGAGATTTTCAAGTTTGAGGGGCTGAAAAGGAAGTTTTCTGTAAAACAGGGGACTTGAAGTGTATTAAAACTATTTCAATGGTCAAAAATGCTTTTCAAATTCAAAAAGGACCAAAAATGTAAAACTTTTCTCTTTTGGGCCAAAACTGTAAGATTTGCGAAATTGAGGGTTTTAACCGAGAAAACATTATTCTGAAAGGACTATAGCTGTTTACAAAACAAAATTTGGTTAAAAATGTCTTTTCAACAAGTTATGATACCAAAGTGTCAAGAAAAATGGTTTAAGGACTAAAATGGAAATTCTTTTATATAAAGGACTAAAAGTGCTAACTTTATAAAAGAAGGGTTGTGAAAAGGTAAAAATGTTACTTTTAAACAAATAAATCCCTAAGACAAAATACGAGATCCACGACTACCGGCGAAACATAATAACGAATACACATTCAACAACCAATATCGTTACCAAACGAATTGATTCGGTCTCGAATCAATAACCAAACAAAAATCAAATAACCGTAGTACTTCAAAAAACACGCGACAGCTACGAGGAGTCAATATTCAATCTTTGGGCTTGAAAGTTTCAAATCGTGCTTGTTGGTCCTTGCTAGCCCAATAACATGATCTTTGGTCCCGAAGGGGACGTGCTTACATGTTAATGGGCCTTCTATGACCTAATTCCATGTAAAAGGACTTTCAATAGCTCTATTATGTTGTTGGGACCCAAGGGTCCATTAGTACTTCTAGCAAAGTCGAGAAGTCAAATGCGAGTCGGGCCAAGTGCCTTTCGCATTCCCGATAGCCTTGAATGACTTATGGAAACAAAGGAGGCTTCTTACCCTCCTTTCTCCTCGGTTGTGGGGCTATGAGAAACCGAGTAAGTATATTCATGATGTTAAACAGAAGAAGTCAAGGTGGTTGGATTATGTGAGTAGTATGGATGACGCCTCAGGGATCGTTCATAATTTGTAGTTATAAACTAGTCATTTTCAATAATGTGTGATTGTAACAACTCACAACCCTTAATTAATCCAATGTCACCTGTGTAATCAAAAACAATCGTCGTAGCGGTATAATAATAAACAAGTCGTGTAATTTACGCATTGGCAAAACATCGGGTTTTCCCGGGGAGCTCAACATTTTAACCTACATGATGTATACAAAGTTCAACAATTATTCATGTTTTCAAAATCGAAAAGCATACTTACGGATCTTCACACTTTTTATAAACAATACTATTTTCAGAAAATATCAGATTTTATGGGTTTTCAAACTTCACAAAAATCATTTTCCATAACATTACTTATGAACTCACCAACATTTCATATGTTGACCGTTTTCAAAATAACTTGTATTCTCAGGTAACAGGTAAACAGAAGAATATGTATCAAGTTATATCATGGTGTTTTGCATAGATTAATGATCAAACGGTTTATGTTATGAAATTGTAATGTTTAAAACAATGTACTGAATGTAAACAATATCGGTTGTAATATTTCAATGCATGGTGATGAATGATGTTATGATTCATGTATAATCATTGTGATGGTATTCAATTAAGTCACAAGAGCCCTCGGACGTTTCTGCCATCTGCTTCGGGGGGTGTGACATAATGTGATGATCTTAGCTTCAAATCCACAGAATAGCAACCTTCTTTGCTTCCTCTTGGCTAGAACCTCCTTCTTCTTGCTAAACAACACCATAAAGGTCAAGAATGGCTTCCTTTCTCTCTCAAAATGTTCACACACTCTAGGGTTTCTCTCTATGAACTTGTAGCCACAAATGAAGGGCATGAGGGCCTTTAAATTGGTCCCAAACCCGAGAAATTAGGGTTTCTTCCGTCAACTCTGACTCGGCGAGTCGCTCCCCTGACTCGTCGAGTTCCCTCATTAACCATGTCATCCAGTCGCGACCAGACTTGACGAATCTAAGCACCAACTCGTCGAGTCACCTCACATAATTAAAGAAATATAACATAAATCAATATACCTGGAATACCAGATGTTACAACAATTAAGGCGGTGATGAAGTGGGAGGTCAGAAAGTCACCATATGAGATCTAGAGTATTCATAGGTTGGCTAGTTACTATAGGGGCCTTGGTTAATATTTCTCCTAGATTTTTATTCCTCACACTCTCCTGAAGAAGAAGAGTGTAGATGCCTGTTAGGGGTTTCATTAGCAGGTGACATATAAGATCCTAATACAGAAGTAATGCGAGGCTCTAATGTTGCACTTTCCTTTGGGCATCGAGGATTTCATGGTATATTTTGATACTTCGATCACAGGATTAGGAGCGATACCCATGCATCAATGTAGGTTTATTGCATATGCATCCAGATAGTTGAAGCCTCATAAGGCTAATTATCGTAAGCATGATTTAGAGACGGGGGTGGTGGTGTTTTCCCTCAAGATTTGGAGACATTATCTATGTGGGAGTTGTTGTACAATCTACAAGAATCAAAGAGTCTAAGTTACCTTATGGATCAACCAAATCTAAACATGTGGCTAGATGTGGCGAAGGATTACAACTGTCAGATCTGGTCTCTCTCAAGAAAGGCCAATGTGGTGGCTAGTGCCTTGAGCTGCAAGATGGTTAATACTCCTATGAGAGATGAGCATCACTTCACCATTGTTGTATTTGATTAGAGAGGCACAAATAGAAGTAATTAAGAATGAGAAATAGAAGAAATAGAAGATCATGGTTAGATTGATATTTTTATTACTGACAGGTGCAGGTTTTTGACTCAGTGTGGTAAGGTTTCGCTTCTAGTTTCTGGTGGGGTTCTTTTGACATTGTTATAGGAAGCACACAAGTGTAAGTTCTCAATACATCCTTGTGTGAGAAAAATGTATTGGGACATGAGACTCAGTTATTAGTGGCAATGCATGAAGAGGGAGATAGCTTGGTATGTTGGGAGGTGTTTGATAGATCGGAAGGTCAAGACCGAACATCAGAAGCCTCATGGAAAGTTACAACCTCTAGATATTCTCAGGTGGAAATGGGAGAAAATAACCATGGATTTTATCATAAAGTGGCCAAGGTCAACCAAAAGGTTTGATGTTATTTGGTTGATCATGGACCGTCTGACCAAGATCATCCTCTTGCTTTCCATTAAAAAGAGTTCATTGGATGAGAATTGGCCGACATCTATGTTCGTTAGATTGTAACTCGTCATGGTGTGACTATCTCTATAGTCTCAGATCAAGATGTTAAATTTATTTCGAGGTTTTGGAAATGGTTTGATGGTGATTTGGGTAATCAGTTGCATTTTCGTACGACATATCATCTGCAGACAAATGGGAAGAGTGAGCAGACTATTCTAACACTTAGGGATGTGTTGAGAGTGTGTATTATAAATTTTGGTGGTAGCTAGGATTCCTACCTTCACTTGGCCGAGCTTTCATATAAAAACAACTATCATTACATCATTGGTGTCCCTTTATGAGGTTCTTTATGGAAGGAAGTGTTGGACCCCAATTTATTGGGGAGAACTTAGGAGACAGTCAAGGGGGGCACTGAGGAGGTGCTCAATATGATGGAGCTCATACAACAGGTCAGACATAGGTTGTTGACAACACAAGGCCGCCAGAAGAGTTATGCCGACATATACCATTTTGAGTTGGAGTTTTAGGTCGGGGATATGGTATTGTAGAAGGTTTCACCCTGGAAGGGTGTCATTCGTTTAAATAAGTGGTGCAAGCTACGCCCCACAACATCAGACCACTCTGAGTAATATCTAGGGTGGGTAAGGTGACCTACCGATTGGACTTATTGAAGGAGCTTAGTCAGAACCATAACAATTTTTGTGTCTCTCAACTTCAAAAGTTGTTATTGGATGATTCATTAGCAATGGCTTTCGATAACATTCAGGTTGATGAGCGCCTGAATTATGTAGAGAGACTGATAGCCATTTTGGATAAGAAGATGAAGACATTATACAAAAAGGTGATACCCTTGGTTAAAGTGTAGTGGCGACCCCATAAGGGCTCATAGTGGACTTGGTATCCCGAGAAAGATATGTGCGAGCATTTCCCATATTTACTTACTACTGCCGATTTCGAGGAGGAAATATGATTCAATTGAGGGACAATTATAACACCTAAATCCTAGTATGAACTAATATCTGAGTAGTAAGTCAAAGGGTTGAATTTGGACCTTTAGCCCAATGTATGGTATGGTTATAGGCTTACCACTACATGGTGATTTCCTTGTCACCATGGCGTAGTGTGGATTTGTATCATGACGTGGCGTCGTAGTAGGCTCAAAAACCTATGCTCATATCTTGAGCACTAATTTAAGAATGATGGGACTAGGGTTTACGTCAACCCCAACCTCCATCCCTCTAGAAGTGTTCTTCCAAAAACCCTAGCCTCCCTTCTTCCACTCTAAGACTTTGTGTGTTTGGTTGCATTGTTGAAGAAATAGTATACTCCTTTGGAGCTTGAATGTGATTATTCAAGAAGTCCAACACCTTTTGTGTCTCCAGGAACCTTGTGAATATTCAAGTTTCTATCTTCATGGTTTAACTTCATGTATCTTGTGTATTTTAGCTTTTTGGTCCCTTTTATGGTTTTAGTGGATATGGAGAACGTAACTTTAGATAAAGTTTTCAACTTTGTCAATTGTATTAGTCCTTGGAGTGTTTTGTATTTTGGATCTAAAGCCTAAGTATGTTTTAGTGCCCTGCATTAAATCAAGGGCACAATTTTCCCTTTTTGACCTAAAATGGAGTAGAACTTGGATGGAGTGTGTAAGCTCATAAATGTATGATGTTTACATCTTATCTTAGTGAGATTTGGCTTTCTCGAAATTTTAAGGACTGGTCTTAATGGATTAAGGGCTCATTAGAAAGTTGAACGTTACAAGCACACCAGGGTGTGACCAGGGGTAGCTCACGACATCATAAGCTTTTGAATTGCGACTGACCAACCCCTTACCATGACATGACAATTAATTAATGTGATGCTCGCAATTGATTTCTCTTAGACTAGGACATGGCAAGGGTTTTGCCATGACATGGTGGTCTATTGATTTAACTATTGACCATTGAATTTTGACTATGTTTAACATTGAGAAAAATTAGGGTGTTGAGGGCATAAGTTGAAGTTCAAATTTTCTCAACTTGATTAGGTGACTATTGTACCTCTCGGTACCTGTACTGAGCTAGAGAGATTTTTTCTTTCGTCTGTGAGGTGAGTTTTCTCAGCTTTTTATATATATCATGGTAATTACGCTATGATGTTACAATAAACTAGTTTCGTCTTAGCGGATACTTTTATGTATTCATGTTTTGTTGAGTCATTACAAAATAAGGGTTGATGTGCATCCGAGGTTGATACGGACCATGTCAGATGAAAGACATCGTTAAGTCGATACGAGCTCAAATTCGATGTGGACTCGGGGTGATACAGACCAAGGGTTGTTACAAACTCGTGCTTGTATTAAATGGTTATCAATATGTGAGGCTTTGGGAACTCATTAAGCTTTGGCTTACAGTTGTGGATTTAAATGTTTCAGGTACTTCTGAGGATCATTGCAAGGTGAAAGCATGACTATACATACTATCCGGTAGATTCCATGATTTGTGAGATGATATGATTTGATACTCAAATTTTGATTCCGCTTTCTAAAACTACTATTTATATGATGTTAGAATTTTATTAAATAGTTTTGAATTAAGTTACTAATTTTAAAAAATTTACCTTGGTTTTTGGGACGTAACCACTTGGTTTGCTTCGAAGCAGTGGCGAACGCAGAACATATTCGTAGGGGTGGCACTAAAAACAATTCCAAATAAATCTATATTAGTAGTGTCACTCGTGTTTTAAGCCGGTGCACCCAATAGAAAAAACATTAAAAAAACATTATTTTTTTACACTACGTGCCGGTGTCGGAGCAGTGGCCCGGGACCCTTGGGGCACCACTAAGGTCCGCCACTACTTCCAAGTTTATATGATAACTTTATCATGATTTATAATTTGAATAGTGTGGACAAGATACTCATGAAACTATACAATCTCCTCCAGACAGTTGAAGCTGACATAAAGAAAGCTCATGTTATGCCAACCAATCAAGTCATTGCCATCCAGAGTGGTGGTGGACACAAAAGAAAGCTTTCCAATACCATGTCGAAAGGGAATGCAGTGGCTTGGCATTCCGAAAATGGAAATAAAGCTAAACGAGATAGGACATACCCACCTCTGAGAGATCCCAAAAAGGCATTGTGCTTTACTTTGGCATGAAGGGGCATTAGAAACGAAGCTGCCCCAGTTACCTAAAAACTCTCAAGGATGGAAAACCCAACAACACGCCATTACATACCCTTTCATCTAGTGTATCATCTAAACCTGCTTCCACACCAATGTTAGTTAACATCTTGAGCATAATGTTGGTGTTCAAAAAGGTTATACACTTGGATCTACTGGAATGAACTTAATCATATAATTATGTTGCTAATAATTTTATTTTGTAGGTTATTATCGTCATGTCTTCGCGAAAAAGTAGATCTAGACAAGTATAATTAGGCAAGTTTAAGTAAAGAGACAAAACTATTATATTGGGATGAGTTTTAGGTAACTATATAGTTTTATGCAATTATTAGGTAATAATTAAAATTTAAACTCATGTATATATTTTTGTAATGTAGAAAAATTATAGTGTAATAATGCAATAACCTCTAACATGAAGACTTACTCGAAAACACTAGAAATAAAATTACATTTAATGGTACAATTTTTAATGTTTTTTTTGCCGTCATATTATCTTGTTAATGGAACATATTTTTAGTGTAATATTTTATATTTTTGGTAGCCCATAATTTTTAATGCCACTATATCATATATCATTGTAGATTTTTTGATACTTTGATTGGTTATATAGACTTGTAATAGGTTTACTGATACATATACCCCATCACATACCCTATCATCTATCTCATTATCTATACTTGCTTCCATGCTAAATGTTCATACCCTATCATCTATCTCATTATCTATACTTGCTTATGTGCTAAATGTTAGTTAACATGGTGAGCATAGTGTTGGTTTTTCAAGAAGGTTATATACTTTGTTCTACCGGAATGGATTGACGTTTATATATTGGAGACTTGCAAAAGTAGTAAGTTAAAATTCATACATTTTTATCTACATTGAACTTAATTTTATAACTATGTTGCTAATATTTTTTATTTCACAGGTTATTATCATCAGGTCGTTGTCTTACCATTATTCATTGATCATTTACTGAAAAAGTAAATCCAAATGGATATAATTCATCAAGTTTAAGCAATAAGACAAAACTATTATATTGGGATGAGTTTTAGGTAGCTATGTGGTTAATGTATTTATTAGGGAAGCATTAGCATTTAAACTCATGTATTTATTTTTTAATGTAGAAACAGTGATATTGTGATAATGCAATTGTTGGATTAGTGTGTAAGCCCGTAACTATATTTGGTAAGTACTTGACCTGCTTGTGCATGGTCATTTTGGGGTTGCCTTCACCAAAGCAACATGATATGATGATTTATGAATAAAGAGGTTATTACGATTTATTAATATGTTATATGAATAATATATTAATAGAGAAATCATATAATTAAATTAATATTCGACAAGGATTAATTAAGAAATTAATTATGTGGCTAAAAGAGATTAATTTAATAATAGGGATTTAAATTGTCAAATGTCTGATAGTTAAGTATTAGGCTGAGGAGCCTGTTGGACTAGGCATGGAAGAAATGAGGACATTTCCATCCTTAATTTCGGCCATAAGGCCCTATTCCAGAAGCTTCCTTGGATAGCTTAAGGCCTAAGCTGTCCATTAGGGTTTTGACTAAAACCCTAGCAGCTCCAATATAAATAGGTTAGGCTCCAGAAATCGGCTACCCTATTCCTAAGAGTGCAAGAGTCGAATTCAAGAGCCTCCAACCTTTCTCCAAGACCATTATTTTTGTTGTTGGTGTTTGTAATCCATTAGAGGGGTGACTCTTGTGACTCTAAGCTTCAAAGACAAGAAGATTCAAGGAAACAACAAAAGGTAATCATCTTGATCTGATTTATCTCATTAATTTCGAATTCTTCTCATTATATCTAGGGTTTGAAAGTCTTGGATGAATGCATGTACAGTTAGAGAAACCTAGATCCAAGCATTAGGGTTTGCATGAGCACATAGGATGTTCTTTTGGCTCAAACCCATCAGGGTATCAGAGCTTTTTTCGCTTTCTATTGTATTGATGCCTTGAATGTTCGTCATGCTTTAAAATCGATTTTTGGGCTAACTGTCTGATGAACTCGACGAGTTGCATGAGGAACTCAACGAGTTGGATGAACTCGATGAGTTCCAATGTGGACTCAACGAGTTTAGCTATTAGACAGAGAGATTTTCGGGATTTCTGGCTATTTTGCTTAAGGATAATTGCCTAAATCGTTTTTGACTAATAAAATCCGAATTTCATTACTGTTTTGTGAATATCCTTAACAAATCAAAAGATAATTACCAGATGTTTGAATAATAAATTCCTTATTTGATAATATTTGATTATTTAAATTAATTGTGGAATTATCTTTTAAACTAATTGATTAGGTCAAATTTAGATAATCATTAATAAATTGTTTGATTTAAAATTATTTGATTGATATGTTCATATTTACACATATATTTTACATCATATCATAATATTTTTTGCTATATTTATGCTTATTATAGAATAAAAGGTACTTATTATGTTTAATATCTATTATGTAGCATAAAATACATGCTCGAAAGCAATATGGAAGCTGGAAGCAGAAAAATACGAGCTTAGACAAGAAGAAGACACAAGAAGGATGTTGCTAGACAGCTTGACCCCTTGTTAGTATTTTGACCATATCTCATGACTCATAACTCAGATTAAGGTGATCCAAAATGATCTGAAAAGTAGACACAATTTCGGACGACTTTCGTGTTTTGAGAAAAGTCGGATTTCCAACCACCACGACGCGGTGATCCCACCATGACGTGGTGAATGGAATCTTCGTGATTTTTGACACTGGCTTGGAGAATACGAGATAAACACGAGGACCACGATGTGGTGCCATTACCACGTCGTGGTGGCCAATTTTTTGGCAAGTATATATATCCAAACATTATGATGAATTATGGGACTTGGAGGTGACTTTCTGGAGAAGCATTATGAAAAATAACCTCTGGAAAACCCTTATAAGAGGAGGAAACAATTGGAGCTCAAGATTTGAAGAGACGTAGATGAAAACATCAATTTATTCGGTTTGATCATGTTTAGATTTATCTCTATTGAGTTTATGTGTTTGAGTTTTACCATGAGTAACTGAATTTAGCTACTCCTGTTTAGCTAGATGAAGCTTCAACTTATGAATTAGTTTAATTAATTATGGATTTGACTTGTTGGTATTGTGCTTGTGTTTGATTGTTAATACCTAGCATGCTAATATTTGGTTGTTTAGTTGCTTGAATTCATGTTCTGCGTAGCTTAGTGATTACTAAATTACATGAACTTGACACCTAGTGATTTAGTGAATATTGAATTGCTAGAGCTAGGATCGACACAATCTTAGATAAGTGATTGAAGTAATTGAATTTAGCTGTGCTGGAGAACTTAAATTATGACCATAATTATGTTTGCATAATAAATCTTACATAGCCTATTGATAATCCATAACTGATTTTGTGTTTGATTGTGTGTGACCATGCATAGTTTTACATGAATTAGTTAAATATTAGTAAATTTGGACTTAAATTACTAATAATATAATATTAGATAACCAACTTTGATAATCCATAATTGTTAGCTAACTATAAAGAAGAAGTGGATTCGAACTAAATGGGAGTGTTTTTAGTAATTGATTGAACCTTTGTTTAGTAATTAAGTTTGTCTGAACTTGCAAAATCAGATAAAAACCTTTTAAAGTATTGTTTGATTTTAGATTAATTTAGAGTAATTATTTTAGTTAATTAAATCCATTCCCTATGTTCGACCCTAACTTACCTTATTACATTATAATCTGAGTAGGTACAATGCCTAGGTGCATATTAGTTAGTTAAGTTAGTTAGGTTATAAATTTAAAACTAGTAGGTACTTTTGTGCACAACATTGCTATTTGGTCCTTTATGTTTTGAAAAGTTCAAAACATGTCCTCAAGTTTTGAAATTTAAATTTTATATTTAAAAGTTTAATTTAGACTATTTAAATTTCAAACCCTAGAATTTTACAAGTTTAAAATTCAACCTTATATTTTATAATATTATAAGAATTATATATATATATATATATATATATATATATATATATATATATATATATATATATATATATATATAACTTAAATGCTAGTCTTACCGTTAATAGGCCTCATTCACGAAGTCGATCTAGAAGGGGGGTATAAGGTGATGGCCTATAAATGGCCATCTAATGGGTGTCCACTTTCACCCACCGCTTCCTTGATTGCTAGAGGGTCGTTAGCCGAAAGGGTAGGATAGGGAAACACTTTCTCATTAATAAGTAACTAAATGGTTTTATAAAAAAATTCCCACTCTTAGTTACTTTAGGCAAAAGTGAATTGATGCAATTCCATGAAATTACACTTTGTACCCTTGCTAAGACATTAGTGGAGCGTGTGTGGTTAACTGACACCCTAATTGGGTTCTAAGTAAAGGTGGCAAAGAGTGACTCATTTTTTGTCGTAGTTTGATGGAGCGTGTGTGGTTAACCGACACATCGAATAGGTGACTGTAACAATGAGGGCACCATGTATATTTGCACAGTTATTCACACCCGCTTTATGATCCTCGGCATCCCAGTTACAAACTAGAGGGGCATATCGAGATTTAAACATGCTATTGAAAAGTTCAATGAATCTCAAAAGTTCTAGGAGTTTTCAATACATTTAAAACTTAATCTCTTTTTCGTTTTCCATGATGGAGAATTAGTGAATTGTGATTCACTTACCTTCAAATTATTTGCATGTTAGATTGCGACATCCCTTTTCTAACATAAAAATAATGTTGTTGGATCCTAGCTCTAATTTCTCATTTGGGTGTTTAATTGGGGATTCATTTCTAATCAAACTTTTTTCTTTTTCCTTTTCAGATGTCGAACAACAACAATGCTTCCAGCTCGAATTCCTCCGACTCGTTCTCACTCATGAACTTGTATGGGAGAGTGATCTTTGATGGGTCTAATTTCAATGATTGGATCCGCAACATCCGAATAGTCACTCTTTACGAGGAGTATGTCCTCAATGATAAGCTAAAGGAAATCAACCTCAACACTACCTCTGCTGATGAAATCGTTGCCTTTGAGGCCCATGAGCGTGATGCCATGAAAGTCCATTGCATCATGCTAGCGAAAATGACTTCCGAACTCCAAAAGTCCTATGAGGACATGTATCCCTTATGAGATGCATCAAGACTTGCTGGACTGGTACCACCAGAGCGCGAGGCAAGAAAGGTACGAGATCATCACTTCGATGATCACTACTAGAATGTGTAATGTAGAGTACCTTACCGCCCATCTGCAAAATATACAGAGATATGTTGATTGCCTGCTAAATTTGAATGTTAACTTTGATGAAGATCTGATGATTGACATCATCCTTCACTCCTTGCCTCCCTGCCAGAACCAGTTCTGCATGACCTACCATATAAACAAGGAACATGTCACTTTGAGCAAGCTTCAAGGCTTGCTAAGGACTGATGTGAGCAATCTCAAGGATAATTCTGTTGCATCAACTCCTGCTCCAATTGTTTCCCCTGTTTTGGCTATTAGGCAAGGGATGGGTAAGAAGAGAAAGGCTTCTTCAATTTCTGGGGTTCTTGATACAGGATGTGGTTTTCACATCTGTTCTGATTTTTAGGGCCTAAGAAGAGATAGGGACATGGAACATGGGAAGATATATTTGATCATGGGGAACAGAAGATCATCGCTTGTTACCAAGATCAGAGTTTACTCTTTAATGCTCAGTAGTGGATTAAGATTAGATTTAAACAATTATTGCTATTCACCAGATATGGCAAGAAACATCATTTCATTTCATGGTTTATATATACAAGGTTTTAGATATTCATTTGATAGTGAAAAGGGTTCTATAATTACTTATGTTAATGGTGTCTTTTATTTTGAAGCATTGCCTTATAATGGAATATATGTAACTGTGATGGGTGTAGATAACTTAGGAAATGATGTGTTGTGTATTGATTCATTCAATGGTTTGGATAAAGCATGTTTGTGGCATTGTCGTCTTGGACATGTCAACAAGAAACACATAGTCCTACTCCCAAAGGATGGAGTGTTGGAGTCATTCGACCTTAGGGACGATGACGTGTGCGAGTCTTGATTACTTGGAAAGATGACCAAGTCACCCATTACCGGCACTTGTGAAAGGGGTGAGGATTTATTGGATCTCATACATACCGATGTATGTGGGCCCTTTAGATCCACCACAAAGGATGCGAGTCGCTTCTACGTGACTTTTATCGATGATTATAGCAGATATGATTATATCTACTTAATCAAGCACAGGTCAGAAACCTTTGTGTTGGGTCAAAAATATGGTTTATACTTTGCTTTTGTAGGAAAAAAATATTTTTCTATAATATAATATGTAATTTTGTGGCTGTGTACGGCTGCACATGTGTGTGCGGCCGCACACACGTGTGCAGCTGTACACTTGTGTGCTGCTGGTGGCCCATGTCTCATATATATAGGGTGAGGAGTGAAAGGCTAGAAGAGAGAGTGAAGGAGGAGCATATTATAGAGAGAGAAACTTAGAGAGAAAAAGTGTGTGTGAGAGAGAATCTTATGTGTTGGAGCATCATTCATATTATTGAATACATCACAAGATTCATATTCTTCTTCTTCTCTTTCTCTTCTAATTTTGATCTGACATCATCCAATTGACCGGGATCCCGCACGATCAATTGGATCCGATTGATACTTAAGCAATTTTGGGACTTACAAAATTAAACTACTTGAAGTTATTTATGTATTCGTACGCTAATCGTATTGTCTAATACCAAATTGTGAGCTATTATAACCATGCCTGATGACCTAAGATGTCCTAATACAACGTTCTTCAGGCATTGAAATTTGTACGACATTTGTCACCCCAGGCCTATTGTAGCTAATAGTTTAGGTGCGGGATTGTCAGTTCTACATAGACCTATACACAAGTGTCACACTCTCTTTCTAGGATACTCTAGTTCAAAATTTAAGACTTTGGTTGGTATTTAGATAAGTACATGAAGTGTGTCTCACAAAGCTCTATTGATGGTTACGTGTAGAATAAGAGATAATCCATTTTTGTAATGAATAAATTGTATGTATGTCTCCTTTCTTAGTGTAATCATAGTCTAAATAATTATATTTTTAGATAATTCTTTTTGTATTGTATCCCGGACAAGTAAAATGATTTGTATGTTCCATAAACTATACATATTATAGTTTAAAGTGTATGTTCTACTGAAAATGGAAACCTTTGTATTCTTAACAATTTTGTATGTTTATAAACGTAAATATGAGATACAGATATTTAATGAAATTTAACATTTTGTACAAACGGTAATAAAATAAGTTGCGAAAATATTCTTTTTGTTTAACGTGTTGATATAATATATATATATATATATATATATATATAAAATAAAGATTGAAAAGACAGTCGAGTAAATGATTCAACCCTGAGCCCACAACCAAACAATGAACAGGAGTTAAGGCGAAATAACCAATTCTAAGGCTGTAGAATCTTAATGTTATATATATATATATATATATATATATATATATATATATATATATATATATATATATATATATATATATATATATATATATATATATATATATATATAAACGACAGTTGAAATAATTTGAAATAGTTTAGATATTGACATAAGATTTCTTATGTTTTACTTGTATCCCCCCCTGCTTAAAACATGAAAAAATTGTGAAAACGTAGGGGTATGAACTCACCTCGAGTGTGCATTCTAGGTTAAATACTATGTGATAGCGATGATCCTCGGGTTAGAACACACGAATATAGTCGTATCCTAATTTATTTTAACACACGATATCGTGTATAAATTAGATAAACTATTAATAAAGTGTTATATAACTACTAGATGATATAAGAAACTTACGAAATAAATTCCTAAGAATTAATTTGAAGGTTGCTTCATGGGTAAGTGTTGAAGTTATGAATATTGTTTCTTAGGATGTTTGAAGGTATACTGGGAATGCATGAAGATTTGAAGATTGAAGGATAATAGTGTATGAATGTTGAGAGAAAATTAACGCGTTTTGAAGATGGAATTTTGAGTTTTGAGGATTGATTAATATATATATATATATATATATATATATATATATATATATATATATATATATACACACACTAGTTTATAACCCGTGGGAACCACGGTTATAAAGTTAATTAAACTTTTATAATAAAAATTTAAAATTATTAATCAATTATTTTAAATTAATTATTAATTAGGAAATTTTTTAGTTATATAAAATTATAATCATTGATTTAAATACATATGTGAAATTATATCATTTTATAATTTGTATTAATTTTATATTAATGTTATTAATTTAATTTACTTAGAGAGAGAAATTTGAAATTTAAAATGAAAATTTCATAGGTTGACAAGTGGTATGTATTAATTAGGAGACATAATAGGGTGCCACATGGCAAAAGAATAATAGAATATACATTAATTAAGATGTCTAATAGGGTGACAGATATATATATATATATATATATATATATATATATATATATATATATATATATATATATATATATATATTTGGTAAAAATTGACTTGACATATAAGCCTTGGGATGTCAAATTATCTAATTGGAATTGTGTCACCGCTTGAAAATGGAGTTTTCGGCCTATCTTCCAAACTGAAATCATTGATTTCGGTCTATTGTCCAACCGAAAGCACCTTGATTTCGGTCCAAGCTCCAATTGAAATCAAGGTTATCGGTCTAGTGCTTGCAGTCTGAAGGGTTTACGGTCTATGATGGTTTTCGGTGGGGTCGTTCTCGGTCACAAAGGGTTCTCGGTTCTCAAATAAAATCACCAAAAGGTGATTTCGGTCCATTCTTGGGATTTGATTCCCAAAACCGAAATCATCAAAGCCAAATGAATTTTTGTTATTTACATATTAAAAAATTTAATTATTTGACCTATGTTTGAATTCTTTTGACTTTTATTGAGTTTCTTTGACTTTTGTCGACTCAAAATAACTGGTTGTTATAGAACACGTGCAACACTTGATCTTTCACAGTTGTTTGCTTTTTAAGAGACTTATGACTTCAAAATTGTTGTGTGTATGTTGTACGACATAATATTAGGCCCTCCTCTTCTTACCTTCCTTTAAGTTATATTATTTAATAATATTATGAAGCATATTATAAACAATTTAAATAAATTTTATATAATTTTAAAATTTTTTGGTAAAATTCATATAAATACTTTATTGTGTTACATTGACTGTAATCAAATATTAATAAATTATAAAGTTAATCACTAAAATTATAAAATCTATTAAAGCGAACAAAATAAATAGTCATCGTCTTTGAAAATTTAACAAAATGAACATGTTTTTTGCCAAGTTAACAATTTTATTTATTGTTATTTACCAATTATCATGTTTAATTATTTTATGTAAACATCTTTAAAAATCATATCATCGCAATAATCTTTATATTCGATTGACAAATGATTAAAACTAAATAAAATTCTGATCTAGAATTATTTTTAACGAAGGAATCTTTTGTAGGACTTTATTTTGTATCAGATTTAAAAGTAAATGATTGAAAAGTGAAATCAAGTAAGAAACATTTGAATCAGTATTAGTCCATGTGGTGTAGATAAATTGTGTCAATAAAGTGAATATATGGATTAGTTAAACAACAATTTGGTTGAGGAAGACATGGTACTGCAATGAACCATAGATTTATGGCTCCTTTAGGCGATTAAATTGTTAAATTGTTGATGCAAAATATCAAACTAATTATTTTAAATAAAATTGTTATTGTAAGACAAAACTTATTATTGTAAGACTAATTTCGTTGTATGAATTTTATTTCAATGTTATAGGACTAGAAATATTTAAATTTCGGTTTTTAAAATATCTACATTTCGCTATTGAAAAATATTTAGGTTAGTAACTATCTGCAAACATTAAAAAACATATAGCTTCTTATTATTACAGGTTGCAGTCGTTTAGTCCATCTCTTCTGATGTGGGAGTTGCAGATGTTGCCCGCATACTTCAGACATTTTTTCTTAAAGAAAAACAAAAAACGCCTAAATATAAACATTTGTCACCGGTTTTTACCGGTCACTATAACTATTTTATGGTGAAAATTAAAATTTTGATTTGTTTATAAATACAACAATAGTCAAGATAAAACAATAAGCATGTGACTACAAGTTCTTAATAGCCATAATAAAAAATAAAATAATGAGTAAATGTATGTAATTTTCTTAATATAAGAATATACTTGTGACTAAACTATTTTAATGTAACTATTGTTACCTTCATTGAGTGGGTTACTGAATTAAATTTATGATTTGTTTCTAAACCTGACGATAGTCACGATAAAACATGTGACTACAAGATCTCAATAATAAGAAGAAAAAACTAACACATGATTATAGTTATTTTATTGTCCCCGCGTTTAACTTATTGAAAATGACTAAACAATGACTAAACGTAAAAAATAGTGTTAATGTTAGAATATATTCGTGACTAAAAGTATTTTATGGTAACAGTTAAATTTGTGATATATTTGTAAACCTAAGAACAGTCAAGATAGAAAATAAAATCAGTAGCTACAAGAGTTTTTGGTATTGATTTGACTTGTAATAAATGAATACATCAACGGTTTTTCATGGATTATAGTCAGTAGAAGTAAACGTCACCGTAACTTATTAATAATCATAAAACCTATGATAACACTTTTGATGAAAGAAATAACATTCACTAATTGTCTATGGTCACAATTTTTTGGCGCCATCAAAAGCAATCTTTGTACTAGTTTACCCTCATCGACTAAACACATACAGGTTTATGGACTACTTTAAAATGAAATCCTTATATTGCAAATTGTTTAAAAACATATATTTTGATTTTAGTGTCATTTATTTCAATCAAAGAACACACATGAGGTTGCTGGTTTTTTCAATGAAACACAAAATTAAAGCGGCTTAGACATGTGTAAGGGATCTTCCTAAAATCGTTAATATACAAATTCATTTCTAAAAAATTAGTCAGTATGCCTATTAATATATCCAATCTTTTAATCTAGATTTAATTTTAATAAAGAAACGACGTTCTGGTAGGACAAGAATCTTTTAAACATCAACTTCTTCAGTTTGCCTAAAGGAAGTTTCTTCAGTTTGCCTAAAAGAAGTATTTTTCTTGATATAAATGATCTCTGTGTGGAAGTGGGAAAGGAATACATTCTCTTATTGGATAATGATGTTTTGATTTAACTAATTTTATGCCAACATAAAAATATATGTTCCATGTAAAACCCACTTATGGTAATGCCGGGCGAATCAATACTCGTGAATTCTAAATGGATGTCTTTAAATTTAATAACCTCCAAAGTATTTCCTTTTACTATTGCGACGGGGTTCTTTCTCATGACTGGGGTCAACAATATGCTGATACGGCTCCAAATCTTCATCTGATTTTAGTCGATAAATAGGTATAACTAAAAAAAGAAAATTTTAGCATCTTCAAACATCAAAGTCATGTTTTATAAGAAGAAAAATTAAATATTCTGCTATTTTTTGTTCATATCAATCCTTTCAGGCCGGTCTAGATGGTAGGCCATCCGGACGGCCGCTCAGGGCTTATGTTTCTAAATGGTCCAAAATTCCTAAAATATATTGTATATGTTGACAGAAAAAAATAAACTTATCTAAAATGTTAGGAAAAAATATTTTTTCTTTAAATTAATTGTTTTTGTAATGTTGTGACGAAATTTTTGCTTTTTAAGATTAATAATGAATTTTATAACGGTTTGTCTATTTTTAATTTTAAGGACCAATTTTTTCTTTTTGTCCTATGCGTACTATATTTTTGGACCAGCCCTAAATCCTCATATCCATTTAAATAATGAGATATGTCATATTGCTATATTAAAATATCATTAAATTTCATTAAATGTTACACATGTCACCATTTAATTGAGTAGAAAAATTTATAGAAACAAAAAGTTTGAAAAGATTTAATGTCACAAGAAGAAAAATACAAGAATATAAATCTAACAATTGAGTCCGCCCAAGCATCGGGCTCTACTATTGGAATAATAAGCCACTTTGGACCCCAAACTTTTAGTACACAGGAGATGTTGTTACTACCATCAAGGTGGTATAATAGTGATTATTTTATATGAAACGCTCCAACTCCAATTTGATATGAAACATTCCAAAACAGGGTTAGACCCACTGCCACTTGCTTCACCCTGTTATGAAAAATAAACAAAATAGATCCTATTTTTTAGCATTATATATGTCAATAATGAATGGTTCTTGTTTCCAAACCGGTTGTAATTGCACCTTTTGGTGTATACTTGTTATAAGGTCAATGATGCACACAAGCTTTTTTAAATGATCGACAGAATAAAGATATGGTAACCTTAAAAAAGAAAAAGGAACGTTGTGTCCAAACAATCAACAACATTTTTACCTTTTTGTTTTTTTTTTTTTCTAATTTAATACTTATCGTTTGGCTGTTGCTATTGTTCTCACCCATGGTTTAGATTTGTGTCGTTGCACATTTTAATGAAATCCTTTTTGTGTGTTTCTTTTTTTTTTGAAAATAAAACTTCCCTAACGAAGGTTTCAGACCAACTTTCACATACCTACTAATTTCCCCAACAAACATACGATTATGCACTCACTGCAGCAGCTGAACCGTCATGGCCAAATTAGGTGTTCTTGAAAAGCAATCAAATTTTTATTTGAACAACAAAAAGGAGAACTAAATGAAACACAAACCATCAAGAACCTAACACTACAAGGAGTTGGTATATTCCTTTAAGGATCATGACACAATCCCTCCGGTTTACATTTATACCGTTTTTAGTTCTTGTCTTGATCTAGCTGATAGACCGTTGATCTAATGACGCAAGCCAAACCTATAGTCTTACAGACTTTTGGATTGAAGACCACCATGCTCTCCTTTTAATTCCATATCTCCCACGCAACAAGGAGGATAATCACAATGATCTTGTCCCATTTGGTAATATCCAATTGATTCGTGGCGTGTGTAGCAAAGAAATTCTCATTAGAAGACATGGTATCAAATGATACATATTCTAAAAGAACACAAAGATATTGACAAGTTTTTCTAACATAAATTACACAATCTGCTCACCCTAGCTTTTAGGTACAAAACTGAGCAAATTAAACACCATATATAAATAATGTTTTTACTAAAAACTGCTACGTGTCTTGTGTTTCTGGTGATCTGGCTTTGAACTTGCACATGATAAAGGATTATTTGCACTTACCCCTTCACCACAGGAAATGCGTCTATAGCGGTCATGCTATTAGTGCCGACACTACTATTAGCACGGACATTTAATATACGTGTTTTTTGTCGTCGTTAATAGCGTCGCCGCTATTGCTTCCAAATCACAATTTGTTTACCACCTAGTTATCATGTCCATTGATAGTGAGATAGATCCCATAGCTAGTATGACTGTAAATTAACCGAACGTTCAGCGGACTCTTTATGAATCGTTCGGCAGGAAATTCGTGTATGTTCGTTTATTTAATAAATGAACGAACATGAACAAATTATCGTTTGTTAAGTTAAATGAACAAACATGAACAACAGTCTTGTTCATTTAATTATGTCTGTGAACGTCCGTTCGTTTATGTTTGTTCATTTAAGTTACTTTTATGTTAATATATGTTCAATTATGTTTGATTACATAAACATATTTTATGTTTTTATGGTTATATATATATATATATATATATATATATATATATATATATATATATATATAATGTTTGTTTATGTGCGTTCAACATTTTCACTAACATGAATAACATAATTTGTTAAACGAACGAATATGAATAAGAAAAGTCGTTCGTTTATCCATTAGTGTTCGTTCATTTCTTGGGCTAGCTTAAGCAAATGGACATGAATAACCCTCTTCAGTGTTGGTTCGATTCATTTATAGCACTCATCATGTATGTACCAAGCACTCATCGTGTATGTAACATATATTTAGTGGTGACACATTATCGCTGCTAAAAGCCTACAATGTGCCCCTAGATATTTCCCTCCATAGATTTTGTTAGTCGTCGTTATTGTCAATTAAATGTCTCGCTTAATCCCATTTGTTGCTGTTAGTCATCGTTATTGTCAATTAAATGTCTCGCTTAATCCCATTTGTTGCCACTAATACCTTGGCCGCCAATGGCTTTTTCCGGTTAGAGCCCTTTCGACACCATCGACAATACTATCTATGATATCTCCAAAATTACTCCTATGATCGTATTCGTTTTTCACCTGGTAGCGACCACCGCCACACCACCACCACCACACCAACGACGTTGCTCACAAGTAGAGTGTGTAAAAATTTCGTCTGTCCATTTTTTAGGCTTTATCTTGATACTGAAAGTTTTTCCACATGCATGTTCATTAGCTGTCGAGAAAGAGCACCACGACCGAACCACACCCCATCTGTCCTGATACCTCTGGTTTCAAGCACCAAATTGTTTTTCAACAACCACCACTAGCTAGCTCCCATCACCTTCATACCGCCGTCTACTATATAACTATCATCACCTTAAGGTTCTAATTTTATTAATAGCTATTGTTTTATATTGATTAGTGTTATAATGATAAGTGGTTAATATGCTTATATTATCATGATAATATGCTTCTAAGGTGAACGCGTAGTGAAGAGTTGCTATTGGATTGTATTGATAGGTGCTTAATTGATAAGTGCTTAGTATGCTTAATTGATAAGTGCTTAATTGATAAGTGCTTAGTATGCTTAATTGATAAGTGCTTAGTATGCTTCTATATTATGATAATATTCTTCGATAATGCTTAATGAAGAGTTTGTATTGATTTAATGTGTTAATATGCATGGTATATGGTAATGATTTGTTAAGGACTTAATAAATAAGTACTTATTTGTCAAGACTTAATTGTTAAGTACTTAATGGAGTTAAATAATAATGGATTGATGATTTATTAATCTATTTATGTTTTGATTTTTTTAATGAACTAATTGTTATGCCTAAAAGTTGGTTCTATTTATTAGTTAACCATTTAGGAGTTTTGATGAGTTAATTAGGTAATATGATGGCTTAAAGTGCATTGTTATAAGAGAAAAAACATTGAAAAAGTAAAATCTTATAAATAATAAAAATATGAAAAAGTCTAACGCTATAACAAAAGAAACAACATAATATTTAAAGTACAATGTAATAATAAAAAAAAGTAAGATTGTATAAATAACAAAAATTATGAAAAACATCACTGCTATAGTTCAAAAAATACATATATATTTTAAAATCATGTTATAATAGAAAAAAACTAAAGTAAGATGTTATAAATTACAAAAACATGAAAAAATTTCACTCAACTACTATTTGTTTACGTGTACTCATTTTATTCATCATGAGCATAAAAATAACCATTTGAAATTGATTTAGAAAATAAATTCAGAGTTATCCCGGATTTTGGATTTCATTTTAAAATACATTATCTCATTTTGGATATATATATATATATATATATATATATATATATATATATATATATATATATATATATATATATATATATATGAGTGTAAAAGAAAATGCATAACTAGGATAATATATGTTGACAGCAATCAACAAGTGACACGTGTCATTTCTTTACTCATAAGTAATTAGTTGTGAGACCAAGGTACCACACAGGTTTATTCTAAAAAAAGTTAACTATGAAAATCTAAAAGTTTAGGAATTTTAAAATTATAAGGAAAAAAAGAAAAATACTGAATTATTGAAATGTAATGTTTAATTTTTTTTAACTCTTTTATCTCTTTTAAATTTAAACAAATAATTTAAATAAATAATAAAATAAAATAATTGGATTCAATTTAAAAATTTAGAAATTAAAAGGTAAGTTACATTAATGAAATTGATATGTATTTATTATTATATTTATTACAATAATTACATTTGAATATTATGTGGAATTTAATAAAATGAAAAAAAAAAAACATAAAATGACAAGTGGAAAAAAATAAACCAAAAAACTTAAGAAAATTACATGTGTCAAATGCAATGAGAGCATGACATGTGCAAAAAGATCTTTATTTATTAGGTTATTAGGTGAATTTCCGCACGTTGTGTAGAAACACCTATATAGTTAAAGTCATTACAAATATATGTTTATGAAAATATAAAAATAACTTTGTTGTTAAATTTGATATAATAATATGTATACTAAATTGAGATAATATATTCATTATTTTGAATTATATGATAATATATACAACTATTATAACTGCATAATCTTAATCATTTGAATAACATCTATCTACGAGTTACATATGAATAAAATTAAATATAATATATAGTTTAATGTTATTTATAGTTGTTGTTATTATTAATTAAGTTTTTAAAATTTATTTGCTTAATGTTTTAATTTCTATCATTATAATTATTTAAAACATCAAACATTTTTTTTATTTTAAATGTAGCAATATAATCATTAATGTAGAATTATTTTTAACTATTATTATTATAAGTTATTTTAAGCTACTTATTTGAAAACTTTTAAAGACTATAAAAATCTTTAGAAAATATTTTAGTTAACTTGAGATTGCAGTTTAGTTTTTGTATTTATCACTATAATTTATCAGTTTTAACTATTTACAAAATATTCTTTGGTTTTATAAGTGGAACTGAAATTTATATTTACTGTAATATTATATTTAAATTAACAATTTAAGTATTTTTTGTCCAAACTATTTAAAAATTGTAGCTTTAAAATGATAATGGTCTACATACAACAACATTTTAAATATAATAAATTAAGTATAATATGTTAAAACTTAAAGATATAGCGTTAAAAGTAGAAATAAACATATTATTTTAAAATTAAAATTTAGTTTATTTATGATTACACTTTAGGTTGATATTTATTTAACCTTATTAACCAATTTATAATTATTATTAGAATGACACTACAATTTACCACTTTTAAATATTTAAAAAATAGTTTTTAGGTTGTATAAGCTAAACTAAAATTTATATTTGAGTTGACCATGTAATGTTATATTTAAATTAATAATTTGAAGTATTTTATACAAATTGTTTCAAAATTATATCTTTAAAATGATAATGGTTTACATCCAACAATATATTAAAACTAATAAATTAAGTATAATATGTTAAAAGTTAAAAAACATAACTTTATAAGTAAAAGTAAATATATTTTTTTAATATTGAAATTTAGTTTGTATATGATTATACTTTATGTTTGATATTTATTTAATCTTACTAACCAACTTATAACCATTATTAAGAAGAAATTGAAAAGTCATGGAAGTTTCAAATGAATGTGGTGAAAGAAAAAATGCATGAGAGTTTCAAATGAATGTGGTGAAAGAAAAAATGCTAGCTTTATAAGATACTAGGCTAACCTCACGCGTTGTGCAATAACACATTTCAGTGGTTGAAATAATTATAGGAAAAAATAGGAATATGTTGAAATTTACGTTTGTTAGTCATGTTTTGGGCATTAACCGAATTATCAAATAACATAAAAATTGTCACACCCCAAAACCGAGAACGACAGAATACGTTCTGGGGTGGAGGACGTCATTTACAGTATCATAACAATGCATAATAGTAAAAACAAGCAACAACATCCACATCATTAATATAGTAATTGTAAATACAAGCGTGTTCTGTACAGTTTGATAGACACCAAAAGTATAAACAAAATAAAGATGGGTCTTGTATATGCTCCATCTTCTCAAAAGGCTGCATCAGTACCTGTCTATTTTTGACCTGAGAATACAAGTTAATTTGAAAACGAGCATCAGCATATAGTTGGTGAGTTCATAAGAATTTAGTGTCGTTGCTTGTATAAAAAGTATTTACAAACATGTAATGTAAGAGCTGTGATTAACGTTTTGAAAATAGTAAATCCCTAGAAAATCCTATATTTTCTTGAATTGCATATTTGTAAGTTTAATCCTTATAGTGTGTAAAAGTATTCCCCATTGAGAGTGTCAATCATGAAAACAAGAGTATAGATTTCATTTATGTAAAGTAAATGAAGAAAGATAATATCTTATTTCAGCAGTTTTACCGCCGTTTGGATATAGTAGTGTTGCAAACTTCGGTTAGTAATATATGTATATATATATTTTCACTTCGGGAAGTTAGTTTAGTCTTTAATTCTTAGTGTATTAATTTGGTATGGATGTGATTGCTCATGTAACCAATCTTAGTGATAGTAGAGTATTCGATGACCTTCCCGGTCATTCGTAGTGTAGTGATGTTCGTCACCCCTGGGCCTAGTCGGCTCGGACTATAATTAGCATTCGGGATGTAATAGTGTCCGTCCTATATAGATCTATACATGTAGTGGTTGCTTTCCTTCCGGGAAGTTCTGGTTACACGGTGATTGCACAGTAGAGTGCCATATAAAGGAATAGAGTATCGTATTCTTGATTAGTGTGTTCTATTATATCATAGTGTAGTGAACTTTATAGTATAATGTATAGAGTATTCCTTTTTACATTTATTATCCCATGATAGTAGTAACTATAGAGAACATCAGAGTGATAGAGGTAATGAACAGTAGTCTTAACTATACCTATTATAGTTAACTAGGGTGTGGAGTTGCAGTCCTCAGATTTACAAAGTTATTGAATTAAGTGAAGACTTTCATATCTAACACAAATATATATGATATATAACTAAGAATTCAACGACATTCAGACAGATAACAGTATACCCTAAGACCACAAATAAACAAGAACATGAAGTAAGGCGAGCTATCAGTCCTAAGTCCTTGAAGTCTTACTTATATAAATATATTTGTGTAGATATAATTTTTAATAGAAAAGAGGTTTAAAAACAATTTGATAATAGTTTAATAACTGTTTAACATGAAGATGCGTTTGAATGTTATTTAAAAATAGTTTTGTTTACAAGGCAATTAAAAATATAGAAAATCCTTTTTAATAGCAGGTTATAAATCACATGTGATTGATACTATAACTTGTTGTGTTCAACTTGTATTCCCCCCTATAAAACATTGTAAAAACATTTGAAAGGTTAATTAAGGGGTATGAACTCACCTGCAGCGAGTGGATCGGATGGAAGTCTCGGTTGAGTGTTTGGTGTCAAGTGAAGACTTGAACACACTTTATGACCCTAGTAACATATGAAGACATATGTTTACATATAATTAGTGAGTATAACACTAATTTAACACGTATAGACATCCTAATGTGAAGAAAAATGTTTTGGTCAAGTGCTAGGAGGCTATTAGGTTGAAATGAAGGAGTGTAAGGCCTCACTATGGAGTTTACTCCTCTAATACTCACCTTAAGTGAGTTTACCGTTGAAGGGCGAATTTCCCCATGAGTTTACGGCCGTAAACTCATGGGAGGAGTGTATTTGTGTGCTTAAGGGTTTCTTACATCATTAGGAAGAGTTCTAGGGTTTAATCCATGGCTTGAGGGGTGTTTAGGGTTAAAAGGGGGCATTCCCTTGGCGTTTGCGGTCCTAGGACCACTCCTTGGGAGTTTATGGTCGTGAACCCGATGGTTTACGGCCGTAAACTCTTGGACACCCCTTATACTTCGATTTTTAGGTCCTTAGCTCACTCTTAAAAGTTTCTAAGTGAAGGTCCAAGGCTAAATAAGTGGTTTGGGGCTCAATTTGCATCATTTGAGGGAGTTTACAGCCTAAGAATGTTCTTGGGCTGTAAACCCTCATTCAAGCCTCCAATCTTGATGTTTAAGGTCTGAAACACTTCAAGGTTAAGTTCTAAGCTAGTCTCTAAACCTAAGGAAGGGATGTGGGGGCATTTTGGCACATTCTTAGGGTTTACAGCCTAAGAGGGTTCTTAGGCCGTAAACTCCTTGTTCTTGCCCTTCTTGGATGATTTTCAAGCTATAAGACATGTAATAAGCTTTAGAACAATATAGGGTAAGAGGACTTACAGTTTGGGGACGAAAACTCGCGGATTTTTGGAAGAATCAGTCCTTGAGGAGAGAGAGTAGAGAGAGAGTGACTAGAGTGGTAAAAAGTTTCAAATGAAGTCTACTCACCCTTATATAGGGTTCGAGTTTGTGGCCCGGTGGGAATCTACCCGATACCTATGTTAAACGAAGTTTAAAATTTTACCCGATTAAATGGTCGTAACCCGGTTTAGTCGTAAACTAAAATTTTCTCAAATAAATTCGAGGTGTTACATGTGTTTTTATTTCATTTCAATACTTATGAAAATAAAATAAAAACATTAATTTATTTTTCTAACCCAAATATTAATTGAAATAATAATAATAAAAATTATTTTATTAGCAGAAATGGGTTACAACGGCGGAATAAATTTCGGGTTGTCACATCATCCGTCTGTTAGAGGAAATTTCGTCCTGAAATTTAGAATTCAAGTTGCTAAGTTATTACAATACAACTAAGTAAAAAGTTGAGGATATTTGAGTTTCATTTAATCCTCGCGCTCCCAAGTGAACTCCGGTCCTCTCTTGGCCTTCCAGCGAACCTTTACAATTGGGATGCAGCTCTGCTTCGTTCGCTTGACTTCTCGATCCATAATGTCCACAGGTTCTTCCACGAAGTTGAGGCTCTTGTTGATCTCGATCTCGTCAAGTGGGATTACGAGAGTCTCATCGGATAGGCACTTTTTCAAGTTCGAGACGTGGAAGGTAGGATGTATGTTACTGAGTTCGTGGGGTAGGTTAAGTTTGTAAGCTACAGGGCCGATTCTAGCGAGAATCTCGAAAGGCCCTATGTACCTTGGATTTAGCTTTCAACGCTTTCCAAAGCGTATCGTGCCCTTCCAGGGAGAGACTTTCAAAAGGACTCGGTCTCCCACCTGGAATTCCAAGGGTTTTCTTCGTTTGCCTGCATAGCTTTTCTGTCGATCTCTAGCGGCCTTTAGTCACTCCCGTATCTGCATGATCTTCTCGGTTGTTTCTCAAATGATCTATGGACCCGTGAGAGTGCTGTCAAGAACACGTCCTTTAGCTAAATGGGTGTCACCCACCTCAGCCCAGCACAGAGGGGATCTGCACTTCCGACCGTAAAGGGCTTCGAATGGAGCTGCCTTGATGCTTGTGTGATAATTGTTGTTGTAGGAAAACTCGACAAGGGATAAGTGGGTATCCCATGCCTTACCAAAGTCGATCACACAGGCTCGCAACATATCTTCTAGGGTTTGGATAGTCCTCTCACTTTGTCCGTCGGTCTGCGGATGGTAGGTTGTGCTCATGTCCAGCCTCATTCCTAATGCGTTTTGCAGTGAATGCCAAAATCTCGAAGTAAATCTACTATCTCTATCGGATATAATAGATATAGGGACACCATGCAAGCGTACGTTCTCCCTAATGTATGTTCTTGTGAGTTTCTCCATCTTGTCTGTTTCTTTGATGGGCAGGAAGTGTGCAGACTTGGTCAATCGGTCGACGATAACCCATATGGTATCAAGCCCACCCGCTGTCTTGGGTAGCTTAGTTATAAAGTCCATAGTGATCCACTCCCACTTCCATTAGGGTATTTCCGGCTGTTGTAGTAGACCTGATGGTTTCTGGTATTCGACCTTGACCTTGGCGCAAGTAAGACATTTACTCACAAAGGTAGAAATCTCTACTTTCATGTTAGGCCACCAGTATGAATTTTTAAGATCTAGATACATCTTATCTGAACCTGGGTGAACGGAATATCGAGTGTTGTGGGCTTCCTTCATGACCAGGTCTCTGAAGCCACTGTGTCTCGGTGTCCAGGTTCGCTCCATGAAATATAAGGCTCTGTTACCCTTGACCTCCAAGTTCTTATCCATTCCTCGTAGGGATTTGTCCGCCACGTTTTCATGCTTCAACGCTTCAAGCTGAGCTTCCTTAATCTGTGCGGAGAGATGCGAATGGATAGTCATTGTTAATGACTTGACTCTTCAACCAGAATGTTCTTTCCGACTTAGGGCGTCTGCTACTACATTGGCTTTACCCGGATGATAACGAATTTCGCATTCGTAATCATTGAGTAGCACGACCCACCGTCGTTGTCTCATATTGAGCTCCTTCTGGTTGAATATGTGTTGTAGACTTTTGTGGTCGGTGTATATCGTGCTCTTTGTACCGTACAGGTAGTGTCTCCAAATCTTTAGGGCGAACACAGCCACTCCTAATTTGAGGTCGTGTGTGGTGTAGTTGACCTCGTGGGTCTTCAGCTGTCTTGAGGCGTAAGCGATGACCTTACCTCGTTGCATCAGAACACAACCAAGCCCCTGATTTGATGCATCGCAGTACACCACGAAATCTTCTGTCCCTTCAGGGAGGGATAGTATTGGTACGATGCATAAGGCTCGTTTCAGGGTTTGGAATGCCTTCTCTTGTTTCTCTCCCCAGTCAAATGTCATGCCTTTCTGGGTCAATGTGGTAAGGGGTTTTGCGATCCTAGAGAAGTTCTGAATGAATCTGCGGTAGTAGCCGACGAGGCCTAGAAATTGACGAATTTCTGTAGGCGTCTTCAGTGCTGACCAGTTCTCGATAGCTTTAATCTTGGATGGGTCCACCTGGATTCCCTCTTCGCTAACCACGTGTCCTAAGAATTCGACTCTTCGGATCCAGAATTCGCACTTCGAGAACTTCGCATATAGCTTCTCTGATCGTAGGGTTTCTAGGACTTGTCGTAGGTGATCGCTATGTTCCTCTTTACTTCGAGAGTAGATGAGTATGTCATCAATGAAGACGATGATGAACTGATCCAAGTAAGGATGACACACCCTATTCATTAAATCCATGAATACTGCGGGCGCGTTGGTCAGTCCGAACGGCATTACTACGAACTCGAAGTGTTCGTAACGAGTTCGGAAGGCTGTTTTCAAGACATCCTCCTCAAGCACTCGTAACTGATGATATCCGGATCTGAGATCAATATTGGAGAAGTAACTAGCCCCTTGCAGTTGGTCAAATAGGTCGTCTATACGGTGAAGAGGGTAGCGATTTTTGACCGTCAGCTTGTTGAGTTCTATGTAATCGATGCACATATGGAATGATCCGTCCTTTTTCTTTACGAACAAGACCAGTGCTCCCCAGGGTGAGAAACTTGGCCTTATAAAGCCCTTGCTGAGCAGCTCATTAAGTTGACCGGACAGTTCTTGCATTTCGGCAGGCGCTAGACGATAGGGCGATTTAGCTACGGGGGTAGCTCCTGGGATTAGATCGATTGTGAACTCAACTTGAAGTTTGGGAGGTAAACCTCGTAGCTCCTCTGGAAAGACGTCGGGGAAGTCGCATACCACAGGGAAATCTTTTAGATCTTTCATTTTCTGGATCGTGTCGACGATGTGTGCATGGAATGCGCGATATTCGTTATGTAAGTACTTCTGAGCTTGAATACTCAAGATGATGTGAAGGCTCGTACTGGGTTTGTCTCCGTAGATTAACAGGGTCTCGTTATTCGGTAGATTTAGACGGATTGCTTTGTCGAAGCACAGGATATCGGCACGATGGAGACTCAACTAGTCCATGCCCATAATGACATCAAAACTCTTGATCGATACTGGTATGAGGTCGATTGGGAATGAATGATCATCTAGCGTGAGGGTGCAACCTATGTAGATTTCGTTAGAGCTCTCTGTCTTTCCGTTAGCCATTTCTACGACGAATGTTTCTTTTATTGGTTGTGGGGATTGCTTTAGTAAGTGTTTAAAGTTTTGGTTTATGAAACTTCTTTTTGCTCCACTATCGAATAAGATACAAGCATAAGAGTTATCGAGAAGGAACATACCCGTGACTACTATGGGGTCCGCTACCGCTTTGTTGTGGCCAATAGCGAGTAGTCTTCCTGTTCCTTTCGTATTTCCGGCCTTCGGACAGTTTTTCTTGAAATGACCTACCTCACTGCAGCCATAGCAGGCCTGAATCACTCCCGAGCTGGGGACTTGTGAGATCGGTTTTGGGTTGGGATCTCCAAAACCGGACGGTATAGCCCTTCTGGTCGCAGTTAGTGCAGTGCAATTCACGGCAGGGACCATTATGATAGAAGGGGCACTTGGGGCACTTGGGTAAGTTTCTAGCATATGATTTGGCTGGTACAGGGGTAGCAGGAGTGATGGCAGCATGGAATGCCACAATTTGTTGGTTTTTGGAGGAGGATTGAGTTTTCTTGCCCTTCTTCTGATCCCAACGCTTCCTCTTGTTTTCGGTTGATTTGGGTGGTGCGGTGGTATTTTCCATGGTTGTTGATGGGGTGGAAGGAACTTCATGATCAATCAACCTTTGGGCCAATTCCTTGGCGTTGTCAAAGGTCGTAGGGCGTGATGCTAAAACGTTTCCTCGATACGGGGGCATTAAACCCCAGATGTATTGTTCAATGTTCTTGCTCTCAGAAGGGATCATGTTAGGACACATAGTTCCCAAGTCGCAGAACCTGGTTGTATAAGCTATTATGTCGGTCCCGTTCATATTGAAGTTCCAGAGTTCCTCCTCAAGTTTCTGAATTTCACCCCTAGGGCATTATTCCCTTCTCAGAAGGTCCTTAAGTGTGTCCCAGCCCATGGCGTTGGCTGTTACTAAAGAGAGTGAATTGACATGGCCGTTCCACCATGTCAGGGCCCTTTTAGTGAAGGTGGCAGCAACAAACTTTATTTTGCTCTCCTCGGGGCATGAGCACATTTCAAAGACTGCCTCCGTTCTTTCAAACCACTAAGACAATGCAAGGATTCCTCCGGTCCCATTGAAGAAGGTGGGTTTATAGTTCATGAAGTCCTTATAGGTACACCCCTGTGTCCTTTGGTGAACTTCACCATATCTAGAGTTGTCGCCACTTGCATCACCGGAATTCATCTGAGCTATAGCTGCTGTTACAGCCGCAGTTACGGCTGCTTGAAACACCACCGGGTCGAACTGTGGGGGAGGTGGTGGTGGAGGTGGAGTTTGAGCCACAGGTCTGCCTTTGTTCGGACGCTTGCGTGGAGGCATCTTTTACTGGAAATTTATAATGATGAAGATAATAGTAAGAATCGATTGTAAATAAGTTGCAAGAGTTTCACAAACTAAATTGACATAGTCTAATTATCAGATAGAATCATAGAAACCGAGTAGGAAAACACAAATTACAGATTTTTACACAAAGTAGATAACTGCCAATATTACTGGTATTAAAGATGTAAAATGAATTCGGGAAAAACAACCTAACAGTAGGTCTTACATCAAACCATAAGGGAAAATGTTAGCAGCCTAAAGACCTAATTAGAGTACTTTTAGAGTTAGGAATGTTTACAGACAAGTGCTCTGCCGATCATAGAAACAGAAAAGGCTATTCCTTGAAGAAAAGGCAAGGATAAGTAGATATCTTCTACTGGCGACGGGTATTCATTGGGCGAACCCAAAGATCAGCCAGTCGGCATAGAACTTCCTGAAGATGTATTTCCTGAACCCTCTAATGCACTTGGAGTTCCCTAACTTTGGCTCGGGATGTAGCTAGCTGTTGCTGCAGAGCCTCATTGGTCCTCCTCGTCCTATCCATGGCTTCTTCTAGTTGGCGGATGCGAACAGTGTTAAGGTTGGAGTTGGCATCAACTTCCACAACTCTGCCAATGGCTGCTTGACCTTGTTCGACGTTCCTGGCAATCCTACGGACCATGATGGGAAAGACTCGGTCTGTTGAACCTCCCTCTGTTATGTTGTAGAAGCTTCGGTCTCCGTTAAAGGGTAAAGGCTGACCCTGTTCGTCGCTCCATCGGTTCAAGGTTATGGCCCACATGGGAGTGGGACCCTGAAATGCTGGACGGAGGTTAGGGTTTGGAGCTACTGGGGGCAGGTTGTTGACTTCTGGTTCGGAGTCGGAGCTATCCAAGAAAACCTCTGCACGGTGATCATCCAAAGGAATCGGGTGATCATCTTCTGGCTCCTCATCAAGCCATCCTCCACTGCCTTGGTTTGGATAGTACGGATCGCTGGGAAGCTGGAAGCCAGCCATGCTATCTACGGGAGAATAGGGAAAGAAAGGTTAATAGACATACTAATCTAAGATAATTATAAAATGATCGTTACTAGTAGACCCAATACTTGCATAGTGCATACCAATTACATATAACCGTAGTAGGATAGACCTTCGAATAAGTGACCCCAACTCTAAGTCCACAATCAAACAAGAACAGGAAATGAAGCAAAGGTCACAGATTCTAAGTCTATAGCGCCTTAACCACATGTAACCATGGTGTATCCACTTAGCAACTATTGCCCTACTAGTAACGACCCTTTTTAGTTATAACATATGCAGTTAGTAGAATGCAGAATACTCCTATAGTATTCTTGTTTTAACGTTCTTGTGGAAGTGTTGGTAAGTTTTAGACTTGTTGCAACACCACAATCACTCTTAGACATACAAGTCACTCCTGGAAAAATGTAGTTGATCAGGCTACATCCAACCAGATTTGACTATATGTCTCTAAGTCCAATTATGCCGTTCAACAATCTTAATACTTTTGTTCTATTCTAGTATGACACTGACTCTTTGTATTTTATAGATGTGTATATATATACTTAGTTAAATATTTTAGTATTTAAAAGTATATATTCTTGGTTAGAGTGTTTTAGCCCCAAAGTGTTTATAGTTCTTATATCTTTTATGGGTTGATATACTTGATTTACTATAAACAATGCTTTGATACGTTATGGGGTGGAGGACGTCATGTACAATATCATAAAAATGCATAATAGTAAAAACAAGCAACAACATCCACATCATTAATATAGTAATTGTAAATACAAGTGTGTTCTGTACAGTTTGATAGACACCAAAAGTATAAACAAAAATAAAGATAGGTCTTGTATATGCTCCATCTTCTCAAAAGGCTGCATCAGTACCTGTCTATTTTTGACCTGAGAATACAAGTTAATTTGAAAACGAGTATCATCATAAAGCTGATGAGTTCATAAGAATTTAGTGTCGTTGCTTGTATAAAAAGTATTTACAAACTTGTAATGTAAAAGCTATGATTAACGTTTTGAAAATAGTAAAATCCCTAGAAAATCCTATATTTTCCAGAATTGCATATTTGTAAGTTTAATCCTTATAGTGTGTAAAAGTTTTCCCCATTGAGACTGTCAATCATGAAAACAAGAATATAGATTTCATTCATGTAAAGTAAATGAAGAAAGATAATATCTTATTTCAGCAGTTTTACTGCCGTATGGATATAGTAGTGTTGCAAACATCAGTTAGTAATATATGTATATATATTTTCACTTCGGGAAGTTAGTTTAGTCTTTAATTCTTAGTGTATTAATTTGGTATGGATGTGATTTCTCATGTAACCAATCTTAGTGATAGTAGAGTGTCCGATGACCTTCTCGCTCATTCGTAGTGTAGTGATGTTCGTCACCCCTGGGCCTAGTCGGCTCGGACTGTAATTAGCAGTCGGGATGTAATAGTGTCCATCCTGTATAGATCTATACATGTAGTGGTTGCTTTCCTTCCGGGAAGCTCTGGTTACACTTTGATTGCACAGTAGAGTGTCGTATAGAGGAATAGAGTATCGTATTCTGGATTAGTGTGTTCTATTATACCATAGTGTAGTGATCTTTATAGTATAATGTATAGAGTATTCCTTTTTAAATGTATTATTCCATGATAGTAGTAAGTATAGAGAACCTCATAGTGATAGAGGTAATGAACAGTAGTCTTAACTATACCTATTATATTTAACTAGGGTGTGGAGTTGTAGTCCTCTGATTTACAAAGGTATTGAATTAAGTGAAGACTTTCATATCTAACACAAATATATATGATATATAACTAAGAATTTAGCGACAGTCGGACAGATAACAGTATACCCTAAGACCACAATCAAACAAGAACAGGAAGTAAGGCGAGCTATCAGTCCTAAGTCCTTGAAGTCTTACTTTTATAAATATATTTGTGTAGATATAATTTTTAATAGAACAGAGGTTTAAAAGAAATTTGATAATAGTTTAATACCAGTTTAACATGAAGATGCGTTTGAATGTTATTTAAAAATAGTTTTGTTTACAAGGCAATTAAAAATATAGAAAATCCTTTTTAATAGCAGGTTATAAATCACATGTGATTGATACTATAACTTGTTGTGTTCAACTTGTATTCCCCCCTATAAAACATTGTAAAAACATTTGAAAGGTTAATTAAGGGGTATGAACTCACCTGCAGCGAGTGGATCGGATGGAAGTCTCGGTTGAGTGTTTAGTGTAAAGTGAAGACTTGAACACACTTTATGACCCTAGTAACATATGAAGACATATGTTTACAAATTATTAGTGAGTATAACACTAATTTAACACGTATAGACATCCTAATGTGAAGAAAAACCCTTTGGTCAAGTGCTATGAGGCTATTAGGTTGAAATGAAGGAGTGTAAGGCCTCACTATGGAGTTTACTCCTCTAATACTCACCTTAAGTGAGTTTACATTTGAGGGACCAATTCCCCCATGAGTTTACGGCCGTAAACTCATGGGAGGAGTGTATTTTTGTGCTTAAGGGTTTCTTACATCACTATGAAGAGTTCTAGGGTTTAATCCATGGCTTGAGGGGTGTTTAGGGTTAAAAGGGGGCACTCCCTTGGAGTTTGCAGTCCTAGGACCACTCCTTGGGAGTTTACGGTCTTGAACCCGATGGTTTACGGCTGTAAACTCTTCGACACCCCTTATACTTCGATTTTTAGGTCCTGAGCTCACTCCTAAAAGTTTCTAAGTGAAGGTCCAAGGCTAAATAGGGGGTTTAGGGCTCAATTTGCATCATTTGAGGGAGTTTACGGCCGAAGAATGTTCTTGGGCCGTAAGCCCTCATTCAAGCCTCCAATCTTGATGTTTAAGGTCTAAAACACTTCAAGGTTAAGTTCTAAGCTAGTCTGTAAGCCTAAGGAAGGGATTTGGGGGCATTTTGGCACATTCTTAGGGGTTTACGACCTAAGAGGGTTCTTAGGCCGTAAACTCCTTGTTCTTGGCCTTCTTGGATGATTTTCAAGCTATATATCATGTAATGAGCTTTAGAACAATCTAGGGTAAGAGGACTTACAGTTTGGGGACGAAAACTCGCAGATTTTTGGTAGAATCGGGTGTTGAGGAGAGAGAGTAGAGAGAGAGAGAGAGTGACTAGAGTGGTAAAAAGGTTCAAATGAATTCTAGTCACCCTTATAGAGGGTTCGAGTTTGTGGCCCGGTGGGAATCTACCCGATACCTATGTTAAACGAAGTTTAAAATTTTACCCGATTAAATGGTCGTAACCCGGCTTAGTCGTAAACTAAAATTTTCTCAAATAAATTCGAGGTGTTACATGTGTTTTTATTTAGTTTCAATACTTATGAAAATAAAATAAAAATATTAATTTATTTTTCTAACCCAAATATTAACTGAAATAATAATAATAAAAATTATTTTATTAGCGAAAATAGGTTACAACGACGGAATAAATTTCGGGTTGTCACAAAAATTGATCAACTTATATTTTGATACTATCTAATATATTTCATACCTTATAAACTTTACTTTTACTTTTATAATATCCAATATATATTATAAGTTTTTGTATAACATTAATATACTCTACTTTTCTCATGTCCGATAATATTTTTTGGATAAAATAATAAATAAGTTGTTTTGAATGAGCTATTAATAAACAATATTTAACTAATAAAATTTATATTACACTATTTATATTATACCAAAACATCCAAGGTTTCATATATGAACTTTCAAATATTAAACATTGAAATTAAGAATGAAGTAATACAAAATATATCATTATACATAAATGTCATCAAGAGTTTTAAAATAAGCTGATTAGTAAATATCATATTTAATTTTAATTACATATTTTGCAAGGCATACGTTTGACTTTATGTTGGTGCGCCGAGAATCATCTTCCTTAATTTGTACCTAAAAAATTAAGATGAATAAGAATATAAAATAGATATTAGTAAGCACTAATATAAATAATTAAAAAGGGTATGTGGATCTCCTACCACCGGTTAAAGACAACATACCTCTCTAGTGGTATCGATTCCTATGTGAAATTGAAGTAGTCATTCTATGTACACCTTGTTTTCTAATTACATAAACAAATATAAGTAACCAAACATAAAAGTATTATATTTATGTAGAAAAAATATTTTAGCTAACTAACAAATTAAACAATATAAGTTTAAGAGTTAGAAGTTTCAAAACATTAATATTTTTATTAATCAATCAATCAAGTAACACATGTTGAAATTTTTACAATCATTATTAAAAAGCATTTGAAATATTATATTTTAAATGAATTTTCGTTGAAGTGTTTTGACCTCTATTATAATATATATATATATATATATATATATATATATATATATATATATAGAGAGAGAGAGAGAGAGAGAGAGCGAGAGAGAGAGAGATGGAAAATGTAACAAATGTATGAGTTTTAATTAATTATCTTTTTTGAAACGACACAATTACAAAAAAAAAAAAAAAAAACATATTTCAAATATTTAATTAAATATTTTCGACATCACCCTATATAATATATGATCAATATATTAACGATTAAACCACAATATACAACGACTGTATTACAATAATCCGAAAACGAGGAAAATATAAAAACGATTTAATATAACAAACTTACAAATTAAAAGCTCTAATATAATAGCATATCTCCAAAAGTGGTCATAAGGCCGCAACCCAACACAAAAACCTTTAAGTTTGTTTTTTTTCTGAAATTTGTATATGATTTGTATGCATGTCTTCCCAAAAGATTGACATTTTTATATTAAAATTTTCACTAAATGCTAACTAAACATAATATAAGTTATAAAACTTGAGAGTGTTAAATCATAAATAAGAAAATTTTTGAGTTGCATTAGTTAAAAAATGGGGTTTCAAATGAATGTGGTTTGAGGAAGTTAAAAAAGGGGATTATCTCTCTCTCTCTCTCTCTCTCTCTATATATATATATATATATATATATATATATATATATATATATATAGAGAGAGAGAGAGAGAGAGAGATGAAAGTATAGCATATGTATGAATTTTAACTAATTATCTTTTTGAAATGATACAATTACCAAACAAAAAAAACATATTTAAAATATTTTCAACATCACCCTATATAACATATGATCAATATATTAACGGTTAAACCACAATATACAACTACTGTATTACAATAATCCAAAAACGAAGAAAATATAAACAAATTAGTATAACAAACTTACAAATTAAAAGCTCTAATATAATAACATATCTCTAAAAGTGGTCATAAGACCTAAACCCAACACAAAAACCTTTAAGTTTGTTTCTTTCTGAAATTTATATATGATTTGTATGCATGTCTTCCCAAAGATTGACCTTTTTATATTAATCTTTTCACTTAAATGCTAATTAAACATAATATAAGTTATAAAACTTTTGAGTGTTAAATCATAATTAAGAAAACTTTTGAGTTGCATTAGCTAAAAAAAAGGGGGTTTCAAATGCATGAAATTCAAGAAAAAATGCTAGCTTTATAAGTATGTATGATATATATATATATATATATATATATATATATATATATATATATATATATATATATATATATAAATAGATAGATAGACTAGGCGTATTCCCGCGTGTTGGGCAGTAAAACAAACATACAGTAAAAATATGTTGAAATTTATAATTTTATCCATGCTCTTTGGTCATTTTTTTTATATATTGGCCTATTAAAATTGGAACCTACAACCCTAGAATATTGGAACCGATCATGGAACATGTTATGTCAGTTTTTAATATTCCAAAGTTGCTCCTAAAATTGTCGATATTGGGGTTCTAATTTTTTGTTACGGAATAAATTTATTGACTATTGCAACATATGAAAAATTAATTAACCATATAAATTATTGATAACTTAAATAGAACGAATTAAAGGAAAAGTTAAAATTATAAATAAAAGATGTTTATAATTAATGTCAAAATATTCTCTAATTGATTCTAATCATACTAATGATAATTATAAAACCGAAAATGAGTTTTAGCCCTCATATGTTATTAGAAAACATAAGGTAAAAACAATTAAACAATTTGTATTTTATGAGAGTCTCGTGTCACTATGCTTTTCACTAGCATAACATAAAATTAGAGGTGCAAATTCAAATGGTTAAATCTTTTTTCACTTTTAATTACCTTATAGTTAAATAATAAACGTCTTATTTAAAAAATCATGAATGATTAAACGATTTATAATCAAATAATAGCTTGTAATAATATATCAACAACTTAAATTTATCATTTTATGAAATACACCAAAATAAATTTTAATAAGCTTTATCAATTAAATAATTGTCATCTATAGGACCATTTCCATGTAAATGATTGTTAACATCCAACACAACATGAAGACCTATCAAATTAAACGCGGAGATTCACTCCATAGCATCATCCTAGAAATTACACCCATTGACTCTTTTTAAAATTCTAGTTATACAATTTGAAGTGGAATGAACATTAGCATGCACCATCTTGAAAATTCCATTATAATTTATACAACATGGACCGTTGGGTTTATAATTTAGACGGTTAGTAGCATGACTTCCTTTTGGACCCCGTCGAACATGATGATAACTTTCATGAAAAAAATGCAAAACTTTAAAATAAATTGAACCAACAAAATTTTAAAACCAAGAAGCATGAACTATGCTACTTGTATCCATTCTTGTTTTGTATTGTTGTTCAGTAGTCTTGCTTTTCTGATGTGAATCTAGAGGCAATAATTAGAGCATCTTCATATATATATATATATATATATATATATATATATATATATATATATATATATTTCATTCCAACCAAAATCATAATTATACAGTATAAATTTAGATAATAAGAAAAAAGAAAATGAAGCAATATTTCTTACCATAAACTTTCATATTTCCTTGTCATCATCATCTTCCTCATTATTATTATTTATTCTCTCCATCGATAATCTTTTTGTGTGGAATATCTAATATACCTCTCAACCACTCACACAAATCTTTAAACATTTCTAATAAAAATCTATGATTGTGAACAATATAATTCTCAAAGTTAATCAATTGGTGTCATAAGAACCATTAAGTATCATAAATTAAAAACTATTGAGTGGTAGTTATTAATTCGATTACAGTGAAAAGTTATGTAGGATTAAATAGATATTATGGAATCGTTATTATAAAGAAATATGAAAAGACATGAAAGTTTCAAATGATTGCGGTGATACAAAAAAATGCCTCATTTATAAATATAACTAGGCGAATCCCCGCGCGTTGCGCGGAAATACAATTATATAGTTAAAATAATAACTTTTACCAAATTATTATTTAATATTTCTACATTGAAACAAAATGTTAGGTGTAAAGCAAACATATGGTTAACATACTAGTTTTATTAAACATTATAGTTTAATTTTTAAGTCATTGTGATATATACACTTATTTGATAATTTTATAAACCATTTAAAATTGTGTAAATTATATATCGAATGAATGATAATATAACGGGTAACAAAACATATGAACAAAAATATGAACTGCAACTTTTAGTAACATAAAGATAGAAAACATCTATTATAACATTTGTATTAAAAAAAATATATATATACAACGAACAATAAAAAAATATGAAAAATAAACACTATAACATTTAATAATATAAAAATACTAAAACATCTATTATAACATTTATATTAACTCTTCATATTTAAATCACAAATCTCTTTAAATACATTAATGTCTTTAATGAGCAAAACTTTACAACCTTATAAAAGAAAGGAAAATAAAAGCTATTAGTGATTACTAATTGATAATCATAAGTTAAAAACCCTTGAGTTGTAACTAATAAATATACATAAATTAGAAAACTCTTGAGTTGTAGTTTGAGTTTCAAATGAATGTGGTACTTGGAAATGTATTATTATTATTATTATTATTATTATTATTATTATTATTATTATTATTATTATTATTATTATTATATTCGTCTAAATAATTGGTTTTGATGCATCATTTTAATCCCTTCAATTATTAAACATAAAGATATTTAATTAGAAATTTATAACATACATAGGTGCATATAGATGTTAACCAAATCACATATAATATATATAATTTCGTAAATGTCATATATAATTATTGTCGTATTAATATGGATAAATTACTTACATATGAAGAACATATCATGATAAGTCTATCATAATTACATATCAAATGTTCAAAATAATATTATCTTTTAAATATTGTTTTTTAAATATGTTTTGTAAGATAACCTAACAAAAAAACAATAGAAAATAATCATAATCAAAATAGAAAAACTACAATCAAATAAGTAAGTGCATTGGGTGGTTGATTATATAAATAAATTACATAAACATACATTTAAATCAAAAGAAAAAACTAACATTCGTAAACTTTGCTCAAACAAGAAAACCTATATCCATTTTATGAATATTTTTTTCTTCATTTAACACCATTAAACCATAGAAACTTGATGACAATTCTTCACTAACCTGCAATCAAAATATTTTCCGTGAATAAGAAGAATCATACAGATATTCCAGGCAAAACATTGATGTTTGGAGAGTCACATTCAAGATTGAGTAATACACACAAATCACATATAAAGATCAAATGAGAAACTGAATATAAAGAAAGAATAGAAAAGCTTCATTTGTTTTGGTTGAAAGAAAAAATCATATTACAATTACCATCAATGCAACATAACCCATTTCTTCAAATCATCATATTTGGATCGTGAATGCTTCAACTATATGAAAACTTTTGAATCACAATATCTTCAAATCCTTCTTACATGTAAGATTTGATATAACACAAAATACACAAAAGATTGGCCTTTTGTAGTAAACTTTTCACTAAATGCTAATTAAACATAATATAAGTTATAAAACTTTTGAGTGTTAAATCATAATGAAGAAAACTTTTGAGTTGCATTAAATAAAAAAGGGGGTTTCAAATGAATGTGGTTTGAGGAAGTTAAAAAAGAGGGTTTCAAATGCATGAGATTCAAGAAAAAATTATAGATTTATAAGTATGTATGATGTATGATATGATATAGATAGATAGATATGTAGTGTGGAAGTTATTTATATAGTTACTCTAAAGCGATGTGTTGCCTTAATTATATATTTTCTATAAAACTCTCTCTCTCTCTCTCTCTCTCTATATATATATATATATATATATATATATATATATATATATTGATGGGTTTTGATAACTAAAAACGATTTTTTTTTATAAAAGATTTTTAAGAACGACAAACGAAAGACTTGTAAAATAACTAGTTTTTGTAAGGTCACACCTTGTGATCTGATGAGTCAAACACGGGACACGTTGATCTGTCAGCCTGAACATCTACACATTGAGATCGTCAACATATAATAGCTACCATCATCTGCTTACAATTCAGTTATCGGATTGTAATTTTTTGTATATGAGGTAATGATATAGATAACTATAGAATAGATCATAGAACTGATATCTTTGTGATAAGAGCGGTTATCAATATAGATCAGACGCAATCCCTACAATAAAAGTATTCTCATTTATAGATTAGCATATATACAACATTAGGGCATACCCTAATGTTGTGATTGTGGCTTTGTGTCAATCGTCTTTGTGACAAACCTGTCTTCTTGGTAAGGAAAAAAATCTTTCTTGGTGAAAGAACAATTTGGAAAACTTCTTTGTTATTTACTGTCTTTTTATTATTTTGGTTAGATTAGTTTTATGTTTGTTATTCATACTTGAAGTGTATCCGATCGATACAAACCTTCAATTGGTATCAGAGCAGGTTTTAGATACACTCAAGTAACCATGTCGACTTCAAGCAATTCTAAATCCTTTGATCTCAACAAAATTCCTCCCTTCGATGAACACGACTTCACCATATGGAAAACCAAGGCCATGGTGGTTTTTGAAACCAACGAAGATGCTAAATCTTGTTGAGAAAGGTCCCCATGTTCTTATTGATGGGTTTTGAGCATTCTAACACTCCTAAGGTGTTCATGCAACCCTAGAAACCTTGGATCTCTGTTTGTCTAAGATACATGCAAAATTTGATTTCCAAGGTTCTTATTCCTATCTAGCATACATGGGGAACTTTAAACATAAAAGATAGCTAGAAATACATACCTTGTAGTAATTTGGATTCCTTGAAAACCTTGTGAGCCTAGCACCCCAAGTATGATGCCTCAAATATCTCACACAGTACCAAATGCACTTGGAATAAACTTGAGAGAAATGTAGAACACTTAGAAATCGACTTGCCCTCCTTTGTACTCGTAGGTGCCGATTTTGGTGTGTAACATGAAGCTTATATAGTGTGTTACAATTAGGGTTACATCATGTAATGTGACAACCCGAAGTTTGTTCCATCGCCGTAACCCGTTCCGTCCGTAAAACTTGTCTTTAGCAAATTTTTCCGATTTCGATTTCGGGTTAAGTTATCTAAATTGATATTTTTATTATGATCTCGTGAGTGTCCAAACCCTTTGGAAACTCATGTAAACATCCCAAATTATTATTTAGAAAATTTTTATTTACGACCACGTTGAGTTACGAAAAATTAATCGGGTACGACCAAAAGCACCGTTTAACGTCGGTATCGGGTAGAATTCCACCGGGCCACAAACTCAACCCCTATATAAGCGATTGAGTGACACCATTTTGAAGCTTTTTCCTCTCTTTTAAAACACTTTCTCTCACTACTCTTGTCACACCCCCGAACCAGACGGCGGAAACGTCCGAGGGCTATTGTGACTCAATTGAATACCATCACAATGAATATACATGAAACATAACATCATTCATCACCAAGAATTGAGTTAATACAACTGGTAGCGTTTACATTTAGTACATTGTTTCATAACATTACATTCCCAAAAAGTAGATTGTTCGATACTAGTTAAACAAATAACAAGACATCACTGGGTACATTTTTCCTTCGATTTACCTGTTACCTGAGAATACAAGTATTTTGAAAAACGTCAACATATGAAATGTTGGTGAGTTCAAAAGTAATGTTTGAAACATAATGTTCTGTATTATTTTGAAAAACCACCAGAAAATCCGATATTTTCTGAAAAGATTATTGTAAGTAAGAAAAAGTGTGAAGATCCGTTAGTATGCTTGTTTATTTCTATAGGTATGCATCACGTAGGTGTAAGTGTTGAAATCCCTAGGAAAACCCGATGTTTTCCTAATACTTTAAATTACGCGTTTTAAATTTGGTTATACCGTTGCGACGTGTGTATTCGATAATTCCAGATGACATTGGATTAATTAAGGGTGGTGAGTTGTTGTAATCAAGCCTTAATGAAAAATGGCTAGCTTACGACTATACAAACGAACCCTTAGGCGTCGTCTGTACTACCCACCTAATCCAACCACCCTAACTTAATGTAGATCTCGGATTTAAGGTCTTTTTTACTAGATCCAACACCACAATTACTTAAGAACATATATATAAACATAGAAATCACAGAAAGCATACATATACTCATAGATCTACACATTTGCTTGTACTCTCCCCCCACAAAACTTATAAAAACCGAAAAATAGGGGGTATGAAGCTCACCTTGAGTTGTGGTTTCGACTTGAAGAAGAAAAAGGAAGAAAGTGAGGTGATTTTCGGCCCTAGCCACACCTTGATGAGCATCTCGAATTTGAGGTGATTCTAGATGATGATTTTTGTGAAGAATCCTCCTTGCAAAGCCCTTGAAGCTCGAAATTTTTGAAGGGAAAGTGAAGGGATTTTTGGTGTGTTCTTGAGAGAATGAAGAATGAAATGTGGGTGTGTGTGTGTTCTTGGATTCGGCCGAGAGAAGAAAGAGAGAGGAGAAGAGAGAGGTTTGACAAGATAGTTGCATGGAAGTATTTGTGTTGCATGGAGATCCTTGGTGCAAAATTGAGGTGGCACCCAACAAAGTCCACCCTTCCTCTTTGTGGGCTTGGGCCGAGAATGGAGAGGGGAAAGAGGATATTTTTGGGCTTTTTGCCCTTAAGCCCATATTATAGTTAGGTTGAATGATTGTTGGCCCAAAAAAATATAAATGTGATTTTTATGCTTTATTAGGCTAGATTAGGTAAATTATGGTCCAAAATGGTTCTTAATATTACTTTATTTCATTCTAGGCCCAATATGGCCCAAAATATTGAATTAAATGAAAATGGGTCCAATTAGAGCCCATTTAAGAGTTCTAAACCCAAGATGGTCAAATTGGAAGCTTATTGGTCCATTGGGCCCAATAAGGAAGTCCTAGTCCAAAAGTGGACTTAAACAAGAACTTCTAGGGTTTCCAATTGCCTATTGACTACTTGAAATGCTTGCATGGTGTATTTGATTGAATTTTCGTTGTCATAAAGTAAGCATCATACATGTTCTTTAGTTTTTGATTCATAATTTTACTTAAGTGTTGTAGTTACAAGGCATAAAATTTCTAGTTGTGACATCATCCCCCCGTTAGAGGGAATTTCGTCCCGAAATTCTGTTTGAAAGCTATATTTGAGAATCCTAGAATAGGTGAGGGTACTTTTGCTTCATTTAATCTTCGCATTCCCACATGAATTCTGGCCCACGCTTCGCATTTCACCGTACTTTCACGATCGGGATGCGACTTTGCTTAGTACGCTTCACCTCCCTGTCCATGATTTCAACCGGTTCTTCAACGAACATGAGATTCTCGTTGATTTCAATCTCGTCAAGGGGAATGAAAAGTGTTTCATCTGATAGGCACTTCTTTAGATTAGAGACATGGAATACGGGGTGCACACTGTTTAGCTCTGCGGGTAGTTGCAGTTTATACGCCACTAGACCTATTCGGGCGACGATCTCGAAAGGTCCAATGTATCGTGGGTTCAGTTTTCCCCGTTTTCCGAAACGAATGACTCCTTTCCAAGGTGAGACTTTTAACAGTACTCGATCTCTGACCTGAAATTCCAAGGGCTTTCGCCGTTTATCAGCGTAGCTCTTTTGTCGGTCACGCGATGCCCGTAATTGAGCTCTGATTTGAACTATCTTTTCCGTGGTTTCACGAATGATCTCCGGTCTCGTTAGCGCCTTGTCCGATGTGAGTGCCTTTGCTAGTTGGGTGTCGCCCACCTCAGCCCAACATAACGGTGATCTACACTTACGCCCGTATAGTGCTTCGAAAGGGGCGACCTTGATGCTCGAGTGGTAACTGTTGTTATACGAGAATTCGACTAAAGGTAAGTGGGTATACCAAGACTTCCCAAAGTCTATCACACATGCGCGAAGCATGTCTTCGAGCGTTTGAATGGTTTGTTCGCTTTGACCATCCCTTTGTGGGTGGTAAGCGGTGCTCATGTCGAGATGGGTTCCAAGTGCTTTCTGGAGTGATTTCAAAAAACGTGAAGTGAACCTACTGTCTCTATTCGAGATAATAGACATTGGTACTCCGTGGAGTCTCACGATTTCTCGAATGTATAATCGCATCAGTTTCTCCATCTTGTAGGATTCCTTTATTGGCAGAAAATGAGTGGATTTCGTCAGTCGGTCCACTATTACCCATATGGTGTCTAATCCGTCCGATGTCTTGGGCAGCTTGGTCACAAAATCCATAGAAATCCTTTCCCATTTCCACTCGGGAATCACCGGTTGCTGTAATAACCCCGAGGGCTTCTGGTACTCCACCTTTACCTTGGCACAAGTAAGGCACTTACCAACATAGGTGGCAATCTCTGCCTTCATGTTAGGCCACCAATAGTATTGTCTAATATCTAAATACATCTTGTCCAAACCGGGATGGATGGAGTATCCCGTCTTGTGGGCTTCCTTCATGACTACCTCCCTAAATCCTCCGAGTTTAGGGACCCAAATACGGTTCATGAAGTAGTATACTACGTTCTCTCTCACCTCTAGATTCTTTTCCATTCCGCGTAGAGCTTTGCTTTCTCTGTTTTCCATCTTCATGGCATTTGACTGGGCTACTCCGATCTGGGTGGTTAGGTGAGATTGGATGGTTATCGAGAGGGTTTTTGCATGACGATTAGAGTACTCCTTCCGGCTCAATGCATCGGCTACTACGTTGGCCTTGCCCGGGTGATACTTGATTTCACACTCGTAATCGTTTAATAACTCAACCCATCTTCGTTGCCTCATATTCAGCTCCTTCTGACTCAAGATGTGCTAGAGACTCTTGTGGTCTGTGAAGATGGTGCACTTTGTACCATAAAGGTAATGCCTCCAAATCTTCAGAGCAAAGACCATGGCTCCCAATTCTAGGTCATGGGTCGTATAATTCATTTCGTGCGTCTTTAGTTGGCGGGATGCGTAAGCTATCACTCTTCCATGCTGCATGAGAACACAACCCAAGCCCTGATTTGACGTGTCACAGTAGACCACGGAATCTTCTGTACCCTCCGGTAGAGATAGTAGCAGGGCACTACAGAGGGCTTGCTTCAGGGTTCGGAATGCAACCTCTTGTTTGTTCGTCCATTTGAATGGTACTCCCTTTTGTGTAAGTGAGGTAAGTGGCTTGGCGATCTTAGAGAAGTTTTGAATGAATCTCCTATAGTAGCCTGCTAGACCTAAGAATTGACGGATTTCCGTGGGTGTTGTCGGGACTGCCCATCCTTCAACAGCTTTGACCTTAGAGGGATCCACATGAATTCCATCTTGGCTAACAACATGACCTAGGAAGTTCACACTACGGAGCCAGAACTCACACTTGGAGAGTTTTGCGTATAGCTTTTCCGATCGCAGAGTTTCTAGAATTTGTCGGAGATGTTGTCCATGCTCTTCCTCGCTTCGGGAATAGACGAGAATGTCATCAATGAAGACAATGACAAAGTTGTCGAGGAATGGTCGACAGATTCGGTTCATCAGATCCATAAATGCGACAGGGGCATTTGTTAGACCGAAGGGCATTACGAAAAATTCATAATGTCCGTAACGAGTTCAGAAAGCGGTTTTAGGAATATCCTCTTCCCGGACCTTCAGTTGATGGTATCCAGACCGTAGATCTATCTTAGAGAAGTAACTAGCTCCTTGGAGCTGGTCAAATAGATCGTCGATTCACGGGAGTGGATAACGATTTTTGATAGTGAGTTTATTTAACTCTCTGTAGTCGATACGCATTCTAAAAGATCTGTCCTTCTTTTTGACAAAGAGGACTGGAGCTCTCCATGGCGAGTAACTAGGTCAGATGAATCCCTTGTCCAGGAGTTCGCTGAGTTGGCTGGACAATTCCTGCCTTTCAGCAGGAGCTAGCCGGTAGGGTGACTTAGCGAGAGGAGTTGCTCTTGGAACGAGGTCAATTCGGAACTCCACTTGTCTCTCTGGGGGTACTCCAGGAAGATCTTCAGGAAATACGTCTGGGAATTCACGTGCTATGGGAATGTCTTGAATGTTAATCTCTTCCTTGGTTTAGTCCACTATGTGAGCCAGGAACACCAAATTGTTCTTTCGTAGATGTTTCTGTTCCTGGATGCACGAGATGAGGTGAAGGTTCGGGCTAGGTTTGTCTCCGTAAATAACTAGGGTTTCGTGATTGGGAAGGTGAAGGCGAACGGCCTTCTCATGACACATAATTTCAACATGGTGGGGGCTTAACCAGTCCATGCCAATAATCACATCAAAACTCCTAATGGAAACAGGCATTAAGTCTATTCGAAAAACGTGTTGATTCAAGGTTAGGGTACATCCGGTGTAGATTTCCCCAGTGGATTTGGTTTTTCCATTAGCCATTTCCACCGTAAAGGTTTCATTGAGCTTCTGGGGTTGTTGTTTTAATAAATACTTAAACTTATTGCTCACGAAACTTCGCTCCTGCTCCGGTGTCAAATAGGATGCATGCATAAGTGGGTTTAGGGGAAACGTACCGGTAACAACAGCGGGGTCCTGAATCGCCTCTCCCTGACCCATGGTCAACATCCTTCCTGTTCCTCCATTTCTGGGATTTTTGTTGTTAGGGCAATCTCGGCGGAAATGCCCAGTCCTCCCACACCCGTAGCAGGTGTGGCTAGGCCCTGCATTGTTGCCGCTGGTGTTGATGTTGTTGTTGTTGTTGCTGTTGTTGTTGTCGTTGTTGTTTCCCTATTGTTGGTTCTGAGGAGGGTAAGCCCTGCAATACCTTGCCGTATGTCCCTTCCGATTGCAGCTGGTGCACTGCAACTCCTTGCACTCTCCATTGTGATGGAAACCGCACTTGTTGCAATTGGGAAGATTCCCGGAATAAGGTCTAGGAGCATTCGAAGCAGCTGAGGCTGGAGCATGTGGTGTGGCTGGAACTTGTGCGGTGGCAGCATTAACTGCCACTGTCTGCTACTTCTTAGAAGTTTCGGGGCCCTGACACCCCTTCCTCTTGTTGTTCTTCCCCTTCTTGCCGTCACCTTCTTTCTTGCCTTCAGCCTCCGTTGGCTTCTCACCCTTCTTGTTGTTGTGGTCATACAACTTCTTCGCCAATCTTTTAGCACTGTCAAAAGTTTCGGGGTTTGCAGCTATCACATTTCCTTAGATCGGAGAGGTTAGTCCCCAGATGAATCGCTCAATCTTCTTTCCTTCCGAGGTGATCATGCCCGGACATAATAGAGATAGTTCACTAAATCTTGGTATGTAGGCATCGATATCAGCATTCCGTGCAGTGAGGTTCCATAGTTCTTGCTCCATTTTTTGAATCTCACCACGAGGGCAGTATTCAGCCATCAGCAGTTCTTTCATTTCTGTCCACGGCATGGAGTTGGCTATAGGGAGTGTCATGGCTTCCACATGACCGTTCCACCAAGTGAGCGCTTGGTCAACAAAAGTGCAGGCTGCAAACTTCACCTTCATCTCCTCAGGACAATCGCATATCTCAAATACCGATTCCACCTTCTCGATCCATCGCTTCAGGGTGATCACTCCTCCAGTACCGTTAAAGGTTCGTGGTTTGGCGTTTGTGAAGTCCTTGTAGGTACACGTTTTGGTGGGTCCTTGATTCATTCCGTTGTTCGAACTCCCGGCCCCTTGCCCGTTGCCTCCTCTGTTGTTCCCTTGGTGAATTTGTGCCATAGCTGCGGTGACCGCAGCAGATACGGCCGCCTGGAATGCAGTGGAGTCAACTTCGGGTGGGGTTGGTCCAGGGTTTCCGCGGGTACGTCGGCGAGGCATCTTTCTGTCAGGAAACGGAAAGATGTTGAGTGTTTGTGGGTTCTGTGAGGTTGTGATCCTACTGACTAGGTGCATAGTACGAATTTAAGTACTTATACAAATTAGCATACAATCATGGATTCGCAACACATAGCAATTTGTAATGTCATAATAAAACACGTAAAAGTTCACTAATATTATCCGCATTTGATACATTAAAATTTTGCTCGAAAGAGCATACATAAGTGATATTAATTCGGCAGCATAACGGCTCTATGAGTAGTGTAGTCACTTAAACATAGAGTCGGGGTACATAGCATAGATCCTAATAGTCTAGTAAGATAAGCCTATCCCTAATCGCGATGAGCTGTACCCGGGGGTGGTGCTGAGGAAGTGGATTGTAACACCCCAAAGTTTGGAAAGTCAAGAAAAGAAAGAAGACCTCAATTTTAAGGGGAGACTCGGCGAGTCCATGGAGAGACTCGGCGAGTCCGAGCGGGGTCCGGGTTGAGGTGTAAGCGACCGACTCGGCGAGTCGGCCAAGGAGACTCGGCGAGTTGGGTCTGAACGAGGAAAACCCTAAATCCGGGACTTGGAGCCTATTTAAGCGTCTCATTCTCCTTCCTAGGGTTCCTTTACTGCCTCTCTACCCCAGAACACCAAACCCTAGCCACCATATCCGTTTTTGAGCTAGATCTTGCTTTGAAGAGTGCACTAAATCTTGGAGAAGGAAGAAAGGCCTTGGAGGTGCAAGAAGGGACTGTAGATCCGGGATTGAGAAGTCATTTCAGACCAATTGGAGGTAATAAGCTGTTGCTTGGACTCCCTTTGCACCTAGATCTATTCTTATGTGTGAGTTTTGGACATTTTGGCATGATAAGTAACCATTTCGAGTTAGAGGTCCAGGTCTGAGGTTGCTACCTCAGATCCATGGTTGTTTTGGTCTAGAATCCCCTAAAGTATCAGCCCCTGGTATGTTGAAGAAGTATGTTGCCATAAACCCTAGTTTGAATGTGTTTTAAGCCTAGATCTCTTGATCTACACGTAAAGTTTGCCACTTTACGTGGGGGATAGGCCTTAGAAGTATGGATCTATGAGTTGAAAGCCCTGCTTGGCTCGAAAAGCCACTGCATGGATTAAGGATTGAATAGACTCGGCAAGTCCTTCGAGTGGACTCGGCGAGTATCTTGAAGATGAGGAGGAACTCGACGAGTGGGATGAACAGCTCGTCGAGTCGGAAGAAGTTAGGCATCAACTCGGCGAGTTGGAAGAACAACTCGACGAGTTGGTTGAAGATTGCCTTGGACTCGGCAAGTCTATTAGTGGACTCGGTGAGTCAGGTCACGAAACCCCAAACCCTTCGAGTTGAGACTCGAATCAGTGAGTCGGGTGGTGACTCAGCGAGTTGGACAGGACAGGACTTGGAACTAGTTGGACTCGGCGAGTCATAGGCTGACTCGGCGTGTCGAGTCGCGAATAAGAAAGACCCTGAGCATATGAACTCGGCGAGTCCTTAGGAAGACTCGGCGAGTAGGGTTGACCTGGAAGGATGACTTTGATCAGGATTTTGGACTTTGACCAGAGTTGACTTAGTTGGCTGTCAGACTAAGTGTCATATTGATATTGATAGCTCGGAGAACTAGACGAGCAGCAGCTCAGTGGATTGACGAGTAGTAGCCAGAGGTTTATCAGCAGAGCTCAGCAGTTCAGGTGAGTTTCCTTCCAGTAGGAACGGGTCTAAGGCCACAATGCCGGCCCGTTTAGCTAGCAGTAGTATTCAGATTTTGATCCGATGCAGTAGTTAGCATGTTTGATGCCTTCGTGGCTCAGACAGGATTTATGTGTTTATGCCAGTAGATATGTTTATGATATGTTTAGTCAGCTTCGGACTTCGGTCCGATGTAGGGGACAGAGGTCCCAGTCAGCCTTGGACTTCGGTTCGATGTAGTAGTTAGTATGTTTAATGCCTTCGTGGCTCAGACCGGATTTATGTGTTTATGCTAGTTGATATGTTTATGCTATGTTCAGTCAGCTTCGGACTTTGGTCCGATGTAGGGGACAAGGTCCCAGTCAGCTTCGGAATTTGGTCCGATGTAGGGGACAAGGTCCCAGTCAGCTTCGGACATCGGTCCGATGTAGGGGACAAGGTCCCAGTCAGCTTCGGACTTCGGTCCGATGTAGGGGACAAGGTCCCAGTCAGCTTTGGACTTCGGTCCAATGTAGGGGAAAAGGTCCCAGTAAGCTTCAGACTTCGGTCCGATGTAGGGGGCAAGGCCCCAGTTAGTCCGGACTTCGGTCCGATGCAGTGGGCAAGGCACAGTATGTGCTTTATATCTTATTGTGTGGTATGTGGTAGATTGGGGGAGCTCACTAAGCTTCCTGCTTACGACTTGATTCAATTTGATCCTCACAAAAACAGCTTCATACGTACATCTCTTTCTTCGAAATCGCCTTTTCAGCGAAGCCGTCATTCCAGAACACCGAAGTACCCATATATAGAATACCACATAGTTCTTTTCTTTTCCAAAGAAATCCCCGAAGTACCACTTGTACCGTACGTCAAGTTCAAATCCAAAGGTCCATACGGTTGATCTTCGCTGATGAACGTATACATAGGGATAATATATAATCAAGGTTCTACCAATTTGGAATTGACAATTCCACTTAACTTCTTTTCCCTCGATGAGATGAGAGCTTAAAAGGAGAATCATTTATTCGACTACCTTCTCAACCTTAATTATATACGACTTGTATAGCCGAGACTGTGATAGATGAACCAGGTATGAGTTCTACTATGAACTTCTGGACGAAGACTTCCCAAGACTACGAATGATCGTGCTTCCGTGAGAATAAAATACCTATCCTTTTCTCTACTTCATGAGTAGTCATACTATCTTTTAGACCTTCACGAAAGCTAATCCACCCCCAGATTTTGACATCATAATCAGTAGTAGTTGATTCAATCTACATCGAGCCAACATCAGGTGCTTTGATAAAGCAGTTCGTCCTAACCTCCCTAAACAACGAAGCTCTGGTTATTTACAGCCACGAACCAAGTACGAACCCTCTCATCATTTCCTGTATGCAAGCTCAAAAATGCTTACGAAAGGAATATCATGTATTCCTTGCACACATCGCCGAGACGTGCCGAGAAGTGAAGGACATTCAGAACATCCAAGAGGTACGTGGCTCTTCCCAACACCTTTCCGGAAGGACAACCGAGACTACCAACACGGCGTCAAGTCAAATTCAGAATCGACTTAGTTCTAGTAGCCAAATCACCTTATTGTCTAGCTCCAACCGAGGTGCGAGAACTTCCTAGAGAGCTTAACAAACTCCTCAGAAGGGGATTCTTTAGGACCAGTTTCTCACTTGGAAGAGCACCATAATTGTCTGTAAACAAGAAAGAGTGTTCCGAACGCTAAAGTAAGTCTGATGCATCACACCAATATTATCCCTCCCAAAAAGGGGATAGAGTATTGCATGGTGTAATGCGATACATCTAACCAAGGGCTTGGTTGTGTTCTTATGCAAGAGGAAAAGATCACTACCTCTACCTCAAGACAGCTTAAGACACAAGAATTTGACTGTTCAACACATGACCCTAATTCAGGAGCAGCGGGGATTGCTCTGAAGATCTAGAGACACTATTTGTAGAGTACAAGGTATACTATGTTCACGGACCACAAAAACATTCAACATACATTCAACCAAGAAGAGTTATCACCCCAGAAAAGTGAAATGACAGAAGCAAAGTCGTATCCCGATAGTAAAAGGTTCGCTGGAATGCTAAGCGTGGACCAGAGTTCACCTGAGAACACGAGTAGCAAATGAAACTTCTGTCCGTAGCATGATTATTAATACTGCTTAAACTCGAATTTCGGGACGAAATTCCCTCTAACAGGGGGATGATGTGACAACCCATCATTTTGAGTCAATATAACAAAACACCAGTCAAACTTAAGCCAAATTTTAACTTTCCTAAAATTGTATTTGGGTTAAATAAAGTGGTAGCAATCGTATCAAGGTTTTCGTACATATAAAGAACACTAAAATCCGAGTTATAACGGAGAAGTTATGACCAACCGAAGATTCTCGGCAAAACCAGGCAACACCGATTAAGCGAAAAACGCAAAATTTCGATACAATAATTTTTAGCCTTAGGTATCTAAACGAAAGTCATAGATTACGTTAAACCGTGATCATGCATAAAAAGAATGCCCAAATCTGACTTCGTATGAGGAAGTTATGATTTTTCGAAGTTTCTAACCTAGCAGTAGACAACTAAAAACTCGAAATAGAGATCGAGCGATCTTTAGCCGACACAACCTAAACAAAAGTTGGAGAGCCCGACAATAGGAGCATAACAATAAAACGTCTGACGAAAACGGACGTCGGATGAAGAAATTATGAATTTTTAACGAGAATATCGTGTCCCGACCTATTAATTAAAATATAATTAAAAATAAAGTCAAAATTAGCCGATGAAGTCTAAACGAAAGTTGTTGAGTATTTTCTCACCTTCGCGTGGATAGAAAGAATGTCAAAAACGGAGCTCGTATGCGAAAGTTATGCATTTTAGAAGTTCTTGGCACGCACTTCAAAGTCTTATCCGAAGTAGTACACCCTGCGTACCCTCGTACGCCCCGCGTACTCGGATACAAGGCTCCAGATCAACCACGTCGACCAGACTCTTCGCCCGAAGATGCGGTAAGCAGTGACGCAAACGAACGCCCCGCGTACCTTCGGAGTACCCCTCGCGTACGAGGAACGCCCCGCGTAAGTCCGAAGTACGCCCTGCGTACCGAGGACCTCCAGCTCCTATAAATAGGCTGCGAAGGTGCCGGCTGTTTTCACAAAAATACTTCAATTCTCTCTCATTTTCGCCTCGTTTTTCGTGCCGATAACATCCCGACTTCCCGGTTTCATATCCAAGCCCCGACGAAAGTCCGAAGCCCCGAGATTCCCGAAAATCTCGTCACTTTCCGGTCAAGGTGTCGCCCGGGAAAATCTCGTTTTCTTCAAATCACGCGCCTTCTTCGGTGAGTTCATACCCCTATAATCTACATTTTTAAATGTGTTATCAATATTTTTTTATATACACTTTTAAGGGGGGGGGAATACAAGTAAACACACGATTATTATCGTGTGTAACTCAAAGATTTTACTAAATACTCATTTTTATCAAGTAAATCATATGTGATTCACAACCATTATATGGAATCCTTCGTACGGAAAATATAACACGATATCGTCTTATTTATTGAAATTGAATATGTAGTTATACGTACACGAATCAAACAGTTTATTTATACCTTGAGTACATGTGTTCATTTATGTCACCACAAAAAGTTACACATTTCATAACAAGTGAGCATTACACTAGGGTTACTATACAAACGAAACGAACTTTTGGAAAAACTATAATAGTTTACGACAAACATTTTTACATGTTAAAAACTCTTTATCAAACTGTCTTACATACTTTATGTTTCCTTTCAAACACCGTTAGAATCGTATTTCAAACAAAGGTCTTCTTATACTTAAAATTGTTCTTCTCAAACAAACTACTTTCAAACCGTTTTATAACTGACATCAATTCATCACTTCTTATTATTTATTAAACTTCTCAATGATTATACAAAACTTCTTTTATATTTTATTTGTCAAATGCACGCCTAAACACACATGGTTACGTATATGTATATATATATATATATATATATATATATATATATATATATATACACACAAATATAGACATAAAAGTTTTCTATTCAGTTGGTTCAGTACCTTTGGGTAGCAAAGGTATATTTCGATTATACACACACACTACTAGTAACTATAATAGGTATAGTTAAGATATACTATTTACCATTCGAAGTACTAGGATTCATACAAGATTCAGTCTATTCAAGAGTCTATATAAATACATTACATACTGTGCGAAGAGATACAATCATATACAATTAAAAGTCATACAATTTTAAGACATACAATTACAAAAGCATACAACTTCAAGACATACCATTTCAAGGAATACAATTACATGAGATAGTATACTAGATATTCATAACGTTTTATATACTACAAGTACCATATCAAGAAGGTATTTTCATATAAAAACGAATGGACATTTTTCATACGTAAATCTGTTTTATACTAGGTTGTGAGACACTTCACGTACGTTCGAGTATGCATTATTAAGTCCTGTATTATATACCATAATCCCTTGTAGGGGGAGCGTGATACTTGTGTATAGATCTATACGGGATTGACAATCCCGCACCTAAACTGTTAGCTACAGTTAGACCGGCAGGTCTGGGGTGACAAATGTCATAACATTCCAACGCCTGAAGAACGTTGTTACAGGCCGTCAGTGTCAATAGTATGGTTATAAAACTCACATGGAGTATTAAAAACACGTTGATTTACGGAGTTTTCATATATCTTAGCGATTATAACTGTACACAAATCTACTATTTTATGACATGAAAAACATTCACGGTGGTTCATTTTTGGGACTTTTAAACTACCACCCACTTATAAACAAATATTGGATTTCTGAAACAAACATGCAAAACAGTCGAGTCTTGGTAGAAGGCTACAATTTATACTAGTAGAAAATATGGGATTTTCTAGGGTTTTCAAATGTTTACAATTATTTACAAACATGTTCGTTGGTACAAACTTTCCTTCAAAAACATTTACAGGTCTTTCTTTACAGCTTTATAAATCAAAGTCAAATAAATACTTATGAACTCACCAGCATTATTGCTGATACTCGCTTTCAAAATAACTTGTATTCCCAGGATACGGATAGACAGGTACGACTACCAGGTTCTGTGAAGACGGATCAATCAAGACTCGTCTTTTATTTTTGATTATTCATTTTTGTAGAATTTTACTATGAAAGAACTCAAATGTAATTAAGATTATACTATTAATGCAATGGATGATGTTGTTGCTTGTTTACTACTTTGCATTGTTGTGATACATTACATGACGTCCTCCGCCCCAGAACGTTTCCGCCGTTCTCGGTTTTGGGGTGTGACAGTTTGTTTCTCGATCTCCGATTTGTTTGACAAAGAACTTAATTGAACACATCAACTTAGTTCTGACTGGGCCTGGTACATGGTTCAAAAGAAAATCATCGAGGGTCCCAGATATCACTTCTAACCCAATAAGGCAAAGATAAACTTCAATTTATATGCTTGTTCTACTACATGTTGAATCACACACAAAAGTACATTTTATAACATCGAGATATCAAAGCGTTTTCGCACAATAATGTATAACCAACTCATAGGCAACAAATCATATCTCTAGGTTAGAAGACTTATATGATATTACCGTCTCACAATCACTCGATATAAATTCCATGAAGTGATACCAATGAGCGTGGATCGAATCTAATAAACAGAACTTAAGAGCACTCATGAGTGTTGTAGCCATGTATAACATCTTAGACCTCTACAACCAACTCATGAAAGTCTTGGTTCATACCTACTTCCAACATATGACCGGCTGTGAGGAATTTGAATAATATGTAATACATAACATAAATATTCTGGAAGTCAAAACATGCAAAATAAATATAGTAACCGATTGACAAAAGATAGCAAAACTTTACTCATAAATAAACACAACTTTTATTCATCATCAAATGTCAATTACACTTTACAAATTGCAGAGATATCTAACTACTAAAACTAATATCATCCTTCAGCCCTATGCGCCTCGCATGCTAGAGATGCTTAACCCTACCGAGTCCCTTCATGAGGGGATCTGTCGGGTTCTCATCCGATGATACCTTCTTTGCCATGAGGAGGCCTTCTTCTATTCGATGTCTGATGAAATGGTATTTTCTGTTGATGTTTCTAGATTTCCCATGATCCCTTGGTTCTTTCGCTAAGGCAACTGCACTTTCACTATGAAAGAAAATTTCCATAGGCTCCGTTATAGATGGTACAACTCCAAGGTATCCAATGAAGTTCTTTATCCATATAGCCTCCTTTGATGCCTCGCTTGCCGCTATATACTCTGATTCGCAAGTTGAATCAACCACTGTCTCCTGCTTGGAGCTTTTTAAAGTCATTGCTCCCCCGTTTAAGGTAAAGACCCAGCCTGACTGAGAGTAGAAATTGACCCTATCAGTTTCGAAGGTAGCATCACTATACCCTACAACTCTCAAGTCATCACTCCCACTGAGGGTAAGGACCCAGTCCTTAGTCCTCTGCAGGTACATGAGGATATTCTTTACCGTGGTCCAATGATCCTAGCCAGGATTCCCCTGATATCTGCTAACCATGCTCAAAGCAAAGGCTACAATAGGACGAGTACAAGTCATATCATACATGATCGAGCCTACAGCAGAAGCATAAGGTACTCGACTCATTTCTACTATCTCATCCCTGGTACCTGGGCTTTGAGTCTTACTCAGTCTAGCGATACTTTGGATGGGTAACTCTCCTTTCTTGGAATCCTGCATGCTAAACGTCTTCAATACCTTATGCAAGTAGGTACTATGACTAAGTCTAATTAGTCTGTTACTCCGGTCTCTCAGAATCCTTATCCCTAGAATATAGGCAGCTTCTCTTAGGTCTTTCATAGCGAAACACCTCCCAAGCCAGGAGTTCACTTCCTGCAAGGTTAGGATGTCATTTCCTATGAGTAGTATGTCATCCACAAACAGTACCAAAAAGCTAACACAAAATACACAAAAGATTGGCCTTTTATCGTAAACTTTACACTAAATGCTAATTAAAGATAATATAAGTTATAAAACTTTTGAGTGTTAAATCATAACTAAGAAAACTTTTGAGTTGCATTAGTTAAAAAAGGGAGTTCCAAATGAATGTGGTTTGAGGAAGTTAAAAAAGGGGGTTTCAAATGCATGAGATTCAAGAAAAAATGCTAGATTTATAAGTATGTATGATGTATGATATGATATAGATAGATAGATATGTAGTGTGGAAGTTATTTATATAGTTACTCTAAAGTGATGTGTTGCCTTAATTATACATTTTCTGTAAAACTCTCTCTTACTCTCTCTCTCTTTATATATATATATATATATATATATATATATATATATATTGATGGGTTTTGATAACTAAAAACGATTTTTTTTATAAAAGATTTTTAAGAACGGCAAACAAAAGACTTGTAAAATAACTAGTTTTTGTAAGGTCACACCTTGTGATCTGACGAGTCAAACACGGGACACGTTGATCTGTCAGCGTCAACATCTACACATTGACATCATCAACATATCATAGCTACCATCGTTAGCTTACAGTTCAGTTATCGGATTGTAATTTTTTTGTATATGAGGTAATAATATAGATAACTATAGAATAGATCATGGAACTGATATCTTTGTGATAAGAGCAGTTATCAATATAGACCAGATGCAATCCCTACAAGAAAGGGATTCTCATTTATAGATTAGCATATATACAACATTAGGGTATACCCTAATGTTGTGATTGTGGCTTTGTGACAAACCTGTCTTCTTGGTAAGGAAAAAAACTCTTTCTTGCTGAAAGAACAATTTGGAAAACTTCTTTGTTATTTACTTTCTATTTATTATTTTGGTCAGATTAGTTTTACGTTTGTTATTCATACTTGAAGTGTATCCGATCGATACAAACCTTCAATTGGTATCAGAGCAGGTTTTAGATACACTCAAGTAATCATGTCGACTTCAAGCAATTCCAAATCCTTTAGTCTGAATAAAATTCCTCCCTTTGATGAACACAACATCACCATATGGAAAACCAAGGCCATGGTGGTTTTTGAAACCAATGAAGATGCGAAATATTGTTGAGAAAGGTCCCCATGTTCCTATTGATGGCTTTTGAGCATTTTAACACTCCTAAGGTTTTTATGCAACCCTAGAAACCTTGGATCTATGTTTGTCTAAAATACATGCAAAATTTGATTTCCAAGGTTCTTATTCCTATCTAGCATACATGGGGAGCTTTAAACATAAAAGATAGCTAGAAATACATACCTTGTAGTAATTTGGATTCCTTGAAAACCTTGTGAGCCTAGCACCCTAAGTGTGATGCCTCAAATGTCTCACACAACACCAAATGCACTTTGAATAAACTTAAGAGAAATGTAGAACACTTAGAAATCGACTTGCCCTCCTTTGTACTCTTAGGTGTCGATTTTGGTGTGTAACATGAAGCTTACATAGTGTGTTACAATTAGTGTTACATCATGTAAACCCCAATTATCACGGCCTTTCATTTCCATGACCCATGGGTTATATAACCACCATGGAGCATCCATGGAGCATCCTATGGGTTTTAACCCAACTTGATAATCGATGGAGCAACTAGTCCACTATAAAAGTGTCGATGATTTACACAATCAACCCATTTATTTAATTAGTTACCTTTTGATCACTTAATTAATTCTAAATTAATTCTTGATCAATACTAATTAAATACTATTATTAATGTATTAGAACTTATAATATATTAATAAACCATAAGTGTTATTTTCCTCATTATTGTCTATCCAAATGCATGATGTCATGCAACCCAAATGGACCATGCCAAACCAGGTGAAGTACATACCAGAAATAGTTATGGACTTAGACACGTTATCCAACAGTCTCCCACTTGGATAAGTCTAATAACTATAACTACAAGTATGACTTCAGGAATCGATCAACAATTGTAGCTCTTTCAAGGTCTCTCGGAACTGAGATGATGATGATAGGCCATTTAAGATAAGTGATCATATAATCATCTGTTCTATATATCAACCTGACAAATACATGGAACAAAGTCTTACTTATTATCTAGCAGTTTGCTTCTCGATGTCCGATTTGTTTGACGAAGAACTTAATTGAACACATCAACTTAGTTCTGATTGTGCTCGGTACATGGTTCAAAACAAAATCATCGAGGGGCCCATATATCGCTTTTAATCCAATAAGGAATAGATAAACTTCAATTCATATGATTGGTATGCTACTTGTTGAATCACACACAAAAGTACATTTTATAACATCGAGATATTATTGCGATTTCGCACAGTAAATGTATAACCAACTCATAGGCAACAAGTCATATCTCTAGGTTAGAAGACTTATATGATATTACCGTCTCACAATCACTCGATATAAATTCCATGAAGTGATACCAGTGAGCGTGGGTTGAATCCAATACTCAGAACTTAAGAGCACTCATGAGTGTTGTAGCCATGTATAACATCTTAGACCTCTACAACCAACTCATGAAACTCTTGATTCATACCTACTTCCACCATATGACCGACTGTGGAGGAGTTGAATAATATGTAATACATAACATAAATATTCTGGAAGTCAAAACATGCAAAAGAAATATAGTAATCAATTGACAAAATATAGCAACACTTTAATCATAAATAAACACAACTTTTATTCATCATCAAATGTCAATTACACTTTACAAATTTCAGAGATATCTAACTACTAAAACTAATATCATCCTTCAGCCCTATGCGCCTCGCATGCTAGATATGCTTAACCATACCAAGTCCCTTCATGAGGGGATCTGTTGGGTTCTCATCCGATGATACCTTCTTTGCCATGAGGAGTCCTTCTTCTATTCGATGTCTGATGAAATGGTACTTTCTGTTGATGTTTCTAGATCTCCCATGATCCCTTGGTTCTTTCGCTAAGGCAAATTCACTTTCACTATCACAGAAAATTTCCATAGGCTCCATTATAGATGGTACAACTCCAAGGTATCCAATGAAGTTCTTTACCCCTATAGCCTCCTTTGCTGCCTCGCTTGCCACTGCATAATATGATTCGCAAGTTGAATCAACCAATGTCTCCTGCTTGGAACTTTTCCAAGTAATTTCTCCTCCGTTTAAGGTAAAGACCCAGCCTGACTGAGAGCAGAAATTATCCTATCAATCTGGAAGGTAGCATCACTATACCATACAACTCTCAAGTCATCACTCCCACCGAGGGTAAGGACCTAGTGCTTTGTCCTCCACAGGTACTTGAGGATATTCTTTACTGTGGTCCAGTGAGCCTTGCCAGGATTCCCCTGATATCTGCTAACCATGCTCAAAGCAAAGGCTACATCAGGACGAGTACAAGTCATAGCATACATGATCGAGCCTATAACAGATGCATAAGGTACTTGACTCATTTCTGCTATCTCAGCGTCGGTACCCGGGCTTTAAGTCTTACTCAATCTAGCGTTACTATGGATGGGCAACTCTCCTTTCTTGGAATCCTGCATGCTGAACCTCTTCAACACCTTATGCATGTAGGTACTTTGACTAAGTCCAATTAGTCTTTTACTCCGGTCTCTCAGAATCCTTATCCCTAGAATATAGGCAACTTCTCCTAGGTCTTTCATAGCGAAACACTTCCCAAGCTAGGAGTTCACTTCCTGCAAGGTTGGGATGTCATTGCCTATGAGTAGTATGTCATCTACAAACAAGACCAAAAAGCTAACTATACTCCCACTAGCCTTGACAAATACACAAGATTCATCTTCACTCTTCGAAAAACCGAACTCTTTGATTTTCTCATCGAAAAAAAGATTCCATATGTGAGGTGCTTGTTTCAATCCATAAATGGATTTCTCAAGCTTACACACTCAATTAGGGTATTCTGAGCTGAGAAAACCCTCTGGATGACACATGTAAACATCGTTAGCAAAACTTCCATTAAGGAAGGCGGTTTTGACCTCCATTTGCCATATTTCACAATCATGAAATGCAACAATGGCTAACAGGACCCTAATGGACTTAATCTTTGCTACTGTTGAAAAGGTCTCATCATAATCAATTCCCGAAGTTTGAGAAAAGCCCTTTACAACCAGCCGCTCCTTATAAGTGTGTACATTACCATCCATGCCAGTCTTCTTCTTGAAGATCCATTTGCTCCCAACTGTCTTGCGACCTGGTACAATGTCAACCAAGTTACAAACTTGATTGTCATACATGGACTGTATCTCGCTGCCCATTACCTCTTTCCATTTAGCAGACTCGGGGCTTGCCATGGCTTCGACGTGGCTGTTAGGTTCATCCAGACATACCAATGTCTCATCACTAATAAGTGTCTCACCTTCTGCAGTAATATGGAAACCATAGTAATGCTCAGGAGCATTCCTAACTCTCGTGGAACGCCTCAGAGGTACAAACTCGTCAATTGGATCAACAGGAGTTTCCTCCTCAGGTTAACTGCTAGGGTTTGAAGTTCCTTCACCACTTGACTCTTTAATATCTTCAAGGTAAATTTTCCTCCCAGTATTTCCTTGGCTTATGAACTCTCTCTCTCTCTCTCTCTCTCTCTCTCTCAAGACACCCCTCCTTGCTACAAAGACCACATTCTCACTGGGTCTGTAGAAGAGGCAACCAAAGGATTTATGTGGGTAGCCGATGAAAATACACCTCTCACTTCGAGGTTCGAGCTTATCGTGAGTCTCACGCCTCACGAAATCCTTGCGACCCCAAATATTGATGTGGTGTAGACTAGGAGCTTTTCCAGTCCACATCTCATGAGGAGTTTTGGAAACTTTCTTTGTAGGGACTAGATTAAGGATATGTGCAGCAATCTCTAAGGCATACCCCTAGAATGACCTTGGTAGCGAAGCTCGACTCATCATGGAACGAACCATGTCCAACAAGGTTCGATTATGCCTCTCAGCCACACCATTCAACTGTGGTTTCCTAGGAGGTGTCAATTGTGAGACAATCCCACATCCCCTAAGATAGTCGAGGACTCTATACTAAGATACCCACCACCATGATCGGATCGAAGCATCTTAATGCTGCTGCCCAATTGATTCTCAACTTCCTGTTTAAACTCTTTAAACCTCTCAAAAGTCTGTGACTTATGCTTGATTAAGTAGACATAACGATATCTACTAAAATCATTTGTAAAAGTCACATCATAATGATTAGCATCCCTTGTAGTAGTTTTGAAGGGTCCACACACATCTGTGTGCACTAGATCCAACAAACCTTCACCCGTTGCACAAGAGCCAGTAAAGGGTGACTTTGTCATTTTTCCAAGTAAGCATGATTCACAACTATCATCTGACTTTAGGTCAAATGACTCTAATACTCCATCCTTTTGGAGTTGGCCTATGCATTTCTTTCTTACATGTCCTAGAATACAATGCCTTAGGTGCTGTTTGTTTTTTTGGAAAAAACCTCTTCAAACCTCTTACTGCTGCGCGACGCAGCACACGCACAACACTTTTCATCTCCCAGCTGTTTGTTTTTTAGAAGTCTTCTGAGTCAGAAACCTCTGCGCGTGCTCTGTTTGGCGCATCACTTGTACTGCCTCTTCCAACCTCTTCCAACCTCTTCTTCTTGTTTTTTTTATTGCTGAAATTTTGATTATATGTGATTAAAATTTTATTTTACATTTTTTTTGTTTATTCTTATTGAATTTATTTTCATTTTTTTTATATTCAGTAATAATAATTTCTTGATGAAATATCATTATTTTTTACTAAAATATCTTTATTTTTTAGTTCAAATATCATTCTTTTTTAATGAAATATCATTAATTTTTACCGAAATGTTATACATTATTAAATTTTACGTATTAAAAAGCTATTTTCGGTTTATAAAATTAGTTTATTTTAACTTTTTAATCTATGCAGCAGTATGCAGATGTTAAAAAAACAAACACGCTTCATATTATAGTTTGCAGCCGTTTGGTCCACCTCTTCTACTGTAGAGGGTTGTAGAGGTGGTCTGCAGACTTCATGAATTTTTGCTTTAGAAAATCAAACAACACCTTAATGATGCTCTATCCAAGTTATTATTATTAGAAGAATCAATACACAATACATTATTTCCTAGAGTATCTACAACAGACACAGCTTCATACACACCATCACAAGGTAATGCTTTAAAATAAATAACATTATTAAAGAAAGCATTTATTCCACCAATTTCATTATCAAAAGAAAAGGTAAACCCTTGTTTGAACAAAGCATGAAAGGAAATAATATTTCTTGCCATTTTAGGCGAGTAACAACATTTATTCAAATCTAATGTAAACCCACTACTTAGTGACAAAGAATAAGCTCCAATCTTGGTGACATGTGAAGCTTTCCTACTCCCCATGATCAAGTTTATCTTTCCATGTTCCACATTCTCACTTCTTCTTAGTCCCTGCAAATCAGAACATATGTGAATTCTATAACCTGTATCAAGGACCTAAGAGTTAGAATAGGTGAGTTATTAGACAATATTGTGTAAATACCTGCATGAGTGGGTTTCACTTTCCCATCCTTAATTTATTGCTTGTACTTTGGGCAGTTCCGCTTCCAATGCGACTTTTCATGGCAATAGAAGCATTCAGCCTCTTTTGGGTTAGAAGAAAGAGTGACGAAACATTTCTTGGTTCCACTTGAAGAGGAGCCATCAACGGTCTTACCCTTGGTACCCTTCAAAGGGCCCTTCTTGTTCTCCTGTCTACCTTTCCCGATTGCCAGGACAAGGGCGGAGTTTGGAGTAGGAGTAGGAGTGGTAACAACTGACTTACCTTTAAGACCTGATTCAGCGGTCTTTAGGAGTCCTTGAAGCATGTTGAGGGTAACTTCCTCCTTGTTCATTTGGTATGTCATGCGGAATTGATCATAACACGAGGGTAAGGAGTGAAAAATGATATCTAGTGTCAATTCCTTGGGGAGGTTCACATTATGTTTCAGAAAACAGTCCACATACCTTTGCATTTTCTACATGTGGCCCGTGATGGGTTCACCATCCTTCATCCGGGTTGTTACCATAGAGGAGATGATTTCATATCGTTCTTGATGAGCACTCTGATGGTAGTGGTCCATCAAAGATGACTCTCCCACAAAGGTTCATGAGAGAGAAGGAGCCGGTAGGGTTTGACCCAGAAGCAGCATTGCTGGTTGACATCTGAAAAGAAGAAAACAAGTTTAGATTAGATGTAAAGATAGTCCTTAATAAAACACACAAATGTAATATTAAGGCTACGACCCAATCACAATATTATGACTTAGAAGTGGGATGCCGTAATCTAAGCTATAACATATTTGAAAGGTAGGTGAATGACAATTCACCAATTTCCACCATGAAAATGAAATATAAATTATTAGGTTATTAAAATGCAGACTCTTCATTTTTTGTAACTTATATGTTCTTCTAATGCATTTAATACTAACTGACTTTTGGTTATACATAACATGAGGACAAGTTATGGACTCCATTAAAACACATAAAGATCATGAATTAAGAATTAAACAAGTAATTTCTATGATCTAACAAGGACTCATAAGAGCATGAATATTCATATAAAAATTTCAAGAACATATGAAAACATATAATCATGGAATTTTGATATTAGCCATTGTAAATGGATTAGAACAACCATTACGCCATTTAAACAAGTTTTAATACACCAAAACTGTTTAGGGTAATGTTTCTAGTCCATTTCCAGCAACAAAAATTGAAAATTTGTACTCTGCATACCCAACTCGTCGAGTGGAAGAACTGACTCGCCGAGTTGGTTAAAGAATCACCTGGATTCGTCGAGTCCCCCATACACTCGGCAGGTCCCCTATGCAGATAGCAAGAAATTCGACTTTTTTCACTATTTTGCATCAAGTATCAAACAATCAAAACCAGGCTCTGATACCATTGATGTTTTTTAAGCATTATAACACTCCTAAGGTGTTCATGCAACCCTAGAAACCTTTGATCTATGTTTGTCTAAAATACATGCAAAATTTGATTTCCAAGGTTCTTATTCTTATCTAGCATACATGGGGAACTTTAAACATAAAAGATAGCTAGAAATACATACCTTATAGTAATTTAGATTCCTTGAAAACTTTGTGAGCCTAGCACCCCAAGTGTGATCCCTCAAATGTCTCACACAACACCAAATGCACTTGGAATAAACTTGAGAGAAATGTAGAACACTTAGAAATTGACTTGCCCTCCTTTGTACTCTTAGGTTCCGATTTTGGTGTGTAACATGAAGCTTATATGGTGTGTTACAATTAGGGTTACACCATGTAAACCGTAATTGTCATGACCTTTCATTTCCATGACCCATGGGTTCTATAACCACTATGGAGCATCCTATGGGTTTTAACCCATCTTTATAATTCATGGAGCAACTAGTCCACTATACAAGTATGGATGATTTACACAATCAACCCATATATTTAATTAGTCAACTTTTGATCACTTAATTAATTCTAAATTAATTCTTGATCAATACTAGTTAAATAATATTATTAATATATTAGAAATTATTATATATTAATAAACCATAAGTGTTATTTCTCTCATTTTAGTCTATCCAAATGCATGATGCCATGCAACCCAAATGAACCATGCCAAATCGGGTCAAGTACATACCAAAAATAGTTATGGACTTAGACACCTTATCCAACACCTATGTACCAACCCATGGTCAATAATGCTCTGGTTGGTCCTTTGAAGCAAAAACCGGATACCAACTATGACGACGATGACCAGAGTCTGATAAATCTTGATGTTAATGCTAGGGTTACAATAGGAAACTCTCTTCCCTATCATGTGCACCATCTAGTGTAGAACTATCACTCAGCCCAAGTGATGATGGAAACACTGACTGCAGCCTATGAAGGTACCGTGAAAGTCCAGGCCATAACCATCAATAATCTGATTCGAGGATATGAGCACTTATTTGCTTAACAAGGTGGGTGTTTAACCCAAACATTTAATAGGCTTAACGGTTTATTTAATGATACGCACAGACTCGGAATCATGAAGCATTCCTCTCAATTGGTTTTAAAGTTTATGGACTCTCTCAGAAAAAGCAGTGAACATCATGCTGATGTCCTCAAGAATGGTTAAAAGATCAATAACATGGATATGAATTCCTTGTTTGGTAACTTACAAAACTACAAAGAGACCAAATCTCTTCAAAAAGAAATCATGAAAGACTAAAGCAAGGAGAAGTCTGTTGTTCTGGTATATCGAATGGAAGCAATAAAGCAAATCAGCAACTCAGATAACTCAACACAGGGTGAAAAGTGTGATGAAGATCTCACAGACGAGCTTTTTGTCAGTGTTGCACTTATCGTTAAGCCCTACGAAGAAAGAAGAGTGAACATGGTTAGAAGAGCTCAGTTCAAGGGAAGCAGTTCAGCAAGGAGATCCACTTCTAAGAAGAGAAACTCATGTAATTGCTTTAATTGTGGAAGCCTTGATCATTTTTCTACGGTTTGCAAGAAGAAGAAAGAAGCCAAGATCCTTGAAAACTATAAAGTCTTGTACAAAAAGCTGGTATCATGTAGAAAGAAAACATCTCTTTGCCTAAGGCCTTCATTGCAAAACAAGAGGATCTTGAAGAATGGGTAGTATAAGAGGAGAATTCTAAAGATGAGGGGCTGAATGTCACACCCCGAAACCGACGGCGGAAACGTTCCGGGGTGGAGGACTGTTGGATTAGTGTCAAAGTCCATAACTATTTTGGTATGTACTTGACCCGATGGTGCATGGTCCTTTTGGGTTGCCTTCACCAAAGCAACTTGATTGGAGAAATAAATAGAGAGAGAGGTTATTATTATTTATTAACATGTTATAAGAATAATATATTAAAGGAGAAATCATATTTGTTTAATTAATATTGGTCAATAATTAATTAAGAATTAATTTTGTGATCAAATGTAATTAATTAAACTAGAGGGGCTGAATTGTAATTATGTGATAGTTACAAAATAAGGTAAGGATTATCTTATTAATAGTTTGGACGAATTTAAGGTGATAAGGCCTTAGAATTCGACTAGGATAAGGGTTTTCAAGGCTTATCTTATGGTTACTTGGTGGGCAAGTAACTAAATAAGGATAAGGACTAAAACCCTAATCTCTACACCTATATAAAGACCCCAAGGCTCATGAATTCGTCCATGCCTTCCCAAGAGGTCCTAGAGACGAATTCTTATACCTCTCCTCTCTCTTTATACCTTCTCCATTTGCTCTTGGTGTTTGTAAGCCATTAGAGGAGAAACACTTGTGACTCTAAGCCTTCCAAAGTCAATTCAAGGAGGAATTGGGATTGTTATTGCTACATAACAATCAAGGTAATATCTTAAACCTAATTATATGTTATATCGATTTCCATATGCTAGAATTAGGTTTTATAGTCTTGGATTCAAAGCTTGTACAATAGAGAAACCTAGATCCAAGCATTAGTGTTTGTATGAGCACATAGGATGTCTTATGACCAATACCCATCAGTGGTATCAGAGCCTAGATTGGTTTCAATTGTATTGATGCATTACATGTTCAAAAAAAAATTCGATTTTTGATGTTCTGGAGGCTGGACTCGCCGAGTCCATGCAGACTCGACGAGTCCAAGCCTGACTAGACGAGTCAACTCACAGACAGAGGTATATCCGGGATTTCTTGCTGTTTTGATTAAGGATAGTTACCTTATCATATTAGATCAATATTAATCTGATTTTATGATATATTTGACTATATTCTTGATCTAATTGAAGATATTTATCAATTAATAAGATAATTGTTTCCTTATGTGATAATTAATTAATTATTTTGACTTAATTGGTAAATTGTTATGCAAGAAATCATTAAATAAATCAAATATGGATAATTATGTGATTCATTGTTAATTTAGATTATTTGTAATTTGATCCTTGTTGTTATGAAAAGTTTCATATTTTCCCCTTATGTTTTATAGTTTAAATTTGAACCCAAAAGTTTTGTTGTTTTGAAATTTAAATAGTTAAAACCCTAATGTTTTTGAAAAAGGTTTCAAAAACTTGCCCTCAAGTTTTGGAATTTAAATTTTGATTAAATGGTTTAATTTTGATGTATATTTAAATCCTAAACCCTAATGTGTTGAAATGTTTCAAAACTTGCCCTCAAGTTTTGGAATTTAAAAGTTGATTAAAGGTTTAATTAGGAATGTTAAATTCTAAAACTCTAGTATAGTTTTGAAAAAGTTCAAATCACACCCTTATGGTTTTATTAATTTATTAAGGTGTATAATTAAAAGAGGTTTAATAAATCCATAAAAGCTTAGGTTAACAATTTAATTGAATTAAAAGTATAATTGTTAAATTAAACCACCTAGTATTTTAAAAGTGTAAAATACACCCTATACTATATATATAACATTACAAGTCTAACACTATATATTTGTATGAGTAAAAGTCAGTTTTACCGTTAGTAGGCCTCATTCAGAAAGCTGGTCTATAAGGGGTGTTTAAGGAAATTACCTTTAAAATGGCGATTGAATGGGTATCCACTCTTACCCAGCGCACTCTTGAGTAGTGGAGGGTCGTTAGCCGAACGGGTAGGATAGGATGAAACCTTCCATTATAAGTATAATGAATTATTAAAGTAACTAAATGTTTTCATAAAATTCCCAATCTTAGTTACTTAGGCAAAAGTGAATTGATGCAATTCCATGAAATTACACTTTGTGCCCTTGCGAAGACGTTAGTGGAGCGTGTGTGGTTAACCGGCACACTAAATGGTTCTAAGCAAAGGTAGCAAAGGGTGACTCAATGTTTGTCATAGTTCGGTGGAGCGTGTGTGGTTTACCGGCACATCGAATAGGTGACTGTAACATGTGAGGGTACCATGTAAGTTTGCATGGTTATTCACACACGCTTTGTGATCCTCGGCATCCCAGTCACAAACAAGAGGGGCATATTGAGATTTAAACATGCCATTGAAATTTCAATGAATCTCAAAGGATCTAGGAGTTTTCATCGATTTAAAACTTAAATTTCTTTTTCGTTTATCGTGGTGGAAATTACTGAATCGTCATTCACTTACCTTCGAACATTCTTCAATTAGGGTTACGGCATCCCTCTCCCGAGTTGTAGAATATTGTGTTGGGTCCTAGCCTTAGTATCTCATTTGGGTGATTTACTAAGGAGTCAATCATTTAACTAACTTGAATTTGTTTTTCTCCCGTTTTGTAGATGTAAAAGTTCGACAACTATGGTCTTCCCAAATCCCGTGGAACAAGCATTCCACATGAAGATAGTATTCCGCGGTTCAATCGAGGAACGAGAAATCATGCTTCACTTCCTCCTCCTCCTCCTTTTGTTCTCCCCAACCCACTAGATCGAAGAATTGAAAGGTTCAATATCACTAAGGCCCTATTGGAAATGAAACATGAAGATGGTAAACCCGTGTGTGCCCACGTTCTAGGAATGAAATCACACATTGATAGGTTGATAATGTTGGGTGTGTCATTCCCAGATGAGTTGGCTGTAAATTGGGTTTTGCAGTCACTTCCTAAATCATATAATGAGTTCAAAAGAAAATATTAGATGATGGATCATGACGACAACCGCATTGACCTAACTTACATGCTCATTGCTGCTGAATCAGAAATGATTTGGCGAAGCAATGGAGCGTATTTGTTGGAAAAGTCAACCGACCATGCTTCCGAGGATGTTCTAGGAGAACCGACCTGCGTTTACTGCCAAAAGAAAGGGCGTTGGATACAAGTCTGCCCAAAGAGCCTGAAGAGTCCAGAAGATGGGAGAGTCAAAGAGTATGGCTGCGCTTCAGGTAAAATCCACTATCTAACTCCATTAAGTTCCTATTCATTAATTCTTAATACATAATGTAATAAGATTGCATTTGAATGTTTTACAGGATCGGTGAAAAGAAAGGAAGCTTGGTTTAAGAGCAAGATGAATCTAATCACAAGGAATGGATCTTGATCGCATGGACTTGAAGATTAGATTTTGAGCTTAGATTGTTATGATAGAGTTGTTAGGAATTTTTCTTTTGAAATACATAGTTTTCAATGGATTTTGCATTGTAAGGACAAATGTTTTCCGCTGCTTTTATAAATAAAATAAATTTTCGTTTGACTTATTTATTTATTTGTTTATTTCCTTGCAATGAAATCGTTATGAAAATTGGTGTTTGCATATTTCTACAACAAATGGATATGATTCTTATTTATGGTGTTTATGGAAAGGTCGAGAATTTACCAAATAGGGAGAGTTTCTCATCGCCCAAGTTTCAGTTGGACAGAAATTTGGAATCATGCAACTTGGTTACACGATGAATGAGAAATTTCATATTTTGAAATTAGACTAATTCGTTGACAAAGTGTCAAGTGAAGGACTAGGAGATCGAGTACACAAAGTTGAGTGTTGATCAAGTCCACCGTAAGAGTAACAATGATATTCGTCATGATTTACTAAAGGTTTAGTAAATATGATTATACTTATAAGATTAAGTGTAATTCTGAATTGATTGAAAAAGTTTAAATCAATAGCAAAACGAATAAGAAGAATCGAGTAGGCAGAAAGATAAAAGTTTCTCCATTCTAAGAAGAAGGGAGAGTACCTTTTATGCTTTATGATAGGTCTTAATGATTAAAAACCATATCTCAATTGATCCTCTAAGTGAGTCTTAGCATAATTTTATGTCTAACAAGTGGAATCAAGAACTGAAGAAATGGTTAAATCAAAAGGTCAATCGTACTTCATTCCAATAACAAGTCTTAGAGTTAAGATTGTGACATTGAGTGGATAAGTATTAAGAAGGTTTTTAACATTCATCAAATGTGGAAAGTTGTGATGTCTTGGATAAGGAAAAGACCAACTAGGACCAATTTATGAAGTGTTTTGATAAAAGCTACACTAACTCTTGAATGTTTGGTTGTCAAGAAATGGTTATTGACAAGAGAATCTTATATGTCAAGGAGTCAGTGGGAGTCTTAATGGTCTTGAAAGGTTTCAAGAAAAAATCAAATAAACCTTATCGATCATCACTAGCACACGAGTTGAGGCTTATAACCTATCGTGTTGACATTATTTTGTTTCTGTGCCATTCCACTTGAGTTAATTATGCATGTGAGTTCTATGAGTTCTCATTTTAAATGCATAAAAGGCAAGGACCTTGATCAATGGAAAGTAGATTGATAAGAAAAGGTGATCTGCTTAACTACTTGGAAGACATAGTGGGCAGCTGTGCTACCATAAGGGCAAGAAATCGAGATCAAGAAAGTTCGATCCTTATGAGTTTGAATTTGTCGTAAACCTTGGTTTTAACAAATTCACATGGATAGGAACAAATACACCGTTTAAATCTAAGTGTCATAAGATTTCCTCCTTCATTAAAATGATTGTGAGGAAATGCTTTCACTAAGAAAGATTTAAGAAGATAGTGATAGTAAAATTGCGTTCTCGAATTCGATTATGGTTACGGTATCCCTTTCCATAATTTGAATTGTGAGGTTTGGCAATGAGTCTTAAGTGTTTAGACACACATATGAACTATTCAAGGCAAAGGTGTATAAGTTCAAGAAACCTAGATAAAAGATTATCAAAGCACTAAGTATTAGAAACATGAACTTAAGAAATTCAATAAGTATTGTTTTTCTAAAAGTTAAGCAGTTTCTGAATACATGTCGAAGCTAGTGGGAGCATAAGCATTATGTTTATAATAATCATCATGATAGTGGGAGCATAAAAGTTATGATTATATGATTATTAAGGCACGTATTGCAAGTTGGCAATATTAATTATAGAAAACAAGAGTCATTCTGTACAAAGTCGTAAGGATGGAATAGTTGTTTTGCTATAATTAAGGGAGAGAGAATATTATGCTTCATTTCAAATATAAAGGATTAGGTTGAGAAATGTTACTAAATTTAGTCAAGGGTACATAGTGTGTTCTTAAAATTTCGATTATGATTACGGCATTCCTCTTCACAATTCGAATTTTGAGAACACAGCAAATAAAACATTATGCGTCGTGTCCCATACGCTTCGGGTATAGGATCGATTGCAAATGCTTTAATGATTGACCGTTATAAAATTTTTCAAATGTCTAGCGCATTTAGAGGGAAAAGGGACTAGAATTGGTTTTGACTAAAACAATTAAACAACTATCAAAGGACAACCCAAAGTTCGACGAGGATTGGTCGCTTGTGAGTAGTTGGAAGCATAGTATTGGAAAATATGGAAATGTTTCCATATTGGATGGACCATATCGACTCTATTATGAATAGAAAAGATTCTATTAAGAATGAGTTGTCATATGGAACATATGGAAGTGTGTCCATATTGGGAATTGAATATTGAGAAATCTAATGACTAGATTAGAAACTTCTATGCAAAAGGATGTTCAAAGGAATGTACTTTGAGTGAGAGACATCACGTCTATGGAATTGTCTTGTAACAATCTCCGATAGAGGACTTTGTAATATCATTTGCAATAGTCTTTCTGACTTTGGTGTAGTGACATTACGAAAGGATAGTTGCATAGAATGTTAGAATCTAGCATATTCTATAAGTAGCAAGAATTTGATATTCTTTAACTTATGAAAAACAGATTTGGAGTTGTGAAATGAGAATGATTGGAAATGTGTTCAATTAAGTAAGAACCATAGGTTAACATTGTGTGCATGCTAAGAGCATGGGACAAGTGTAATAATTCAAGTAAGAAGCTGATTAACCGAAACGACAAATAATGAGTAATCGATATGGTGATAAATAAAAGATGTTTTATTTATGCTCAAAGGATTGAGGCCATATGGGATTAGTATTATTCTTGTGTTTCACATTTGCATGTTTTGACTTCCAGAATAATTGAGTTTATTAAGAATAATCGAATTATTCAAACGAGCCACGGTCGTTCATATTTTGGAAGTAGATATGAATGACGACTGTCGTGAATTGGTGTGTGGATTGTCTAAAAGAGTATTAGACATAAGCAAATGTTTGCTGCAACATTCATGAGTGCTTATGAATATGAATTTGAGCATTAGATTAAACTCACACTCACATGGATCACTCCATGAATTGTATCACGAGTGATTGGTGAGACGATAACATCTTATATTCTTGAAACCGAGATGTGTCAGTTGTATCTTGCGAATCGGTTGCACATTGATAATATGTAAACGCACTAGTAACTTGGTGTTATAAAACATATTGTTGTGTGTGATTTGGTGAGTGAGTGCAAGCAAGCATTGTATCAAAGTTTATCCGTTCCTTTTATTCAAAGAAGAATAAAAGCGATATCTTTGGGCCCCTCGATGACTTAGTGATGACAAACGTAAATGCTCGGCCGGGCTAGGGCTAATTTGATTTGTTCAATTAGTCAGTCGTCATTAATCGGAATCGAGATATAGTACAAAGAGAATGATTTGAAATCATATCTCATATGATATCTAGAATGGAGGAATATATGATCCCTTATCTAAGGACACACATATTTGATATGATCAGAGTTGACAGCGGCTTTGGAAAGCTACGATTGCAGATCAGGATCTGAAGTCATACGCAAAATAGTTGTTAGACTTATCCAAGTGGGAGACTGTTGGATCGGTGTCTAAGTCCATAACTATATTAGTATGTACTTGACCCGATGGTGCATGGTCCTTTTAGGTTGCCTTCACCAAAGCAACTTGATTGGAGAAATAAATAGAGAGAGAGGTTATTATGATTTATTAATATGTTATAAGAATAATATATTAAAGCAGAAATCATATTTGTTTAATTAATATTGATCAATAATTAATTAAGAATTAATTTTGTGATCAAATGTAATTAATTAAACTATAGGGGCTGAATTGTAATTATGTGGTAGCTACAAAATAAGGTAAGGATTATCTTATTAATAGGTTGGACGAATTTAAGGTGATAAGGCCTTAGAATTCGACTAGGATAAGGGTTTTCAAGGCTTATCTTATGGTTACTTGGTGGGCAAGTAACTAGATAAGGATAAGGACTAAAACCCTAATCTCTACACCTATATAAAGACCCCAAGGCTCATGAATTCGTCCATGCCTTCCCAAGAGGTCCTAGAGACGAATTCTTATACCTCTCCTCTCTCTTTATACCTTCTCCATTTGGTCTTGGTGTTTGTAAGCCATTAGAGGAGAAACACTTGTGACTCTAAGCCTTCCAAAGTCAATTCAAGGAGGAATTGGGATTGTTATTGCTACATAAAAATCAAGGTAATATCTTAAACGTAATTATATGTTAATATCGGTTTCCATATGCTAGAATTAGGGTTTATAGTCTTGGATTCAAAGCATGTACAATAGAGAAACCTAGATCCAAGCATTAGGGTTTGTATGAGCACATAGGATGTCTTATGACCAAAACCCATCAAGGACGTCATGTAAAGTATCACAACCAATGTACATAGCAAGCATAGTAAACACAACCATTACATTACATAGGAATATTTACATTTGTTTGAAAACGATGTAATACATGTTTTATACATATACATCAGATAAACAAACGAACAGACGAGACTTCTATACGCTCCGTCTTCTCTAAAAGTATGCGGGATACCTGTCTAACGAGAACCTAAGAATACAAGAAATTTTAGAAATATCAGCATAAAGCTGGTGAGTTCATAAGCGGTTTGTTTCTGGTGAAAGAAAACATTCCTTTGATTTTATGAAAAGTTGTTTCCCAAGAAAATCTCATATTTTCTTATGAAAGGAGTTTAGTTAACCATTTGTTAAACAACCTGTTTATGAAAGGTAAAGTTATCCCAGGAAAAAACCTTATTTTCCTTAAAAGTTGGTGTTTGGTTATCGATCCGGAATGAAGTGTACAAGTATCTACCATACTTGCATCGTTAAGTGAAGTTTTCCTGAAAGTTTGGTTATCCTTGAAAAGTACATTAGTATCTACCATACTAATCAGTAGGTAGTGAACTAATACCTAAGGGTATTACCGATACCCTCTAGTAATCAAAACAATTATTACTTTGAGGTTAGTTCACTAGGTTCATTATTACTAAAATTAAATCTCCATTATCTAAGTTGCGAGTTCTATAACCATACGATAGACTAGATATGGCTCGAAACAAGGCAAGTATCAATTTATGACTTTGTCACCCCTAGACCTGCCGGTCTCACTGTAGCTAGCAGCAAGGTGTGGGGTAGTCAGCCCTGTATAGATCTATACACAGAAGTCACGTTCTCCCTCCAGGTGATTCTGGTTACAAGGATAGTCCTACACTCTCATACCTATGGAGTGTAACCAAGGACGTGTCTCCAATCTTGAGAATAACGAATTTACAAGTAATAATATGGAAAATCACATTTCATGGATGGAATAAATCCCTTGTGAAATATAAAATATAAAATTTTATACTGAGTTTCACAAGTTTCCTTGTTTTAGTTTTGAACATCAAATCAACAGTTCAGTTCATAGTTGGTTGGTAAAACGGTTCTCTGTGTTAAAAGCATACTGAACATGCAAACATTTCATACGAATTAATAAGTTTTGAGTACAAGTTCCCTTGTACTTTTGCTTGTATCCCCCCTGAAAACATTAAAAAACACGGAAAAATGTGTAGGGGTATGAACTCACAAGAAAAGGATGATCCGGGTAGGACTCTAGGTGTCAATTTAGGGCTTGAACACACGCGAGGATCCTATGTAACATGAAGTGATACATAAATGTATGTAATTAGTTATGGAACCACTAATTAAGTAAGATAATACACTCAGATGCTCGAAAACACTTTATCTCAAGTGTTGGAAGTGATACGGGTTGCATTTAAGGAGTGTAGGGCCTCGATAAGGAGTTTACTCTTCAAGTGTAAACGCTTAGGGGTGTTTACGGCCGAAAGACCATATCCCCATGATTCTATGACCGTAAACTCATGGGTGCGGTGTTTTTGAGTGTTCAATGGCCTTATACATCACAAGGAAGGGTTCTAGGGTTGATTCAAGGGCTATGGAAGTGATTTGGACATGAAGGACCTTGAAATTAGGGTTTACGGTTTATGACTGCCCCTTGGTGAGTTTATTGCCGTAAACACATGAGTTTACACCCGTAAACTCAAGTTTGGTCCATTCTTGCATGATTTTGAGCTTCAAAGGAAGGGATACAAGGTTCTAGGTGCTTATGCAAGCTTTTGGAGGTGTATAAGGACATTTTAACACCATGAAAAGGTGTTTACGGTTTACGAATGTTGATGGACCGTAAACTCATGTTTACTCCCGTTAAGACATAATTTTGGGGTTCTAAGTTCATGCATGCAAGCTCCTAAGTCATAGCTAAGCACTAGAAGGGTTTTAGAGGGGTTTTGGGGCTTTAAAACCCCCTTATGGGAGTTTACGGTTTTGGGAGGTGTTCCCCAACCGTAAACACAAGCTTTTGGGGCTTTTGAATGATTCAATCACGAATATGCATGAATACATAGCTAAACAACAAGCTAGGAAGGATTACTTACGATTTTAGAGCTTGAATGAGGTGTTTCTTGACCAAAACTGATTTGTAGAGTGAGAGTAGAGAGAGAAAGTCTTAAGGAGGTGGGAAAAAGGCGCAAATGAAGGACCACTCAACCCTTATATAGGGTTGAGTTCACGGCCAGGTGGGGATCCACCAGATCCCGACGTTAAACGGAGTTTATGGTCGTACCCGATTAAATGGCCGTAACCCGACTTGGTCATAAATTAAAAAAAATTTCAATGGAATATTGAGGGTGTTTCATGTGTTTTTGTTTCATTCCGACCGTTATGAAAACACAATAAAGATCTCAATTTATTTTCTTAACCCAAAAGTTAACGGAAAAATTTCAATAAAAATGAATTTTATTAACGGAAATGAATTACAGTGACGGAATAAATTTCGGGTTGTCACATCATCCCCCCGTCAGAGGAAATTTATCCCGAAATTTAGAATGAAGATACAAATTATGGATTTGGAAATATTTCTGGGGTTGACTCCACGTTGAGTATCAAATCCAATGCACATAGTAAAACAGTAAACACAAAACATTACATTACATAATTTTATTTACATCTGTTTGAAAGAAAAGTTATACAAGTGTTATACATATATCATATGAACAAAAGTAAAGACGAGTCTTCGGAACGCTCCGTCTTCTCCAAAAGGTGGCGGTGTACCTGTCTAATGCTGACCTGAGAATACAAGCGGTTTGAAAATCAGCATAAAGCTGGTGAGTTCATAAGCGGTTTAGTTTTGAAAAGAACGAGTTTCCTTTGCTTTCCGAAAAAGTTGTTGTTCAAGAAAATCCCATATTTTCTTATGAAAACAGTTTAGTTATCTTTTGTTACAAATTCAAAAACGGTTTGTTATGTTATCCCATATTTTCCTAATAGTTTAGTTATTCGTTTATTACTTTATTCGTTTCTAATTTCATTACTAGTTGTTATGTTACTTCAGGAAAATCCCATATTTTCCTATGTGTTGAGGTTGGTTCTTAAGTTTAATTTTGAAGTACTAATGAATACCATACTCATAGTATTAGTTAAGTATTCAAAACTCTTAGTTATTCTACATTCGAATGTCAATCATCTACTAACTTAGTTCTACTTTCGAATATTTGGATTCACCAGAAACGTACATTATAGTATTTTCAATTATTCTGATGATTTCCAAAAGAGTACATTAGTTGTACTTTCGTATCTCTGGTGACATTATAAGGCGGATGTATTCGAAACTCAGTAGAGGTCCAGAGGCGTACTTTCGTATTAAATTCGAAACTCTGGTGACATTCAAGGCGTACACTAACTGTATATTCGAAGTCTTGGTGTCATCCAAAGGCGTTAATTCGCATTCGTAGTCCTATTTCTATTCGTATTCGTATTCGAGTTCGTATTAACATAATAGTTATATTCGTATTTGTATTCGTTCTATTCTATTAGTTATATTTGTATTCACATTCGTATTCGTACTAACCTAATAGTTATATTCGTATTCGTATTCGCATTCGTATTCGTACGATGCTATTGGTTAGATTCGTATTCGTATTCGTTCTATCCTATTAGTTATATTCATATTCGCATTCGTATTCGTACTAACCTAATAGTTATATTCGTATTCGTATTCGTACTATACTACTGCTTACATTCTTATTCGTATTTGTACTATACTATTGATTACATTCGTATTCGTATTCGTATTCTAGTTCGTATTCGTATTCGTATTCGTATTTGTACTATCCTATTGAATTCGTATTCTCATTCGTTTAGTATTAATTTTAGTTATGATTAGTATCATTTCTTTTACAAAAAGTAATATAGATCAAAACACTTTTTAAAGAAATCTGGCTTTAGTCTAACTGTTTAACCTGCAATTCGAACCATTAGGTATCACAATTTTCATTATTAGAATCATACATGAAATAAAACATTTGAACTGAAAATACGTTTAAGTACAAGATTCCTTGTACTTTTGCTTGTATTCCCCCGTGAAAACGTTGAAAACCATTTGAAAAACACATGAAAAAGGGTAGGGGTATGAACTCACCGGTTGAGAAACGCGTCAGATTGGATCCTAAATGTAAGTTATGGGTTCGTGAACACACTAGATTCCTATGGATTATGAAATGATACATATTTGTATTTAATTAGGACTTGATTAATTTATTTGCTAAGGACATACACTTCTAGTTGTGGAAACACCCCATTTTGAGTGTTTGGAAGGACCCGGGTGGCGTTTAAGGACTTGTATGACTAGGAAATGAAGAGTAAACTCCTAAAGGAGTTTACTACCCTAAACACCTCATCCATATGAGTTCATGGCCGTCAACTCATCGAGGTTGATTTCGGGTGCAAAACGCCTTCAAAATACTTGGGAAATATTGCTAGGCTTGGATTTTAGACTTTGGAATAAATTGAAACTAACATAGGGACCATTTATTGGAGTTTATGGCTGTAAACATGGATTTTACGGCCGTAAACTCCCCCCTCACATCCAATTCTTAAAGTTTTGGTCCTTAGATAATCACATGTGATTCTAATGATTTTTCCTAAGCCTTGTATCAATTTTTGGGGGACTTTTGGCATGCTTTTAGGAGTTTACGGCCCATGAACACCCTCATGGCCGTGAACTCTTATGAAGGGTGATTTTATATGCTTTAAGGTCCAATACTTGTTTGTAAACACTTCTAGAATTTATCCCAAGGCTTTAGGTGTGTTAAAGTGGTATTTTAACACATTTAGAGGAGTTTACTCCCCATTTTAATGAGTTTACGGCCTAAGCTTGTTCTTGGGTAGTAAACTCAAGTTTACTCCTCTAAATTGATGTTCAATGTGTTCCAAGCCCAATTCCATAATTCTACAAGTCGTATCTAAGCCTTATTGGTGTTTTGGAAGGGTTTAAGGGCTTAAAAACCCCTTTAATATGTGTTTACTCTCCATGATATGGAGTTTACGGCCCAAGCATGATCTTGGGCGGTAAACTCATGTTTACTCTCCAAAAAATAAGTTCAAGGTGTTCTAAGTCCAATCCATTAAGCCATTAAGCTATATCTAATCTCCAAAGGTCGATTGGAAGGGTTTTTGGGCTCCAAAACCCATTTTATATGAGTTCACGGGCTAGGGTTGGTCTAGGGCCGTAAACTCATGAATGTGGTCCTATTCCATGATTTGAACTCGAATTTGAAGGCTCGGGGGGTTGCATAACAAGTTAGGGAAGGTACCTTGGTGATTAGAAGCCTTAAATTTGAGATTTGGACCCTTAAACTTGGATTTAGGAGAGAGGTTAGAGAGAGAGTAGAGAGAGAGGAAGCAAAAGCTTCAAATGAATGTTTAAACACGTTTAAATAGGTCCAACTCACGATGGAATTCTACCCGATACCGGCATTAAACGGGGCTTTTGGTCGCACCCGATTAAGTTGCCGTTACCCGACGGGATAGAATTTAGAAATTTCAAGTTAATGATTTTGGGCCATTTTTATGAGTTTTAAATGGATTTCAACACTTACGAGATTAAAATAAACTTATAGTTTATATATCCTAGCCCAAAAACGAAAACGGAACGAATCGATAAAGGCACATTTTTACGCGCGGAACGGATTTCGGCGATGGACAACTTCGGGTTGTTACATTATCCCCCCGTTAGATGGAATTTCGTCCCAAAATTCAAAGGTTACGATACAGCTCATGAAAGGAAAAGAGATGCGGGTGGATCGGCTACTCCGGGTTTTCACGCTGCCAAGTGGCATCGGGTCTCCGCTTGACGTTCCAGCGAACCCTCACTATCGGGACGCGTTTTGGTTTCATTGGGTTGGTACTTCTTAAGGACCGAGACGTGAAGTATCAGATGGGTGATACTAACTTCTGAGGGTAACCGAAGTTTGAAGGTGACGGAATCGATCCTACGAGGATCACAAAGGGTCTAATGTTACTAAGTTACAGGTTTCTATAGGTATCTATGGTGCCGACTAGTTCCCTATCGTCTTAGCTTTTGGAAGGTTCTCGGGTATGATTGCTTTGCTTATCTACATAACCAGGGAAAATGGTTTGACCGAAGGGCACCACTACGAACTCGTGGTGATCATATCAGATCCTGATCGTAGTATTGGATATATCATCTTCCCAGAGGTTCGGCTACGAGATAGTTCCAAGAATTAGGTCGATACTCGTCTTGGCTAGACGTTTGGAAAGAATTCTCGAGAATTTTTAGGAAAGGCATTGGGAAAGAGTTGCAGACTTCTCGTTTCCCGAATATCACATGGACGAGGAATACATGGGAAACCTTCTAAGCTCTGATGCACGAAGATGTGAAGGTTGGATTTGAGTTTGATGCCGAGAATTATGAGAGCCGGGTCAGAAGAAAGATTAGGACGGACGACCCTTTCGAAAACAAGAATAACAACATGAATGAGACTCAGTCATTACATGTCAATGATCACATCAAAGCTTTTCACGAAAAGTTTACTATTAGATCGAACGGAAAGGAATAATCATCCGAATTGAGGATACGATCTATGGGTATGACGTTAACGTTCTCTTTCTCACTGGTTGGTCATCTCGACGGTACATGTTTCGATTACTAACGAAGGATTTAGTTTCGAAAGATATTTGAATGAATGGTTAGCAAATTCTTACAGCATTAGAATCGAAAAGGGTTACGGGCACAAGATTTATCGAGGAGGAGTATACCTGTGGCAACGGTGGGGTCAGCGGCTGTCCTTTCTAGTCCCATAGTCAGGACTCTCTAGGTGTTGCCAGATGTTACTGCCTCAGGACAGTTTCATTTATAATGTCTGACCTCTCCACAACTGCAACAAGTTTGACCGATACTAGCTCCGAAAGCTTGACTAGCTGATTGGGTTAGGGTTCTGCAGTTTCGCGCTAGGTGACCTTCCTGGCCACAGCTTTTACAAAACTTTGCACGAAATGGGCCAGGGATGCGATGATGGTAGCTACATCGGTTACACCACGGGAGGATATCGACATATCCGGTGACAGGTGCTTGGGCTGAGGAACCTACAACAGATACAACAACAGGGGTAGTGGCAGCCTGGACTGCCACTATCTGTTGTTTCTTCGAGGGTTCTGGGGAAGACTGACTCTTCTTCTTCTTTTCCAAAACTTCCTTTTCTTGCCACTCTTTTATGTCGGCTCGGGAGTGGTGTCTGCTTCCTCTTGGTCATCATTGTGATCGGTCAGGGTTTGCGCTAGGCATTTGGCACTGTCATAGGTATCCGGCTTCGCCGCTATAACGTTCCCTTTGTTGGCTGGGTTAATCCCCCGATGAACCTCTCTACCTTTTTTCTCTCTGGGGTAACCATTCCCGGACAAAGCAGTGCTAAGTCATCAAATCTGGATGTGTAGGCAGCGATATCGGAACCTTTCATCTTCAGGTTCCAGAGTTCATGCTCCAGCTTCTGGATCTCACCCCGAGGGCAATACTTCGCGCGCAGAAGTTCCTTCATAACTTCCCATCCCGTAGCATTGGCTACAGGTAGAGTCAGGGATTTGACTCGGCCGTTCCACCAAGTCAAAGCTTTATCAATGAGCGTACATGCGACAAATTTTACCTTGTCGGATTCCGAACAGGCACAAATTTCGAAGATAGATTCGATCTTTTCTAAACATCGAGTTAGACCAATGACAACCCCTATGCCATCGAAGAATGTGGATTTTGCATTCATAAAGTCTTTATAGGAACACTCCTTCCGGTGTCCTTGATTACCTTCCGGGTTTTGGGTACCACCCCCTGAACCACTAGGGTTTAGTTGAGATAGGGTGGCTGATAATGTGGCAGAAATGGCTGCCTGAAGTGTTTCCAGATTGATATGAATAGGAGGTGGTGGCGGCGGAGGGTTGTTGGTATTCTTTGAGCTGGGTCTTTTTCTTGGAGGCATCTTGATCTAAAAGGATCAGGAAAGGGAGGATCATAAGTCCTCTGAATTGAATCAAAAGATTTGGATCAGGGTATATCTCATCAAGACAGATATAACATTATATTAAGCGATATGGCAGGAAAGAGTTATCAAGGCAGATAATTTTATCGCTAGGGGAATGATCAAGGAACAACGCGTATATGAGGATTTCTACAAAGGATCAGCTCGAGAAATACTCCCATAGTATTTCATGGTTCGCTGCAACGACGGCTCGTTGTTTGGGGTATTGGGTAAGTTTTAGGTATGCTGCGTACCACGACTACATAACTGCCCAGGTTTAACCGCAACGTACAACAGCCATTTACTTATATTTTGGTCTACTTGTAGTTACGGATTTCGAGGGTCGGTATACTTGTATACTTTAGAAAATACTTATATTTGTAGAGTACACTTTTAGTTCAGAGCACTTAGGCCCCTTAATGTTTATAGTCTTATACCATGTAAGCTTTGGTATACTAGTTCACTATAAACAAGGGCTCTGATACCAATCTGTCACACCCCAAAAACCAAAGGTGGAAACATTTCCGGGGTTGATTCCACGTTGAGTATCAAATCCAATGCACATGGTAAAACAGTAAACACAAAACATTACATTACATAATTTTATTTACATCTGTTTGAAAGAAAAGTTATACAAGTGTTATACATATATCATATGAACAAAAGTAAAGACGAGTCTTCGGAACGCTCTGTCTTCTCCAAAAGGTGGCGGTGTACCTGTCTAACGCTGACCTGAGAATACAAGCGGTTTGAAAATCAGCATAAAGCTGGTGAGTTCATAAGCGGTTTAGTTTTGAAAAGAACGAGTTTCCTTTGCTTTCCGAAAAAGTTGTTGTTCAAGAAAATCCCATATTTTCTTATGAAAACAGTTTAGTTATCTTTTGTTACAAATTCGAAAACGGTTTGTTATGTTATCCCATATTTTCCTAATAGTTTAGTTATTCGTTTATTACTTTATTCGTTTCTAATTTCATTACTAGTTGTTATGTTACTTCAGGAAAATCCCATATTTTCCTATGTGTTGAGGTTGGTTCTTAAGTTTAATTTCGAAGTACTAATGAATACCATACTCATAGTATTAGTTAAGTATTCAAAACTCTTAGTTATTCTACATTCGAATGTCAATCATCTACTAACTTAGTTGTATTTTCGAATATTTGGATTCACCAGAAACGTACATTATAGTATTTTCGATTATTCTGATGATTTCCAAAAGAGTACATTAGTTGTATTTTCGTATCTCTGGCGACATTATAAGGCGGATGTATTCGAAACTCAGTAGAGGTCCAGAGGCGTACTTTCGTATTAAATTCGAAACTCTGGTGACATTCAAGGCGTACACTAACTGTATATTCGAAGTCTTGGTTTCATCCAAAGGTGTTAATTCGCATTCGTAGTCCTATTTCTATTCGTATTCGTATTCGAGTTCGTATTAACATAATAGTTATATTCGTATTTGTATTCGTTCTATTCTATTAGTTATATTTGTATTCGCATTCGTATTCGTACTAACCTAATAGTTATATTCGTATTCGTATTCACATTCGTATTCGTACGATGCTATTGGTTAGATTCGTATTCGTATTCGTTCTATCCTATTAGTTATATTCATATTCGCATTCGTATTCGTACTAACCTAATAGTTATATTCGTATTCGTATTCGTACTATACTACTGGTTACATTCTTATTCGTATTTGTACTATACTGTTGATTACATTCGTATTCGTATTCGTATTCGTATTCGTATTTGTACTATCCTATTGAATTCGGATTCTCATTCGTTTAGTATTAATCTTAGTTATGATTAGTATCATTTCTTTTACAAAAAGTAATATAGATCAAAACACTTTTTAAAGAAATCTGGCTTTAGTCTAACTGTTTAACCTGCAATTCGAACCATTAGGTATCACAATTTTCATTATTAGAATCATACATGAAATAAAACATTTGAACTGAAAATACGTTTAAGTACAAGATTCCTTGTACTTTTGCTTGTATTCCCCCGTGAAAACGTTGAAAACCATTTGAAAAATACATGAAAAAGGGTAGGGGTATGAACACACCGGTTGAGAAACGCGTCAGATTGGATCCTAAACGTAAGTTATGGGTTCGCGAACACACTAGATTCCTATGGATTATGAAATGATACATATTTGTATTTAATTAGGACTTGATTAATTTATTTGCTAAGGACATACACTTCTAGTTGTGGAAACACCCCATTTTGAGTGTTTGGAAGGACCCGGGTGGCGTTTATGGACTTGTATGACTAGGAAATGGAGTTTACTCTTCAAGAGTAAACTCCTGAAGGAGTTTACTACCCTAAACACCTCATCCATATGAGTTCATGGCCGTGAACTCATCGAGGTTGATTTCGGGTGCAAAACGCCTTCAAAATACTTGGGAAATATTGCTGGGCTTGGATTTTAGACTTTGGAATAAATTGAAACTAACATAGGGACCATTTATTGGAGTTTATGGCTGTAAACATGGATTTTACGGCCGTAAACTCCCCCCTCACATCCAATTCTTAAAGTTTTGGTCCTTAGATAATCACATGTGATTCTAATGATTTTTCCTAAGCCTTGTATCAATTTTTGGGGGACTTTTGGCATGCTTTTAGGAGTTTACGGCCCATGAACACCCTCATGGCCGTGAACTCTTATGAAGGGTGATTTTATATGCTTTAAGGTCCAATACTTGTTTGTAAACACTTCTAGAATTTATCCCAAGGCTTTAGGTGTGTTAAAGTGGTATTTTAACACATTTAGAGGAGTTTACTCCCCATTTTAATGAGTTTACGGCCTAAGCTTGTTCTTGGGTAGTAAACTCAAGTTTACTCCTCTAAATTGATGTTCAATGTGTTCCAAGCCCAATTCCATAATTCTACAAGTCGTATCTAAGCCTTATTGGTGTTTTGGAAGGGTTTAAGGGCTTAAAAACCCCTTTAATATGTGTTTACTCTCCATGATATGGAGTTTACGGCCCAAGCATGATCTTGGGCGGTAAACTCATGTTTACTCTCCAAAAAATAAGTTCAAGGTGTTCTAAGTCCAATCCATTAAGCGATTAAGCTATATCTAATCTCCAAAGGTCGATTGGAAGGGTTTTTGGGCTCCAAAACCCATTTTATATGAGTTCACGGGCTAGGGTGGGTCTAGGGCCGTAAACTCATGAATGTGGTCCTATTCCATGATTTGAACTCGAATTTGAAGGCTCGGGGGGTTGCATAACAAGTTAGGGAAGGTACCTTGGTGATTAGAAGCCTTAAATTTGAGATTTGGACCCTTAAACTTGGATTTAGGAGAGAGGTTAGAGAGGGAGTAGAGAGAGAGGAAGCAAAAGCTTCAAATTAATGTTTAAACACGTTTAAATAGGTCCAACTCACGGTGGAATTCTACCCGATACCGGCATTAAACGGGGCTTTTGGTCGCACCCGATTAAGTTGCCGTTACCCGACGGGATAGAATTTAGAAATTTCAAGTTAATGATTTTGGGCCATTTTTATGAGTTTTAAATGGATTTCAACACTTACGAGATTAAAATAAACTTATAGTTTATATATCCTAGCCCAAAAACGAAAACGGAACGAATCGATAAAGGCACATTTTTACTTGCGGAACGGATTTCGGCGATGGACAACTTCGGGTTGTTACATTATCCCCCCGTTAGATGGAATTTCGTCCCAAAATTCAAAGGTTACGATACAGCTCATGAAATGAAAAGAGATGCGGGTGGATCGGCTACTCCGGGTTTTCATGCTCCCAAGTGGCATCGGGTCTCCGCTTGAAGTTCCAGCGAACCCTCACTATCGGGACGCGTTTTGGTTTCATTGGGTAGGTACTTCTTAAGGACCGAGACGTGAAGTATCAGATGGGTGATACTAACTTCTGAGGGTAACCGAAGTTTGAAGGTTATGGAATCGATCCTACGAGGAGCACAAAGGGTCTAATGTTACTAAGTTACAGGTTTCTATAGGTATCTATGGTGCCGACTAGTTCCCTATCGTCTTAGCTTTTGGAAGGTTCTCGGGTATGATTGCTTTGCTTATCTACGTAACTAGGGAAAATGGTTTGACCGAAGGGCACCACTACGAACTCGTGGTGATCATATCAGATCCTGATCATAGTATTGGATATATCATCTTCCCAGAGGTTCGGCTACGAGATAGTTCCAAGAATTAGGTCGATACTCGTCTTGGCTAGACGTTTGGAAGGAATTCTCGAGAATTTTCGGGAAAGGCATTGGGAAAGAGTTGCAGACTTCTCGTTTCCCGAATATCACATGAACGAGGAATACATGGGAAACCTTCTAAGCTCTGATGCACGAAGATGTGAAGGTTGGATTTGAGTTTGATGCCGAGAATTATGAGAGCCGGGTCAGAAGAAAGATTAGGACGGACGACCCTTCCGAAAACAAGAATAACAACATGAATGAGACTCAGTCATTACATGTCAATGATCACATCAAAGCTTTTCACGAAAAGTTTACTATTAGATCGAATGGAAAGGAATAATCATCCGAATTGAGGATGCCATCTATGGGTATGACGTTAACGTTCTCTTTCTCACTGGTTGGTCATCTCGACGGTACATGTTTCGATTACTAACGAAGGATTTAGTTTCGAAAGATATTTGAATGAATGGTTAGCAAATTCTTACAGCATTAGAATCGAAAAGGGTTACGGGCAGAAGATTTATCGAGGAGGAGTATACCTGTGGCAACGGTGGGGTCAGCGGCTGTCCTTTCTCGTCCCATAGTCAGGACTCTCTCGGTGTTGCCAGATGTTACTGCCTTAGGACAGTTTCGTTTATAATGTCTGACCTCTCCACAACTGCTGCAAGTTTGACCGATACCAGCTCCAGAAGCTTGACTAGCTGATTGGGTTAGGGTTCTGCAGTTTCGCGCTAGGTGACCTTCCTGGCCACAGCTTTTACAAAACTTTGCACGAAATGGGCCAGGGATGCGATGATGGTAGCTACATCGGTTACACCACGGGAGGATACCGACATATCCGGTGACAGGTGCTTGGGCTAAGGAACCTACAACAGATACAACAACAGGGGTAGTGGCAGCCTGGACTACCACTATCTGTTGTTTCTTCGAGGGTTCTGGGGAAGACTGACTCTTCTTCTTCTTTTCCAAAACTTCCTTTTCTCGCCACTCTTTTATGTTGGCTCGGGAGTGGTGTCTGCTTCCTCTTGGTCATCATTGTGATCGGTCAGGGTTTGCGCTAGGCATTTGGCACTGTCATAGGTATCCGGCTTCGCCGCTATAACGTTTCCTTTGTTGGCTGGGTTAATCCCCAGATGAACCTCTCTACCTTTTTTCTCTCCGGGGTAACCATTCCCGGACAAAGCAGTGCTAAGTCATCAAATCTGGATGTGTAGGCGGCGATATCGGAACCTTTCATCTTCAAGTTCCAGAGTTCATGCTCCAGCTTCTGGATCTCACCCCGAGGGCAATACTTCGCACGCAGAAGTTCCTTCATAACTTACCATCCCGAGCATTGGCTACAGGTAGAGTCAGGGATTTGACTCGGCCGTTCCACCAAGTCAAAGCTTTATCAATGAGCGTACATGCGACAAATTTTACCTTGTCGGATTCCGAACAGGCACAAATTTCAAAGATAGATTCGATCTTTTCTAAACATCGAGTTAGACCAATGACAACCCTATGCCATCGAAGAATGTGGATTTTGCATTCATAAAGTCTTTATAGGCACACTCCTTCTGGTGTCCTTGATTACCTTCCGGGTTTTGGGTACCACCCCCTGAACCACTAGGGTTTAGTTGAGATAGGGTGGCTGATAATGTGGCAGAAATGGCTGCCTGAAGTGTTTCCAGATTGATATGAATAGGAGGTGGTGGCGGCGGAGGGTTGTTCGTATTCTTTGAGCTGGGTCTTTTTCTTGGAGGCATCTTGATCTAAAAAGATCAGGAAAGGGAGGATCATAAGTCCTCTGAATTGAATCAAAAGATATGGATCAGGGGATATCTCATCAAGACAGATATAACATTATATTAAGCGATAAGGCAGGAAAGAGTTATCAAGGCAGATAATTTTATCGCTAGGGGAATGATCAAGGAACAACGCGTATACGAGGATTTCTACAAAGGATCGGCTCGAGAAATACTCCCATAGTATTTCATGGTTCGCTGCAACGACGGCTCGTTGTTTGGGGTATTGGGTAAGTTTTAGGTATGCTGCGTACCACGACTACATAACTGCCCAGGTTTAACCGCAGCGTACAACACCCATTTAGTTATATTTTGTTCTACTTGTAGTTACAGATTTCGAGGGTCGGTATACTTGTATACTTTAGAAAATACTTATATTTGTAGAGTATACTTTTAGTTTAGAGCACTTAGGCCCCTTAATGTTTATAGTCTTATACCATGTAAGCTTTGGTATACTAGTTCACTATAAACAAGGGCTCTGATACCAATCTGTCACACCCCAAAAACCAAAGGCGGAAACATTTCCGGGGTTGATTCCACGTTGAGTATCAAATCCAATGCACATAGTAAAACAGTAAACACAAAACATTACATTACATAATTTTATTTACATCTGTTTGAAATAAAAGTTATACAAGTGTTATATATATATCATATGAACAAAAGTAAGGACGAGTCTTCGGAATGCTCCGTCTTCTCCAAAAGGTGGCGGTGTACCTGTCTAACGCTGACCTGAGAATACAAGCGGTTTGAAAATCAGCATAAAGCTAGTGAGTTCGTAAGCGGTTTATTTTTGAAAAGAACGAGTTTCCTTTGCTTTCCGAAAAAGTTGTTGTTCAAGAAAATCCCATATTTTCTTATGAAAACAGTTTAGTTATCATTTGTTACAAATTCGAAAACGGTTTGTTATGTTATTCCAGGAAAATCCCATATTTTCCTAATAGTTTAGTTATTCGTTTGTTACTTTATTCGTTTCTAATTTCGTTACTAGTTGTTATGTTACTTCCGGAAAATCCCATATTTTCCTATGTGTTGAGGTTGGTTCTTAAGTTTAATTTTGAAGTAGTAATGATTACCATACTCGTAGTATTAGTTAAGTATTCTAAACTCTTAGTTATTCTACATTCGAATGTCTATCATCTACTAACTTAGTTGTATTTTCGAATATTTGAATTCACCAGAAACGTACATTACAGTATTTTCGATTATACCGATGATTTCCAAAAGATTACATTAGTTCTATTTTCGTATCTTTGGCGACATTATAAGGCGGATGTATTCGAAACTCAGTAGAGGTCCAGAGGCGTACTTTCGTATTAAATTCGAAACTCTGGTGACATTCAAGGCGTACACTAACTGTATATTCGAAGTCTTGGTGTCATCCAAAGGCGTTAATTCGCATTCGTAGTCCTATTTCTGTTCGTATTCGTATTCGAGTTCGTATTAACATAATAGTTATATTCGTATTCGTATTCGCATTCGTATTCTTACTATGCTATTGGTTAGATTCGTATTCGTATTCGTTATATTCTATTAGTTATATTTGTATTCGTATTTGTATTCATACTAACCTAATAGTTATATTCGTATTCGTATTCGCATTCGTATTAGTACTATGGTATTGGTTAGATTCGTATTCGTATTCATTCTATCCTATTAGTTATATTCATATTCGCATTCATATTCTTACTAACCTAATAGTTATATATGTATTCGTATTTGTACTATACTACTAGTTACATTCGTATTCGTATTCGTACTATACTATTGATTACATTCGTATTCGTATTCGTATTTGTACTATCCTATTGAATTCGTATTCGCATTCGTTTAGTATTAATCTTAGTTATGATTAGTATGATTTCTTTTACAAAAAGTAATATAGATCAGAACACTTTTTAAAGAAGTCTGGCTTTAGTCTAACTGTTTAACCTGCAATTCGAACCATTAGTTATCACAATTTTCATTATTAGAATCATACATGAAATAAAACATTTGAACTGAAAATATGTTTAAGTACAAGATTCCTTGTACTTTTGCTTGTATTCCCCCTGAAAACGTTGAAAACCATTTGAAAAACACATGAAAAAGGGTAGGGGTATGAACTCACCGGTTGAGAAACGCGTCAGATTTGATCCTAAACGTCAGTTCTGGGTTTGAGAACACACAAGATTCCTATGGATTATGAGATGATACATATTTGTATTTAATTAGGACTTGATTAATTTATTTTCTAAGGACATACACTTCTAGTTGCGGAAACACCCCATTTTGAGTGTTTGGAAGGACCCGGGTGGCGTTTAAGGACTTGTATGACTAGGGAATGGAGTTTACTCTTCAAGAGTAAACTCCTAAAGGAGTTTACTACCCTAAACACCACATCCATATGATTTCACGGCCGTGAACTCATGGAGGTTGATTTTGGGTGCAAAATGGCTTCAAAACAGTTGGGAAATATTGCTAGGCTTGGATTTTAGACTTTGGAATAGATTGAAACTAACATAGAGACCATTTATTGGAGTTTACGGCTATAAACATGGAGTTTATGGCCGTAAACTCCCCCCTCACATCCAATTCTTAAAGTTTTGGTCCTTAGACAATCACATGTGATTCTAATGATTTTTCCTAAGCCTTGTATCAATTTTTGCGGGACTTTTGGCATGCTTTTAGGAGTTTACAACCCATGAAAACCGTCATGGCCGTGAACTCTTATGAAGGGTGATTTTATATGTTTTAAGGTCCAATACTTGTTTGTAAACACTTCAAGAATTTATCCCAAGGCTTTAGGTGTGTTAAAGTGGCATTTTAACACATTTAGAGGAGTTTACTCCCCATTTTAATGAGTTTATGGCCCAAGCTTGTTCTTGTGCAGTAAAATCAAGTTTACTCCTCTAAACTGATGTTCAATGTGTTCCAAGTCGAATTCCATAATTCTACAAGTCGTATCTAAGCCTTATTGGTGTTTTGGAAGGGTTTAAGGGCTGAAAAACCCCTTTAATATGTGTTTACTCTCCATGATATGAAGTTTACGAACCAAGCATGATCTTGGGTAGTAAACTCATGTTTACTCTCCAAAAATTATGTTCAAGGTGTTCTAAGTCCGGTCCATCAAGCCATTAAGCCATATCTAAGCTCCAAAGGTTGATTGGAGGGTTTTTGGGCTCCAAAACCCATTTTATATGAGTTCAGGGCCTAGGGCTGTTCCAGGGCCGTAAAATCATGAATGTGGTCCTATTCCATGATTTGAACTCGAATTTGAAGGCTAGGGGGTTGCATAAGAAGTTAGGGAATGTACCTTGGTGATTAGAAGCCTTAAATTTAAGATTTGGACCCTTAAACTTGGATTTAGGAGAGAGGTTAGAGAGAGAGTAGAGAGAGGAAGAAAAATCTTCAGATGAATGTTTAAACACGTTTAAATAGGTCCAAAAACTTGGACACGATGAAATTCTACCCGATACCGGCATTAAACGGGGCTTTTGGTCGCACCCGATTAAGTTGCCGTTACCCGACGGGATAGAATTTAGAAATTTCAAGTTAATGATTTTGGGCCATTTGTATGAGTTTTAAATGGATTTGAACACTTTCGAGATTAAAATAAACTTATATTTTATATATCTTAGCCCAAAAATGAAAAGGAGACGAATCGATAAAGGCGGATTTTTACGCGCGGAACGGATTTCGGCAATGGTCAACTTCGGGTTGTTACAGATAGGTGCTTTTTAAGATTAGAGACGTGGAATACAGGATGGATGTTGCTAAGCTCATGCGGTAATCAGAGTTTATAGGCTACGGGACCAATCCTAACGAGGATCTCGAAAGGTCCTATGTACCTTAGGCTCAGTTTTTCGCTCTTTCCAAAGCGTATCATGCCTTTCCAGGGCGAGACCTTCAACAAGACATGATCTCCAACCTGGAATTCCAAGGGTTTTTGTCGTTTATCAGCGTATCTCTTTTGTTTGTACCTGGAGGCTTTCAATCGTTCTCGGATTTGGATGATCTTTTCAGTAGTTTCACAGATGATTTCAGGACCGGTGAGAGCACTGTCGGGGACTCGACCCTTAGCTAGCTGCGTGTCCCTTACCTCGGCCCAACACATAGTGGATCTGCACTTTTGACCGTAGATGGCTTCGAACGGGGCAACCTTGATACTGGTGTGGTAACTGTTGTTATACGAGAACTCAATCAAAGGTAAATGAGTGTCCCACGACTTTCCGAAACCGATGAAACATGCTCTCAACATGTCTTCTAAGGTCTGGATAGTTCTCTCACTCTGCCCATCTGTCTGAGGATGATTGGCCGTGCTCACGTCTAGCTTAGTTCCAAGAGCCTTCTGTAGGGGCTGCCAAAATCTCGAGGTAAACCTGCTATCTCGATCGGAGATAATGGACACAGGCACACCATGCAGTCAGACTGTCTCTTGAATATAGATTCGCGCGAGTCTTTCCATCTTGAACGTTTCTTTAATCGGAAGGAAGTGAGCAGATTTTGTCAAACGCTCGACAATTACCCAAATGGTATCGTACCCACTTTGAGATTTGGGTAACTTGGTGATGAAATCCATAGTAATCATCTCCCACTTCCACTCAGGTATCTCGGGCTGCTGGAATAGACCAAAGGGCTTCTAATATTCGACCTTCAACTTGGTGCAAGTCAGACACTTACCCACGAAGGTAGCAATTTTGGATTTCATATTTGGCCACCAGTATGGCTTCTTGAGATCCAGGTACATCTTATCCGAACCCGGGTGCATAGAGTATCTAGTCTTGTGAGCTTCGTTCATGACAACCTCCCTGAACCCTCCGAACTTTGGGGTGCATATACGATTCATGAAACAATAGACACTGTCACCTCTGATCTTAAGATTCTTATCCGTTCCCCTTAAAGCTTCGTTCGACACATTCTCTGGTTTTAGGGCTTCCAACTGGGCTTCTCGGATTTGCACGGATAATTGGGAATGGATGGTCATTGATAGCATCTTCACTTTGCGGCTTGAATTTCCTTTCGGCCAAGGGCATCTGCCACCACATTGGCCTTACCGGGATGGTAGCGGATTTCGCACTCATTGTCACTGAGCAACTCTACCCATCGCCGTTGTCTCATGTTTAAGTCTTTCTGATCGAAGATGTGTTGCAGGCTTTTATGGTCAGTGAAGATCGTGCACGTAATTCCGTAGAGATAATGTCTCCAAATCTTCAGTGCGAAGACCACTGCTTGTAACTCCAGGTTGTCAGTTGTATAGTTGACTTCGTGTGCCTTCAGCTGTCTCGAGGCATAAGCAATAAATTTTCCTCTATGCCTAAGCACACAGCCTAAGCCCTGATTGGACACATCGCAGTAGACAACGAAATCCTCCATCCCTTCGGGTAGGGACAGGATAGGTACGTTGCAAAAGGATCGCTTAAACGTTTGGAATGCATTGTCTTGCTTTTCACTCCAACAAAAGGGTACACCTTTTTGTGTCAGAGTAGTCAGGGGTTTGGCAATAATAGAAAAATTCTGGATGAATCTACGGTAATAGCCGGCTAGACCCAAGAATTCATGGATTTCTGTGGGTGTCTTCGCTGCCGACCAATTCTCTATCGCTTTGATTTTGGAAAGGTCCACGTGAATACCCTCCTCGCTTACCATGTGACCAAGGAAAGTGTAACAACCCGAAACTTCATACCACATCTTGTAACTCAATTGTAATCCAATTCGATCAACCAAACGTCGTTTCCAAATTCGTTTCCGATTTTCGCCATTTTATTAAGTCATTATCATGTACGCATCTAAAATGACTTAATGGGTGTCTTAATGCCATTAGAAATCATTCTAACACCCCATTATAGTTATCGGAATAATTCTAGAATCGACCATATCGGGTCACGACAAATTGGTCGGGTATGACCAAAAGCTTCGTCTAATGTCGGTATCGGGTAGAATTCCGTCGTGTCCAATTCCCGAGCACTATATAAGTGACTCTAAGCTATCATTTGAAGCTTTTGGCCATTTCTTCCATAATCACTTCCAACCTCTCTCCTCATCCAAAATCAAAGGTCCAAATCTCAAGTTTAAGGCTTCAAATCTTTGAGGTAACTTCCCTAGCATGCCATACAACCTCTTTAGCCTTCAATTTAATGATTAAATTAAGTTTTGGGACCAAGAACATGAGTTTACGGCCAAGGAGAAAGCTTGGGCCGAAAACTCCTCTAAATGGGGTTTTTAAGCCAAATTTACCCTTCCAAATCATAGTTGGGACTTAGATATGACCTTGTGGCTTGCAAATCTATACTTAAAACAATTAAAACATGAATTTTATGGGACAAAAGAGAGTTTACGGCCAAGGTTTGTTCTTGGGCCGTAAACTCCTCTAAAATGGGGATTTAGTGCCTTAAATCATGTCCAAATGCCTTGTGACTTAATCAATAGCTTTGTGGTAAATTCTTGATCCATCTAAAAATAGTTTTGGGGTTTGAAACACATCAAAAATGCCACATATAGGAGTTTACGGCCTAGGAACATACCCTTTGGCCGTAAACTCATATAACTATGTCAAATGATGCATTTAATTCATTCCAATGGCTTGTTTAAATTTCTAAAATCACATGTGATTGTTTTATGTACCAAAATCTAATTTTTCATGAGTATAGGAGAGTTTACGGCCATAGAACATGCTTCTAGGCCGTAAACTCCTAAAAATGTGTTTAATGGTAACCTAAATTCATAACAAGGCTTGGAAAAATTCCTAGAATTTCATATGAGTGTTTTAAACATCAAAATCTAATTTTTCTTAGCCATATTAGAGTTTACGGCCAGAGAGAATGTATCTGGGCCGTAAACTCATGTTGATGTGTTAAATGAAGCCTAAAAATGATACCAAGCCTTAGAAAATTAGTTAGAATCACATGTGATTACTCCTTGTGCCTCAAATCAATGTTTCTATACCCTAGTAGAGTTTACGGCCGTAAACTCCAAGTTTAAGGCCGTAAACTCCCTTTTAAATGGTATTAATTCATTCTAATTGTGCTAAGGCATTTTAGTAAGTCATTCCAACAATCCCCAAGTCCATTCAAGCCATTAAACCCTCAAAATCACACCAACATGAGTTTACGGCCGTAAACTCATGTGTGGGTGTGTTTTATGGTTGTAAACTCATTTAAATGTTTACTTTTGGAGAGTAAACTCAAGTCCCAAGTCCCTAGTGTCAATATACGTCCGTAGATGTCACCCGAGTCACTCCAAATGCTCGTTTTGAGGTGTTTAACCCCGTTGGAGTGTAATGTCCCAAATAATTAGTGATTGTAAATCTAATTAGTTATATATGTACATTATTACATTTTACATAGGGACATCGCGAGTAAACAATCCCCGAACCAACGTCTAATATCCAAAACCGTCGCATTTCCGAGTCTGGTGAGTTCATACCCTACCTTTTTCACTGATTTTCACTGTTTTCAGGGGGGGGGGGACACAAGCAAAGTACAAGGGTTCTTGTACTCAAAACTTATTTTCGTGTGTGTTTGTTTCACAATTTATATGCTTTTAATACTGATATATGTAACGGATAACAGGTAGAACATTCAGACCACATAAACATTTATTTGTGAAATGAGTATTATAAATTGTTATGTTTTGTATATTTCACAAATGGTTTCCATATTTTATCAGTTAAAAGCATGACATTAGAATAATTGAACATATAATTTGTACACTGTCTTATCCTCGGTAACATTCCACAGAGATACGCAAATGGAGGATTATCCTATTATTACTAGTAAATTTGTTATTCCTGTATGATTAGAGACACGTCCTCGGCAAACAATCCACAGAGATGCGAGTGGAGGACTACACCCGTAACCAGAATCTCTGGGATTTAGAGAGCGTGACTTGAGTGTATAGATCTATATGGGGCTGACTACCCCACACCTGGCTGCTAGCTACAGCTGAACCGAAATGGTTCAAGGGTGACGAAAGTCATAAGGTTGTGGACTACTTATTGCCACAAGGTTGTGGACTACTTATTGCCACAGGTTCAGTCTTTAGTATGGTTATGGAAATCGCAACTAGGATAACAGAGATTTACTTATAGTAATAATGAATCACTTATTACACTTTACAGATAACCAGGTTTCGGTTTACATACTTTACATCTTTTACATCTTTTACATCTTTTACATAAGGCAACCAACATTCAGGAAAGTATGGGACTTTCCTGGGGAGAACATTAATCATAACACGTATACATCTTTTACAATGATAACCAATATTCAGGAAGGTATGGGATCTTCCTGGGAAACCTTGTACATAACCAGGTCAAACAGAATACATCTTTCACATTGAAAATCAACATACAGGAAAGCATGGGGCATTCCTGGGTAACATATATACATAACCAGAAAAGAGTAACCAAATGAATAACATTACATCTTTTACAATAACTAAAATTCAGGAAAGTATGGGACTTTCCTGGGAATACACTGGTACATAAACGGAATAGAACAATGAATTGGATAACCAAACTATACTTTACTTTTGTGAAACAACAACCAACTTTTAAGAAAATGTGGGATTTTCTTGGCGTGTGTTACATTTTCAGAAATAGAAAGGAAACATAAACATTTTCACAAAACAAAACTACTTATGAACTCACCAGCGTTATGCTGATTTTCAAACCGCTTGTGTTCTCAGGTCAACGATAGTACAGGTACCCGAAGACTTACTTGATCCAGAATGGTGTGCGTGCAAGGCTCGTTCTTTTTGTGTATATCTATATTATGTATCACAACTGTATAAACTATGTCTTTTGAAACAAATTTGTAAAACTTTTAATATGTAATGTAATGTTTGTTTCAATTTACTTACTGTGTACATTGGATTTGATACTCAACATGGAGTCAACCCCGGAAATGTTTCCGCCTTCGGTTTTCGGGGTGTGACAGAAAGTTACCTTCCGAATCTAGAATTCGCACTTGGAGAATTTCGCATACAACTTTTTCGATCTAAGAGTTTCCAACACTAACCTCAAGTGTTGTTTGTGATCTTCTTCGCTTCTGGAATAGACAAGTATGTCGTCAATGAACACGATAACAAAATTGTCCAGAAAGGGGCGACACACCCGGTTCATCAGGTCCATGAACACTGACGGTGCGTTGGTTAGACCGAAGGTCATTACTACGAACTCGTAGTGAGCATATTGAGTCCTGAATGCTGTCTTGGAAACATCACTCTCATGAACTCGTAGCTTATAGTACCCTGACCTGAGGTCTATCTTTGAGAAGTAGCTGGCTCCCTAGAGTTGATCAAAAAGGTTGTCTATTCACGGAAGAGGATAACGTTTCTTGATGGTTAGCTTTTTCAATTCGCGGTAGTCTATACACATCCGAAAGGATCCATCTTTCTTCTTTACAAACAATACCAGGGCTCCCTAGGGTGAGGAACTCGGTCTGATGAACCCTTTGCGAAGTAGCTCATTAAGTTGACTGGATAACTCCTGCATTTCTGCTGACGCTAAACGATATGGGGACTTGGCTACGAGGGTAGCTCCGGGGATTAGGTCGATGTGAAACTCAACTTGACGTTAAGGAGGAATTATCGGGAGCTCTTCGGGAAAGACATCAGGAAAGTTGTAGACTACGGGGATGCTCTCGAGGTCTTTAAGTTCCTATTTCTCGTTTATCACATGGGCTAGGAATGCATGGCTCTCCTTTCGCAGAAGCTTTTGAGCTTTGATGCATGAAATGATGCGAAGGTTGGGACTAAGTTTATCACCGTAGATCATGAGGGTCTGGCCAGAGCGAAGATTGAGACGGATAGCTTTTACATAACAAAGGATATCAACTGATTGGGGCTCAACCAATCCATGCAAATGATAACATCGAAGCTTTTTATGGAGACTGGCATACGATCGATGGGAAAAGAATGATCGTTGAGGGTAAGTGTGCAGCCTATGAATATATCGTTAGCGTTCTCTTTCTCACCATTAGCCATCTCGATGGCAAATGTTTCGGTTAGCGGTTGAGGATTAGGTTTAAGAAGATGTTTGAAGGAATGGCTAACAAAACTTCTTACAACACCTGAATTGAAAAGGATGCATGCATAGGAGTTGTCGAGAAGGAACGTACCCGTGACAATGGTGGGATTGGCGATTGCCTCCTATTGGCCCATAGTTAGAACTCTCCGGGTGTTGTTGGTTGTCTTGGGGCAGTTTCTCTTGTAATGACCGACCTCGCCGCAACCATAGCAGGCCTGACCGACACCTACTCCAAGAGCTTGATTGGTTGGTGTGCTGGTGTTTTGCAGTTTCGAGCTGTGTGGCCCTTTTTGCCATAGTTGTTGCAGATTATCTCACGACACGGTCTGGAAGTAAGGTGATGGTAGTTACACTTGTCGCACCTAGGGAGTGTACCAGCATATTTACTGGCAGGTGCTTGAGCGGCAGGAGTAGCAACAGGGGTGGTAGCAGCGTGGACTGCCACAATTTGTTGTTTCTTTGAGGGCTCCTGCAAAGAGTGACCCTTCTTCTGTTTCCAAAATTTTCTTTTCTCACCACTCCTTCTTGCCGGTTCAGGAGCGGTGGCCACTTCATCGGGATCGTCTCCATGATCAATGAGAGTCTGCGCCAGGAATTTAGCACTGTCGAAGGTGTGTGGATTCGCAGCCAAAACATTTCCCTTGGTTGGCTGGGTCAGCCCCCAGATAAATCTTTCAATCTTTCTGCTTTCCGGGGTGACCATTCCCGGACAGAGGAGCGCTAGGTCTTCAAACCTAGAAGTGTAAGCAGCGATATTGGAACCCTTCATCTTTAGGTTCCAGAGTTCGTGCTCTAGTTTCTGCATCTCGCCCTGCGGGCAGTACTCAGCAAGCAGAAGCTCCTTCATGCTCTCCCAACCCATAGCATTGGCTATTGGTAGGGTTAGGGATTTGAATCGGGCATTCCACCAAGTCAAGGCTTTGTCTGTGAAAGTGTAGGCAGCGAACTTCACCTTATCAGCTTCCAAACAGGAACATATTTCAAAGATAGACTCGATCTTCTCGAACCATCGAGTCAGGGAAATAACACCCCCAGTGCCATTTAAAGATGTGGGTTTTGCGTTCGTGAAATCTTTGTAGGAACACTCCTTCCGGTGTCCCTGACCACCTTCCTAGTTTTGAGAATGAGTACCACCTCCTGGCCCACTGGAGCCGCCGGGGTTCATCTAAGACATGGCAGCTGCCACTGCGGCAGTAACAGCTGCCTAAAACATTACAGGATCAAATTAAGGAGGAGGTGGTTGCGGAGGATTGTTGTTCTTTGAGCTGGGTCTCTTTCTCGGAGGCATCTTGATCTAAAATGATCAGGAAAGAGAGGTAGGTAAGTCCTCTAGATTGAATCAAGAGATACGAAACAAGAGATATCTCATTATGGCAGATAGAGTGTTCTACTATGCGATAATATAAAGGAAAACTACTAATGCAAGAGAATTATCGCTAAAGGGAATGAATAGCAACACTTAAATGTGGATTTCTATAACGAATTTGACTCTAGAAAATACTCCCATAGTATTTTATTTTTTGTGCACCAGAGTCACTCCCAAGCACATGTTGGTCATGTCTCGAATGAATATAGTTGACCAGGCTATATTGACCCTAGACACGACTACTTAATTGCCCAAGTTTAACCGCAGTGCCCAACACCTAATTACTTCTGTTTTGTTCTACTCGCGATTATAGTTTCTGGCGTTTAGGTACTCATGTATACTTTTTGAAAATACTTGTATTTTAAAGTATACTTTTAGTTCAGAGCGCTTCGGCCCCTTAGTGTTTATAGTTATATACCATGTAAGGTTTGATATACTTAGTTCACCATAAACAAGGGCTCTGATACCAATCTATCACACCCCGAAACCGACGGCGGAAATCTTCCGGGGTGGACGACGTCATGTAAAGTATCACAACCAATGTACATAGTAAGCATAGTAAACAAAACCATTACATTACATATGAATATTTACATTTGTTTGAAAACAATGTAATACATGTGTTATACATATACATCAGATAAACAAACGAACAGACGAGACTTCTATACATTCTGTCTTCTCCAAAAGTATGCGGGATATCTATCTAATGAGAACTTGAGAATACAAGCAGTTTTTGAAATATCAGCATAAAGCTGGTGAGTTCATAAGCGGTTTGTTTCTGTTGAAAGAAAATGTCCCTATGATTTTATGAAAAGTTGTTTCCCAAGAAAATCCCATATTTTCTTATGCAAGGAGTTTAGTTAACGATTTCTTAAACAGCCTGTTTATGAAAGGTAAAGTTATCCTAGGAAAAACCCTTATATTCCTTAAAAGTTGGTGTTTTGTTATTGATCCAGAATGAAGTGTACAAGTATCTACCATACGTACATTGTTAACTGAAGTTTCCCTGAAAGTTTTGTTATCCTTGAAAAGTACATTAGTTTTATCACGTATATAAAACTAATCAGTAGGTAGTGAACTAATACCTAAGTGTATTACCGATACCCTCTAGTAATCAAAACAATTATTACTTTAAGGTTAGTTCACTAGGTTCATTATTACTAAATGTAAATCTCCATTATTTAAGTTGCGAGTTCTATAACCATACGATAGACTAGATATGGCTCGAAACAAGGCCAATATCAATTTATGACTTTGTCGCTCGTAGACCTGTCGGTCCCACTATAGCTAGCAGCAAGGTGCGGGGTATTCAGCCCCATATAGATCTATACACAGAATCCACGTTCTCCCTCCAGGAGATTCTGGTTACATGGATAGTCCTACACTCTCGTACCCTTGGAGGGTTACCAAGGACGTGTCTCCAATCTTGAGAATAACGAATTTACAAGTAATAATATGGAAAATCCCGTTTCATGAATGGCATAAATCCCTTGTGAAATATAAAATATAACATTTTATAATGAGTTTCACAAGTTTCGTTTTTTTAGTTTTGAACATCAAATCAATAGTTAAGTTCATAGTTGGTTGGTAAAACGGTTCTCTGTCTTAAACGCATACTGAACATGCAAACATTTCATAAGAATTAATAAGTTTTAAGTACAAGTTCCCTTGTACTTATGCTTGTATTCCCCCCCCCCCCTAAAAACATAAAAAAACACGGAAAAAGTTGTAGGGGTATGAACTCACCAGACGAGGATGTGTCGGGTTGGACTCCAGGTGTCAATTTAGGGATTGAACACATGCGAGGATCCAATGTAACAAGTAGTGATACTTAAATGTATCTAATTAGTTATGGAACCACTAATTAAGTAAGATAATACACTCCGATGCGCGAAAAACATTATCTCAAGTGTTGGAAGTGATACGGGTAGCATCTAAGGAGTGTAGGGCCTCAATAAGGAGTTTACTCTACAAGTGTAAACCCTTAGGGGTGTTTACGGCCCAAACACCATATCCCCATGATTTTAGGGCCATAAACTCATGGGTGGGGTGTTTTTGGGTGTTCAATCGTCTTATACATCACAAGGAAGGGTTCTATGGTTGATTCAAGGGCTATGGAAGTGATTGGGACTTGAATGACCTTAAAATTAGGGTTTACGGTTTATGAATGCCCCTTGGTGAGTTTACTGCCATAAACACATGAGTTTACGGCCGTAAACTCAAGTTTGGTCCATTCTTGAATGATTTTGAGCTTCAAAGGAAGGGATACAATGTTCTAGGTGCTTATGCAAGCTTTTGGAGGTGTTTAAGGGCATTTTAACACCATGAAAAGGTGTTTACGGTTTATGAATGTTCATGGACCGTAAACTCATGTTTACTCCCATTAAGACATGATTTTGGGGTTCTATGTTCATGCATGCAAGATCCTAAGTCATAGCTAAGCACTAGAAGGGTTTTGGAGGGGTTTTGGGGCTTCAAAACCCCCTTATGGGAGTTTACAGTTTGGGGCGGTGTTTCCCACCCGTAATCACAAGTTTTAGGGGATTTTGAATTATTCAATCATGAATATTGATGAATACAAAACTAAATAACAAGCTAGGAAGGATTACATACGATTTTGGAGCTTGAATGAGGTGTTTCTTGTCCAAGACCGACTTGTAGAGAGAGTAGAGAGACAAAGTATTAAGGAGGTGGGAAAAAGGCTCAAATGAAGGACCAATCAACCCTTATATAGGGTTGAGTTCACGGCCAGGTGGGGATCCACCCGATCTCGACGTTAAACGGAGTTTATGGTTGTACCCTATTAAATGGCCGTAACCCGACTTGGTCGTAAATTAAAAAATTTTCAATGGAATATTGAGGGTGTTTCACATGTTTTTATTTCATTGTAACCCTTATGAAAACACAATAAAGATCTTCATTTATTTGCTTAAACCAAAAGTTAACGGAAAAATTTCAATAAAAATGAATTTTGTTAACAGAAATGAATGACAATGACGGAATAAATTTCAGGTTGTCACACTGAATGTCAAGGGTCTTATGGCTATTATAAATGATTCCCTTAATGGATTTCATAATGCTGATGGTTCTCACGCTGGAAAAGGATAAATTCCAAATCTAAGTCAAACTTGGTACCTTTACAGTAGAAGCTATAGACACTTGACCGATTACATGTACCTCTTAACAGATGTTGTAGGGAAGGATGGTCCATTGGTGACTTTTTGTGACAATAGTGGAAGAGATATTACAGGCGCTGGAACTTTTGAATGTAGGACGATTACGCTGGAGGATGTGTTTTATGTAGAAGGAATGAATGGCAACTTCATTTCCATCAGTAAAATTTGTGATGCTGGTTACAAAGTTCTTTTCAACCATCGTGTGGGAAATGTGTTTGATTCTAAAAACAAAACCATGCTTTCTGCTCTTAGGGAGAAGGTTGTTTATATGGTTTGATTTGTTGGTTTTGATGCTGATACATTATTTTTGTTTTATGCTTTGCCACTTTTAAAAATTCTAAACATAAGCTGCTATTTTTTTTACTATATCTTTTTGTGTATTAAAAATTTATTTTGTCTTACAAAAGAAGTATACATTGTGAACACACATTTTGCTACTAACATTGGCAATGTTCATTCTTCTATTTCCTCTATATGTATCAGGACCTTCTGTCACCATCTCGACAAATATCTTAACTGATAAGATCTGTATATCATTACTTGAATGCATCACCTTTCTTGTAAGAGATAGTTGACGCTGATTGTACATCTTTTCTTCAGCACCAACTACCCTCTCACTGATGATGATACATATGCTGATTGACAAGTTGCTTCATGTTGATGAGACCAAATAATGGATAACTATGCCACCAAGTGTTCTTTTGGGCACACATCTCTTCTGTCTTGAAAAGCCTATTTTGGTTGAAATGAGATGAAGTGGAGTTCCGTGACTTGGTGCGACTAACTTCTAGAGACACTATCACTACAAATCCATCACCTCAAAGATCCAAAGGCGTCTTAAACAAGACAGTCATCCCACCATCTTTTCCATTATGGATCTCAATGTATGGAACCTTTGGGGTTTGTCTTAGTGACTCTCATAACTCGAAGGTTAAAAAGATTGTTCTTGGTGAACATGATGCTTGGAATCAATCTGCAGAACCTCAACGACTAAAGGCATTATCTCTATCTTTTACTATGAATTGTGATGTTTTCTTGTGATATGGTTAATCATGTTTGTTCCCTTTTATAGCTGAAATTTAAGTGGTATATATCTCAGAAAATGTAAATGCATTAATGACCAGTCAATTCCAAAGATTTTATGGAATGAGTCTTTATCACCATTCTGAAAAAGCTACACATTTTTCCCTATGTAAACTATTTTCTTCTTTGACTAATTCTTTTGTTTGTATTCTTATATTTTTTACTGTTTTTTACCATTTTGTAAAGGAAATCGATGGTGGCAATTTTGAGCCTAGTATGGAACTTTTGACAAATCATCGTCCCTAGAAGCATGTTGTTGTATGTGACAATATCTCTGTAAGTTTCTCATCAGCGAGAGCATCTGCTAAGAACATTGATTCACCTCCTCACGATGATTGTCTAGCATTATTGAAATTCTCAAAGTGAGATTGTTTGGTCAAAATAAAAAATATTGATAAAAAGGGTAGGGTGTTTATTTTTAATTTAATCATCTTTACCTGACTCTGTCCCTGTCCTTGGAAGCATGCTTACCGTATGCATGAAGTCTCATGTTCAGTTGAAACATTGAGCAAAAACCCAGTGGCTTATCTTAATTGTATAGTCATCATCGTAAGAGATACTTGTCTGGTCGTTAAACGACAAACAGTTATTCATGTCCCTGACCTCTTAGTTTGAGATATGACATGGTACCAATATGAATTGACGATGGATATATTCAAAGATTTTAACACTTCTCTACAAGTCTTCTAGTATAGAACTTGATGATTCACTATTTAAGACCATACACTTATAAAAGTTCGAAAGTCTGTGTCAATGGTTAGTCTATGTACCGTAGACTATCAAATACACCAACCCATTCTTACCCTTATCATTTCTTTAAAGTTTTATGATTCAACATAATATACCATATGCTGATGAAAGCTTGACAAATTTGTGCCGATGGGTATATCATTGTCTGTGATACGTTATACGCACCTATCCGCTCTTTCCTTTTTTCTTCTAATTAAAGAGATTTATGATTCAGCGTATGAAACCACACACTGATGAGATCTCGCAATACTATGTCAGTGAATGTTAGTTTTAGCCCACGCTATTAGGAGACATCACAAACTAACGATATGATCATCATAAATTCATTCGTTTATTACATAAGCTGATGATTTCTTTCACTGATGTAACTTCCTTGTCTTAACGATAACATTTTGGATAACTTCTAAAAAGATTCTTCATTTTCTTGGGATACGAGATCTTTACAGTGCATATATCGTCACTCGTGATCACTTAAAAAGGAAGAAACTTTTGGGTATAAATTGGGACTACTTCATCCTAGGTCACTTTTACAAGAAATTCAAGCAATTAAGCTCTCTCTCTCTCTCTCTCTCTCTCTCTCTCTCTTTCTCTCTGTATCTCTCTCTCTCTCTCTCTCTCCCCCCTCTCTCTCTATCTCTGAAAAAAGACTCAAAATCATCATCTCCCTCAAAGCTTTAACCACGTCAAAGTCTCTTTACAAGTTTTCCCCCGGTGATAACATCATCAAAGGTCCTCATGCTCCTAACTCTACCATCATCCTTCAAAGTAGTTCACGGACTCGGGAATCGAAGACTTTGTTAACTATATCAAGAGCTGCCCTCTTCAATACGCATTCTCAAACTTTTTTGATTCGTTCAACCATAAACAAGTATGTGAATTCTACTATTCATACTCTGTTGATACTAATGCTCGAATTTTCACTAGGACCATTGGAGGAGGTCAAGATATGGTTACCATTGATGTGGAATCCTTTCAAACTGCTCTTGGTCTTCCTCGATTCGAAAGTTACTCTGAAACTCTCTGAAGAAATTTGCAAATCTGTTCTTCAAAAATTAGGGTATAACTTCCATCTTCCAGCCCTCACTCATGATCCATACAAGAACATTATTCGTCAATGTTTTAATATTGGGAGGAAGTACTAAATAGGTGTAATTGACAAATGTCTTCGACGTAAGACTGGGAGTTTGGATCAACTGAATCTCAAGGAGCAAAAGATTTTATAATCCATTGTTTGCATGCCAATGGGACCCTCCAATAAGTCTATTGGAATTAGCTTTGTATTAATGAAGTATCACAACAAAAGAATGGAATTTGCTCAAAATTTTCTTGATCAAATGATTTCCTACATTACTGGAAAAAAGAAGCCATTAAATGTTCCTTATCCTCATTGGCTTGGTCTAATCTTGTCTCGAAAGGAAAGCTATGTTGAAAGTCATGGAATTATTATTCCAATTCTTGTCCTCTCCTCATAAATTATCAATGTTGTTCCATCTCAGGGTGATTTGCCGATCACTGCAAGGAGGCAAAAGCGGATTGAAAAACCCTATGTGGTTAAATCCTCAAACTCCAAAGAGGATAATGATAATGATGATGCTAGTAATTAAGAAGATGGTGATGATGATTAAAAAGATGGTAATAAAGAAGCAGCTGATAAGGAACAAGTCACTGATAAAGATGAAGAAGAATCAACAACTCACACGGGAGAAGAGTTCAATCAGAAAATGAACTATCCTACAAGGTTGAACAAGTTTATTCATTTTTCAATTGCTTCTTCATCCACTTCCTATGTTGATGACACTGTACCTCGTAGATCAACCCATCCTATTATAGATACTACTGATTTAATAATCCAAGATGAACTTTCCAAAACAGTCCACTTCTCGTCAAGCTGAGATGGTTCCCACTACGCCAACACCCATTATTACTTCTTCTCTTTATTAGGGTGATCATGAGACATCCAACTCCAACTTTCAAAATGTTGTGCTTTCCCAAATCTCTCACATTGTGTAAATTACTCAATGAATGGATAGAAGGATAACAAAAGTTGAAAGGGATGTGGCCACAATGAAGCGGCCTATGGCTTCGGGTGATGATGATGATGATGATGATAAGGTTGTTTATAACACCTCATCAAGCTCTCCAAGTGATCAACCTCCTCCACCTCCACCTCCATCAACAAATCTTCCTCTACAACCTCCGCCACCATATATATTGGTCTTCTACCCTTATTAAGATACAATATGATTTGGAACTTTGATTATAGGTTAAAACCAAGATTATTAATTATGGTTGACTTTGGGTTTTAACCAATGTGAGGAGTTGTGGTACCAACTGCTAGAGTGTGTGATTCGGTTATCTTCAGTTATAAGTGAGTCTTCTCAATATATTTGTGGGTCAAAGACGCCAATGTTGGCCCATTAGATTGTGTATGTAGGATGCTAGTTGTCTTTGTGATTCTTGCATTATTGTATGATCGGGTTAAAATAAACCCTAGGGCTAGGCCTTAGGACTGGGCCCATTATTTTACGATCAGGTTGAAATAAACCCCAGGGCTAGGCTCAAGAGTATATGATGGGTTGAAACAAACCACAGGGCCACACACAAGATTGTATGTTAGGTTGCAATATACCTGGAATTCGGTCCAACTTTATGCATGGTATGTGGTAGTTTTGGGAACTCACTAAGAATTGTGCTTACGATTATGTGGTTTAAATAGTTTCAGGTACTTCTAAATTCAAGAGGAATAACCCGACTTTATCTCACTGCATCCCCTGAAGATTTATTCTGCAAAGATTTTTATTGATTTTTACTCTGATGTTTTGAGAATACATTTACTCTTTTCGTATTTGGGTTAATGATTGAACGGTTTTGACTTATTTAAAAATGAATATTTTAAGCATTGTTAATAGGTCGTTACAAGTTGGTAATAGAGCCTTGGTTTGACGGATTCGGTCACACTCTCGGGTGTGTCTGAAATCGAGTTGAAGATTTTTAAAATCTTTCAAAACAAAAATGATTTTCTAAAAAGGTTTTCTAAGAAAAAGGGGTGTGATGCATGCAATCAGTCGAGTTCAAGTAAGTATTTTGCAAAAGACCCATACATTGTTTATGCTTATTGTTTCCGTATGTGTATATGAGAATTGCATGCTAGATTACAGAAAATGATATGCTCAGGATTACATGATAGAATACTAGGACAGTTACATGTATATGCTTGTTGATTAAGCTTTTGGAACTGCATACTAGTGTGTATTTCAAATGGTGTATAGAATGGTCTGCTTTGTGATGCCTTGTAGCTTAGGAGGAATTGGATGCTACGTCTTATTTGGAATCTACGTTGATCGAATTCATTGCTAAATGTATTTTTTTAAAAATTTATACGATTAGGATCATTAACACTAGAAGGACTGATATGACCTTATTTCCTTTTCCTTTTATGGTTGTGGGCTTAGGGTAGAATCGTTCATTTGATAGTCTATTTGATTTTTTTTCGTATATAATTTGAATGCATAGGTAAATCAGGAGTGTTAGTGGAGGTTTCTAGCATTGTCGTAGCAAGTGATTTGTTGGATGCCTTTAGTTTTAGTGTGTTACTGGCCGAATGCTAGCTTTCTTTGTGTTTTGTGGGACTCATACTCATCTGAACTAACTATTAAGTGAATATGATAATTTACATGCATTAAAGGTTAAATACTTTTAAAGTGATTTACATGGCCCTATTGCGCAACTCTTGTTTGAGTTTAACCTTTGTAGGGTTGCATCTTTCATTCATAAGAGTATTTAAGGTTTGCAGAATATAATTGTGTTCATGAAGTAGTTACCTAATATTAGTAGGGGGTTTTCAACAACTGATAGGAGGGTGAGGTTGCAATCCTAGGAGAGTCTAGGAAGTGACTTAGAGGAATTTATGCGCTATTTAGTGGTGCATATTCATTTGAGAACAGGTATATGTGGTTAGATTTGACAGTAGTGAACATGAGTAGTGTGCTATCCCTGTTTTCATGGCCAAAAAAGACCGATTTCTTTATGCTTTATCTGAAAATCAAAGTATACTTTTGAAGAAATATGTTGTGGAATTTGTTACAAAAAATATGATAAGGAATTTATCATAGCATTTCCGAAGAAATGTATTTTCATTCTATTAAAAACATCGGGATTTCATTGTTAATAAATATCAAAAGCGTAAACAGAAACAACATAAGCCTTAAATCATCTATTTATTCTAGTGACCTATAATACATTGATCTCTCATCTGATCATCACTCATGTGCTTTCTTTCCACTACATGTTTACAAGAAACTGAGTGGGTCAAGCTTGGAAGCCTGGTGAACACATAAGGTTTTCAACCCACAATAACTTAGTTTATTAATTCATCAAATTAATCAACCCAATTACCCATTCTCGTTATCCTCACTTTGTATCCCTAAGTCATCAAAAGTAAGGGACTTATACTAAGGATTTTCAATGGGAAGACAACATTGCTTAGGGATTCCTCAACAATACATGTCAAATAAGGCAACCATGAAGGGGATGGAGTACAACTGGTGAACTCTTAGTTCAAAAACACCTACAGGTTGCGAGCCTGCTAGCATTCCATTGGAATGTCTAGAATAGTCTGTGGTCGTCATCGATACTATGCTAGATGACTCAACCATATTAAACATCAAGGCCTCTCATCACTTGAATTCATTGCTCATCATCTATTTCATCTACCCATCTTTACCCAACATAATTATAGGTATAAAATACATATACATTTTAAATCAAGTAAAACATGAGTATTTTGTTCATCCGACATAAATTTCCAGCACACATATAATATACACACAGATCACATAATTTATATTAATTACTTCATATCTATGTGTAAGATGAAAGTAACTATACATTGACTTGTCAAAGTGTTGATTCCCAACTCGGGCAGTGCTTCGCTTCTAACTATTCTATTTTCCACCGAAGAAACCTAGTACCATTACCACTAGATATTAGTCTAATATTTAATGCGACTATATACGAACGATGTCATTTTATAAGTGTTAAACAATACATTTAAAACACCATGTAAAGACAGGGGCAGACATGAAACACCGGAGTCCAGGACCATTTTGGCATTAGAGAACTTCTGAAACCCAACAACCGTATGTGGCCCTTCAAACCAGATTTCCTATACCAGGAGCAGTTAAAAGATATTATAACACTTTGTATATTATTTTTTATAATATATATATATATATATATACACACACACACACACACACACACACATATATATATATATATATATATATATATATTGTTTATAAGTTCATAATAACGATAATAAACTTAAACATAAACTATAGTTAAAGTAGGGTAAGCATAACTTACTTACTAGAAGGATTGGCTTGGAACCGGGCTCTGTGGGGGCAGAACTATCGAGCTGAGAGTTCTTCTTCTCGGAACCTTCTGGCACTCTGGGACTCACCTATTAGTACTTAGGAAGTACTAGGTATTGGGAGGGGTTTAGAGAGATATTTGAGAGAGAAATAAGGGTGAAGGTATGAAGAATTGTGAAGGATCAGACATCTTGTTTATAGGGTCTGGATGTGAGTGTGCGGGGTGTACCTTCGGTGTATGCTGGGATTACTTAGTACACATGGTGTCAGAAGTGTTACGTTGTGCGTACAAAGGCCAGTTGTCAACATCTGAAGCGAGGACATTGGCGAGCAAGCGAGGGTCAAGATTATGCCACGTCACTCTCGTTGTAATAGAATAATCCTGAATTCTAAATTCCATAACTTTTGCATATGAGCTTCGTTTTCGACGTACTTTGTATCCGCGCATAGGTAACGACGTACTCTACAACTTTTGTTTAGACTCTGTCAGCTAGCTTTGAATTTCTTTTTAAAGTTACATTTAAAAGGTCTGGATAGTGAAAGTCTTTTAAAAATGTATAACTTTGTCGTCTGACGTCTGTTCTTGTGTGTCTTTATATCGTTGAGTACTTATTAATGAGATATTTGGTTCTCGTTCAGATTGTGTTGTCTAGAAATTGGTCGATCTAAAATTTGTGTTCCGGGTTGCGCACTTCTATGCTAAATCTTAAAAAAATCATAACTTCCTCATATGAAGTCAGATTTGGAGGTTCTTTTTATGCACGCTCTCGATTTAACGTATACTATGTATTTCTATTAGATCTTTAAGTCTAAAAATTTCTTTCATCGAAAACTCACTTTTTATGATTCCCGATGTCGTGTCGGTTTTGCCGCAAAACTTCGAAATGACATAACTTCTTCATTATAAGTCGGATTTCAGCGTTCCTTATATCCCCAAAATCCTTGTTATGAATACTTCAACTTTATTCATAGATATTGGGTCTATCTATTATTTTATTTTTTATGCTTATTTTTATTATTATTTTATTACATCGTTAATAACAAGTATAATGCACATCAAATCACTTCCCTTCTCTTAGAACTGAACACAGCTTCATCCCACTGGTGTTGTAAGACCATTAAGCATCCTAGAACACACCACCCATGAGTTTATGGTCGTAAACTCATGGGGATATGGTCATTGGGCCGAAAACTGCCTTAGGAGTTTACTCTTGAAGAGCAAACTCCATGTCTAGGCCTTTCACCTCCTTAGATGCTACCCGAATCACTCCTAGCACTTGAAATAAAGTGTTTTAGCGTCTCGGAGTGTGCTATCTTAATTAATTAGTGGTTCGAAGTCTAATTAGATACAATTGTCTATCTCTTCATATTACATAAGAACCGCGCGCATTTTCCAGCCCCGAACTGACACATAACATCCTAACCGACACATTTCTCGACTGATGAGTTCAGACCCCTACACCTTTTTCCATGTTTTCAATTTTTCAGGGGGGGGGGGAATACAAGCAAAAGTACAAGGAATTCTTATACTCAAACTTATTATTTCATTTGAAATGTTATATATTCCGTATGCTTTTAACACTGGAAATCTTATTAACCAACCGTTTAACTTGTAGAGTTAGTTTTCAAACTGTTTGTGAAACTAGTTATAAAATGTTATATTTTATATTTCACAAATGAATTCCACATCATAATTGTTAAAAGAATTAACTTAGAACTTTGGAGACACGTCCTCTGAAACGCTCCACAGGGATACGCGAGTGGAGGACCATCTCTGTAACCAGAAACTAAAACAGGATTTTTTTGCATTATTACTTGTAAATTCGTTAATCTGAAAAATTGGAGACACGTCCTCTGAAACACTCCACAGAGACACGCGATTGGAGGACCGCCCCTGTAACCTGAATTTCCTAGACGGAGAGCGTGACTTGAGTGTATAGATCTATACGGGGCTGACTACCCCGCACCTTGCTGCTACCTACAGTGGGACTGATAGGTCTACGGGTGACAAGAGTCGTAAAATGATACTGGATTTCTTATTGCCATATCTAGTCTATTGTATTGTTATGGAACTCGCAATTTAGATAACGGAGATTTACTTGTTAGTAATAATGAAACTAATGAACTAATAACCTTTAGAATTAGTTTACTACCCACTTATTAGTTTTATATACGTGCTCAAACTAATGCTCTTTACAAGAATAACCAGGCTTTCAGAATACTTCATTAATCACTACAAGTATGGTAGATACTTGTACACTTCATTCAGAATCGATAACCAACTACAAACTTTTAAGGAAAATAAGGGTTTTTTCCTGGGATAACTGAACTGTTCATAACCAGATTGTGTAACAAACAGATAACTAACTTTTCTTCTAAGAAAATATGGGATTTTCTTGGATAACAACCTTTTTCAGAAAACCAAAGGAAAGTTGTTCTTTTACCTAAACAAACCACTTATGAACTCACCAGCTTTATGCTGTTTTTTCAAAACTTCTTGTATTCTCAGGTCCACATTAGACAGTTACCCCGCGATCTTTTGGAGAAGACGGAGCATTTTAGCAGTCTCGTCTTCACTTTTGTTCATTTTGGATGTATATATCTATAATCATGTATAACTTTACTTTCAAACAAATGTAAACTTATTTATGTAATGTAATGGTTGTGTTTACTATGCTTACTATGTACATTGGTTGTGATACTTAACATGACGTCACCTCCACCCCGGAACGTTTCCGCCTTAGGTTTCGGGGTGTGACAGATTGGTATCAGAGCCCTTATTTATAGTGAACTAAGTATACCGAACCTTACATGGTATATAAATGTAAACACTAAGGGGTCGAAAAATATTTTGGTATATGACATAGCCCAAAAGGAAAATGTACGTTTGAATCTTTTAATCGAAAAGTTTATTAATGAAAGTAAGGACATTGAAAATATTGTAAACAATGGGACTACGGATAACACATAAAATTGGGGATGGTCCAATGGGTTTTAAACCACAAAGGATTCATCACCTCAATTCAACCAAGGTCGTCCATATATCCCTCCGGATCGAGAGTTTCAGTTCCCTGTCAATGACAAAACATTCCCCGAAGACATTAGATGTCACTTCGGTAGGCTTCATGAACTGGTTAACAAATCGTCCTAATTCTCAGTCATTCTCAGATTTTGATGAAGAAATTATTTTAGAAGAACCAGACTTACCTTCTGTAAAATGTCCCAACAATAATTCCTTCTTGACTTATTATGTGGTAGTCCAGTCATCCTTACCGTAGAGCGCAGTCAAATGTACATTCAACATTCAGCCCATTCATTATGAATTACCAATTGAAAATTTTGAATATGGACAATGTTCACAAAACCCTAAACTCTCTAGTTTAGATGATTTCAACCCTCGTTTTTCAAAAGAGTCAAAAACTCTCAAGAAACCGCAGTTGAACATTTCTGACTGCGGTACTCCAAAAACTCACGCAAAGTTGGCTTTTAAGGTGCATCTCAAATCTAAAAAAAAGTGGGATGATAAACACAAAAATAATTTAAAACATCCCAAAGTTTCAAAACAAAAGAATTTAGAAAAACCCCTCAATGACAAAAATCTTTCTAAAATTACTGCAATCAAAGCTTTAGACAAAAAGGAGTGTACAGTTACAAAAAAATTTCCAATCTCTCCTGCAAAGTCTCAAAAGAAAGTCACATATTTTTAAAGGAATAGTTTTCAAATTTATTCTATAAAGGATCCAAAATGGAAAGGTATTTTTCCAACTCTTATTTCTGAAAAGTCATCTCAGTCACCCTATAAGACAAAACATTAGAGAAATTCACGTATAAACCCTTTTTCATGTCCCAAGGTTTCTACAGCGAAAAGACATTCTTGGACTGAACAAAAGAATCAGAATACACCCTCCGGACCAATGTGCAAACCTGGTGTCTAGATAAAACCTCTTTCTTATGGACTCTTTCTTTTGAAAACATCGTGTCCAACTCAACCTTGTAACATTCCCAAAGTTTCCAAGTACCCAGGACTAGGTCTAAACTCAAACACGAACCCTGTCCCTATAACCCATGTGCATGCATCAAGTCAGAAAAATCTCAGTTTGTCCCCGGGCTCCAAATTCATTTGGGTGCCAGAACTAACCTATTAATTTTGTAGGCAATGTGAAAAGAGGAATAAGAAGAGGAGTGGTTAATTTATAGTGCATGCTCCTTGAACATGACCGGAAGGTTAGAGTACCTTTGCGATTTCAGGCTTATATATAATGGTGGACATGTCACATTCAGTAACAATGTAAATTGAATCATCCGAGGTTATGGTGTTCTGACTACGGGGAACTTCTCAATTCAAAGGGTTGCTTATGTTGAAGGTCTCAAGCATAATTTGATCAGTGTGGGTCAATTTTGCAAAGATGGTCATAGAGTTGAGTTTGATAGTGAGTATTGCCACATCTTAATGAGTGATAGAAGCACCTTCTTGATTAAGTCTAAATCCAAAGGTAAAAGCTATCCTTTGGATGTCTCATTGATCATTGGGAAACCGGAGTTGTGTTTTTTATCCAAAGCTATATCCGAAGTAAGTTGGCTGTGGCACCACAAGCTAGCTCATCTCAACTTCCGGTATATCAACAACTTAGTCACCGAAGAACTTGTCTGTGGACTTCCTATTATGAAATACAATAATGATTCTCTCTGCCAAGCGTGTGAGTGTGGAATGAAAACTAAGGGAAGCCATCCACTGATTATTGATTCTTCAATTAATGAGCCATTGGAGTTACTTCATATTGATCTATACGGTCCATCTATCGTAGCCAGTCTTCATCGTAAAAAATACATAATGGTTATAGTTGATGACTATACTCGTTTCACTTGGGTCTTCTTCTTGAGCCTCAAATCAGATACACCGCATGTATTGATTAACTTCATCAAAGAAATCAAACTCCAAATCAAGCTACCAGTAAGAAGAATAATATGTGACAATGGAACCGAATTCACTAATCATCTCTTGAATAGTTTCTTGGTTTCCAAAGGCATTAGTCACAACTTTTGAGCTCCCTACACACCACAACAAAATGGAGTTGTAGAGCGATGGAATCGTATATTGGTTGAAGCAGCTAGATCAATGTTAAATTTTGACAATCTTCCTCTATGCTTTTGTGAAGAAGTAGTAGCAACTGCATGATTTGTTCAAAATCGAAGCATCATTTGCAAGCGTCTAAACAAAACTTCGTATGAGGGCTTGAACAACCGAAAACCAAATGTCAAATTCTTTCACATTTTTGGTTGCAGATGTTTTGTGATCAAAACAAAGATCATCTTAACAAATTGCTCCCAAGTCTGATGAAGGCATTTTTCTAGGCTACTAAACCAATAAAGTGGCCTATCGAGTTCCATCAGACGCACAAGTCGAAAGCTTCGACTTTAAATTTCATGACTATTATGTACACATAATTTCTCCTTCAACTGAAACTAAATTCATCCTGGAGAGTGATATCTTAGAATCCTTGGGTCCTCTAAACATTGTTGAGTTATCTATGATAATATTTTTGACCCTTTAGAAACAACACATCTTTCTTAAATCCTTTTTCTCCGGTAAGTGAACAATAGGATTCTAAAGTATCTTGTCCATCTCTATCTGAAGAATTGTCACTTAACATTTCCACCTCGCCGATTGAGGGGGAAAGTTTAACTCCGATTCAAAAGACAACCATCGAGGTTCCAATACTAGAAGATGCAGCTCGGGTACTGTCTCATAGAGTCCCAATATAACCGAATGCTCCTTCAGACTCTAATGATGAAGAAATTGAGAATATTGACACAAGATCAGACCCAAGGGTTATCACCCATTCATCTCTCCAGGGGGAACCATCCTTATTCTACGAAGAACTCCCATCCCCAGTTCCGGGGGAACCTCCTTTCATAGCTACAGTTGAAGCTCATATAGTCCAAAATACTTTTCTAAGCTGCTTTCAAGTCGAGGGGGAACTACCTTCTCCAACAGCAGAATGCTCTGATATTGAAGATATTTCTTCTACCACAGCCGCTGATCACCAACAATCTCGCCTTCACATTTAGACAAAGGATCACGCACCGGGTCAAATCATTGGTAACCCATCCGCAGGCGTACAAACTCAATCTTCTAGTGATCTAAAGAACCATTGTCACTACGCAGCCTTCATGTGCCCAGTCGTGCCTTGAAACATAAAAGAAGCACTCATGGAGCCCAACTAGATCACCGCAATGCAAGAAGAACTAGCTAAGTTTCAATGAAACAAGGTATGGAAGCTGGTACCAAAGTTGAAATGCCACACAATCATCGGTACTAGATGGGTTTACAAGAACATGCTTGACAAATCCGGTATGGTGGTAAGAAACAAAGCAAGACTTGTTGCTAAGGGGTACAATCAACTGGAAGGCGTGGACTATGATGAATCATATACTCCTGTAGGATGAATAGAAGACATACGCATCTTCTTTGCGTATATGCCACATAAGAACATCAAGGATCACCAAATGGATGTGAAAAGTTCCTTTCTCAATGGTGAATTGAAGGAGTAGGTGTACTTGAAACAACCTCAGTGATTTGAATGTCAAGAACTTCCAAACCATTGTTACAAGCTTGAAAAGGCGGTCTATGGTCTCAAACAAGCTCAAAGGGCATGGTATGAGACTCTTTCAGAGTTTCTCGTCATGTCTGGATAAAAAAGATGTGTAATTGATCCCAATTTATTTAGGAGGGCAAAGGAAAACCACTTAATGTTCATCCAAATATATGTGGATGATATCATATTTATTTCAACTAACAAGAACATGGTGGATGACTTCGCAAAGCTCATAACAAACAAATTTCAAATGAGCATGAACAGAGAGATCAATTTATTTCTAGGTCTTCAAGTAAAGCAAGTCCCTCAACGGGTTTTCATCCATCAAGAAAATACACCTCGGAGCTACTACATAAATACTCAATGGACAATTTTCCTCAGCCACACTTCCAATGGCCTTTGGATATAAGATCTCTGCTGATCCTACTAGAGAGTCAGTTGATCAAAAAATTTATCGAGGAATGATTTGGTCTTTGATGTACTTACTGCAAGCAGACCAGACATTATCTTCGCCACAGGCTTATGTGCTCGATACCAGGCTGACCCTAAAGTATCACATTTTACCACAGTCAAGCAAATCCTTAGATACCTTAAGGGAAGCAAAGCCCTAGACCTCTAGCATCCATCAAGAAATGACTTCATCCTACAAGCCTTCATCGTTGCAGATCCTTCCGGTTGTAGATTAGATCAAAATAGTACTTTTGATGGTTGCCAATTTCTAGGAGGAAGATTAGTGAGTTGGTCCTCAAGGAAGGAAAATTGTGTCTCGTTATCTACCGTAGAGGCAAAATATGTGGCTGCAGCCAGTTGTTGTTCTCAGGTTCTTTAGATGAAGACTCAACTAATGGACTATGGATATGGAATGTTGCGGGTACCAATTTATTGTGACATAGAGAGTGCCATTGCAATTCCTCACAATCCAATCCAACACTCAAAGACGAAGCACATTGAATTGCAGTACCACTTTATCAAAGACCACATACTTAAAGGTAACATGAAACTAATTTTTGTTCCCACACACGAGGAAATAGCTTATGTTTTCACTAAAGCACTTGATGCCACTAATTAAACTGAATAGCTTTCTAGAATTGTTAGGAATGATGAATCCTAACCCGTAATTTCTTTTGAATTGATAGCTACCGCAGTCCTATGAAAGAACTTGTTTCCTTTCTTTTCAAAATTCTTGAAGCATTCTCCACACTGTGGTTCTAGAACAAAATATTCATCATATGTGTACCGCAATCACATGTGATCTATATATTCTTTGAGTCCTTAATACTTTCTATTTCTAACTATTTGATCAAGCATTTCCTCAGCTCAAGCTATCGAATGCATATCATTTCTCAACTGTAGTCATCATCATTCACCGCAGTAACATTAAACAATCTGATAACTAGATAACTCTTTCTAATAAACATTGTGTGCTATTTAACTATTCTCATTAAAAAAATTCCTCCTAAAAGAAAAACATTCATTTTGTAGCATGCAACATTTCAGTTGCTTTCAAAATCACTTTTCTGTGTCAAGCCTATTTTGGTGTGACAACCCAAGTTGTTTCGTTACATTTTCCCCGTTACCGATAACGGAATATTCCAGTTTATAAAAGTTTCGTTAATTAGAGGTCGTCAATTTAATAAACATTCCATTTGTTTACATCTTTATGTCGTTAAGTCGTGATAAGAGAAATAAAAACTCGTAATACACATTTCCATTTAATTGGAAAAGTTAGTTTTTATTATTACGACCACTAAATCGGGTGCGACCACAAGCCCCGTTTAACGACAGTATTGGGTAGAATTCTACTGAGCTGCAACTCCCACCCATATATAAGGGGGAGTAAACTCCATTTGAGCTCTTTCCACCCTCTCTTTCTATACTCTCTCTCTAGACTCGTTTTCGCCCCGAATCCGCAACCAAGCGCTTCCAAATCGTAAGTCCGCTTACCCTAGCTTATTCTAAACATATTGATTTGTGTTCATAGCTAAAAATTCGGACTTAGAAGCTGTTAGAGTGGAGTTTATGACCTAAGCTACTCCTTAGGCCGTAAACCCCAAAATAAAGGCCAAAATGACCCCAAAAAGTCCCTAAAAGCTTGGAATTAAATAGAGGAATTTGCCTAGGAGTGTTTAAACATTAAATCACTTGATTTTAAGGGGTAAAAGAGAGTTTATGGCCCAAGCACATGCTTAGGCCGTAAACCCCTCTTAAACAAGTCAAAAAGCCCCAAAAACACTCCCAAACCACCCTAGGGCTTCATACATAAATTAGGGGCTTATCCTTTTGGGTTTAGAACATTTAAACACAAGAAATGGAGGGATGAAAAGGAGTTTACGGCCCAGACATGTGTCAAGGCCGTAAACTCCCCAAAACATGCCCAAATGTTGGTTTTTACCCCCCAAATGGCCTTAGACTATTTTTATAAAATGCTAGGAATGATTTAAGGGCTTAAAACTTCATTAAATCCATGATATGAGAGTTTACACCTGTAAACTCCCTTAGGAGTTGTCCCTAGGCCGTAAACTCCAATAAGATGCCCTTAGAAGCCTTAAACCCACTCATGCCTTTTTGGAATTGTACTTAGAAAAATCCCACTAACAAGATTAAGCTTTGAAACACACTAGATCCCCTCACCATGAGTTTACGGCCGTAAACTCATGGTGAGTAGTCCCTGGGCCGTAAACATGATATTGAGAGTTTACTCTCGGAGAGTAAACTCCATTCCTAAGCCATACACACCCTTAAATGTTACCCGGGACACCCAGACACTTATCCAAAGTGTTTTCTGCTCCTTTGAGTGCGTATATGTGTTTAATTAGTATTTAATATACTAATTGTATGTGAACATATGTTATCATATGTTAAATAGGTCATTGAGTGTGTTCGAGTCCCTACGTGACACCGAACGCCCAAACGGCACCTTCGTTGGACCTACTTACGCCAGGTGATTTCATACCCCTGAATGAACCTTTTAAATGTTTTTATACGTTTTATAGGGGGGGAATACAAGTTAAACATGCATGTTATCATATCAATCACATGTGATTGATAACCCGCATGCATAAGATTTTACGACACTGTACATTGTTTTACCGAGTAGGACACCATAATGGTTTTCTAAAAGGTTTTCATTTGTTTCAAAACTCTTACTTACACTGTTTTATCTAAATTCATTTTAAACTGGTTTATAAAGGTTCCAAAGATTTTAAAGGCTTTCAAACTTATTTTACCAAGAACACCAAATGCGATTTTCCTAAATATAAAGGTTTCCAAGGTTTTCATCAAAGTTCCTTTCACGATGTATACTTTTACTTGTTTGTTACTGCTGCTTCACTTTTACTTATTTAAAACTCCTACTTGATAACGCAATTCTTTCGTGATACACTTATACCTGATGGACGCTTATACTTATTCAAACTCTTACATAGTGATACGATTCTACTTCACTTATACTTGATATCGCCTCTACTTCACTTATACTTGATACGCTCTTACTTCACTTATTGTCGTCTCTACTTCGTGATACGCTTATACTTGTTGGACACTCCTACTTCACTTGTGACCGCTCCTACATCACTTGTTAGACACTCCTACTTCACAATAATCACTTCTACTTGATACACACTCAGTCGTAGTTAGATGTATGTCTGTGCTTATATAGGTACATATAAGTAATGATTGAAAGACTTAGGAAGGCTCGTCCGCCCTATCTCCTTTTCTTCGTTGAGATGTGGTCTGGTGGGATCGGATGGCCGTCCGAAGGTCGTTTGATTCATTAGTTATATATTATGTATATGAGTATAGGCATACAGGAATGCTCTAGTCAGTTCAGTTAAGAGTCTCTACCTCTAGTTCAGCACTTACATTAGAAACCCACTATTTGGAAGTCTCTACCCACTATTTGGGATGAATCTTCAGGACACGGCCTTCTCCGTCATCTAGTTGGTAACCAGAATCTCCTGTAGGGAGAGTGGACATTGTGTGTATAGATCTATACGGGATTGACAACCCCGCACCCAGAATGCTAGCTACAGTCCCGGCCTACCAAGCCAACAGGTGACAAATGTCACATTTTATAGAAGCTTGTAGGGCATCTGGAACTCTAGTCAGTATGGTTATGAGTATCCCGGGTTACCTTATAATTCATGGCCTTAAGGTAACGGTATTTCGCCAGCAATTTACACTGTATGCTGGTACTTCATTTTCAGAGTCACACTGTTTTGACCTTACAAGACGTATCTTTCATTTGATACTGTTTAGGGTCTATCTCCTCTGTTTTGAACTTACAAGACGTATCTCTCATTTGATGTTGTCTGGGGTCTGTATCCACTGGATTCGCTGTATTCACTGTATTCACAGTATCCACTGTATTCACTGTATTCACTGTTTTAGACCTTGTTAGACGTATCTTTCATTTGGTATTGTATGCGGTCTGTATTCACTGTTTTGGACCTTACCAGCTGTACCTTTCATTTGGTACCTTCTGGGTTCTGTGTCTCTATTTGTTAGACTGAACCAGGCGTGCCGTTCGTTCGATACTCTCCTGGAGTCTATGATTCCTTTTCCTTAGTCAACAGTCCTCACTATTGAGGCATATGTTATTTCCCTGTTGTCTCTTGCTTCTTTAATAATCTAATTCAGTATTTTGATAATGATAACAATTAAGGGAAACTACTTTTTACCACATAACACTGACCAGTCTTGGTAGAGGTCTACTTTAATTAAAGAAAATATATGATTTTCTGGAAGGAACTCTAATGAACTGTAAACACTTAAACTACTACTTTATAAAGTTATTTGACTAAATGACACTAAATGCTTATGAACTCACCAGCATTTGCAAAAATGCTGATACTCGCTTTTCAAATAACTTGTATTCTCAGGTCAGCAATTAGACAGGTACATCCCAGGAGCTGTTGATGAAGATAGCTTAGTACCACGCTGTATTTATTCTATTACTTGTATTACTTTGATGTATTGTAAAGTAACCATGTAAAAGTATCACTATTAATGTAATCTTTTGTTGTACTTTGATTACTATAATGCATGTGTTGTGATACTTGACATGACGTCATCCACCCCAGAACGTTTCCGCCGTTCTAGTTTTGGGGTGTGACATTTGGGCAATAAAACAAATATATCATTTTTCCATAAAAGAAATATTTTGAGAAAATCTTCTTGTTTCTTTGCGTCACGTCTTATAGCCCCCAACCTGATCATTCCGTTTCAACTTCTCCGTTTTTCACAACAGATAAAACCCAGTCACCACACATTCTACATCGTGTGATCATGGGCCTGACAAACCATTTAATGCCCAGATTTCCAAGCATTTCATTTTATATTAAGTTTTTCTTTTTCTATGGCTGATAATGGCTTAAACCCAAACGACATTTACCATTCACTGTTGTAAAAATTGATTTCAATAATCTTTGAAATCCAGAGGTATAACCCCCCCCCCCCCCCTTTCCACCCAAAAAAGCTTTATGCTTTCTGAATCCCTAATCGACGAAAAATCTTCATCTTATTCCCTCTTGCACAAAATTCTTTTCCTGCAAGTTAATCAAAACTCTTTTAACAATGGTGAAATTCGGTGTTTCCAAGAAGCAATCAAAGGCCTCAAGACCAACGAAACCCACTAGTTCAGACTTGAAGATCAAGGGTCAATCCCGAGCCATTCCTTCAAGCAACTTTACAGCTATTTTTGAAGATCAACCTCACTACAATGATGTAATCAGTCTGATGATCCAGTTCCTTCCCTCTCATCCACTGTTTGGTGTATTTGATGTTTTCACCGATGTTGTTCCACTCCCAACTCGATTCAAGTGTGGGTTTTCAGCCTATCGTCCCCTCCACAACGTTCAGGAAGTGCATCCAATACCAAGGTCTTCTCTCCAAGCACACAAGACATCATCACCACTTTGTACCAAATCGGGAACCAGAAGAAGCTAAAGGGGATCGAAGAATTCAAGAAAAACCAGTTATCGGCGGCGTGGCAGTTTGTCTGCCATTTTTTGATCAAAAGTTTCACCGGCAGAACCAGCGGCACAGAAAACATGGGGATCAAGCTGCTTGAGATTTTGTGGAGCATCTTCACTGGAAATGCATTCAATTTTGGTCAAATCTTGTGGGATGACTTCCTACAGTACATCCCGATGGAGGCTCCTCGACTAGATGCTACCGAGGTTACTTTTGCTCATTTTTGGTATGTCTCAGATCTTCACAAGGAGGTGAAACTAGATATGAGTGATGATTCCACACTCTTTAGCAGCAGCGACTTGAAAAGGTACACCCTTGCAAAACATCAATCTCTTTTTGGACCTCTTAGGAGACTACCTGGACACATCCTTGAGTTTATTGGACTCAATTCTTGTGATGTCACCGACCATATTGAGGCTACGGATGGTATTGACCCATACGATTCCTCGCCACCTGATCCCGGTCAGGCTGTAGTAGTTCTTACCAAATCCCAAGGTTCTTCTAGTATCGCAGTTCCTACATCAACCTCAGTCCCTCATACTGAAGATCTATGTAGTCAACCAAAACCCAAGCGCCGTGAGCAAATTGTTTTTTTCAAAGAAGGCTCCCCGCAACATAGTCATGAAGAGTGAAAATCCATCCAAGAAAAGCAAACACAGGGTTGTTGAATCCTCTGTCAAAACTCCTCCTTCTCCCTATAAAGCACATGACGAACCAGTTAATGTTGATGAATCCTCTAGTGATGAATTTGGTGATCTCTTCTATGCATGAAGCTCAAGCTTATCCCCACCCATAGCCAACTGATTGACCTGAATCATACCGCAGTCTCTGAAAAGACTCTGGTAGTCCTTGGAGCCCCCGTAGGCTTATTTGCTTCTACCCTTTCTAGTTACTCAGATGCAGCTAGTGCATCTGTTTCAGTTGAACGTGGAGACACAACCCCAGTTGGATCCAAAGAGGATCCTATTGGTTCATCACACTCTAAGGTCTCCAGGGCAACACATTTGCATGTATTTTAGCCTGAGGAGTTGGGCTCCATCCTCCTTTCTATTACACAAACACTACAAAAACTAAACCAACTGTAGGGCAGTTCTTCTACCCATGCCAGAACCGAACCGAGGCCACCTGTCACACCCCCAAACCGGAAGGGCGAAAACGTTCGGGGGCGGATGACTTCATGTGGTAGCATAACAAATGAATACATAGTAAAGAAAGCAATACAACCATCATATATATAATTGAAAGGTTACATTGTTAAAAGTACATGTTCAAAACCAATTACAATATGATGCTAAAATATGAATTTAAACTGACGACGCAACGCCCCTTCTTCAAGAACTGTTTTGATACCTGTAATTACTAAATCCCTGGGACATAAAAGTAGTTTTGAAAGAGTAGATCAACATTTAAGCTGGTGAGTTTCATAAGTATTAAATGACAATGTTTGTATGAAAATGAAATGTTTTCTTTTTGTTTGTTTGTTTCTAGAAAATCTCATATTTTCTACTAACATAAATGTAGCCTTCTAGCAAGACAAATGTTTGTTTCTAGAAAAAGTATGTACGTGTGAAATAACCAATGTTTGAAAACCTCGTAAATCAATGTATTTTTAATACCCCATGTGAGTTTTATAACCATACTATTGACTCTGAATGCCTATACACAACGTTCTTCAGGCTTTGGAATGTTATGACGTTTGTCACCCCAAATGGTGGACTGTAGATAACAGTCAAGGCGCTGGTTGTCAAGCCCGTATAGATCTATACACAAACACCATGCTCCCTTTCCAAGGGATTCTGGTATATAATACAGGACTTGAAATGTGTACTCGAACGTACGTGAAGTTAATGTCTCACAAATCTTAGTATGAAAACAGATTTACGTGTTAAAATGTTCGTTTGTTCTTGTATATGAAAGTGACTTCTTGAAAATTGTGTTTCTAGTATGTAAAAGTTAGCAAAATTCTCGTAAAACTATACCTATTATAGCTTTCTTAAAAGTGTGTCTCATTTGTTAAGAAGTCCCTAGAAAATGAATCACTTGATGTGAAAGTATAGATTTTTATAATGTCTAAGATAGACACGTATACATATAATCTAAGCAAAATGTTTAGTTTTATACATGCATTACAATAATTTATATTTCAAAAGATAGAATGCTATTGTAATATATTTTATATACGAGAGTTCCCTATAAACTTTATAAATCACATATGATTCTATTTAATAAAAGTGTATAATAAAACTTTATATATAACACCCGATAATAATCGTGTGTTTTACTTGTATTCCCCCCCCCCCCTTCAAAGCATATAAAAACATTTAGAATATTCAAAATGGGTAAATTAAGGGGTATGAACTCACTTCAAAGTTTGAAGAAAGCGAGATGGAAACCGGGCAGAATTCCGTCTCGGGAAAACGGATTTCCTCGGGATTCTCTGGAATCTCGGGAGTAAAAACGATCTTCGGGACTTGAGCAAAATGACCAGGGCTTCGGGTTAGCACGGGCACGGAAAACGAGGCAAGAACGCAAAGGAAATGAGAGAAATGGAGCCCTTTCTTCGGAACCCTCGCATCCCTTTTATAGGGGCTGCGAACCGCCTCGGTACGTGGGGCGTACGAGGGTACGCAGGGCGTACGCGTACGTCACGCATGACCGAATCCTCGACTTCCACGGACTTCGGATGGGACAGGGGCTAGCTTCGCATAGGCCGAGACGTGGACGATCCGAGGCCTAGGCCTTGAGTACGCGGGGCGTACGAGCTTACGCGGGGCGTAACTCAGCCCTATCTGAAGACTCCCTTCGGATAATACCAAAGATTTATAATTAAATTTATATTTAATTTAATTAATAAACTTCTAAAATTCATATCTTCTTCATACGAATTCCGTTTTCGATGGTCTTTATATTCACGCGTAGGTGAGACTACGCTCTACAACTTTCGTTTAGACTCCGTCGGCAAATTTTGAAATTATTTTTATTATTTATTTTTAAAATGTCGTGTTTAAGGAATTTCTTTAAAAATTCATAACTTCTTTATCTGACATGGATTTTTTCCAGACTTTTTACCGCTGAATTACCATTGTCGAGACCTTCGATTCTCGTTTAGGTCATTCCGGCCAAAAGTCGCTCGATCTTCGATTTGAGTTTTTAGTTGTCTGCTGCTAAGCCGACCATGGAAAAATCATAAGTTCAATATACGAAGTCGGATTTGGGCGTTCATTTTACGTACGATCACGGTTTAATGACATCTAACATAGTAGGTAATTAAATAGAAACTTTTTGGACATTTTATTTTCCAAGTTAATTTCATTATCACAAAAGTGGTTACAATAATTGAATTTTTAGGTCATTACATAGAGTTGAAATATCGGGTTGTCACACCACCCTTGACTACATGGCAAGGAGATCAAGGAAGTTTGGGAAATCTTACTCAGCTATCATTACACTAAAGCAGTTTAGGCGTGGTGAGCATAGATGTGCCAGGATCCACGAACCCAGGGGACACCCCGGTGGGAAAGCAAGGCTCAACAGACAAAGCAACAACATCAACAAGTACAAGAAACTCATACCGTAGCCAAATATTGGGCAGATGCATTCAAAAACACTAAGACTGCTCATGATCTTTTAAAGACTCAAGAATGGATGTCCAGAATGGAAGCTACGGTGCAGCAAGCTGAGACTCTTCAAGGTGGTGCAGGTCCATCTCAGCCTCCACCAAATGTTGAGCAAAATGACTCAAACACTGATGGCACTGCAATAGAGATCAGTTCAAGTCTGATGTTTATACTTGATGATCTGGATGTTGATGAAATTGATCAACTTGCTCATTCAGATGATTTTGAGATAATTTTCGATGAAGAAGAAGTATCTTGTGGCTCCAAACATTCCACCTCAAAGCCAAAGGAAAAGAAGAAAAAGAAGAAGTGGGCAGTGTCTCGAAAAGCATTTTTCTCCTTACAATCTAAATTGCAACAATCAGAAATTATTGGACCGCAGTCTCTAGCAGAACGAGTAAAAAGATTAGAAGCCCGAGAACGCATGGCTATAGAGAGTTGCTAAAGGTAGAAATGGGTATTCGAGCCCTTGACAACACTCGTACTGCAGATCACAAACAGTTCCTTTCCACTGTTGAAACCCTCATTCAAGAAGTAACTACAATCAATGATGAAATCAAATCTACTCTTGAGCATCAAGCTGCTCATTATCAGAACCTTGTACAAGAAACACACAATGCATATGAATCTTCTCTAGCATTTCTTCAAACAACCATCAGTGGCCTAAGACGTTCTCTCATAGCAAACTCCAGTGTTGACGAGATTTTGCAGTTAGCCAAAGAGATCTACAATCTGCTTTTCAATACCGAAGCTCCTTCCAATGCTCAAATCTCATACCTGATCAAGTCTCAATTTAACCAAAACTTTTCGAAGATTGATGGCCTCAGATAGTGGTTTGAGGAGCAAGAATTGTTTCTTCCTCAAAAGGGGGAAGTGAACACTCTAATCCTTACCAACATCAATCTACCGCACCAATTCCACTTCCAAATTTTGGTCCATCCCTTCTTGGTCCATCTTATCAAAGGATTGAAAGTCAGCAACTATAACCGCAACAAACATGTCACACCCCAAAACCGATAACGGCGGAATACGTTTCGGGGTGGAGGACGTCATGTACAGTATCATCACAATTGCATAATAGTAAAAACAAGAAACATACAACCATTGCATTACATAGTGAGTTTAATTACAAGTGTGTTTTGTAATGTTTAACAATCACCAAAAGTATTACAAAAATAAGAGATGGATCTTGTATGCTCCACCTTCTCCAAAATGTCGCGCCTGTACCTATCTATCTTTGACCTGAGGATACAAGTTGTTTTGAAAACGAGTATCAGCATAAAGCTGGTGAGTTCATAAGAATTTAGTGTGAGTTTTTGTATAAAAAGCATTAGAACCGATAGTATGAAAAGCTGTAATTTACATTCATAAGTAGTAGAAAAACCTAGAAAATCCTATATTTTCCAAAAATACTTTGTAAGTGAAAACCTTTAAGAAACATGAAATTTTCATCATTGAAGAAAACATTCATTGTAACAGTATAATAGTGGGTTTTCAATAAGTAATGCAATATGGTAGGTTATGCCTGAAGTCGATAATAGTGGTGCAGACTTTCTTTAGTATTAAATACTTGTTTACTTCGGGATATTAACTTTAACTTTTTGTCTAGTATTTTAGTGTGGTTATAGTATATTTCTTGTATGTTACTGGTAGTGTGAGTAATAGAGGACCCCATGACCTTCCCGGTCATGCACAGTGTAGTGAAGTAGTGGCATCCCTGGGCCTGTACGGCTCGAACTGAAGTTAACAGTCGGGATGTAATAGCGTCTGCCCCGTATAGATCTATACATATAGCGTCGTCTTCTTGGCAGAAGACTCTGGGCGTAGTGCGTAGCGAATAGAGTATCTCATAGTGGGTTAGTATGTTATCTCTTGATTAGTGCTTTCTCTTGTATTATAGCGTAGTAGTCTTTTGTATACTCGTAGTATGTTCTCGTATTAGTATATAGTATCATTATAGAGTGTATTATAGTGTGTAGAGTAGTAGCTATAGCGAGTAATAGTGGCCTTAACTATACCTACTATAGTTAACTTAGTGCATATGATTCTTGTCAATTTAGTGGTTTAAACATTGAATGAAATGAAAATACACGTATCCAACACTAATATATATGATATATAACTAAGAAATCAACGACAGTCGGACGGATAACAACTACCCTAAGCCCACAATCAAACAAGAACATGAAATAAGGCGGGCTATCGGTCCTAAGTCCTTCAAGCCTTAATTATATAAATATATTGGTGTGGTTACATTTTATCAGGAATTTATTTAATAAAAATCTTGTCAAAAGGGAATATTTAGAAAATTTATCTTTTATCCGAAATGGTTTTGAAAAACGAAAATCCTTTTATAAAGCATAGTGGTAAATCACATGTGATTTGAACTACAGATAGTGAATCACATGTGATTAATTTCCGTAACATGAATAAATGACTTGTATGAATTTCCATGAACATGTATAATTGACTTGTATCCCCCCCCCTAAAACATATAAAACATTTGAAAGGTTCAATAAAGGGGTATGAACTCACCTGAAATCACGTAAATCGGGTGAATCGGGTAAATTGGGTAAAAGTGTCGACTGAGCGTTTTGTACCAAGTAACGACTTGTGCACCTTTTAGGCCCCTAATGTCATATGAAATATGTATTTTACAATAAATTAATCATTTTATGCTTTTCCTTAAATTATTTGGGCATTCTAGCATTGATTCGGGGTTTTAGGGCCTAGAAAGGGTTCCCGGGAGTGGTACAAGGCCAAGAGGGGTTTGCGGGGGAGTCCCTGAGTTCACTCCCTTGGTGTTTACGGCCCAAAGGCCACTCCTTGGGAGTTTACGGCCTTAAGCCCCCTAGGCTTGGCCGTAAACTCATGTGCTCCTCCATAATTGCAAGTTAAGGCCTTATTTCACTTCCCTAATTTACTAGCAAGTGTCTTGGACTAATTTGGAGGGTTAAAACCCTCATTTTGTGACATTTTGGGGAGTTTACGGTCCAAAATTGTGCTTGGGCCGTAAACTCCATTTAGTCCCTCAAAATGGATGTTTAAATGGTCCAAATCACTTCCTTAAGTCTTAGTTAAATACTAGAAGGCCTTCGGTGGAGTTTTGGGACATTTTGGCATAGTAATTGGGGAGTTTATGGCCCAAGTATAGCCTTGGCCGTAAACTCTTCTTTTGGCTTCAAAATGTGATGCTTAATGGCCTTAAACATTTCCTAGTGTCATACCTAAATTCCTACATGCCCTAGATGAGTTTTTGGGGCTTTTATCAAGGGTTTTTGGGTGTTTACGGCCTAAGCATAAGCTTGGTCCGTAAACTCGTTTTTAGGCTTCAAAATGTTAAGTTTTCATGTCCAAACTCACCTAGGTAAATACCTTAATTAGAACACAAGCTTAAGGGAAGGAAAAATGGGGTTTTTGGCAAAGTTTTAGGTTTTTACGGCCTAAGGGGCTTCCTAGGTCGTAAACTCCCTTTAATCTACTAAATCCTTTGATTTTTGGCCTCTAAATGTTATGAAGTATGTTTAGAATAAGATAGGGAATAAATCCTTACGTTTGGAAGCCAGAATTCGCGGTTTTGGAGTCGGGTTCGGGTCTAGAAAGTGAAAATAGTGAGAGAGAGTGAATGAGTGGTAAAAGAGTGTTCAAATGATGTTCACTCTCATTTCATATGCCTCAGGTATTGCACCCGATACACGGCTACCCGATGTTAAAGTTTAACGGGGTTGAAACTTTTTACCCGGGTGAAGTGGTTGAAAAGTAATATAACTCTATTTAGTTAAACGGGGTTAACACTTACAAGTTATAATTACTTATGATAATGTCAGGACATATAACTAACTAGATATTTGTTTATTGGCAACTCCAAACTTTACGGAAAATAATATATAACGACGAATTCCGTTAGTGAAGACAGGATTTTGTAATGGCAATAATTTGGGGTTGTCACAAAACACCGCAACCATCTCCCAAGCCAACAACCCCAATGCAATCTCATCATTATCCTCCACCACAAAAAACTCCCCAGAACAAGTAAAAAATCAATCCCCTCCTCATCAAGAAACTTCTCCACAGTTCAAAAGTCTGGAACCACTTAAGTCCTCTGAACACTCAATAGACTCTCCCGCAAGTCGCTAAAGGAAGAAAGATTGGAAGGTATTTAGAGAGAACATGGGTTCAACACACCATGGATTAAACACTGATCAGTTCTTGGGTTAATCCCACACAAAGATTTCTTGACGAAGATTATAGTCCAGATCTGACCTATGCTAAACCACCTTCAGATGGATACTGGAATATCCCAATCTCTCCCAATGCAAAATTCTTCACTGTATTTGAACCCTTTGACCGTAGTCTTCCTGCTGACTAAAGAATGCTTCTTAAATTTGAACGACTGAGCCGGTTTTACGCCAAGCATGGATTAGAGTTTGAAAGCATCTGGTCTAATGATAGACCTCCCGCAGTTAAAAATTTCAAGCTAAGTAAATTCATGAAGACTGACCTCCTTCAGAACACACTTGACTGCAAGGGTGTTTCAAATCAAGTCTGAGAAACATCAGAAGATGAAAATCGCATATGAAAAAGCCTGTGAATATTTGAAGTCAGTAGCTTGTGATTTTGCCAAGATTGATGCATACATTTATCTAGTTCTCGCACAAAAATTCAACCTCCCAACTCTTGAACATGCACTTTTGTTCAACGAAGGATATCAAGATAGATCCATAGGAGCAACCAACTTCGCTGAACATGGAGTTGTGTACAAAAAAGCCAACAACGATGTCAAATACTTCATCCCCATCACTGCTATGAACCGACTAACCCGCAGAAAAGTTGAAGTCACCTTGGATTCGATGCAAAGAACCAAGCATACAATGGATGAAGTGAAGTTCAAGATCACAAGGAGGATCACCTGATTAGGAGAAGTGAGGAAGTTTTGGAGGCTGCTTATCAAGTTTCTGAAGCTCAACAACTAGTGAAGAAAAAGTTGAAGAAGTGACTTAGGGGAAAATGTTAAAGCAAAAAGTGACCCTCTTAAACTTAGTCATCCACATTCTGCTCCCTCACTACCACAACTCGTGTGTCTACCACAATCACTCTGCTACTACCGCAATCTAGAAGTGAACCAAAGTGAACCACAATGAAGACTTAGCTTTTGTACTGATGTATGATTGCATATGTTTATCCAATAGACATTGTATCGTCTTTCGAGTCAGTATCTTATTAATTGTTTATCTTGATTATACGTCTTCGTGCCTCTATGAAAAGAGTACTTATGCTTTGTATCAAGCACTAGTTCTACGACTTCTAATCACACTTCTAAATTTTATTCTCTACTTCTTAGCTCTTATCACTTCTCATATCTCAATCTGACTTACTAGTCATCATCAAATATCTTCTTCACCTTAAATTGGTCTCACATAATAACTCGTGGTTGAATGCAAACTGTGTTCCGTATCAGTTTTTGAAGCTCAATAACTGGTGAAGAAAAAGCTGAATAAGTCACTTAGGGGAAAATGTTAAAGGAAAAAGTGACCCTCTTAAACTTAGTCATCCACAATCTGCTCCCTCACTACCGCAACTCGTGTGTCTACCGCAATCACTCTGCTACTACATCAATCTAGAAGTGAACCGAAGTGAACCACAATGAAGACTTAGATTTTGTACTGATGTATGATTGCATCTGTTTATCCAGTAGACATTGTATGGTCTTTCTAGTCAGTAGCTTATTAATAGTTTATCTTGATTATAAGTCTTTGAGGCTCTATCAATAGTGTACTCATGTTTTATATCAAACACTAGTTCTACAGCTTCTAATCACACATCGGGATTCTCTTCTCTACTTCTTATCTCTTATCACTTCTCTTATCTCAATCTGACTTACAAATCATCATCGAAGATCTTCTTCACCTTAAACTGATCTCACATAATAACTCTTGTTTGAATGCAAACTGTGTTTCGTATCAGTTTGGTGTTTACTTGATATAACTTTTCATTTACATTTCCTTTACATTTCAGCACTTTACATTTCCTGCAACTAACAAATGTAACATCTATCTTATTATTGTTGAGCTTTCATGATCCTTTGAGATTAACTTATTCCGCATTTATCAACTTTAACTAAATTTTTCTCAAGTGTTTCCCTAGGTTCTTCTCTCAACATTATTGATGTACCTAAAATTAAGGTGAGAAAGTTTCCAGTGCCATAGCGAACTGACCTCGAAGACTACATTTGACAAAAAAACACAATTTTGGTTTACCAAAGACTAGAGATATGTCTAATGGGAACATTATTCTATCAACCTTTGATTTAATTAGAAATATTGATCCATCTTTCATCATTATTTAGATATATTCACCATCAAATTCATTGTGATGACCAGCGTTACAACATTGCCCACCACTTATATGATTGTGTTTTAAACCTTCAACATATATAACCCTTTGATTTGAGAAGTTTCCATTCCTCAAAAACACGATGTCCCCAAATTGTTCTATTTGCATTGTTTCCAAAATTTACGTAACAACCATGTGTGACTTCCTTAAAGTTACGAACCTATTCCAACCATCCGGTTATGTGCAAGGAGGAGGGACTATCAGTTAACCAATCTATTTTTTGATCCTCTTCGCATAATGCATGCATAATTAATTACTTACTTTTGGCACCTAATCTTGTTAGGTGCCTGCAACAACATAATCATTTCTTAACAAATTTATGAAAAGAAGATGCAGTGCTGTATGTTGTTGCTGTGTGTGGTTTTTCAACTTTCTGAAGATGTGGTGTTTTTGGCCTCTTTTCTTTTCGAAATTCTTTTTTTTTATAAAATATCATTACTTAGAATTAGAGGCAGTTTTTCTAATAGATGGATAGGTGCTAAATGTTAGATTCTTTTCATTTATCCACAATGTTTACCTACATTTGGATTTAGGAACATAGTCAGTATGTTTCTCATGATTTCTTTTCCATTCTGACTTTTGTTTGTTATTTTAATTGACAACTACAATGTCATTAATCATGATTGTCTTTAGTTGTTGATCAGGCCTTTTGTTCATAGGTATAAAAATTACAGCTAGGAGGACTTTTAGGACTCGGTGATCTATTGGGACTTTTGAAATTTTCATCCTTTTTTGACTTATGCAAGGAATTAGTGTTGACAAGATTATTTTACGCTGAGTTGTATTGAAAAGGTTTTTCTAGTGAAAAGTCTTTTAACAAATTTTCCTTTGAAAATTGCGACCTTCTATTTTTTGTAACCTTGAGACATGACTCAACGTTCCTTTTCTCAAAGAGTGATTTAATTTTAACTTTTATGACATGCTTTCCTTCATCCTTTGGTAATAGAATGTCAAAATATGTTCAGTTTGGGTCTTTTTCTTTTGAAAAGTCTGGGCTTCGGTATAGGTCGTGGTGAATAGTCATCATACCTGTAGAATTCATGACATCTAGAACACTGTCCAATTTCAAACTCGTACATTCTTATTCCTTCTAGAAGATCTTGAATCTTTGTAGTTGAATTAATAAAAGTCTCCGATGCAACATTCGTTACAACTAAAGAATGAGATACCACAGAGGGTGCAGTAATCATAAGTTCATGCAGATTTGCTTTAAAGGCTAAGTCTAGTCCTTCTAATATTATATCCTTATCAACACAAGATTTTAGAAACATATTTGATCCTTTTAGACTGATCTCATCATCCACTTTGGATATTGATCCAGGACAGATTGTTGCAATGACTGGTATAGAATAACATTATTAGAGAGCCCCCATGGTTCAAGGAGAATCTCTTCAATGAAACAATTATTTGTTAGGTCAATAAGTTCTCCAAAATAGCATTGGATGTCTTCAGGGTATATCCTGTGATTGATTGGGAAATGAATGGTTTAGGCAGGTGGTACATAAGGTTGTTCGACATCAAAAGGTGGTGGAGATTTCTCTCCGGTATTGTATCCATTAGACCAAGCCTAAATAGAGGTGGAGATTTCACAAGATCTTTAATTGCTTCACTTTCATTAAAGAGATTTTCTATTAATTGATTCAAACATACAATTTCAGTTCGAGCTAAATCTCATTGATTAAAAGCAAAATCTAACTGAGTTTCACTAAGCAACCTTGCATCATTTTCTAGTTTAAAATTTGCTTTTAAGATAGTGAGCTTAAGCTTCTTGTCATCTAGTCTTCCACTCAAAAGGTATAGCTCATGGGTAAATATGTTATTTTCATCTAAGGCTTTGTTATAATTTGTAAGCGACCAAGGATAGTGGTTCACCTAGACCCATATAGTCTTTCATCACCATAGACTCTTAAGCTTGAAGTTCACCATAGAGTTTGTACATCGAAAGAGTCTTGATCTTTCTATCCCCTTGGACTATCATCTTCACCATAGTCCACTTCTTTCCCAAACCATTTAGGAATTGCAGATTAGTTTCTTGATTACTTTGATTAATTCATGCATTTGAGACTTGGGTAGTGATGAGGTTGAATCATTTGAAAGAACAATCAATACTTTCTCTAGGGAGAGCTTTGAAGATGTTGAAATCATTAAAGTTGGTGCTCAGCTTCTTGTCTTGAGCTTGTTCAGTTGCTTCATTAATATTCTTAAGAACATCCCAACTTTTTTTTTATAGATTTTTCAGTTAATGATAAGACCAAAACTACCAAAATGAACTCCATTAGAGATTTCATAGAAAGAGATTTCATTTTTCACCATATTTTCTATGTCATTTTTGGTAGGTCTTGTCATGGAAAGTTGACCACCTCTAAGACTGACTTGAGCTCCATTAGTGACAATGGGTGTAAGGACAAGTACATGTGGTCGTTTTTCTATAGATATCCAAAATGCCTTTCCATGTCTCCGTAAATATCTTTCCTTGATGATATTCACATGCAACAAGTATTGGAGCTCGATTAAAACCTCAAACACTATTAGATACATTTAATGAGTAAATTTGTGCCATTTTCATTGATTTTTAAAAAAAGATAAGCTTAGTCATATATAATACCTTTTAAATTAGAGTTTTTCTTTAGAAAATAGTAGGGATTTTTGAAGAAAGTTAAAAAGAAAGAACTATGGTTCCAATACCAATTGTTGAGAGAAGAACTTATGAATAAAGAGATTATGGTGTGGAATTTAAGTTAATCTCGTGGATCTCGATGAAGCTGAAAAATAAAAGATAGTGAAATTATAAAAGAAACAAAACAACAACATACATCATTAAATATAAGCAAGTTTAAAGAAATACCTATTATATCATCACTTTGTTCGCATTCAAACACAAGTTATTATACGGTGAAAAACAAAGTACAGAAAATGAAAATATAAGATAAGGAGATGTATATTTCATTTGATACGAATACAATCAACATGAAAATCATACACACATTCTATGGATTACAAGATTGTCTATTTAAAAAAGGAAATAGTACTAGCATATAATTAAGATAATGCAAAAGTAATCCTGGATGGCCATGCATCCCATGCTTGGGACTATAAAAACCAACCTAACATACAATATCAGAAAGGTGATCATTGCTTTTCTGACATTGTATTATTCATATCAGACAAAAGCTTTTAACTCTTTGCATTTCCTTATCTTCGGTCTTCAAGTATTTAGACAAGTCAATACAACTCTTCGCTATTACTTAAAATAATAATAGTTATTCAAATCACCAATAAATGGATGTTTCATTTGATAGGAAATCGGATACAATAGTCTTCAATATCAATAACTACATTGAATTTCATACCAAATACGTTTTGCAACTAAAACTTCTAAATTTAATTTAGCGACACTAAAGAAATGTTCATTATACTTGTGTAATTTAAAAAACAATCTAAAATTCAACACATACTAGAAATTTTCATTGATACTTGTGTGATGAAAAATCAATTGATAATTCAACACACATTGAAGGCAAGAATGATATGATGAGGAAGAGTGTGAGAGAGGAGGTGACACTCTTTGGAGGTGTTTCGAAAATAAAAGGAAGGAAGAAGAGATCTCATTTATTGTTATATAGATCACCAGATATGGAGATGATTCCCAACGGTTGTGTTTTTTTAAGGAACGATGGAGAGAGGGTGGTTATATTAGGTCACCTTAGTGGCAGTCAACGATAAAGAGAGTGGTAGGTTGATGTAGGTGATGGTTGTTGATAGAGGTAAGGGTGGCTATCGGAGGGTAGAGGGAGTAGACATTGGACATCGTAGAGTGGCGGTAGATGGAGAGGGGATGTAGTTAGTGAAGAACATAAGAGAAAGAGAAAGAGATAATATATAGATATTTAGATATATTTACATCAACTGTTAGTTTTTGTATTTATTTTAATGTTTTTATTTAAATATTTTCTATTCCATCTTACCATTGTGGAATATTAATAAAAACCTAAAATATCATTGCATTCATTCATATTTAGAAAAATGTCATGATCAATAATTTAATAATTCAATCCAACATTCTACCTTTAGTTCTCTAGTTTTCATGAAAATAGGAGTTCTCAAGTGATCCCAAATATATCTATATATATATATATATATATATATATATATATATATATATATAAATATATATATATATATATATATATAGGAATCTTCAAAATATAACCAAATCATACCGTCTAACCACAAAACCAGCTTTATAACCCTAGGATCATATGTTAACGAATTAGATTAGCGAGTGTCTACCAATTATCTTGTGCATGTACACATGAAATGAGATGCTACGAAGGGCATCATAGAGGTTTTACTATTATATTTCAATCGATTTCAAGCTTGCGCTTCTAATATGCGTGTAACCTCTCAATTTCCTCCAAATTGAGTCTTCTTCTCCTTCAATCATTAAACAACCGATGAGTCTAGATCCCTTGCTACTTCACCTCCTTCATTGCGTCTCATTCACAAAATCCCTTACCAACTCGACAACCTCCTTCAATCATCGAACAACCACTTAATTGCGAAATCCTACCACTCATTCGATTGATAACCTCCTAGCCCTATCCTATTCTTCTCTAACTCCAATAGAATAACTATTTTGGCCCATCAGAGTTTGCTCATCATCCCCTTCGATATACTCTTCTACATCGAAGACAACAAAATCTATATTTATCAACACACATTAAGCTGCTAAAAGAAAATCATACGATAGTAGCAGAAATAGAGAACAAAGACCACAAAGATGCTTCTTTTGTTGGATTAAGTTTGTAAGATCATAACTAAATTGGTATATACTTGAACTGAAAATAAAGTCTTTTTTGGGTTGCCCTCATAGCTACTAGTTCAGTAGAATAATCGTTGGAGAGAAAGGTTGATTTATTCATTTGTTATATGATTAATAAATAGCAACAAATGATCTGTTAATATATTATGTGATTAAAATCTTAACTATAAATAGTATTATTCAACAAGATAATAAATCAGAAACTAATTTATATTAATTTTGGGATTAATTGGATTAATTAAAAGTGTAGGGACTTAAGCTGTAATTGTTAAATAGTTGAGCAAGAGGGATTCCAGAACCTTCTAGACCGCGGATAGTTTTTGAGGGTATATTTAGGGTTTATGGAATACTCTTCATAGATGTATAAGGGATTTTATAGTTACCTAATTTGCATTATTAATATTATATTCAAATTAGGGTTTCTAGGCTTCCTTGTATCAACTATAAATAGGACCTCATTCCTCTTGATTTTGATCCACTCCTTCTCATAAGTTAGAACTGAAATTTTGCTCTCTCACCTCCTCTCTCCTCAAGTCTTTTAATTGCTTGGGTCTGGGTACAAATCATTAGGGGCACTAAGCTTTTGGTTCTTGCTTTGTCTTGTAGAAGGAATTTTGTTTGGTTATTTGCTAAAAAAATCAAAATATATGTAAACCCTTGCCCTATGTATATTTTGATTATTATAATGTATTGCTATCAGTTATAGAAAACATAGGTCCATTATAGGCTGCATGTGAACTTAATGGTCTTCGCTTCATATATAATTTTATTGCCTATAAAACATATCAGTGATATCAAAGCCGATGTTTTCTATTGATTGTGCATAAAATTGAATGGATAAAAAGTAAGGTTTATCAAAAATAAACCATATTCCTTTGAAATTTCGACTTGGCTAAGGTTTCTTGAAAACCTAGCCTCCACCCCTTAAATTTAAAAATTGTAGGGTTATCCTTAGGGTTTTTTTGTTTCTTTGATTATTATTTTAAAGGCCATAAAATTTTGAATAATCTAAAACTAATAACCCTAAAACCCTAATTTTTTAAAACTAGTGGGGTTGTGAATTAGGATTAAATTTGAATTATTTTATTTAGTGTTTAGTTAAAAATAATTATTTAATCCCTAAATGATTTAAATTAGTTTAACTAATTGTTTAATTAAAAGATTAATATTAAATCATAACTTGTTTAAATTTAATTAATTAAAAGTTTAATTTAGATATGTAACATTTAAGCCTTGTATTTAAACTCATAATTGGTCCAAACTACTTGGATTGGATGCGATATCTCAAAATGACTCTTGGATACGAGAGAAAAGTATATGTTCTTGAAATACCTCTACTTGAAGTCAATGAGTCAACTACTACTCTAAAGAAGCTTGCTACCTACAAGGAACACTATGAAGACCCAACAAAGGTTGCTTGTCTAGTGGTAGCAACCATGGTACATGAGTTGAAAATTTTATATGAGGACTATTGGCCACACGGGATGTGCTAGGATCTTGCTGAAAAAGTTTCACAACAAAGAACATCAAGAGAGGTATGAGGTCCTCAAGGTGTTAATGGCATGCAAGTTGTAGGAGGGAGAATCTATCTGCAACCATGTGCAGAGAATGCAGAGATACATCAGGTGGCTAGAAAAATTCAATGTGTCCTTTGACAAGGATTTGGCCACAAATCATGCTACTAAACTCCTTGCCTCCTAATTATGATGAAATTCTTTTACTTATCATTTGAACAACACAAAGAACACATTGACCCAACTCCACAATTTGTTACAAACAACTGAATCTAGGATGAAGAAAAATCAGGTTCCTTCTACAAGAAGTGATCCTATCCTAGCCATTGGGAAAAACAAAGGAAATAAGAGTGTGAGACCCACAATTTCTCTAATACCTTACACTATAATTACTCTAAAACATGATATATGCATATTCATAAACAATATTTTACATTGATAGTTTATTTACAAGAGACTGGATACAAACCAGCTATTAAGATTTTTACAAAGTTGCATATATATTACATAACATCTTAGGAAATCATACACTAAATACAAAAGCTATAATATTTTATATTCTACATCTTCTACCAGTACATGATTATACTAGATGTTTATCACCTGCAATAGTTTAAACATTGAGAGGGATAAACGGGTGACACTTAGTGAGTTCAATAAAAATTACAATATAACGTTATGCCATATATATATCAAAATGACAGAAGCAAAGAGGGACAAGGAACAACAAAGGCATATGTGAATCATGTTACAAGCTTTCCATATCAACAAATGATTTGATTCAGAGATTTAAAATCAATGAGATACAACAATTTCAACTTGATATACATCAACAAGGCTTCAGCCCATGTGGCATAGAATATATATGATTTCTGAATTATCATTTGGCTAGCAGGCTTTCAGTCCTATCTAGCCTTCTGCCAATGCCAAAGTGAATGCTTAATCAATCACTTCATGGTCAAAGGCTACATACCAGTACCAAGTGATGCTTAGTCATTCACTTCGTGGTCAAAGGTATAGCTTATTATCAGAATAACACGGGAAAGCACATTGCACATATAACACATCACATACAATTGTCCCTATATTGAAATCACTGTGAAATAACCGATTAATTAAATGGTAATTTGGGCGGCACTTCATCTCTGAAAATGACTTTCTTTGATGAAACCAGGGATTTTAGTTGCAAACCTAGCTTTGCGCGGGCAGAGTTTCCACTGATAGAATTATTTTCTCGGGAACTACGGGGCTTCAAGACTTGCTTCAGGTGTCGGGGATGTTTCCTAGGCTTCGGGGAGGTTTAGATAGGCTAAAAATAGAATATAGAGTAAAGGAGATTCCAAATTTGTAAAACAAATCCGGAGACCTTGCACCCCTTTTATAGGTGGCCGAAGCCTCGGAGTACGCTGGGCGTAATTCGGTATGTTGGGTGTACGAGGTGTGACACCTGCTCGATTGTCGGGTCTCAGATGTGTCATCTATGCGAGATACGTGGCTTTACGCGAATGAAGGGTCGACGTGGCTGGCTCTAGATCGCTTACATTTTAGGTATGTTGGGCGTAACCTTGTGTACGGTAGGCGTATCGCTTCAGACCAACCTCGAAGTTTGTGCCAAAAATTTTAAAATTCATACCTTTTGCATATGAGCTTTGTATTGGACGTTCTTTATGTCCACGCGAAGGTGAAATTATCCTCTACAGCTTTCGTTTTGACTCCGTCGGCTAATTTTGAGTTTATTTTTAATATTATATTTTTAACGGGCCAGGACAGGAAAAGTCCATTAAAAGTTCATAACTTCTTCATTCGTTGTCCGTTTTCGTCTATCTTTTTACCGTTGTATTACTATTGACGAGATCTTCGATTCTCGTTTAGGTTGTGTTGGCTGAAAATCAATCGATCTTTATTTTGAGTTTTTTAACTGTATACTGCTATACTTAAACTTCGAAAAATCATAACTTCCTCATATGAAGTCATATTTGGACGTTCTTTTTAACTTGTGATAACCATCACATTAAAGGATTTCTTATGCTTTTGTAGGTGATCAAATCAATTCAAAAACTATTTTAAAAAGATGTTAGTTTGTTGTTTATAAAACTCCATTTTTAAAGTATATGTTTAATTCTGTAACTAATTGAGTCTTTTCTTCAAAATAAGAATAGGTCAAGCAAACATACTAATAACTATAATAGGTATAGTTTAGACATTCAGTACATAATATATTCTAGAACTGAGGAACAATGCATGTTTCAAGTACATATACTTTACACTCCAAGTAAACTAGGAAAGAAACAAACCATCAATTCATATGTTTAAAACAAAATATGTTAATACTTGTGGTATATGGTTATATATATATATATATATATATATATATATATATATATATATATATATATATATATATATATATATATATATATATATATACGGGGTACATCTACAAAGTATCGAGTTATATATATGGGGTACATCCACAAAGTACCAAACAATAATAAATAAAACAAATCAATATATAAAACTCAAAATAGTATCGACTAAGGCATTTAGAGTATAGGATTTCATAACTACTAGTGGTTTTCCTAACAATAGATCTACACCACATAACTTTCCTAGTAACATCAATATACAGTTGAAAGGGGCCTATAATGCTAAATTTATGATTCCTCGGTAGATACATTAGGGTTATATATTAATCCGATCTGACACACATTAGGATGTGTGCTTTCCACTTCATTTCATGATCCTTGTTTGGTTGTGGTCTTAGAGCAGATTCACATAGTCTACTATCTATTCAATCTTCGTTATATATATAACTCGTATACACCAAGTAATCATAAGGAGTAACAGGTATGGGTCAGGTCATAACATACAAACACAACATACTACTTTCTAGTACAAAAACATACTTTTTGGATAGAACATTAAGTAGGTGAAACTAGAAGTTTATCTGTAAAAACCTTAATTCGTATTATTAAACCAACATAACTCAAAGGTCATTAAATGGTTAATTCTATAATACCTTAGTTTATACATCAGAGTTATATATAATTAAGATTCGATAGGCAGTTGAACGTGTGTTTTTCGGCTTACTTCATGTTCCTTGTTTGGTTGTGGACTTTGGGAAGATTCATATAATTAGCTATCTGTTCGATATTAGATTATATGTAGGTAGTATAACCTAAGTGATTATAGAAGCGACTATTGTGTTTACCATTTTACTAAATAAAATATATGATTTTCTTAAGGAATGTTTTCTTCAAATATAATAGAACTATTATAGTTAACTCCGTAAGTACCAAATGAATACGTAAGGGTTATATACAATGAAGATCTAACAAACAATGGGATGTGTGACTTCCACCTCATTTCCTTTTTCTTATTCGGTTGTGGCCTTAGGGCAGATTCACACAATCGATTTTCTGTTTACTCTAAATTTTATATAACTTGTATCTATTTAGTACTCATGCATGGAATTGTAGAGTCATTTTTACTTATTATTCATCACATCAAGAAACATAGGATTTTATGGGGGAACATGCGAACTTTTCTAAAATAACTTAGAGTATACTTTTTATAACAAAAATGCTTATGAACTGACCAGATTTAATGTAATCTACTCTTTCAAAATAACTTGTATTCTCAGGAAACTAGTAGACAGGTAGACGCTCAAGTATTCAGAAGATGGAGCATAGTAGCTTCATGTCTTTGTTTTGTTAATTACTTTTAGGGTCAATCTTTTGTCAATGAAATACATGTAAACACTTTATTATTAATTCAATGGTTGTTTGTTACTTTGATTACTATGATTCATGTGTTGTGATACTGAGCATGACGTTCTCCGCCCCCGAACGTTTCCGTCATTCCGGTTTGGTGGTGTGACTGATTTGTATCAGAGCAGTGCTTATAGTGAACTAAGTATATCAACCTATAAAAGATATACAACTATAAATAAAATGGGGCCGAAGTGCTCTGACTAAGTGTATAGTATTAAAAATATATCAATATTTTATGAAAGTATATATACCTGCTTATAGATATACATACTAGAACAAGTATCACAGGAAGAACAAAACATAAGTATTTAAAGGTTGGTCACTGCAGTCAAACCTGGATAGTTATCTAATCATATCTGAGATCAATATAGCTTGATCAACTATATTCATTTGAGATATGACCAACATGTGCTTGGGAGTGATGTGGTGTTGCAACAGACTTAACATTGACCTGACTCTATATACAAGGGGTTTCTATATCAGAACATAAAGTTAAAATACTATAGGAGAATTTTATGATGCTATAAGATAACAACTTTAAAACTTACCAAGTTCATACCATTAAAATACTATAGGAGTATTTATGGCACTATAAATGACATATTTGAAAATTTAAAGACCTTTACTGGTAGGTCTAGAATTCCGGAGTGTAAACTTCCAAGGTTTTATATAATTGAGATTTTATAGACATAGAATTTGTGATCTATGATCTACTTCCTGTTCCTTGTTTGGTTGTGTATTTAGAGTAGGGTCACTTATTCGAAGGTCTATTTAATATTAACTTATATACAACTTGTGTACGCTGCGCAATTATAGGAGGACCCGGTAAGGATCACCCCATACTGATTCACTTAATATCATAGATTCTTTAGACACTCCCATTCTCGCACGACAAACCTAGGTAGATGTAAGCACTCCATCATAGCCATCAGCAGAAGATTGAAGGAGGAACAAGAAGAGATTCGCGAGGGGTTTTCCAAGGAGGGATCGACCGAAAAAACCAAATGTCTTATGCATCACACTAATAAATAGTAGCCTGAAATGACTTAGTGAGCTGGTGAATACACTACTCACACTATGTGTTAGGATTCTTTCATCTTTCGTAACAACTTGTGTCAGTCATTCAAATTCATAGAGATTCATTCTATAGTAGTTGCTACTGATTCATAATGTTTATTTTATATAGACTCCCATTATGAATTGCATTTCTAAACCTTATGAGAGTCAGAACCAGATACACTCAGAACTAGGATAACTTAGTCAGTCAGCATTCAACTTATAACCATTGCTATAACTTAGTCAGTCAGCATTCAACTTATAGCCATTGCTATAGACTTATCACCATTTCATCTTGTATTCATTTTAGCAAGAGATGTCTCGCGGTAGACCTGCAAGGCATGTAGTCAGTAACACAATAGAGAACCCACCACCACAACCCAATCCTGTTGCTTTCCAAGCAGTGGTAACAGCCGCAATAATGGATGTCATAGCTCAAATCCGCGCAAGTGGTACTAGTGGAACTGGTAACGATATCCACCTATATAACCCCGGTGTTACCCATGGACACCCACGGGAGTGTTCGTACAAGGACTTTATGAACTACAAAGCCAAATCCTTTAATGGAATTGGGGGAGTCATCGGTCTAATGTGATGGTTCAAGAAAACATATTCAGTTTTTGAAATTTGCCTATGCCCGGAAGGGAGCAAAGTCAAGTTTGTTGCCTGCACCTTCTCCGACAGAGCCCTAACATGGTGGAATAGCCATGTTAAGTCACTGACCCTATCAGTAGCTAACTTGATGGGTCGGAAAAACCTGAAAGAGATGATGAGAGAAGAACACTGCCCAAGAGGCAAATTTAAAAAGTCGGAGCAAGAGCTATGGGATCATCCCACGGCTGGCTCAGATATAGTAGCTTACATTGCCAGGTTTAGCGACCTTGTAGCGCTATGCCCCTGGATGGTTACCCCGAAGAGTAAGAAGACAGAAAGTTACATTTGGGGGTTACCTTCCGTGATTCAAGGGGATGTACTATCTTCTTACCCAACTACCTTCGATAGCGCCAAACGCCTGGCCCGCGACTTACTGACCATGGAGTCCGCCATGGCGTGGTGGGCCCCGTTCCCGGGCCATTAAAGGGAAAGGATTATAAACAAAAGTAGGGGAACAAGAGTGTGACAACCCGAAATTTCCATTCTATACAAACCATTTGAAGCCAATAGAAGTAGAACAGTTACAGTGAAAATTCAGACTTCGGGTATAAGTTTGGCAGTTTTTCAGGAATTTACACTTTAGGAGATATCAGGAGTGTGGATGCACTAAGGTTTTGTGTAAAACTGTTATTGCAACACTCTGTTATATTAGAAATCATTTCAAGAATAAAAATATTTTCTGCCAAAAATATCTCAGGACTATAAATAGAATTCTGAACCAAATTCATTCATTATTCGCATTTCCAACTAGAGAAAAGCTATTTTCTCTCTCACGGATCTTCGGGTTTTTATACCAAAACGTGAGTAACTCTCTCTCTAGTAGTGTTAGAAAGCTTATTATGTGTTTATAACTAGATTTAGGAGTTTACTCCCCAAGGTGTTCTTCGGCGGTAAACTCCCGAAACAATGCCTAGACCTTCCCTTGTGTTATGCTACTACCTTAGACTCATATATATATATATATATATATATATATATATATATATATATATATGTGTGTGTGTGTTAGGTACAAGAAAACAACCAAGAAACACAAAAACATGGGTGTTCACGGCCCAAGATGATCTTGGACCGTGAACTCCAATAACTTGGATCAAAGGGTGCTTTTAAAGCACCTAAAGCCTTAGACAATTACTAGGAATTGTTTCCACTTAGATCAAGGACGAAAACACATCAAAAACACCCCTCAAAGTGAGTTCACAGCCCTAATAAGGTTCTTGGGCCGTGAACATCAAAGAAAGGCACCAAAGTGTGCCTAAGGCCTTCATATGCTTTGGATAAAAGTCTAAGACCTATACTACATGTACAAGAGACTTGAAAGCATCAAAAACCCCATTCCAAGGGAGTTTACGACAGTAAACTCCAAAGGAAATGTCCTTAGGGCCGTAAACTCCTCTAAGGAGTGTTTCTATGCCTTAAACCCTTCCAAGAATTAACCCACAAAGTTGGAATGCTTCTAGGGATTATTTAACACCTTAAAACAACCAAAGACATTAATTCTTGGAGTTTACGGCTGTAAACTCAAGAGTTTACAACCGTAAACTCCATGTGTGAGGTTATTTGGAGAGTAAACTCAAGTATAGGGTCCTTTGGAACCCTAAACCCAAGTGCCTTGTCCCACAATAGCTTAGATGCAATCCTTAGGGCTTATAACACTTATATAAAGTGTTTATTGTGTTATAGGATGTCATCACATTATCAATTAGTAATTTAAGACTCATTGAGTGCATATATGTGTGATTATATGTTCATTAGGATCGTAGTGTGTGTATAAGTCCTCACTTGACACCTAACAATCCTACACCGTCCAGTTCATCCAAACCACCATCTACAGGTGAGTTCATACCCCTTAACTAATGTTTTAAATTGCTTTTAAATGTTTTATGGGGGGGATACAAGTAGAATCATGCTAGTTATTATATCAATCACATGTGATTCATAAGTAGAATTATGCTAGTTATTATATCAATCACATGTGATTAATATGCAGCATTCAAATGATTTACTACACATTAACCGTTTTACCAAACAGGTTCTTCAAATGATTTTCTTAAATGTTTTATATGTTTAAAAATCCTTATAAACTATTCATTACACACTCTATGATTCTTTTCAAACCATTTTACTCTGATCCGTTTTACTCCAAGCTATTACCAAATCGTTTTACTTCAAACTGTTTTCACTTCAAACTGTTTTTTCGATTGACATCAAGTCGATCTTTTCTTAGATAATGATTATGTTCAAAGGTTTTACAAAACTTATTTTATGCTTTTCTATTATAAGTTACATGCCTCTATAGGTATAGTTATATAAGTAATGTTTAAAAGACTTAGGAAGGCTATCCACCTTGTTTCCTTTTCCTTGATTTGGATGTGGTCTAATAGGATATCGGGTACTCGTCCGAACGTTGTTTAAATATTAATTATATATCATGTGTACATATATAGTCATAAAAGATCCTTCCAGTTCACCCAATGCCCTTGAGTAGCAAGGGTATACATCCATGTTCATACGTCCCAGTTAGATTACTAGTAAACTACCATATGGGTAGTTTAGGAAGATACTAGAACTATTACTAGAACGTGATATCATACAATGAGTCAGTTCATTCATGAGTCAATACTTGCTAGATAGAGAGCACATACATTACAGCTAGAACATTTCAGTACATTACTATACTTACTAGATAGAGAGCACATACATTACAGCTAGAACATTTCATTACTATGAGTACATATACAACTATATTAGAGGAAGAACATATACAGCTATACTAGAACGAGTAATAGTACATTACATATACATAAATACGTTGACATAATTGGGATCCACTATATCGGAGCATGCCTTCAGTGTCATGGCCCGAGTTGTTGCCAGAGTATCTTGAAGGGAGAGTGTCAGTTTGTGTATAGATCTATACTGGATTGACTATCCTACACCTTGCTGCTAGCTACAGCCGGACCTGCAGGTCTGCAGGTGCCAAACATCATTTCTTTTTACGACCTACATTTGTCGTTGTTTATCCAGTCGATAGTATGGTACAATTAATCACATGATGCCTTAATATAAATCCGGTTTAAGGTAGTTAGTACAGCAGTAGTTCCTATAATACAACACTACAGTACTACATTAATTTCCCCTTTTCATATATTTAGTGATCATTTCACTTAAACCTTAAATGTAAAAACTATATTTTGTAAATGATAGTTACACTTGGTAAAATTACACACTTTTACAAGAAACGAACATTTAGAACATTTAAGTCTTGGTAGAAGATTACATTGAGAACAGTTAGGTCTTGGTAGAAGACACACTTTATATAATAGTAGGAATCATAGGGATTCCTAGGGTTTTTCAAACGTTTACAGTTGTTTTACAAACATTTTTAGATTTACAGTTCATATACATTTTCAGTACATACAATTCATATACATTTTCCATACTTACAGTTCATTTACATATAAATTAAGACACTAAAATACTTATGATATCACCAGCTTTAAAGCTGATACTCTCTTTCAAAATAACTTGTATCCTCAGGTCAACCATAGATAGGTACCGATGCAAGGTTCAGGGAAGATGGTGCTCGATCAAGCCGCATCTTTCATTTTGATTTATGCTTTAGTGTTTATCAAAATTTGACAGAACACACTTGTATAATAATTATATTATTAATGCAATGGATGATTTTGTTGCTTGTTTACTACTTTACATTGTTGTGATACTGTTCATGACGTCCTCCGCCCCAGAACGTTTCCGCCTTTCTCGGTTTTGGGGTGTGACAGATTGGTATCAGAGCATTGTTTATAGTGAATTAAGTATATCAACCCATAAAAGATATACTAACTATAAATACATAAGGGATTAAAAATACTCTTACCAAGAGTTTATACTTTAAATAATAAAATATTTAATAAAGTATACGTGCTTGCATTCATACTAAAATCAGTGTCACTAGGACAATACAAAAGAATTATGATTATTGGGCAACACAAGTGGGCTTAGAGACATATGGTCAAAATTGGGAAGATATAGCCTGATCACCTATATTATCCGAAGGTTGACTAGCATGTGCATAAGTGTAGTTGTGTGGTTGCAACAAAACTAAAATCTTACCAACCCTACCACAATGAGAATACTAGAACATAATATTATATTTAAAATACTATAGGGGTATTTGGTGTTAGTATAAGTACGTTATACTTGAGAACTAAAACGGGATCTTCATTACTAAGTTGATAGTTGCTAAGTGGATACACTAAGGCTATATGTAATTAGGATGTTATAGAATTAGAATCTGTGAAAATTTTACTTCACCCCTATTCTGTGTGAATATGGAGTTAAGGTCACCTATTCGAAGGCCTATCCTGTTTCGATTACATATAACTGGTATGCACTTCACAAATCGTGATGTAACTGATGAAGGTTTTCTAAATAATTATCTAGATAGTTCGTCTAATAATTATTTTGTTACCCAATTCTCGCATAGATAACATGGCTGGACTACATCCCCACGGCAACCAGTACCTTCCGAATAAGGTAATAGCTAGTTGGTTTGGAGAAGAATCAGATAATGATCATCGGATCCCTTTGAATGATCACCATGATGAAGACCTTTCGGACGATGCTAACTCCGAACCAGAGGTTGAGAACCTACCCCAAGCAGCTCCCTTTCAAATTCCTAACCCTCATCCGGATTTCCATGGCCCGACGCCTGAGTGGGTGGAATGCTTGGAAACATGGAGCCAAGGACAAGATCAGCCCATGCCATTTAATGGCGACCGAAGCTTTTACGAACTGAGCAATGGGGGCTCAGCAGACTGAATCTTGCCAATACTGATCCACAGAGTTGCCCGAAACGAGATTCAGGGCATGACAGCCCTACAACGTATCGCAGAAGTTGATAATAATGGAGGAATGCATATGATTCGCACCAGTCGGCTTGAAAATGCTCGTGAGAGGTCTGAGAGAGACCATGAGACCTTGCTGCAAGCACTACCTGAAACTCGAGCTGAAGTCATAGAGCTCCGAGTACGCCAGAGGGTGTACGAAAGATACCTTCTCGATATGGAACAACAACTGGCTGAACTGAGAGTTCACCAGAGGGATGACTGTCGCCAGGAGTAGATGCTTTACTTTATTTCCTGGTTAAAAGAAATTGTTTTTCTGTCTATGCCCGAAGTGGCATTTTCTATGAAATTACCTTGTACTTTAAGTACTTTTTGTTAGGTCTTTATGCTGTCAAGAACTATCTTCTCTGGATATAATGTAAGACCTTTACAAGGTCATTTTCCCGAACTTTTTCGTCATGAATATCAAAGATTTTGACACTCGGCTAACTTCTGTTTCATTCTTTATTCAAGTACTCTTATCATACCTTCATTGGAGTCTATCTGAAACCTGCTTTAGTCAAGTCATTGGACTATAGCAAGTTAGATTCGGAGACATTTCCAAGTCTCTTTCAGTGGTTGGATCTTGTTATTCACCTACCCACGATACCTCGGCTTCAACGAAAAACGTCTTGAGACCATTCTACGAACTTACTTCTACCCATTACTAGGATTGCATCATAGGGACGTAGGTGAACCTTCGCGAACATACTTTCATTCTGTGCTAGGACTGCATCATAGGGATGTAGGTCAACCTTTTGAGAACATTCTCTTACTCTTTGATTGAGCAATCGAAGTACATCTAGGGTCAGCCAGAATCGCTCACAAAATCCTTATCTTTCGTGTTACAGAATCATGTCGTCATCAGGGAGCAATCGGTCAAACAACGAAACCTCTACCTTTCCTATGGACGCCGCTACCTTCCAAACCGCAGTTACAGCTGCCGTGATGGCTGCTGTAACCGCTCTCCTTGCGCACCGTAGCACTATCAGCACAATCAATGCTGATGATGGGATTGAAGTTTCCAATCGTGGTACCCATCCAGGAAGTCGCCAAATAGTAACAGTTACAGGCTCGCAAGGCTGAAAGACAGAGAATAAGAAACGAAGGCGTCAAGCCCAGAAGGAACGCAAGAAATCCCAAAAACTAGCCATGCAACAGCAACGAGTGGAAACCCCTGCCATCCCCGTACCGAGTAGGCCATATGAGGGAAAACTCCTGAAGTGTGATAAGTGTAGTTTCCATCATCATTGGGCTTTCCATGAGATGCAATGTTACAATTGCCTAAAAATAGGGCACCATGCTCGTAGCTGTGGAGCACCGGCACGACCCATCACTCAAGTCCCTTTCATCGAGACCAACCTTACTCACGAGAATAGTGATAAAGCCGAACACTTTAGGAAGAAATTTCCAAGGTGGAGTAATGAGGAAGGCACTCGTGTCCACATAACACTGGCTAAGCGCCGCAATCCCGTCACCAATGCTAGTACTAGCCAGTCATGCCACCAATGCGGTGAGGTAGGACACTTCCGTAAGGATTGCCCTATAACAAAGAACTCTGGCGCAGATGGGAGGATTCTCAGGATCACAGCTGCAGGAGAGCCTACTCCGGAACCCTCGTTAATGTAACTTAGGCGTTTTGTTGTAACAAACTTATAAACTATCCAGAACTAGAGCAACTAGAGTCTTACCTTTTGCGAGATCTTGTCAGTTTAAGGATGCTCGTACTGCATATACTTCTCTTTTGTGGTATACCTAATTCGCAGCAATAGTCTTGTTGTAAGTCTAAAGTAGTGTAACTCTATTGATGGTTGCACAGTTGTGTTTTATGTTTAAATCTACTGTCTTTAAGTTTCAGTATGATTTCGACATTATCATATGACTCGATTCAATTTGTTCTTCACGAAAACAACTTCATACGTACATCTCTTTCTTCTAGATCACTTTTCTAGCGAAGCCGTCATGGCAAAACACCGAAGTACTCATGCCAGGAGTACCTCTTAGTTATTTTCTTTCCGAAGAAATCCCCGAAGTACCACTCGTGCAGTACGTCAAGTTTAATCCAAGGATTCATACGATTGATCTATCACTGAGGAATGTATACATAAGAGGGATATATAATCAAGGTTCTACAGATTCAGAATTGATGATTCCGCTTTAACTTCTTTTTCCTCAAAAGGAAGTGAGCTTAAAGAAGAATTAGTTATTCGACTACCTTTTCAATCTTAATTATATATGACTCGTATACACGAGACTGTGATTGTGAATACATGTATGAATTCTAATATGAACTTCAGGATGGAGAACTGCATAAGCGTACGAGTAATCGCATCGTCATGTGAACAAACTTAGAACCCAATACGACTCTTGTAAACAGATCACCTTATAGTCTAAACACCTACGGAGATACCAGAACAGTACAGACAACTTAACGAACTACATAGAAATAGAATTAGAAGACTAGACTTCTCACCGTGGAGAACCCCGGTCATATTCTTCCAAAGATCGACGGATCGCATCGTATGTACCTCGGCTATCGAGTACTCCGTCAAGATTTTTCATTAGAAATCGTTATCTCTGCCTCGCATAGATGAAATGGTTGAGCAAACGCAAGGAAACAATTACTTTCAGAAATGGATCTGAGATCCGAATATCACCAGTTCGAGTGTTACGGAAGGATGTCCGGAAGACTATCTTCCGAACTCGATGTGGACACTTCGAGTTCGTAGTGATACCCTTCGGATAGGACCAATACGCCTATAGCTTTCATGAGCTAAACGAGTAGGGTACGTCTTTCTTACTTGGATCAGTTCGTCATTTCTCCATGTAATAGATTACTTATCTACCCTCTTAGTAAGAAGAAACCCATGGAAACATTTCCTTCAGAGGAATTTTTCGCGAAGTTCTCTAGGCACGAGTTTTGAAATTGAAGAGTCAAACTCCTATGACACACTGTTAGTGATGTGGGAAATTCTGAGTACTCTTACAATTTGTCAAAACTGTTGAGAATTTGTCGACATCGGAGACACCGACAGAAATTCGCCAAATTCTAGGTCTTACCTGATGGGTTTTGACCATAAGAACATCCTATGTGCTCATACAAACCCTAATGCTTGGATCTAGGTTTCTCTATTTTACATGTAAGTTATCCAAGACTATAAACCCTAATTCTAGCATACAAGTAATCATATTGACATAAGAATGGGTTTAAGATGTTACCTTTATTGTTATGTAGCAATAAAAATCCCAATTCCTCCATGTATTGACTTTAGAAAGCTTAGAGTCACAAATGTCACTCCTCTAATGGCTCACAAACACCATAAGCAAGAGGATGAAGAGGAGACAGGAAGAAGGCTGCCCTAAAACGTCTACAAACCCTAGAATGAGTCAAGTCCACGTTTTTTAGGCATAAGGGATCTATATATAGTGAGGCTATTAGGGTTATCTAATAAGGAAACCCTAATTTGGATGCTTAAGCCCTAAGCAACCCATGGATCCCTTTCCTTAAGGCCTTGGATGATTTCCTTACGGGCTTCCCCATAGAATTCGTCCACTCCTTAATATAAGGCAATCCATGGCCCAAATTGCAATTATCTTATAATTACAATTCCAGTCCCTTAAGTTTAATTAATCTCTTTTAGTCACAAAACTAATTAACAATTAATTCTTCACTAATATTAATTAAACAATATGATTTCTCCTTTAATATATTATTCTCATAATATATTAATAAATCATATTTAATCCTTTCTCTCCATAATTCATCCTATCAAGTTGATTTGGTGAAGGCAACCCAAAAGGACCATGCACCATCGGGTTAAGTACATACCTAAATAGTTATGGACTTAGACACTAATCCAACAGTCTCCCACTTGGATAAGTCTAATAACTATTGTGCGTATGACTTCAGATCCTGATCTGCAATCATAGCTTTCCAAAGCCGCTGTCAACTCTGATCCTATCAGATACGCGTGTCCTTTAGATAAGGGATCATATATTCCTCCATTCTAGATATCATATGAGATATGATTTCAAATCATTCTCTTTGTACTATATCTCGATTCCCGATTTATGACGACTGACTACTTGAACAAATCAAATTAGCCCTAGCCCGGCCGATCATTTACGTTTGTCATCACAAAATCATCGAGGGGCCCAAAGATATCGCTTTTATCCTACTTTGGATAAAAGGAACGGTTAAACTTTGATACAATGCTTGCTTGCACTCACTCACCGAATCACACACAACAATATGTTTTATAACACAAAGTTACTAAAGCGTTTACATATTATCAATGTGCAACCGATTTGTAAGATACAACTCACACATCTCGGTTTCAAGAATATAAGATGTTATCTTCTCACCAATCACTTGTGATACAATTCATGGAGTGATCCAAGTGAGTGTGGGTTTAATCCAATGCTCAAATTCATATTCGTAAGCACTCATGAACGTTGCAGCAAACATTTGCTTATGTCTAATGCTATTTAGACAATCCACACACCAATTCACAACAGTCTTCATTCATACCTACTTCCAACATATGAACGACTGTGGCCCATTCGAATAATTTAACTGTTTTTAACCAATTAAATTATTCAGGAAGTCAAAACATGCAAATGTGAAACACAAGAATAATACTAATCCCATATGGCCTCAAACCTTTGAGTATAAATAAAACACCTTTTATTTATCACCATATCGATTACTCATTATTTTTCGTTTCGGGTAATCAGCTTCTTACTTGAATTATTACACTTGTCCCATGCTCCTAGCATGCACACAATGTTTACCTATGGTTCTTACTTTCTGAAATAGATCACATTGAACACATTTCCAATCATACTCATTTCACAACTCCAAATCCTTTTTCATAAGTGAAAGAATATCAAATTCTTGCTACTTATTCTAACGTTCTATGCAACTATCCTTTCGTAATGTCACTGCACCAAAGTCACAAAGACTATTGCCAATTATATTACAAAGTCTTCTATCGGAGATTGTTACAAGACAATTCCTTAGATATGATCTCTCTCACTCAAGGTACATTACTTTGAACATCCTTTTGCATAAAAGTTTCTAATCTTAGACATAGATTTTTCAATATTTAATTCCCAATATGGACACGCTTCCATATTTTCCATATGACAACTCCTTCTTAATAGAATCTTATCTATTCGTAATAAAGTCGATATGGTCCATCCAATACGGAAACATTTCCATATTTTACATATGACAACTCATCCTTAATAGAATCTTTTCTATTCATAATAATGTCGATATTGTCCATTCAATACCATGCTTCTAAGTACTCACAAGCAACCAATCCTCGTCGAACTTTGGATTGTCCTTTGATAGTTGTTTAATTATTTTAGTCAAAGCCGATTCTAGTCCCTTTTCCCTCTAAATGCGCTAGACATTTTGAAAATTTTAGAATGGTCAAACATTAAAGCATTTTCAATCGATCCTATACCCGAAGCGTATGAGACACGACGCATAATGTTTTATTTGCTATGTTCTCAAAAATCGAATAGTGAAGAGGAATGTCGTAATCGTAATCGAAATTTTAAGAACACATTATGTACCTTTGACTAAATTTTATTAACATTCCACAACCTAAGCCTTTAGATTTGAAATGAAGCATAATATTCTCTCCCTTAATTATAGCAAAGCAACTTAACAACCCTTACTACTTTGCAAGGTATAAATCTTGTTTTCTATAATTAATATTGCCAACTTGCAATACGTGCCTTAATAATCATACAATCATAACATTTATGCTCCCACTATCATGATGATTATTATAAACATGACACTTATGCTCCCATTAGCTTCGACATGTATTCATAAACATCTTAACTTTCAGAAAACAATACCTATTGAATTTCTTAAGTTCATGTTTCTAATACTTAGTGCTTTGATAATCTTTTATCAAGGCTTCTTGAACTTATACACCTTTGCCTTAGATAGTTCATATGTGTGTCTAAACAATTAAGACTAATTGCCAAACCTCACAATTCAAATCATGGAAAGGGATATCGTAACCATGATCGAATTCAAGAATGCAATTTTACAATCACTATCTTCTTAAAATCTTTCTTAGTGAAAGCATTTCCTTACAATCATTTTCATGATTGAGGAAATCTTATGACAGTTTCTTAATCTCGATTTCTTGCCTTATGGTAGCACATCTGCCCACCATGTCTTCCAAGTAGTTAAGCAGCTCACCTTTTCTTATCAATGTACTTTCCATTGATCAAGGTCCTTGCCTTTTATGCATTCAAATGAGAACTCATAGGACTCACATGCATAATTAACTCGATTGGATTGGCACAGAAACAAAATAATGTCAACACGATAGGTTGTAAACCTCAACTCGTGTCCTAGTGATGATCGATAAGGTTTATTTGATTTGTTCTTGAAACCTTTCAATACCATTAAGACTCCCACTTACTCCTTGACATATAGGATTTTCTTGTCAATAACCGTTTCTTGACAAACAAATATTCAAGAGTTAGCGTAGTTTTTATCAAAACATTTCATAAATTGGTCCTAGATGGTCTTTGTCTTATCCAAGACATTTGATGAATGCTATAAACCTTCTTAATACTTATCACTCAATGTCGCAATCTTAACTCTAAGACTTGTTTTGGAACGAAGTATGATTGACTTCTTGATTTAACCATTTCTTCAATTCTTGATTCCTCTTCTTAGACATACAATTGTACTAAGACTCACTTAGAGGATCAATTGAGATATGGTTCTTAATCATTAAGACCTATCATAAAGCATAAAAGCTACTCTCCCTTCTTCTTAGAATGGAGAAACTTTTATCTTTCTGCCTACTTGATTCTTCTTATTCGTTCTGCTATTGATTTAAACTTTTTCAATCAATTCAGAAGTACACTTAATCTTGTAACTATAATCATATTTACTAAACCTTTAGTAAATCATGACAAATATCTTTTTTACTCTTATGGTGGACTTGATCAACACACAACTTTATGGATTCGATCTCCAAGTCCTTCACTTGACACTTTGTCAATGAATTAGTCTAATTTCCAAATATGAAATTTCTCATTCATCGTGCAACCAAGTGGCATGATTCCAAGTTTCTGTCCAATTGAAACTTGGGCGATGAGAAACACTCCCTATTTTGTATATTCTCGACTTTCCATAAATAACATAATAAGAACCAAATACATTATTGTTAATAATAGAAACATTTTAACATCAAATTTTCATACACACCATTGTAAGGATAATATAAATAATATAAAAATCAAAATTTATTTTATTGCAGAAAAATTTGTCCTTGCAATGCAACTCATTGAAAAACCTATGCTAATAGATCTTTCTTAGCAATCTAATTCTAACTCTAAGTAGTAGCTCAAGAATGTAATATTCAAGTAATGCGATCAAAATCTATTTCTTCACAGTTAGATTCTGCTCACTTCTTCCCTTAAGCTTCCTTTCTTTTCTTCGATCCTACAAAACATCAATTGTAATCTTATCACATTATGTATTAAGAATCTAGAATAGGAGCTTAAAAGAGTTAGTCAATGGATTTTACCTAAAGCAGAGCCATACGTTTTGACTCTCCCATCTCTTAGATCTCTTAGGTAAATAGGGCAACTTCGTCTCTAATGCCCCTTCTCTTGGAAATAAAAGCAAATTGACTCTATTAGAACAGGACATGGAAGTACTTCAGACATTGCCTTTCTCTTATGATCAAACTTTTCGATCATAGCATATCTTTCGTTGCCATTGTCTATATCCATAGAGGTCTTGAAGGCAGATTCACCAATGAACTTTGCTTTTCTATTGCGCCAAACTATTGCTGATTCAGCAGCAATAAGCATATAGGTGAGATCTATAAGGGTCACGTCGCGGTTCATCATATAGTACTCTCTTACGAACTCACTATATGAGTGACTGAAGAACCGAATCAGCAGCCATCTCCTCACAGACAACGGATCCCAACATTCTTAACCTATCAATGTGTGACTTCATCCCTAGGACGTGTGCACACACTGACTTTCCATATTTGATGAATGCTACAAACCTTCTTAATACTTATCACTCAATGTCGCAATCTTAACTCTAAGACTTGTTTTGGAACGAAGTATGATTGACTTCTTGATTTAACCATTTCTTCAATTCGTGATTCCTCTTCTTAGACATACAATTGTACTAAGACTCACTTAGAGGATCAATTGAGATATGGTTCTTAATCATTAAGACCTATCATAAAGCATAAGAACATCCTGTGTGCTCATACAAACCCTAATGCTTGGATCTAGGTTTCTCTATTATACATGCAATTTATCCAAGACTATATACCCTAATTCTAGCATACAAGTAATCATATTAACATAAGAATGGGTTTAAGATGTTACCTTGATTGTTATGTATCAATAACAATCCCAATTCCTCCATGTATTGACTTTAGAAAGCTTAGAGTCACAAATGTCACTCCTCTAATGGCTCACAAACACCATAAGCAAGAGGATGAAGAGGAGAGAGGAAGAAGGCTTGCCCTAAAACGTCTACAAATACTCGAAGGAGTCATCTCCACGTTTTTGAGGCATAAGGGATCTACATATAGTGAGGCTATTAGGATTATCTAATAAGGAAACCCTAATTTGTATGCTTAAGCCCTAAGCAACCTATGGATCCCTTTCCTTAAGGTCTTGGACAATTTCCTTATGGGCTTCCCCATAGAATTCGTCCACTCCTTAATATAAGGCAATCCATGACCCAAATTGCAATTATCTTATAATTACAATTCCAGTCCCTTAAGTTTAATTAATCTCTTTTAGAAACAAAACTAATTACCAATTAATTCTTGACTAATATTAATTAAACAATATGATTTCTCCTTTAATATATTATTCTCAAAATATATTAATAAATCATATTGAGTCCTTTCTCTCCATAATTCATCCTATCAAGTTGCTTTGGTGAAGGCAACCCAAAAGGGCCATGCACCATCGGGTTAAGTACATACCAAAATAGTTATGGACTTAGACACTAATCCAACATTACCGACCTATTGTCGTAGTTCATCCAGAACTCCTCGTAAATTACAGAAACCCTTATGAGCTTGACCCAGCAAGGAGTGGCCCATGACTGGGAAGTTAAACAAGAAAATGAAACCTTGGAGATTCCAAGTGAGAGACCAAGTTCCTTAGGAAGTCTCACTCTGGGAATGGCTTAATACGCTTTGTATTGTGTGGAATGCTAACTCCAAGATAGATAGGACCTCCATGATTCTTACCAGAATCGGTCCTGTATCTCGCAAACTAGACCTACTCCGCGAACTCAGTAGTGTACATTCTACTCTTCGCATCTCGATTGTGAAACCATACCTTTCTGTTAGGACTCTTGTAAGTCCACTCGTCGAGATCCTCGCCTTCGTATTAGAACCATAGTGACCCTCGACCGAGAGGTCAAGCGGACGAAGCAATGCCGTTGCCAGTTAGTGAGGGTTCGTTGGATTGACAACCGAGAAACCGATTTCACTTAGGTGCGCTAGAACCAATCGATTAGGACGTTTCCTCCTCACGACTCGATCATTCGTACCTACTTCCTTGCCTAAATTCTAACTTCGGGACGAAATTCCGTTTAACAGGGGGATGATGTGACAACCCGAAATTTCCATTCTATACAAACCATTTGAAGCCAATAGAAGTAGAACAATTACAGTGAAAATTCAGACTTCGGGTATAAGTTTGGCAGTTTTTCAGGAATATACACTTTAGGAGATATCAGGAGAGTGGATGCACTAGGGTTTGGTGCAACACTGTTATTCCAACACTTTGTTATATTAGAAATCATTTCGAGAATAAAAATATTTTCTGCCAAAAATATCTCAGGACTATAAATAGAATTCTGAAGCAAATTCATTCATTATTCGCATTTCCAACTAGAGAAAAGCGATTTTCACTCTCCCGGATCTTCGGGTTTTTATACCAAAACGTGAGTAACCCTCTCTAGTAGTGTTAGAAAGCTTATTATGTGTTTATAACATGATTTAAATAGCTAAATAACTAGATTTAGGAGTTTACTCCACAAGGTGTTCTTGGGTGGTAAACTCCCGAAACAATGCCTAGACCTTCCCTTGTGTTATGCTACTACCTTAGACTCATATATGTATATATATATATATATATATGTGTGTGTGTGTGTGTGTGTGTGTGTTAGGGACAAGAAAACAACCAAGAAACACAAAAACATGGGTGTTCACGGCCCAACATGATCTTGGACCGTGAACTCCAATAACTTGGATCAAAGGGTGCTTTTAAGGCACCTAAAGCCTTAGAAAATTACTAGGAATTCTTTCCAATTAGATCAAGGACCAAAACACATCAAAAACACCCCTCAAAGTGAGTTCACGGCCCTAATAAGGTTCTTGTGCCGTGAACATCAAACAAAGGCACCAAATTGTGCCTAAGGCCTTTATATGCTTGGGATAAAAGTCTAAGACCTATACTACATGTACAAGAGACTTAAAAGCATCAAAAACCCCATTCCAACGGAGTTTATGGCAGTAAACTCCATAGGAAATGGACTTAGGGATGTAAACTCCTCTAAGGAGTGTTTCTATGCCTTAAAGCCTTCCAAGAATTAACCCACAAAGTTTGAATACTTCTAGGGATTATTAAACACCTTAAAACAACCAAATACATTAAGTCTTGGAGTTTACGGCTGTAAACTCAAGAGTTTACAACCGTAAACTCCATGTGTGAGGTTATTTGGAGAGTAAACTCAAGTATAGGGTCCTTTGGAACCCTAAACCCAAGTGCCTTGTCCCACAATAGCTTAGATGCAATCCTTAGGGCTTATAACACTTATATAAAGTGTTTATTATGTTCTAGGATGTCTTAACATTATCAATTAGTAATTTAAGACTAATTGATTGCATATATGTGTGATTATATGTTCATTAGGATTGTAGTGTGTGTACAAGTCCTCACTTGACACCTAAAAATCCTACACCGTCCAGTTCATCCAAACCACCATCTACAGGTTAGTTCATACACCTTAATTAATGTTTTAAACTGCATTTAAATGTTTTATGGGGGGATACAAGTAGAATCATGCTAGTTATTATATCAATCACATGTGATGAATAAGTAGAATTATGCTAGTTATTATATCAATCACATGTAATTAATATGCAGCATTCAAATGATTTACTACACATTAACCGTTTTACCAAACAAGTTCTTCAAATGATTTTATTAAATGTTTTATATGTTTAAAAATCCTTATTAAACTGTTCATTACACACTGTATGATCCTTTTCAAACCATTTTACTCTGATCCGTTTTACTCCAAGCTATTACCAAATCGTTTTACTTCAAACTGTTTTCACTTCAAACTGTTTTATCGATTGACATCAAGTCGATCTTTTCTTCGATAATGATTATGTTCAAAGGTTTTACAAAACTTATTTTATGCTTTTCTATTATAAGTTACATGCCTCTATAGGTGTAGTTATATAAGTAATGTTTAAATGACTTAGGAAGGCTATCCACCTTGTTTCCTTTTCCTCGATTTGGATGTGGTCTGATAGGATATCGGGTACTCGTCCGAAGGTCCTTTAAATATTAATTATATATCATGTGTACGTATATAGTCATAAAATATCCTTCCAGTTCACCCAATGCCCTTGGGTAGCAAGGGTATACATCCATGTTCATACGTCCCAGTTAGATTACTAGTAAACTACCATATGGGTAGTTTAGGAAGATACTAGAACTATTACTAGAACCCGATATCATACAATGAGTCAGTTCATTCATGAGTCAATACTTGCTAGATAGAGAGCACATACATTACAGCTAGAACATTTCAGTACATTATTATACTTTCTAGATTGAGAGCACATACATTACAGCTAGAACATTTCATTACTATGAGTAAATATACAACTATACTAAAGGAAGAACATATACAACTATACTAGAATGAGTAACAGTACATTACATATACATAAATATGTTGACATAATTGTGATCCACTGTATCGTAGCATGCCTTCAATGTCATGGCCCGAGTTGTTGCCAGAGTCTCTTGAAGGGAGAGCATGAGTTTGTGTATAGATCTATACTGGATTGACTATCCTACACCTTGCTGCTAGCTACAGTTAGACCTGCAGGTCTGTGGGTGCCAAACGTCATTTCTTTTTACGACCTACATTTGTCGTTGTTTATCCAGTCGATAGTATGGTACAATTAATCACATGATGCCTTAATATAAATCCGGTTTCAGGTAGTTAGTACAGAAGTAGTTCCTATAATACGACACTATAGTACTACATTAATTTCCCCTTTTCGTATATTTAGTGATCATTTCACTTAAACCTTAAATGTAAAAACTATATTTTGTAAACGATAGTTACACATGGGAAAATTACCCACTTTTACAAGAAACGAACATTTAGAACAGTTAAGTCTCGGTAGAAGACTACATTGAGAACAGTTAGGTCTTGGTAGAAGACACACTTTATATCATAGTAGGAATCATAGGGATTCCTAGGGTTTTTCAAATGTTTACAGTTGCTTTACAAACATTTTTACATTTACAGTTCATATACATTTTCAATACTTACAATTCATATACATTTTCCATACTTATAGTTCATTTACATACAAATTTTTACATACAAACTAAGACACTAAAATACTTATGATCTCACCAGCTTTAAAGTTGATACTCTCTTTCAAAATAACTTGTATCCTCAGGTCAACCATAGACAGGTACCGATGCAAGGTTCTGGGAAGATGGTGCTCGATCAAGATGCATCTTTCATTTTGATTTATGCTATACTGTTTATCAAAATTTGACAGAACACACTTGTATAATAATTATATTATTAATGCAATGGATGATGTTGTTGCTTGTTACTACTTTACATTGTTGTGATACTGTACATGACGTCCTCCGCCCCATAACGTTTCCGCCATTCTTGGTTTTGGGTTGTGACAAAGAGGAAGGAGCGAACAACACAAGAACCCCCACAGGAGCAACAAGTGGTTATTGTACATGCCACCACAACACCTGCCACTCCAGCACCTGTCAATCGATATGCTGGAACTCTCCCAAAGTGTGGTAAGTGTAACTACCACCTCACCAGAGTATGCTGGGAAATGAAGTGCATGAATTGCCGCAGGAAGGGACACACTGCTCGTTTCTGCACGACACCAACACAACCGATCTCCCAAGTCCCAGGATTAGAAGTAAACCAGGCCTGCTATGGCTGTGGCAAGACTAGGAACTACAAGAAGGACTGCCCGATAACGAAGAACTCAGGTGCAGATGGACGAACTCTGATGATCGCTATAGGAGAAGCTGCCATGGAACCACTAGTGAACAGCGGTACGTCTTCTAAATAAAAATTACATTAAAGATTTAAGTTTATATTAATATTAATATTAAAACATGGGGACAATTTAAAAGTAATTATAAATTATTAATTCGTCTGAACAACTCACAACATTAATAAGAACACTAAAGATCCGTACACGTGAGCTATGATGGCTTAGTATGTACATCAGGGTTATGCATAACTAAGATTCTGCAGGCCTAGAGTTTGTGATTCCGCCTTATTTATCGTTCCTTGTCCGGTTGTGGATTTAGGGCTGAGTCACTATATCGACCGTCTTATTCATCTTAATTATACACAACTTGTGTATGCCAAGCGATCATAGAAGTAACAAGGAGGATTATAACATAAAGTATCGACATTAGTTATCAAATCATTTTCATTCTCAGTACTCGCTTATCGCGGTACAATTTGTGGCAGTGGTAATATCAAGGAGAAAACTGAAAGCACTAGAAAGTCTTCACATAATACATTGTCGAGCGCACTCGGGATACACCATCATATAACAAATGTTTCTATCAAATTGGCCTAACATTTGTTTCTATAAAGATTCCGTCGCCATCGCTCGTCATGGATTGGCATGGTCCTCACCATACCAAGTTCATGAGTTTCAAAATTTCATCGCCTTAACCGACCGATTAACGAAACCCTCTTCGTTCGTAATGATAGCCCTACCCAGACCTCAAAACCGTCTACATCATGTTCTTGACCCCGAACTACTCATGCGAGGAGTACCTTGCCCTTCGAAACCCTGTCGATGTATACTCAGCAAACCTTCCAAAAACTACCACTTGTCCAGCAGGCCAAGTTCGAGCACAGAGGCTAAGGATGAATACGATTAATGTATCATTACTAAGTGTATACACGAGAATGGTATATAATTAAGATTCTGCAGACTGAGAATATGTGGTTCTGCCCTATCTCCTGTTCCTTGTCGGGTTGTGGACATGGGGCAGAGTCGCACATCCGACCGTCTTACTAATCTTAATTATATATGACTTGTGTGCACAAGGTAATGATAGATGAACCATGTATGAATCCTAGCATGAACTTCGGGGCAAAGTTGCCCAGGTCTACGAGAGGGTATCCTTCCATTCAGAGGAGCACGACCCCAAGAGTACTGCTGAGAAAGCTAATTTCGGGACAAAATTCCATCTAACGGGGGGATGATGTCTTAACCCAAAAATTTTGTTCTTATAAGGTCAATTTTGGTCAAACTTATTACTTCCATTATCTTAAATTAGATGGATTATTGGTTTGAGTTTTGGAAGGCTGGTAACTAAGTATGTTATAGTTTTGAAGGGTAAAAGGCTTAGGAATAGAGATCATTCACATTAACCACTAAAGCTTCGTAGCCATGAAAGGAGCCAGGAACCTTGGACCGTAAACCACCAAGCCATGAACCTAAGAAGCCGTGAAGACCTGCGGACCATGATCAAGCCTCGGACCGTGAACCCTAGGTTCACAGCCGTGAACTCCTCAGCCGCAATCACTTTGCTATTTGTAAGTTTTTGACACATTTTATCTTCAATTCCTCTTCTCTTGGTCGCAAACAACCCATTCTCTCTCAAGTATCATCCTCAAGAACACCATCTTTCACTCTTAAATACCCTTTTTCCTTGCTAATCCTTATAAGCTTACTAGGATCTTCAAACACTTGCCAAAGCACCAAGATCCTCAAGTGTTCTTCAGTTGGCCCGTGAACCATTCAAGTTGTGATGTGAACCATTCATAAAATTGGGTCGTGAACACCCCATTCGGCAACTCAAGCCCAGCCGTGAACTCCATTACAGCCTTCTAACTTGCTTCTAGCACTCTTTTGGACTCGTTTGTGCCTCGGGACTTCATTCGTGGAACTTATCATCCTTACTCGAATCTTCAAATTGAATCACCCACATAAGGTGAGTTCATACCCCTATAATCTATAATTTAAATGGTTTTAAATGATTTTAAGGGGGGGGGGGAGGATACAAGTTGAACACAATTTTGTTGTTTTAATTTTTTTACTTGTGATAACCTTCACATTAAAGTATTTCTTATGCTTTTGTAAGTGATCAAATCAATTCAAAAACTCTTTTAAAAAGATGTTAGTTTGTTGTTTATAAAACTCCATTTTTAAAGTACACATTTAATTCAATAATTAATTGAGTCTTTTCTACAAATCAGGAATGGTTCAAGCAAACGTACTAGTAAACTATAATAGGTATAGTTTAGGGATTCAGTACATGCTATACTCTAGAACAGAGGAACAATGCATGTTTCAAGTATATATACATTACACTCCAAGTAAACTAGGAAAGAAACAAACCATCAATTCATATTTTAAAACAAAATATGTTAATACTTGTGGTATATGGTTATATATATATATATATATATATATATATATATATCGGGTACATCTACAAAGTATCGTGTTATATATATATATATATATATATATATATATATATATATGGGGTATATCTACAAAGTATCGGGTTATATATATGGGGTACATCTACAAAGTACCGGGTTATATATATGGGGTACATCTACAAAGTACCAGGTTATATATGGGGTACATCTGCAATGTACCAGGTTTTATTTAAACAGGGTACATCTACAAAGTACAAGACAATAATAACTAAAACAATTCAATAGATAAAACTCAAAACAGTATGGACTAAGGCGTTTAGAGTATGAGATTTCGTAACTTCTAGTGGTTTTCTTAACAATAGATATATGCCACATAACTTCCCTAGTAACATGAATATATACAGTTGAAAGGGCCCTATAATGCTAAATTTATGATTCCTCGGTAGATACATTACGGTTATGTATTAATCAGATCCGACAACCAGTAGGATGTGTGTTTTCTGCATCATTTCCTGTTCCTTGTTTGGTGAACACGAAGTAGGTGAAACGAGAAATTTGTCTGTAAAAGGTTTAATTCGTATTATTAAACCAACATCACTCAAAGGACATTAAATGGTTAATTCTATAATACCTTAGTTTATACATCAGGGTTATATATAATTAAGATCTGATAGGCAGTTGAACGTGTGTTTTCCGCCTTACCTCCTGTTCCTTGATTGGTTGTGGACTTAGGGAAGATCCATACGATTAAATGTCCATTCGATATTAGATTATATAGCTAGTATAACCTAAGTGATTATAGAAGGACCTATTGTAGTTACCATTTTACTAAAGAAAATATATGATTTTATTAAGGAATGTTTTCTTCAAATATAATAGAACTATTATAGTTAACTCCGTAAGTAGAAAATGAATATGCTAGGGTTATGTAGAATGAAGATCTAACAAACAATGGGATGTGAGCATTCCGCCTCATTTCCTATTTCCTATTTGGTTGTGGGCTAGGGCGGATTCACACAATCGATTGTCTGTTTACTCTAAATTTTATATAACTTGTCTCAATTTAGTACTCATAGAAGGAATTGTAGAGTCATTTTTACTTATCATTCATCACATCAGGAAATATAGGATTTTCTGGAGGAACAGGAGAACTTTTCTAAAAGAACTTAGAGTATACTTTTTATAACAAAAATGCTTATGAACTCACCGGCTTTAATGTTGATCTACTCTTTCAAAATAACTTGTAATCTCAGGAAACTAGTAGACATCTACACGCTCAGGGATTCACAAGATGGAGCATAGTAGCTTCATGTCTTTTTTTTGTTAATTACTTTTGGAGTCAATCTTTTTTCAATCAAATACATGTAAACACTTGATTATTAATACAATGGTTGTTTGTTACCTTGATTACTTTGATGCATGTGTTGTGATACTGAGCATGACGTCCTCCATATCCGAACGTTTCCTCCATTCTAGTTTGGGGGTGTGACATATCAATATGACAGAATCAAAGAGGGACAAGGAACAACAAAGGCATATGTGAATCATGTGACAAGCTTTCCATATCAACAAATGATTTGATTTAGAGATTTACAATCAATGAGATACAATAATTTCAACTTGATATACATCAATAAGACTACAGCTCATGTGGCATAGAAAAATATACAACTTCTGAGTTATCATTTGGCTAGCAAGCTTTCAGCCCTATCTAGCTTCTTCCAATGCGAAAGTTAATGCTTAATCGTTCACTTCATGGTCAAAGGCTACATACCAATACCCAAGTGATGCTTAGTCATACACTTCGTGGTCAAAGGTATAGCTCATTATCATAATAACACGGGAAAACACATTGCACATAAAACACATAACATACATTTGTCCCTATATTTAACTCACCGTGAAATAATTGATTAATGAAATGGTAATTTGGGCATCACTTCGCCTCTAAACATGACTTTCTTTGATGAAACCTGGGATTTTAGTTGAAAATTGGGCTTTGTGCGGGCAGAGTTTTGACTGATACAATTATTTTCTCGGAAACTTTAGGGCTTCGGGGCTTGCTTCAGGTGTCAAGGATGTTTCTTAGGCTTCGGGGAGGTTTACATAGGCTAAATATGGAATATAGATTGAAAGAGATTCCAAATTTGTAAAGTGAATTCGGAGACCTCGCACCCCTTTTATAGGTTGTCGAAGCCTTGGAGTACACTGGGCATACATTGGTACGTTGGGCATACGAGGCGTGGCACCTACTCAATTGTCGGGTCTCGGACGTGCCATCTATGCAAGATACATGGCTTTACACGAAGGAATGGTCGACGTAGCTTGCTCCAAATCGCTTACGTGCGAGGTACGCTGGGTGTAGCCTCGTGTACGATGGGCGTACGGCTTCAGACCAACCTCGAAGTTTGTGCTAAAAATTTTAAAAATTCATATATTTTGCATATGATCTTCGATTTTGACGTTATTTATAATCATGCATAGGTGAAATCACGCTTGACAACTTTCGTTTTTACTCCGTCGGCTAATTTTGACTTTATTTATATTTTTAACGGGCCGGGAGAAGAAAAGTCTATTAAAAATTCATAACTTCTTCATTCGTTGTCGGTTTTCTTCTGTCATTTTACCATTGTATTACTATTGACTAGATCTTCAATTCTCATTTAGGTCGTGTCGGCTAAAAATCACTCGATCTTTATTTTCAGTTTTTAAATGTATACTACTATACTGAAACTTTGAAAAATCATAACTTCCTCATACGAGGTCAGATTTGGACGTACTTTTTACGAAAATTCTCGGTTTAACGAATACTACGACTTTCATTTAGATCACAAATGCTAAAAAGTAGTTTATCGTAAACTCACTTTTTACGTCATATGGCGTCGTGCGGTTCTGTCGTGAAACTTCAATAACAAATAACTTCTTTGTTATAACTCGGATTTCAATGATGTTTTCGCCTATATGTTTCTAACGAGATAATCTACTACTTTCAATAACATCATTTTTAATTATTTCAAACTTTGTATTTTCGTTAATTTCATTAGTTGACTTTTGATCGAAATCTTATAAGACTTCCAATAGTTCCTGAATGAACCTAAACATAGGTTTACTTCAATCTGATAAAACTATCTTGTTAGAACTCAATGCTCAAACTCATATATTATATAATAATATTTAATTTTAAGCAAAACATTGTAATTATACATGGTTAATAACGTGTATATTATAAAGAAGAAGGGTAATCCTCAATCAAACTAGAAAGGCAAGGCCCATGCTAGAGCATCTGGTAGTGGGTCGAAGTCAAAGTGAAAGCTGACCAAAATATGTGTAGGATTTGAAGGATGGCAAGGTCAAGCCATCTTCAGCAGTTATGTACACTATTCAAGTCAATAACTCATAACTGACTTGATCTTGGGTCCTTGCCACATAATGTGATTTCAACATTTTTTCTAGTTTATAGGGGCTAAGAAAAAGTGAGGAAGTGGAGCGTGGAAGAATAACTTTGATCATGGGGAAAATGAGATCTTCATCTGTTACCATGATTGGAACATATGGTCTAGTGCTCGATGGTGATGTTAGGATAGATTTAATAAATTGTTGTTATTCGTCAGAAATGACATGAAAGATTATTTCTTTTTACCATTGTTCAGATAAGGTTTTCGATATTCCTTTAATGATATCAATTTCAGATTATAACTTATAAAAATGGTGTTTTATGTTTAAAGATTTACCATGTAATGGTTTTTATGAAACTGTGATTTGTGTCGATAACTTAGGAAATAATGTATTTCATATTGATTCGTCTAATGGTGTAGACAAAGCATGATTGTGGCATTATCATCTTGGGCACATCAACAAGAAACACATTATCTAACTCCAAAAGGATAGAGTACTGAAATCTTATAACTTAAGGTCAGATGATGAATGTGAGTCTTGTCTTTTGGAATAAATGACAAAATCACCTTTCACTAGAACATGTGAAACAGGTCATGGATTGTTGGACGTCATATATAAAAATGTGTGTGGACCCTTCAGATCTTCCATAAGGGATGCAAATCGATACTACATGACGTTTACCATGATTACAATAGATAAGGGTACATCTACTTAAGCAAAGATAAATTAGAAACTTGTGAAAGGGTCAAAGAGTTTAAGAACGAGGTCAAGAATCTGTCTGGTAGGAGGATAAATATGTTATGATCTGATAGAGGCAGAGAGTATCTTAGTATCGCGCTCCACGAATATGTTAAGGAATGTAGAATAGTTTCACAAGTCACACCTTTTAGTACACGATAACTTTATGGTGCTTCTGAGAGGATAAATCGAAACAAGTTAGACATGGTTTGTTCCTTGATGAGTTGAGCTTTTCTTGCTATTTCTTTCTGGGTGTATGCTATAGGGACAGTCGCCCATATCCTAAATCTTGTTCCCACAATAAGGTTTCCAAAACACCTAATGAGATGTGGATAAGGAATGTACATTCACTTGCACTTATCAAGGTTTGGGTTTTTGAGACTCTCGTAATACGAAAAACTCATGACAAGCTAGAACTATGAGTCGAGAGGTCTATTTTCATTAGTTACCCACATAAGTCTGTTGGATACTTATTCTACACACCAAGTGAGAACTTGGTCTTTGTAATTCGAAGGGGAGTCTTTCGCGAGAGAGCTCGTATTCAAAAAGGACAGTGGGAGTGTAACGGTCCTTTAATAGATTTAGGAGTCAACCAACGAACGAACCTTAGATAACGCTGGTTCTCAACTAGAGGATGAGACTCCTCCTGACGCTATTGACAATCCAGTGCCTGTCCGTCGATCTAGAAGGGGTATCATGTGGCCTTCGTTCTATGATTTCCATATTATGTGATACGATGACACGTTTATTAGTGATAGAACACTAGTAAATTTCGATGAGCCAACTGAGTACAATGAAGCGATGGTAGGCCATGAGGCTGTTAAGTGGAAAGAGACAATGGATAGCGAGATCCAATCTATGTATGACAACCAAGTTTGGAACTTGATTGATCACGTACTAGTTCGAAAGATAGTTTTGTGCAAATGGATCTTCATGAAATAGACCAACATGGGTGGAAATATGCACACATTCAAGGCACGACTGGTTGCAAAGGGCCTTACTCAAACCTAAAGGATTGAATATGATGAGACCTTCTCTCCAGTAGCTAAGATAAATTCTATCAGGATAATGCTAGAAAAAACAACATATCATGATTATGAAATACTGAAAATGGATTGTAAACCTATTCCTAAATAGGAAGTTAGCTGAGGATGTCTACACGATCCGACCAGAGGGTTTTGACATGCCAAATTTCCTGATAGAGTGTGTAAGCTTGAAAAATCCATTTATTGATTGAACAAGCGTCTCGCTGCTAGAATCTTTGCTTCCATGATAAGGTCAAAGTGTATGGATTCAATAGGAGTGAGGATGAGAAATGTGTGTATGTCAAGGCTAGTGGCAGTATAGTAACTTTCCTAGTATTATATGTTGATGACATACTCCATTTAGGAAACGTCATTCCAACCTTAAAAGCAATGAAATATTTGCTTGAAAAATGTTTTGCTTTGAGGGACCTAGAGAGAGAAACCTATATTCTTTGAATATAGATTTACAGGAATAGAAAGAAAACACTTATTAGTCTTATCCAGAGTACTTACTTGGATAAAATACTAAAGCATTTTGGTATGGAGAATTCCAAGAAAAGATATTTACCCATCCATCATATTGTTAAGTTGAACAAGACTCAAAGTCCCAGTACTGATGAGGAAATAGCTAACATGAGTCAAGTCCCATATAATTCGACTATAGGTTTAATCATGTATGTTGTGACATGTACTCGCTCTGATGTGTCTTATGCTTTGAGCATGGTTAGTCGAATTTAGGGTAATCCTAGCAGAGCTCATTGGACTATAGTCAAGAACAATCTTAAGTATCTGCAAAGGATAAAGGATATATTTCTAGCCCTTGGTGGCAGTGAGTGGATATAGAGACAACAACTTTTAGATAGATCGAGACAATTTATATTCTTAGTCGGGTTGGGTATTCTTGTTAAATGGTGGGGCGATAACTTAGAAAAGTTCCAAGCAGGAAATGATGACTAATTCTACTAGTGAATCAGAGTAAATCAAAACAAGTGAGGTATCAAAGGAAGCGACTTCATTGAATCACTTAATCGACGCACTTGATGTGGTCCCGGTCATTCAAGATCTAAGGGTACTTTTCTTTGATAATGAAGTGGTGGTTGATTTGACGAAAGAGCCAAAATATGATGATAGATCCATGCATATTGACAGAAAGTACCATTACCTCAGACATAAGGTTGAAGAAGGTCCTCTCATGTTGAAGAAAGTATCATCAGAAGACAATCATGCAGATCCTTTCACGAAGGCTTTGAATAGGGTTAAGCACAACCAACATGCTAAGAACATTGGCTTGAGAGATAGTTTTAGTTTTAGTAGTTAATTGATAGTTTGAAACTTTGTAACAAAACAAATTTAATTGATTTTAGTTATTGAACAATAGAGAATTATTTATGAGTATAGTTACTTCCTTTTTCAATTATTTATTATTTTGTTTCACTTTGCACGTTTTACTTCCTAATTGATTTCATTATTCAAAAAATTACACATTCGTTCATACTTTTGGAAGTGAATTGTGATTTAATATTGTTATGAATAGATTAAAGATTGTCTATCGATATTAGACACTGCAATGAGTTTGCTATAATATTCATGAGTGCTTAGAAAATGGAGATTTTGAGTATTGGACAAACCCATGCTTAGAGATTACTTCATTGATTTCATCACGAGTAATTCTAAGATGATAATATCTTTTATTCTTTAAAGGAATATATACGAAGTTGTAATTTACAACTGATTTGGTGTTGCGTAAACTCATCAGTAACATGATGTTATAAAAAGTAATGTCTTGTAAGATTTGGCAAGTAAAGGATATAGTTATATAGACAATGTTTATTCATTCCTCTTCCTTAATGGGAAAAGAAATATGTTTAGGCCCCTCGGTGATTTGGTATTGACATTATAGTGTTGGGCCCAGCCAGGACTGAATTGATGTGTGTAATTAGTTGTCTAGTTAGGTCATCACAAATCTGGAAATTAGGAAATAAAATTTTAAACAATGAGATTGACTTTAATCCATATCTCATGTCGATACGATATCTTGAAGAACAAAGGAATATTTGATCACTTATCTTAGGTCCAATGTTTAACTACCTCATAGTTTGACAGTTGCTTCGATGAACACACTTTGTTGTTTAATTTAGAAGTTATACTTGCAATTATAGTTATAGACTTATCCTAATTGGAGACTGTTGTATTAAGGTGTCTAAGATCATAACTAAATTGGTATATACTTGAATTGAAAGCAAAGTCCTCTTTAGGTTGTCGTCATAACTTTTTTTTATTTTATTGGTTGTCCTCATAACTTGTAATTGAGTAGAATGACTTTTGGAGAGAGCACTTGATTTATTTATTTAGTATATGATTAATAAATAGAAATAAATGATTTGTTAATGTATCATGTGATTAATATATTAGTTAGAAATAATGTTATTTAATTAATAATTAATCAGACATTAACTGGAATTAATTTTCGGATTAATTGGATTAATTAAAATTGTAAGACTTAAGCTATAATTATTCAATAGTAAGATAGTTTTGGAGGCTATCACACCCCGCTAAAGCGGAAACGTGGGGCGCGTCAGTGCAAAGGGTCTCATAGCAAAAGTTAAAGACAATACCAACCATAGACTTAAAAGCATTACAATTTTTAATGAGTTTAAACAATTAAAAGAAATACAATGTATTTGAAAAACAACAAATGCGAATTCTCCTACAAGTGATGTGTCCCTATGTGCTACTTACTATATGATCACTGAAAAAGCATGTAAAATGAGCGGTCAACTACCGAAATAGTTGGTGAGTTCTTAGGTTTATAGCATAACATAATTTCAAAATCATGAAAATCATAATATTGATAAAAGTTTACATAAATGGTAGTTTGTTGCTAAAATAAGTAACAAGTTTTCATAAACAATAGTTCATTGCTAAAATAAGTAACCAAGTTTGCATAAACAGTAGTTCATTGCTAAACACGTTTGCATAACAAAGTTTGTTGCTATTATAAGAATTAAATTTTGTTGGTAAAATGAAAAACATATTGCATTACCATCATGAGAAACAAAGATCGATACCAACGTATGAAACAACTTCCGTATACGTAAAACGATTAACCCATGAGTTCAAAACCCAAGCCTAAAGATCGAGTGCCCTCTTGAATACTATGTCTATCGCTAACATATGGTAAAATATGGTAAAATGCACTCTGCAAACTATGCAAGTGAGGAGTTGTCTACCTCTTAATAGCGTTATCCATAATGACCATGGGCTCAAAAGAGTTAATAAGTTGTGTGAAATTGTTCCAGGGACTTTACTGCGATACAAGCCTCATCAATCAACAATTGCAATCATATACATAGAAAAACAAATTTGATACAATTTAAAATAAGTACAATGAACATAATTGAATAACCCACATGCATTTCCACCCTAAAATATTAAAAAACAAAAATAGGGGTCATGAATATTCACCACCTATTTCGTGATTATGCTAATGATACATTGAACTATGTTCTACATAACCTACTACCAATGTCCTACAATAATGGTATACACTAGTGAGTCTCTAATCGAAATCTAATACTACTATAATTATCTTTTACAATAGAGTTATGCTAATAATGTGTCAAAAGTTCAGTTTTAAATAACTTAGAATATTTTTCTAGAAAATTCAGATTTCAATATACCAGTTGACGTGTTAACATTTTCAAGTAACAAATCCCATTTTGTGTCATTGTTTGAAATGTATTTAGCATATATGGAAGGGTTTTACAAGCTAAAAAAATCCAAAACTAAATCAAATCAATTCTAAAAATTTCCAAACTTTAGATTTTAGTTCTAATATTAATATAAGACCTCCAGATAAATTTTGTGAGTTTTTGATATGCCAAAGTATTTTTCACCATTTAATTCCTTGAATAATCATATAATCATGGAAAAATAGTAAATGATCATGCAAAATTCTTACAACTTTTGTGTAATTGTTTCACAGTGTCCATAATCTAGTAAAAATATTCAACGTCATTTTTTAATAGTAAAGCCCGATTTTTAAAATTTAAGTGTGCTTAATACAAAGAAAAGAGAAATAAATAGTAAACAATTAAGATAAATCCTCAAAATTTTTATTTGTGATTATAATGTAATTAAACATTTCCTTGTAAATTTGTATGATTTTCGGATAAGTTTAACTATTTTTCCCTTGTTTCATCCTTTTAACATACATTAAGTCTTGGAAAAATAGCAAAAGTTGTGGAAAATTCTCCAAATTTTCCTGTGAATGTTATATAATATGTAGAAGCTTTCAAAATAATATGAGATTTTTAAAAATCAAAATCTGATTATTTTATTTATTTGTGTTTAGTAACAATAAAATCAAAAATAATGGTAAATAATAATAAAAATTGCTCAAACTTCATGGAAGATGTTGATTTACAGTGTAGGTCATTCATGAATATTTCCAGAATTAAGTGACTAGTGTAAATGTTTTATATTCTTTAACACTCTATTTTCTTATTATTTTTATATAAAAATATATCTGAAGCTGAAAATTTCCAGAATGCATCTTCATAAAATTTACTAACTATAAAAAATCATGTTCTCATTTTGGATGTCGAAAATAGGCCTAAAGGCTAAATAAATTATAGAGAAAAACATGGTTCTTTTGATTTTGCAAAAAAATATTGATGTCATTTTGAGAATTTTTATAATATTTTCTCACTACTTTTAACTTATGCTCTTTTTGTCCCTCTGATTTTATGATGCTAGGTGTTCAAACTAATTTTTCAAGGATTGTTTAGTGGTGATTTACTCTATTTAACATGCAAGATAAAACTAGTCCTCCCAAGAAAAAAACTTTTGGAGCATCATTTTGTAAAAGTTATTATAAAAACAGAAATCTTGATAATTTCCGGTGAGGCCTTATGAGTTCTAAAGCTAACTCATAGAATTATAATTCAAAAATAGAATCTCTATTTTTGGTTAAGAATGAGTCAAATATGGCAGTTAAAATTCAGGTAAAGATATCTGGCAGATTGCATGCATGATGATAGGTTAGAAAAGTAAATTTCATCATTACTTTGAGTAAATCCTTTGAATTATTCTAAATATATCATGATAAACTCATGTTCTATTCTTGTTTCCAGAGATCAAAATATTTATAATCATCAAAATGCATACAAGTACTCATGAACAAAATTTTGTTTCTCAAAAACTATTAACTTGAATTTGATGTTTATATCATTAATAATAGAATTTGAACTAAGATCATAAACATGCAACCTTCTTTTTCATACACGCATGGTGTTAAAATGCATCCATGATACTCTAAAAACATTTTAACCATAAGAAAACAAGTTTGAAGAAGTAAAAGTCGATTTTTGATGTTATATGCACATGAATGGCTTAAATCCAGATTTTAACGTAGGTTTGATCATGGATTTTCACCATTTTCTACACATGAAACATGTAATGGCGAAAATCTACAAAAATTAAGATAGAAAAAATTATTGTATTCCTTATAAGGACATAAAATATGAAAATAAGAGATAATTTGATGTAAGAATGGAAAAATCATAAAAAAGAGTTTGTCCTTCATACATTGTATTATGACTTGGGATTCAAAAACATCCAAAATCTTCACGAATTTCGTGGGTTGAAGTTTGATTTTTAGTGGGGGGGGGGGGCAAGGGAAGGTGGTGTTTAAGAGAGAAGAAAAGAGAGAAAAGAGACACTTTGTCTCTGTAGATACCCAATCTCTCTCGGCATCTCATTAGGATCTCTCTCCATCCAAATCGCTATGAAGAATACAAAGATGTATCTAAACTCTTGAATAATCGAATGACAAAGTTTCTCCCAATTATTTTCTCCTAAGTTCATCATTTCTAGAGAGAATGAAGAGATAAGTTGACCGTAGTGACCAAGGACCGAGAGGTCAAGCAGACAAAACAAAGTAGCATCCCAATAGTGAAGGTTCGTTGGAACACGAAGCGAGGACCTGAGTTCACTTAGGAGCGCGAGGATCAATCGAAACGGAAGTATCCTCATCTCTTTACTCGATTATTTGTACCTACTTCTTTGCCTAAACTCTATTTTCGGGACGAAATTCCCTCTAACGGGGGATGATGTGACAACCCAAAATTTCTTATCCTGTACAGTCAAGCACTTCAATGAAAGTAAAACTTACTCCTGCTAACTTTTAGCACAGTTTAGAGTCTGTTTGAGCGTTCTGAGCTATAATACATCAAAGGATCAAATTCTAGAATGGGTCAACTAGGGTTCCAAACCACCAATCAAGCCTTAAACCCTTAAATGAGGAGTTTACAACCATGAGACCATGAGTTTATGGCCGTAAACTCATGGGCCTTAAACTTCATGCCTATATATGAAAAACTTAGCCAATTTTCATTCATTCTTGCCATTTCAGGCCTAGAATTCGGATTTTCTCTAAAGTATCATCAAGAACATTTCTTCCAATCTTCCATTCATGTAAGTAAATCACTTCATCTAAGTCTTATACATCACTTCTTCTTGATTCACTCATGATTTCTTCCCTGAAATCTCTTTTCTTGATTGTTCTTCAAGTGTTCTTCAAAACACCAAGAACATACACTAGTGTTCTTGGACTTTAAACACCAAAACAAGCTTCTATATTGTAAGTACTCTTGTCCAATCTTGTTTTATAATCGATTGAACTTGTTTAAGCCTTAGAAACGTCAAGAAATTTGGAATGGAAGGAGTTTATGGCCAGGGCATCTCCCAAGGCCATAAACTCTATTAGAGGGTGCACAGATGCCCTAAATTCCTTCCTAAGACTTGGAACTTGGACTAGAACACCTCCCCCTTAAGCTAAGAACATTAAACATTGATTTTGCTCAAGAACACATGGGTTTACAGCCAAGGAAATCTCCTTGGGCCGTAAACACCATAAGGTGGTGCGTAAGTGCCACCATCCCTTCCTAATGCTTGAATATTGACCTAGAACCCTTCACATTTGAGCTAAGAACCTTAACACGCGAATTTGGGGAGCTTGCCATGGTTTTACGAGCATAAAATCACTAGGGTCGTAAATCCTTGGGCGTAAACTCCATGGAGAGTGGTCCTTGGGCCGTAAACTCAATAGGAATGCCTTACAACCCTTAGATGCAACCCTAAGTTGTTATAACACTTAAAACCAAGTGTTTTCCATGTTCTAGTGTGTTCATACTTGCTTAATTAGTGCTATAATCACTAATTAGTTACATATGTATGTCTTTATATGTTAATAGGATCATTGTGTGTGTTCAAGTCTTCACTTGACACCTAGCACCTTGTCCAACACTTCCATCCAATTCACTCACTACAGGTGAGTTCATACCCCTTAATTAACCTTTTAAATGTTTTTAAACGCTTTTATGGGGGGGATACAAGTTTAATCATTATAGTTATTATATCAATCACATGTGATTAATAACTATCAAACTGTGGATTCACTACACTTTTAGCCGTTTTACCAAGCAAACTACTTCAAAATATTTTCTCAAACGTTTTTAAATGTTAAACTCTTTATCAAACTTGTTTTATATACTAAATCTTCCCTTTCAAACTTCTTTTATAACTGTGTTTCAAACAAAGGATTTCTTATACTTTAAACTGTTCATATCAATCAAACTGCTTTTAAATCGTTTTATAAATTGACATCAAGCCATAGATTTTTATTATTAAACTCTTAAAATATTTTACAAAACTTCTTTTAAACTTTTATACTGTTAAATGCATGTCTATATATGTATAGTTATGTAAGTAGTGTTTAAAGGACTTAGGATTGCTAACTCGCTTTAATTCCTTCTCCTTGTTTGGATGTGGCCTTAGGGTATCGGTTAATTGTCTGAATGTCGTCTAAATATTAGTTATATATTATGTATACATATGTTGACATAAAAGTTCTATCAGTCAGTTCAGTACCTTTGGGTAGCAAAGGCATACTTTCGTTCATTCACATACATACATTACTAGTAAACTATAATAGGTATAGTTTAGAGTTATACTACTTACTATTACTAGTACAATGTAATACACAAGAGTCGGTTCATTCATGAGTCTATACAAATATACTACATACTATATGAAGAGACACTAATACATACTATATGAAGACAGACTGTTACACACTATATGAGGAGACACTACTGCACACTATGTGAAGAGACTATTGCACACTATATGAATAGAGATTGCTACATAATATATGAAGAGATACGATTACATACTGTATGAAGAGATACTATTACACACTACAGGACTGACTATCCTACACCTGGCTGCTAGCAACAGCGGGACTTGTTCATCGATTGATGTTCTCGGTTGTATGATTCGGCGATTTACCGCGTCGTGTTTGTCCTAGACAAAAGGATACGATTTCAATGATTATAATATTTTCCCTATTACCTTTATTTTGTGACACATTCACATAAACGATGAAGTAGACTATATTTTGTTAATAATATATATACGGGGGGGGGGGGGGGGGGGGAACCTTCATTTTTACAGATGTGCAAACCTTCAAAACAGTCGGGTCTTGGTAGAAGACTACTTTTTATACTAGTAGGAAATATGGGATTTTCTAGGTTTTTCAAACTTATACAAACTTTTTCATCAAACAATTACATGTCTTTTGTTTATGATTTTACAAATCAACGACACTAAAATACTTATGAATTCACCAACTTAAATGTTGATCTACGCTTTCAAAATAACTTGTATTCTCAGGTCACCAGTAGACAGGTACGATGGCCAGGTTTTGAGAACACAGAGCAGTCAAGACTCGTCTTTTATTTGGATTACTTATTATCATGTCTTATTCTATAAAAAAACACACATGTATTAAAATTTTACTATTAATGCAATGGATGATGTTGTTGCTTGTTTTACTACTTTGCATTGTTGTGATACTTTACATGACGTCCTCCGCCCCCGAACGTTTCCATCATTCTTGGTTTTGGGGTGTGACAGATTGGTATCAGAGCATTGTTTATAGTGAATTGAGTATATCAACCCATAAAAGATATATAGACTATAAATACAACGGGATTAAAATACTCTGACCAAGAGTTTATACTTTTAAATAATAAATTTTTTAACTAAGTATACATGCCTGCATTCATACTAAATTCAGGGTCACAATGACAAAAACAAAAGTATTATGATTGTTAAATATCACAAGTAAGCTCGGGGATGTATGGTCAGTCATGGGAGTGGCATAGCCTGATCAACTATGCTAGTCCGAGGAGTGATTAGCATATGCCCAAGAATGGTTGTGATATGGCAACAAGTCTAAAAACTTACCAATACTACTACAATGAAGACATTAGAAGTATTTTCTGTTACTATAATTACTTAGTTGAGAACTAAAGATCTTCGTTAGTAGGTCAATAGTTGCTAAGTGGATACACTAAGTTTATATGTAACTAGGATGACATAGACTTAGAATCTATGAAATTTTGCTTTACCTCCTATTCCTTGTGAATTTGGAGTTAAGGTCACTTATTTGAAGGCCTATCCTGTTTTGATTACATATAACTGGTATGCACTGTACAAATATTGAAGTAACTGATGAATATTATCATATAATTATCTAGTTAGTACGTCTAATAATTAGTTATTTATCCTAATTCTCACATAGATACCTTGGCTGGACCCCATCCCCACGGTGACCCATACTTCCCGAACGAAGGCAATGCTGGATGGTTTGGAGAGGAGCCAGAGGATGATCATCCAATCCCTTTGGATGATCAGCATGCTGAAGCCTTTTCGGATGGTGCTAAATCCGATTTAGAGGTTGAGAACCTAACCCCGGTGGCTCTCAACCTAAATCCTAACCCTCATCCGGCTTTTTAAGGCCTGACGCCTCCTTGGGTAGAGTGTTTGGAGACATGGAGCGAAGAGCAAGATCAACCTATGCCGTTTAATGGAGACCGAATCTTCTATAACATAAGCGAAAGAGGCTCAGCAGAAAGAGTTTTGCCAATCCTGGTCCGTAGAGTTGCCAGAAATGAAATCCAGGGCAGGACAGCTCTCCATCGTATCGCAGAGGTTGATGGCAATGCAGGAATGCATACCATCCACACCGTTCACCTTGAAAATGCTCGTGAAATATCTGAAAGAGACCATGAGGCTCTGCTGCAAGCACTAGCTTAAACTAGAGTCGAAGTCATAGAGCTCTGAGTATGCCAGAGGGTGTACGAAAGACACCTGCTAGATATGGAACGTCAACTGGCTGGACTAAGGGTTCAATAGAGGGATGACCATCACCAATAGGAGATGATTTATCTTTCCTTCCTTTTTATAAGGAATCGTTTCCCTATCTATGCCCTATGTAGCACTTTTCTATGTAACTACCCCACTACCGTAAGTACTTTTAGTTAGGCCTTTATGCTGTCAAAACTTTTCTACTCCGGATATAATGTAAGACCTACTACAAAGTCAATTTTCCCAAACTTATTACATCATAAATATCAATGATCTTGACAATTGGCTAATTTCTATGTCAATATTTGTTCAAATACTTTCATCATACTATCGTTAGAATTCTATCTGAAACTCACTCTAGTCAAGTTAATGAACTATGGTAATTTAGCTCAAGGATATGGTAATTTTTCCAATTCTTTTCGAAGGTTGGATCATGTCATACACCAACCAATGATACCCTAGTTTGGACGATAAACATCTTGTGACCATTCTATGAACTTACTTCCACTCTTTACAAGGATTGCATCATAGTGGTGTAGGTCAAACCCTCGAGAACTTACTTCTACTCTTTACAAGAATGATCGAAATACATCTAGGTTCAACCGTAATCACTCATAAACTCATTTTCTTTTGTAAAATAGAATCATGTCGTCATCCAGAAATAGTCAGCCGAATAATGAAACTCCTATCCTTCATATCGACGCCACTACATTCCAAGCCGCGGTAACAGCTGCAGTGGCACTGTCCTTGCAAACCTCAGCGCTAACAACGCAAGCAAGGATGGTAAGGTGGTTGACGATTCTGATCATTGTATCAATTCGGGAAGCCAACAAATGATAACAGTCACAGACTTGCAAAGCCGTAAAACCGAGAATAGGAAAAGATAGCGTCAAGCCCAAAAGGAGCGCAAGAGATCCCAAAGACTTGCCATGCAACAGCAACAAGTGGCAACCCCTACCATTTCAGCACCGATCAGACCATACGAGGGAAAACTCTCGAAGTGTAACAAGTGTAGCTTTCATCATAATAGGGCTTGACATGAAATGCAATGCTTCCATTGCCACATAACTCAAGTCCCTGACATCGGAGTCAACCAGGCTTGCTATGGTTGCGGTGAAATCAGACACTTTAAAAGGAATTGTTTGAAAAGGAGGAACATTGAAAGCAACCATGTCCACATAACTCTGACCCGACACATCACTTCCACCACCGATGCTGCTGCAAGCCAGATATGTCACCAATGCGGTGAGATAAGATACCTCAAGAAGGATTGTCCAATAATAAAGAACTCTAACATAGACGGGAAGATACTAAGGATCACTGCCGCAGGAGGGACTACTCCGGATCCACGTTGAAATTCTAGGGCGTTTCTTTATAATAGACTTATAAAATGTTAAACACCAGTGCAACTAGAGTATTATCTTTTGCGAGATTCCGTCTGTCAAAGGGCTCTCGTGCTGCGTATACTTGCTTTTTGTAGTATAGCTTATTCGCAGCAGTAGTCTTGTAGTAAACTAAAGTACTGAAACTCTGTTAGAAGTTGCTTTGTTGTGTTTTGTTGGCAACATCCTTTATGAACTAACTCTAATGCCTCTTATTCCGAGTAGTCCGACATTATCATATAACTTGAGTCAACTCGACCCTCACAATACTAGTGTAGTGCGTAAATTTATTTCTCCGAAATCGCCTTTCTAGCGAAACCGTCATTCCAAAACTCCGAGGTACTCATGCATAGAGTACCTTATGTTACGTGTCCTTCCCAAAGAAACCCCAGCAAACCTCCCTGGAATACCACTCGTACAGTATGTCAAGTTCAATCTGAAGACCCATACGGTTCATCCATCGCTGAAGAAGGTATACGCAAGGGTGGTATATAATCAAGGTTCTACAGGCTCAGAATTGATGATTCCACTTTAACTTCTTTTCCTTGTTTGAATGTACACTTAAAGAAGAATCATTTAATCGACTCCCTTTTCAACCATAATTATATATGAGTCGTATACACGAAGTTGTGATTGATGAACCAAATATGACTTCTGATATGAACTTCAGGACGGAGACTGCTCAAGACTATGAGTGATCGTACTGCCATGCGAATAAAGTTAGAATCCAATCAAATTCCTTCTCGCTGAGCAGGGACAAGAGATACAGGTAGAATAGAAGTACCTACCCTATTCCCTACTTGATGACTAATCGTACTTTCTTTTGTGATCTTCCCGATATCTTTCCAGAAGAACCCCCAGGATTACCCCCATAACATCTAGGTCAACTTCAAAATCAAATTAGTTGCAGGGGCTACCCCTGTAACCAAATCGCCCTATAGTCTAGCACCTACAGAGATGCAAAAACTGTCCGGTCAACTTAACGAACTGCTCAGAAATGGCTTTGTAAGACCGAGCTTCTCACCCTGGAGAACCCCAGTCTGGTTCGTCAAGAAGAAATATGGATTGGTTAGTATGTTCATCAACTATGGAGACCTCGAAAAGATTACCATTAGGAATCGTTACCCTCTGCCTCACATGGATGGATTGTTTGACCAACCGCAAGGAATGAATTACCTTTCAAAGATGGATCTGAGATCCGAGTATCACTAGTTACAAGTGTTAGAGGAGGATATCCCGAGGACAGCCTTCCGAACTCGATACGGACACTACGAGTCCGTAGTGATACCTCTGGGATAAGACCAATGCGCCAGCAGTATTCATGGACTACATTAATAGGGTATGCCATCCTTACTTGGATCAGTTTGTCATTGTCCTTATAAATGACCTACTTATCTACTCTCGTAGTATGAAAGAAACCTTTGGAATTCCAGGTGAGAGACAATATTCTTTTAAAAGTCTCACCCTGGAAACGCTTGATACTTTTCGGAAAGCGTGGAAAGCTAAATCCAATGTACATAGAGCCTTTCGATATTCTTGCTAAAATCGTCCCTGTAACTTACAGACTCAACGCATCCCACGAACTCGGTAATGTACATTCTACCTTCCACATCTCGAACTTGAAAAAGTGTCTGTCCGACGAGACTCATGTAATCCCAATCGACGAGATCGAGATCAACAAGAGCCTCAACTTCGTGGAAGAACAGTAGTGACCACGGACCGGGAGGTCAAGCAGACGAAACAAAGCAGCATCCCATTAGTGAAGGTTTGCTGGAACGCCAAGCGAGGACTTGCGTTCACTTGGGAGCGCAAGGATCAATCGAAAATTTCGATCTAAAAGGCATGCCATATATATATATATATATATATATATATATATATATATATATATATATATATGGGTGGGTTCAACACAACCAAAAAACACGATCTAAAAGGCATGCCAAATAATGTATGCTCAATATATGTGAATTCTTTATATTTTTCTGTCACGGGTCCCATGTTGTACAAAAATATATGATGGTGTGTACAGAAGAAGACAAAGTGTATTTTTAATACTTTAGAAGGTACTAAGACTTGCCCTCGGTAAGTAACATTATATGGTTTATTTTCAAGATAAATATTAATTAAGAGGTGATAACTGTTAGATTTCAAAAGTTATGTGTTGTGTCAAGTTTTGTAAGCAACTGCATTCACAATTTCGTTTGTAATGTTTACAAGATAGTTTGTTTAGATTTCGTATATCTAGATTATGTTTAGGTTCACTATTCTGAGCTGTTGACATAGACATTCCATTATGACTTCTCTCCATCCCTATATATAAGGAAGTGAGTTAGTAGAGAGTACTTTTTGAGAGCATGGTTCCTTACTTCTATACCGAATTGTTCTTGTGCTCTCTAATGAGACAGTGATCTTATTCATCTTCTTGAGTTCTTAATCTTCCAGTCAGTCATGTCTATATTAGATTAGAATCTATCCGTTCCTAATATTATATGAAGTTGTATTAAAGTAGTAGATTTGTGATATATTTTCGAATCCTGACTTGTTTGAAGTTCATCGTATTATTCAAATTTTTACTTTTAAATTTTGATCATTTCAAAAATTTTCAATTTCTTTTGCAATTTTGATCTTACATTCTTTGTTCAAATCTTTCGCTAATATTTGAAATGCATTTTTAATCACAAATCTGATTCTAATTCTTATTTTGTTTGAAATTTCATTGTAATTGTTAAATGAGGATTCACATTCATTTTCTTTCAATTTTCATGGTAGTTTTGGATCTACTAATCATATTCCGATTCTTTTTCTAGAAGATTATGAAGTGTGGGCACTACATTTTGAATATTATGTCCTTCGAATCGAAACTCACAGATGTAACATTTGGCATGTGATTCCAAAAGGATCTTACAACTCCTCTAAGACTAAAGAGATTGTGACAACTCAAAAACAACTGGGTAACATCATTGATCGTGGCATCATCTGATGAATCTTAGGGTGACTCACACATAATTGTTTGGAAAAGATTGAGGAATTCATAAAATCTAAAGAAACCAAATAATGATGAAATATATTTTAATAAAGGAGGACAAACAACAAATCAAAATGAATTCTATGGAGAATTATAACTCATTGTGTCGAGAATTGAAATTGGAAGAAAATCAATATTGTATGAATGATTCTGATTTTGATTAAAGTGAAATGAGTGAGATTTCAATTCAAGATGAAATTGATTGGTCTTCTTTTGTGAAAATATTGATGAACCAAAAATAAAATTGATTTATGAAGATTCAATAGAATTCGAATGAAAATCAAGGTTTCAAAAGTTTAAATGAAAAATCAGTTGTTTTTCCAATGTAAAATCAACTTCAAATCAGGTTTTTGTTAAGAGAGGATTGGACAAAGTTGATACATCTGAATTGACTTCAATTGTTCAGAATGGTAATTCTAATTCTTTTATGGATTATTTTTGGTCTAAACCAATTGACAATGTTGAAGAAAGGAAATGGCTTTCTAGAAAGACATCTTGGAAAACAACAGGAAGATACATTTCAGAACCACTGAATGTTGTCAACAATTTATATGTGGTTAATGAATTAGATGGAACTTAAACTGAGAAAAGCAATTCAGAAGAAGTGGTTTATAATAAATCTAAAATTATGAAAAGCAATTGGAAGAGTGATGTTTTGAAAGAATGCAAGATACAGAAAGAATTTGAGAGAAAGTAAGATATTTTGGAAACAAAAAGAAAAATCATCATATCCTAATAATAATCAAAAGAATGTTGTGTCTAGTTTTTATCTCATAAGAAACATCAAAAGTCTATTAATTTATCAAGATCTTTTGGTAGAAAAACGATATTTATCACAAGTCAAAAACACAAAGACTTATTTTGGCCCAAATTCCTTTTAATTAAAGAATTCAAAATCATACAAGTCAATTTCAAAACATGTGTTTGTTCAAAAGAAATAATTTTTAGTTCAAGATGTTATTTTGAAGAATCATGAACAAAAAGTGAAGGCAGAAGAAAAAGAATTTTTGAAAAGGGTCAACCCAAAAATAAAAGTGTATCTTCAAAAGAAAACTCCTTTAGTTGAAACTAAAAGAGTTTTTCATATGTGGTTAATAAATTAGATGGAACCAAAACTAAAGTTTTTCAAGAAAATACTTGATGAGAATAAAGTTTTGACTACAAAATCCTTTAAGATTGATAAGTCTAATATCTTTCTTCTTTCTGTTTCAAAATCAAAAATCTCACAAGGGCCCAAGCTGGTTTGGGTTCCTAAACTTGTTTCCATGACGAGAAGTGCGATTTAGAATACATGAATAGTGGCTGCTCATGTCACATGACAGGAAAGAAATCATAATTGAGGGAATTTTAGAGTTTGAAGGATGTTGGAAAAGTAAAATATGGATATAATTTCATCAAATAAATCAAAGGATCTGGCATAATATCTAATGGATAATTCACAATTTTCAAGGTTGCATACTTGGAAGGATTACAACACAACTTAATAAGCATTTCTCAAATTTTTGTAGGTTCTGGTTTGAATGTCTCGTTTGACGAAGAAGGATCATAAATGATCAACAAGGAAACTCAAAAAGTGATTTTTAAATTTAAAGAGAAAAGGAAAAATATCCGCTTAACTTGAATCCAACTCAAAGGAAACCATCAATTTGTTTGCTTGTGAAAGCTTCTTTGGATGAAAGTTAGCTACGACACAAGAGACTTTCGCGTCTCAACTTCAAAGATATCAATAAGCTCATTCTTATAGATCTTGTGTGTGGACATCCACTTCTCAAATTTTATAAAGATCATTCACGTGATCAACTTCAAAGATATCAACAAGCTCGTTCGTGGAAACTTCGACTTCTCAAAATTGATAAAGATCATTTACGTGTCGCTTGCAAAATGAGAAAACAATGCAAAAAAAGTTATGCTACAATCGTAAATACAAAGATCATTCAACCACTCGAATTAATTTATATTTATTTATGTGGTCCATCTTTAACTAAAAGTATTGATGGTATCAAATATATTTTAGTTATTGTTGATGAATTTTCACGATTTAGTTGGGTATTTATCTTAAACATAAATCTAAAACTAGGTAAAAGTTGACTAATTTTTGAAGCAGATAGAGTTACAGCTATGAAAGCTTGTTCAGAATATCAGAAGGGATATGGAACTTAATTCAAAAATTAATTATTTGAAGAATTCTTAACGACAAATGGAATTTTTATCAACTTACAGTCCACAGCAGAATGGTGTAGTTGAACGGCGAAACTCTCTATGTGAAGCTGCAAGGAAAATGATATCATTTGCGAATCTTCCATTGTATTTCTAGTCTAAAGCAATTCGAGAAACATGTTTTACACAAAATCGTTCATATATCAACATGATATTTCATATTATGCCTTATGAGATCTTGAACAATCACAAGCCTAACGTTAAATTTTTCCATGTTTTTGGCTCTAGTTGTTTTCTCTACAATTCAAATGAATATCACAAAAAAATGATATTAAAGATGAAGAAGGGATATTCTTGGGTTATTCCATAACGTCCAAAGCCTACATACTTCTTAACAATAAAAAGAAGAAGATTAACGAAATCTATTATGTCACTTTGGATGAAAATTTTGTTGTGTCAAGAAGATGAGCTGCTGAAACTTGTAGATGAAGTAATTGAGAATGTTGAAATTCATGAAGAAGCAAATACTTCTACCATATCTACTCCTATTGTTCAACTCGAGGGGGAGAATGGAGATAATTCTGATTCTCAATCTAGTGAAGAAATGCATACTTAAATTCTGAACTCAACTGATGATAAGGATTTATAGGAATCTAATATAGTTGATAACAATCTTGTGCATGAGGAGAATACAATCAATGATGATCATTTTAGAGGGGAGAATTATGTTTCTAATCCTAATATACATGGGAAATTCATGTAAATAACGAAATGATTGATCTATTAGAATTTGAAGAAGTTAATGTTGAAATCAATCTTGAATACGATTTGAAATATCTACCATTGACAAAACGGATAAAGGATCATCCACGAACTCAAGCTCTTGGAGATATATTTTCAAGAGTTCTTACTCGAGCTCAACTTAAAGAAAAGCATGCTCTTTAATGAAAATTTTAGAATTTTTCATGTTAATTTATGTTATTTCTAAAATGTAACCTAAAATTGTAAAAAAAAAATGCTCTTGATCATGCATATTGGGTCAATGTGATGCAAGGTGAACTGAATGAATTTGAATGTAATAAAGTATTGAGATTATTTCTGACAGCACCAAGTGCATCTGTCATAGGATTGAAATGGGTATTTTGGAACAAACTAGATAATGAAGTAAATGTGATAAGAAACAAGTCATATCTCATATTCAAAGGTTATTGTCAAGAAGAAATTATTAAATACTAAGTGACGTTCACTTTGGCTGTGAGATTGGATTTCAGTTTGCATTTTTATTACATATGTAGCACAAATTTTTTTTTTGAAGTTTTTTAAATGGATGTCAAACATGCTTTTCTTAATGCCGAACTTGAAGAAATTGTTTACGTCAAACAAGCACTAGGTTTTTTAAATGAAAAATATCTAGGTCATTGATATGTACTTGATAAGGCTGCTTATGGAATGAAGCAAGCTCCTCATGCATGGTATGAAACTTTGACTCAGTTTCTTAAACAGTCTAAGTTCAAACAAGGATCATTTGACCACACTTTAATTTCTAAGAAGGAAGGTGACCATTTGATGATTGTACAAATTTATTTTGAAGATATTATTTTTGGATCAACAAATCCTCAGTTGACTACTGGTTTTTGAAAATTAATGCAGACTAAATTTCAGATGAGCTCAATGGGTCTGATTAGTTCCTTTCTTGGATTGAATATTAGACATGGAAAAGAGGGAATTTTCATAAACTAGGAGGATTTTACGAAGTCCTTAATCACTAAGTTTGGCATGATTGAAGAATGAAAGGTGAAAGTTCCAATGGCGTTCAGAACAAAATTGACTTCTTTTCTTGATAGACTGGTAGCAAATCTTACTTTTTATAGACTAATGATTGGATTATTTCTATGTCTTACATCAAGTAGACTCGACATAGTGTTCACTTGTGCGAGATTTCAAGCAAATCGACAAGAACCTCGTATGATCGCAGTGAAGAATATCTTTACATATCTCAAGCGGACCACATCTTTAGGATAACGGTATCCATCTTACACTAGATTCTTTGTGCTGGCTTATTCAAATGCAGGTCTAGGTGGATGTGGTCTTGATCGCAAAACCACAATCAGCTGATGTCAATTGTTGGACGAAAAGTTAGTAAGCTTGCATCCAAGAAACAAACTTGTGTTTCTTTATCCATAAGTGAAGCTGAATATATTGCAGCTACTTCATGCACATTATAAATCATCCAGATCCAAATTCAACAAAGAGATTATGGGTTAAGTATGAAGAAGAAGATACCATTGGATTATGATTCAACAAGTGTAATAAGAATATGTCATATATAATACAACACTCCAAAACAAAACATAATGCTTTGCGATATCACTTTCTCAAAGATTATGTTGAAGATGGGAACATTAATGTTCATTTGATTATATAAACATATCAAGTAGCCAATATATTTAACAAAGCCTTACATGAAGTAACGTTTAATTGAATCATGAAGTAACATTTAATCGAATCTTACATGGGCTTGGTATGACTGAAGTTGATTATGTTCCAAAAATTATCTAGAGAAATGGTGAGTTGTGAAAACGTATTGTTCATCTGCGAACACTTCCAAAGTTTGGAAGTGATCAAAAGTAGTCATTTGTGTGAGTAGTTTACTGTTCATCAACGAAAGGTTCCAATCTTCGCAGGCAGTTGGAAGATTCAATGTTTTGAAACATAATTATTGTTCATCTTCAAACACCACCAAGCCACACAAGTAATTGCAACTTATTGTTGAGTTTACTCTTAAGTTGTGATAGGGTTTGCAAAATCGCAGTTCGGTGCACAAACTAACTATTCGTTTGTTTCTTTCATTCCGTATTTCAGTTCCATTACTATTCATCTGCGATAAGTTGCGAATTTTGGAGCTCATCTTTGATTTAAAAAAATTTTAGAAATTCAAAAATATTCTCATTTATAAAAATTTACAAAAATCCAAAAAGATTTTATTTTTTATAAACTATTTAAAAAAATAAAAGATTTTGTATATTTTTTAATTTTCCTAAAATCAAAAGTTTTTGTTCACTCTTGTTGATTAACCATATAACAAAAGAATTGATGGAGATATGATGTTTTAAATTGTTCATAACTCGTTAAGTGTCCCTAGAAGCATGCTACAATATGTTGTCCAAAGCCTCACCGACTCTATGCTTGCGAAGACTTGATGAAATTTCTTTGTCTAAGAATTTCTTCCCAACAAGCTATATTAACATAAGTCAAAGAGCTATCTTTCTCTACTAATTTCAGTGTGTAGAGATGAATGCTTAGTCATTATTTTATAACAGAAATGCTATGGTTCTATTAACCACTCTTGGAAGTCAATGACGTCTAGGGCATATACAAACCTAAACATAGGGTTCCTTTTTTTAAACCACAATGAATTAATGGATTACTCAACCATGATTTTTGATTAACGCTTGAAATTACAGGTTAATACCAACTTGGAATTATGTTTTTTCAAAAATTGTTTTTATGATCAATTTCATTTTCATCCTGATATTGTAAAAAACTTGTTTTCCATCTTCTTATCTCATAATTCTTACACGATGCACACACTATGACTATCCTAAGACATCTCTAGTCTGAAACAACTAGAATGTAGGTCTCCCAAAACTCTATGTTTCTGATCTTGAAATCATTGTTACCATCATGATAGTGTGACCCACAAAAAAAATTCAAGGAAATAATGATGAATTCATTTATGAATTCTAGTATGTAACTATGATTGACAACAAAAACGAACTATGTTTCAATGTACTAGCTACATTTCATCAACTTATTTTGTTCATATGTTATTGCAATTTCGCATAACACCCCTAGGTTTCGGATAAAAACAACTCGGAACATAAGGTATTATAAACCTCTGTGAAATGATTGTCTGCTATCACCATAGGATAACGTGATGCACCAACAACTTTTGCTAATATCTAAAATCTGTTTTCACTTGCAAAATCACACACCTTACTTTGAATCCTTGAGGTCTCAGGTAAAACCAATTTGAACCAAGATTTCACAAAGTCTAGTTAGTGATTCTAATAATTCTTCCCGTGATTGGATGATACTCTTCTTAACTTTGGTTATTGTTCCACAAGTTCTTTGATATGGGAAAAACCTTGGTTGTAATTCCAATGGACACTATTTCAATTTTTGTAAATTGAAGGGTGGACCAGTGATAGTGAAATGGTTGCAAATAGAAATGACAGGTTTCATAATTTTGAAATTCAAATTTCTATGGCGTGTATTTTACGGTATGTGATATCACCAACAATTATCCTCGTGTGTAATTTTTCTGTTGCACTTTTATGAGCGGGAAAGCGCTGATTGGACCTATTTTTCATGATGATTGGCATGAGAATTTTGGCTGATGTATGAAGCGATGGGTATTATTTACATCAACGGCAGTTTCCTCTCACCACTTATGCTAAACGGTTCAAATTCAAAAATAAACCATTTGAGTTCTCTTTGCTATATATATATATATATATATATATATATATATATATATATATATATATATATATATATAAGTTCAAATAAAAACAGTAAATGGTGTGAGAACGTAAAAACACTATATTTATGTTATTATTCTATAATGAATGTTGTATATTTATATTGTTGAGGTAATTCTAATATGAATATTAACGTTTGATTATTCATATATTAATTAGAATGTTATTATTCTACTGTAAATTTATGTATGTGATTTTTGTAGTAAATTCTAATTTTAGTTTTCACCTTTGACTATATATTTATTCATTGCTGAATAATGACCTAAAGATGTGGATACAAAAATCATTGAAGAAAAATAACATAAAAATAGTGTTTTTACGTTCTCACACTATTTATTGTTTTTAATTGAACTGTCCCCTATATATATATATATATATATATATATATATATATATATATATATATATATAGAGTTAAAGTGGTCTATAATTTCCTCTTCACGCTTCAAAATATTCAAACGCATTTGAAGAAATTCTATAATTCTCGACGGTTTTCTGTGATTCTTGTCTACTATTTATTCAATGGAAAATTCTCAAAATATTTCTTTTATGGATGAATATGAAACTCTTGTCACATTGGGCATCAAACCAAATCAGTATATGGTCGCTGATCTAGATGCTTTGATGTACAACCCGACAGTTCGACCTTTGATCGAATTTTTGATTCATTCACAATTGAAGAGGGTTTTGCTAATGTGTTAGAACGTTACGATCTCAGCTTTATCACTTACGTATTAAACATATATTTACAACAAATCACTAGAAGTAATGAATTGGTCTGCTTGAAGGCGTAGTGAATCCTGAATTGGTTGCTTCCATAAGTATTATTAGGGCATACTTTCACATAGGGTATAGTTATGATATCTCTGTTCTTTCTAAATTTTAGAAGTCTACTTTACATCCTATTTGGAATGCTCTATTTATAATTTTGTTCAAATGCTTTTTGAGGTGGGTACCTGGTTCACTCATTATGAGTAAGGTTTTTCATACTTATTGCTATACTCTATTTATAAAGGACAAGGTTGATCTTGGTTAGGTTCAATGGACTCAATATGTTCAAAGTCGTAACTCGCAACAGAAAGATTCAGATACTTCATGTGCCCATTAATGGTCAATTGTGGTAAGCCATGCCCTTAATTGTTATAAGGTTCCGCAAATGGATGGTGTAGTCAATTTCAGAAATTCCGAAAATGCGAACTTTTACCTTTGCTACAACTGATTCAAAGATTTACACTTTTTTGATCTATTTCGGAGGTGATGCTTTCTAGGATTCCTACGGATAATGTTATTATTCAGAGATACAAAAAGCTTCCTCTTTCTGGTGAAACACCAATTCATGATGATTTGAAAGCAATTTTGGATGTTGGTGATATTGCAAACAGAGTTGGTGTGAAGAGAAAATGAAAAATCATTGCAAAAGTGGTTTCTAAGAAGGCTATGTTGGAAAGAAAACCCAAGTCCAAGAAGTCAAAACCTGTTGTTATTGATGATGACTCGTAGGAATGAACTATCAGTACGTTTGTGGGGATAGTGTTCACAATGAAGAAGATACTGTAGACAATTTACAGGTTCAAAAGATTGATTCGGAGTTGATCTCTACTTCTATTCCACCATAAGTATCTACTCCACCTTCTTCACAAGTTATTCCTCCCACACAGACTCCCACTCCAAATGATTCATATATTTTTTGTGAACTTACTTAATGACCAAATTGAAAAGCTTTCAAAAACCCCTCCTACAATCATTCCAAATACAACGGTTTCGATCTCTACCACCACTGCTCTAATTCCACCATTCTTAGTTTTGAATCCAACCTCATCCATTCCCATTCCAAACACTACTTCTAAAGCAACATTCACAACACAAACTCAAACTACTTAACCTTTACCACCGCCCATTTTCACCAACTGCACAAGTATTCCATTTGTTTCTCAACTAATTACTTCCACTGTTGAGATTCCTATCCAAGAACCGATTTTTACTAAAGGTCGACCAAAAACATCAGTTCAAGATCATCCTATTTCTGTACCTACTACCACATTTGTTCCTATATCTCAAGATGAGCCACATGTCTCACCATTTTGTCATACATTAACTCCTTCGAGTTCTGAAGTTGATTTCTTGGATGCAAAATTCAATGCTACTCTTCCCAAAGTGAACACCATTATGGATGCGAAGCTTAATCTCATTCTTCGTAAACATACTCATCTTAGAAATTTTACGAGTAGTAGTTCTACTTCGAAACAAGGGGCAAGGGAGTTGAGAATGTGAATGTTAGGGAGAGAGTTCAACTAGTGAATGATGAAGAACCCATCAATACTTAAGTTCTGATTCCAAAATACATTATCAAAAATCCATATCAAACTAGGAACATGGAGAGGTCTGATGCTTTAAGAATTATTCTTGAAAACTGAACCTTAAAGGAAAAGTTGAATGATTTTAAGGAAAAATCGAGTATTGAACTAAAGGTTAATGTAGCTTCTAGGCCAGGAAAAAGGGAAGGTAAATGTGATTTCAAAAGAATATATCAATCCAATTCTTACTAAGGAATAAAAGAAATCTAAAGTTGCAAGGGATAAAGACCATGATAAATTGGAAGTTATCAAAGAATCTCTTGATCAAAAAGATGTTAAAAAGAAAAATGCTATTGAAATTGATGAAACAAAAGGGCTTTATTTCTGAAATTGACTGTTACTCGCATGTAGAAAGAGGCTATCAAAAACGTAGAACCTTTTGGGATGGAACTAATCAAATCGTTTTCAGTGAAAAATGATCTTGAATGCCAAATGGACTTCCCAATGACTCCTAAGACATTTATGATTCAGATTCTAGGTAAAATTGTTCATGTACCAATTCAAAATCAAGATGTGAATAAGAAATTGTTAAATTTATATGCAATGAAATCAAGACCTTAATATGAGATATGGAGCTTGAAAATGATTGATGTAATGAAAGTTGGAATACCTTTTGATGTAGAAAGATTTCAACAGTTTTACAAGTGTGAATCATGAAATATTTGAGTTTACTCTTGTTGATCTTCCAATGATGAATCCATAACATTGGATTATTCTTCTCAACATTGTTTCTCGAGATCATGTGAAGTATGCACCCATTTTCAAGATCTTGTGAATAAAGATTAGAGGTTACATTGAAAAGGTTCTAAATATGGATGTGGAGATTGAAAATGTTTTGACCAAAAAACTAATTCTAAAACCCATGGAACAACCTGAAGATCTTGAAAATTTAAATGTTGGGTTTATTCAAAAAGAGACCTGGGATGTTGTTTATAAAACTTCTGAGAATAGGGAGATGTGTTGTATGATGTTTCTTTGAGACGGAAAATTTTACACAACATCTTCTCTTACATGTGTTCGTTCACATGTTGAGTATTGCAAGTTAAACAATCCAAATGATGTGAAGTGAGTCTCAGATATGATATGTTGGGGGATAATGGTTCACATGATCCTGTTTACAACAATTCCAGAGGTGTCTGAGAAGAAATTAAGACAACTATTGTTACTTGACACAAAGAGAGAGATATTTAAATTTCAAAAGTTATGTGTTTTGTGAAGTTTTGTAAGCGATTTCATTTGCAATTTGGTTTGTAATGTTGTAAATTCTTCAATTTTTATGCGAGATAGTTTTGTTTAGATTTTGAATATCTACATTATGTTTAGGTTCATAGTTCTTAATTGTTGAGTTAGACATTCCTTTCTGTCTTCTCTCCACACCTATATATATATATATATATATATATATATATATATATATATATAGAGAGAGAGAGAGAGAGACGAGTCTACCTATATTTAAAAGGTGTCCAGGGACACCCCTTACTTCTAAATTTTATTTCCCAGATATAACATAATTTTTATGGGACATCCTTGATAGGAACAAACAAAAAAAAAAAAACAAACGATTATGATCTTTTATATTTTCTAATCATAATCTATTTTCAATCTTTACAACTGTTAAAAACTCTTAAGAGCAAAAAAATAAGGGTTGATTAAGTAACAAAATGTTTTACGAAAAAATGATAACATATATTCATTCAAACCCAAGACTAATCTAATTTCAATTTAGAAAAGTATAGAACTGTAAAAACAAAAAACCTAAAAAAAAATTTGTATTTGTGGACTACCCGTTGTCAAAGTGCCTTCGTCTTCTCAACTTTGGATTGCCACCGACCGCCAACGATTCTTTAGTGTTGACGATAATCACGTTTTGGTCGCCTCCGTTCTTTAGCGGCCAAAAACTATCTTGAACAGTTCTTGGTGTCAAAGGTTTGGACTTCTGATCGTCTTTAACGTCCTTATCTCCGGTTGCATCCATACCATGTCCATCGCCGACCAGTCATTGAGCCGGACGGAACTGAAGAACATGTGGTCGACGGTGCCACAAATTGTGCTTTTTCGCCAAATTTTCATTTACTTATGGGAAAACCCTTTATCTTTTTAGTCTTTTATATCTCGTTTTATTTTAAATGGTTATATGGCGTATAAACTAGAAGCAATAAATTGGGCATAGGTCACTGTGTATATGAAAAGTATTTGTCTATGCCTCTATGGAAGAAAAGTTATAGTCTATTCACATGCATTTAATTTTGTTATTGTATATGCCAGGCAAATTGTCTTTATTTGTATAATAAAAAATTAGACCAATAGTCGTATGAAATTCCTTTTACAGACTTCATTTATATAAGATATATTTATGTAGTTTGTTTCATTTATATAACTATAACTTGTTCTGTAATATATTTTTATTATATGTATATATTTATTTGTAGCAGTTATAATGATTATTTATTTAGATGAGTAAGTATTTATTTTATCATTTTAGGTATAATGTGGAGGTATTATAAAAAAAAGGTGAAACGAGCTCTTTATCTCTTGATCATGGTAGTTCACAACAAAACGATGAACAACAAACACCTTCTTCAAAATATATGAAAGTTGATTTAAACAAACTTCCTACGGATCCCGAAGAAAGGCCAAGTATGGAAATTTATCATGTAAATCAACGAGATGAGATTAGAAGATCCTACTTACAAAAAGGGCCTTATCAACCTCGAACTCATTCCTTCCAATAAAGAGAGATTGGATGAAAACTTCTTAGATTTGTTCCCTTTTGGTTTGATAATCACAAATACTAGCTAGAGTATAGTATTAATGTAACAATTGGTAAAAATCGGTCAGTGTTCGGCGGTCAAACCACCACGAACCGCTAGGCATTAATGACCAATTGTGTAAATTTATATTTATAAAATATATTAAAGGTATTGTATTCAAAGTATCTATCGTTGAAGATCGATTGAAAATCACCAAAATTTTAATTTATTTGTGGCGTTAAAAATAAAATTTTGCATCATATATATCTGAGAGTTATGGATAAGATATTTAAATAGATTATGTTTTCCTGATTTCGTGGGTATAAACAACGACCAAAACGGACTTCGTATGGGAAAGTTACGACTCTTTAAAGTTATAAAAATCAGTATTTATCTGATTTTCTTGAAACGAACCATGCATTGTTTCGTTTGGAATAACTACGAGTCTCGTAAACTGTTTTTGAGCACAATTTTGAATTCAGACTACGGTTTATTAATTTATTATTTTTTTAAACTCAACCAAAATCAGACCTGTAAATTTTGTCGAATCCGATCGTATAAATTACAAAACTTTAAACGGATTTTCCCGGAGTTCTACTTATCAGATTTAAGATCTGTCTGACTTTTTGGAAACCTTAAAAACAAAGTTATCATTTGTCATTTTCAGAAAAATTATTTGATATTCAGATCAAAGGCACACGAATTAAGAAAATTAGAAAATGTCACTATTATAGATATTCCAAATATGACATTGTACTTTGACACTTTGAGTCATGCGTAGTTGAATATAAACTTTCAACAATATAACTATAGCAACTATATTTATGTTTTCTACCACATTCACTCAATAATACACAAATACATGATTATACATATACAAATACATATAATATATACATCAATACATAGAATGATTGAAGCATTACATTGCTTCTAAATCTATCTAAAAGTACAACCAATAAATGAAATTGACAATTATGTTTCTTATACTCTTCATCTTATCCAAGGCTACACACAATTGAAAACACTTGATCTTTGTTTTATTATTGTTTCTTTTCTCCGATTGTGGCTGTCCAAAACCAAAGAGTCAGCAACCTTTTCTTCCATCTTCTTCTTTCTTTCTTCTTTGATTGTGGTTGCCAAGAAACAACAAGAGGCCATCAACCTTCTTCTTTTGGTTCTTTTCTTACTTATTCCCTGATAATCAAAACAAAGCCCATATATCCAATCTTTCATTAGTTCCTATCTAAACAATCAAAGAAAAGAAGTTTTATTGTTCTTGTGTCTTATCTGATTAATTGAAACAAACCTCAAACACCCACCTGCCTCCACTCCATGGTTCCATTCGCAGATCGTCACCGGAGATCCCTTTCTCCCTTCGTTTCCTTGATGCCGACGACGATAAATAACCTTGAGAAGGTTAGCTGGAGATTGGTTACTCATCCCCCTTGCTCGACAGATGAACCACCGAACCACCCTCCCTTGATCTCTATTTTGATTTCGTGTCCCTCCTTCGCGTCCTGTTCTATCTGCTTTTGTTCTTTCCTTGCCCGATCTAATGGAAACGAGGGCACCAAAATAAAACCCAGATCCCTTTTATTAGTTTGATGGATTTGGCAGAACTAACCCTCCAAATGTATCTTTTAATCCCAAACAAACCCATTTTTATAGATAGATAAAAAATGGTTAATGTTGGTTAATTAAGTTACTAAACAACCATCCACTTGTTGAGTTATTAGCAAAACAGTCCTCCCAGCCTTGTGATTTATGTGAAACAGTCCTACACTTGTCAAGTAATACCAAAACAGCCCTTTTGTTAATTAAGTGACAAATATAGTTTCGGTGGTTTGTGTTAAACTCAAAAAGTGTCAAGAGGCGGTTTCTCACGACAAGCTTCACAAAGCTGGTTGGGATCGAGATCACGCATCGAATGTGAGTTTCTACGGCCCCTCTTTTACGGTTTTAATATTTGGGGGAGAATACATGAGTGTCTATTTAAAGTTTGATGATTTTCAAGTCTTATACATAAAATGACATCATACTTTATTATTGGTTAAGAGTTCATGAAAATAACAATCTAAAAGGTATAAAGCATTAATAAATTATATAAGTTATAGTAGAATGCTATAAATGATAAAATTATACCTTGTTGTGATATATTAGTTAATATTAATGAAAATCATAGGATTATAAGTAGATTTATATAAAGAGATAAGTTATTCATCGTATATATGTGCATGAAAATATTGAGAAAGCATAAAAATACATTATACTCATAACAAAATATATTATTCAAAATAAGTGTGTACAAAGGAAATGTACGTTGTCTTAAACAACTATAAACGAAGATTTGACAAATATATATAATAATTAATTGAAGGTATACCAAAATTCAATTATTATGATTATACTCCCGATCATAACGTGGAAATGATTGCTAAATAAATGATATAATTTATTTTTATAATTATTATATAAATATAAATTATTTTAGTTGTGATACAAAACTCGCCACATATGATAATATAACTAATTCATTGATTTTTGGGGATTATTACCTAATAAATTATATATCATATCAATTATGCAATTTATCGAATATTTGCATAAATGAGTATTCGGCTACGCGAACGAACATCCTCCTTATCGGCTGAAGTAAAGAACTATACAAATTATTACCACCACAATAGTCGAACGCTACGTTAATTTCACTATTTAACGAATTTCACTAAGCTTCGAAAATCTTAATAATCTAAGATTCGCGTTAGTGACCCTAGTGAACGACAAATTTTATGAGTTGAAGAATCGTCATCATGGATTTCGTGGATTGTGTATCCCGTGTGTGTTTGTGGGAGGAATGTATCGAAAGGGGTGAAAGAGAGAGTTTTATGATGGTGTATTTTTCCTTTGTAAGGATCAAATCCTGGAATCGATACGTAGCTCTATAACCGTTAATCCAAGAGGAATCATATACTATAGGTCTATGTACACGACATAGATTTATAATAAAGAACTTTTGTGTAGATCTATTTCTTATGGAAAGATTTATGTGAATGGTTATTTTCCGTCTGTGGTTGCTAGCTACAACTTCGTCTGACGAGGCAACAGGCGTCAAGTGTTTCTTTCTTTGTTACTATACGACTACTTTTAAACGTTAGTAATGATCTCGATTCCTCCATTTATATTTATATTGTGCCTATGTGGCTTGTTTATTGTGCCTTTTTGGCTTGTGTAGGAGCGACGAATAGTGTCGGTTATAGACAAATTGATATATTGAAGATTTTTACTCGAAGAAGTATAGATCTAGATTGAGTCAATCCACCCAATTTGGGCCGAGTGTGTAAGAGTGTTTAGGTTGTTAACTACTTCTCCCGACGACACAATTCTCCGTAAGCAGAGACGTTTGAAAGAATAGAATTGTAAAGATAATGGTTAATATTTGTCGTTGAAATTATACAAGTGGTAAAAATATGTGTTTATAATTTACCGGTTATAGAAAAGTATTTTGGGATGAGTTTGCCCCATTGGTAAGTGTTGATTTCCAAATTAAGTAAGATAATACTTAATTAATAATGCTATGATGGAACTGTTGGAATAGTGTCTAAGGCTGCAACTATATTAGGCAAGTATTTGACCCGGTTGTGCATGGTCCTTTTGGGTTGCCTTCACCATAGCAACTTGATAGGATTATTTATTAAGAGAGAGTAAATATTATTAGTATATTATGAGAATAATATAAAGAATAATATATTGTTATTTGATTAATATAAGTCATAGAATTAATTGGAATTAATTTGGTGACTTAAAGAGATTAATTAAATAAGAGGGTATAAACTGTCAATTGTTTGAAAGTTAAACTTTAGACTGTAAATCCATATAGATATGGATTGGATGGATTCTAGAAGCTAAAGGATAGCTCAAATCGTCCAAGAGTTATCTAAGGAATGGATTTGGATAGCCTTAAGAGAAGATTATCCAATTAGGGTTTAGGTTGTAACCCTTAAGGAGTCTACAAGTATAAATAGACCCTATGGCATAAGGAAATCGGCACTTGATCTAAAGTAGAGAAGCCCTGGCCGATTTCCTCCCCTCTCCTCTCTCCCAAATCATCCTCCTTGCTATTTGGTGTTTGTAAGCCATTAGAGAAGTGACAATTGTGACTCTAGAAGCTACAAGACAACAAGATCAACAAGGAATTCAAAGGTATGATTATAGATCTGTTTTAACATTGTTCTTATTCCTAAATAGTCATTAGAAGTCTTGGATTCAAAGCATGTTTAATTAGAAAGCCTAGATCCAAGCATTAGGGTTTTGCATGCGCACATAGAAAAGTTCTTATGGCTAAAACCCATCAGTGGTATCAGAGCCTAGCTTGGTTTTCATTAAATTGTTGCTTGTTTGTAAGAAACATAACTGCAAAATTCGAATTTTGTGTTTTTGAGTCATAGACTCGGCGAGTCCCATAGTGGACTCGGCGAGTTGGCCTGACTCGGCGAGTCCCTTGGTGCACTCGGTGAGTCCAAGCGTCAGGAATGGCCATATTCGGGATTTCTTCATGATTATCTTATGGAAACTTACCTTAATCATATTAGATCAACCGTAATCCGATTTTTTGATATATATATGACTATAATCTTGATCTAATTAGAGATATTTATCAACTAATAAAATATTTAATTTCCTTATATGATAATTAATTAATTATTTTGATTATTTTGGTAATTATCTTGAAAGAAATCTTGAATAAATCAAATATAGATAATTAGGATATTAATTGTTAATTGAAATTATTTGTTATTTGATCCTCCATGTTTTAAATGTTTAAAACTTGTCCTCATGTTTTGAAATTTATATTTTGTGATTAAAAGTTTTAATTTAGACAATTTAAATTTCGAACCCTAGATTTAAAAGTTTTAAAATACAACCCTATACTAATATAGTATTACAAGAATAATATATATATATATATATATATATATATATATATATATGTATAACTAAAATGCTAGTCTTACCGTTAGTAGGCCTCATTCACAAAGCCGATCTATAAGGTGGGTATAAGGTTGCGGCCTATAAAATGGCGCTTAATGGGTGTACAGTCACACCCACCGCTTGCTTGATCGGTGGAGGGTCGTTAGCCGAACGGGTAGGATAGGGCAACCTCATCCTCTCATTAAAAGTATAATCAGTAATACAACAAATTTCCCAATCTTAGTTACTTTAGGAAAAGTGAATTGATGCAATCCCATGAAATTACACTTTGCACCCTTGCTAAGAAGTTAGTGGAGCGTGTGTGGTTTACCGGCACACTAATTGGTTCTAAGCAAAGGTGGCAAAGGGTAATTCATTGTTTATCATAGTTCGATGGAGTGTGTGTGGTTTACCAGCACATCGAATAGGTGATCGTTACAATGAAGGCACCATGTGAATTTGCATGGTAATTCACACCCGCTTTGTGATCCTCGATATCCTAGTCACAAACAAGAGGGACATATCGAGATTTAAACATGCCATTGAATAGTTTCAATGAATCTCATCCGAACCTAGGAATTCTCAATACATTTAGGACTAATAGTTAGGTTTTATGGTGGAGAATTAGTGAATCGTCATTCACTTACCTTCAATTTATTTCCATGTTGGATTACGGCATCCCTTTTCTAATATGTAAATGTTGTTGTTGGATCCTAGCCCTAATTTTTCTTGTTGGGTGATAATTAGGGATTCTTATTCTAATCTATCTTTGTCCTTTCTATTTGTAGATGTCGAACGCAAACAACGCTGCTGCTAGTTCTTTCACATTGATGAGCCTTTGCCAAAAGGTCACCTTCGATGGAACGAACTTTAGCAAATAGATAAGATACATTCGCACCATTGCTCACTATGAGGATAAGGAGTATGTCCTCGATGAGAAGCTCGAGAAAATCAATCCTGAAATCGCTACTCCGGCTGAAATTACCGCTTTTGAAACTCATGAGCAAGATGCAACGAAGGTACATCGCATCATGATAGCCACCATGAACTCCGAATTCCAAAAGTCCTATTAGTACATGTACCCGTACAAGATGCATCAAGTCTTGTTGGAGAGATACCACCAGAACGCGAGACAAGAGCGTTATGAGATTTTCACTAACATGATTTCCGCTAAGATGGGTCATGGAGAATCTCTTACCGTGCACCTGCAAAAGATGCAAAGGTATGTCGACCGCCTTCGCAAGTTAAATGTTGACTTTGGGGAAGACTTGGTGATCGACATGGTGCTTCACTCTTTGCCTCCGATGTGCAATCAATTTAGGATGACCTACCACATGAACAAAGAGGAGGTCACCCTAAGCAAATTCCAAGGTCTCTTGAGGGTCGCTGAGAGCAACTTCAAAGACAAGTCTGTTGCACCAACTCCCAATCCACCCACTGCTCCTGTCTTGGCTATTGGTCAAGGAAAGGGAAAGAAGAGGAAGGCTTCGTCTAAGAACTATCGCAAGGTTAAAGCCCGAGATGGTGCCTCTTCTAGTGCGACCAAAGTGGATCCCGCTAAGCCCTGCCCTAACCCGAAGGAGGCAGAGTGCCACCACTGCCACAAGATAGGACATTGGAAGAGAAGTTGCCCAGAGTACCTGCAAGCTATCAAGGAAGGAAAGATCAAGCCATCTTTCGCAGGTATATACACAATTAAATCTAACGATTCTAATCATGCTATTTCTTGGGTTCTTGATACCGGTTGTGGTTACCACATTTGTTCTAATGTGCAGGGACTAAGAAGAAGTAGAGATGTGGAGCAAGGAAGGATCAATCTAATCACGGGGAACAGAAGATCTTCGCCTGTGACCATCATTGGAGTGTATTCTTTAGTGCTTAGGAATAATTTACATTTAGATTTGAACAATTGTTGATATTCGCAAGAAATGGCTAGAAACATCATTTCATTTCATGGTTTGTTTGGACAAGGTTTTAGATTTTCTTTTAATAATGAGAATGGTTCTATTTTGGCTTATCTAAATGGTGTCTTTTATTTTGAAGCTATACCATGTAATGGAATTTATGAAACTGTTATGATTGTTGATAACATAAGAAATGATGTTTTGGATATTGATTCTTCCACTAGTATGGATAAAGCATCCTTGTGGCATTGTCGTCTTGGACATGTCAACAAGAAACGCATAGCCCAAATCCAAAAGCGTGGAGTGTTGGAGTCATTCGACCTTAGGGAAGATGACACATGCGAGTCTTGTTTACTTGGAAAGATGACTAAGTCACCCTTCACGAGTACGTGTGAAAGGGGTGAGGGTCTATTGGACTTAATACATACCGATGTATGTGGACCGTTTAGATCAACCACGAAAGATGGGAACCGCTTCTACGTGACTTTTACCGATGATTATAGTAGATATGGATATATCTATTTAATCAAGCAAAAGTCAGAAACCTTTGAAAAGTTCAAAGAGTTCAAGAATGAAGTGGAGAATCAATTGGGCAGGAAAATCAAGATGCTTCGATCCGATCGAGGAGGAGAGTACCTAAGTCTTGAATTCCACGATTATCTCAAGGAGTGTGGAATAGTTTTGCAATTGACGCCTCCTGGGACACCGCAGTTGAATGATGTGGCAGAAAGGCGTAATCGAACCTTATTAGATATGGTTCGCTCTATGATGAGTCGTGCTTCACTACCTATCTCTTTTTGGGGGTATGCCTTAGAGGCTTCCACCCATATCCTTAACCGAGTCCCTACTAAGAAGGTTGCCAAAACACCTCACGAGATGTGGATAGGGAAAGCTCCCTCGTTGGCACATATCAAGGTTTGGGGTTGCGAGGATTTCGTAAGACGAGATACTCACGACAAGCTCAAACCTCGAAGTGAGCGATGTATTTTCATTGGATACCCGCAAACATCCTTTGGATATCTCTTCTATAGACCGAAGGACAATGTTGTCTTCATTGCGAGGAGAGGAGTTTTCCGAGAGCGAGAACTCATAGGCCAAGGAGACAGTGGGAGGCAAATCGAGCTTGAAGAGATTCAAGAGTCGATAGATGAAGGAACCTCTACCGCTGGCACTCAACCCGAGGAGGAAACTCCGGTTGAACCGATTCACGAATCCTTACCTCTTAGACGTTCCGATAGAGTTAGAGTTCATCCCCAGTTTTATGGTTTTCATATTACTACCGAAGGGGACACGTATATTAGTGATGGTACACTAATAAATCTTGATGAACCTAATAGCTATAAGGAAGCCATGGCAGGCCCGGAGTCTGCGAAATAGAAAGAGGCAATGGATAGCGAGATCCAATCCATGTATGACAACCAAGTTTGGAATTTGGTTGATTATGTGCCTGGACGTAAGACCGTTGGGTGCAAATGGATCTTCAAGAAGAAGACCGACGTGGATGGAAACGTACACACATATAAAGCGCGATTGGTTGCGAAGGGCTTTACTCAAACTCCCGGAGTTGACTATGATGAGACCTTCTCACCAGTCGCGAAGATTAAATCTATTAGAGTGATGCTAGCGATTGCCGCATTTCATGATTATGAGATTTGGCAAATGGATGTCAAGACCGCTTTCCTTAACGGAAAGTTGGCTGAGGATGTTTACATGGCTCAGCCAGAGGGGTTTCTGGATCCGAAGCATCCGAATAGAGTGTGTAAGCTTGAGAAGTCCATTTATGGACTTAAGCAAGCGTCTCGCAGATGGAATCTTTGCTTTGATGAGAAAGTCAAAGATTTTGGATTTGTACGAAGTGAAGACGAATCATGTGTATATGTCAAAGCCAGTGGGAGTATAGTAAGCTTCCTCATTCTATATGTCGATGACATATTACTCATAGGACCTCATTCTATATGTCAAAGCCAGTGGGAGTATAGTAAGCTTCCTCAGGAAGTGCTTCGCTATGAAGGACCTCGGAGAGGCTTCTTACCTTTTGGGAATAAGGATAGTAAGAGAAAGAAGTGAGAGACTAATTGGACTTAGTCAGAACACTTACTTGGAGAAGGTACTAAAACGTTTTAGTATGGAAAACTCGAAGAAGGGAGAATTACCGATACAAAGTAATGCCAAGTTGAGTAAGACTCAAAGTCCGAGTACCGAAGCTGAGATAGCAGAAATGAGCCGAGTACCATACGCTTCCACAGTTGGCTCAATCATGTACGCTATGACTTGTACTCGCCCTGATGTAGCCTTCGCTTTGAGCATGGTTAGCAGATATCAAGGGAATCCTGGCAGAGCACATTGGATTGTAGTGAAGAATATCCTTAAGTACCTTCGGAGGACGAATGAATGGTTCTTAGTCCTCGGAGGGAGTGATGACTTGAAGGTGCGAGGGTATAGTGACGCTAGTTTTCAGACCGACAGGGACAACTACCATTCGCAGTCGGGCTGGGTCTTTACCCTGAATGGAGGAGCAGTGACATGGAAGAGTTCCAAGCAGGAAACCGTAGTTGATTCAACGTGCGAATCAGAGTACATTGCAGCGAGCGAAGCATCGAAGGAGGCAATATGGCTGAAGAACTTCATCGGTGATCTTGGAGTTGTACCTGCCATAAAGGAGCCCATGGAGAATTTCTGTGGTAACGAAGGAGCGGTTGCCTTGACCAAGGAACCGAGGGATCATGGTAGATCAAGACATTTCGACAGAAAATATCACTTCATAAGACATCGTGTAGAAGAAGGACAACTCGTAGTTAAGAGGATATCATCAGAAGATAACCCAACAGATCCGCTTACGAAGTGATTGAGTAGGGTTAAGCACTTGCAGCATGCTAGGAGTATTAGGCTGAAGGATGATATTAGCATAGATTAGATAGTATTAGAAATGTGTAATAGATAAATGTAATTAACATTTGATGATTAAATAAAGGAGTTTTATTTATGAGTAATGTTACTATCTTATGTTAATTGTTTAACTATTGTTTCATTTTTGCATGTTTTGACTTCCAGAATAATTGAGTTTATTAGGAATAATCGAATTGTTCAAATTGTCCACAATCGTTCATATGTTGGAAGTAGATATAAATGAAGATTGTCATGAATTGGTGTGTAGATTGTCTAAATGGTGTTAGACATAGCAAAGGGTTGCTGCAACGTTCATGAGTGCTTATGAACTAGTTTTGAGCATTGGAACAAACCCGTGCTTGCTGGAATCACCTTATGGAATATGATATAAAAGGGGTGATCGCAAGACGATAATATCATATAGTATTAAAACCTAGATATATGGTTTGTTATTTGTTAATTGATATTACATTGATAAAGCGAAAACGCATTAGTAACTCGGTGTTATAAAACGCATTGTTGTGTATAGTTGGTTAATAAATAAGTAAATGCATATAAGTCGAAGTTTATCTGAAACTTTTATCTAAGAAGGTTAAAGCAATATCTCGGCCGCTTGATGATTTGATTTGACTTATGTGTCGGGCCCGGTCAGAACTGAATTGATGTGTTCGATCAAGTTCTATGTCAAATAAATCAGAGATCGAGAAAGCTAAATGCTTGACTAACCATTCCATAGGATTGTCAGCATGATATCTAACAGAGGACTGGACGATCCCTTATCTAAAGGACAAGATTGATTAGATCAGAGTTTGACAGCGTCTTTGAGAGCTATAATTGCAAACCGAATTGTACTTGTGCATATAGTTACTAGACTTATCTAAGTGGGAGACTGTTGGAAGAGTGTCTAAGGCTGCAACTATATTAGGCAAGTATTTGACCCGGTTGTGCATGGTCCTTTTGGGTTGCCTTCACCATAGCAACTTGATAGGATTATTTATTAAGAGAGAGTAAATATTATTAGTATATTATGAAAATAATATAAAGAATAATATATTGTTATTTGATTAATATAAGTCATAAAATTAATTGGAATTAATTTGGTGACTTAAAGAGATTAATTAAATAAGAGGGTATAAACTGTCAATTGTTTGATAGTTAAACTTTAGACAGTAAATCCATATCGATATGGATTGGACGGATTCTAGAAGCTAAAGGATAGCTCAAATCGTCCAAGAGTTATCTAAGGAATGGATTTGCATAGCCTTAAGAGAACATTATCCAATTTGGGTTTAGGTTGTAACTATTAAGGAGTCTACAAGTATAAATAGACCCTATGGCATAAGGAAATCGGCACTTGATCTAAAGTAGAGAAGCCCTGGCCGATTTCCTCCCCTCTCCTCTCTCCCAAATCATCCTCCTTGCTATTTGGTGTTTGTAAGCCATTAGAGGAGTGACAATTGTGACTCTAGAAGCTCCAAGACAACAAGATCAACAAGGAATTCAAAGGTATGATTCTAGATCTGTTTTAACATTGTTCTTATTCCTAAATAGTCATTAGAAGTCTTGGATTCAAAGCATGTTTAATTAGAAATCCTAGATCCAAGCATTAGGGTTTTGCATGCGCACATAGGAAAGTTCTTATGGCTAAAACCCATCAGGAACTAGTAATATGAGTGGTGCATTTAATGGATTGAAGACACTTATTTTGAAACAAGTGAAATCTGCACATTTTATTCATTGTTTTGTTGACCAATTACAATTAGCACTTGTATTTGTTGCAAAGAATCACCCTTACATCAATGACTATTTTGATTTGACTTCTCGTTTGTTTAACACGATTGTTGACCAACTACTTCAAACGACTGTGTGATACTCGTTGGGGTTCTCATTTTGGTTCACTCTTAAATATCAAAAGAACGTATTCTTCAATTTGTGTAGTAGTTGAAGACAATAAAGATGATAGTTATTATTAAGATCATAGAGCAGAAGCACGCCGTCTCTTGAAGTCATTACAAACGTTTGATTTTATTTTTTGCTTACACTTGATGGTTGATATCTAAGGAGTCACAAATGATTTGAACAGCATGTTGCAAAAAAAAGATCAAGATATTGTAAATGCAATGCATCAAGTGAGATTCTGTAAGACCAGACTTAAACAAATGCGAAATGAACAAATGCGAAATGAAGGATGGGAACCACTCTTAAATGATGTTACTTGTTCTGCAAAAAATGTGATATTGAAATTTTGAATATGGAAGATCCATATTACAATAGAGCAAGTCATCGCAAAGGTTCACAGGTTAGCAACTATAAAGTTTATCTATTTCCTCAAGTTTCTAATGTAATCATTAACCGGTGTTCTGATTAATTCACAAATTAACAACTTACATCACTATAAAATTGATGTATTTATTGCGGTCATAGATATGCAATCTCAAGAGCTCAACAATCAGTTTAATGAAGTAAACACGTCATTACTTGTTTCCATGGCTTCTTTTTTTCCAAGTAAGTCTTTTCAAGCATTTAATGTGGAAGAACTACTTAAGATGACGACCTTTTACCCTAACGAGTTTAACGAGTTCCAAGAACGTGACATTGGAACACTTAGAGCAAGTCTTCAAAACTATATTTCGGATGTATTTGGAGATGCAAGGTTTAATAACTTGAAGGGAATTGGAAACTTGGCAAAAATGATGGTTGAAACGAAAAAACATACTATATATCTAATGGTGTATCTTCTACTAAAATTAGCATTGATATTTCCTGTTGCAACATCCATGGCGGAACGCGCTTTTTATGCATTGAAGTTGATAAAGAGCTATTTGCGTAATAAAATGGGTGATCAATTATGAATAATTGTCTAGTTTCGTATATTGAGAAAGATGTATTAGATGGTACTAGCAACGACATACTTATAAATTTTTTTAGGGATATGAAAACTCGTCGTGAACAATTGTAAGATCCATATTACAATAGAGCAGGTTAGCAACTTTAAAGTTGATCTATTTCCTCAAGTTTTTAATGTAATCATTAATCGATTGTTCTATTTAGTTCGCAGATTAACAACTTACATCACTATAAAATTGATGCACTTATTGCCGTCATAGATATGTAATCTCAAGAGCTCAACAATCGATTTAATGAAGAACTACTTAAGATGGCGACCTTTTACCCTAACGAGTTCCAAGAACATGACATTGGAACACTTAGAGAAATACTTCAAAATTATATTGTGGATGTACGTGGAGATGTAAGGTTTAATAACTTGAAGGGAATTAAAAAACTTGGCAAAAATGATGGTTGAAATGAACAAACATACGATATATCCAATGGTGTATCTTCTACTAAAATTAGCATTGATATTGCCCGTTGCAACATCCACAGTGGAACACGCTTTTTCTGCAATGAAGTTGATAAAGAGAGATTTGCGTAATAAAATGGGTGAACAATTTATGAATGATTGTCTAGTTTCATATATTGACAAAGATGTGTTAGATGGTATTAACAACGACATATTTATAGATATTTTTAGGGATATGAAAACTCATCATGAACAATTGTAAGAATTTTTTTTAAAATTAGTTTGATCTTTCGTATTCAAGTTAAAAAATGTTTTCCGAAGATGATATTACTAACAAACCGACCCAATAATCAATTTTTTGACCCAATTATTTTATCATTTCATTTATGGAGACACGTTAGTTTGAATCTTAGATCTATATATATATATATATATATATATATATATATATATATATATATATATATATATATATATATATAAAAGTTCAATTGAGAAATTAAAAAAGATTGAGAATGGAGGAATCATTCTCAGGCTCTCCTTTATTTTTGCCGCAAAAGCCTCTGTCGTACCAGCAGAAACAAGAAAGTAACTGACATGTGTTTTCCAACAAAACATGTTTCCTTAAACTATGTTAATCATTACCTTAATATATACAAAAACATAGTTTTTTCGGTTTTTTTTTTTATTTTTTATTTTTTATTTTTAAGAAGCTATTTTTATCGAAAATTAATTTTAAATATACCAAAATTCATGATTTTTTATTCTCTACAAATAGACATCCATATTATATAGTTTTAAGATAAAAGAAAAAAATTTATTTTTGTTATATTTTCAGCTATTGTTATTCATAAGTGAATAAAAATGCATTACGGTTTTACTACAGTATATTCGTTATTCACTTATGAATAAAAAGTATGACTATTTTTTTTTTACAATTTAAGTATCATTCATATATAAATATAGTATATAATAAACATAGTGTATTAGTATTTAAATATTAGACGATGCATTCACTTGTGAATATTACACAGTATATTCACTTGTGAATATTAGATGGTATATTCATTTATGAATATTAGATGATATTTTCATATGAGAATATTACATAGTATTACATGGTATATCACATGTGAATATTACATAGTACATTCACTTGTGAATATTAGATGATATATTTACTTATGAATAATACACAATATATTCACATATGAATATTACAATGTGTTTTCTAAAAAATATATAATTTTTATATGTTATTCACATATGAATAACATACAGAGTTATATATTTGTTTTCTGTTTTAATAATCATATACTGATTCAGGTGAGAAAACATATTCATATGTGAATATAACATGGTAATTTAGTTTATGCATTTCATCAAATAGTTGGAGTGCATACAAATTAACCTTTTTAAAAATGTTAAAAGCATGATACTTTGATTATTTAAGTCTTAACAAATAGTAGATTCATAAACAATTATATGAATTTTTTCAACAAAAAAAAAACGATTTGATCTTTTTCTAACCTTAATTTCGAAGTTTTATTTGATAGTCGATGTTGAATGAATGATATGAAGTGGAATTTTTGTTGATTATCGATGATGTTGATATAATGACGTTGGGAGTATAACTAATCGTAGATGTTGAAGATATGATCGTATTCAAGCAAAATTGAAGGTTGGATTAAAAGAACCAAAAACAAATATTTGTTGTCAACTATTGAATGGTGTTGATAAACTTGTTATTGCTGAAGATCGATGATTGATTAACATTGGATGGCGTTGATGATGGTTTAATTGAAAAAATCTGGATGATTGTTGAAGGTTGGAGGAGAAATTTGGATGATGAACGATCGATTACGAATAAGTTTGAACTCTTATCTAATTCTCTACAACTACGTAATCGAGATTGAAGGTTATTATCATATTTACAAGTTTGCCACCGTGTCTTTTTATGCTTAGATTAAATGATTGGCTGAAGATGATTCTCTCATTCTCAACCTCTTTTTTTTCTCAATTGAACCCTCCTCTTTCTCTCTCTCTCTCTCTCTCTCTATATATATATATATATATATATATATATATATATATATATATATATATATATAGAGAGAGAGAGAGAGAGTGAGAGTGAGAGAGAGAGAGAGATTTAGGTTCAAATATGGATTTACATCTATACTGCGGACATATGCATAATACTATTCTGTGAGAATGACAAAGAAAATATATTGTTTCATAATATGAATACGATCAATCTTATATAACTATTTTCATAATCAAATATTCTTACTAATTAAATCGTCTATAAGGTTAATATATATATATATATAATATATATATATATATATATATATATATATATATGTACTATTGTCATTCGGTCAGAATGTTGTCAGAAGTTGTATTCTGTCAGAATAAAAATAAGTGAAAAACGATGTGTGAAAATAAATATGAATAAGAATTAGTAAGAATGCATGAAAATGACGATATTTTTGTAAGGTTGAACGTATTCGCATTACTGAACAACTTATTCTCTTAGTAATTATAATAGAATAACACTGTCAATAATTCTCCATCCACATTATAACTTAGCCATATATATATATATATATATATATATATATATATATATATATATATATATATATATATATATATATATATATATATGTATATATATATATAGGTTTAGGTTCTATGGAAAAAAAAACTCTAAATCATCAAAACTTTTTCAATAAATCACAGGTTTTTCAATAAATTCGCTGATTTTTTTTTTTTTTGATTTTTTTTTAATTTATGTCAATTTTTTTAAAAAAAACTTTTGATATTTTTTTTTCAGTGAATTTATTAAAAACCCTGCGATTTTTTAATAAAAAATTAAAAAAAAGGTTTTGTAATCTCTAAGTATTTTTTTATGTATTATTATGATTTTAAGGTTTTTTTTTAGGGTTTGTGTGTTTTCCAAATAAGGTTTTCCTATATATATATATATATATATATATATATATATATATATATATATATATATATATATATATATATATATATATATATATATATATATATATATATATATAATGTTATTTTAATTTTCTAATGTTGTCCTCATACTTTTATTTATCTTTCAAAATTTACCTTTTTTTTCAAAATTTTATATTTAACCTTTTAATTAATATGTTCCAATTATGTTTCAAATTTTTTCCTTATACTTTTATTTATCTTCCAAAATTTACTTTTTAAAGAATTGCATAAAAGCATAACCAAGTCAAATTTTCTCCTCATACTTTTATTTTACTGGGAAACTGAGTCAATAATCTTATATATTTAATTATATGTAAAGAATAAATTTAATATAGATTTACATGGTTTGTTAAACTTATTTTTTTATGTAATTATAGTTAACCGATAATCTAATGATTGTTCCTATTGATGGCAATAAGGTTTATCGCGGCCAATAACCAAACCAAACCGTCCAATACGCATCTCTGTTAAAAATATATAATTAAAAAATATGTATTGTTTTCTATGTACACTACAAGAATATTTTGATTTAGATACGGAAAAATTCCATTTGCAAAAACATGAAATTTCGTAGCTAAAGCCAAATAACTATGCAATTTGCTACATAAATTTTCAATTAGACTCTGTAGTTTTATTTTTTATAGCAAACTGTTTAGCTACGGAATTATAATTTCGTAGCAATTTTGTTATGATAGTTTCTACGACATCTATTCGTTGCAATTTGAGTTTCATAGCGTTTCCGTAGCATTATTCCATAGCAAATTCTATAACAATTTTTCCGTAACCAATTCCGTAGTAATGTTTCCGTAGCAATGTTTCCGTACCATATTCTATAACTACAGATTTCAATTTTGTGGCTAAATAGCTACAAATTTTGATTCCGTAGCAAATGTTCTAACCAAGTAGCTATGAATATGAATTCTATAACTAGTTCCATAATGAACTAGTTACAACCAAAAATTATGTAGCATATTTTATAGTAAAATAGCTATGAGTTCCGATTTCATAATAAGTATTCATGATTTAGCTATGGAATGCAATTCCGTAGCCATTTTCGTAGCAAATTAACTACGACCAACCATTTTGTAGCATACTTCGTAGTAGAATAGCTACGGATCTTAATTCCGTAGAAACTTTACATAGCTATTTAGGATTTAGCTATGGAATGCAATTTCGTAACCGTTTCCGTAGCATTATAGCTACGACAAATCATTCCGTAGCATATTCCGTACTAAAATTGCTACAGATTTTGATTCCGTAAAAATTTTCCGTAGCTATTCTTAATTTTTCTTGTAGTGATATTATTATTATTATTATTATAAAGATAAAATGACAATATTTAAAAGTTAATGGGCCAATATATATTATTGTTATAAGTTATAAGGTTTTAAATAAAAGTGATTATAACTAAAATGGATTGGAACCAAGGATTACAAAGTTAAAGGGCCAACATATATTATTGTTATAAGTTATAAGGTTTTAAATAGAAATAGTTGACAAATGAAATGGATTTAACGTATATCAAGGTAAAACTGCTAAATTTTATGCCCTACACTATGGGTGTAAATGAGACGAGACAGCACATAAGAAACTCGAGCCCGACTCGAAAAATATTCGAAATTGATTCGACTTTAATTGAGTCGAGCTTGAGCTCGTGCTACTTGAGTACCTTATCGAGCCGATCTCGAGTAGTAAAATAACCGGTTCAGTAAGCTGGCGAGCTTAATTGAGTATTTATAAAATTAAATTTTTGCCCTTTATATACTTTTTCAATTATTAAAACATTTCAATGTTATTAGCTTTCTCGCACCAATTACGGAGTAAGGAATTAAGTTGCATTTTAAAACTTTTGAGAATCTTTCTTTTTCGTATTTTGGATGTATGAAAAATGTAATGACATTGATGGTTGATGCTATATTGACATTAGATGGTTCATTGTAAATTTTTTGTTATTTTCAACAAAGTAAAATCATGTAAAATTTGAAATGTTTTTAATTTTAGATGATTTTAACATTTTTTTTCAAATTTAGTTGAGCCAAACCGACCTCGCGAGCCGAGCTCGATAGTATCGAGTATTTCACGAGTCGAATCTGGGCTTCAAATTTAGGCTCGATGCGAGGTCGAGTTGAACTTCGAGCTCGAGTATTTTAGACGAGTCAAGATTCGAACTTGGCAGTACTCGGCTCGAGTCGACTTATTTACACCCCTACCTTACACGAATTCATTCGTGTATATTAGGAGGACCCAAATAGAAACGTCAAATATTATGTTACTATAGAAATATAATTATATTTATTCGCTATCATATTAAAGAAAAATGAATATTTTTTAGTGTAAGAGAAAGTAAATATACCCCAACACCTATGTTGCCTATAAATATAGAGATCTCTTATCACTCCAAACTACTTTCACCTGTTGTTAACATAAAGCCTTCATTCCTGTTATCTTTCTTTGAATATGCGAAAGTCGTGGTGTGATAGACAAGTAGAAACGCCCTTGACTGATGACCAGTTAAAGGGTATGCTCAGTAAATTTGACACCAACAGAGACGGCAATATCTGTCGAGGGGAACTGAAGGTAGGCTTGAAGAGTCTTGGCTTACGTTTTACATTCGTTAGAGCTGGGCGTGCACTACGTCATGCTGATAGTAATGGAGATGGTGTTATCAGCGATGAAGAGATTAACAACCTAGCAAAATATGTTTCAAAGTGGGGTATTTCAATCTCTTAAGCTGTTCAGCGGTGATTTTAAGTGTATAATGATAAATACAGTCATGACTCGGGTTTTCTTTTTAGTTTTTATGTCGTTTCCCCTTCGCCTACGATGGATTTATGTTATCTGTGAACCTCCAACCATCTTCATGTTCATAATTAGAAACAAGAAGATTGAGTTGAAGTCTATGTAAATCAAAATCTAAAAGCAATACGATCTTTTCTTCGTATATTTACTTATGTTTTCGTTTTCCCTCACCTTTTTTTTTTTCTTTATAATTAAGCAACTGAACATACATAATAACGCACACATGACAGTATTTTATTATTTTTGTGAAACTTTACAAGAATATTCTATGTAAATATGAGATAGCGCTGTTCCATATATCTATTAGCAATTGTGGGTTATGTGAAAATAGAAATCGAGGCCCTATATAGTTTTTTTAGTATTTTAAAATTATTTTATGTTTATTTTTATAATGTTTTTAAGGGATAATGATTTAAATGGTATTATGCTTTTGGATTTCCACATATTTGATCAATGAGTTTTCTTCATCTACATTTTCATTTTCATTCCACGTACGATGTCGTGAGCAAAACCTGAAGAAACCGATCATAAGTATTCAATATATACAAAACCAAAAAAGATTTATTTTGTAACAACAAAATATTAAATACTAAATGTGTAAAAAGTGAGAATTTTATATTAACTTATTATGTTATTTTTCTCGATTTAACTATAGTAGCTACCAATAAATACTGAATGTATACAGTTTAAAGAAATTGATAGGTAAATATAGATGGAAAAAAACTTCGAATTTTTACAAATCAAAAAGTATATTATAAATTATAACAAGAAATTAAGAACATAAAGTTGATAATAATCGTTTTGTGTTCTCCCTACATAAGGAATCATCCCTAATAAATAAAGAATTTTTTGTCACTTGTCACACTCTTATTGATTTGGCCACATGTCATTTTGTGGTTATTTCCAATTAATTTTTTTTCCACATGGCGTTTTGTGGTTGTTTTATTTTTATTAAATGTATTAATTACAATAAATATAATAATAAAGACATTTCAATTTCATTAATTCATTTTACTTTTAATTTTAAAATTTTCTAAATTAAAGCTCATTAGTTTTTTATGTTTGTTTATCTAAATTATTTGTTTAAATTTAAAGAGAAAAACACTTTAATTTTAATAATTCAATATTTTTCTATTTTTCTTCTAAATTCAACTTCTCAAATGTTTATAATTTTATATATAATTTTTTTAAATGAACTCATGTAATACATGGGTGTTACACCTAGTAATAAATTAAAATAGTTACAAGTAGCTTTCCAAAAAAAAGATAAGTAACCATCATACTATAATTAATATTTGCAAATTCATCTATTACACTTTTCTAATTAATTTTTGCAATTGAAATCAAATTCAAAATATTTAATCTCTCTTGAGACATGTAAGATTGCAAATATGATTTTTGTGGTTCAAGTTTTACATGGATTCCTTCGATTGATATAACTGTAATGTGAAGAGTCAACAATATTTTATAAGCTAGATAAAAACTAGATATGTGTCTCTCATTTATAAGAAATTTAGTATTGTGTTAGGTCTTTTATGTTAAATTGGTATTTTTTTTGTTACAATTCCTTTTGTTGAATAAATCATTATCATCAATGTCTAATATGTATTTCTCATTTATTTTACTCAATCTTATAGTGCTTCAGTCGCCAATTTTGTCATTTAGAAACAAAATTCTTGAATAAAACAACAATTAGTATCAGAGGTATTTTTGCATGCATGGTTATATTATTATGATTATTTAGATAATCTTTCATTTTGGAAAACATAAATGATTTTCTTTGATAAGAAAATATCAAACATATTTACTATGAGAACTTTGAAATGTTTATAATTGTTAATTGATGTGATCAAAAGTTTACATGCATTTTTTTTCATAAAAATTGAATTAGAAAAGAATTATTGATTTATATGTAAAAATCTCATGCAAATAAGAGAAACACATCCTATCTTGACTACATATGCCTCTTCTATAGTTCATATCATACCTAATAATGGTATTTATAACCACATGATTAAAGAACAACAATTAAGCATATCAAAGTATAACATTCATATACTCAAGTCCCAAAACGTATATCTCAGGTCAAATAATAAACACCTTAATTAAGTATCATATATGATAGAGATATATGAAGTGGTCTTCAAATGGGTCATGTCCAATAGTTGTTCATTAAAAGTACCTATGAATTGTGATACAACACTTAGTCCACTTTCATTTGATGAAGTCAACCAATCGATTTTATATTAGTCTTAGCTCATAAATGGTCCCACAAATATGATCGACTATATACATTTTAGAATAACCAAATTATTCATGGATTAAAAATGTTACTATAGAACACAAAATGTATTGTTGAAAAAATGATATCTATATATATCTACAAAATATAATAATTATTGTTATTATGTTCCAATATCTAGATACAAAATCCAAATCAAATCACATAACTGTTTCAGTTTATGTTTTAGGTACTTTCACATCCAAGGGGAAGGGCTCGACCGGATTGCACCACATCACCCTATAGTTTCTGCTTTTAGAGATTCTGGGAATTTGTACTCTGATAACATATTACTATGATACTCTTTTGAATATTTTGATATTAGTGATTTATGATGGAATGAAATCGAAAAAAAAAATTATTCGTATTTCTAGGATGTTACAAGTGGGTATCAGAGCCTTGGTTTGAGGGACTCGGGCATACACTCGGGTGTGCCTGGACTCAAATTGAGGGTTTGGTAGGTTTTCCATAAAAAGAAAACATTTTAATCTAAGGATATTCATAAGAGAAAAGGGGTGCGATGCGTGCAATCAGCCGAGCTCAAGTAAGTCTTCCCAAAATACCCATACAAGTTATGTGTTTTATGCTATGATATGAGAATTGCATGCTAGATTTGGGACTAAGGATATGCTCATAATTGCATGATAGGATGCTAAGAGCGATGATTTTATGTTCATATTTGTATGAGTTTTTAGATTTTTACGCTAGTATTAAATCAACTAGTTGTTAGGATGACCTGTATAGGGAATGTTTTGAGTTGAATTGCCTGATGCTCGAATTTTGCATTCTTTGTGCTTTAGGAAATTCTGTGGATACTAACTAATTAGTGGATGAATGTGTTGAATTACAGATTATTGTGATTGAATAATCTTAGAAGGATAGGTTTAACTCTATTGTGTAGCTCTTGCTTGAGTCTAACCATTGTAGTGTGGGACCTATTATTTGAAGAATTATCTAGTACTATAAGTGTAACATCCCAAAATTTTAGACCACAAATTTCATTTTTAATTTAATAATTATAAAACCATTTGTCTGAAAACATCCATAGTAGCAACTCATATCAAAACCAATGTTTCAATAGTCAAAAGAAGTCATGATAAAACAACATCAAAGTATAACTCCTAAGGATATCATGTGCGGAAATGATGTTGTGATGCACTGCAATCATGCCGACCCCTTTCCTTTTGAATAAGAAGTACCTGAAACTAAAACTGAAAACCATAAGCATAAAGCTTAGTGAGTGTCACACCCCCAAACCAGACGATGGAAACGTTTGGGGGTGGATGACTTCATTTATAGTAACACAACACATGCATTATAGTAATCAAAGTACAAAAAACCATTTGCATTAATAAGTATAAGTTTATACATGTATTCAATCATTGTATATTGACACCAAAATGGTTTCGTCTTCTCAAAATCTTGGGGAGTACCTGTCTACTGATTCCTTGAGAATACAAGTAATTTTGAAAAGAGAGTATCAACATAAAGTTGAGTGAGCGCATACGTATTTATGTTTGAAAGTATGTTTCCCATTCTTTGAATATGTAAACTGATCCAGAAAATTCTATATGTTCTGCAGTATATGAAAAGTAGTTTTAATCTCATAAAACCGTTCTGTTTGTAAACTAATGTTCTGTATTTGTATTCCTTTATAAAACCTATAAAAGTGAGTATGCCTGGTTCCACCAATTGTTATTGTAAACTGTAATGTAATACTGTAAATTGTATCATGTAAACTAGCACTTTGAAAATGTACTCATGTTTAGTTAATTATACACTAACGTATTGTTAATATCTTTTTAATGAGTTATTATAACCATAATTTGATTAGATGGCTTGAAACAAGTCTTTGAAGGCGTCAAAACTGTTGATAACAATTTTCACTCATAGGTGTATACGCTCGGCTGTAGCTAGCAGTCTAAGTGCGGGGTTGTCAATCCCACTATAGATCTATACACATTTGTTTTGATCCCCGACTGGTGATTCTAGTTATAATATCAGGACTTTAACTATGTTTTTTAAATGAATAAACAAACTGAATCGATTATCTCATAAAAAGCATATAAACGTTACGTGTATAATAGTATTGAAAACCCAATAATTCTAAAATAAATGGTTGATAGTATGCTCCTTATTTAGTGTATTCAAAGTGTATTTGTAAGTTGTATACCCTTGTTTAGTTTTTAATCAAACCCTTATTCTTGTAAAATAGTGTACTCTAGTATACTTGACTCGTGAGTTAGTGTTCTTGAATCATATATTATACCTATTATAATTTATATTTACTTTATGTATTGATACTAACTGTTCATGAATGCAACCCCTTGCTCAACATGTTACAAAAGGTATCGAAACTGAATGAAATAACCTTTATATTTATATACATATACAATTATATATAACTAAAATTTAAAATACATTCGGACAAATCACCGAGACCCTATGTCCACATCCAAACAAGGAAAAGGAAATAAAGTGAGTTATCATTCCTAAGCCGTTTAAACCTTATTCATATATATATATATATATATATATATATATATATATGTGTGTGTGTGTGTTTTCTTAGGGAAGATATAAGTTTATAAAATATTTTAAAGAGTTTAACATTTTCAAAGGCTTTAGGTGACTTGTTGTCATTTTAACACAATTTAAAAGCCATTTGATTTGAAGATAATTGAAATCCATTTTGTGAGATATTTTGAAACCATTTATTTGTAACACAAAAACCTTGTGTTAGACTTGTATTCCGCCCCCCCCCCCCCCCCCCAAAAAAAAAAAAACAAAATGTAAAAACTATGAAAATACGGGGGTATGAACTCACCTTTTGTGAGAGGTATGATTGATGATATGATATAGGATGTTTATTTCCACAAGTGAAGTACCGTAGCAAAACAAGTCCTATATACCAATTTGTATTGTATATATGCAACCAATTAGCGAATATAATCATAGGAATGATGGGAAATCAGACTAATTTGTAAGTATAGCTTACAAATAGTAGTGTTAGAAGCTAAAATGGAGGCTGAAATGGGTTCACGACCAGGAGGGTTCACGGCCTTTGAGGTGTTCACAGCCCTGAGTACTTGATGAATGAAGAACACCTGAAGATCCTAAGCAAGTTTCTAAGAATATTCAAAGGTTTTCAGATGGGTGTTCTACGCGTTTGCTTCGTGTTCTTCGCCAAAACTAGTGAAATTAACGGATTTCAGCCTAGTATATGAAGATTGAAGGATGTTCTTGAAGTGATAACAAGATCAAGAAATGATACCTGTTAGATCTTTTGAAGAACTAGCGATTATCACTTGAATGTGATGAGAAAGGATTAATTTAGCATGTTCTTGAGGAGAGAGAGGTTGTTCTTGGCTGATGATACTTGAGAAAGAGTTCTTGATGTTCACAGCCATAAATGAAAGAATGATAAATAATCAGCCCATTTTATATATATAAGGAGGAGTTCACGGTCCGAAGGGCTCACGGCCGTGAAACTCGTTTGCGGCCCGAAGGATTATCTCGAACGAAGCCTAATCACGGCCTCGTTGACGACTGCGAGGTTCACTGCTCACAGCTACGAGATTGCGGTCCAAAAGGAAAGAAAGATGAAAAATGATGCGAATGTTCTCGGATCCCACTTATTCCCTTCTTAACACCTAATATATGTAGGGTTTAAATATGCAAAGGTTATTATTCTAACCTTAATAAAAACCCAAACAATAAAGAGGACTTTAGTTGACCTAAGTTTGACTTTACAAGTAGAAGATAATGGGATGTTACATTATCCCCCCGTTAAAGAGAATTTCGTCCCAAAATTAGAACTATAGGATTACAGAAAGACTAAAGAAAAAGATGTGGATACTTCTGTTGCATTTGATCCTCCAGCTCCCAAGTGAATTCAAGTCCTTGCTTTGCATTCCAACGAACCTTCACTATTAGGATACAAATTTGTTTGGTTCTTTTGAATTCCCTATCTAGGTTTTTTCGGGTTCTTCCACGAATTTGAAGCTCTCCTTTATCTCAATCTCGTCGAGTGGAATAACAAGAGTCTCGTCGAATAGAAACTTTTAAAAGTTAGAGACGTGGAAGGTAGGGTGTATGTTACATAGTTCTTGAGGTACTCAGAGTTTGTAAGCTACTGGACTGTCACACCCCAAAACCAAGAACGACGGAAACGTTCTGGGGCGGAGGACGTCATGTAAAGTATCACAACACAGTAAATGTAAATAAGCAAACAACATAACCCATTGCATTAAATATATAATTTTAATACAAGTGTGTTCTGTACAGTTCTAGACACCAAAAATATATTGTAAATCAAAATAATGATTTGAGTCTTGAATGCGCTCCATCTTCTCAAAAGCTGGCATCAGTACCTGTCTACAAATGACCTGAGAATACAAGTTATTTTGAAAGAGTTTATCAGCATTAAGCTGGTGAGTTCATAAGTATTTTAGTGTCGATGTTTGTTGTCAAAACGTTTGAACGTGTCTCAAGTATAAGTTTGTAAAATGTATGTAAGTGTTTGTAAAAGTTTGAATCTCTTAGAAAAACCTATATTTTCTATTAAAGTAGCCTTCTACCAAGGCTTAACTGTTTTGTATGCTCGTTTGTTGTAAAAGTGTGTAATTTCCCAAGTGTAACTATCATTTAACAAATATAGTTTGTACATTAATGTTTAAGTGAGGTTATCACTAAAAATATGTAATGGGTAAATCATTGTAGTACTGTAGTTTTGTATTATAGGAACTACTGCTGTACTAACTACCTTAAACCGGATTTATATTAAGGTATAATGTGATAATTGCACCATACTATCGACTGGTAACAACGACATACGAATGGTCATAATAACGAAATGACGTTTGGCACCCGCAGACCTGCAGGTCCGGCTGTAGCTAGCAGCAAGGTGTAGGATAGTCAAATCCAGTATAGATCTATATGCAAACTCACGCTCTCCCTCCAAGAGAATTCTGGCTACAACTCGGTCCATGACATTTAAGGCATGCTCCGATCCAGTGGATCACAATTGTTATCGTATTCTTGTATATGTAATGTTTCTCGTTCTAGTATAGTTGTATATGTTCTCCTCCTAGTATAGTTGTATATGCTCTCTTTCTAGTATAGTTGTATATGTTCTCATAGTAATGTAATGTATAGACTCATGAATGAACTGACTCATTGATCTAACAGTTGTAGTAGTATGATCATGTGTTACCCCGATGGTAACTTACTAGTAATGTGTATAGTACGCATGAATATGGAAGTACTTTTATGTCTTTATATATATAATTGATATATAACTAATATTGAAACGACCTTCGGATGGTCACCCAAAATCCCACCAGACCACATCCAAATCGAGAAAAAGGAAATAGGGCGGATGGCCTTCCTAAGCCCTTTAAACATTGTTTATATATCTATACATATATGGGCATGCAATTTATAAGGAGTATAACAAAGTTTAAATAAAAGTATTTGGTAAGTAAAAGAGTTTGTAAAACATTTCAAAGTAAAGCAGTTTGATAAACAGTTTGAACAGTGATAAAATCATTGGTTTTCTAGTTATTAATCATATGTGATTAATGCAATCACATGTGATTGATTTCAATAACTATAAATATTGAACTTGTATCCCCCCATAAAGTATTTAAAACATTTAAAAGTATTTCAAAGGTTAATTAAAGGGGTATGAACTCACTTGTGGTGAGTGGTTTGGATTGTAGTGTCGGATACCGTGCTAGGTGGCAAACGGATCGGAGCAATTGTTATCTGGCTACAACTCGGTCCATGACATTTAAGGCATGCTCCGATCCAGTGGATCACAATTGTTATCGTATTCTTGTATATGTAATGTTTCTCGTTCTAGTATAGTTGTATATGTTTTCCTCCTAGTATAGTTGTATATGCTCTCTTTCTAGTATGGTTGTATATGTTCTCATAGTAATGTAATGTATAGACTCATGAATGAACTGACTCATTGATCTAACAGTTGTAGTAGTATGATCCTGTGTTACCCCGATGGTAACTTACTAGTAATGTGTATAGTACGCATGAATATGGAAGTACTTTTATGTCTTTATATATATAATTGATATATAACTAATATTGAAACGACCTTCGGATGGTCACCCAAAATCCCACCAGACCACATCCAAATCGAGAAAAAGGAAATAGGGCGGATGGCCTTCCTAAGCCCTTTAAACATTGTTTATATATCTATACATATATGGGCATGCAATTTATAAGGAGTATAACAAAGTTTAAATAAAAGTATTTGGTAAGTAAAAGAGTTTGTAAAACATTTCAAAGTAAAGCAGTTTGATAAACAGTTTGAACAGTGATAAAATCATTGGTTTTCTAGTTATTAATCATATGTGATTAATGCAATCACATGTGATTGATTTCAATAACTATAAATATTGAACTTGTATCCCCCCATAAAGTATTTAAAACATTTAAAAGTATTTCAAAGGTTAATTAAAGGGGTATGAACTCACTTGTGGTGAGTGGTTTGGATTGTAGTGTCGGATACCGTGCTAGGTGGCAAACGGAGATCTATATGCAAACTCACGCTCTCCCTCCAAGAGAATTCTGGCTACAACTCGGTCCATGACATTTAAGGCATGCTCCGATCCAGTGGATCACAATTGTTATCGTATTCTTGTATATGTAATGTTTCTCGTTCTAGTATAGTTGTATATGTTCTCCTCCTAGTATAGTTGTATATGCTCTCTTTCTAGTATAGTTGTATGTGTTCTCATAGTAATGTAATGTATAGACTCATGAATGAACTGACTCATTGATCTAACAGTTGTAGTAGTATGATCCTGTGTTACCCCGATGGTAACTTACTAGTAATGTGTATAGTACGCATGAATATGGAAGTACTTTTATGTCTTTATATATATAATTGATATATAACTAATATTGAAACGACCTTCGGATGGTCACCCGAAATCCCACCAGACCACATCCAAATCGAGAAAAAGGAAATAGGGCGGATGGCCTTCCTAAGCCCTTTAAACATTGTTTATTTATCTATACATATATGGGCATGCAATTTATAAGGAGTATAACAAAGTTTAAATAAAAGTATTTGGTAAGTAAAAGAGTTTGTAAAACATTTCAAAGTAAAGCAGTTTGATAAACAGTTTGAACAGTGATAAAATCATTGGTTTTCTAGTTATTAATCACATGTGATTAATGCAATCACATGTGATTGATTTCAATAACTATAAATATTGAACTTGTATCCCACCATAAAGTATTTAAAACATTTAAAAGTATTTCAATGGTTAATTAAAGGGGTATGAACTCACTTGTGGTGAGTGGTTTGGATTGTAGTGTCGGATACCGTGCTAGGTGGCAAACGGAGACTTGTTAACACGCACGAGCCTAGTTATCATATAATAAGCATATATATAACTAATTAGCCTAATAATAACTTAATGAAATAAGTTGGGACACTTAGGAACATGTAAACACTTTGTATAAGTGTTATAGGTCCTAATGGTTGCATCTAAGTTGCTACGGGACAAGGCTAAAGGGGTTTAATGTACCAAATGACCTTGTATATGAGCTTACCACCCAACAAACCCCACCTTTGGAGTTTACGGTCGTAAACGCTTGAGTTTACGGCCGTGAACTCTTGACTTGGTGGTTTTGGGTGTTTTGAAGTGTTAAATGAATTCTAGAATAAGCCTAGCATTGGTGCTTTAATCCGTTAGGTAGTTTAGGGCCTTAGAATGCTCCTTTGAGGAGTTTACGGCCTAAAGACCATATCCCCTAGATTTTACGGCCGTAAACTCCTATGGGGTGGGTGTTTTAATTCTTTTAAGCCTCTTGCACACAAAGGATAAATTCTAGACTTTTGTTTAAGGCTATAAGGGACTTTAGGCACACTTTGGTGCCTTTACTTGGAGTTTACGGCCCAAGAGTCTTTCTTGGCCGTAAACTCCCCTTTAGGGATGATTTTGATGTAATTTACTCCCCATTCAAGCTACAAGTAATAAAGGGTTATTGTCTAAAGCCTTAAGCGGTGTTTAGGGCACTTTAAGCCCTTGAAAAATGGTGTTTACGGTCCAAGAAACTCTTGGGCCGTAAACTCCAAAAGCTAAGTGTTCTTGATTGTGTTCTAGCCTTAAAAGATCATACATAATGTCCTTATCTAATTACCTAACAAGGAATTGGGACTAGGTAGCTTTTAGGCTTCGTTTTGGAGTTTACTCCCTAAGAACGTTCTTGGGCGGTAAACTCCCGGATCTTACATATTTGACATGCCAACAATGTTATTAAGCATTTAACAAGCATTAAAACACAACTAGGAAAGTAGACTCACGGTTTGGGATGAAAACCCGAAGATCCGTGAGAGAGAATATGGCTTTTCTCTAGTTGGAAATGTGAATAATGAATAATTTAGTTCAGAATTCTATTTATAGTCCTGAAATATTTTGGCATAAAATATTTTATTCTGGAATTCGACTCTAACATGATGAAGTGTTGAAATGCTCAAGTTTCAAAAACCCATGAGCATCCACTCTCCTGATATCTCCTTTAATGTAAACCCTAATGTACACAAACTTATTCGGAAAAGTCTGAAGTTCATTGAAACTGGACTAACTTCTATTTAATAGATATGTTCGTACAAAATGGAAATTTCGGGTTGTCACATCATCCCCCCGTTAGAAGGAATTTCTTCCCGAAATTAGAATTTAAGCAAATAAGAAGATACAAATAATTAAGCGAAAAGATGAGGGTATTTCAGTTTCATCTGATCCTCGTGTTCCCAAGTGAATTCCGGTCCTCGCTTGGCGTTCCAGCGAACCTTCACGATAAGGATACGACTTTGCTTTGTCTGCTTGACCTCACGGTCCATGATCTCTACAGGTTCTTCCACGAAGTTGAGGCTCTCGTTGATCTCGATCTCGTCGAGTGGGATTACAAGAGTCTCGTCGGACATACACTTTTTCAAGTTAGATACGTGGAATGTAGAATGTACGTTACGAAGTGTGTCGGGTAGGTCGAGTTTGTAAGCTACGGGGCCGACTCTTGCAAGAATCTCGAAAGGCCCTATGTACCTCGGATTAAGCTTCCCACGCTTTCCGAAGCGTATCAAGCCCTTCCAGGGTGAGACTTTGAGAAGGACTTGGTCTCCCACCTGAAATTCCAAAGGTTTTCTTCGTTTATCAGCGTAGCTCTTCTGTCGGTCTCTAGAGGCTTTTAATCATTCACGGATCTGAATGATTTTCTCTGTCGTTTCCCGAATGATCTCCGGACCTGTGAGAGTACTGTCGGAAGCTTGCCCCCTGGCTAATTGGGTATCACCCACCTCAGCTTAGAACAGAGGAAATCTGCACTTTCGGCCGTAGAGAGCTTCAAATGGAGCAGCCTTGATGCTCGTGTGATAACTGTTATTATAGGAAAACTCGACAAGGGGTAAATGAGTATCCCATGCTTTCCCAAAGTCAATCACGCAGGCTCGCAACATATCTTCTAGTGTTTGGATGGTCCTCTCACTATGTCCGTCGGTCTGTGGATGGTAGGCTGTGCTCATGTCCAGCCTTGTTCCTAAGGAATGTTGTAGTGATTGCCAGAATCTTGAGGTGAACCTACTATCTCTATTGGAGATAATGGACATAGGTACACCATGTAGCCGTACGATTTCCCTAATGTATGTTCTCGTAAGTTTCTCCATCTTGTCAGTTTCTTTGATAGGCAGGAAGTGAGCAGACTTGGTCAATCTATCGACGATGACCCATATGGTATCAAGTCCACCCATTGTCTTGGGCAACTTGGTTATGAAATCCATAGTGATCCGCTCCCACTTCCATTCTGGAATCTCTGGTTGTTGCAATAAACCAGAGGGCTTCTGGTACTCAACCTTGACCCTTGCACAAGTAAGGCATTTACTTACGAAGGTAGCAATCTCTGCTTTCATATTAGGCCACCAGTATAGCTTTTTAAGATCCAGATACATCTTATCTGAACCTGGGTGGACGGAATACCGAGTGTTGTGCGCCTCAGTCATGACCAAGTCTCGGAAACCACCGTGTTTCGGTGTCCAGATCTGGTTCATGAAATATAAGGCTCCGTCACCCTTGGCTTCTAAATTCTTGTCCATTCCTCTAAGGGATTCACTCGTCACATTTTCAGGTTTCATGGCTTCAAGTTGGGCCGTCTGAATTTGCCTAGAAAAGTGCGAATGGATGGTTATTGACAATGACTTGACTTTGCGACCAGAATATTCCTTTCGACTTAGGGCGTCTGCTACTATGTTGGCTTTACCCGGATGATAATGAATATCACATTTGTAGTCACTGAGTAGCTCGACCCACCGTCTTTGTCTCATGTTGAGCTCCTTCTTGTCGAAAATGTGTTGTAAACTCTTGTGGTCGGTAAAGATAGTGCTTTTCGTTCCGTACAAGTAATGTCTCCAGTTCTTCAGAGCAAACACTACTGCTCCTAGTTCAAGATCGTGTGTCGTGTAGTTAACCTCGTGTGTCTTCAACTGTCTCGAGGCGTAGGCGATGACCTTACCTCACTGCATCAGAACACACCCGAGTCCTTGATTCGATGCATCGCAATAGACTACGAAGTCTTCTATCCCTTCGGGGAGGGATGGTATTGGCGTGGTGCACAAGGCTCGTTTGAGCGTTTGGAACGTTCTCTCTTGTTTCTCTTCCCAGTCAAAGGCCACGCCTTTCTGGGTCAGGGTTGTAAGGGGTTTCGCTATTCGGGAGAAGTTCTGAATGAATCTGCGGTAGTAGCCAGTGAGGCCTAGAAATTGACGAATTTCTGTAGGCGTCTTCGGTGCTGACCAGTTCTCAATGGCTTTAATTTTGGATGGGTCCACGTGGATTCCCTCTTCGCTTACCACGTGTCCTAAGAATTCGACTCTTCGGATCCAAAATTCACATTTCGAGAACTTCGCATAAAGTTTCTCCTTTCGTAATGTCCCTAGAACTTGTCGTAGGTGGTTGCCATGCTCTTCCTTACTTCGGGAGTAGATCAGGATGTCGTCAATGAAAACGATGAAGAACTGATCCAAGTAAGGTCGACATACTCTATTCATCAGATCCATGAAGACTGCAGGCGCATTGGTCAATCCGAATGGCATCACCATGAACTCGTAATGTCCGTAATGAGTTCGGAAGGCTGCCTTCGACACATCCTCCTCTAGTACTCGTAACTGGTGATATCCGGATCTCAGATCAATTTTGGAAAAATAATTTGCCCCTTGCAGTTTGTCAAATAGATCGTCTATGCGAGGCAGAGGGTAACGATTCTTGACCGTCAGTTTGTTGAGTTCTCTGTAGTCAATACATATGCGAAATGATCCGTCTTTCTTTTTAACGAACAAGACTGGTGCTCCCCAAGGTGAGAAACTTGGTCTTATAAAGCCCTTACTGAGCAGTTCATTAAGTTGACCAGAGAGTTCCTGCATCTCAGCTAGTGCTAAGCGGTAGAGAGACTTGGCTACTGGGGTAGCTCCTGGGACTAAGTCGATTCTGAACTCGACATGTCGTTGCGGAGGTAACCCTGGTAGTTCTTCTGGGAAAATGTCGGGGAAGTCGCTCACTACTGGGATGTTCTTTAGTTCTTTCGTTTCGAGGCTTGTGTCGACGACGTGAGCGAGGAATGCTTGGTATTCTTTGCGCAGATACTTCTCTGCTTGAATACTGGATATTATACGAAGACTTGCACCGGGTTTGTCTCCGTAGACTATAAGAGTTTCGCTAGATGGGAGGTTTAGACGGACTACTTTCTCGAAGCACATGATGTCGGCGCGATGAAGACTTAACCAATCCATTCCGATGATAACGTCGAAGCTTTTAATTGAGACCGGCATGAGGTCGATTGGGAATGAATGGTTATCTAGAGTTAGGGTACAACCTAAGTATATGCTATTCGTACTTTCAGTTTTTCCATTAGCCATTTCTACTGTGAATAGTTCTTTGAGTGCGTGTGGTGGTTGTTTAAGCATGCGAGCAAATTTATGGTTTTCGAAGCTTCGCTCCGCTCCACTATCGAACAGAATGTATGCATAGGAGTTATCGAGGAGGAACGTACCAGTCACCACTGTCGGGTCAGCAACTGCTTCCCCGTGGCCTATAGCTAGTACCCTTCCTGCTCCACCAGCATTCTTTTCTTTGGGGCAGTCCCTCTTAAAGTGGCCTGCTTCGCCACATCCATAGCAGGTCGGGCTCGCACCAGAGCCAGGGACCTGGGTGATCGGTTGTGCCGGGAACTTACAGAAATGGACGGTGTGTCCTTTCTTGTTGTAGTTAGAGCACTGCATTTCACGGCAGGGGCCATTGTGGTGGTAGTTGCATTTGTTGCACTTGGGCAAACTTACAGCATACTAACCCACCGGAGCAGTAGTAGCAGCAGCAGCAGGGGTTATTGTGGCATGCATTGCCACAACTTGCTGCTTTTTGGCAGCCAGTTGCTTCTTCTTTTCATCCCAGAATTTCCGCTTAGAGTCAGCGGGTTTGGAGGGTTCCGGGATGGCTAGGGTGGCTGTGGTTGCAGGGGTTTTGATTCCATGGTCAATGAGTCGTTGTGCCAATCGCTTGGCGCTGTCGAAGGTAGCGGAGTTTGATGCTAGAACATTCCCCTGATACGGAGGCACTAGCCCTCATATGTACCTCTCGATCTTCTTCCCCTCAGTGGGAACCATATTGGGGAAAAGGGCCACCAGCTCGCTGAATCAGGCAGTATAAGCGAACACGTTGGTGCCCTTCATAGTCAGGTTCCAAAGTTCCTGCTCCAGTTTCTGGACTTCGCCCCTCGGGCAGTATTCCTCAGTCATGAGGTCTTTCATTGTTTCCCAGCCTATGTCGTTGGCTACGACGAGGGTTAGTGCCTTAACATGGCCGTTCCACCATGCTAGGGCCTTTCCTTCAAAGGTGCATGTGACATACTTGACTTTACTCGCCGCAGGGCATGAACAGATTTCGAAGACTGATTCAGTCTTCTCGAACCATTGCGAGAGGGCAATGACTCCTCCGGTGCCATAGAAAGGCTTCGACTTGCAATTGGTGAAATCCTTGTAGGAGCACTCTCTCGAGCGCACAGGGGTTTCAACCGGGGTTGATTCCACAGGGGTTCCACCTCTGCTGGCAGTAGTTGAGTGATACTGAGCCATGGCAGTCACCACTGCTGCAGCTACGACAGCATTCAGGGCTGCAGTATCGATGACCGGAGGCGGAGGAGGCGGTGGTGGTGCAGGGTTATTCCTGGGAGATTTGCGAGGAGGCATCTTTCAGCTATAAGTTTATAAAGATAAGAAAAATGGTAAGAATCAATTTGTAGCAACGTGAGAGTGACAGAGGGACTAACTCACCATAGCCCAGCAGTTGAATGAGTGTTTGAAATCACAACACGGAATATTAGTAGGAAAACACAAGTGTACAGATTTTTCCCACAGATTAGATAGATTTCAATAATAATGGTATTACTGATCTAATAAGTTCAAGGAAAATCGACCTAACAGTAGGTCTTACATCACACCATACAGAAAAGTTTGACAGTTCTGAGATTCCTAATTAGGGTACTGAAAGTTAGGAATATTTTGCAGACAAGTGCTACTTAGAGCACAGATGATAAAGGCTATTCCTTAACCAAAAGACAGAGATGTACTAGGGATCATCTAACGGCGATGGGAATTCCTCGGGCGAGCCCTGAGGTCGGACACTTGACGAAACACCTCTTGAAGGTGTCGCTCCTGAGCCCTCTGACGGGCTCGAAGTTCTAAGACTTCAGCTCGTGAGGCAGCCAGCTGTTGCTGCAGGGTTTCATTGGTTCTCCGGGTCTGTTCCATGTCTTCTTCAAGACGGCGGATGCGGACTGTGTTGACACCAGAGTTGGCATCAATCTCCATGACCCGGTCAATGGTTGCTCGACCTTGCTCAACATTATGAGCTATCCTGCAGATAATGACGGGCAGAGCTCGGTCAGCAGAGCCACCTTCACTGACGTTGTAAAAACTTCGGTCCCTAAAGTATGGTAAGGGTTGACCCTGTTCATCACTCCAGCGATTCAAGTTGGTTGCCCACAAGGGAGTAGGACCTGGAAAAGCTGGTCGGGGGTTGTTGTTCGGGGCTTGACCTACTAGCGGTAGGTTGTTAACTTCAGGCTCAGAGTCAGATCCATCAGAAAAGCCTTCTACGAGGTGATCATCCAAAGGGATTCGATGCTCATCTTCCGGCTCTTCTTCGATCCACCCGACATTGCCTTCATTTGGAAAGTATGGGTCGCCGTGATGGAATCCAGCCATTTAAATCTACGCGAGAAGAGAGGTATAAGAATATCGTATACATGTAACTAGTAGTACAAAATACACCTATAGTATTTTAAGTTTAAGTTCTACTGATCTTCTTGTGGTATTGTTGGTAAGTTTTTAGACTTGTTAACACATCACAACCATTCTAGGGCATATGCTAATCACTCCTCGGACCAGCATAGTTGATCAGGCTATGCCATTCCCAGAACTGACCATACATCCCCGAGCTCACTTGTGATGTTTAACAATCGTAATACTTTTGTTCTTGTCGTTGTGACACTGATTTTAGTATGAATGGAAACTAGTATACTTAATTAAATATTTTAATATTTAAAGTATAGACTCTTGGTCAGAGTGCTTTAATCCCTAATGGGTTTATAGTTTAGTATATCTTTTATGGGTTGATATACTTGATTCACTATAAACAATGCTCTGATACCAATCTGTCACACCCCAAAACCAAGAACGGCGGAAACGTTCTGGGGCGGAGGACGTCATGTAAAGTATCACAACACAGTAAATGTACATAAGCATTAAATATATAATTTTAATACAAGTGTGTTCTGTACAGTTCTAGACACCAAAAATATAATGTAAATCAACAGCTGGCATCGGTATCTGTCTACTGATGACTTGAGAATACAAGTTATTTTGAAAGAGTTTATTAGCATTAAGCTGGTGAGTTCATAAGTATTTTAGTGTCGATGTTTGTTGTCAAAATGTTTGAACGTGTCTCAAGTATAAGTTTGTAAAATGTATGTAAGTGTTTGTAAAACTTTGAATTTCTCAGAAAAACCTATATTTTCTATTAAAGTAGCCTTCTACCAAGGCTTAACTGTTTTGTATGCTCGTTTGTTGTAAAAGTGTGTAATTTCCCAAGTGTAACTATCATTTAACAAATATAGTTTGTACATTAATGTTTAAGTGAGGTTATCACTAAAAATATGTAATGGGTAAATCATTGTAGTACTGTAGTTTTGTATTATAGGAACTACTGCTGTACTAACTACCTTAAACCGGATTTATATTAAGGTATAATGTGATAATTGCACCATACTATCGACTGGTAACAATGACATACGAATGGTCATAATACCGAAATGACGTTTGGCACCCGCAGACCTGCAGGTCCGGTTGTAGCTAGCAGCAAGGTGTAGGATAGTCAAATCCAGTATACATCTATATGCAAACTCACGCTCTCCCTCCAAGAGAATTCTGGCTACAACTCGGTCCATGACATTTAAGGCATGCTCCGATCCAGTGGATCACAATTGTTATCGTATTCTTGTATATGTAATGTTTCTCGTTCTAGTATAGTTGTATATGTTCTCCTCCTAGTATAGTTGTATATGCTCTCTTTCTAGTATGGTTGTATATGTTCTCATAGTAATGTAATGTATAGACTCATGAATGAACTGACTCATTGATCTAACAGTTGTAGTAGTATGATCGTGTGTTACCACGAACGGCGGAAACGTTCAGGGGTGGAGGACGTCATGTACAGTATCACAACAGTGTAATATAATAAACAAGCAACAACATCATCCATTGCATTATAAGTAAAGTTTAATACATGTGTGTTCTTTCATTTCAATAAGACACCAAAAATATACATTCAAAATGAAAGACGAGACTTGTCTGCTCCGTCTTCTCAAAACCTGGCCTCCGTACCTGTCTACTGATGACCTGAGAATACAAGCTATTTTGAAAGTGAGTATCAGCTTTAAAGCTGGTGAATTCATAAGTATATAAGTGTCATTGGCTTGTTTGTGAAAATCTGTTATGAAAGCCATGTAAATCTTTAAATGAAAATGTTGAGGTAAGTATGAAATCCCTAGAAAAACCCTTATTTTCTATAAGTATGAAATGTAGTCTTCTACCAAGACCCGAATGTTCTGTATGTATGAAGTGTAGTCTTCTACCAAGACCCGAATGTTTTGTAAGTATAATGATAGTTTTTCCTTTCTATTGACTAGTACTAAAAGTGCTTAGTCTAACTCATCGTTTATGTGAATATATCACAAAATAAAGTAAAGTAGGAAAAATGTAATATTGTAAGTGTTGTCACTGGGTACTAGGACCAACACAACATCGCATTAAGCGAAAAATATAACCTAATGAACATCCGAAGATTGTCCAAAACAAGTATTAACGTAAGTGTCATCGCTGGGTACTAGGAGTAACACAATCATCGCGATAAGCGAAAGGTATAACCTAATGAACATCCGAAGATTGTCCAATTGTCATCTGTAGCAGCAGTAGGTGGGTGGAAGGGTTAGTCCCAAATCGATCTACCTAATATAAGTAGTAACCTTAGACCTCCATAGATGGTCATCGACCACTGGTGCTAATCAGTGGGGTTCGGAATGGTAAGTCCCGCCTAGCTATCCCAATGAACCGAGATAGGAAAGACAATTTACACAGTAAGTACTAATAAATCATCATCGTAGTTCTAAGTACAAGTATCCAAGTAAGTGAATACAGGATAATGCACCTATGTAAAAGTGTTCCTGTATGGTATTCATGTATGTGTATCCATGTAACAGGTAAGTATATGTAAACATATTCATGTATCAGGTAAACATCTGTAAGTACTCATGTATCAGGTAATGTACTAGTATAGACTCATGAATGAACTGACTCTTGTGTGATTCCTTGTAATAGAAGTAATGTTTGATATCTTCACATTATCCCTATGATAATTTACTGTAATATAACTGGTTGATCATGTAAGTTTGTACACTCTTACTACTCAAGGGTGTGGGAAACTAAATGAAAGGTGTAAGCTATAACATCAATACATATATAAGAATATAAGTGTATATGCATAGTTTAGTTCAAGAATGAAGAATGGTTTTTGTAAGACATCTTATGGGTTTTGAACAATAATTAACAATGACTTGATGTCATTTTAATAAACATTTCAAAGGTAAAACATTTGGTAACAATGTGCTTTTAAGATGTAAAACCATTTCATGCATCACATTTTGTAGCATGTGAAATACGTTAAATGACAAACACAGTTATAAAATACATATCGATGATTTAATAACATGTTTGTTTCTACTTGTATTCCCCCCATAAAAGCATTTAAAATCGTTTAAAATATTGATTAGGGGTATGAACTCACCTGTAGTTGGTGATTGGAATGAACTGAATGGTATAGGATGGCTAGGTGTCAAGCGAGGACTTGTGCACACACTACGATCCGAATGAACATATAATCACACATATATGCACTGAATTAGACTCAAATGACTAATTGATAATGATTAAGACATCCTAGGCATAATTAACACTTTATATAAGTGTTTTAAGCCTTATGGATTTCAACTAAGCCATTGTGGGATAGGGTATTTGTGTTTAGGGTTTCCAAAGGACCCTATATGAGAGTTTACTCTCCATAAACCATCACACATGGAGTTTACGGTTGTAAACTCTTGAGTTTACAGCCGTAAACTCCCAAACATGTGTGTTTGGTGTGTTTTGAAGTCCCAAATGCTTTCTAGAATTATTCTAACTTAGTGGCTAAGTCCTTGGAAGGGTTTAAAGTCTAGAAGTACTCCAAATAGGAGTTTATGGCCTCAAGGCCATTTCCCCTTGGATTTTACGGCCGTAAACTCCCTTGGGGTGTTGTTTTTGTTGCTTTCAAGCCTCTTGCACTTGTGGGATATGTTCTAGACTTTTATTCCTAGCATATGAAGGCATTAGGCACACCTTGGTGCCCTTTTTAGGAGTTTACGGCCCAAGAACCATGTCTTGGCCGTAAACTCACTTGGTTAAGTGATTTTGGTGTGGTTTGGTCCTTCTATTTAAGTGGAACAATTTCTTGTAAAGGTCTAGGGCTTTAGCTGTCATGAAAACACCCCTTATGTCCATTTATATGGACTTTACGGCCTAAGATTCACTTGGGCCGTAAACTCACCTTTTTTTTGTGTCATTTGATGTGTTTAAGACCTTATACTACTTGGGAAAATAACCTAGATACAAGCCTTAAAGTCCTAGTGTCCTTAAAACACCATTTAGAGTGTGAAAATGGAGTTTACGGCCTATGAGAGTCTTGGGCCGTAAACTCCCAATCTTGGGTGGATTTTGGCTTGTGTTATTGCCCCTAACATGCATACATAAACATCTAAGGCCTTATCATAACACAAGTGTCGGTTTTGGCTTCGTTTCGGGAGTTTACCGCCCAAGAACACCTTGGGGTGTAAACTCCTAGATCTAATGATTTAGCCATCTAAATCATGTTATAAGCATCTAATAAGTATTAAAACACATCTAGGAAAGTAGACTCACAATCTGGGATGAAAACCCGAAGATCCGTCAGAGAGAAAATGGCTTTTCTCTAGTTGGAATTGTGAATAATGAATTAATTAAATTCAGAAATCTATTTATAGTCCTGAAATATTTTGACAGAAAATATTTTTATTGTCGAACTTGGACTATAACATTATGAAACTTGAAATGTTCAAATTTCACAAACCCAGGAGCATCCACTCTCCTGATATCTCCTTAAACGTAGACCCTAATGTACACAAACTCACTCGGAAGAGTATGAAGTCCACTGAAACTGGACTAGCTTCTATTGAATAGATAACGTTCGTACAAATGGAAATTTCGGGTTGTCACATGTATAGTACGCATGAATATGGAAGTACTTTTATGTCTATATATGTATAATTGATATATAACTAATATTGAAACGACCTTCGGATGGTCACCCGAAATCCCACCAGACCACATCCAAATCGAGAAAAAGGAAATAGGGCGGATGGCCTTCCTAAGCCCTTTAAACATTGCTTATATATCTATACATATATGGGCATGCAATTTATAACAAGTATAACAAAGTTTAAATAAAAGTATTTGGTAAGTAAAAGAGTTTGTAAAACATTTCAAAGTAAAGCAGTTTGATAAACGGTTTGAACAGTGATAAAATCATTGGTTTTCTAGTTATTAATCACATGTGATTAATGCAATCACATGTGATTGATTTCAATAACTATAAGTATTGAACTTGTATGCCCCCATAAAGTATTTAAAACATTTAAAAGTATTTCAAAGGTTAATTAAAGGGGTATGGACTCACTTGTGGTGAGTGGTTTGGTTTGTAGTGTCGGACACCGTGCTAAGTGGCAAACGGAGACTTGTTTACACGCACGAGCCTAGTTATCATATAATAAGCATATATATAACTAATTAGCCAAATAATAACTTAATGAAATAATTTGGGACACTTAGGAACATGTAAACACTTTGTATAAGTGTTATAGGTCCTAATGGTTGCATCTAAGTTGCTACGGGACAAGGCTAAAGGGGTTTAATATACCAAATGACCTTGTATATGAGCTTACCACCCAAAAAACCCCACCTTTGGAGTTTACGGTCGTAAACCCTTCAGTTTACGTCCGTGAACTCTTGAATTGGTGGTTTTGGGTGTTTTGAAGTGTTAAATGAATTCTAGAATAAGCCTAGCATTGGTGCTTTAATCCTTTAGGTAGTTTAGGGCCTTAGAATGCTCCTTTGAGGAGTTTACGGCCTAAAGACCATATCCCCTAGAGTTTACGGCTGTAAACTCCTATGGGGTGGGTGTTTTAATTCTTTTAAGCCTCTTGCACACAAAGGATAAATTCTAGACTTTTGTTTAAGGCTATAAGGGACTTTAGGCACACTTTGGTGCCTTTACTTGGAGTTTACGGCCCAAGAGTATTTCTTGGCTGTAAACTCCCCTTTAGGGATGATTTTGATGTAATTTACTCCCCATTCAAGCTACAAGTAATAGAGGGTTATTGTCTAAAGCCTTAAGGGGTGTTTAGGGCACTTTAGGCCCTTGAAAAATGGTGTTTACGGTCCAAGAAACTCTTGCGCCGTAAAATCCAAAAGCTAAGTGTTCTTGATTGTGTTCTAGCCTTAAAAGATCACACATAATGTCCTTATCTAGTTACCTAACAAGGAAATGGGACTAGGTAGCTTTTAGGCTTCGTTTTGGAGTTTACTCCCCAAGAACGTTCTTAGGCGGTAAACTCCCGGATCTTACATATTTGACATGCGAACAATGTTATTAAGCATTTAACAAGCATTAAAACACAACTAGGAAAGTAGAATCACGATTTGGGATGAAAACCCGAAGATCCGTTAGAGAGAATATGACTTTTCTCTAGTTGGAAATGTGAATAATGAATAATTTAGTTCAGAATTCTATTTATAGTCCTGAAATATTTTGGCATAAAATATTTTATTCTGGAGTTAGACTCTAACATGATGAAGTGTTGAAATGCTCAAGTTTCACAAACCCATGAGCATCCACTCTCCTGATATCTCCTTTAATGTAAACCCTAATGTACATAAACTTATTCGGAAAAGTCTGAAGTTCATTGAAACTGGACTAGCTTCTATTGAATAGATATGTTCGTACAAAATGGAAATTTCGGGTTGTCACATGGACCAATTCTAGCAAGAATCTCGGATGGTCGTATGTACCTTGTGTTCAGTTTGCCATACTTTCCAAAGCGTATCATGCCCTTCCAGGTTTAGACCATCAACAAGATGCGGTCACCAACCTCGAATTCCAAGGGTTTTCTCTTTTTTTCAACGTAGCTTTTATGTCTATCTCTAGAAGCTTTAGGTCGCACCCGAATTTGTATGATTCTCTCCGTAGTTTCTCAAATGATTTCCGAACTAGTGAGGGTATTGCATGGAATTTGACCTCTATCTAGTTGCATATAACCCACTTCAGCCTATGTCACACCCTAAAACCGAAACAGCGGAAACGTTCTGTGGCAGAGGACGTCATGTACACTATCGCAACACAGAATAATAGTAAACAAGCAAACAACATCAATCATTGCATTAATAATGTATTTTAATACAAGTGTGTTATTTATAGTTTATAAGACACCAAAAATATGAATCAAAATAAAAGTTGAGTCTTGAATGTGCTCCATCTTCTCAAAAGTTGGCCTCGGTACCTGTCTAGTAATGACCTGAGAATACAAGTTATTTTGAAAGAGTTTATCAGCTTTAAAGTTGGTGAGTTCATAAGTATTTTAGTGTCATTGTTTGTATGAAAATGTTTGTAAGTGTTTGAATGTGTAACTTTGTAAATGTTTGTAGTAAATGTTTGAATCTCCTAGAAAATCCTATATTTTCTAATAAAAGTAGCCTTCTACCAAGGCATCAAATGTGCTGTATGAATGTTCATTGTAAAAGTTAGTATTCCTCCCAAATGTGACTATCATTAATAAAATATAGTTTGTACCTTACTGCTTATGTGAAGATCACAAGGTAATTGTAATGGGGAATATAATGAAGTACTGTAGTATTATTTTATAGTAACTATTGATGTACTAACTACCTTAAACCAATTGTTAATTTAGGTAGAATGTGATATAATTATAACCATACTTGATCGACCTAGTAAAACACGACGCTGGAAGACATCGAGATGGTATGACATTCATCACCCGAAGACCTGCAGGTCCCACTGTAGCTGGCAGCAAGGTGTAGGACGGTCAGTCGAGTATAGATCTATACACGACTTCACGCTCTCCCTTCAGAAGACTCCGGTTACAAAACGAGCCATGGAAGAGATGCCATGCCTTGAAGTAGTGCCTCACATTTGAGTTATAGTATGTATGTATTGTATGTATGTACTAGTGTAGTGTGTGTTCTCGCTGATTCCCATCATAGTATGTTCTTTTGTATAGTGTATAGTGTGTAGGTATTGTATGTACTAGTGTATGCTCTCTCTATATAGTGTATAGTATGTTCTCTCTGATTCATATCATAGTATGTATTGACTCATGTATGAACTGACTCTTTGTATGTTTCATTGTACTAGAGAATAGTAAGTAGTATACCTCTAAACTATACCTATTATAGTTTACTAGAACTGTTGTTTGAATGACTTAGTAAGTTTATACACCTTTGCTACCCAAAGGTGTTGAAACTGTAGTAAAAACTTTATATCCACACATATATACATGATATATAACTAAGGATCAAACGAAACTCGGACAAACAACATAGTACTCTAAGTCCACAACCAAACAAGGAACATGAAATAAAGCGAGTTATGAGTCCTAAGTCCTTCAAACCTTACATATATAACTATATATGTATTAGACATGATTTTGACAATATATAAGTTTAAAGAATTGAAAGTAAAGATTTGGTAACTAAGATCAAGTTTTATAAAGAGTTTAAAATGTAAGAGAGTTTGATAATCATTTTGAAGTAGTTTTGTTGACAAAACAGTTAAAAGTATAGTAAATCCATTTGTTTGCTAGTTATATTTCACATGTGATTTATATTATAACTATAATGATTCCACTTGTATTCCCCCCTCCCATAAAAGCATTTAAAAACATTTAAAAGGTTTATTAAGGGGTATGAACTCACCTGTAGTGAGTGCTTTGGATGCACGAGTGGTATAGGATGCTAAGTGTCAAGTGAAGACTTGAGCACACACAGATCCTATTTACCATATAATGACACATATATGTGTCTAATTAGTGATTTAATAACTAATTAAGCAAGTATAGACAGCCTAGAACATGGAAAACACTTTGATTCAAGTGCTACAAGTACAAAAGGGTTGCATCTAAGGGTTGTAAGGTCTTACTTTGGAGTTTACGGCCCATGGTAATTACCACATGAGTTTACGGCCCATGGGTTTATGGACCAATGAATTTACGGCCGTAAACTGATGTTAGCTTGTACCATTTTTTGTTTTAAGGTCTTACAAGTCTATATGAAGTGTTCTAAGTTCAAGTCTAAGCCTTAGGAAGGAGTGGTGGCACAAATCCACCACTTATGAGTGTTTACGGCCAAAGGAGATTGCCTTGCCATAAACACCATATGTTCTTGATTTTTTGATGATTTCAAGGGGTAAACTAAGTGATTCAAGCATTACAACAAGCTAAGGTAAGAGTACTTACAATATAGAAGCTTGATAAGGTGATGAAGGTTCAAGAACACTGGTGTATGTTCTTGGTGAAATGAAGAACACTTGAAGATCTAACCAAAAGAAGAGATTTCATGGATGAAATCATGTATATTCACTAGATATGGAAGGATATGAAGTTGAAAATAGAAAGATTACTTACTAGATTGATGATTGGAATGAAAGTTCTTGATGACACTTGAGAGCAAAACTGAGTTCTAGGCTTGAAAGTGTGATAATGAATGAAAATGGCCATGTATTTCACATATAGGCATGGAGTTTTCGGCCACCATGAGTTTACGGTAGTAAACCCATGGTCTCATGTCCGTAAACTCCTCATTTTAGGGTTTAAAGCATGTTTGGTGGTTTGTAACTGTAGTTGACCCATTCTAGTATTTGATCCTTTGATGCACTATGCTCAATAAGCTCCAACAGATTCTATACAGTGCTAAAAGTTAGCAGAAGCAAGTTGGACTTTGATTGAGATGTGGGGTTTGTACAAGATAGGAATTTTGGGTTGTCACATCATCCCCCTGTTAGAGAAAATTTTGTCCCGAAATTAGAGTTTAAGCAAATAAGTAGTTACAAATAACTAAGTAAAAAGATGAGGATATTTCAATTTCATTTGATCCCCGAGCTCCCAAGTGAAATCAGGTCCTCGCTTGGCATTCCAGCGAACCTTCACTATCGGGATACGGCTTTGCTTCGTTTGGTTGACGTCTCGGTCCATGATTTCTACAGGTTCTTCCACGAAATTGACGCTCTCCTTGATCTCGATCTTGTCGAGTGGGATTACAAGAGTCTCACTGGACAGACACTTTTTCAAGTTTGAGACACAGAAAGTAGAATGTATGTTACTGAGTTCGCGGGGTAGTTTGATTTTGTAAGCTACTGGACCGATTGTAGCAATAATCTCGAAAGGCCCTATGTATCTTGGATTTAGCTTTCCATACTTTCCGAAGTGTATCAACCCTTCTAGGGTGAGACTTTCAAAAGAACGCGGTCCCCCACCTGGAATTCCGAAGGTTTCCTTCGTTTGTCTGTGTAGCTTTTCTGTCGGTCTCTAGAGGCTTTCAATCGTTTACAGATCTGAACGATCTTCTTTGTCGTCTCTCGAATGATCTCCGGACCTACGAGAGTGCTGTCAGGAACTCGTCCATTAGCTAACTGCGTGTCACCCACCTCAGCCCATCACAGAGGGGATCTGCACTTTTGGCCATAGAGGGCTTCAAATGGAGCAACCTTTATGCTCGTGTGATAACTATTGTTATAGGAAAACTCGAAAAGGGCCAAATGGGTGTCCCATGCCTTCCCAAAGTTGATCACACAGGCTCGCAACATATCCTCTAGTGTTTGGATAGTTCTCTCACTTTGTCCGTCGTTCTGTGGGTGGTAGGCTGTACTCATGTCCAGCCTCGTTCCTATGGAACTTTGTAGCAACTGACAGAACCTCGAAGTGAATCTACTATCCTTATCGGAGATAATAGATATAGGAACACCATGCAGTCGTACGATTTCCCGGATGTATGTTCTTGTAAGCTTCTCCATCTTGTCAGTTTCTTTGATGGGCAGGAAGCGTGCGGACGTGGTCAATCTGTCGACGATGACCCAAATTGTATCAAGTCCACCCAATGTATTGGGCAACTTGGTTATGAAGTCCATTGTGATCCGCTCCCACTTCCACTCTGGTATCTATGGTTGTTCTAATAAACCTGAGGGTTTCTGGTATTCGACATTGACCTTGGTGTAACTAAGGCATTTACTCAAGAAGGTAATAATCGCTGAAGCACCATGTTTTGGTGTCCAAATCCGGTCCATGAGATATAAAGTTCTGCCACCCTTGACTTCCAAGTTCTTATCCATTCCTCGCAGGGATTCACCCGCCACATTTTCAGGCTTCATGGCTTCAAGTTAAGCCTCCTTAATTTGTATTTACCGATGATAATGGATAGCCATGGTCAATGACTTGACTCTTCGACCAGAATATTCTTTCTGACTTAGGGCATATGCTACTACATTGGCTTTACCCAGATGATAACGAATGTCAGATTTATAGTCATTGAGTAGCACGACCCACTGTCGTTGTATCATATTGAGCTCCTTCTGGTTGAATATGTGTTGTTGGCTTTTGTGGTCTGTAAAGATAGTGCTTTTCGTATCATACATGTAGTGTCTCCAGATCTTCATAGCAAATACAACTGCTCCTAACTCAAGATCGTGTGTGGTGTAGTTAACCACGTGTGTCTTCAGGTGTCTTGAGGCATAGGCAATGACCTTACCTCATTGCATCAGAACACAACCGAGCCCTTGATTTGATGCATCACAATAGACTACAAAGTCTTCTATTCCTTATGGGAGGGATAGTATTGGAGCGGTGCATAAGGCTTGTTTCAGCATTTGGAACGCCTTCTCTTGTTTCTCTTCCCAGTCAAAGGCCATGCCTTTCTGGGTCAATGTCGTAAGAGGTTTCTTTATTCGTGACAATTTATGTATGAATCTACGGTAGAAACCAGCGAGGCCTAGGAATTGGCAAATATTGGTAGGCGTCTTCGGTGCTGACCAGTTCTCAATGGCTTTAGTTTTGGAAGGGTACACGTGGATTCCTTCTTCACTAACCACGTGTCCTAAGAATTTGACCCTTTGGATCCAAAATTCGCATTTAGAGAACTTTGCGTAGAGCTTCTTTGTTCGTAGGGTTCCTAGGACTTGTCGCAGATGATCACCATGTTCCTCTTTACTTAGAGAGTAGATAAGTATGTCATCGATGAAGACGATGACGAACTGATCCAAGTAAGGACGGCATACCCTATTCATTAAGTCCATGAATGCTGCGGGCGCATTGGTTAATCCGAATGGGATCACTACGAACTCGTAGTGTCCGTAACGAGTTCGGAAGGCTGTCTTCGGAAAATCCTCCTCTAACACTCGTAACTGGTGATAGCTGTGACATCCCGAAATATCAAGAGTAGAGTTGAAGGGCTAAAAGAGTACATTGGGAAAGAGTGACTCGGCGAGTCCATGGATGGACTCGGCGAGTAGAGTCGCGATTTGGTTGCGTGTTAAGTAGCCAACTCGGCGAGTCAATGAGATGGACTCGGCGAGTAGGCGCTGAGTGGAGAAAACCTAATTCTCAGGGTTGAGCCCTATATAAAGAACATTATGTTTCCTTCTCAGCCTCTTTATCACCCCTTAAGTCCCAGAAACCCTAATTTCATGGAGAAACCCCACTGTTGAGCAAATTGGAGCTTGGAGAGGTGGTTGTTGAAGAGATCCTAGAGAAGAAGAGGCTTGGAGCAAGGGGCTTTTCTTGGATTCGAGTTTCATTGCAGTTGGGGCGTTCCTTTGAGATAAAATCTCGTTTTTGAGCTGCTATTTCTTAGATGTATCATTTTGGGGGTGTTAAAGACCATATCCTTGGATGTATTGGAGTTTAGAGGTCAGATCTGAGGTTGCTACCTCAGATCTAGAATAGAGAAGGGTTGGATTGCATGAAAGTCCCTGTTTGTGAGTGGTTGATGGAGCTATTTTGTCCCAAACCCAAACCCTAGAGTGAAAATGCATAGATCTCTTTGGATTCACGTAAAGTTTGCCACCTTACGTGATGGATGAGTTGTAGGAGGCTAGATCTATGTTTTAGATCAATTGCATGGCCTGGAATGCTTCTGTATGAGTTCAGACCTATGGTACTCGGCGAGTCACATGGGTGGACTCGACGAGTTGCTTGATGATGAGCTGGAACTTGACGAGCTGGAAGAACAATTCGGCGAGTTGGATGAAGATGGACTGGAACTCGGCGAGTTGGATGAACAACTCGGCGAGTAAGTTGAAGATAGACTTAGACTTGGCGAGTCTGCTATTGGACTCGGCGAGTCTTGTCGAAGAGTCCCAATATTTTCTGGTTGAGTCGAGAATCGGCGAGTTAAGGGATGACTCGGTGAGTTGTGTTCGAGTGGACTCAGAGTTGTGGGACTCGGCGAGTCTCGGGGTGACTCGGTGAGTTGAGTCGCGGATTGGGGAAGTTCTGAGCATGGGGACTCGACGAGTCGACGGGTTGACTCGGCGAGCAGGGTCAACCAGGAGGGTTGACTTTGACTGAGGACTTTGACTATGACCAAGAGTTGACCGTTGACTTTTAGGGCTTGGTCAGCGATGTGGCCTTTGAGCCAAGAGAGGGGTAAAATAGTCTTTTACCTTTAAGAGGGTGCCATGAGAGGGTTGAATCTAGTCTCGAGAGTTATATTCATGAGAGTATATGCCTTACGTGTTAGGCGGCGGCGAGTTCGAGATTCAAGTGTGGGGATATCTGCTTTCTGCTTGCCAGGTGAGTCTTCTCACTATACTTTACCTTGAGTAGGTAACCAGAGTTATGTGACAGAGTAATTGTATGCTATGTATGTTATGTGTTGTACTGCATTATTTCTATGTGATTTATGATGTGCATGTTTCAGAGTTGGAACCGGAGGGTTCCTAGAGTTAGAACCGGAAGGTTCATAGAGTTAGAACCAGAGGGTTCACAGAGCAGGGTTCACGGACCCACAGAGTTATAGCCTCGAGTGGCTGATATGTGTTGTGTGTGGTATTTTGGGGAACTCACTAAGCTTCGTGCTTACAGTGTTTGTTTTAGTACGATCCCTTGTCGCATAATGACTGTCTTCTAGGTTACGAATATGAACGTTGTTGATTCCAGTAGCAGCATCAACCTGCATGACTCGGTCGATAGTAGCTCTTCCTTGTTCATCGTTACATGCCTCACGACGAACTAGCTCCGGGAGGGCTCTGTCTGCTGATCCTCCTACGTCCAGATTGTAGATGCTTCGTTCTCCTTGATAAGGATGGTTCTGACACTTTTCGTCACTCCACCTGTCTATGTTTATCACCCACAGAAGCGTCAAGCCTTGGAAGTTTTGTTGTGGATTGGGATTCTGAGCAACCGGTGGTGGATTATAGGCTTCTGATTCTGAATCAGCATCTTCAGAAAATTTTTCAGCAAAATCGTCATCTAGGTGAATTTCAGGATTCTCTTCTGGCTCTTCATTGAGCCATCCTCCATTTCCCTGATTGGGAAAGTACGGGTCTCCAGGTAGATGGAATCCAACCATTGTTATCTAAGCAAAAATAGGGATATAAGAACTATATAGATATAATTAGTAAAGATAAATTGCAAATACAAGTTTCTACGAGAGAAACTTATAGTTAATAGATTATGAATTTTGTTTGGAATAACTCCTACTAAGTCCTTCTATAAGTACATAGTATATACTAATTATATTGGATCAAATAGGCCTTCGAATAAATGATCCTACTCCAAATCCACATCCAAACAAGGAAAAGGAAATAAAACTTAGACCACTCATTATGAGCCTATACAACCTTCATCATATATAACTGTGATGCATGCACTTAGTACTTATAGAACTATCAGCAAGAGTCCTTTATTTTCATGTAGTTTGTTCTTGGTATATAGTGCCTAAAATAATCCTATGGTATTTTATCTTTATGTTCTATTCTCAAGATCTTTTGTATATGTATAGTGGGTAAGTTTAAGACATGTCACAACACTACCATCACTTCCAAACACATGTTGGTCGTATCTCAAACCAATATAGTTGATCAGGCTATATTGATCCCATATATGATTACATAACTGCCCAGGTTTGACTACATTGTCCAACATCCAAATACTTTTCAGTTGTTATAACTGTGATACTATTCTTGTATGTATAAGTATTAGTATACTTCTTGTCAAAATACTTAAATTTTAAAAGTATACTTGTAGTCAGAGCTCTCGGTCCCAATATATTTATAGTTTGTATATCTTTTATGGATTGATATACTGAGTTCACTATAAACAATGCTCTGATACCAATCTGTCACACCCCCAAACCAGACGGCGGAAACGTCCTTCGGTGGATGACCTCATTTGTAGTATCACAACACATGAATTATAGTAATCAAAATACCTACAACCATTTGCATTAATAAGTATAAGTTTATACACGTGTTCAATCATTGTATATTGACACAAAAAATAGTTATAGAAAAAAATAGAAAACATGACCCAAAACGGCTTCGTCTTCTCAAAAACTCAGGGAGTACCTGTCTACTGATTCCCTGAGAATACAAGTAATTTGAAAAGAGAGTATCAACATAAACTTGAGTGAGTGCATAAGTATTTAAGTTTGAAACTATGTTTCGTGTTCTTTGAGTATGTAAACTTATCCAGAAAATCCTATATTTTCTTTTGTATATGAAAAGTAGTTTTAATCTCATAAAACCGTTCTGTTTGTAAGCCAATGTTCTATATTTGTATTCCTTTGTAAAACCTATAAAAGTGTGTGCCGAGTTCTACTAGATGTTATTGTAAACTGTAATGTAATAATGTAAATTGTATCATGTAAACTAGTACTTTGAAAATTTACTCATGTTTAATAAATTATACACTAGCCTATTGTTAATATCTTTTTAATGAGTTATTATAACCATACAATGACTAGATGGCTTGAAACAACGCATTGAAGGCATCAAAACTATTGATAACAATTGTCACTCATAGGCGTGTATGCCCGACAGTAGCTAGCAGTCTTAATGCAGGGTTGTCAATCACAATATAGATCTATACACATTTTTTTGATCCCTAACTGGAGATTTTGGTTATAATATTAGGACATTAACTATGTTGTTTAAATGAATAAACAACCTAAATCTATTGTCTCATAAAAAGTATATAGACGTTACGTGTATAATGGTAATGCAAACCCAATCATTCTGAAATAAATGACTGATAGAATGCTCCATGTTTAGTGTACTCAAAGTGTATTTTTATGTTGTATACCCTTGTTTTGTTTTGAATCAAACCCTTGTTCTTGTAAAATATTGTACTCTAGTACACTTGACTCATGTGTTAGTGTTCTTGGATCATAAATTATACCTATTATAATTTATATGTACTTTCTGTATTGATACTAATTGTTCATGAATGCAACCCCTTGCTCAACATGTTATAAAGGGTATTGAAAATGAATGAATTAACCTTTATATTTATATACATATACAATTATATATAACTAAAATTTAAACGAAATTCGAACATATAATTGATACCCTAAGTCCACATCCAAACAAGGAAAAGGAAATAAAGTGGGTTATCAGTCCTAAGCCCTTTAATCTAATTTATATAAGTGTATATATATATATATATATATATATATATATATATATATATATGATTTTTGGGGGCAAAATATAAGTTTATAAAATATTTTAAAGACTTTAACATTTTGAAAAGCTTTTGGTGACTTGTTTTCATTTTAACACAATTTGAAAGCCATTTTATTTGAATATAATTGAAATCCATTTTGTGAGATATTTGGAAACCATTTATTTGTAAAACGAAAACCTTGTGTAAGACATGTATCCCCCCCCCTTAAAATTGTAAAAACTATGAAAATACGGGGGTATGAACTAACCTTTTGTGAATGGTACAATTGATGATATGATGTAGGACGTTTATTTCCACAAGTGAAATCTCATTGCAAAACAAGTCCTATATACCAACTTGTAGAGTATACATGCAACCAATTAGCGAATATAATCATAGGAATGATTGGAAATCGGACTAATTTGTAAGTATAACTTACAAATAAGAGTGTTAGACGCTAAAATGGAGGTTGAAATGGGTTCACGGCCTGGAGGGTTCATGACCCATGAGGTGTTCACGGCCCACGAGGTATTCACGACCCTTAGTTCTTGATGAATGAAGAACACCTGAAGATCCTAAGCAAGTTTCTAAGAAGATTCAAAGGATTTCAAATGGGTGTTCTTCGTGAAAACTAGTGGAATTAACGAATTTTAGCTTAGTATATGAAGATTAAAGGATGTTCTTGAAGTGATAACAAGATCAAGAAATGATACCTGTTAGATCTTATGAAGAAATAGCGAGTATCACTTGAATATGAAGAGAAAGGATGAATTTAGCATGTTCTTGAGGAGAGAGGTGTTCTTGGCTGATGATATTTGAGAGAGAATTCTTGATGTCCATGGACAGAAATGAAAGAATGAGAAATAATCAGCCCATTTTATATATATGTGGAGGAGTTCACAGTTCGAAGGGTTCACGGTCTTGAACCTCTTTTGGGGCCCGAAGGCTGATCATGGCCTGACTAATGGCTGTGAGGTTGCTCACTATTCACGACTATGAGATTGCGGTCCAAATGAAAAGAAAGAAGAAAAATGATGTGAATGTTCTCAGATCCCACTTATTACCTTCTTAACACCTAATATTCTTAGGGTTTTAATATGCAAAGGTTTTTATTCTAACCTTAATAAAAATGCAAACAATAAACAGGACTTTAGTTGAACCAAGTTTTACTTTACAAGTAGAAAATAACGGGATGTTACAGTGAGTTCGCCCATCATACCATATACCATACTATAAGCATACTGTCAGACATATTCGGGTGCCCGACCTATGCTGCTGAGCATACCTGGGTGCCCAACCTACCCATGTCAGGCATATCGGGGTGCTTAACCTACCCATGTCAGGCATATCTAGGTACCCAACCTACCCTGCCAAACATATCTGGGTGCCTGAACTACATCCGATTTATCTAACCCGGTTACACAGTCTATTTCACCCCTACCACTACCACATATTAATATATCATATCATACTGCCAGGCATATCTGGGTGCCCGACCAACCCTCCAGTGTATTTCAACCGATTACGGGGCCTAATCCGTGTTGGATAAGGTGTTTAAGTCTGTAACTATATTTGGTATAACTTGACCCAACCCGGCATTGTCCATTTGGGTTGCACTTCACCTAACAATTTGTATGGATATATTTTTTTAGAATAAGATGTTTATGATATATTAATATATTATGAGCTATAATATATTAATATGAAATCATATTATTTAACTAGTGTTGATCAAGAATTAATTTTGGAATAAATCTAATGATCAAAAGAGGCTAATTAAATATGGACTCTTACATATATATGGATTGGGCTAAGATTTATTTAGGATGGCCTAAGAGTATATAGAAGTCCATGGATAGTCCATGGAGATTTTAACCCATAGATCCTAGGTAAATGAAGAGTCATGGGTATTAGGGTTTAACCCTAATCCTCCATAGTATATAAAGAGGTCCTTGGTTATACAATTGGCACTAGTGTGTGTGAGAAACAATGGTGGGCCGAGTCTAGCAAGCATTAGATTCTCTCAAGTATTTCCAAGATGTTTTGGGTGATTTGTGACACCACTTGAGGCATCCACACTATTGGTGCTAGGCTCTAAAACTCCAAGCAATCAACCACAAAAGAAAGGTATGTTATTCTACCTAAAGTTTTGTATTACAAGTACCCCATAACATGCTAGTTTGGTTGTAAACCTTGGAAATCAAATTTTCATTTATTTTAGAGAAAAAATAGATCCAAGGTTTCTAGGGTTGCATGTACACCATAAGAGTGTTAGTATGCTCTAAACCCAATAGTGGTATCAGAGCCTAGGCATATTTTCTTGATACTTGATGCAAACTTGTTGAAAAATCTCAAAAATCCACACTCTGTAGCATGAACTCGCCGAGTCCATGGGGGGGGGGGGGACTCGACGAGTCCATGTGAAAATTCATCCTACTCATCGAGTAGGTTCTTGCACTCGATGAGTAGGAGCCCCATAATGCAGTTTTTCGAGTTTTGCTGCTGGAAATGGACTACAAACATTACGCAAAATTGTTTTGGTGTTTTAAAACTTGTTTTAGATGCTGTAATGGTTATGTTAATCCATTTACAATGGCTAATATCAAAATTCCATGTTTTATATGTGTTAATATGATTCTTGAAATTTTGATATTGACGTTCATGTTCTTATGAGTTATTGTTAGATCATAGGAATTATTCGTTGAATTGATTAATGATTAATTCTTGATCAATCATGTGTTTTAATTGGATCCATAATTTTTCCTCAAGTTATGGATTACCAAAAGTCACTCTTTTAATGAAACATCCCAAATTTACAGTCTAATTTTTTTTTTAATTTAATAATAAAGCTAGTGGCATAGAACATCATATAAAAATCATAAACAAAGTATCTCTAAATATCATAACAACTGTCAAAAATATCAGAGTATAAGCATCCCAGTCTAAACAGATGGTGTGTGTGCACTGCAATCATCCCCAGCTCCTCTTTTGAAAACTAAAGTACTTGAAACCAAAACTGAAAACAGTAAGCACGAAGCTTAGTGAGTCTCCCCAAACTACCACATACAATACACATAATCATGCTACTGCGAGATAAGGGCCCCACCCACACTCAACGAGATACGGGCCCCACCCACACTCTGCTGACTAGCAGATACGAGCCCCACCCACACTCCGCTGACTAGGAGATACGGGCCCCGCCCACACTCTACAGACTAGGAGATATGGGCCCCGCCCACACTCCGCTAGTCATAATAATACATACAAATACTACATAAACAGAAAGTATCACTAAACATATAAATCTGTACCATATCAGCTGTCTATGAGATACGGGCCCCACCCACACTCAGCTACTATGAGATACGGGCCCTGCCCACACTCTAGGAGATACGGGCCCCGCCCACAAGCACATTCCTAGCAACACGTACAGGTATCACACAAACAACAAGTATAACAATCCAATAATCTGACTGATATCTATACTCAGATAATAATGAGATATAGGCCCTGCCCACACTCAGCTACTTACATATCACATATACAGGCCGACCTTGGTGCCTTAGACCCGTTCCTACAAGAAGAGGACTCACCTCGCATTGTTGGAGTCCCGCGAATAAATCTTTGGCTGCTAGCTGAGAAATCCCTAGACTGTCAACATCAAAATAAAACCTAATTAACCAATTGGGTTTCCAATGCATAACTATAAAATCCCCACATAGGGTAAAATGACCATTTTACCTGTAACCTAGTTTGGTCCAAGACTAAGGCACAAACTGATACCTTCAAAGCCCAAAAAGTCAAATAATCAACGAAGGTCCAACTATTTCCTAATTTTCCAAATTGGGCCGAAACCTCTACATGGTCTTGCCTTAAGGCGCAACCATTTATTCTTTGTCCAACACCTGACATTCTGATGGTCCAATATCTCATAATCATCAAGGGCCAACTATGGCCCATCTTTGGCCCAATTTTCCAAAATGGGCCCATGCCTGTCCAATGGGCCTTATCCTGTAGTCTAGTCCAATACTTTAGTCCTTATACTTGCTCCTAAATGGTCCATCAATAGCCCAAAACATCTACGCCCAATAGGAGGCCCAACTCCAAACCCAACAAATTAGGGTTTTCATATTAAATGATGATTAGGGTTAAGTGTTCTCACTTAACCCTTTAAGTCCATTATTCCACTAAGTAAATGATATGGAGTAATTTGGAGCTTAATACACAATCGAATCCTAATGGCTCAAAAGTGGGTCTCGATAAGCCCAATCCAAAAAATTAACAATTAGGGTTTTCTAAACCCTAATTAGGGTTTCTAACCCAAACACGAGCCATCCAAGTCCAACATTAACCTTTTAGGTCCATTAGGGTTCTTTTAGGTCAAGCACCACCCACTGCCACATCGAGCGGTGGTGACTGGCTGTGGCTACCATTATCAATGGTGGCAGATTGCAATCTTGAAACAAAAATAACATATATCCTTTCACACATAATGTACACACACAACCACCTTCTATGGTGGCTGGTGGCAGAAATGGGCGGAAGAACATGGTGGCAGCCACCACCATGAGGTGGTGGCGGTGGGTTTTCTAGCCCAACACACAAACAGCCCCACAAGCACATCCAACAACATGTACATTCGAACACACATCCACACAACCACCGACTAGGTGGTAGGCATCACCGGAGAAGAATAAAGAAACGGACCAAGGGCCACCGATGGCCAAAGTGATTATTCTGGCTCGAACCCAGGAGAAAGAGATGAACAGTGGGTTGCAGTTGATTTACCATTCGGTTCCGACGACTCGTGACCCTCGCACGACGACGGCACATCCCTTCATCAGTCCTCGACGATCTTTCGACGATTCAAGAAATCATTGGCGGCCGTGGGGACGTGACGGCGACATTAGACGACGCGGCAGTAAAAGCGAATGGAGTAAATGTCGGACTCGGCGATGCAAGCGATGGCTGAGATGCTCCAAGGATGGTGGCGGCTGAGTCCCCTTTGGTTTAGGGTTTGCTGTTACATTGGACGAGAGGGAGGGGAGGGTACCGGGTTTCATTCTCGTGTCCCTATTCAAACATTCAATCCGTCTTTACAATTTCAGTCCCTCACCCCCATATGTCACACCCCAAAACCGGAACGGCGGAAACGTTCTGGGGTGGATGACGTCATGTCAAGTACCACAACACATGCATTATAGTAATCAAAGTACAACAAAACATTGCATTAATAGTAATAGTTTTACATGGTTTACATTACAATACATCAAAGTAATACAAGTAAATATAAGTAAGTACAACATGGTACTAAGCAATCTTCATCAACAGCTCCGGGGATGTACCTGTCTAATGCTAACATGAGAATACAAGTTATTTGAAAAGCGAGTATCAACATTTTTACAAATGCTGGTGAGTTCATAAGCATTTAGTGGCATTTTATTCAAATAACTTTAATGAAAGTGGTAGTTTCAGTGTATCTATTACATTAGTGTCTTTTCCAGAAAATCCTATATTTTCTTTAAGAAAAGCAGTCTTCTACCAACACTGGACGGAGTTATGTGGTAAAAAGGTAGTTTTCCCTTAATCGCTATCATTATAAAAATCCAGAATTTGATTATTAAGAAAGAAGGATAATTTAGGGAAATAACGTATGCCTCAGCAGTGAGGACTGCTGACTAAGGCCAAGGAATCGTAGACTCCAGGAGAGTATCGAACAAACGACACGCCTGGCTCGGTCTAACAAAGAGAGGCACAGACCCCAGACGGTACCAAATGAAAAGTATGGATAACAAGGTCTAGAAACAGAGGATACAGACCCCAGATAGTATCAAATGAAAGACACAACTAGTAAGGTCTAAAACAAAGAATACAGACCCTAGACAGTATCAAATGAAAAGTATGGCTAGCAAGGTCTAAAAACCGAGGATATAGACCCCAGACAGTATCAAATGAAAGATACAGCTAGTAAGGTCTAAAACAAAGAATACAGACCCTAGACAGTATAAAATGAAAGATACAGCTAGTATGGTCTAAAAACAGTGTGACTCTGAGAGTGGGTTACCAGCATACAATGTAAAGCACAGTGTAAAATACAGTGTGAAATACCATTACCTTAAGGCCATGAATTATAAGGCAACCTGGGATACTCGTAACCATACTAACCGACACTAGAGTACCTGACGCCCTACAAGCGTCTAGAAAATATGACATTTGTCACCCCTTGGCTTGGTGGGCCGTGGGCTGTAGCTATCATTCAGGGTGCGGGGGTGTCAATCCCATATAGATCTATACACACAATGTCCGCTCTCCCTACAGGAGACTCTGGTTACCAACTAGACAACGGAGAAAGCCGTGTCCCGAAGATGCATCCCAATTAGTGGGTAGTGGGTTTCATATGTAAGTGTTGAACTAGAGGTAGAGACTCATAACTGGACTGACTAGAGTAAACCTATATGTCTATGCTCATATACATAACATATAACTAATGAATCAAACGACCTTCGGACGGCCATCCTCCAGACCACATCTCAACGAAGAAAAGGAAATAGGGCGGACAAGCCTTCCTAAGTCCTTCATTCATTACTTATATGTGTCTAAACAAGCATAGACATACATCTGACTACGCTTGAGTGTGTAACAAGTGGATTCATATCGTGAAGTATAAGTGTATAGTGTGGAATAACCGAATTGTGAAGTATAAGCGTACCAATTGTAAGTATATCACAAAGTAGAAGCGACAACAAGTGAAGTAGGAGCGTATCGAGTATAAGTGAAGTAGAAACGAAACCAAGTATAAGGGAAGTAGAAGCGATATCAAGTACAAGTGAAGTAGAAACGATATCAAGTATAAGTGAATTAGAAACGTATCACTAAGTAAGAGTGTGAACAAGTATAAGCATCTAGCAGGTATAAGTGTATCACGAAGTGGACACCTTATCGAGTAGGAGTTTAAACTAGGTACAAAAGAAGCAGCGGTATCTAACAAGTAAAAGTAAAAGTATACGACATGCAAGAGAACTTTGATGAAAACCTTCGGAAAAACCTTTATCCTTAAGAAAATTACAACCAGGTATTCTTCGGTAAAATAAGTTTGTAACCTTTAGAATTTCTTTGGAAGCCTTTCATAAACCAGTTTAAAACAAACTTTGATGAAGCAGTATAAGTAAGAGCTTGAACAAGTGAAAACATTATAGAAAACCATTTATAGTATCCTACTTGGTAAATCGTTGTGCATGCGGGTTATCAATCACATGTGATTGATATGATAACTGGCATGTTTAACTTGTATTCCCCCCTATAAAACATGTAAAAACATTGAAAAGGTTCATTCAGGGGTATGAACTCACCTGGTGTAAGTGGATCCGACGAAGGCGCCGGTTGGGTGCTCGGGGTCAAATAAAGACTTGGACACACTTAGTCACCTATTTAACATATGATAACATTTTTTTACATACACTTAGTATATTAATACTAATTAAACAAGTATACGCACCCTAAGGAGCGGAAAACACTTTGGCTAAGTTTTTGGGGTGTCACGGGTAACATTTAAGGGCTGGAATGGCTTAGGAATGGAGTTTACTCTCCAAGAGTAAACTCTTTACTTAGTGTTTATGGCCCTGGGACCACTCCCATGAGTTTACGGTCGTAAACTCATGGTGAGGGTGTTCTAGGATGCTAAAATGTCTCATATCAATTGTGAAATTTTCCTAGGTCCAAACATAAAAGGTGTGAATCGATTGAGAGCATCAAATGGCCCCTTTGAGGAGTTTACGGCCCTAAGCAAGGGAGCTTACAGCCGTAAGCTCCTATACACTCTTTCTTTTGGTGTTTTAAGGGCTTAAGTGGTAGAGGGTAAATTCCTAAGCATTTTCCAAGTCAAATGAGGAGTTTAGGGAACCAATTAACCCCTTTGTAGGAGTTTACAGCCCATGTACCCTTCCATGAGGGGTTTACGGCCGTGAACTCCTTATGGAGTTATTTTATATGCATTTAAGGTCCCTAGCTTGTTGTTGGTCGTTTCTAGAATTTAATCCAAGGCTATTGGTGTCTTTAAGGGCATTTTCAACACACAAACATGAGTTTACTCCCCATGAAGAGGAGTTTACGACCCAAGCATGTTCTTGGGCAGTAAACTCATGTTTACTCTTCAAAAACTCATTTCAAGGTGTTCTAAGTCCGATTCCATAAGCCTACAAGTCATATCTAAGCTTTAGGGACAATTTGGAGGGGTTTTGGGGCTTAAAAATCCCATTAAATGGTGTTCACGGACCAAGAGTGTTCTTGGGCCGTAAACTCATGATTTTGTCCCTATTTTATGTTTTAAACTCGTATTTGTACGCTAGATAAGTTATACAACGAGTTAGGATAGTTTACCTACTCGTTTGGGGCTCGAAACGAATGATTTTTTGCTCGAATTTAAGTTGTAGAGAGAGAGAGTGAGGAGAGTGTAAAAAGTCTCCAATGGACTCCACTCACCCTTATATAGGGGTTGGAGTTGGGGCTCAGTGGGATTTTACCCGATATTGCCGTTATACGGGGCTTTTGGTCGCACCCGATTTAGTGGTCGTAATAATAAAACTAACTTTTTCTAAATTACTATGGAAACGTAATTTAAGTGTTTTCATTTACTTTATTACGACTATAACGACATAAGACATAAATAAATAAAACATTTATTTATTTGACGACCTCTTATTAACGGAACTTTTATACAGTGGAATAATCCGTTAACGGTAACGGGGTAATGTAACGGAATAACTTTGGGTTGTCACATCATCCCCCCGTTAGAGGGAATTTCATCCCGAAATTCAGGTCTAGGCAAGGAAGTAGGTATGAATAACCTGTTGGATAAGGTGTCTAAGTCCATAACTATTTCGGGCTTGTACTTGACCCGACCCGGCATGGTCCATTTGGGTTGCATGGCACCATGCAATTGGATAGACTAAATGAGAGAAATAACACTTGGAGATTATTAATATATTATAAGTTCTAATATATTAATAATATTATTTAATTAGTTGATTAAAGAATTAATTTGGAATTAATTAAGTGATCAAAGGATAACTAATTAAATATATGGGTTGGTTATGTAAATCATCCATATCTTGTATAGTGGGCTAAAAGGCTCCATGGATTATCAAGTTGGGTTCTACCCATAGGATGCTCCATGGATGCTCCATGGGAGTTACAAACCCATGGGTCATGGAAATGAAGAATCATGACACATTAGGGTTTACATGGTGTAACCCTAGATGTGCCAACACTATATAAGAGTCCCATTCTCCACAAAATTGGCTACACAAGTTGAACACTAAGAAACTAGAGGGCTTGGACGATTTTGAGAAGTGTGTGTTATCTCAAGAGTCTTTCCAAGAGCATTTGGTGTTGTGTGAAGCATTTGAGGCATCACACTTGGGGTGCTAGGCTCGCAAGGTTTCAAGGAACACAAGAAACAACAAGGTAAGTTATTCTATCTATGATTCAAGTTAAAATTGTTCCCCATGTATGCTAGATAGGAATATAACCTTGGAATTCAACTTTGCATGATAATTAGACAAACATAGATCCAAGGTTATTAGGGTTGCATGTACACTTTGAAAGTGTTAGAATGCTCAAAACCCATCAGTGGTATCAGAGCCTAGGCTTGTTTGTTTGTTATTTGTGCTTAAAAGTTGAAGAAAGTCGAAATTCTTGCTGTCTGACTGATGGACTCGGTGAGTCCATGGGGAGGACTCGTCGAGTTCATGTGTATCTTCAACCTAATCGGCGAGTAGGTTTATGCACTCGGCGAGTAGGGTCGACAGAGTGTAGAATTTCGACTTGAGTTGCTGGAAATGGATTAGAATCATTACCCTAAAATGTTTTGGTACTTGAAAACTTATTTTAGAAGGTGTAATGTCTTTTCTAACTCATTTACAACAACTAGTTATCAAACTTACAAAGATTGAATGTGATTTTTATTCTTGAAAGTGTTCATATTCATGTTCTTGTTCTTATGATGTTTAGATGATCATAGGAATTATTTGTAACCTATGTGGTAGATTAATTCATTATCATAATGTGTTTTAATGGAGTCCATAACTTGTCCTCAAGTTATGGAAAACCAAAAGTCTCTTGGATTAAAAACCATTAAAAGAACACAAGAGTTAGGAAAAATGAAAAGTCCTCATTTTATTACTCTATTAAACTCATAAGTTACAAGAAATGAAAAGTTTTGAAAGTTTACAAAACTTGCCCTCAAGTTTTGGAACAAGTAAAGTTAAGTTAAAACTTTAGTTCCAACCCCTAGAATTTTAAAAGTTAAAATTCAACCCTTATACTTATATTATTATGATTTAATAATTATATATATATGTATAAGAACAAAGTCGTCTTACCGCTAGTACGCCTCATTCACGAAGCCGGTCTATAAGGTGGGTATAAGGTTGTTGCCTATAAAATGGTGACTTAATGGGTGTCCACTCTCACCCACCGCTTGCTTGACCGGTGGAGGGTCATTAGCCGAACGGGTAAGACAAGGACTTATTAATTCTCATTCAAAGTATGATGAATATTATAAAGTAACTAAATGTTTTATTAAATTCCCAATCTTAGTTACTTTAGGAAAAATGTGAATAAGGTGCTATTCCATGAAATTACACTTTACACTTTGATTAAGTCGTTGGTGGAGCATGTGTGGTTAACCGACACACTAACTTGGACTTAACAAGGTAGGTAAAGGGTGACTTAAGGTTTATTATAGTATCGATGGAGCGTGTGTGGTTAACCGGCACATCGATTGAGTGATAAACTTTAAGGGTACCAAGTGATTTGCATGGTTACTTCACACCTCGTTTTGTGATCCTCGGTATCCCAGTCACAAAACTTGGAGGGCACACTCGAGATTGAAACATGCCTTTGAAAAGTTCATTGAATCTCAAAGAATCTAGGAATTTCTAAGAACCATTCAAAAACCTAATACTAAAATATTGCGGTTTTCGTGGTGGAAATTGGTGAATCGTCATTCACCTACCTTTCAAATATGATATAGCTTAGATTACGGCATACCTCTTCTAAGTTATATTATATTGTGATTGGATCCTAGCCTTAATACTACATTTGGGTGTTTTATTAAGGACTTTCTTATATCTAAACTAAGCTTGTCCTCTTTCCTTCAGATGACTTTCAACAATGCTTCTGGCTCTAATCCTAATGGCTCCTTTACCCTTATGAACTTCTGTGGGAAAGTCACCTTTGATGGATCCAACTTCAATGAGTGGATCAGAAACATCAGGATGATTACCCGCTACGAGGACAAAGAATATGTCCTTGACAAGGAGCTTAAGGAGATTGATGAGTCCACTGCAACTCCTCAGGAGATCGTTGAATTTCGGGCACATGAAAGGGATGCTACGAAAGTGGCTTGCATCATGACGGCCACGATGACAGCGGAACTCCAAAAGTCTTATGAGGATTTCTACCCTTATGACATGCACCAAGATTTGATGGAAAGATACCATCAAAGTGCAAGACAAGAGAGGTATGAAATCATCTGCTCCATGATAACAACCATGATGAAGGACGGGGAATCCGTCACGAGCCACATGCAGAAAATGCAAAGGTATGTGGATCGTTTGCTGAAGCTTAATGTGAACTTCCCGGAGGATCTTGCAATAGATATTATTTTGCATTCCTTACCATCATGCTATGATCAATTCCGCATGACATATCACATGAACAAGGAAGAAGTCACCCTCAGCAAACTTCAGGGACTTCTCAAGACCGCAGAATCAGGTCATAAGGGGAAGTCGGTTGCTATCACTCCTACTCAAAACTCTACTCCGGTTTTGGCAATTGGGAAGAATCGATGGAGGAAGAGAAAGAGATCTTCGAAGGGTACCAAGGCTCGGACCCTTGATGGCTCTTCTTCAAGTGGAACCAAGAAAGGTTTCATTACTCCTTCTTCTGACCCAAAAGAGGCTGAATGCTTCTCTTGCCATGAAAAAGCTCATTGGAAGCGGAACTGCCCAAAATACCAGCAAGATGTGAAGGATGGGAAAGTTAAACCCAACCATGCAGGTATTTACACTATCATTTCTAATAACTCACCCCATTCTAATTCTTGGGTCCTTGATACCGGGTGTGGTATTCACATTTGTTGTGACTTGCAGGGACTAAGAAGAAGTGAGGATGTGGAGCAAGGAAGGATAAACTTGATCATGGGGAATAGGAAAGCTATACCTGTTACCAAGATTGGAGTTTATACTTTATCGCTAAGTAGTGGGTTTAGTTTGGATCTGAATAAGTGTTGTTATTCGCCAGGAATGGCAAGAAATATTATTTCCTTCCATGCTTTGTACAAACAAGGGTTTACCTTTTCATTTAATAATGAAGTTGGTTCTATTGATGCTTTCTTTAATAATGTTCTTTATTTTAAAGCATTACCTTGTGATGGTGTGTATGAAGCTGTATCTGTTGTTGATAACTTAGGAAATAATGTTTTGTGTATTGATTCTACTAAAAATAACTTGGATAAAGCATCATTATGGCATTGTCGTCTTGGACATATAAGCAAGAAGCGCATAGGCCAACTCCAAAAGGATGGAGTCTTGGAGTCGTTTGACCTAAAGTCAGATGATAGTTGCGAATCATGCTTACTTGGAAAAATGACAAAGTCACCCTTCACAGGTTCGTGTGAGAGGGGTGAAGGTTTGTTGGACCTTATACACACGGATGTGTGTGGACCATTCAAACATGCCACAAGGGATGCTAATCGTTATTATTTGACTTTTACTGATGATTATAGTAGATATGGATATGTCTACTTGATCAAGCATAAGTCAGAGACTTTCGAGAGGTTTAAGGAATTTAAACAGGAAGTCGAGAATCAATTGGGCAGGAACATTAAGATGCTTCGATCCGATTGTGGTGGTGAGTATCTTAGTTCAGAGTTCCTCGACTATCTAAGCGAATGTGGGATAGTCTCACAATTGACACCTCCCAGGACACCACAGTTGAATGGTGTGGCTGAGAGGCGTAATCGAACCTTGTTAGATATGGTTCGTTCCATGATGAGTCGAGCTACGCTACCAATCTCATTCTGGGGCTATGCCTTGGAGACTGCCGCCCATATTCTTAATCAAGTCCCTACAAAGAAAGTTGCCAAAACTCCTCATGAGATGTGGACTGGTAAAGTACCTAAACTAGACCACATCAAGATTTGGGGTTGCGAGGCTTTCATGAGACGCGAAACTCATGATAAGCTCGAACCTCGAAGCGAGAGGTGTATTTTCATCGGTTACCCACAGCGATCCTTTGGTTACCTCTTCTACAGACCTAGTGACAATGTGGTCTTTGTAGCAAGAAGAGGAGTCTTTTGAGAGAGAGAATTTATAAGCCAAGGAGACAGTGGGAGGCAAATTGATCTTGAAGAAATTCAACAATCAAGCGGTGAAGGAACTTCAAACTCTAGCCCTCAACTTGAGGAGGAAACTCCTGTTGAGCCAATTGACAAATCTGTACCTCTGAGACGTTCCACGAGAGTTAGGAGTGCACCTGAGCATTACTATGGATTCCATATTACTGCAGAAGGTGAGACACTTATTAGTGATGAAACACTAGTAAGTCAAGATGACCCTAACAGCTACGAGGAAGCCATGGCAGGCCCCGAGTCTGCTAAATGGAAGGAGGCTATGGATAGCGAGATACAATCCATGTATGACAATCAAGTTTGGAACTTGGTTGAAAATGTACCAGGTCGTAAGACAGTAGGGTGCAAATGGGTCTTCAAGAAGAAGACCGACATGGATGGTAAAGTACACACTTATAAGGCTAGACTGGTTGCAAAGGGCTTCTCTCAAATTCCTGGAGTGGATTATGATGAGACCTTTTCTCCGGTAGCCAAGATTAAGTCTATTCGGGTTCTGTTAGCCATAGCTGCATTTCATGACTATGAAATATGGCAGATGGATGTCAAAACCGCTTTCCTTAATGGAAAGTTGGCTGAAGATGTTTACATGAGTCAGCCAGAGGGTTTTGTCAGCAACGAGTACCCTAATAGAGTGTGTAAGCTTGAGAAATCCATTTATGGATTGAAGCAAGCACCTCGCAAATGGAATCTTTGCTTTGATGGAAAGGTCAAGGAATTTGGCTTTTCTAGGAGTGAAGATGAATCTTGTGTGTATGTCAAGGCTAGTGGGAGTATAGTTAGCTTTTTGGTATTGTATGTGGATGACATACTACTCATAGGAAACGACATTCCAACCCTGCAGGAAGTAAAGTCCTGGCTTGGGAAGTGTTTCGCTATGAAGGACCTTGGTGAAGCTGCCTATATTCTAGGGATAAGGATTTTGAGAGACAGGAGTAAAAGACTAATTGGACTTAGTCAGAGTACCTACTTGGATAAGGTGCTGAAGAGATTCAGCATGCAGGATTCCAAGAAAGGAGAGTTACCCATCCAGAGTAACACCAGATTGAGTAAGACACAAAGCCCTAGCACTGAGGCTGAGATAGCAGAAATGAGTCGAACACCTTATGCTTCGGCTGTAGGATCGATCATGTATGCCATGACGTGTACTCGACCCGATGTAGCTTTTGCCTTGAGCATGGTTAGCAGGTATCAGGCGAACCCTGGCAACGCACACTGGACTGCGGTAAAGAATATCCTCAAGTACCTACGGAGGACTAAGGACTGGGTTCTTACCCTCGGTGGGAGTGATGACTTGAGAGTTGTAGGGTATAGTGATGCTAGCTTCCAGACTGATAGGGATAATTTCCGCTCTCAGTCGGGCTGGGTCTTTACCCTAAATGGAGGAGCAATTTCTTGGAAGAGTTCCAAGCAAGAGACAGTGGCAGATTCTACTTGTGAATCAGAGTATATTGCAGCTAGTGAAGCAGCAAAGGAGGCGATATGGCTGAAGAACTTCATTGGAGACCTTGGAGTTGTACCAGCTATTAAAGAGCCAATGGAAATTTTCTGTGATAGTGAAAGTGTTGTTGCCTTAGCCAAGGAACCAAGGGATCACGGTAGATCCAGACACATCGACAGAAAATACCATTTCATCAGACATCGGATCGAAGAAGGACTCCTCGTGGCAAAGAGGGTATCATCGGATGAGAACCCAGCAGATCCCCTCACGAAGGGACTGAGTAGGGTTAAGCATCTTCAGCATGCTCGGAGCATAGGGCTGAAGGATGATATCAGTTTTAGTAGTTAGATAACCCGGAAATTTGTAAAGTGGAATTGACATTTGATGATGAATAAAAGGTGTTTTATTTATGAGTAAAGTGTTGCTATCTCTTGTCAATCATTTACTATATTTCTTTTGCATGTTTTGACTTCCAGAATAATTTTGTTTGGTATAACATATTATTCAAATCTCCACAGTCGGTCATATGTTGGAAGTAGATATGAATCAAGACTGTCATGTTTGGTTGTAGAGGTCTTGGACAAGGCTACAACAATCATGAGTGCTCATAAGTTCTGAGCATTGGACACAACCCACGCTCACTGGAATCACTTCATGGAATTTTATCTCGAGTGATCGTGAGACGGTAATATCATATAAGTCTTCAAACCTAGAGATATGATTTGTTACTTACAAGTTGGTTATGCATTGACTGTACGAAACCGCATTGGTAACTCGATGTTATAAAACGTACTTTTGTGTGTAATTCAATAAGTGGTAGAACAAACATATGAGTCGAAGTTTATCTGTTCCTTCTTGGATTAGAAGCTGGTATCTGGGCCCCTCGATGATTTTGTTTTGACCCATGTACCGGGCCCGGTCAGAACTAAGTTGATGTGTTCAATTAAGTTCTATGTCAAACAAATCGGAAATCGGGAAACAAATGCTTGGACAATAAGCAAGACAATGTTCCATGTATTTGTCCGGCTGGTATCTAGAACGGAGGACTATATGATCACTTATCTTAAATGGCGTATCATCATCTTCTCAGTTCCGAGAAACCTTGAAAGAGCTACGATTGCCGGTCGGTTCCTGAAGTACTAGAGATATAGTTATTAGACTTATCCAAGTGGGAGACTGTTGGATATGGTGTTTAAGTCCATAACTATTTCGGGCTTGTACTTGACCCGACCCGGCATGGTCCATTTGGGTTGCATGGCACCATGCAATTGGATAGACTAAATGAGAGAAATAACACTTGGAGATTATTAATATATTATAAGTTCTAATATATTAATAATATTATTTGATTAGTTGATCAAAGAATTAATTTGGAATTAATTAAGTGATCAAAGGATAACTAATTAAATATATGGGTTGATTATGGAAATGATCCATATCTTGTATAGTGGGCTAAGAGGCTCCATGGATTATCAAGTTGGGTTCTACCCATAGGATGCTCCATGGGAGTTACAAACCCATGGGTCATGGAAATGAAGAGTCATGACACATTAGGGTTTACATGGTGTAACCCTAGATGTGCCAACACTATATAAGAGTCCCATTCTCCACAAAATTGGCTACCCAAGTTGAACACTAAGAAACTAGAGGGCTTGGCCGATTTTGAGAAGTGTGTGTTATATCAAGAGTCTTTCCAAGAGCATTTGGTGTTGTGTGAAGCATTTGAGGCATCACACTTGGGGTGCTAGGCTCGCAAGGTTTCAAGGAACACAAGCAACAACAAGGTAAGTTATTCTATCTATGATTCAAGTTAAAATTGTTCCCCATGTATGCTAGATAGGAATATAACCTTGGAATTCAACTTTGCATGATAATTAGACAAACATAGATCCAAGGTTATTAGGGTTGCATGTACACTTAGAAAGTGTTAGAATGCTCAAAACCCATCATAACCGAGTAGAGGTAAGAGGGTACTTCCTATTCTGTTTGTTCTCGCATTCCCTTGTGAATTCCGGCCAGTGTTTGTCGTTCCAACAAACCTTCACCTACGGGATGTAGATTTCCATCTCGTGTAGCTAGTGGGTTCCGACTGGTGTATCTACGAGGTTAGGGTTCTCACTGGTTTCTATCTGGATGAGTGGGACACGAAGAGTGACATCGGGTAAGCACATATCAAGTCTACGGAGTGGATCGATCTGGTGTGAAGCTTGTGGAATACGAGAAAGTAGTATTGGTCTAAAAGGGGTTGGACCAAATCTCCGTGAGGATCTCGGATGGTCCTAAGCTCTCGGAAGGGTAGAGCTTTTCAGTACTTAGAACATAGTGTACTTCTATGGCAAGGTCATCACTGGCGTGATCGACATTACGAAGTTCCTAACGTTCTCTCTTACTGATAGTGTAGTCCTTCAGGTCGGTTCTTAGGAAGCTCGAGTTGTCTCTGGTTTCGCGTTTCCTGTCAACTGGTTGTTAGAGGCTTTCTAGATCATTGAATGGGTTGGATGACTACGGTTATCTGCTTGCTGTAGAGTGTCTATCTCAAGCTCGTGCAAAATGAACCTGGACTAACGGATCTTCAGATACGGAAACCCTCAGGGTCGGGGGGATAGGGTTTCACCAGACGAGTGTTGGACTATCTCGGGAGGTGGTTCTACTATTTCTGCGCAAGATAGTATTCGTGGAACACCTAATAGTCAAATGAATCTCTAAGTCTTTGGTTTATTCTAGTGCGGAAAGCGCATGCTCCTGCATAACCCCTCGACTAACACCAAGGCTGGTGTGAAGTCTATAATCTCTTCGGGATCTGGGTCATGAGGCTTAACGCAACTACTTTCGCACTTTGATCAAGTATTCCTGGCTGCAGAGGTTATCCTGTGGCTCTCGGTATTCTAGTGTTCACTTCGGAGAATGAAGTCTATCGTCTACAGGGCGACGACGATTTCCTCCTTGCGAGGTGGTGGAAGATCCTAGGCACTACTTGTCGGTAACAGGGTGGACGAAGTGCCTGAGTAGTGCGGGCATCTACTGCAACTACTCTTCCAAAGGTTATGAGTTTTCTCGGTCTAGGTCAAATCTAGTGGGCATAGGGTTCCATCACTCGGAACTTTAGTCTTCTCATCCACTCTTCTTAGAGTTTAATTTATCGCAGCTATCGGATTTTCGGGATATTCATTGCGATGCTTAATTCGGGGGATTAGGCGTGAATGGATGGTCGTAGTCAATGTCCTTGACTCTTACGACTCAGATTTCTTTACCAACCGAGGGTGTTAGCTACTATGTTGGCTCAAGCGGAATGACAACAACTTCGGATTTGTGGTCATTATAGTAGCTCAATTTGTAGGGGTCCTCTTGAGTCTAGATCCCGTTCCATGGAATAAGATCAAGGTTCTTTCTAAGGAATATACTATGTATGCTTCAGGTGCTTATCGTCTTCTGGAATGCATGCAGTGCCTTTCGCTTTGGTTTCTATCCGTCTAAGGAGGGTTGGTTACCAGTGCGCGGTACCCCTCTCCTGGGTACTTCGGAAGGTTTGAAATAAAAATGACGACTGACGGATCGCATTAGTCTTTATTATTTTTATTGTTTTTAGGTTCGGAAGAACCTTTTTTGCCGACATGGCTACGGAGAAAGTTCTTTTTACACAGCACTAAGGATGTACACATGGTTGAACTGCGTCAAACCATGATAGATAGAGTTGTTGAAGTTGGCATACTTCGACATGACATAAAGTGAAGATCAATAGAGTCATGCGCCGAACAGGCACACAAGTTCTAGGCGTCTCGGGTTTCGTCCTGGGTATCACTTTCGTGGATACTTGGACCGATAGATTCGACGCGGAAATGTAAAGAGTTCTAAGTGTTTCTAAGTGGAGTACCTTCTCATGAATGGATTCTCATGAGGCATTTCTATAATCGCCTAAAATATACTAGTCATGTTTAATTAAGGTGGGGAGGACTGTTGAGTGAGCGACTCCGCTCTAAATCCACAACCAAATGAGGAACAGGAAATGAGGCGGCGTTCACTCACTCTAGGTTTATCCATCTTAACTATACATGGCCTGTAACGTATATGTTTAGCCATTATAGTTTTACCTAATGAATTTTTAAATTTTATAACAGCGCTGCGACTTTCGCCTTATTGGGGAAATATTTACATTTTGAATTAGTCTTTTAATGTTTTCAGTTTAGTTATCTGAGATCGTAAGCCGTACCAAAAATCTACCTGGTTCCTTGATGCTTCTCCCTAAGTAGTAGAGTTAGACTCCTCCTGTGTCCTTGTCTTTCCCTTCGGTTGGGCAGTCCTTCTTGAAGTGTCCCATTTCACCACATAGGTGGCAAACTGTACGGGTCGCCACATTGGTGGTTGATGTAATGAACTCAACCGGGGTTCTGCAGACGCGAGCAGTATGCCCCAACATGTGGCACCTAGCACAATAGAGCTCCTGGTAGACACCATGATGATGGTAGCTGCACTTGCTGTAATGGGGAAGGTTTCCTAAGTATGGCCTCCTAGGTGTAGGGATGGGAGGGTTGGTAGGGAATTTGACCATCTCAGCTCGTTACCTTTCGGAAGATCCTTGAGTCGAGGTACTTCCCTCCTCGATCTTGATCTTTCTCTTCAGTGGGTTCAGTTGAGGTTCTTGGGTGGCTGGGTATGCAGGTGTTGGTTGCTGTTGTCCATTTCTAGGATCAGGAATCCTGATAGGGCCCTTACTAACATCGGTATTGTTAGCATTTAGGTGAGCCATGACAGCTGCTACGGCTGCCGAGACTGCAGCTTGGAACGTAACTTCATCGAATAAGAGAGTAGGTTTCTTGCTTGTGGACTGGTTACGCTTCTTCGGCGGCATGGTTTTTCCTACACGGAAAGGAATACAAAATAATGAGAGGCGATGGCTAGCCCTGTACATATCTGTCCTGACTGCATTAGGCATAAATTTTTCCCGTGCCTCGGGTATTGGTTGTCTGAGTGTCGACCTACATCCCTATGATGTAGTCCATGTAATCAAGGTAGGAGTGTGAGTATTGGAGAAAGGCCATAAGATGCGAGTCGTTCCTACTACATTACCTTTATACTGGGAAAGGTTTCACTCTCCGGCCTGGAAAGATTTGAGAACAGTTCGGAACGAACACAGCGGAAAGAGAGGCTCATGAAGGCTTATGGCTAAATATTCTCAATAGAGGTGCGGGGTTCCGCTCTAATCGTGCAACTGGCAACGGGAAACGACGATTTACCTAACACATAGCGTGAGTAGTGTAACCACTAACTCACTAAATTGCATTATTTTATGGGTTTATTAGCGTGACAAATCACGAGGAGAAGACAATTATCGGGTTCCATGTACTGGCTCCCTCTGTCTGCCTCGTATATTTAACTGAAATCGGCGTGGGTTTCCTTCGGGTAGTTACCTAGGGTTCTTTTCTCATAAAGACACATTGAATTTCTATTCCACTTTACTCCTGAATCCGACTCCGGGTGTCATTACATCATAATGGATGACTGGAAATTTCGGAAGTTTAGGCGAGTTTCTCACCGATGTCCCTAAAAGATATAGGCACTTGGTGAATTCAATAGTCTTAACCCAGTTCATTTATTTCCGAACAGGAAATCTTCTCAATGAACCTCTTATGGGTCTGCATCAACTCTTCTGTCAAGGACTGAAGTGGATAGGGTTGTCTACAGGGTTCGTGCGAGAATGGAAATGTCTAAAGAATCCTAAGAGATTATTAACATTTCACTGGATGATCCATATCGAGTCCTGCTACGATTACACAGGGTATACAAATCATATATATCTTAGATCCGATAGGCCTTCGGATATGTGATACTACTCTATATCCACATCCCAACGAGGAAAAGGAAGTAGAGTGAAACCACACATTCTTAGCCTATGGGATCCTTATTATGTATAACCTTGGAAGTATACCCTCTGTAGTTGTAGGTATATCAATAAGGATCTTTTTAGTTCTTCACACAGGGTTATCTATGTATCCTAAAATACCCCTATGGTATTTTAATTTCTTGTTTGGTTCTTATCTTCTGAATCTTTTAGTGTTCCAAAATACTCCTATAGTATTTTGACTTTATGTTTGGCTCTAGCATTCCTAGTTGGTAAGTTACAGACCTGTTGCAACACCACTATCACTCCCAAGCACACGTTCTTCGCATCTCGAATAAATGTAGTGGATCAGGTTACATTTATTCCAGCTTACGATTACATAACTGCCCAGGTTTGATGGTAATGCTCAACATCCGAAGACTTTTATTATTGTTCTTCTTGTGATACTTGTGTTCGAGTGTTTAGGTTTTGGATGTTCATATACTTTAGTAAAATATCGTTATATTTTAAAGTATAATTCTTGGTCAGAGTGTTTTATCCCTTTGTATTTATAGGTTGTATATCTTTTATATATTGATATACTTAGCTCACTATAAACAATGCTCTGATACCAATCTGTCACACCCCAAAACCGGAACTGCGGAAACGTTCTGGGGTGGATGACGTCATGTCAAGTACCACAAAACATGCATTATAGTAATCAAAGGACAAAAAAACATTGCGTTAATAGTAATAGTTTTACATGGTTTACATTACAATACATCAAAGTAATACAAGTAAATATAAGTAACTACAACATGGTACTAAGCTATCTTCATCAACAGCTCCGGGGATGTACCTGTCTAATGCTAGCCTGAGAATACAAGTTATTTCAAAAGCGAGTATCAGCATTTTTACAAATGCTGGTGAGTTCATAAGCATTTAGTGGCATTTTATTCAAATAACTTTAATGAAAGTGGTAGTTTTAGTGTATCTATTACATTAGTGTCTTTTCCAGAAAATCCTATATTTTCTTTAATAAAAGCAGTCTTCTACCAAGATTGGACGGAGTTATGTGGTAAAAAGGTAGTTTTCCCTTAATCGCTATCATTATAAAAATCCAGAATTTGATTATTAAGAAAGCAGGAGAATTCAGGGAAATAATGTATGCCTCAGTAGTGAGGACTGCTGACTAAGGCCAAGGAATCGTAGACTCCAGGAGAGTATCGAACAAACGACACGCCTGGCTCGGTCTAACAAAGAGAGGCACATACCCCAGATGGTACCAAATGAAAAGTACGGCCAGCAAGGTCTAAAAACAGAGGATACAGACCCCAGACAGTATCAAATGAAAGATACAACTAGTAAGGTGTAAAACAAAGAATACAGACCCTAGACAGTATCAAATGAAAAGTACGGCTAGCAAGGTCTAAAAACGGAGGATACAGACCCCAGACAGTATCAAATGAAAGATACAGCTAGTAAGGTCTAAAACAAAGAATACAGACCCTAGATAGTATCAAATGAAAGATACAGCTAGTAAGGTCTAAAAACAATGTGACTCTGAGAGTGGGTTCCCAGCATATAGTGTAAAGTACAGTGTAAAATACAGTGTGAAATACCGTTACCTTAAGGCCATGAATTATAAGGCAACCTGGGATACTCGTTGATGGGTTTTGAGCATTCTAACACTTCCTAAGTGTACATGTAACCCTAATAACCTTGGATCTATGTTTGTCTAATTATCATGCAAAGTTGAATTCCAAGGTTATATTCCTATCTAGCATACATGGGGAACAATTTTAACTTGAATCATAGATAGAATAACTTACCTTGTTGTTGCTTGTGTTCCTTGAAACCTTGTGAGCCTAGCACCCCAAGTGTGATGCCTCAAATGCTTCACACAACACCAAATGCTCTTGGAAAGACTCTTGAGATAACACACACTTCTCAAAATCGGCCAAGCCCTCTAGTTTCTTAGTGTTCAACTTGTGTAGCCAATTTTGTGGAGAATGGGACTCTTATATAGTGTTGGCACATCTAGGGTTACACCATGTAAACCCTAATGTGTCATGACTCTTCATTTCCATGACCCATGGGTTTGTAACTCCCATGGAGCATCCATGGAGCATCCTATGGGTAGAACCCAACTTGATAATCCATGGAGCCTCTTAGCCCACTATACAAGATATGGATCATTTCCATAATCAACCCATATATTTTATTAGTTATCCTTTGATCACTTAATTAATAACAAATTAATTCTTTGATCAACTAATCAAATAATATTATTAATATATTAGAACTTATAATATATTAATAATCTCCAAGTGTTATTTCTCTCATTTAGTCTATCCAATTGCATGGTGCCATGCAACCCAAATGGACCATGCCGGGTCGGGTCAAGTACAAGCCCGAAATAGTTATGGACTTAAACACCATATCCAACAGTCTCCCACTTGGATAAGTCTAATAACTATATCTCTAGTACTTCAGGAACCGACCGGCAATCGTAGCTCTTTCAAGGTTTCTCAGAACTGAGAAGATGATGATACGCCATTTAAGATAAGTGATCATATAGTCCTCCGTTCTAGATATCAGCCGGACAAATACATGGAACATTGTCTTGCTTATTGTCCAAGCATTTGTTTCCCGATTTCCGATTTGTTTGACATAGAACTTAATTGAACACATCAACTTAGTTCTGACCGGGCCCGGTACATGGGTCAAAACAAAATCATCGAGGGGCCCAGATATCAGCTTCTAATCCAAGAAGGAACAGATAAACTTCGACTCATATGTTTGTTCTACCACTCATTGAATTACACACAAAAGTACGTTTTATAACATCGAGTTACCAATGCGGTTTCGTATAGTCAATGCATAACCAACTTGTAAGTAACAAATCATATCTCTAGGTTTGAAGACTTATATGATATTACCGTCTCACGATCACTCGAGATAAAAATTCCATGAAGTGATTCCAGTGAGCGTGGGTTGAGTCCAATGCTCAGAACTTATGAGCACTCATGATTGTTGTAGCCTTGTCCAAGACCTCTACAACCAAACATGACAGTCTTGATTCATATCTACTTCCAACATATGACCGACTGTGGAGGTTTGAATAATATGTTATACCAAACAAAATTATTATGGAAGTCAAAACATGCAAAAGAAATATAGTAAACGATTGACAAGAGATAGCAACACTTTACTCATAAATAAAACATTTTTTATTCATCATCTAATGTCAACTACACTTTACAAATTTCGAGATTATCTAACTACTAAATCTAATATCATCCTTCAGCCCTATGCTCCGAGCATGCTGAAGATGCTTAACCCGAGTCAATCCCTTTGTGAGGGGATCTGCCGGATTCTCATCTGATGATACCCTCTTTGCCACGAGGTGTCCTTCTTCGATCCGATGTCTAATGAAATGGTATTTTCTGTCGATGTGTCTGGATCTCCCATGATCCCTTGGTTCCTTGGCTAAGGCAACAGCACTTTCACTATCACAGAAAATCTCCATTGGCTCTTTAATAGCTGGTACAACTCCAAGGTCTCCAATGAAGTTCTTCAGCCATATCGCCTCCTTTGCTGCTTCACTAGCTGCAATATACTCTGATTCACAAGTAGAATCTGCCACTGTCTCTTGCTTGGAACTCTTCCAAGAAATTGCTCCTCTGTTTAGGGTAAAGACCCAGCCCGACTGAGAGCGGAAATTATCCCTATCAGTCTGGAAGCTAGCATCACTATATCCTACAACTCTCAAGTCATCACTCCCACCGAGGGTAAGAACCCAGTCCTTAGTCCTCCGCAGGTACTTGAGGATATTCTTTACCGCAGTCCAGTGTGCCTTGCCAGGGTTCGCTTGATATCTGCTAACCATGCTCAAGGAAAAAGCTACTTCGGGTCGAGTACACGTCATAGCATACATAATCGATCCTACAGCCGAAGCGTAAGGTGTTCGACTCATTTCTGCTATCTCAGCCTCAGTGCTAGGGCTTTGTGTCTTACTCAATCTGGTGTTACTCTGGATGGGTAACTCTCCTTTCTTGGAATCCTGCATGCTGAATCTCTTCAGCACCTTATCCAAGTAGGTACTCTGACTAAGTCCAATTAGTCTTTTACTCCGATCTCTCAAGATTCTTATCCCTAGAATATAGGCAGCTTCACCAAGGTCCTTCATAGCGAAACACTTCCCAAGCCAGGACTTTACTTCCTGCAGGGTTGGAATGTCGTTTCCTATGAGTAGTATGTCATCCACATACAATACCAAAAAGCTGACTATACTCCCACTAGCCTTGACATACACACAAGATTCATCTTCACTTCTAGAAAAGCCAAATTCCTTGACCTTTTCATCAAAGCAAAGATTCCATCTGCGAGGTGCTTGCTTCAATCCATAAATGGATTTCTCAAGCTTACACACTCTATTAGGGTACTCGTTCCTGACAAAACCCTCTGGCTGACTCATGTAAACATCTTCAGCCAACTTTCCATTAAGGAAAGCGATTTTGACATCCATTTGCCATATTTCATAGTCATGAAATGCAGCTATGGCTAACAGAACCCGAATAGACTTAATCTTGGCTACCGGAGAAAAGGTCTCATCATAATCCACTCCAGGAATTTGAGAGAAGCCCTTTGCAACCAGTCTAGCCTTATAAGTGTGTACTTTACCATCCATGTCGGTCTTCTTCTTGAAGACCCATTTGCACCCTACTGTCTTACGACCTGGTACATTTTCAACCAAGTTCCAAACTTGATTGTCATACATGGATTGTATCTCGCTATCCATAGCCTCTTTCCATTTAGCAGACTTGGGGCCTGCCATGGCTTCCTCGTAGCTGTTAGGGTCATCTTGACTTACTAGTGTCTCATCACTAATAAGTGTCTCACCTTCTGCAGTAATATGGAATCCATAGTAATGCTCAGGTGCACTCCTAACTCTCGTGGAACGTCTTAGAGGTACAAATTTGTCAATTGGCTCAACAGGAGTTTCCTCCTCAGGTTGAGGGCTAGAGTTTGAAGTTCCTTCACCGCTTGATTCTCGAATTTCTTCAAGATCAATTTGTCTCCCACTGTCTCCTTGGCTTATAAATTCTCTCTCTCGAAAGACTCCTCTTCTTGCTACAAAGACCACATTGTCACTAGGTCTGTAGAAGAGGTAACCAAAGGATCGCTGTGGGTAACCGATGAAAATACACCTCTCGCTTCGAGGTTCGAGCTTATCATGAGTCTCGCGTCTCACGAAAGCCTCGAAACCCCAAATTTTGATGTGGTCTAGTTTAGGTACTTTACCAGTCCACATCTCGTGAGGAGTTTTGGCAACTTTCTTTGTAGGGACTAGATTAAGAATATGGGCGGCAGTCTCCAAGGCATAGCCCCAGAATGAGATTGGTAGCGTAGCTCGACTCATCATGGAACGAACCATATCTAACAAGGTTCGATTACGCCTCTCAGCCACACCATTCAACTGTGGTGTCCTGGGAGGTGTCAATTGTGAGACTATCCCACATTCCCTTAGATAGTCGAGGAACTCTGAACTAAGATACTCACCACCACGATCGGATCGAAACATCTTAATGTTCCTGCCCAATTGATTCTCGACTTCCTGTTTAAATTCCTTAAACCTCTCGAAAGTCTCTGACTTATGCTTGATCAAGTAGACATATCCATATCTACTATAATCATCAGTAAAAGTCAAATAATAACGATTAGCATCCCTTGTGGCATGTTTGAATCGTCCACACACATCCGTGTGTATAAGGTCCAAGAAACCTTTACCCCTCTCACACGAACCTGTGAAGGGTGACTTTGTCATTTTTCCATGTAAGCATGATTCGCAACTATCATCTGACTTTAGGTCAAACGACTGCAAGACTCCATCCTTTTGGAGTTGGCCTATGCGTTTCTTGCTTATATGTCCAAGACGACAATGCCATAAAGATGCTTTATCCAAGTTATTATTAGTAGAATCAATACACAAAACATTATTTCCTAAGTTATCTACAACAGATACAACTTCATACACACCATCACAAGGTAATGCTTTAAAATAAAGAACATTATTAAAGAATGCATCAATAGAACCAACTTCATTATTAAATGAAAAGGTAAACCCTTGTTTGTACAAAGCATGAAAGGAAATAATATTTCTTGCCATTCCTGGCGAATAACAACACTTATTCAAATCTAAACTAAACCCACTACTTAGCGATAAAGTATAAACTCCAATCTTGGTAACATGTATAGCTTTCCTATTCCCCATGATCAAGTTTATCCTTCCTTGCTCCACATCCTCACTTCTTCTTAGTCCCTGCAAGTCACAACAAATATGAATACCACAACCGGTATCAAGGACCCAAGAATTAGAATGGGGTGAGTTATTAGAAATGATAGTGTAAATACCTGCATGGTTGGGTTTAACTTTCCCACCCTTCACATCTTGCTGGTATTTTGGGCAGTTCCGCTTCCAATGAGCTTTTTCATGGCAATAGAAGCATTCAGCCTCTTTTGGGTCAGAAGAAGGAGTAATGAAACCTTTCTTGGTTCCACTTGAAGAAGAGCCATCAAGGGTCCGAGCCTTGGTACCCTTAGAAGAGCTCTTTCTCTTCCTCCCTCGACTTCCCCTTAAGACCTGATTCTGTGGTCTTGAGAAGTCCCTGAAGTTTGCTGAGGGTGACTTCTTCCTTGTTCATGTGATATGTCATGCGGAATTGATCATAGCACGATGGTAAGGAATGCAAAATAATATCTATTGCAAGATCCTCCGGGAAGTTCACATTAAGCTTCAGCAAACGATCCACATACCTTTGCATTTTCTGCATGTGGCTCATGACGGATTCCCCGTCCTTCATCATGGTTGTTATCATGGAGCAGATGATTTCATACCTCTCTTGTCTTGCACTTTGATGGTATCTTTCCACCAACGACTTAATCAAAGTGTAAAGTGTAATTTCATGGAATAGCACCTTATTCACATTTTTCCTAAAGTAACTAAGATTGGGAATTTAATAAAACATTTAGTTACTTTATAATATTCATCATACTTTGAATGAGAATTAATAAGTCCTTGTCTTACCCGTTCGGCTAATGACCCTCCACCGGTCAAGCAAGCGGTGGGTGAGAGTGGACACCCATTAAGTCACCATTTTATAGGCAACAACCTTATACCCACCTTATAGACCGGCTTCGTGAATGAGGCGTACTAGCGGTAAGACGACTTTGTTCTTATACATATATATATAATTATTAAATCATAATAATATAAGTATAAGGGTTGAATTTTAACTTTTAAAATTCTAGGGGTTGGAACTAAAGTTTTAACTTAACTTTACTTGTTCCAAAACTTGAGGGCAAGTTTTGTTAACTTTCAAAACTTTTCATTTCTTGTAACTTATGAGTTTAATAGAGTAATAAAATGAGGACTTTTCATTTTTCCTAACTCTTGTGTTCTTTTAATGGTTTTTAATCCAAGAGACTTTTGGTTTTCCATAACTTGAGGACAAGTTATGGACTCCATTAAGACACATTATGATCATGAATTAATCTACCACATAGGTTACAAATAATTCCTATGATCATCTAAACATCATAAGAACAAGAATATGAATATGAACACTTTCAAGAATCAAAATCACATTTAATCTTTGTAATTTTGATAACTAGTTGTTGTAAATGAGTTAGAAAAGACATTACAGCTTCTAAAATAAGTTTTCAAGTACCAAAACATTTTAGGGTAATGATTCTAATCCATTTCCAGCAACTCAAGTCGAAATTCTGCACTCTGTCGACCCTACTCTCTGAGTGCATAAACCTACTCGCCGAGTAGGTTGAAGATACACATGAACTCGACGAGTCCTCCCCATGGACTCGCCGAGTCCATCAGTCAGACAGCAGAAATTTCGACTTTCTTCAACTTTTAAGCACAAATAACAAACAAACAAGCCTAGGCTCTGATACCACTGATGGGTTTTGAGCATTCTAACACTTCCTAAGTGTACATGCAACCCTAATAACCTTGGATCTATGTTTGTCTAATTATCATGCAAAGTTGAATTCCAAGGTTATATTCCTATCTAGCATACATGGGGAACAATTTTAACTTGAATCATAGATAGAATAACTTACCTTGTTGTTGCTTGTGTTCCTTGAAACCTTGTGAGCCTAGCACCCCAAGTGTGATGCCTCAAATGCTTCACACAACACCAAATGCTCTTGGAAAGACTCTTGAGATAACACACACTTCTCAAAATCGGCCAAGCCCTCTAGTTTCTTAGTGTTCAACTTGTGTAGCCAATTTTCTGGAGAATGGGACTCTTATATAGTGTTGGCACATCTAGGGTTACACCATGTAAACCCTAATGTGTCATGACTCTTCATTTCCATGACCCATGGGTTTGTAACTCCCATGGAGCATCCTATGGGTAGAACCCAACTTGATAATCCATGGAGCCTCTTAGCCCACTATACAAGATATGGATGATTTCCATAATCAACCCATATATTTAATTAGTTATCCTTTGATCACTTAATTAATTCCAAATTAATTCTTTGATCAATTAATCAAATAATATTATTAATATATTAGAACTTATAATATATTAATAATCTCCAAGTGTTATTTCTCTCATTTAGTCTATCCAATTGCATGGTGCCATGCAACCCAAATGGACCATGCCGGGTCGGGTCAAGTACAAGCTCGAAATAGTTATGGACTTAGACACCTTATCCAACACTCGTAACCATACTAACCGACACTAGAGAACCTGACGCCCTACAAGCGTCTATAAAATATGACATTTGTCACCCCTTGGCTTGGTGGGCCGTGGACTGTAGCTAGCAGTCAAGGTGTGGGGGTGTCAATCCCGTATAGATCTATACACACAATGTCCGCTCTCCATACAGGAGTCTCTGGTTACCAACTAGACGACGGAGAAAGTCGTGTCCCGAATATGCATCCCAATTAGTGGGTAGTGGGTTTCATATGTAAGTGCTGAACTAGAGGTAGAGACTCATAACTGGACTGACTAGAGTAAACCTATATGTCTATGCTCATATACATAACATATAACTAACGAATCAAACGACCTTCGGACGACCATCCTATCCCACCAGACCACATCTCAACGAAGAAAAGCAAATAGGGCGGACAAGCCTTCCTAAGTCCTTCATTCATTACTTATGTGTGTCTAAACAAGCACAGACATACATCTAACTACGCATGAGTGTGTAACAAGTGGATTCATATCGTGAAGTATAAGTGTACAATGTGAAATAACCGAATCGTGAAGTATACGCGTACCAATTGTAAGTATATCACGAAGTAGAAGCGACAACAAGTGAAGTAGGAGCGTATCGAGTATAAGTGAAGTAGAAACGAAACCAAGTATAAGTGAAGTAGAAGTGATATCAAGTATAAGTGAAGTAGAAACGATATCAAGTATAAGTGAAGTAGAAACATATCACTAAGTAAGAGTGTGAACAAGTATAAGCGTCTAGCAGGTATAAGTGTATCACGAAGTGGAAACGTTATCGAGTAGGAGTTTAAACTAGGTACAAAAGAAGCAGCGATATCTAACAAATAAAGTAAAAGTATACGACATGCAAGAGAACATTGATGAAAACCTTTGGAAAAACCTTTATCCTTAAGAAAATTACAACCGGGTATTCTTTTGTAAAATAAGTTTGTAACCTTTAGAATTTCTTTGGAAGCCTTTCATAAACCAGTTTAAAACAAACATTGATGACGTAGTATAAGTAAGAGCTTGAACAAGTGAAAACATTATAGAAAACCATTTATAGTATCCTACTCGGTAAAACAGTTTATATAGTTTATAGTGTGGTAAATCCTTGTGCATGCGGGTTATCAATCACATGTGATTGATATGATAACTGGCATGTTTAACTTGTATTCCCCCTCCCCTTATAAAACATGTAAAAACGTTGAAAAGGTTCATTCAGGGGTATGAACTCACTTGGTGTAAGTGGATCCGACGAAGGCGCCGGTTGGGTTCTCGGGGTCAAATAAAGACTTGGACACACTTAGTGACCTATTTAACATATGTTTACATACAATTAGTATATTTATACTATTTAAGCAAGTATACGCACCCTAAGGAGCGGAAAACACTTTGGCTAAGTGTTTGGGGTGTCCCGGGTAACATTTAAGGGCTAGAATAGCTTTGGAATGGAGTTTACTCTCCAAGAGTAAACTCGTTACTTAGTGATTACGGCCCTGGGACCACCCCCATGATTTTACGGCCATAAACTCATGGTGAGGGTGTTCTAGGATGCTAAAATGTCTCATATCAATTGTGGAATTTTCCTAGGTCCAAACATAAAAGGTGTGAATGGATTTAGAGCATCAAATGGCCCCTTTGAGGAGTTTACGACCCTAAGAAAGGGAGCTTACAGCCGTAAGCTCCTATACACTCTTTCTTTTGGTGTTTTAAGGGCTTAAGTGGTAGAGGGTAAATTCCTAAGCATTTTCCAAGTCAAATGAGGAGTTTAGGGAACCAATTAACCCCTTTGTAGGAGTTTACAGCCCATGTACCCTTCCATGAGGGGTTTACAGCCGTGAAATCCTTATGGGGTTGTTTTATATGCATTTAAGGTCCCTAGCTTGTTGTTGGTCGTTTCTAGAATTTAATCCAAGGCTATTGGTGTCTTTAAGGGCATTTTCAACACACAAACATGAGTTTACTCCCCATGAAGAGGAGTTTACGGCCTAACCATGTTCTTGGGCAGTAAACTCATGTTTACTCTTCAAAAACTCATTTCAAGGTGTTCTAAGTCCGATTCCATAAGCCTACAAGTCATATCTAAGCTTTAGGGACAATTTGGAGGGGTTTTGGGGCTTAAAAACCCCCATTAAATGGTGTTCACGGCCCAAGAGTGTTCTTGGGCTGTAAACTCATGATTTTGTCCCTATTTTATGTTTTAAACTCGTATTTGTACGCTAGATAAGTTCTACAACGATTTAGGATAGTTTACTTACTCGTTTGGGGCTCGAAACGGATGATTTTTAGCTCGAATTTAAGTTGTAGAGAGAGAGAGAGTGAGGAGAGTGTAAAAAGTCTCCAATGGACTCCACTCACCCTTATATAGGGGTTGAAGTTGGGGATCAGTGGGATTCTACCCGATACTGCCGTTATACGCGGCTTTTGGTCGCACCCGATTTAGTGGTCGTAATAATAAAACTAACTTTTTCTAAATTACTATGGAAACGTAATTTAAGTGTTTTCATTTACTTTATTACGACTATAACGACATAAAACATAAATAAATAAAACATTTATTTATTTGATGACCTCTTATTAACGGAACTTTTATACAGTGGAATATTCCGTTAACGGTAACGGGGTAATGTATCGGAATAACTTTAGGTTGTCACACCATACCTTTTCAACTTTAATCTGAAATTTACCATCGAACCCTCAGCTTCTTAGAATGTTTACAATTTGAGTTATGAATTTATCCTTTATCCCTTGCTTCCATAATTACTTCCATATTAAGTCTCGAGGTTACCAATTAATCCCCTAAGCCTTCAAATCACTTCAATTTAAGTCCATTAATTACCAAACACACCTTGGCTTCCGAAATCCTTATCCAATTAAATCTAGAACTTACAATTTTAATCCTCGACTTTAAAAATTATAACCTTTGGCACCTAGAAACCAAACTCCACTAAAAATTACGGATTTTAGGGCTACTACTCATATTAATTTTATCTATTTATTTAATTAATAAACCGGGCGTTACAACTCTCCCCCACTTAAATTAGATTTCATCCTCGAAATCATTCCTTACCATTTCTTATACGCCAAAACATTCAAGTAACATGACCACCCTCCTGGGTACACCCTATCCTTCCTAGGGTGGTCGTGATCAATCTTCGCAAAGCCTTAAAACCCACAGGTAAACTTATTCCCCGCAACAAGATCACATCAAATTCATCTGATTTATGCTGTCTTGAGATGGTCTGAATCCCTGACAGACCACTCTTACTAATTCATTAATGTTAAATCTAGTCCACTTATCCTTCAAATAACTACTCAAATTCTAATAGTTCGGGGGTTCCTGCTGTGAATCACTTATATTTGGCCTAGGCTCAGCTATTCCCGCTGTGAATGACTTGTCACTATCCATTTCAACCAGCTATTCTGTCCGTACTTGCAACCTAAACACAATTACTAACACTGCCCAAACACTGAGATTGTCCGAACACTGAACTGCCTGAAGTAGTATGTTGCCACATGGCTGCTTTCCAAAATTTATCAAGGCCTTCCTGGTCTCAAGTTAATCGTCAGTCATCTGAAATATCAGGTTCCGGTTTGGCGGTTGCTAAAAGGACCCCCACTTAGTCGCCTCACCCAACTTCCAAATGAAATCCTTCTCTCTAAATAGTTGCTACTGGTTATCATGCCAATGAGGCTCTAATAACTTTCTGATCTAACTGATCGGCTCTATACGTCGGGTCCTGGCATCCTCCAACTCCAACACTAAGAATTTTTGCTACCTAACTAATGGAAGCTTGAAGTCACAAGCAATCTTATTATGTCCATTGCTTCCCTGATCCCATAACTATAGTGACGCTCCCACGGTCTTATCACCAGCTCAACCAGATCTAGCCCATATAGCTAATTCCGATATCCAACTCGAGGATCTCCATATCCTCACAGCTACACCCGAACTGGTGGGGTACTACTGTTCCTTCCGAGTCCTAATAACGTGTTCATGCTATCTACCAACCAAGTGAATGCTACGGATACACCCGCAGTCTCACAACACTCTAGCACTATCTGACTTCTAGTGAAAGCTACGACTACACCAGCAAATTTACAACACTTTCTCAGACTATCTAGCGGCTAGTGAATGCAACAGCTACACCCGCAGACTTACAACGCTCTCCATATTATCTCATTCGCTGATTACTGATCTGAACACATCCGACGTCGAGCATACACACGACCTAACATCCAAAACGGAACCCATGTCCTGACTGGAATCCCCAACCAGATTCCCTAATGCTTGCTAGCAAACATTCCGAGAACACGATCTCATAATAGGCAAGGTTTTACCTAACTTCCATCTCATACTATCCTCAAACCATACAACCGCTTTGGCTGTCTTCCTTCCTGACAAGGATGCGAAACTTAACCCAGTTTCACAATTTTTCTTGCTTTTGAATCCTTGGATGATTCTCTCCCACTTGGACTCAACTATCGTCTTACACAATACATAACTGGAGAGATTCTCTATCCTTCTTACCATCCCGTGACCTAATCTGCTGGAAAACATGCTTACCATTGCTAGTGTTTCAACACTAACCCATCTAAAAGGTTACAAAACTTCTAAGAGCCCAATAAATACTTCCCAAATTCACAATTAAGGAAATGATCTTCCACATCCCAAGGCCCTTCAAAATAAGCAATTAATATGGTTCCCTCTTCCCCATGTACTCCAGGTCTATATCCTGCTCCCGATCTCTATAAATCATATCATTTAGGATTTCACACCCCCGAGACACTCAAGGTCTCCCTGCTATCAGTCTACAATAAGTCATGATAACTTACCTTCTTTGTTTCCTCATCTGCTGCATACTATGGAACCAACTAAACTCTCTCTAGAGAGACCTGGCAGTGATCCTTGCTAGAGTCTCCACAGCCTGGTGGAAATCTAACAAATCTTGCACCAACTGTTGCGCCTCAATTTCTTGGGCACGCTCTGCCCGGGATCTGGTCTAAATGTCATCTCATGACGTAGCATCAACCACATCATCACTCAACTGTCTAACAACCGCTTCCCATCAATCACGTGACCTGACCTTCATAAGGCAGGAAGAATTTCGGCCCATGTCCCCTTCAAGACCAAGGTTGGTACGAAAATATTGGCGACATTTGCCAATCACCTGTTGCTAGCCATGGGGTCCCTAGCCCCATGATAGTCTAGAGCTTCTTAAGCTCTGAACTTCTGAATCATCATTGCACGCATCCCCATCATGGCTTCTATCACTATGCAGAATGCACACATCCTCTAATCACAATCTCTAAAATGCCCTCCTTGATCATATTGAAGGTCACAGGAGTCTGGTCAATGATATTGTGCATACTCTCAGATGGAATGAACTCCTTCATCCGACCATCAAGTTGCCCGGCTCCAGAGTCTGATCCTAATCCCTCGTCGACACCAGATCTGCCATCTGGACTACAACGTAGCATTACTATACTCGAAGACATAACTTCACAATCTTCATAATACTCATCATAACTCGAGGGATCTCACATACTAAAAGTTTCCTGGCTTTATCTCAGCCTTCCTTGATTCGAGTACGGATCCTCTGCTTTCAGTAGTACGGGCCCATACTACCTTCCACATCTATCTTTACTTTCCTCAAGAACTGCCTTGACTCCACCAAGTCCCTTCTACTACCACTGTTGTTCTCATGCTAATCTCATCCTAGGGTTGCCCTAGGGTATCCTCCAACTTACTCCATCTGCAGCTGCTAAAGGACTTCCCAGTAATGTGAACTAGCTACGTTATAAATATAGCCACATACAATAGAGATCAGATAATCCTTCGAGTAAAAGATTCATCCCTAGAACGGTTACACTCAAACGAGAGCTGCGCAATAGGGTCAAATCCATCACTCTGTGATTATCCAGCCTTTACCACATGTGAGTTAGCATACTCACTTCATAGCTAGCTCACATTACTAAGAGTCCCACAAAGCACAAAGCAAGCAGCATTCGTACAATGGGAAAATTAACCACATAACCTAGTCAAACTGTTCTATCCTCTACTTAGGAATCTGTACTAGCATGCAATTCATAAAGAACATACATAAATATCAGGCATAACCTAAACAGGCTATCGTACCCCTGGCTGGTCAATTCTAGCATGCAAGTCTACTAGTTCATAAAAGCATACAAAGGCATCTATTCCTAAATCCTTAGTCCCAACTAGCATGCAATTCTCATAAAGCTGACACATATAATAGGCACATGAGGCATCATTCCTAGATCCTTAGTCCTAATCTAGCAAACGGTTCTCATAAAGCTGGTACATGTGTCATAACATAAACTTGTATGGGTAATTTGGGAGTACTTACTTGAGCTGAGTTGATACACGCACCTCACCCTTTTCTCTTTCTCGTTTTAAAATTAAATTTTTCTTTTTATAAAACTCCTTTTTTTTCTCAAAATCCTTTTATAAACATGGTTTTCCTTTTGAAAACGTCTATACCAATCCTTAGTTTGAGTTCAGACATACCCGAAAGCGTCCCTGAATTCCTCAAACCAAAGCTCTGATACCAACTTGAAACATCCCAAATTTACAGTCTAAAATTTTCATTTTTATTTAATAAGAATACCAGGGTCATCGAACATCATATAAAAATCATAAACAGTATATCCCTAAATATCATAACAACTGTCAAAAATATCAGAGTATAATCATCCTAGGCTGAACAGAGGGTGTGTGTGCACTACAATCATCATGAGCTCCTCTTTTGAAAACTAAAGTACTTGAAACCAAAACTGAAAACTGTAAGCACGAAGCATAGTGGGTCTCCCCAAACTACCACATACCACACACATAATCATGCTACTGAAAGATACAGGCCCCTCCCACACTCAAGGGAATATGGGCCCCGCCCACACTCTGCTGACTAGGAGATACGGGCCCCGCCCAAACTCTGTTGACTAGGAGATACGAGCCCCACCCATACTCCGCTGACTCGGAGATACGGGCCCCAGCTACACTCCACTGACTAGGACATACGGGTCTCTCCCACACTCCGCTGACTAGGAGATACAGGCCCAGCCCACACTCCGCTGCTTAGGAGATACGTGCCTCGCCCACACTCCGCAAGTCATAATAATACATACAAGTACTACACAAACAACAAGTATCACTAAACATATAAATCTATATGGTATCGCTTATCTATGAGATACGGGCCCCACCCACACTCAGCTACTATGAGATACGGGCCCCACCCACACTCTATGAGATACGGGCCCCGCCCACACTCACATTCCTAACAACACATACAGGTATCACACAGACAACAAGTATAGCAATCCTATAATCTGACTGATATCTATACTTAGATAATAATGAGATACGGGCCCCGCCCACACTCAGCTACTAACATATCACATATACGGGCTGGTCTTGGGCCTTAGACCCGTTTCTACTGGAAGAGGACTCACCTCACATTGCTGGAGTCCTGCGAATAAATTTTTGGCTGCTAGCTGACTGACCCCTAGACTGTCAACCTCAAAATAAAACCCAATTAACCATTTAGGTTTCCAATGCCTAACTATAAAATCCCTACTGAGGGTAAAAGGACCATTTTACCCCAAACCTAGTTTAATCCAAGATTAAGGCCCAAACTCATACCTTGAAAGCCCAAAAACTCAAATAATCAAGCCAGACCCAACTATGGCCCAATTTTCCAAATTCGGCCGAAAACTCTACATGGTCTTGCCTTAAGGCCCAACCATTTATTCTTTATCCAACATTTGACATTCTCATGGTCCAATATCTTATAATCATCAAGGCCCAGCTATGGCCCATCTATGGCCTAATTTTCCAAAATGGTCCTAAGCCTGTCCAATGGGCCTTATCCTGTAGTCCAGTCCAATGCTCTAGTCCTCATACTTTCTCCTAGATGGTCCATCGATAGCCCAAAACATCTAGGCCCAATAGGAGGCCCAACTCCAAACCCAACAAATTAGGGTTTTCACATGAAATTTTGATTAGGGTTAAGTGTTCTCACTTAGCCCAAAAAGGACATAACCCATTAAGTCTATTATTTGACTATGTAAATGATATGTAGTAATTTGACCTTAACACACAATCCAATCCTAATGGACCAAAAGTGGGTCCCAATAAGTCCAATCCAACAAATTAACAATTAGGGTTTTCTAAACCCTAATTAGGGTTTCTTACCTAAATACGAGCCAACCAATTCCAACATTAAGCTTTTAGGTCCATTAGGGTTCTACAGGGTCGGACACCACCGACTGCTAACTCGGGCGGTGGTGACCGGCGGCAGCTCACGGCGGCGGCCACCATTTTCAATGGTGGCGGATTGAAATCTTGACACAAAAATAACATATATCCCTTCACACATAATGTACACACACAACCACCTCCTATGGTGGCTGGTGGCGGAAATGGCCGGCAGAACACAGTGGCAGCCACCACCATGAGGTGGTGCCGGTGGGTTTTCTAGCCAAACACACAAACAGCCCCACAAGCACATCCAACAACATGTACATTCGAACACACATCCTTACAACCACTTACTAGGTGGTAGGTATCACTGGAGAAGAATAAAACAACGGCCCAAGGGCCATCGACGGCCAAAATGATGATTCTGGTGTCGAACCCATGAGAAAGAGATGAACAGTGGGTTGCAGTTGACTTACCTTTCGGTTCTGACGACTCGTGACCTTCGCATAACAACGACACAACCCTTCATCAGTCCTCGGTGATCTTTCGATGATTCACGAAGTCATTGGCGGCCGTGGGGTCATGACGCTAGCATTAGATGACGCAGCAGTAGGCGAATGGAGTCATTGTCGGACTCGGCGATGCAAGCGATGGCAGAGGTGCTCCAAGGATGGTGGTGACTGAGTCCCTTTTGGTTTAAGGTTTGCTGCTACATTGAACGAGAGGGGGGGAGGGTACCGGGTTTCATTCCCGTGTCCCTATTCAAACATGCTATCCATCTTTACAAGTTCAGTCCCTCACCCCCATACCTTCTCAACTTTAATCTGAAATTTACCATCCAACCCTCAACTTCTAAGAATCTTTACAATTTGAGTTATGAATTTATCCTTTACCCCTTGCTTCAATAATTACTTCCATATTAAGTCCCGAGGTTGCGAATTACCCCCGTAAGCCTTCAAATTACTCCAATTTAAGTCCATTAATTAGCAAACGCACCCTAACGTCTGAAATCCTTATCAAATTAAATCCAGAACTTATAGTTTTAACCCTCGACTTTAAAAATTATAACCTTTGGCACCCGGCAACCAAACCCCGCTAAAAATTACAGATTTTAGGGCTACTACTCATATTAATTTTATCTATTTATTTAATTAATAAATGGGGCGTTACAACTCTACCTCACTTAAATTAGATTTCGTCCTCGAAATCATTCCTTACCATTTCTTATACGCCAAAACACTCAAGTAACATGGCCATGCTCCTAGGTACACCCTAGCCTTCCTAGGGTGACCGTGATCACTCTTCGCAAAGCCCTAAAATCCACAGGCAAACTTATTCCCCGCAAAAAGATCACATCGACTTCATCTGATTTCTGCTGTCTCGAGATGGTCTGAATCCCTGACATACCATTCTTACTGATTCATTAATGTTAAATCCACTCCGCTTATCCATCAAATAACTACTAATTAGCCCTGCAAATCACTTATACTTGACCTTGGTTCAGCTAGTCCCACTGTGAGTGACTTGTTACTATCCATTTCAACCAACTATTCCGTCCATACTTGCAATGTAAACACAACTACTAACACTGCCCAAACACTGAGATTGTCCGAACACTGAACTGCCTGAAGCAGTATGTTGCCACATGGCTGCTTTCCAATATCTATCAAGGCCTTCGAGTTCCGGTTCGACTGTTGCTAAAAGGACCCTCACTTTGTCGCCTCACCCAACTTTCGAATGAAATCCTTCTCTGTAACTAGTTGATGTTGGTTATTATGCTAATGAGGCTCTAATAACTTTCTGATCCAACTGATCCGGTCTATACTTCGGGTCCCGGCATCCTCCAACTCCAAGACTAAGAATGATTGCTACCTAACTAATGGTAGCTTGATGTTACAAGCAATCTTATTCGTTCCATTGCTTCCCTGATCCCATAACTATAGTGACGCTCCCACGGTCTTATCACCAGCTCAACCAAATCTAGTCCATCTGGCTAATTCTGATATCCAACTTGGGGATCTCCATATCCTCACAGCTACACCTGAACTGGTGGGTACTATTGTTCCTTCCGCATCCTAATAATGCGTTCATGCTATCTACCAGCCAAGTGAATGCTACGGCTACGGCTACGCCCGCAGTCTCACAACACTCTAGCACTATCTGACTACTATTAAATGCTATGGCTACACTTGCAGGCTTACAACACTTTCTCACACTATTTGACTGCTGGTGAATGCTACAGCTACACCCACATACTTACATCACTCTCCAAATTATATCATTCGGTGATTACTAAGCCGAACATATTCGACGTCGAGCATACACACGACCTAACATCCAAAACTGAAGCCATGTCCTGACTGGAATCCCCAACTTGATTCCCTAATGCTTGCAAGCAAATATTTTGAATACACGATCTCATCATAGGCAAGTTTTTATCGAACATCCATCTCATACTCTCCTCAAACCATACAACCGCTTGGGCTATCTTCCTTCCAGACAACGATGCGAAACTTAACCCAGTTTCAAATTGCTCCTGCTTCTGAATCCTTGGATGATTCTACCCTACTTGGATTCAACTATCGTCTTACAACGTACAAAACTGGAGAGATTCTCAATCCTTCTTACCATCCCGTGACCAAATATGTTGTAAATCATGCTTACTATTGCTAGTGTTTCAACACTAAGCTATCTAAATGGTTACAAAACTTCTAAGAACCCGATAAATACTTCCCGAATTCACAATGGAGGAAATGATCTTCCGCTTCCAACTAATAATTCTCGGTACACAATTGGCATACGAACCCTCTTGTAAATATCATTAAAAGACAACCAGAGGATAATCCGATGGTACACCTACCCAACACTTAGGATGAAAGGCTCCATCATGTAGTTTCCCGCATGTCTGTACTGAATCCGACCCGACTGGTCGCTCAAAAACTAATCCGTAATATTGGGTCTCCTCCCGAGGCCCATCAAAATAAGCAATTAACATGGTTCCCTCTTCCCCATGTACTCCGGGTCTATATCCCGCTCTCGAGCTCCATAAATCATATCATTTAGGATTTCACACCCCCGAGATACTCAAGGTGTCCTGTGAGATCCCTAATTCATTGCCAGAAAAGACCGGTTTTGTTTATGCTTTATAAAAATTAGAGGTCCTCTTTTAATAAAAATGTTGCGGAATTTGTTCCCATTAAAACATGATAAAAATGTTATCAAAGCATTTCAAAAGAAAAGTATTTTTATTCGTTTTAAAACATTTGGGATGTCATTGTTATTACAGAAGCATAAACATAAACAAAACATACAATCGTTATCACTAGTGATTTATATCTACTTAATCTCTCAGTGTGATATAACTTCATATCAACACCTGTGATATAAACAAATTGAGTGGGGCGGGTTGGGAAACCTGGTGAGTACCAAGGGTTTTCAACCCACAATAATATAATCATTATGTTTAATCATCAAACAGTTAACCCAATTACCCATCCCCATTATCTTCTTTACTCTGAAAGTTTTACCCTAAGAATAAGCTATTCCTCGTTTATTCGTTCCTAAGGATGTGTTGGGTTTTGGGCATTCTGACACTCCTAAGGTGTACATGCAACCCTAATAACGTTGGATCTATGTTTTCTCTAAATACATGCGAATAATGATTTCCAAGGTTACTTCCTAACTAGCATATCATAAGGATCTTGAATCATAAAACTACTAGTAGAAAGGCATACCTTTTTGATTGTGATTGATTGCTTGGAGTTTGAGAGCCTAGCACCAATAGTGTGAATTTCTCAAGTAGAATCACAAATCACCACAAAGTTTGGAAACTTGAGAGAATAGTATATTGCTTCTTGAAATCAGCCACCCTTAGTTGTCACACAAATAGTTGTCATTTCAAGCATCACAAGCATATTTATATAGTGTGGAGGATTAGGGTAAACCCTAATAACCCATGTCTTTTCCTTTCCAAGGATCCATGGGTTAAAAGCTCCATGGATCATCCATGGACCCCCATGCATGCTTAGCCCATTTCTAATGATTGTAAGCCCACATTATATAAAATGCAATAGCCCATGTTTCATTAGTCATAAGATTATCCATAATAATTGTTCGGGTGAAGTGCAACCCAAATGGACCATGCCGGTTTGGGTCAAGTATATACCAAATAAGTTATGGACTTAGACACCTTATCCAACAGTCTCCCACTTGGATAAGTCTAATAAGTGTATTTTCCTCTATTACTTCAGGAACCAACCAACAATCGTAGCTCTCGAAAACTCTGTTGAACTATGAAGCGCCATTTTAGATAAGTGATCATATAATCCTCTGTTCTCAAGATATCTGCCGGACAAATACATGGAACAACATCGTACTTATTGTCCAACAGTTTGTTTCCCAATTTCCGATTTGTTTGACAAAGAACTTAATCGAAGACATCTTAGTTCTGACCGGGCCAGGTACATAGGTCAAAACAAAATCATCGAGGGGCCCAGATATCACTTCTAATCTAAGAAGGAACATATGAACTTCGACTCATATGCTTGTTCTACTACTTGTTGAATTGTACACAAAGGCATGTTTTATAACATCAAGTTACTGATGCGTTTTCGTGCAATCAATGCACAACCAACTGATAGCTAACAACTTATATCTCTAGGTTTGAAGACTTATATGATATTGCCGTCTCACGATCAGTCGAGATAAATTCCATGAAGTGATACAAGTGAGCGTGGGTTAATTCCAATACTCATAACTTATGAGCACTCATGAATGTTGTAGCAACCATTGCTATGTCTAAACACATTTAGCCATCTACAAACTCGATTCATGACAGTCTTAATTCATACCTACTTCCAACATATGAACGACTGTGGAGTGTTTAAATAACTTAGCTATTCGGAAAGAAAAACCTAGCTATTCTAGAAGTCAAAACATGCAAAGTGAAACACAATAATAATCGAGTCCAATATGTTCTAAGAACCCTTTTGAATACAAATAGAACCACCTTTTATTTATCACCATATTGATTACACATTATTCATTGTATAATGTTTCAAATAATCAACTTAATACTTGAATAAAACAACAATTGTCCCATGCTCCTAGCATGTACACTTTGTTTTCTAAACAATAGTTATGCAATACTCCATGTATACAAACTATGTTTGTCTATGATCCTAACTTAGTGAAATAGATCAATTGAACATGATTCCTAATTCTCACCATTTACCGAAATTAGTTAGATTTTAAACTTATATGCAATGTTCCTCTTGTAATGATTATACATGAAGTCACCAAAACATTGTCACTAGTCATTACAGAGTATTCAAAAGAAGATCAACTCTATGGAAACGAAGTCTCATATTCAAAGTACATTGCTTTGAACATCCTTCTTGCATTAAGGTTTTCTAATCTTACACAGATTGAATAACCTCCACCTATGGAGACATTTCCATAGTCCTAATTTGACTATCACTTCTGAACAAGAGTTGCCTCTTTTCAGAAAATGTTAATATGGTCCTGCCAAAATTAACACTAAACTTCCAAATGTCCCTGAGCAACCGATCTTTGGCAAGCCTTAGATTGTCCTCGACAATTGCGTAATCACTTTAGTCACATCCAGTTCTAGACTTTTCCTCTCACAATGCCCTGAGCATTTGGAAAAATTTAGAAAGGATGAATATTATAGCACATGTAGTCGATACTATATCCGAAGCATATGGGACACGATTCATGATGTTTGACATAAAGACATGATACTAGACCAGTCTTTTGCTACAATATTTTTATTTGCCATGTCTTCAAAATTTGACTCTGAAGAGGATGTCATAATCATAATCGAATTTTGAGAATACAATATATATATATATATATATATATATATATATATAATTTCCTTAAGTTGAACCATTCAAACATAAATTTCATATATATATCCTTGACTAAATAGATTAAAATCTCAATCTAAGCTTTTAGAATTGAAATGAAGTATAACTTCCTCTCCCTTAATTATAGCAAAACAATTTTTTCAACCCCTGCAACTTCACGAATTGAAACTTTTGTTTTTATATAATTAACATTGATAACTTGCAACACTAAACGTAATAATCATGCTCCCACTAATATGATGATTATCAAAATAACACTTATGCTCCCACTAGCTTTGACATATTTTCAGAAATCAGCTGGACTTCTGAAATTTAGACTCATACACCTCTTCTTAGATAGCTCATATGTGTGTCTAAACAACTTTAGAACTATGAAAAGGGATGTCGTAATCATAGTCTCAATTGTTAAGTCCATGTTAGTGTGTCGGTTACCCACACGCGTTCCACTAACGACTTTGAGAATGCAAATGTCACAATTGCTATCTACTAAAAATCTACTTAGTGAAAGCATTTCCTCACCATCATTTTTATGAATCAGAGAGAAAACTTATGAGACTTAGATTTTATGTGTATGAGTTCCTATCCATATGAATTTTCTCAAAACCATAATCACAAGATAAGGTTAGTGACAAATTCAAACTCATATGGATTGAACTTGTTCAATCTTAATTTCTTGCCACTTGGTAGCACAAGGTTATGTCAACATGATAGGTTACAAACCTCAAGTCGTGTGCGAGTGATAAACTAGAGGTTTTATCCTTGATTAGCTCTTGAAACTTTCAAGACCTTTAAGACTCCCACTGTCCTCTTGACATATAAGTTTCTCTTTGTCAAGAACCATTCCTTGAAAAACAAACAAATATTCAAGGGATAGTGCAGATTCTTATCAAGGTTAACACTTCACACAATTGGCCTAAGTTGGTCTTCATTTTATCCAAAATATTACAACTTACCAATTTCAAATGTACAAGAGTAGAAAACATTTTACTCTTACATTTGACTAGAGTTAATAAACCTTTTTTAAGATGTGTCACTCAAGTTACAATCTTGGAGTATGACTCCAAGACTTTGTTTCGGAACGAAGTATGACTCATCTTCTTAATTTAACCATTCCAACAATTCATGACTCCTCTTCTTAGCCATAAGAATGCACTAAGATGTCCTTAGAGAATCAATTGTGATATGGTATCTTAATCATTAAGATGATCATAAACCACGATAATAAAGTACTCTCCCATCTTTTCAGATTTGATAAACTTTTATCTTTCTGCCTAATTTGATTCTTTCCCATTCGTTCTGCCACACATTGAAAACTTTCCAATGCTCCAGAATTATACTTAAACTTGTAAGTATAACCATATTTACTAAGCTTTAGCAAATAATGAAGAATAGTCTTATCAATCTTTGTGGTGGACTTGACCAGTGCACAAGCATGTGTACTCAGTCCCTTTAGTCGTATCCTTGTTCACATAAGGAATTAGTCTTAATTTTCCAAAGATGAAAATTCTCATCCATCATACAATACAGCTTGTATGATTCCAAGTTTCTGTCCAATTGAAACTTGGGTGATGAGAACCTTTCCTCATTTGGTAAATTCAGACACTACCACAAATGAGAGAATCAAACTCATATTTCCAATATTGCTAGAAACATACAAACATCCATTCTTCATAAATTCCATTGTAAGGGAATATAATATAAAATGACAAAACTTTTATTTCTTTATAAAATGTGGAAAAATATTCCTTACAATGTAATTACAAGGAAATACTATGCTATTACATATTTCCTAGCAATCTATCATAACTTCTAAGCAGCAGCTCAAAAATCCGATCTTTAAACCATGCGATTAAAATCCATCTCTGCGATCAGATTCAACATACTCTTCCTTCTTAGTTTCCTTCCCTTTGCTTGATCCCACCAAACATCAAAATGCAACATAGTCACATCATGTGTTAAGAATCAACAATTAGGAACTTAACAAAGTTAGATAGTGGACTTACCTGAAGCCGAGTCAAACATTTTGTCTCTACTTGCTTTCAAATCTTTCAAGTATTCAGGGTAGCTTCGCTTCCAATGTCCCTTCTCTCAACAGTAAAGACATACAGACATATCCCTTTTCTTTACTTTTTGGTCAACCAGTTTGACCAAGGTTGATCCCTTACCATTGGGAAGAGAAGGTTTTTCTGGACTTCCAATGTTACCATTGTCAATGTCCATGGAAGTTTGATAAATAGACCTTCCACCAATATTTGCTTGACCATTGCACCAAATCATTGCTGATTCAGCAGCAACAAGCAAATAACAGAGATCTATTAAGGTTATGTCGGGATCTGCTATATAGTAGTCCTTAATAAACTCACTATACGACTTACGAAGTGACTAAAGAACCCAGTCAACAGAGAACTTCCTTGGAATAACAGCACCCAACATTCTCAACCTGTCAATGTGTGACTTCATTCCTAAGACATGAGTGCACACAGATCTTCCATCTTTATGTTTCATTTCTAGTAAAGCTTGAGTGACCTTGAACCTTTCAAGTCTTCAGGCTTGTGGGTCAGGGAGAATAAATGGAGGAGGTGGAGGAAGAGAAGCATGATATTGAGGGACATCATCTTCAAGAGGAAAGCTTGTTCCAATAGATTTGGAAAGATCAAAATTGTCTAAACCAAACATCTACAATGGGAGAAAATCAAGTTAGTTGATTCAAGTCCTTAATATAACACCCAATATGAAATATTAAGGCTAGGACCCAACACAATATTTTATAACTTGGAAGAGGGATGCTATAATCCAAGCTATAAGATATTTGAAGGTAGGTGATTGACGATTCACCAATTTCAACCACGAAAACGAAATAATTTTATTAGGTTTTTCCTGCGTTTGAAATTCCTAGATCTTTTGAGATTCATTGAACTTTTCAATGGTATGTTTCAATCTCGAGTGTGCCCTCTCAAATTTTATGACTGGGATGCGGAGGATCACAAAACAAGGTGTGAATAACCATGCAAATTCACTTGGTACCCTTAATATTATCACCAAATCGATGTTCTGGTTACCCACACACGCTCCACCGACCTATGATAAACATTAAGTCACCCTTTGTTATCCTTACTAGTCCAAGTTAGTGTGCCAGTTACTCACACACGCTCCACCAACGACTTGGTAAGGTACAAAGTGTGAATTTCATGGGTTAGCACCAAATTCACACTTTCCTAAAGTAACTAAGATTAGGAATTTATAGAAGGTTTAGTTACTTTATAATAATCATTATACTTTTAATGAGAATTAAAGTAATTGTCCCACCCATTCGGCAAACGACCCTCCACCGATCAAGGAAGCGCTGGGTGAGAGTGGACACCCATTAAGCTGCCATTTTATAGGCAGCAACCTTATACCCCCCTTATAGATCGGCTTAGTGAATGAGGCCTACTAACGATAAAACGACTTGATCTTATACATATATATATATATATATATATATATATATATATATATATATATATATAAACCATTAATGCTATAATAGTATAAGGGTTGAATTTTAAGTTTTAAAACTCTAAGGGTTTGGAATTAAAGTTTGTTTGAGACTTTACAAATTCCAAAACTTGAGGGCATGTTTTGAACAATTCATAAACTTTCGGAAATTCATAACTTATGAGTTTTAATAAGGTTTAAAGAAACCTTTAATGAAGAGACTCTTGGACATCCATAACTTGAGGACAAGTTATGGAGTCCACACAACCATTTATGATGAAAAAGACTCTTCAACTTATGTAACCTATGTTTTTAATGGACTTTTAAAAGAAAAAGACTTTTGGTAATCCGTAACTTGAGGACAAATTATGGATTCCATTAAAACACATTAAGATCAAGAATTAAATAACAAACAATTTGCAAATAATTTCTATCACCTAACAAAACTCATAAGAACATGAACATCCATATCAACAATTTCAATACTCATGTGAACACATATAAAACATGGAATTTTGATATTATCCTTGACATTGGTTCACCAGAATCATTACCACATCAAAAACAAGTTTTACAAGTCCAAAACAATTTATGGTAGTGATTTTAGACCAATTCCAGCCAAAACAATCGAATATATGCTGTCAGGGGTCCAACTCGTCGAGTTCATGAACAAACTCGACGAGTTGGATGCATTTTGCCTTGGACTCATCGAGTCCCTTCATGGACTCGACGAGTCTGCATCGCAGACAGCATATAAACTTCAATTTTCAGCAATTTTCATCAAGTATTTAAGAAAACAAACCTAGGCTCTGATACCACTGTTGGGTTTTGAGTATTCTAACACTCCTAAGGTGTACATGCAACCATAATAACCTTGGATCCATGTTTTCTCTAAATACATGCAAATAATGATTTCCAAGGTTACTTGCTAACTAGCATAGCATAAGGATCTTGAATCATAAAACTACTAGTAGAAAGACATACCTTTTTTATTGTGATTGATTGCTTGGAGTTTGAGAGCCTAGCACCAATAGTGTGAATGCCTCAAGTGGAATCACAAATCACCACATACTTGGGAAACTTGAGAGAATAGTATATTGCTTCTTGAAATCGGCCACCCTTAGTTCTCACACAACTAGTTGTCATTTCAAGCATCACAAGCATATTTATATAGTGTGGAGGATTAAGGTAAATCCTAATAGCCCATGTCTTTTCCTTTCCAAGGATCCACGGGTTAAAAGCTCCATGGATCATCCATGGACCCCCCATGCATGCTTAGCCCATTCCTAATGAGTGTAAGCCCACATTATATAAAACGCAATAGCCCATGTTTAATTAGTCACCTTTTTGATCGCTAAATTAATTCATAATTAATTTAAGATCTATACTAATTAAACAATATGATTTCATATTAATATATTATAAATTATAATATATTAATAAATCATAAACATACTATTCTCATAAGATTATCCATAATAATTTTTCGGGTGAAGTGCAACCCAAATGGACCATGCCGGGTCGGGTCAAGTATATACCAAATAAGTTATGGACTTAGACACCTTATCCAACAGGATCATCCTAAGGAATCAACACGAAGATCATCGTTGCTACGGTTTACACAATGGGTACTAAGTCTAAATAGTCGCCAGGGTTTAGGAATCAAGTCTGCATGATCGCCAAGGTTTACACAACGGGCACTAAGTCTACATAATCGCCAGGGTTTAGGCATCAAGTCTGCATGATTGCCAAGGTTTAGGCACCAAGTTTGCATGGTCGCCAAGGTTTTGAGTACACCGGCTGAACACATCATTCACAACACCTACAGGTTGCGAGCCTGCTACTCTTCCACTGGACTGTCTAGAATAGTCCGTGGTTGTCATCCATACTCTGCTGAATAACGGGGCCATCATTTGGGAAAAGGCTTTTCACATCGTCCAACTCTGACCCTCACCTCATGGTCTAAATCATCCCTCAACTCATCATCCAACTCATATTTCACCTACCCATGTTTTACCCAACATATTTTGTAGATGTAAGATATACATACAGTTTAAATCATTTAAAACATGTTTAAAAATCTTTCACCCAGCATAGAAAGCAAGAATACAGACAATATGCACACATAGCACATAATTTATAATAATTACTTCATATATGTATGTAAGATGAAAGGGACTACGCACTCACCTAGTAAGGTGGTGACTCAGTACTCGGATAACACTTCATTACTCATAAAACAATTTCCTTCGACAAAACCTAGTATCATTACCACTAGGGTTTAGTTTAATATTCACCGAAACTAATTAATAGTCTAGCTATTATTACTATTATATAAGCGTTAAACAATACTTATATAACCCATAATACTAGCCCGAGTACTTATTATAAGCTCCTAATAACATTACTATATTAAAACATAAGCTATACTAAAGATAGATTAGGCGTAGCCCACTTACAACAGGTTTTCTCGAAAGCCAGGCTTTGCTGGAGTAGTGTTCCCGAACCGAAAGGCTCTTTTTCAGGACTCCGGGAGCCTCGGGGCTTCCCTCCGGTGCTAGGGAGGTTCCCTAGGCTTTTTAGGGGGTTTTAGGGCTTAGAGAGATGTTCTAGAGAGAAAAGGAAGTAGGTTAAGGTGTGAGGAATGAAGGGAACCCAACACCTCTATTTATATGCTTCCTGGAGCGTCTCCACGTCCTGGTGCCTCTCACCACGTCGTGGTCTTGCGTAGACTCCAAGGTTTCCCTTGGTGCTGACACGTGGCATCGCACACAGGGTGGAAATCAACCGATTTTCAAAAATTTATTACTTTAGCATACGAGCTCCGTTTTCGACGTTCTTTATATCCACGCGTACGTAAAAGTAAGATCACAACTTTCATTTTGACTTCGTCAGCTAATTCTCGACCGATATTAAATTTAACAGTAGGAGGAGATTAGACTGTTAAATGACCATGAAGAATTCGTAACTCCTTCACACGGACTCTATTTTCGTCTGTCTTCTTACCGTTGAATTCCTATTATTGAGATCTTTAACTCTCATTTAGGTTGCGTAGGCCAAAAACCGCTCGAACTAAAATTTGAGTTTCGGGCCGTACACTACTAAGCTTAAACTTTAAAAAATCATAACTTCCTCATACAAAGTCAGATTTGGGTGTTCTTTTTACGCTTCCCGGTGTCGTGCCTGTTTTGCCGTAAAACTTCGACAGGCCATAACGTCTTCGATATAACTCAGATTTTGGCATTCTTTATGTGTATGGAATCCTTGAAACATATCCTACAACTTGGTTAAGATTATTTATTCTAAATAATCTTTTGTCGAAAAGTTTTTTTCGACCCCTATTATCTCTAAATTGACTAGCCCGATGTACGGACGTTACAATTATCTCCCCCTTAGGATGATTACGTCCCGAAATCATCAACGGAATAGGGCTCACATGATGACTCCATACGTTATCTCTTCATCCTATGTAATAACTGTAATTTTGATCTTTCTTCAGACGGGTATCTAACTCTAAGATTTCCAGACTGCAGGCGGTGCTCGATCTTGCTCCAGCTCTCTGTCTCATGTTAGACCTTTAATCATGACCTTCGATTCATAACCTCGATCCTTACTGGAGACTCCTTCTTCTTCTTAATGTACTTAAGATAAGTCCTTTCATTTCCACAATAGATCGATGGATCACGTTCTGATGACCACTCATCGTGTGTTACAACGCTTAGTCTCTTAGAGTCAAATTACAGAACAAACTATACCTTCCTTCATGTTCTAATGTGATATAATCACATTTTAAAAGGTAGCTTCCTAGCTACAAGAAACTATCACGATACCTCTACTGATCGCTTTGATTAATTATTCCAGCATAAGTCAGCTGCTACATCAGACTTGGTTCTCTGAACCATGTAACATACTCTTCGTAGTCGGACTCAATTTGGTATGACCACTAGGGTCGAAATAACAACAATCTTCTTAGTCCTTAGCGAAACGATGGTAACCACATGCTTGAATAAAGTGGACTCAATTATTGGCTTCTTGGTAACCTTCTAACTTTCCCTGATCCAAGCGTGAGCCCTGTGCTTCCGGTAGTATATTCATCTACTACCATTCACACCTACTCATACTCGTCCCAAGTATTGTCTTGCAGTCCCCAAGTCCTAAAATCACAAAACAATTTAATACATACGAGTGTGTCCAAATAATCATAGAAATTTCCCTAGACTCTAATAGGACTTCTTCCATGCGTATCTTCAATCATCAATTCTGCTTCAACTAGGTTGGTGATGGAAATTCGAGATGATAGGAAAACTTTAGGAACTACACCAATCGTTCTATCATCCCGCCAATCAAATGTTTACATTCAGATGTACCGTACTTCTCTAGACGTACTGCTATTTTATCGGAGGTATTATAGAGGCAAGATACCTCTCTTATGATGTCTCACGATAGGTATCATTCACTATCGTAAGCCATTTCATTTCCTCTATTTTCTCAGTCAATCATGGTTCGCACCACTTCCTGAAGTTCTGCCATTGTGATAGGTACGGGTGCAGGCGCAACGACCGATGCATGACCCATCACTTTCTTAGGCTCAGGTTGTCATCTTCCTTGGATATTTCCTAGTATGTCTTCACCATGACGTTTTGTACACCCAAGTGGACGTTCGGTGTACCGGGGTGAGAATTTTAAGATAGGTAAGATTTTGTTTACGATAGACGTATAAATCTCCTTGTCACACCGAAAAGTTATATGCCACTTCTAATATCACAATCAAACGTTTAGAAATCTGAGCACATAAAATTTCCAGATCCGGTCGGCAACACACCATAGATCCGATCATACATTTAGCATCATAAGGCATCATAAATCATTTAGCACATAAAAGCATGTTAGGGATTTTCCCTAAATAAGCTATTAGACACACTCCTCACGATCATCGCTTAGCATTCTAAGTTTAAGTCTGGAAATAAATTCTTATTCCTAGTTCGCATAAACTAATGTTCTGATACCAACTGTGACATCCCCAATTTCATGGCCAGAAAAGACCGGTTTTGTTTATGCTTTATAAAAATCAGAGTACCTCTTTTAATAAACATGTTGCAGAATTTGTTCCCAGTAAAACATGATAAAAACGTTATCAAAGCATTTCCGAAGAAAAGTATTTTTATTCATTTTAAAACATTTGGGATGTCATCGTTAATACAGAAATGTAAGCATAAACAGAACTTACAATCGTTATCACTAGTGATTTATATATATATTTAATCTCTCAGTATGATGTAACTTCATATCAACACCTGTGATATAAATAAACTGAGTGGGTCAGGTTGGGAGACCTGGTGAGTACATAGGGTTTTCAACCCACAATAATATAATCATTATGTTTCATCATCAAACAGTTAACCCAATTACCCATCCCCATTATCTTCTTTACTCTTAAGGTTTTACCCTAAGAATAAACTATTCCTCGTTTACTCGTTCCTAAGGATCATCCTAAGGAATCAACACGAAGTCCATCGTTGCCACGGTTTACACACCGAGCACTAAGTCTGCATAGTCGCCAGGGTTTAGGAATCAAGTATGCATGATCGCCAAGGTTTACAGAACGGGCACTAAGTCTACATAGTCGCTAGGGTTCAGGTATCATGTCTGCATGTTCACCAAGGTTTAGGCACCAAGTTTGCATGGTCGCCAAGGTTTTGAGTACACCAAGTGAACACATCCTTCACAACACCTACAGGTTACGAGGCTGCTAGTGTTCCACTGGATTATCTAGAATAGTCTGTGGTTGTCATCTATACTCTGCTGAATGACGGAGCCATCATTTCGGAAAAGGCTTCTCACATCGTCCACCACTCACCCTCACCTCATGTTCTAAATCATCCTTCATCTCATCATCCAACTCATATTTCATCTACCCATGTTTTACCCAACATATTTTGTAGATGTAAGATATACTTACAGTTTAAATCATTAAAAACATGTATAAAAATCTTTCACCTAACATAGACAGCAAGAATACAGACAATATGCACACATAGAATGTAATTTATAATAATTACTTCATATCTATGTGTAAGATGAAAGGGACTATGCACTCACCTGGTAAGGTGGTGACTCGGTACTCGGACAGCGCTTCGGTATTCTTAAAATAATTTTCTTCGACAAAACCTAGTATCATTTCCACTAGGGTTTAGTTTAATATTCACCGAGACTAATTAATAGTCTAGCTATTATTACTATTATATAAGAGTTAAAAAATACTTATATAACCCATAATAATAGTCCAAGTAGATATTATAAGGCCCTAATAACATTAGTATTTTAAAACATAAACTATAATAAAGATAGGTTTGGCGTAGCCCACGTACAGCGGGTTTTCTCGAATATCGGGCTTCACTGGAACAGTGTTCCCTAGGCTTTTTGGGGGGTTTTAGTGCTTAGAGAGATGTTCTAGAGAGAGAAGGAAGTTGGTAAAGGTGTGAGGAATGAGGGAACCCGACACCTTTATTTATAGGCTTCCTGGAGCGCCTCCACGTCGTGGTGCCTCTCACCACGTCGTGGTCTTGCGTAGGCTCCAAGGGTTCCCCTGGTGCTGACACGTGGCATCGCACAAAGGATGGAAATCAATCGATTTTCAAAAATTCATTACTTTCTCATACGTGCTCTGTTTTTGACGTTCTTTATACCCACGTGTAGGTAAAATTCAGACCTACAACTTTCATTTTGACCCCGTCGGCTAATCCTCGACTGATTTTAAATTTAATAGTAGAAGGAGATTAGACTGTTAAATGACTACGAAGAATTCGTAACTCCTTCACATGGACTCCGTTTTCTACTGTATTTTTACTGTTGATTTCCTATTATTGAGATCTTCAACTCTCATTTAGATCCCGTAGGCTGAAAACCGCTCGAACTAAAATTCGAGTTTCAGGTCGTACACTACTAAGCTGAAACATCGAAAAATCATAACTTCCTCATACGAAGTCATATTTGGGCGTTCTTTTTATGGATGTTCTTGGTTTAATGTATACTACAACATTGGTTTAGATTGCTAAGGCCAAAAACTCTTCTATCATCAATTCACTATTTACGCTTCCCGGTGCCGTGTCGGTTTTGCCGTAAAACTTCGACGAGCCATAACGTCTTCGATATAACTCGGATTTTGGCGTTCTTTATATGTACGGAATCCTTGAGACATATCCTACAGCTTGGTTAAGATTATTTATTCTAAATAATATTTTGTCGAAAAGTCTTTTTCGACCCCTATTATCTCTAAATTGACTAGCCCGGATCTACGGGCGTTACATCTCCTACTATCATTCTACAATAAGTCATGACACCTTACCTTCTTTATTTCCTCATCTGCTGCATACTGTGGAACCAACTAAACTCTCGTGAGAGAGAGACTTGGAAGTGATCCTTGCTAGAGTCTCCAAAGGTTGACGGAAATCTAACAACTCTTGCGCCAACTACTGCGCCTCAATCGCTTAAGCACGCTCTGCTCGGGATCTGGTCTAAAATTCATCTCATGACATAGCATCAACGACATCGTCACTCAAACTTCTACCAAAATCTTCTCATCAATCACGTGACCTGATCTACATCAGGCAGGAAGAAATTCGGTCCATGTCCCCTTCGAGACCACGGTTGGTACGAAAATATTGGCGACATCTGCCAATCACCTGTTGCTAGCCATGGGGTCCCTAGCCCCATGATAGTCTAGAGCTTCTCAAGCTCTGAACATCTGAATCATCATCGCACGCATCCCCATCATGGCTTCTATCACGGTGCATAATGCACTCATCCTCTAATCACAATCTCTAAAATGCCCTCCTTGATCATATTGAAGGTCACAGGAGTCTGGTCAATGATACTGTGCATACTCTCTGATGGAATGAACTCCCTCATCCGACCATTAGGCTGCCCGGCTCAAGAGTCCGAGTCTAATCCCTCGCTGACACCAGATCTGCCATCTGGTCTACAACGTAGCATCACTATACTTGAATAGATAACTTCACAATATTCATAATACTCATCATAACTCGAGGGATCTCACATACTAAAAGTTTCCTTGTTTTATCCCAGCCTTCATTGATTCGAGTACCGATCCTCTTCTTTTAGTAGTACGGGCCCATACAACCTTCCACATCTATCCGTACTTTCCTCAAGAATTGCCTTGACTCCACCAAGTCCCTTCTATTACCACTGTTGTTCTCATGCTAATCTCATCGTAGGCTTTCCCTAGGGTATCCTCCAACTTACTCCATATTCAGCTGCTTAAGGACTTCCCAGTAATGTCAACTAGCTACCTTATTAACATAGCCACATGCAACAGAGATCAGATAATCCTTCGAGTAAAAGATTCATCCCTAGAACGGTTTGACTCAAATGAGAGCTGCGCAACAGGGTCAAATCCATCACACTTAGACTATCCATTCTATACCACATGTGACTTAGCATATTCACTTGATAGCTAGCTCACATTAATAAGAGTCCCACAAAGCACAAAGAAAGCAACATTCGAACAATGGGAAAACTAACCACATAACCTAGTCAAACTGTTTTATCCTCTACTTAGAAATCTATACTAGCGTGAAATTCATACAGAACATACAAAAACATTAGGCATAACATAAACATGCTATCGTACCCCTGGCTAGTCAATTCTAGCATGCAAGTCTACTAGCTCATAAAAGCATACAAAGGCGTCTCTTAATAGAACCTTAGTCCCAACTAGCATGCAATTCTTATAAAGCTGACACGTCTAATAGGCACATAAGGCATCATTCCTAGATCCTTAGTCCTAATCTAGCATGCGGTTCTCATAAAGTTGGTACATGTATCATAACATAAACTTGTATAGGTAATTTGGGAGTACTTACTTGAGCCCGGTTGATAGATGCACCACACCCTTTTCTCTTTTTCTTTTTAAAATTAAATTTTTCTTTTTATAAAAATCGTTTCTTTCCTCAAAATCCTTTTATAAACATGGTTTTTCTTTTGAAAACTTCTATACCAATCCTTAGTTTGAGTTCAGACATACCCGAAAGCGCGCCTGAATTCCTCAAATCAAAGCTCTGATACCAACTTGAAACATCCCAAATTTACAGTCTAAAATTTTCATTTTAATTTAATAATAATACCAGAGTCATCGAACATCATATAAAAATCATAAACAATATATCTCTAAATATCATAACAACTGTCAAAAATATCAGAGTATAAACATCCTAGGCTGAACAGATGGTGTGTGTGCACTGCAATCATCATGAGATCCTCTTAACCAAAACTGAAAACCGTAAGCACGAAGCTTAGTGAGTCTCCCTAAACTACCGCATACCATACACATAATCATGCTACTCAGAGATACAGGCCGCTTCCACACTCAAGGAGATACAGGCCCCGCACACACTTCTTCTGACTAGAAGATACGGGCCTCACCCACACTCCGTTGACTAGGAGAAACGAGCCCCACCCACACTCCGCTGACTAGGAGATACGGGCCCTGCCCACACTCTGTTAGTCATAATAATACAAACAAGTACTACGCAAACAACAAGTATCACTAAACATATAAATCTGTACCATATCGGCTAACTATGAGATACGGGCCCCGCCCACACTCAGCTACTATGAGATACGGGTCCCGCCCACACTCTATGAGATACGAGCCCCACCCACACTCACATTCCTAACAACACATATAGGTATCACACAGACAACAAGTATAACAATCCAATAATCTAACTGATATATATATATATACTTAGAGAATAATAAGATACGGGCCCCGCCCACACTCAACTACTAATATATCACATATACGGGCCGAACTTGGTGCCTTAGAACCGTTCCTACTAGAAGAGGACTCGCCTCGCATTGCTGGAGTCCCGCGAATAAATCTTTGGTTGCTAGCTGACAGATCCCTAGACTGTCAATATCAAAATAAAACCCAATTAACCATTTGGGTTTCCAATGCATAACTATAAAATCCCCACTTAGGGTAAAAGGACCATTTTACCCTAACCTAGTTTGGTCCAAGATTAAGGCCCAAACTCATACCCTGAAAGCCCAAAAAGTCAAATAATCAACCAAGGCCCAACTATGGCCCAATTTTCCAAATTGGGCCGAAACCTCTACATGCTCTTGCCTTAAAGCCTAACCATTTATGCTTGGTCAAACACATGACATTCTGATGGTCCAATATCTCATAATCATCAAGGCCCAACTATGGCCCAATTTTCGAAAATGGTCCCAAGCCTGTCCAATGGACCTTATCCTGTAGTCCAGTTCAATACTCTAGTCCTTACACTTCCTCTTGGATGGTCCATCAATAGCCCAAAACATCTAGGTACAATAGCAGGCACAATTCCAAACCCAACAAAATAGGGTTTTCACATGAAATGATGATTACGGTTAAGTGTTCTCACTTAACCCGTTAAGTCCATTATTCCACTTACTAAATGATATGGAGTAATTTGGAGCTTAATACACAATCTAATCCTAATGGACCAAAAGTGGGTCCGAATAATTCCAATCCAACAAACTAACAATTAGGGTTTTCTAAACCCTAATTAGGGTTTCTTACCCAAATACGAGCCAACCAAGTCCAACATTAAGATTTTAGGTTGGGCGGTGGTGACCGACGGTGGCTCACGGCGGTGGCCACTATTATCAATGGTGGTGGCTTGAAATCTTGACATAAAAATAACATATATCCCTTCACACATAATGTACACACACAACCACTTCCTATGGTGGCTGTGGCTGAAATGGGCGGTAGAACACGGTGGTAACCACCACCATGAGGTGGTGTCGGTGGGGTTTCTAGCTAAACACACAAACAGCCCCACAAGCACATCCAACGACATGTACATTTGAACACACATCCATACAACCACCGAGTAGGAGGTTGGCGTCACCAGAGAAGAATAAAACAACGGCCCAAGGGCCACCGACGGCCAAAATGGTGATTCCGTCATCAAACCCGTGAGAAAGAGATGAATAGTGGGTTACGGTTGACTTACCTTTCGGTTCCTATGACTCGTGACCCTCGCACGATGATGACACAGTCCTTCATCAGTCCTCGATGATCTTCCGGCAATTCACGAAGTTATTAGTGGTAGTAAGGACGTGATGGCGGCATTAGATAACGCGACAGCAGGCGAATAGAGTGGTTGTTGGTCTCGGCGATGCAAGTGATGGCTGAGATGCTCCAAGGATGGTGGCGGTGGAGTCCCTTTTGGTTTAGGGTTTGCTGTTACATTGAACGAGAGGGGGGGGGGGAGGGTACCGTTTTTCATTCCCGTGTCCCTATTCAAACATTCTATCCATCTTTACAAGTTCAGTCACGCACCACCATACCTTTTCAACTTTAATCCGAAATTTAGGTCCTGAATTTATCCTTTAGCCCTTGCTTCCATAATTCCTTCCATATTAAGTCCTGAGGTTTCCAATTAACCCCCTAAGCCTTCAAATCACTTCATTTTAAGTCCATTAATTACCAAACGCACCCTGACTTCCGAAACCCTTGTCAAGTTAAATCCATAACTTATAGTTTTAACCCTCGACTTTAAAAATTATAACCTTTGGCACCTAGAAACCAAACCCCACTAAAAATTACGTATTTTAGGCCTACTACTCATATTAATTTTATCTATTTATTTAATTAATAACGGGGCGTTACATTTAAAGTCCATATTAAAACACATAGGTTACAGAAAATGAAAGGTCACTGATTTTAATGAAACATTAACTCATAAGTTATTGTCACACCCCCGAACCAGACGGCGGAAATGTCCTAGGGCTGTTGTGACTCAATTGAAAACCATCATAGTGAATATACATGAAACATAACATCATTCATCACCATGCATTGAAATATTACAACTGGTAGTGTTTACATTTAGTACATTGTTTCAAAACATTACATTCCCAAAAAGTAAATTGTTCGATACTAGTTAAACAAACAACAAGACATCACTAAGTACATTTTTCCTTCGATTTACCTGTTACCTGATAATACAAATATTTTGAAAAACGTCAACATATGAAATGTTGGTGAGTTCATAAGTAATGTTTGAAACATAATGTTTTGTATTATTTTGAAAAACCACCAGAAAATCCGATATTTTCTGAAAAGATTATTGTAAGTAAGAAAAAGTGTGAAGATCCGTAAGTATGCTTGTTTATTTCTATAAGTGTGAAAAGTTGTTATACTTGGTATGCATCACGTAGGTGTAAGTGTTGAAATCCCTAGGAAAACCCGATGTTTTCCTAATACTTTAAATTACGCGTTTATATATTATTATACCATTGCAACGTGTGTATTCGATGATTCCAGGTGACATCAGATTAGTGCTGGGTGTTGAGTTGTTATAATCACGCATAGCCCCACAACCTAAGAAGAAAAGAGGGTGCAAAGCCCCCGTTAATTCCATGAGTCGTTCAAGGCTATCGTGAATGCGAAAGGCCCTTGGCCCGACTCGCATTTGACTTCTCGACTTTACTAGCAGTTCCAAAGGACCCTTGGGGCCCAACAGAACAAGAGCTATTGAAAGTCCTTTTACACGGTATTAGGTCGTATAAGACCCAATATCATGTAAGCGCGTTTCCTTCGGGCCGAAAGATCATGTCATTAGGCTAGCTAGGCCCAACAAGCACGATTTGAAACTTTCAGGCCCAAAGATGGTGTATCGACGTCTAGTGAATTCCCATATGTGTATTGACTTCCCGTAATTTCCGCGTGTGTATTGAAGTATCGTTGTGTATTGATTTTTGATTCGTTATTGATTCGAGACCGAATCAATTCGTTTGGTAACGATTTTGGTGTTGAAGGTGTATTATATTTCGTCGGTAGTCGTGGTAGTAGTGTTTTGTCATAAACGATTTATTGTCTAAACATTAGAATTTTTCTTTTTGAAGCCCCTTCTTGGATAAATTTACACTTTTAACCCTTTATATAAAAGAATTTCCATTTTAGTCCTTAAACCATTTTTCTTGACACTTTAGTATCAAAACTTGTTGAAAATGTACTTTTCAGCTCAAATTTACATGAGAAACAGTTTTAGTCCCTCAAAATGAAGTTCTCTTGGTTGAATCCTCTATTTTTGTGATTTTTACAATTTTGACCCAAAATGGAAAATTTTTATATCTTTGGTCCCTTTTAAATTTGATAAATATTTTTTAACCCTTGAAATGGACTTGGTACACTAGTAGTACCCTGTGTTACAAAAAAGTGCAATTTCAGCCCCTCTAAGTTAAAAATCTCGCAAATTGCGCTTTAGTGGGCCGAAAAGTTCATTTTTGGCCCATTATGTTTAAAAATTCACATTTTAATCCTTCAAAAGAGTAAATTTTCAGAAAATACATTTTTGAAACTGTTTTGACTCATCTCAACCTTCAGAATTTGTATTTTTTCGTTTTGGGCACTTTAGTTTTATATTTTTAGCATTTTGAGCCCAAAAAATCGGTTTTAAGCCCAAAGATGTTCATATTAACCAACTTGGTTATTTTTATAGAATTGATTTGTATGAAATAACATAATTTATACTTATTTCATTCAACACATTGTAGATCTCGGTTTTTAAGTTCTTTTTGACTAGAACCAACACCACAATCACATAAGAACATATATACATAAGCATAGAAATCATACAAAGCATACATATACTCATAGATCTACATATTTGCTTGTATTCTCCCCCCACAAAACTTATAAAAACCAAAAAATAGGGGGTATGAAGCTCACCTTGAGTTGAAGAAGAAAAGGAAGAAAGTGAGGTGATTTTCGGCCCTAGCAACACCTTGATGAAGATCTCGAATTTGAGGTGGTTCTAAGATGCAAGATCATGATTTCATATGAGTTAAGAAGAGATTTTTGTATAGAACAAGGAGTCTAGAGTGTGGATTCAAGCATCAACTTACCTAGATGATGATTTTTGTGAAGAATCCTCCTTGCAAAGTCCTTGAATCTCGAAAATATGGAGGAGGTATGGGAGAGTTTTCTTGAGAGAAGAGTGAGTGAAATGTGTGTGTGTGTGCTTGAACTCGGCCGAGAGCAAGAGAGAGAGAAAGAGATAGATCTTGAAGTGATATGTGCATGGAAATATGATATAAGATGCATGGAAAACCATAATGTAAAAATGAGGTGGCCATGAAAGTCAACTATCCCTTTTTACATGGGCTTGGGCTGAGAATTAGAGAGGAAGAGAAAAGAATTTGGGCCTTGTAAGCTTAAGCCTTTTTCATCATTATGTTAAGTAGTGTTTGGTCCAAATAACCATAAATATGATTCTTATGACCTATTAGGGCTACATTAGGTTAAATATGGCGCAAAATGGTTCATATAATTAATTTATTTCATTCTAGGCCCAATATGGCCCAAAATGTTGAAATAAATGGGAGTGGGTCCAATTTGAGCCCATTTATGAGTTCTAAGCCCAAGATGGTCAAATTGGAAGCTTATTGGTCCATTGGGCCCAATAAGGAAGTCCTGGTCCAAAATGGACCTAAATAAGAACTTCTAGGGTTTCCAATTGCTTGTTGACCATTTGTAATGCTTCTATGGTGTATTTGATTGCAATTTTCTTGTCATAGAATAAGCATCATACATGCTCTTATGTTTTTGGATTCATAATTTGACTTCAGTATTGTAGTTACAAGGCACAAAAATTCCTGATTGTGACATCATCCCCCCGTTAGAGGAAATTTCGTCCCGAAATTCTTTTGAAAGCTAGATTTGAGAATGCTAGAATAGGTGAGGGTACTTTTGCTTCATTTGATCTTCGCGTTCCCACATGAATTATGGCCCACGCTTTGCGTTCCACCGTACTTTCACGATCGGGATGCGACTTTGCTTAGTACGCTTCACCTCCCTGTCCATAATTTCGACCGGTTCTTCAACGAACAGGAGATTCTCGTGGATTTAAATCTCGTCATGGGGAATGACGAGTGTTTCATCCGATAGACACTTCTTTAGATTAGAGACATGGAACACGGGGTGTACACTGTTTAGCTCTGCGGGTAGTTGCAGTTTATACGCCACTGGACCTATTCGGGCGACGATCTCGAAAGGTCCAATGTATCATGGGTTCAGTTTTCCCCGTTTTCCGAAACCTATGACTCCTTTCCAAGGTGATACTTTTAATAGTACTCGGTCCCCGACCTTAAATTCTAAGGGCTTTTGCCGTTTATTGGCGTAGCTCTTTTGTCGGTCGCGCGTTGCTTGTAATCGAGCTCTGATTTGAACTATCTTTTCTATGGTTTCACGAATGATCTCTGGTCCTGTTAGCGCCTTGTCCGATGTGAGTGCTTTTGCTAGCTGGGTGTCGCCCACCTCAGCCCAACATAACGGTGATCTACACTTACGCCCGTATAGTGCTTCGAAAGGAGCGACCTTAAGTACTTCTATCATTTAGCATACAATCATAGATTCGCAACACATAGCAATTTGTAATATCATAACAAAACACGTAAAAGTTTACTAATATTATCCGCATTTGATACATGAAAATTTTGCTCGTAAGAGCATACATGAGTGACACTAGTTCGATAGCATAACGACTCTATGAGTAGTGTAGTCACTTAAACATAGAGTCGGGGTACATAGCATAGTTCCTAATGACCTAGTAAGATAAGTCTATCTCATCCTAGGCTTGCCCTAGGGTATCCTCCAACTTACTCCATCTTCAGCTGCTAAAGGACTTCCCAGTAGTGTCAACTAGCTACCTTATTAACATAGCCACATGCAACAGAGATCAGATAATCCTTCAAGTAAAAGATTCATCCCTAGAATGCTTAGACTCAAATGAGAGTTGCGCAACAGTGTCAAGTCCATCACACTGAGACTATCCATTCTATACCACATGTGACTTAGCATATTCAGTTAATAGCTAGCTCACATTAATAAGAGTCCCACAAAGCACAAAGCAAGCAGCATTCGAACAATGGGAAAACTCACCACATAACCTAGTCAAACTGTTCTATCCTTTACTCAGGAATCTGTACTATCATGAAATTCATACAGAACATACAAAAATATTAGGCATAACCGAAACATGCTATCGTACCCCTGGTTGGTCAATTCTAGCATGAGAGTCTACTAGCTCATAAAAGCATACAATGTCATCTCTTAATAGAACCTTAGTCCCAACTAGCATGCAATTCTTATAAAACTGACACATCTAATAGGAACATAAGGCATCATTCCTAGATCCTTAGTCCTAATCTAGCATGCGGTTCTCATAAAGTTGGTACATGTATCGTAACATAAACTTGTATGGGTAATTTGGGAGTACTTACTTGAGCTCGGTTGATAGATGCACCACACCCTTTTCTCTTTTTCTTTTTAAAATTAAATTTTTCTTTTTATAAAAATCCTTTCTTTTCTCAAAATCCTTTTATAAACATGGTTTTTCTTTTGAAAACTTCTATACCAATCCTTAGTTTGAGTTCAGACATACCCGAAAGCGTACCTGAATTCCTCAAATCAAAGCTCTGATACCAACTTGAAACATCCCAAATTTCCAGTCTAAAATTTTCATTTTAATTTAATAATAATAACAGAGTCATCGAACATCATATAAAAATCATAAACAATATACGTTTAAATATCATAACAACTGTGAAAAATATCAGAGTATAAACATCCTAGGCTGAACAGATGGTGTGTGTGCACTGCAATCATCATGAGCTCCTATTTAGAAAACTGAAGTACTTGAAACCAAAACTGAAAACCGTAAGCACGAAGCTTAGTGAGTCTCCCCAAACTACCGCATACCATACACATAATCATGCTACTCAGAGGTACAAGCCGCTTCCACACTCAAGGAGATACGGGCCCCGCCTACACTCTGCTGACTAGGAGATACAGGCCTCGCCCACACTCTGTTGACTAGGAGATACGAGCCCCACCCACACTCCGCTGACTAGGAGATATGCGCCCTGCCCACACTCTGCTAGTCATAATAATACATACAAGTACTACACAAACAACAAGTATCACTAAACATATAAATTTGTACCATATCGGCTATGTATGAGATACGGGCCCCGCCCACACTCAGCTACTATGAGATACGGGTCTCGCCCACATTCTATGAGATACGAGCCCCACCCACACTCACATTCCTAACAACACATATAGGTATCATACAGACAACAAGTATAACAATCCAATAATGTAACTGATATATATACTTAGAGAATAATAAGATACGGGCCCTGCCCACACTCAGCTACTAATATATCACATATACGGGCCGAACTTGGTGCCTTAGACCCGTTCCTATTAGAAGAGGACTCACCTCGCATTGCTGGAGTCCCGCGAATAAATCTTTGGCTGCTAGCTGACAGATCCCTAGACTGTCAATATCAAAATAAAACCCAATTAACCATTTGGGTTTCCAATGCATAACTATAAAATCCCCACCTAGGGTAAAAGGACCATTTTACCCTAACCTAGTTTGGTCCAAGATTAAGGCCCAAACTCATACCCTGAAAGCCCAAAAAGTAAAATAATCAACCAAGGTCCAACTATGGCCCAATTTTCCAAATTGGGCCGAAACCTCTTCATGCTATTGTCTTAAGGCCCAACCATTTATTCTTGGTCAAACACTTGATATTCTGATGGTCCAATATCTCATAATCATCAAGGCCCAACTATGGCCCAATTTTCCAAAATGGTCCCAAGCCTATCCAATGGGCCTTATCCTGTAGTCCAGTTCAATACTCTAGTCCGTACACTTGCTCTTGGATGGTCCATCAATAGCTCAAAACATCTAGGTACAATAGCAGGCACAACTCCAAACCCAACAAATTAGGGTTTTCACATGAAATGATGATTACGGTTAAGTGTTCTCACTTAACCTATTAAGTCCATTATTCCACTTACTAAATGATATGGAGTAATTTGGAGCTTAATACACAATCTAATCCTAATGGACCAAAAGTGGGTCCGAATAAGTCCAATCCAACAAATTAACAATTAGGGTTTTCTAAACCCTAATTAAGGTTTCATACCCAAATACGAGCCAACGAAGTCCGACATTAAGATTTTAGGTCCATTAGGGTTGAATAGGGTCGGGCACCACCCATTGCCACCTTGGGCGGTGGTGACCGACGGTGACTCACGGCGGCGACACTATTATCAATGGTGGTGGCTTGAAATCTTGACATAAAAATAACATATATCCCTTCACACATAATGTACACACACAACCACTTCCTATGGTGGCTGTGGCTGAAATGGGCGGTAAAACACGGTGGCAGCCACCACCATGAGGTGGTGTCGGTGGGGTTTCTAGCTAAACACACAAACAGCCCCACAAGCACATCCAACAACATGTAAATTTGAACACACATCCATACAACCACCGACTACGAGGTTGGCGTCACCGGAGAAGAATAAAACAACGGCCCAAGGGCCACCGACGGCCAAAATGGTGATTCCGGCGTCAAACCCATGAGAAAGAGATGAATAGTTGGTTGCAGTTGACTTAACTTTCAGTTCCGATGACTCTTGACCCTCGCACGACGATGACACAGCCCTTCATCAGTCCTCGATGATCTTCCGACGATGGCGGCATTAGATGACGCTGCAGCTGAGTCCCTTTTGGTTTAGGGTTTGCTGTTACATTGAACGAGAGGGGGGGGTACCGTTTTTCATTCTCGTATCCCTATTCAAACATTCTATCCATCTTTACAAGTTCAGTCACTCACCACCATACCTTTTCAACTTTAATCTGAAATTTACCATCCAACCCTAAGCTTCTTAGAATCTTTACAATTTAGGTCCTGAATTTATCCTTTAGCCCTTGCTTCCATAATTCCTTCCATATTAAGTCCCGAGGTTTCCAATTAACCCCCTAAGCCTTCAAATCACTTCATTTTAAGTCCATTAATTACCAAACGCACCCTGACTTCCGAATTCCTTGTCAAGTTAAATCGATAACTTATAGTTTTAACCCTCGTCTTTAAAAATTATAACCTTTGGCACCTAGAAACCAAACCCCACTAAAAATTACGTATCTTAGGCCTACTACTCATATTAATTTTATCTATTTAATTAATTAATAACGGGGCGTTACATTTAAAGTCCATATTAAAACACATAGGTTATAGAAAATGAAAGGTCACTGATTTTAATGAACCATTAACTCATAAGTTATTGTCACACCCTCGAACCAGACGGCGGAAATGTCCGAGGGCTGTTGTGACTCAATTGAAAACCACCACAGTGAATATACATGAAACATAACATCATTCATCACCATGCATTGAAATATTTCAACTGGTAGTGTTTACATTTAGTACATTGTTTCAAAACATTACATTCCCAAAAAGTAAATTGTTTGATACTAGTTAAACAAACAACAAGACATCACTGAGTACATTTTTCCTTCGATTTACCTGTTACCTGAGAATACAAGTATTTTGAAAAACGTCAACATATGAAATGTTGGTGAGTTCATAAGTAATGTTTTAAACATAATGTTTTGTATTATTTTGAAAAACCACCAAAAAATCTGATATTTTCTAAAAAGATTATTGTAAGTAAGAAAAAGTGTGTAGATCCATATGTATGCTTGTTTATTTCTATAAGTGTGAAAAGTTGTTATACTTGGTATGCATCACGTAGGTGTAAGTGTTGAAATCCGAGGAAAACCCGATGTTTTCCTAATACTTTAAATTACGCGTTTATATATTATTATACCATTGCAACGTGTTTATTCGATGATTCCAGGTGACATCGGATTAGTTCTGGGTGGTGAGTTGTTATAATCACGCATAGCCCCACAACCTAAGAAGAAAAGAGGGTGCGAAGCCCCCGTTAATTCCATGAGTCGTTCAAGGCTATCGTGAATGCGAAATGCCCTATGGCCGACTCGCATTTGACTTCTCGACTTTACTAGCAGTGCAAAAGGACCCTTGGGGCCCAACAGCACAAGAGCTATTGAAACTCCTTTTACACGGTATTAGGTCGTATAAGACCCAATATCAAGTAAGCGTGTTTCCATCGGGCCTAAAGATCATGTCATTGGGATAGCTAGGCCCAACAAGCACGATTTGAAACTTTCGGGCCCAAAGATGGTGTATCGACGTCTGGTGAATTCCGACGTGTGTATTGACTTCCCGTAATTTCCGCGTGTGTATTGAAGTATCGTCGTGTATTGATTTTTGATTTGTTATTGATTCGAGACCGAATCCATTCGTTTGGTAACGATTTTGGTGTTGAAGGTGTATTATATTTCGTCGGTAGTCGTGGTACTAGTATTTTGTCATAAAGGATTTATTGTTTAAACATTAAAAATTTTCTTTTTGAAGCCCCTTCTTGGACAAATTTACACTTTTAACCCTTTATATAAAAGAATTTCCATTTTAGTCCTTAAACCATTTTTCTTGACACTTTAGTATCAAAACTTGTTGAAAAGGTATTTTTCAGCTCAAATTTACTTGAAAAACAGTTTTAGTCCCTCAAAATGAAGTTTTCTCGGTTGAAACCTCTATTTTCGCGATTTTTACAATTTTGACCCAAAATGGAAAAAATTTGCATCTTTCGTCCCTTTTAAATTTGAAAAGTATTTTTTAACCCTTGAAATGGAATTGGTACACTAGTAGTCCCCTGTTTTACAGAAAAGTGCAGTTTCAGCCCCTGTAAATAAAAAATCTCGCAAATTGGGATTTATTGGGCCGAAAAGTTCATTTTCGGCCCATTATGTTTAAAAATTCACATTTTAATCCTTCAAAAGAGTAAATTTTCAGAAAATACATTTTTGAAACTGTTTTGACTCATCTCAACCTTCAGAATTTGTATTTTGGGCCCTTTAGTTTTATATTTTTAGCATTTTGACCCCAAAAAATGGGTTTTAAGCCCAAAGATGTTCATATTAACCAACTTGGTTATTTTTCTAGAATTGATTTTTATGAAATAACATAAGTTATACTTATTTCATTCAACACATTGTAGATCTCGGTTTTTAAGCTCTTTTTGACTAGAACCAACACCACAATCACATAAGAACATATATATAAGCATAGAAATCACACAAAGCATACATATACTCATAGATCTACACATTTGCTTGTATTCTCCCCCCATAAAACTTATAAAAACCGAAAAATAGGGGGTATGAAGCTAACCTTGAGTTGTGGTTTTGATTTGAAGAAGAAAAGGAAGTAAGTGAGGTGATTTTTGGCCCTAGCAACACCTTGATGAAGATCTCGAATTTAAGGTGGTTCTAAGATGCAAGATCGTGATTTCATATGAGTTAAGAAGAGATTTTTGTATAGAACAAGGAGTCTAGAGTGTGGATTCAAGCATCAACTTACCTAGATAATGATTTTTGTGAAGAATCCTTCTTGAAAAGTCCTTGAATCTCAAAAATATGGAGGAGGTATGGGAGACTTTTCTTGAGAGAAGAGTGAGTGAAATGTGTGTGTGTGTGCGCTTGAACTCGGCCGAGAGCAAGAGAGAGAGAGAGAAAGAGATAGATCTTGAAGTGATATGTGCATGGAAATATGAGATAACATGCATGGAAAACCATAATGTAAAAATGAGGTGGCCATGAAAGTCAACTCTCCCTTTTTACATGGGCTTGGGCCAAGAATTAGAGAGGAAGAGAAAAGAATTTGGGCCTTGTAAGTTTAAGCCTTTTTCATGATTATGTTAAGTGGTATTTGGTCCAAATAACCATAAATATGATTCTTATGACCTATTAGGGCTACATTAGGTTAAATATGGCCCAAAATGGTTCATATAATTAATTTATTTCATTCTAGGCCCAATATGGCTCAAAATGTTGAAATAAATGGGAGTGGGTCCAATTAGAGCCCATTTATGAGTTCTAAGCCCAAGATGGTCAAATTGGAAGCTTATTGGTCCATTGGTCCCAATAAGGAAGTCCTAGTCCAAAATGGACCTAAACAAGAACTTCTAGGGTTTCCAATTGCTTGTTGACCATTTGTAATGCTTGTATGGTGTATTTGATTGCAATTTTATTGTCATAGAATAAGCATGATACATGCTCTTATGTTTTTGGATTCATAATTTGACTTCAGTATTGTAGTTACAAGGCACAAAAATTCCTGATTGTGACAGTTATGTAGTTGAAAAGTCTTGAATATTTTCAATACTTGACCTCAAGTTTGGAATTTGTAAAGTCTCACACATTAATACTTTAAATTCCAAATTGAACCTGAGAATTTTAAAAGTTTAAAATTCATCCCTTATACTTCTATAATATTAAAAGTTTAACAATTTGTGGGGTTTGGTTACTGCCTATAAAATGGCAGTTTAATGGGTGTTCACTCTCACCCACCGTTTCCTTGACTGGTGGATGGTCGTTAGCCGAACGGGTAGGATAGGACCCTAATCCTCATTAAAAGTATAATGAAATTATAAAGTACCCAAACTTTTATTAATTCCCAATCTAAGTTACTTTAGGAAAATGTGAAATAGTTGCTTACCCTTGAAATTACACTTTCTACCTTACCAAGTCGTTAGTGGAGCGTGCGTGGTTAACCGACACACTAACAAGGACTAGTAAGAGTGGCAAAGGGTGAATTAAGTTTTAACATAGATCGGTGGAGCGCGTTTGGTTAACCGGCACATCGATTAGGTGATAAAATTAAGGGTACCAAATCAATTTGCATGGTTATTCACACCTTGTTTGTGATCCTCGGCATCTCAGTCACAAATTTGAGAGGGCACAATCGAGATTTAAACATGCCATTGAAAGTTCAATGTATCTCAAAACACCTAGGAGTTTCAAATCCAATTAAAACATAATAATTTATTTCGTTTATAATGGTGGAAATTGGTAAATCATGAGTTACCTACCTTCAAATATTGTATAGCTTGGATTACGGCATCCCTCTTCCAAGTTATGAAATAGTTTGTAGGATTCTAGCCTTAATATTTCATTTGGGTGACTTATTAAGGACTTCTTATCTAATTAAAACTTGTCCTTCTTTCGTTTTACATGTCTTCCAACACTGCTACTAGCTCAAACCCTGCAGGCTCTTTTCCCTCATGAACTTCTGTAGGAAAGTCACTTTTGATGGTTCAAATTTCAATGAATGGATTAGAAACATCAGAATGATTACCCACTATGAGGGCAAGGAATACGTCCTAGACAAGGAGCTTAAGTTTATCAATGAGTCCACTGCTACTCTTGAGGAGATTGTGGAGTATGTTGCACATGAGAGGGATGCTACTAAAGTGTCCTGCATTATGTTAGCAACTATGACTGCCGAACTCTAGAAATCCTATGAAGATTTCTACCCCTATGAGATGCACCTGGATCTGATGGAAAGGTATCATCAGAGCGCGCGTTTAGAAAGGTGTGAAATCATCCCCTCCGTGATAATAGCAAAGAGTATATTACCGGTCACTTGCAGAAATTGCAAAGGTTCGTGGACCGGTTGCTGAAGCTTAATATGGACTTCGCTAAGGACATAGCGTTTGATATCATTCTCCATTCCTTACCTTCAAATTATGATCAGATTTGCATGACTTATCATATGAACAAGGAGGAAGTTACACTTACCAAACTTCAATGACTTTTAAGGACTACTAAAAGTTCCCTTAAAGGTAAATCGGTTGTTACTTCTACTCCTACTCCTACTATAGCCCCTATTCTGGCAATTGGGCAGGGAAATGGGAAGAAGAGGTAGACCCCTTCGAAGGGTACCAAGGGAAAGTCTCTTGATGGCTCCTCTTCATGTGGGATCAAGAAAGGTCCCATTCCTCCTTCTTCAAACAAAAAGGAAGCACAATGCTTCTACTACCACGAAAAAGGGCACTGGAAGTGAAGCTTCCCTAAGTACTTGTAGGATGTAAAGGATGGGAAAGTTAAATCCACCCATGGAGGTATTTATATGATATTGTCTAAAAACTCATTGCATACTAACTCTTCGGTGCTTGATACAAGTTGTGGTATTCACATTTGTACTGATTCGCAGGGCCTAAGAAGTAGTGAAGAAGTGGAGGGGGGAAGATAAACTTAATCATGGGCAATAGGAAAAGCATCACCTGTGACCAATATTGGAGTTTATTCTTTATTACATAATAATGGGTTAACTTTAGATTTGAATAATTTTTGTTAATCGTCAAAAATGGCATGAAATATTATTTCCTTTCATAGTTTGTACATGCAAGGATTCACCTTTTCAATTGATAATAAAATTAGTGCTATTGATGCTTTTTATAATGATGTATATTATTTTAAAGAATTACTTTGTGATGGTGTATATGAAACTGTATCGATTGTAGAAAACTTAGGGAATAATGTATTTCATATTAATTCTTCGATTACCTTGGATAAAGCATCCTTGTGGCATTGTCATCTTAGACATGTCAACAAGAAGCGCATAGGCCAACTCTAAAAGGCTAGAGTTTTGGAATCATTTGACCTAAAATCATATGATAGCTGCGAGTGTTTACTTGGAAAATGACAAAGTTGATCTTCATTGGTTCTTGTGAGAGGTGTAAAGGTTTGTTGGACCTCATACACTCAGATGTGTGTGGACCATACAAAACCTCCACAAGGGATGCTAATCGCTATTATGTGACTTTTACTGATGATTACAGTGGATATGGATATATCTACTTAATCAAGCATCAGTCATAAGCCTCTGAAAAATTGAAATAGTTCAAGCAGGAAGTGGAGAATCAACTAGGTAGGAACGTCAAGATGCTCTGATCTAATCGGGGAGGAGAGTATCTTAGTATTGAGTTCCTTGACTATCTTAAGGAATGTGGAATTGTCTCAAAATTGACACCTCCTAGGACACCACAGCTGAATGGTATAGGTGAGAGGCGTAATCGAACCTAGCTGGGCATGGTTCGTTCCATGATGAGTCAAGCTTCGTTACCAATCTCATTTTGGGGGTATGCCTTAGAGACTGTCGTCCATATCCTTAATGTAGTCCCTACCAAAAAGGTTGCCAAAACACCTCACAAGATGTGGATTGGGAAAGTTTCAATTCTAGACCACATCAAGATTTGGGATTACGAGATTTTGTTAGGCGCGAGTCTCACGACAAGCTCGGACCTCGAAGTAAGAGGTGTATTTTCATCGGCTACCCACATAAATCTTTTGGTTACCTATTCTATAAACCCAGTGAGAATGTGGTCTTTGTGGAAAGGAGAGGAGTCTTTAATGAGAGAGAATTTATAAGCCAAGGAGACAGTGGGAGGAAAATTCACCTTGAAGAGCTACAAGAGTCAAGTGGTGAAGGAACCTTAAACACTCGCGACCAACCTGAGGAGGAAACTCCTGTTGAGCCGATAGATGAGTTCCTACCTCCGAGGAGTTCCACTAGAGTTAGGAACACACCTAATTTTTATTGTGGTTATCACATCACTACTGAAGGTGATACATTTACCAGTGACAGTACATTGATAGATTTGGATGAACCTAAGAATTATATTGAAGCCATGGCAGACCCCGAGTCTTCTAAATGGAAGGAGGAAATGGACAGCGAGATTCATTCCATGTATGGAAATAAAGTTTGGAACTTGGTTGAAAATGTACCGGATCATAAGATAGTTGGGTGCAAATGGATCTTCAAGAAGAATACCGACATGGATGGAAAGGTGCACACTTACAAAGTGTGACTGGTGGCGAAGGGCTTTACTCAAACTCTGGGACTTGACTATGATAAGACATTATCACCAGTAGCGAAGATTAAGTCGATTAGGGTTTTTCTAGCCATAGCTACATTTCATGATTATGAAATATGGCAAATGGATGTTAAAACTGCTTTCCTTAATGGAAAGTTGGTTGAGGATGTTTACATGGCTCGGCCGGAGGGTTTCGTCAATGCAGAGTACACTAATAGGGTGTATAAGCATGAGAAATCCATTTATGGATTGAAACAAGCATCTCGCTGATGGAATATTTTCTTCGATGAGGAAGTCAAAGATTTTGGCTTTTTGAGGTGTGCGGATGAGTCCTGTGTATATGTTAAGGCTAGTGGGAGTATAGTTAGCTTTTTGGTACTGTATGTGGATGACATACTACTCATAGGAAATGACATCCCATCTTTGCAGGAGGTTAAGTCCTGGCTTGGGAAGTGTTTCACTATGAAGAACCTTGGAGAAGCTACCTATATCCTAGGGATAAGAATACTGAGAGACAAGAGTAAAAGACTAATTGGACTTAGTCAGAGTACCTACTTGGATAAGGTGTTGAAAAGGTTCAACATAGAGAATTCCAAGAAATGAGACTTACCGATTGTGATATCCCCAAAATCACGGCCAGAAAAGACCGGTTTGTTTATGCTTTGTTTAAAAATCAGAGTAACATTTTAAATAAAAGTGTTGCGGAATTTGTCCCAAAACAAAATATGATAAAGATTTATCTAAAGCATTTCCACAGAAATGTATTTCATTAAAAGACTTAGGATGTCATGTTCGTACAGATCAAAAGCATAAACAGTACAATATAAGCCTTGCTACATTATTTCATATCTACAGGCCTATATCCGTAATCCCTCGTCCAAACATCGTATCTATACTCAAGCGCCACTACATGTAATACATAAAACTGAGTGGGTCAGGCTTGAGAGCCTGGTGAGCACATAGGGTCTTCAACCCACAATAAATAAGTTTATTAACTTCATTAAATTAAAGAAACCCGATTACCCATTCCTGTTATCCTCACTTTACGTCCCTAAAACATCTAACACAAGGGACCTAGTGTAAGGACTATCATCGGGATGGACACTACTGCTAAGGGGATTCCTCAACAATAAATGTCCTTAAGGCAACCATGTGGGGGATGGAGTATATCTGGTGAGCACACAGTTCGAATAAACACCTACAGGTTGCGAGCCTGCTAGTGTTCCACTGGACTGTCTAGAATAGTCCGTGGTCGTCATCTATACTCCGCTAGATGACTGGATCATCAATAACATCTATAACGAGGCCTCTCATTATTTTATTTTGTCACACACCAACTATTACATCTACCCATGTTTTAACCAACACATTTTGTAGATATAAAATACATATACAGTTTAAATCATTGAAAACATGTATATAAAATGTTCATCCAGCATAGATAGCAAGTATTCAGATAATATGCACACATAGCACGTAATTTATATAAAATACTTCATATCCATGTGTAAGCTGAAAGGAACTATGCACTCACCTGAAAGGTGGTGACTCAGCACTCGGACAGTGCTTCGATACTCTCAAAACGATATTCCTTCGATAAAACCTAGTATCGATACTACTAGGGTTTAGTCTAACGATAACCACGACAAATTAATTGTCTAGGTATTATTATTATTATATAAGCATTAATAACACTCAATATAACTCATAATAATAGCCCAAATAATTATTTTAAGGACCTAATAACATTCCTATAATTATTTGAAAGCTATATAAAAAATTGCGTAAGCGTAGCACACTTACATCGAATTTTATCGAAAACCGGAACTTAATTGGATCAGCGTTTCGAAACCGAAAGGCTCTTTTTCTCGGGACTCCGGGAGCGTGGGGGCTTCCCTCGGGAGCTAGGGATTTTATCTAGGGCTTAGGGGTGGTTTGGGAGCTAGAGAGAGAAAGTATTTTAGAGAGAGAAGGAGAATGGTGTGAAAAATGAAGACTGCCCTCGCAGCTATTTATAGGCTGCTGGCTCCGGACTACACTGGGCGTACTCCTCGGATAAGATCACCAGCTCGGACCCAGTTGTCTTGCACTCATCGGATGGATCAGACCGAAGTTACGCGGGACGTAGCTTCTTCGTGGCATGATCCGAAGCGAGATCCGATCAGCGATGGACGGCCCACAACGCGCCACGTCATCAATTCCTTATCAGCCTTTGCAAATTCGATTATAAACTTTAAAAATTCGTAACTTTCGCGTACAACCTCCGTTTTCGACGTTCTTTATATCCACGCGAAGGTGCGAACGTACTCTACAACTTTCTTTTAGACTCCATCGGGTAATTTTGGCTCGATTTTAAATTTTATATTATTAACGGGCCGGGACAGGATTGGTCCGTTAAATCCTTATAACTTCTTCATCCGACATCCGTTTGGCTAAAAATCACTCGATCTAATATTCGAATTTCAGGCTGTATACTGCTAACTCGAAACTTCGAAAAATCATAACTTCTTCATACGAAGTTAGATTTGGGCGTTCTTTTTATCGATGTTCTTAGTTTAATATATTCTATGACTTTTGTTTAGATCGCTAAGGCTAAATCTCGCTCTATCGTAAATTCACTATTTACGCTTTACGGTATCGTGCCGGTTCTGTCGCGAAACTTCGACGGGTCATAACTTTTTCGTTATAACTCGGATTTCGGCGTTCCTTATATGTATGGAAACCTTGCGACATATTATAAAACTTTATGTAGAGATATCGGGCTTATCTCACACTTTAATTTTGACGCTTATTTTTATTCTTTATTAATTATACATTTATAATTAAATAGAAACCACATAAACACACATAATTCACATAATACTCAAATATTTCATCTTTATTACTTCAAAAAGAGTTACAATAGTTGACCTAGACTGTTACATTGACAAAAATGCTTAGCCCTGAAACCCGGGCGTTACAATTCTCTCCCCCTTAGGATGATTCCATCCCGGAATCATGCATCAGCAAACAGATGTGGATAGCGACTCATCATGTCATCCTCTGTTTCCCAAGTGAGATTCGGCCCATTCGAATGTTTCCATCGGACTAGCACTAAGTCGACCATCTTGCGTCGTAACTTCTTAGTCTTACGGTCAATAATTGCCTCAGGCTGTTCGATCAACCTTTTATTATCATCCATCCTTAACTCTAAGATTGGAATTATGTCGGGAACATCTCCCGTGAATTTCCTCAAATAACACACATGGAAGGTGTTATGAATACCATTGAGTTCTTCGGGCAATTCCAACTTGTAAGCTTGGTTCCCAATCTTCTGAAGAACTTTAAACGGTCCAATAAACCTTGGACTTAGCTTTCCTCGTTTCTTGAACCTTATAAGTCCCTTCCACGGTGACACTTTTAGTAAAACCGAATCCCCAACTTCGAAGGTCATCGGTCGTCTTTTCTTGTCAGCATAGCTTTTCTAACGATCCTGAGCTGCTAACATTCTTTCCCTAATCACCTTCAACTTTTCAGCAGTCTCATGGACTATCTCGGGGCCCATAAATTGCTTCTCTCTGGCTTCAAGCCAAGAAGACGGCGTATGACACTTCTGTCCATAAGGTTGCATCTTGATGCTCGAGTGAAAAATATTGTTGTAGGAAAATTCTACCAGAGGTAAGTGCTCGTCCCAATTCCCTTGGAATTCGAGGGTACATGCTCTCAGCATATCTTCCAATGTCTAAATCATTCTTTCTGTCTGACCATCAGTTTGCGGATGGTAAGCCGTACTCAAACATAATTTCGTACCCAATTCCTCTTGTAAACTCCTCCAAAACCTTGACGTGAAACGACTATCACGATCTAATACAATCGTAAGAGGGACACTGTGAAGTCTTACAATTTCCTTCACGTAAGCATTTGTGAGCTTATCCATAGACCACTTCTCGTTGGATGCTATGAAGTGTGCACTCTTGGTGAAACGATCCACGACCACCCAAATCATGTCGTGTCCGTTCTTCGTCCTGGGTAGTTTAGTCACAAAATCCATGGTGATGTCCTCCCATTTACCCATGGGTACAGGTAAAGGTTCAAAACTCCCATACGGTTTCTGATGTTGCGCCTTAACCCTTGCACATGTTACACACTCGGCCACGTACATCGCAACATCGAGCTTCATCGTCGGCCACCAGTAGTAGGGTTTTAGGTCCCTATACATTTTGGTGCTACCGGGATGAATCGAGTACATGGTCTTGTGTGCTTCCTCCATTAGAAGATTTCTTATTCCTCCCATCTTAGGTATCCAAATTCAATCTTGGAATACCTTCAGTCCTCGACTGTTTGTTCTGAATACTAACGTTTTGACCAAACGTTCTTCCTTTCGGTCATTCTTCCTTAAAGCTTCTTCTTGAGCTTTTCTGATACTTTCCACAATCGTCGAGACGACTTCAATTCTTAACGCTCTTGGCCTTTTCCTTTCAAGATTGACTTTCCGACTGAGAGCATCAGCAACAATATTTGCTTTACCTGGGTGGTAAAGTATCTCACAGTCGTAGTCCTTGAGTTGTTCTAGCCAGCGTCGTTGCCTCATGTTCAACTCCTTCTGATTAAAGTGATACTGGAGACTCTTATGATCAGTGAAGAGCTTGCACTTCGTGCCGTAGAGGTAATGCCTCCATATCTTTAAGGCAAATACTACTGCTGCCAACTCCAGATCATGAGTGGGGTAGTTCTTTTCGTTCTCTTTTAAGTGTCAAGATGTGTATGCTATCGCCTTTTCTCTTTGGGTCAAAACACAACCCAGCCCGACTCCAGATGCATCACTATAAACCGCAAAGTCTTCAACTCCATCGGGTAGATAAAGTATCGGTGCTTCACATAACTTCTTCTTTAGCTTCTCGAATGCCTCATCGTGCTTCTCGTTCCACGTATACGTAGCTCCTTTGTGGGTCAACGCTGTTAAAGGAGCAGCTATCGAAGAAAAGCTTTGGATAAATCATCGATAATATCCGGCTAATCCTAGAAAACTTCGGATCTCCGTGGGACTCTTTGGACGTTCCCACTTCATTACAACCTCGATCTTTGCGGGGTCAACCGTTATCCCTTCCTGGTTAACCACGTGACCCAAGAATTAGACCTCTCACATCCAAAAGTCGCATTTGGAGAACTTAGCGTAAAGCTTCTCCTTCTTTAATACTTCCAACACTTCTCGTAGATGTTTGCCATGCTCCTCCTGACTTTTCGAGTAGATGAGAATGTCGTCGATGAACACTATCACAGATTTATCGAGGAATGGTTTACAAACCCTATTCATCAAATCCATGAATGTTGCTCGAGCATTGGTTAGTCCAAACGACATAAACAAGAACTCGTAGTGTCCATATCTTGTTCTGAATGCAATCTTCTCGATATCCTGATCTCTCACTTTCAGCTGATGATATCCCGACCTAAGATCGATCTTTGAGAAGTAGTTCGAACCTTGCAACTGATCGAATAGGTCGTCAATCCTCGGCAATGGATACATGTTCTTCACCATTGCCTTGTTCAGCTCTCGGTAGTCTATACACATTCTCATGCTTCCGTCCTTCTTCTTCACAAATAACATCGGAGCTCCCCAGGGTGATGAACTAGGTCGAATGAAACCGTTGTCCAATAGCTCCTGAAGTTGCGTCATGAGCTCCTTCATCTCCCTCGGTGCTAATCAATACGGTTCTTTTGCTATCGGTGTCGTTCCTGGTAACAAGTCTATACGAAACTCCACTTGCCTATCAGGTGGTAATCCGGGAAGATCTTCGGGAAAGACTTCCGGATAATCACACACAACCGGTATATTCTGCACCTCTTTCTTTTCCTTCTTAGCATCGATTACGAATGCCATGTATGATGCACATACTTTGGACAAACATTTTCTGGCTTTCATCAGGGAGATGATTCCAAAATTCACTCTACGTTTGTCCCCATACACCATAAATGGCTCCTTTCCAGGGGGATTAATCTTAACTATCTTCTTTCGGCATAATATTTCTGCATCGTTGGCGCTAAGCCAATCCATACCCAAAACGATGTCGAAACCTTTTAACTCTATGGGTAATAGCTCTTCGTCAAATTTGTTTTCGTTTAGGTCGATGACGATGTTCCTAATACGATCACTAACAGCTACAAATTTTCCACTGGCAACTTCTACAATCAGGGCATTATCAAGTGTTTCTACAGGCAATGCCAATTTCCCACCAAATTTAAGCAACAAAAAAGAGTAGTTGGCTCCGGAATCAAATAGTATATTTACAGGCAAACCATTTACAAGAAAGGTACCTGAAGCGACGTCTGTTGCCTCCTTCGCAACCTCGAGCGTCATCTGGAAGGCTCTCGCCTTCGGCTTCGGCGGAATGTTGGGCCTTCCCGCATCTTTCTTCTTTGGGCAATCCTTAGCAATATTCCCTTCTTCACGGCACTCGTAGCACACCCTCTTGTTGGCGGTGCACTCATTGGCATAGTGCCCCGTTATCCCACACTTGTAGCAGGTTACTTCCTCACCACATTTTCCCAAGTGCTTCTTCTTGCACTTCTCGCACCATTTCCATTCATTTCCTCCCTCGAACTTCTTTGAGCCGAACTTGCACTTCTTTTTGTTTGGTTTAGCAGACCCTTCAAATTTCCTTTTCTCGCCAACCTTGACTTTCTTGGCAGCTCTTCCCTTAATCATATCCTCCACAGATTTGGCAGCCCAGATAGTTTCCTCCAAAGTATGTGCCTGACGCACTGGCACCGCATACTCCCATGGGAGTCCCTTAGCGTACTTGTGGATCTTTGTCAGCTCATCCGGAACAAGACGCAAGGCAAACTTCATCTTTTCTGTGAAGTTGTTCATGTAATCATCGATTGACATGCTTCGCTTCTTCATGGTTAGAAACTGGTTCTCTAGCTCGAGCAGGTTTTGAGCTGAGCAGTACTTTCGTTTGAATTGTACCAGAAATTCTGCCCATGTCAATTGCAGGGGCTTGTTGGGGCTTAAAGTCTTCCCCAAGGTATTCCACCAACGTACAGCGCCTCCTCAAAACTGACGCACTACAAATGTAGTATGTAGCTTTCCTCTGCGACCGCACGTCATGAAAGCTAACTCCATCTCCGAGATCCAATCCATGACCCCGACTGTATCTTCCTTTCCATTGAAAGACGATGGCTTGCAAGTCAGAAAATCCTTGTACTTGCATCCATTTCTCTCGACTCCGTCATCTTGGTTGTTTTGTTGGACTATTGGTGGGTTGACTTGACCAACAGTTCCACTGTAGTCTCCCTCCTCAGTCTGCCCTTCGTTCAACTCGGGCTGTTCGATCTGAATAGTTGCTTCCTCTCGATATTGTTGGAGCAAACGTCTGGTTTCCTCCATTTGACGATCCGACATCGCTTGGATCATCGCTTGCACTCCGGCCATCGTTATTGGCTCAGCAGCGGCTTCCACCACCGGTATTTGCTCAATCACTGGGGGTTGGTTTCTGTTCCCATTTGCATTCACGTTTCCGCTACGAGTCTTTGCCATCTTGATCTATACACCGAATAACGTGAATTTAGATCTTTATTTAGGATAGACGTTTAAATCATCCTTATTACTCTAAAACGTTTACATGCTAGTTCTAATATCGTAGCCATACGTTTAGAATCCTAAACACATAAGGTTTCCAAATCCGGTCGGCAACATACCATAGATCCGAACAATTTACAGCATATCAGGCACAATGCATTTAGCACATAAAAGCATTTTAGGCATAATTCCTAAAATAAGCTAGTGCTCACACCTCACAATCATCGCTTAGCATTCTAAGTTTAAGTCTAGAAATCCTACAAATTCCTAGTTCGCTTAAACTAATGCTTTGATACCAACTGTGACATCCCCAAAATCACGGCTAGAAAAGACCGGTTTGTTTATGCTTTGTTTAAAAATCGGAGTAACATTTTAAACAAAACTGTTGCGGAATTTGTCCCAAAACAAAATATGATAAAGATTTATCAAAAGGATTTCCACAGAAATGTATTTCATTAAAAGACTTGGGATGTCATGTTCGTATAGATCAAAAGCATAAACAGTACAATATAATCCTTACTACATTGTTTCATATCTACAGGCTTATATCCGTAATCCCTCGTCCAAACATCGTATCTATGCTCAAGTGCCACTACCTGTAATACATAAAACTGAGTGGGTCAGGCTTGGGAGCCTGGTGAGCACATAGGGTTTTCAACCCACAATAAATAAGTTTATTAACTTCATTAAATTAAAGAAACCCGATTACCCATTCCTGTTATCCTCACTTTACGTCCCTAAAACATCTAACACAAGGGACCTAGTGTCAGGACTATCATCGGGATGCACACTAGTGCTAAGGGGATTCCTCAACAATAAATGTCCTTAAGGCAACCATGTGGGGGATGGAGTATATCTGGTGAGCACACAGTTCAAATAAACACACAGTTCGAATAAACACCTACAGGTTGCGAGCCTGCTAGTGTTCCACTAGACTGTCTAGAATAGTCTGTGGTCATCATCTATACTCCGCTAGATGACTGGATCATCAATAACATCTATAACGAGGCCTCTCATTATTTTATTTTGTCACACAGCAACTATTACATCTACCCAGGTTTTACCCAACACATTTTGTAGATATAAAATACATATACAGTTTAAATCATTGAAAACATGTATATAAAACGTTCATCCAGCATAGATAGCAAGTATTCAGATAATATGCACACATAGCACGTAATTTATATAAACTACTTCATATCTATGTGTAAGCTGAAAGTAACTATGCACTCACCTCAAATGTGGTGACTCAGCACTCGGACGGCGCTTCGATACTCTCAAAACGATATTCCTTCGATAAAACCTAGTATCGATACCACTAGGGTTTAGTCTAACAATAACCGCGACAAATTAGTTGTCTGACTATTATTATTATTATATAAGCGTTAGTAACACTCAATATAACTCATAATAATAACCCAAATAATTATTTTAAGGACCTAATAATATTCCTATAATTATTTGAAAGCTATATAAAAAATTGCATAAGCGTAGCACACTTACATCGAATTTTATCGAAAATCGGAACTTAATTGGAGCAGCGTTTCGAAACCGAAAGGCTCTTTTTCTCGGGACTCCGGGAGCCTCGGGGCTTCCCTCGGGAGCTAGGGATTTTATCTAGGGCTTAGGGGTGGTTTGGGAGCTAGAGAGAGAAAGTATTTTAGAGAGAGAAGGAGAATGGTGTGAAAAATGAAGGCTGCCCTCACAGCTATTTATAGGCTACTGGCTTCGGACTACGCTGGGCGTACCAAGGGTACACTGGGCGTACTCCTCGGATACGACCACCAGCTCGGACCCAGTTGTCTTGCACTCATCGGATAGATCAGACCGAAGTTACGCGGGGGATAGCTTCTTTGTACGCGGGGCGTAATAGCGAGGCTTCGTGGCATGATCCGAAACGAGATCTGATCAGCGATGGACGGCCCACACCGCACCACGTCAACAATTCCTTATCAGCCTTCGCAAATTCGATCATAAACTTTAAAAATTCGTAACATTCGCGTACGACCTCCGTTTTCGACATTCTTTATATCCACGTGAAGGTGGGAACGTACTCTATAACTTTCGTTTAGACTCCGTCGGCTAATTTTTGCTCGATTTTAAATTTTATATTATTAACGGGCTAGGACAGGATTGGTTCGTTAAATCCTCATAACTTCTTCATCTGACATCCGTTTTCACCCATCTTTTTCTCGTTACGCTACTTTTAACGAGATCTTCGATTCTGGTTTAGGTCATGTTGGCTAAAAATCACTCGATCTAATATTCGAATTTCGGGCTGTACACTGCTAACTCGAAACTTCGAAAAATTATAACTTCTTCATACGAAGTCATATTTGGGCTTTCTTTTTATCGATGTTCTTAGTTTAACATATTTTATGACTTTCGTTTAGATCGGTAAGGCTAAATCTCGCTCTATCGTAAATTCACTATTTACGCTTTCTGGTATCGTGTCGGTTCTGTCGCGAAAGTTCGACGGGTCATAAGTTCTTCGTTATAACTCGGATTTCGGCATTCCTTATATGTACGAAAACCTTGAGACATATTCTACAACTTTATGTAGATATATCGATCTTATATCACTCTTTAATATTGACGCTTATTTTTATTCTTTATTAATTATACTTTTATAATTAAATAGTAAGCACATAAACACACATAATTCACATAATACTCAAATATTTCATCTTTATTACTTCAAAAAGAGTTACAATAGTTGACCTAGACTATTACATTGACAAAAATGCTTAGCCCTGAAACCCGGGCGTTACACCGATCCAGCATATTGCCAAACTGAGTAAAACTTAGAGTCGGAGTACAGAGGCTAAGATAGCAGAGAAGAGTAGATTACCATATGCTTTCAATGTTGGCTCGATTATGTATGCTATGACTTGTACTCGCCTGATGTGGCCTTTTCTTTGAGCATGGTCAACAGATATCAGGGAAACCTCAGCAAGGCCCACTGGACTGCGGTAAAGAACATTATCAAGTACTTACGGAGGACTAAGGACTGGGTTCTTACCCTTGGTGAGAGTGATGACTTGAGAGTAGCAGGGTATAGTGATGCTAGCTTTTTGACTGATAGGGATAGTTTCTGCTCTAATTCAGGTTGGATCTTTACCTTAAATGGAGGAGCAATTACTTGGAAAAGTTCAAAGCAGGAGACAGTAGCTGATTCTACTTGTGAATCAGAGTACCTAGCAGCGAGTGAAGCAACAAAGGAGGCAATATGGCTGAAGAACTTCATTGGAGACCTTGGATTTGTACTAGATATACAAGAGCCTATGGAGATTTTCTGTGACAATAATAGTGCGGTTGCCTTAGCAAGGGAACCAATAGATCATGTCAGATCCAGAGACATTGATAGAAAATATCAGTTAATTAGACACAAGATAGAAGAAGGACTCCTCGTGAAAAAGAGGGTATCGTCAGAAGAAAACCCTACAGATCCGCTCACGAAGGGACTGACTAGGGTTAGGCATTTGCAGCATACAAGGAACATCGGGCTGAGAGACGATATTAGTTTTGATAATTATATAGTTTTTCTGAAACTCGTAAAATGTAATTAACATTTGATGATTAAATAAAAGTTGTAACTTATTTATGAGTAAAGTGTTACAATCATATGTTGATCGTTTACTATTGTTTCAATTTTGCATGTTTTGACTTCTAGAATAATTATTTTATTCAAACTCTCGATAGTTGGTCCTACGTTGGAAGTAGGTATTGAATTAAGATTGTCATGAATCTAGCTTGTAAGATTTGTCTAAGGTGCATTATAAATAGCAATGGTTTCTACAACATTCATGAGTGGTCATATGTTTTGAGTATTGGATTAAACCCACACTCTCTTGTATCACTTCATGGAATTTATCTCGATTGATCGTGAGACGGTAATATTACATATATCTTCAAACCCAGAGATATGAGTTGTTAACCATGAGTTGGTTATCCATTGATTGTATGAAAATGCATCAGTAACTTGATGTCATAAAACGTTCTTTTGTGCATAATTCAACTGGTAGTTAGTACAAGCATACGGGTCAAAGTTTATATGCTCCTTTTAGCAATAGAAGCGATATTTAGGCCCTTCGATGATTTGGTTTTGACTATGTGCCGGGCCCGGTCAGAACCTAATTAATGTGTTCAATTTTGTTCTATGTCAAACAAATCAGAGATCGAGAAACAACTGATGGACAATAAGTACGACATTGTTCCATGTATTTGTCCGGCTGATATCTTGAGAACAAAGGATTATATGATCACTTATGTAAAATGGTGCTTCATAGTTCAACAGAGTTTCAAAAGAGCTACGATTGCTGGTTGGTTCCTAGAGTCATACTTGCAACTATAGTTATCAGACTTATCTAAGTGGTAGACTGTTGGATAAGGTGTCTAAGTCTGTAACTATATTTGGTATAGTTTGACCCGACCCGACATGGTCCATTTGGGTTGCACTTCACCTAACAATTTGTATGGATATATTTTTGAGAATAAGATGTTTATGATATATTAATATATTATGAGTTATAATATATTAATATGAAATCATATTATTTAATTAGTGTTGATCAAGAATTAATTTTGGAATAAATCTAATGATCGAAGGAGGCTAATTAAGTATGGACTCTTACATATATATGGATTGGGAAAAGATTTATTTAGGATGGGATAAAAGTATATGGAAGTCCATGGAGCTTTTAACCCATGGATCCTAGGTAAATGAAGAGTCATGGGTATTAGGGTTTAACCCTAAGCCTCCGTAGTATATAAAGAGGTCCTTGGTTCTAGAATTGGTACTAGTGTGTGTGAGAAACAAGGGTGGGCCGATTCAAGAAAGCATTAGATTCTCTCAAGTATTTCCAAATTGTTTTAGGTGATTTGTGACACCACTTGAGGCATCCTTACTATTGGTGCTAGGCTCAAAAACTCCAAGCAATCAACCACAAAAGAAAGGCATGTTATTCTACCTAAATTTTTGTATTATAAGTTCCCCATAACATGATAGTTAGGTTGTAAACCTTAGAAATCAAATTCGCATATATTTTAGAGAAAACATAGTTCCAAGGTTTCTAGGGTTGCATGTACACCATAGGAGTGTTAGTATGCTCTAAACCCACCAATCCGCCCCTCCTACCACTATCACATAATATAATATCATACTAGAGCATAAAGCATAACAAATAGTGGCATCCCAGACAATTATGACAAACACAATTGTCTCTACTATAATAAGATATTAGTGGGACGACATTGGTGTGTTCGACCCACTTCTACTGGAAGGAAACACACCTCGAATATCAGAAAGTAGCTACAAGTCCTCGGCTCCGACAATCAACCTAACTGAAGCTCCTATACATAAAAGATTTCCTTAATTACACTTTCATACTCATGACCCCTTAAGGGAAAACTTTGGTCAAAGTCAAAGTCAACATTCTTAGTTGACTCAACTCGCCGAGTTGGCCCTTCAACTTGTCGAGTTCCATAAATCATGAAACCCTAAAGTCGCAATCCAACTCATCTAGTTCTTTCATGAACTCATCGAGTTCGTCCCTATCAATAGAATCAGGACTTCTACAAATCAACTCGTCGAGTCCGTCCTTGAACTCATCGAGTTCTTCTTTTTAACAAAATCGGGACACTTCGACCCAACTCGTCAAGTTCCTCTATGAACTTGTCGAGTTCTTCTGTCTGTTAAGCCTTCTTAATGTATTAAGCCAACATTCTTCAAATCTACGTCCTATATTCTAGATCTGGGCCGAATACACATCTAGAAGGGTAAAGTTTTGTACTTTACCCATTAAGACCCATCCTAGAAGAAATGACATCTAACCCTAACTCAACATGGCTTAGATCCAACTCCAAAAGCCATCAAAACTTTAAGATAGACCATGAGGTCGTAGATCTGGACTCTAGGGATGATTTGGTCAAATAAAGTTCCTATCTTTACTTCCATGCATGACCTACTTGGCTCAAAAAACCAAAAAGATGGTCTACAAGTTGCATGGGACTTCCATGGCCTTAAAGTTGGCACCTTTAAGCCATGAAGTCCCCTTAAGATCCTAGTTCTAAAGGGTTTGCCCACATGGGATGTCCAAATCCCAAAAACCTAAATACTTGGACCAAAACATGAAGAAAAAACTTAAAACTAGATGTACACATGCTATAGATAAGTTAGGAGCTTTATACCTCAGATGAACCAGAAATGAAGCCCAACTTCTTGATCTACTCTCGTCCTACACATCCTTGCTCCTTCTTCAAGTACGTTCTTCTTCAAAATCACCAAGAGTGCACAAAATTTTGCTCAAAACTCTCGAAAGTGAATTAGGGTTTCGTGGATATTTAAATAGGGTGCAAAACCCTAAAAATTAGAGTTTCATTCTGCCAACCTACTAATCAAGTTAAGGATTATCAACTCATCAAGTAGATTTCTTAACCCGCGTATCAGTCCATTCCCACTCGACAAGTTTGCGGCCTCCAGCTCGTCAAGTTTCTATACAAAAATTGAATAAATTATGATTTTAAATACATACCAGAAACTGGGCATTACAAATTACCCCACTTATCTCAGACTTCATCCTCGAAGTCTGCTGCGGCTGGAAATAGCTCTGGGTACTACTCCATCATCTCTTCCTCTGGTTCCCACGTCCATTCAGAGCCCTTCCAGTACTGCCACTTCTCCTTCACCAACTCCACCCTCTTGTTTCTCAGATCCTTCGTCTTTCCTATCGAGAATAGGTATTGGTCTCTTGATGTAGTTCAGGCTGTCATCCACCTAAATATCCTCTAAATGCACCACTGCAGATTCATCCACTAAGCACTTCCACAACTAGGAGACATGAAAAGTGTTGTAGATCTGACTAAGCTCGGCTGGCAGATCCAGTCGATTTGCTACCCGGCCCACCCAAGACAAGACCCTAAATAGACCAATGCATATGGGGCCCAACTTGCCCCGCTTCTTGAATCGGATGACGCCTTTCCAAGGTGACACCTTCAGGAGGACCAAATCCCCTGCCTGAAACTCTTGGTCTGATCGACATCTGTTGGCGTACCTCTTCTGTTGACTCTGGGCCATCTGGAATCTACTCCGGACTTGTTGGATCTTCTATATCATCTTGAGTACCACTTCGGTACTCCCCATGACCCTCTGTCGAACCTCACCCCAACATATCGGGGTCCTGCACTTCCTCCCATAAAGCATCTCGAAGGAAGTATGGTCGATGCTGGCGTGGTAGATATTATTGTAGGAAAACTCTGCTAAGGGAATGTAGGTATCCCAGCTACCACCAATGTCTAGAACACACGCCCGCAACATATCCTTCAATGTTTGGATGGTCCGTTCGCTCTTACCCTCCGTCAGCGGGTGAAAAGTTCTGTTAAAGTGCAAATGAGTACCCAACTCATCATGAAATTTTTTCCAGAATCTAGAAGTGAACCACACATCTCAATTAGAAATCACACAAACTGGCACCGCGTGTCGAGCTACTACCTACTTGATGTTGATGTCAGCCAACTTCTCGGCCGAAATGCTCTCTTGAATTGGAATGAAATGAGCACTCTTGGTCAACCGATCCACGATGAACCAAATTGAATCCTCTCATCGTGCTATCCAGGGAAGCTTCATGATGAAATCCATAGTAATACCCTCCCATTTCCACATAGTGATATCCAACGGCTGCGTCTTGCTGTGAGTTATCTGGTGTTTGGCCTTCACCTTCCTGTATGTCAAGCACCTCTCGACGTACCAAGCAACATCCCGCTTCTTGTAGGGCCACCACTTGTAACACCCCGTTTATTTAATAAATAAATAAAATAAGTTAATGAACGAATAGTAACCACAAATCAATAATTATATAGCAAGGTGTTGGTTTCGAGGACTAAATTGGCATAATTTAGAAGTTGGGGGTTAAAAGTGTAAGTTTCGGATTGGTTATGTAAATATTTATGAATGTAAGGACCACTTGGTAAATTATTGGGACTTAAGATGGATAGATTATGGGAAGCAAGGGCTAAATGGTAAATTTCAGACTCAATTTGTAAAGAGTTTTGAAGGCTGGGGTTAAAAGGGTAACATATGGACTTTATTGAGAATGATTTGTACAGGAGGGGTTGAATGATAACTATGGGACTAAATATTAATGGGATTAAGTGAGCAGGGGTGGGAAGAGTAAATTATGGACTTTTTCTGAAAAGAATCCTATGGGGACGGACCATTTGGGACATTATGGAATGAAGTTTGAGTGGAGACGGGTATAAAACCTTATAGGTGACCCTAACCCTAGGGATGCTTACATTCGTCACCACTCACCCTCTAGACTTCCGGCCGCCACCCTATTTGCTTCTCCTATCACTGAGCCGCCGCCATGCCACCCCATCGAAGACGAAAACCTCTATGAGACATCATGGTCGCGAGAAATGGGATGAAACTCACCCTGGAACATCGCTATTACTATTTCCAATGCAACTGACACCTCCTTCACGTCTCTTCCATTCCGTTATCTCCTTGTTGTTGCATCGACCACAGCTGCTCCCGCTTCCAGCGGCAATGAAGACCACCAGGAATGAGCTCTTCAAGAACACTGTTGTCGCTGTGAACGCCCACTGCCACCATCCCTCCGTGACTTCTTCTTCTACCTTCTACCGCCATCAATATATGCTTTACAACAGCCGTCGGAGCCACTTCGACCACCTTTCGATGAGTGTTGCTACCTAGCGCCATCAACCGTCGTTGTGTCGCCGTTATACCGCGTGTGTTGTTGCTGTCGTCGCCAACCGCCACGAGGTGGGTGGCTGGATCCGGTTGCAAGAAAGAAAGGTTGTGGGTGTTTGTTTATGCTATAGTGTGTGTTGTGTGTGTAGTTTATTGGCTAGAAAATCAAGAACATCCACCACCACCACCATAAGGTAGTGGCTGCCACCACGTACCATCATGTGTGGGTGTATTTGCGTGATTGTGTGTGTCAATTTGGTAGTTTTCATTGTAATATTGTAACCGGAGTTGGAATAATGAAAAGGAAACCTAAAACCACCATTGTAGGGTGGTTGTCGCCGCCTCCTGCCACCACCGGCCACTGTGTCGAGCGGCGGTGTGCTTTGATTGCATTTGTACCTCGTTTGGGATGCTTGGACAGAATGGGCCCGATGAAGCCCTAATGGGCCCAATGAATCCCAAACATGTGACTAATGGGCCTAGTGAAACCCTTATGGGCCTAATTTACCCCAATTAATCAAAAGACCTAGCTATTGGGCCTATTGCACTATGATTGGGTTGGAAACCCTAATTAGGGTTTAAAAAAACCCTAATTTTAGAATTATGGACTTGGACTTTTCCAGACCCATACATGGCCATTGGAATGGAATTGTAAATTACACCCAATCACACCATATGATTTATTTAGAAGAGTGATAGACTTAATGGATTATGTCCTTAATGGGTTAAGTGAGAAACACTTAACCCTGATTGTCATTTTATATGAAACCCTAATTTCACTTGGGCTTTATGTTGGGCCTTTCTATTGGGCTTTGGTGCTTGGGCCAATAACGGGCCATTTAAGAGCAATCATATGGAATAGAATAATTGGATGGGATTTAGGGTAAGACCCATATGAGGGGTTGGGCCCAATTTGGAAAATTGGGCCATAAATTAGCCATTATTTGGGCCTTGATGATCATGATACATTGGGCATTTGAATGCCAATTGTTTGGACTAGATTAAACGGTTGGGCCTCAGGGAAGAGCATGTAGTAGTTTGGGTCCAATTTGGAAAATTGGGCCATATTTAGGCTTTGACTCATAATTCACTTATGGGGTAAATCAGTCTTTTACCCTAAGCATGGACTTATGATTTTTGTGTTGGAACCCAATTATTAATTGGATGTTATTTTGATGATTAACAGTTCGAGAACTTGTCATCCAACAACTAGAGTTGTGTCTATGGGACTTCAGTAGTGTGAGGTGAGTTACCTTACAGTAGAGGTGGGTCTACGGCCACAATGTCGGCCCACCAGTAGGGAATGTCTTTAGATGATTGTCTTTGTGATAATTGTCTAGGTTTGCTACTACCTGATGTGTTCTTTGTGCCAGTATGATATGGTATATGCGATAGTGGTAGTAAGAGGGGAATAGTCCCCCGATTCGGTCGTTATGACTAAAGGGTACGTCGGACACCCCAGATATCTCTAATAGCATGATTATGATATGTTATTAAAGGATAGTTGTAGGGGGTGAAACAATCCCCGTGCTCGGTTGAGATAGAGTGGAGGGTAGGCAGGCACCCCAGAATGGCCTGACAATGGTAGGTCAGCACCCCAGAATGGCTTCACATGGGTAGGTCAGCACCCCAGAATGGCTTGACATGGGTGGGTCGGGCACCCCAGAATAGCCCGACAGTATGTATGTTATGTGTTATGTTTTATGTCGTATGATGGGGGAACTCACTAAGCTTCGTGCATACGGTTTTCATTTTTGGTTTCAGGTACTTCTTTTTCAAAGGAAAGGAGTAGGGTCGATTGCAGCGCATCACACTATGTTTTCTGCACATGAGATCTTTGGGATGATACTCTGATATGGTTTTATGATGATATGCTTTGATTATTGACGTACTGGTTTTGACATAATATGTTATTATGGATGTTTTCTTATATTGTTGGTTTTATATTAACTTATTTGAAAATGAAAATTTTGGCCTGTATTTTTGGGATGTTACATGTTGGTATCAGAGCCTTGGTTTGAGGGATTTGGATACACCCTCGAGTGTGTCTGGACTCAAACTAAGGACTTGGTATGGAAATTTTAAAAAGGAAAATCATTTTCTAAAAAGAATTTTGAAAAGAGAAAAAGGAACTTTGAAGAAAACAAGGTGTGTGATGCGTGTAATCAGCCGAGCTCAAGTAAGTTTTCCCCAAGATACCCATACATGTTATGATATGTTATGTTATGATATGATTATGAGAACTACATGCTAAATTAGGCTAAGGATCTAGGAAGGATGCCTTATATGGCTATTGTATGTGCTTGTAGACGTGCATGCTAGTACTGATCAGACAATAATTGGATAGCCTATTTAGGTTATGCCTGATTGTATGAGCCTTTGAATTGCATGTATAGATTCTTGATTAGATGATAGAACGGTTTGAGTGGAATATGATGGTTAGATTTTCCATTGTCTGAATGTTGCTTGATTTGTGCTTTGTGGGACTCTTAGTAATGTGAGCTAGCTATTAAGTGAATACACTAAGTCACATGTGGCACATGCTGGATAATCTTAGAGCGATAGTTTTGACCCTATTGCGCAACTCTCATTTAAGTCTAACTGTTCTAGGGATGAGTCTTTTACTCGAAGTATTAGCCGATCTCTATTACATGTGGTTATATTCATAAGGTAGCTAGTTGACTTTACTGGGAATCTTTCAGTAGCTGAGGACTAGGTGAGTTTGGGAACCTAGGAAAGCCTAGGATATGTTTCAGAGGCTTAGTAATGTGGTTTAATGACACTTGGGTGCACCAGTTTGAGGAAATGACTTGGAGGATTCGTGAGGATTGCTGAGGAAAGTAGGGATATGTGTGGAAGGTACTATTGCGCCCGTACTACTGAAAACACATGATCCATACTCAAATCAGTGAGAGTCTTGGAAAATTTGAGAAGCTTCGGGGAGAAGTTTGTGACCCGGTTTGGGACAGAGGATGTTCCAGTTGTTGTAGCTTAGCCATTGGAAAGTGAGCTAGTCAGCGTGGCGGGGTGTCAGACCTTGAAGGATATGACTTTCAAGAGGTTGCAGATGCGAGATCGATTTGGAACACTTTGAGAAGAGAGGTTCGAACTAGGTGCGTATAGTGGAGGGTCTCAAGAAGAGACCCATGACTTCTGATAATCGGATTAAAGGCAATCAGGGCCGGAGTCAGTGCAGCATGTACGAGAAAGTGTACAAGGGAGTTTGGCATTCCAAGGGTTTAGGCTGCCACAGGGTAGCGGGGTTGGTCATGTCAACAAAAGGAGATTAGGATTCCTCTAGATGTTGTGGGCATGTCATCTTCTAATACTGTTAGGTGGATGATGGGAATATGTATCACTTTGGAATTCTGAGTGAGTTTGGATAAGTCAGATCTCGGGTCAATTTCTGTTAGTGTCTGCGTTACAGGGATCATATATGCCATCCTGCATGCCGAAAAGGCCTTGATGAACCCACAGAGGGACGCATCTTGCGGAGTGGGTTCCGCGTGTACCATTATCATCCCGGATCTTTGTCGGGATCTGTGCGGGAGTATTATTTAGAGGATACACTGTCAGGGTTAGAGCAATAGTTCTTTAGTGAACTAAGTGTTTAGTGGTTCAATCATGGTTCAGGTGTGGTCGAAAATTGTCTAAGGATGAACTTTGGAGTTCAAGGCACTATTGTTGCTAGGATAGGACTGGTAACATGAAGAGGGTAGTGTTAGTTGTTGGTATTAGGTGCATAAGTGGTTGGTCATTGGATGTTCAAGAGAATTGTATCTTCGCATGGGTTGTCTTCAGTTAAATTTTAGTGGTGCTGCGAGATTGGAAGTGGGAACGAGGACTCGTCAGCCAAAGTGATGAATAAGGCCTCTAGTTGTCAGCATGGGAGGTGGATTGAGGTGTTAGACTGGACCATATTTCAAGAGTACTTATCAAGATTTCCGAGGATGGCGATCTCAAGGTTTAACCAGTGTTTAATCGCTAGCATTGGAAAGCACAGGTTGTCGTCTGTAGGATGTTACAAAGCGAGAAGAGTTGGGAATCCTTCAATTTTCGCATGCCATGAAGACTTAGTCGAATCTAAGTGGGGGAGAGACTATTTGTAAAGTTCTCCAAATGTGAGTTCTGGTTGCATGAGGTGCAGTCTCTTGGGCACCTTGTCAACCAGAAGGATATTCTGGTCGAACCGGCCAAGATAGAGCTCGTAATGCAGTGGGAGATTCTGAGGTCTCCAACTAAGATTCGGAGTTTCCTGGGTCTAACGGGATATTACCGGTATTCGGGACTTCTCCGAGATTACGGTTTCTCTAACCCAACTGACCAAGAAGTCGGTGGCCTTTTGATGGGGGAATGAGCAGCAGGCAGCCTTCGAGACTCTCAGATAGCATGTTCTGGGAACCAAGTTAGAGCTTCAATTAGGACTCAAGTTTAATTGAGTGTTAGGTCGAGTGCGTGTTCGACCCGGTTTGGACAACTGTTGCAAGACTACGAGGGTAGCCGTAGCATTCACTAGCGGTCCGTTAGCATGGAAAGTTTTGTAAGACTATGTGTAAGATGTTATGTATTGCGTCATTAGGCTTATTTAGTTAGTCCTTTTGTATTCGGTATTGGGCCTGTCCAAGTCGTCTCATTAATTAGGGTTACAATATTAATAGTGCATGCATGCTCCGTAGATCCTTAACGTTTTTTATAGAGATATTCTTGTAAACCCTATCACGCCTCTACAGATGAAATTCTTCATCGAGTTCATCTGAGGTGTGACTTTTTAATCATTCAGCATCAGTTTGATTACTATTTGTGTTCTTTGTTTATTTGTTAAATCTAATCGATCTTTAAAGATTTAGTGTCCTAACAATTGGTATTAGAGCAAGTCTTTGAAGATCTATTGATTTTTGAAGTATCGGTTCTTGGTTTGATGATTTTCTGCACAAGTTATTGAACTTTATTGGTGTTTTGGTGTCATGGAATCAAAATTTTGTTCGTGTTACTGTTCATGGAGATTTATGTTGTTTATCTACTGTTCATCTAGGTATAATTTGGATCCAATTCTCCATATTATTTTTCATTTGTCTTTGGATCTGATCTGAATTCGTACCCTAAACCAAATCATCTAGCCCAATTTTCGATCCATATTCATTTAGCTGATCCCATACTGTTAATGAGCCCATTATTGTCGATTACTGTTCATCGTTTAACACATATATCGTTGTTGAAATCGTAACTTCTGAATCCACAAGTCAAAATCCTTTATTCAAAATTAAGCGTTCAACTTCATGTGGATTAAGCGTTCTTATGTTCTGCTGGATTTCATAATTCTCGATTTCTTGTTTAATTTATTAATCTATTTAGTCTTTGGATCTGATTTCATGTATCTAATTGTTCGTAACTTGTTCCGATACGAGTTCTTTTGACCTGTTAAACATCAATTTTTATTTTCTTATTGATAATGATTTTTCTGGATGTTATTAAACGTGAATCACCTCTTGTTATTGTTATGATTAACTGGGATTTTGGGATCCAAAATTTTCATTCGATGCTTTTGAGTTTAAAGAACAGATGAATTATTGTCAAGAACAGATGTAGATGGTGATAAATTTGATTTAAGTGGTGACTGATCTTTAAATTGATTTGAGAAAATCAATTTGGTGTTTATTAGGGTCAAACTGCTGAAAGTCAAAATTAGAAAGAATGGTCTGACAAGCCAATGGAATCGGATTTGAAGGTCTGGAATCACAACATTCTTCTGCAATTGGAAATTGAACACATGTTCTTACGAGTCAAACCACAAAACTCAAAATTGTTGTGAAAATCGTTACCTGTGAACGATCGAAGCTCATTTTTTTGGACTCGCACTCATATTGCTCGTCGATAGTGATTCAAATTGGAACGGTGGTCGATTGATTCGCAGCGAAAGGATTTGGAATTGAATTCTGAGCTAGCTCTAACGTTCGTTGACATGGATTCGCTTTGGGGTATATAGAACGGACTCAGAACGAACCTGGAACGAACTTGGGTTCGTATGTTAGTGCTTGGAACGAATGAAGGGAGGACGGAAAACGAACATGTGTTCGGATTCATCTCAAGAACATGTGAATGGATTCAGTTTGGATAAGGAATCTCATTTGGTTGTGATATATTGATTTGAAGCGAAAGGTGATGGAATCGGATTCGCATCGTGATGCTCGGAAGGAACTTGGTTTTGTATTTGTATCAGTGAGCTTGGAACGAAAGTAGATGAAATTGATTGAAATCATATCCATGGTTTCGTTTGTGAACACTCATATGAGTCCCCTTCTAGTCGTATTCCTTTATAAGGGGCAATTGAGGGAAGAACACTACTGGTTTACACCTTTGGTCCCTGTTGTTTTCACAATGTAGCATTTTTGGACCATTTCCAGTTTTTGTTACAAATAAAGGGGGAAATTGATGCAGAATTACAATTTCAGTCCCAGAATTTCAACAAAGTGATAGTTTCAGCCTATTTTTCGAAAAGTTTGCAAATTTGAGGGCCGGTGAAAAATTTTGAATTATTTAATGCACATATTTTTTCGTGAACAGAAAATTATAGATTCCATCAATTCTTGGTGGTTCGGAAAGTCGTTTTTCGCAATAAAGTCAAACTTTTTCAACTTTCTCGGATCTTATACTTCATTGTATATATATATATATCATTTTGTCATGGGGGAGCACAATAATTATCTATCCATTCAAGATCATTCTCATAACCATTTGAAGGCTTTATAATCACGTTTTTATTATAAATCGGGGGAGAATTTGGTATGGCCATTCAAAATTGGATTTATAACTTTTCAAATTTGAAGATTTTTGATAAAGCTTGTGATAGAATTATGAAGGTAGCTTTTGCAGTAGCAGTTCTTCATCGAACTCTTTTAATGCTTTTATAGAGAAGTATTGATGTGTGTATTTTTATATATATTTTTATACATTATATCTTAATATTTTAGCCTTTATTATTCTCTTTAGAACTAAAAAGTACTTCTAATACTTTGAATTATGATTTGCAGCTATTAGTTTTCGATAGAGCGCAAAAGAAAAGACTGGAGCGGAATTAGGGCTTAGAAGCTAAAAGAAAGAAAAAATGTTGGAGGAGTCAATTACGCCCAGCGTAATTGATACGTGCGCTTAGCGTAATGGCCAAAAACGGGTTACGCCCAGCGTAATTTATGGTTACGCCCAGCGCAACGGCTTGCATCTGGATTTCCACATCGCGACATAATTCTCACTACGCCCCGTGTACATAGACTTACGCCCAGCATACGTAAGTCGGTTCCAAGGGGTATAAAAAGCGATTATCAGCTAACCAGAGCGGGGGATTCGACTTCTAACCAAAGTTAGTCAATAATTAACTTCTGTTAAGCCATTTTGAGGGTCTAGAAGGCGGCCAGAAGGCCGTTAAGCTAACGGGAGCGGAGATCGGAAGGATTGGAGAGTGGATACATGTCGGTAATCATGTGGGTTGTTAACGTGACCATGTTTAGCATTCCACTGTGGTACTATTATGTGTTTAGTTTCTGATTTGGGTGTAAAAACCTTTTATTTTGTGTTTATAATTTAATGAAACCTTGATTTATACATTAATTGCTAGATTAAATTGTTTATTTATGTTTAGTTTATCTTGCCAAGCTTGTTAAAAGATCCTTATGTGTTAATGATAATTATTTGTTGTTAATTGTTAAGCAAAATTAAGTGGTATGAATATCTGCTTGGTTGCTTGTATCTAATGACTTTGATGACCATCAAGATTATAAGTCTAGGAATAACGAATGTGAAACTAGGATTCACTTGGAAATAAATAAGTTAACGTGTGAGCCTTGTTTTATTACCATCAACAAGAGGTTAATTGGACGACCAATTTGATTAACTATTATTACAAGTCTTGCTAGATACGAACCGAACACTAGGAAACATGTTAGTTTAATCAACTGATCATTGTTTGAATTGACTTGTTTGCTAAAGGATTAGTAATAATGAACGCGAATCTAATCATTTTAGGAATCGGTGACCATGAATAAATAAATTTGTGTATGCAATTCTCTATGCTTTTTAGGTGTAATTTATCTAAACCACAGTACCTGGAGAGATTTGCTTTCCTGTTAGTTTATCGAGATTTCTTAATTAATTGTTCATTTGAGATTTAATAACCATTTCTTTATTCCTTTTGTGTGTTTTGTAACCTATAATCAAATATTCTAAATTAATTCACCACCGTTCCCCTAGTGTTCGACACCCTTGCTTATCAAAGCTATACTATACTCGATCGAGTTCACTGCCTGTAAGGTGTGGTTTAGATGCGATAAATTAGGACTTATAAATAAAAAACTAGTGCATTAAATATTCACATCAAGTCTTTGGCGCCGTTGTCGGGGAACGACTTTTAGTTAATTTAGTTTATTTGATTATTCATTATTTTTTTTAGTTAGTTTTTATTTTTCTTTTAGTTTTATTTTCGATGATATCATTTCACCTGTCGGGAAGGTTCTTGTTGTTAATTGCAGGAATTTGGGATCGTACACATTGATTGACTTTACCTTTTGCATGGGTTTCGAGAATGCAAGCGATTAGGGAATTCTTGACCTACTTAGCCTACTACTTTGTTGATTTGTCCAACTCAATCCATGGGGCGTAGTATAGCAAGGCGTATTGTGGTGGTTAAGTAGAAGATCGAGCTCTTGTTGTTCTTGACTAGTTAGGTCACTTCTTGTTCTACTTTTAGTTAGAGGTACGAAAAAAACAAAGGAAACATTCTAACAGGTCCCGAAAGTTGTTGTTTTCACAAACCATTTCATGCGTGCAAGGGTTTTAATCAACTATTGTTGTTTGATCCCGACAAAGACAATTGATCATGATGTCTCATTTTTTTATGTCACTCATTGGAAATTCATGGCTGTTGTTGAAGCAATAAAAAAAATATTTAGAAGTTCCCAAATTTAGTAGTTGGAAAAAGGAATTTCAAATAAGGAAAAGGAAAATATTTCAGAAAAATTACGCCAAGCGTACTCAGCCTTTGATCGTGAATGACTTCTTCATGGAATTGGAGGTACGCCCCGCATACATTTGAACATACGCCCAGCGTAAGTCGGCGACATGTTATATCTTTTTACCCTTTGACTTTTTGTTATTCTTTCAAATTTTTTTCCTTCGCCGCACGCACTGAGACAGTCGAATAACTCCACAAGATCTTCGATTTTTCTTCTTTTCTTGTAGAATCGACACAAAGGTAAGTTAATCGGATACCCTATTGCTTTGATTTGAGATTATTTTCATGAAAATTGAGGTATTAAGCCTAAATCAAAATCTAGGGTTGATGCACTTCTTGAAATAGGGCCGATTTTGCATGAATTTTTGTTTGTTTATGTCTTAATAAGATCGATTCTGACCAATGGACTAAACCCTTGGATGTAATTTGGTCTCAATCCCGTCCAATAAACATCACTTCCTGCTTGTTGACGTACGCCTAGCGTACGCCCTATAGACTCCTCGGTTTTTGACTGCCCCTACGTACTTTCCCTGTGTATACTTGTTAAATGTTTGCTGATCATGGATAAACAAAGAACGATCAGGAAACAGGTTCGAGTTCTTGGACATACGCTTACGATTGGTCCCATTTTTTAACTGCCTCTTAAAATACCCCACACTAATTATGCCTTGTAAAATACTACTGCGCATATACCTGTGTATTGTATTAGTATGACCTTAGACAAACAAGGGGGGACAGATTCGATGATCTGGAGGTACGCCCAACGTATGCTGGATGTACGCCCAGCGTACGGTCTTGCCCAACACTATTATTTTTCATTCTAGATCTGTTAATGCCGTGATTTTTTTGTTTGGTTTTGTCTTTGGTGTTTATTTGTGCAGATTATGGCCCATAGAACTCAAAGGACCAACCCACCTGAGGACATGACCGATCACCGTTTCTTGCAATTTTCGCAAACTCTAAACAATGCAACACGGGCCAAATATGTCAACAATATGAGCCTGCTACTTACTAAGGAGATCGTCATAGCACCTTCATTTGATTGGGAATTGGCGGCCCAGACTGGACTTGTTGCGCTGATCCAGGATTTTTTGCAATACACGCACTCGGACGTGAGTGGCGTGCATTTGTTCGTATGTCAGGGTTGGTCAAGACTGTTCAGGATCCAGGAGCCTGTGTATCTGGAATTTTTGCTGGAGTTTTATGCTACAGTTTCCTATGACCCTAGGAAGACACCCGATGATAGGACAGCCTTTTCCATTAGACTGGGTGGTGTGAGTCGGGAGTGTAGTGCAATTGAGCTTGCAACTCGAGTTGGGATATATATAGTAGACGAGACGAGGAGTGTCCATTTTCCGGAATTCCTTGGTGATTGTCTCACGAACCGGCCGCATGACTAAAATTAAAACACTTTCTGGGCAGAGATTACTGGGGGAGTGTACACACCATCTACTACACGGGGGAGGATGATTCGGTCTACCACATATAGACTGTTGCACCGTCTGATTTCCATATCTCTCACGCACCATAAGAATAGTGAGAGAGTGCCTTCGACAGACTTGTATTTCTTATAGGCACTTGTTACTCCAGGAAGGCACCTGAACCTTCCAGTTGCTTTAGCCGCTTATTTGGGTAGGAGGGATAGGGGACTTCGGGAGTATAGCCCGATTTGTGGGGGGCATTTTATCATACGATTAGGTCGATCCTATCAGTTGTTGACGTGTGAGATTACGAGATCGATGGTGTTTCATGATATGAGGCCGATGAGCCTTCAGTTATTGGATTCGATGCGTGTACTTGAGCAGGGCGAGGATGGTGTCCTGCGGGTACGACCAGATGACGTGGCCGACGAGGAGGGTGTAGTCGAGCCACAGCCGCGAAGAGCCCAGCGGCGTACACCTGCTCCTCGGGGAGCATAGCAGGGACTTGAGCCAGAGATTGATATGTGTTACCTGGCTCAGCGCATTGACCGCATTGACGAGAGAGTACAGAGCCTGGTTGAGCGCGTTGCACATGTGGAGAGACAACAGCAGTGGTATGGGCATGCGTTGACCGCATTCTTTACCCACCATGGGTTTCAGTACTCGGTTCCTTTTCCTCCACCATTCCAGTCAGGACCTGATGGAGCCGGTACATCTGGGGCACAACAACATGATGACGAGGATGACGAGTGATTTAGTTTATCCTTTTTATTTTTATTTTTATGTTATTTTTAGTTTATTTTTGTGTTGCTTAGTATTAGTATTTTTATTTGGTATGTAATTAAGTTTAATTTAGGTTGTTTTATTTTTGGTACTTTTGTTTTCCATGTTGATGCTCTTTGGTTGTTTAGATCTTTGCAGAATTTTTGCCCTTAGAAAGCTGGCAGTAAGTTCGGCAGCTAGGTCCGACTGTTGCTACAGAGTGTCGTGTGACAGTTCGAAGATTATAGTCAAGACCCACGATTTGTCATAAGTGTGGGGTGCATATTGATTTCGTGAGAGATTATTTAGAAGAGTGGCATTTTTACTATATTTTGACTCTTATGATATGGATGAGCTGTTCCCATACCATAGAGTTTTATTTAGACGCAAGGTAGAAGTATCATCCCGGCTGCCACGACATGGTTGACACTTTCCTATGTCGTGGGGGAGTTTTCATCGCGAGAAGAGGCTACCATTCTTGACGAGACGACGTGGTTGACACTTTCCCACGTCATGGTTACTACATATTGCATTTATTCACAATCTTTGCACCACATCTTAGAAGTTGGCGTTCTTGAAAATTTAGAAGCAGTAGTTCTAGTTTCTAGTCTTTCAGCAATATTTGGAGCAACTTGTAGCAGCCCTATTCGATCTTGCCATAACTACCCCAGGGGAGTCTGTTCCTTTTTCTCCCTTTTTTAAGTGTTTAATTAGTTTTATGCATACAATGAGGGCATTGTATGAAATAAGTGTGGGGTAGGGGGTTGATAAAAGTAAATTAAAAACTGAAATAATAGTTTGAAAATTGCTAGATTTAGGAAAATATAAAAAATTTATAAACTTGAAATAATAGTTTAATTTAGAAAAATCTAGTGATAACTTAAAATTTTGCTAATATTGTATGAGATGATCCGATGAGAACTCAAATGTTTAGTTGAGCCAATACACGTTATAGTTCATTTGTGGCTTCCCTTATTCTAGTGAAATCATGGGACGAAGACACAACTTCGCTTAGTTTGAGGGATGCAATATGTTTAGCAGCCTATACCTGAAATGTATCCAGGAAAACTAATACTCTAACCAATAAAGGTTGAAGTTGAGCGCCCCTGCTTAAGCATGTAGGGTTTTTAGTGAAAAAAAAAGTGAGTTACATGTGAAAAAAAAAGAGAGAGAATTACAAGAAAAGCTGTAAGAATTTTGGAGCAGTTAAAGTGAGGATCAAAAGATCAAAATTCTGAAGATTCAAAAAGATGAAGATACCAAAACTCAAAGAAGGTGGTGAATTCAAAGAAATCAAGATCAAATTATCAAAGAAGTGAAGAATTCCAAAGAGCTCCATTATGTTATCAAAAATTGTAATTTTCTAGATTATGTATGCTTGGGTTGCTTGACCAAAAATACCTTGAGGTTAAGAAAGTTTTATGGGGATAGATTCGAAGGGAAGCATAAAATGAGCGTTGTTCAAAAGAAGTGGACGAGTGTTTATGAGGATTGTGAGTATTTAGAATTAGGGGGGTCCTTAGGAAAAGAATTTAGACACAAATGCATGCATTGTGGTCTTAACATAATGGATGAGTTTAAAATGGATTGTTTAGTGCGATATTGGTAAAAAAAAGTAAATTTGCTTGGGGGCAAGCAAAGACTAAGTGTGGGGTATTTTGATATGTGTATTTTTATATATATTTTTATACATTATATCTTAATATTTAGGCTTTATTATTCTCTTTAGAACTAAAAAGTACTTATAATGCTTTGAATTATGATTTACAGCTATTAGTTGTCGATAGAGCGCAAAAGAAAAGACTAGAGCGGAATTAGGGCTTAGAAGCTAAAAGAAAGAAAAAATGTTGGAGGAGTCAATTACGCCCAGCGTAATTGCTAAGTGCGCTTAGCGTAATGGCCAAACATGGGTTACGCCTAGCGTAATTTATGGTTACGCCCAGCGTAATGGCTTGCATCTGGATTTCCTCATCGCGACATAATTCTCACTACGCCAGGCGTACACCGACTTACGACCAATGTACGTAAGTCGGTTCAAAGGGTTATAAAAAGCGATTATCAGCTAACCAGAGAGGCGGATTCGATTTCTAACCTAATTTAGTCGATAATTAACTTCTGTTAAGCTGTTTTGAGGGTCTAGAAGGAGGCCGGAAGGCCGTTAAGCTAACGGGAGCAGAGATCGGAAGGATTGGAGAGTGGATACATGTCGGTAATCATGTGGGTTGTTAACGTGACCATGTTTAGCATTCTACTGTGATACTATTATGTGTTTAGTTTCTGATTTGGGTGTAAAAACCTTTTATTTTGTGTTTATGATTGAATAAAACCTTGATTTATAGATTAATTGCTAGATTAAATTGTTTATTTATGTTTAATTTAACTTGTCAAGCTTGTTAAAAGATCCTTATGTGTTAATGATAATTATTTGCTGTTAATTGTCAAGTAAATTAAGTTGTATGAACATCTGCTTGGTTGCTTGTATCTTATGACTTTGATGACCATCAAGATTATAAGTCTAGGAATAATGAATGTGAAACTAGGATTAACTTGGAAACAAATAAGTTAATGTGTGAGCCTTGTTTGATGACCATCAACAAGAGGTTAATTGAACGACCCATTTGATTAACTATTATTACAAGTCTTGCTTGATACGAACTGAACACTAGGAAACATGTTAGTTTAATCAACTGATCACTGTTTGAATTGACTTGTTTGCTAAAATATTAGTAATAGTGAACGCGAATCTAATCATTTTAGGAATCGGTAAACATGAATAAATAAATTTGTGTATGCAATTGTCTATGCTTTTTAGGTGTAATTTATCTAAACCAAAGTACCGGAAGAGATTTATTTCCTACTAGTTTATCGAGATTTTTAAATTAATTGTTCATTTGAGATTTAAGAACCATTTCTTTATTCCTTTTGTGTGTTTTGTAACCTATAATCAAATATTCTAAATTAATTCACCACCGTTCCCCTAGTGTTCGACACCCTTGCTTATCAAAGCTATACTATACTCGATCGGGTTCACTGCCTATAAGGTGTGGTTTAGATGCGATAAATTAGGACTTATAAATAAAAAACTAGTGCATTAAATATTCACATCAATATCCTTTACAGTAGTAGTTCTTCATCGAGATCTTATAAGGACTTGTTATATATCCGACTTCTATTATTTTCTTGATCAAGTGGCGTTACGAATATTAAAATTTGGGTTGCTACATGATAATTTTTGGTGGCTTATATCATTAGCTTATTTGAAGATCATTGTGACTTGGAGGGGGAGTTCATCAAGGACAAGAAGTGATTTAGTTTCTTAAATCTGAAATGGGGTTTTATGGCGGGTTTTGCTTTATTGAAGATCTTTCGGATTACATCATAAAATGAAGTTTAAAAACATTACTTCAGTGCTTGGTATTTATATATAACCTAGATCCTATGGTTAAAGACTATTGAAGAATCAATATTCGTGGATTGCTTCAAATATTCCTCGTTGCAAGAACATTTCTTATTTGCTAGATGCTTGTTTTGGAAATTGAAGCATTGTCATCCATTCCATACTTTGAGAGTGAGATTGTAGGGTTTCAAAGTACTCCATGGATGATGGAAATGGGCCCCCTTGATGAAGTATATGTTAAAAGCCCAACACTTGTCTTTTCCCTATAAATAGTCATGTATTATTCATAATTAAGGTTAAGAGTGAGGCAAAATGTAGCCGCCATGTTGTGAGGTTTCTTATGTAGTCTTAGATTCTTTAGTCTATGCTGAAAGTGTAATCTACTCCTCATGTTTTGAAAATATCGAGTGATCATTCGACATATCTTATGTATTTGTGTTTGTTCTTATTTTTCGCATCTTGTTCATCAAATCACAATTAGGGTTTTAATCCTAACAGATACACATGTGAAAGGAACCATCTTTCTTTTTGAGAAACAAAACCAGAGCTCCCCAAGGAAAGAAGCTCGGTCTTATGAACCATTTGCCTAGCAGCTCGCTCAATTAGCTGGAGAAATCTTGGATATCTTCAAGGGCTAATCTATATGGTGATTTGGCAATTGGCGTGGCTTCGGGTATTAGGTTGATCCAAAATTTTACCTGTCCTTTAGGGGGTATCCCCGGGAGGTCTTCAGGAAATACGTCTGGGAAATCACATACCTCTAGGATGTCCTTGATATTCTTCTCTTCTTTCTTTATATCCACCGCGTGGGCTAAAAAGGCTTGATTCTTTTTCTATAAGCAATTTTGTGCCTTGATGCATGAGATAAGACGGAGGTTTGCACCGGGTTTATCACCGTAGCTAATTATGCTTTCGTCGTTGGGTAGGTGAAGGCGAACGACCTTCTGGCTGCAATGATATCGACATGGTGGAGGCTTAACCAATCCATACTGATGATCAAATCAAATCCTCTAATAGTAACCAACGTTAACTTGATTTGAAATGAGTGTTTATTTAATGTTAACGTGCACCCTAGAAATACGTCTTTGGTTGTTTCAATTTTCCCATTATCTATTTCCACTTTGAAAGTTTCATTTAACTTTTGGGGAATTTGATTTAGTAAGTGTTTAAATTTATGGCTCACGAAACTTCGCTCCGCCCCACTATCAAATAAGATGCATGTATAGATGTTGTTGAGGAGGAACGTACTGGTGACTAACATGGGATCCTGCACAGCCTCCCCATGTCCCATAGTTAGGACTCTGCTCGATCCCCATGCACCCCGATTGTTGGCCTTGGGGTAGTTACGTTTGTAATGGCCAATCTCCCCGCATCTGTAACATGCTTGACTGGCCCCAACGTTGTTGGGTTGGTTGTTTTGTTGTGGCCGCATTCCGTAATATCAAGTAGTGTGCCCTCTTTGGTTATAGTTGTGCATTATAGGTCTCAACATGTGCCATTATGGTGGAAATTACACTTATCTCATTTTGGAAGAGAACCTGCATATGGCTTTGCAGATGTTGGTGCAATTGTTGTTGTTGTAGCAGGAGTGGTAGCAGCATGAACTGCTACGATTTGTTGTTTCTTTCCAGACTCTTGAGCTTGTTGTCCCTTTATCTTCTTCCCCTAGTTCTTGTTGTTGTCATCCCCCTTCTTTGATTCAGTGATAGCAGCCTTCGTTCCCTTTGGTTCTCCATAGTTGTAAAGTTCTTGCGCCAGGCGTTTGGAACTGTCGAAGGTTGAGGGATTAACAGCAATCACATTTCCTTGAATCGGGGGAGTTAGTCCCCAGATGAACCTTTTGACTTACTTTCTCTCAGAAGTAATCATCCCTGAGCAAAAGAGCGCCACATCCATGAACCTAGAAATAAAAGCTTCGATGTCATAATCTTTTATAGTGAGATTTCATAATTCTTGTTCAAGCTTCTGCACTTCCCCTTGGGGGCAATACTCATCGAGAATCAGGATTTTGAATTCCCACCATGTCATGGAGTTTGCTTCTAGTAGATTTAGGGCCATGACATGGTCGTTCCACCATGAGAGCGCCCTATTAGAAAAGGTACAGGCTGCGAACTTTACTTTACTTTTTTCGGGACAACCACATATTTCAAAGACAGATTCAATCTTCTCTAACCATCGAGTGAGAGCTATCACCCCTCCGCTCCTATTAGATGGTCGCGGCTTTACGTTGGTGAATTCCATTTAGGTGCAGATTTTCTGATGTCCTGGGTTATCCCTGTGATTGGAACTCCCCGTTCCATTTCTGTTGCCTCCTCCGTTGGTACCATTGTTGATCTGTGCTAGTGCTGCAGTAACTACAGTTGAGACTGCCACCTGAAATGCAGCAAAATTCATCTCTGATGGAGGCGGCGGTGGTGGTGGTGATGTTGTAGTTTTTTAGCGAATGTACCTTATGCCCATTTCCTGCTATGAAGTAGGAATGATGGTGAGTTTATGGAATTCCTTTGTTTTTAGCGGTTACGGTGGTTCGGTTGTACTTATAACTGAAACTGTATTACATCAAATAAAAATGAAAAGAAAGAACATAGCAGATACCAACATCACAAATAAAACACATAATCATTTCATTAATGATAACGTTTTAGTACATAATACATGAAAATTGACCTTTCAAAAAGGTCTACAGTACATAGAGAATAAAATCTGATAGAATAGCGACCTTGCGAGTAGTGTAATCACTTAAACATAGGGTCGAGCCTACTAACATAAAGAAAACCAAGGTGTAGCACCAACACATATCCATAACCAAATCTATAGTAAATCAGCAGGTGGAACAAGCCCTACTCACGATGAGTGGTCCCTGGTGGTGCTTGTGACGAGGTAGAAGCGCCCTGAAGTTCGGCCAATCGACGCTCAGCGACTCGCACCCTTACCTCCAATGCAGCATGCCGCTCCTGATATTCCCTCAAGAGGTCCTAAGTACGCCTCTCCGCACACTCCACTGGAGCTCTATCTCGATCATCTGGTTAGCGGTCACCTGTGCCCGATCGCCAATGTCCCTAGTCCGTCAGACCATAATAGGAAGCGCTCGATCCGCTAGGCATCCATGCTGGAGGTTGTAGAAACCTCTCTCCTTGTTGAAGGGTGGGATCTGACCCTGGTGTCAGCTCTACCTCTGAATATTAAGTTCCTAAGGGGCGTAGGGCCATTGTAGCCCATCCGATGTGCCGACACCCTCGCCATATAGGGTGGATTGATGAATTCGGACTCTGCGTCCGAGTCACCCTCATCTCCCTCCTCGTCCTCGTCGAGTTTCTCCTCCTCAAATGCCTCCTATATCTCTTCCAGATCCTCTTCAGGATCCTCCTCAATCCAACCTCCATTCCCCTGATTAGGGAAGTATGGGTCCCCAGAGGGGTGGAAACCAACCATAGTGTCTGCGCGAGAATATATATATATATATATATATATATATATATATATATAGAATATATATATATATATATATATATATATATATATATATTCAAGAAAATAGATAGAATGTCAAATACCCATATTGGTCATATTTCGAATAAATATAGTTGATCAGGCTATATTTACCCTATATATGATTACATAACTGTCTATGTTTAGTCACGATGACAAACTCTTCTTATTGTTTTCCAATATGCAAGTATGTATATATACTTTGGTAAAATATTTATATTTTTAAAGTATACTTTTAGTCAGAGTGTTTTAGTCCCATTGTGTTTATAGTTGTATATCTTGTATGGTTAGATATACTAGTTCACTATAAACGATGCTCTGATACCAATCTGTCACACCCCCGAAGCAGGACGGCGGAAACGTCTGGGGTGGATGACTTCATTGTATTGTATCATTACAATTGGGTATAATTGAAAACATAGCAACCAACATCATACATTAAAGATACCAACATACATTGTTTACAGATTGTATTTTCTCACAAATTTACACAAAAGTAACAATAAATATGATGTTCCAAAAATTTAGTAAATATCCAAAATCCATAGCCCGTGTACCTGCTCACCGAGTCCCAGAGAATACAAGTCGTTTTGAAAAGCATCAACTAAAAAGTTTGTGAGTTCATAAGCATATTTGTAAAAAAGTTTTGTAACATCTTTGATTTGTAATAATTTGTAAAAGTCGAGAAAATCTGATATTTTCTGTGAAAATGGTTTGTAAGTCTTGTTCCAAAACTGTGAATAATTGCATGAGTGTCCTTTGATATCTTTTGTTTGTAATTCAAAACACTATGTTCCCATAAAATCCCATATTTCCTGTTTTAAGAAAAGCTGTTGTCTTAAAATCCTAAGACTGGAGTGGTGGTATTAAGGTACAAAAGTGACACATAGTTTTATATTTTATAAAACTAGAGAAGTGTATAATTTCATAAATCCAAAATAACATTGTTAATCCCTATGTGAGTCGTTACAAACATCCTTGATACGACTAAAATGCCTGTAATGATGTCCTTCAGACGTCGGTTTCGGTAAGATAGTTGTCACTCTAGACTGACCTGGTCTAGCTATAGCAAACAACTCAAGTGTGGGGGTGTCAACCCCGTATAGATTTATAAACAATTACCTCTCTCTCTCTCCCTCTAGGAGACTCTGGTTATAACTACAAGACTTATGGTGTACGCTAGGTAGGTACGGCGTAGTAAAGTCTCACGAGTGCCTTAACAGGTCTACACAAAAATTTATGTCGTAAAATTTTGTTTTGTATACCATTTTAGTTAAATTATTTATAACACTTTTTATAAATAATCATTAATGAATTTATCTAATTGTAATATACGTTTTGTAAATATTATAATCCTTTAAGTATACAAACTGTTAAAATGTGACAACATATTACAACTATTTTATTAATAAAAATAGTTTTTCTGTAAAGCAACCAAGTTTTGGAATTTGTTTAACACACCAAAATTTAGTTTAAGAGTTCTGTAACACAAAATATACTATCTTAGTGTGACTCTAGCATGTCATGATATTTACAAAAATACTTGTAGAAATCATGAAATTTATTATATTCCATTATTTGTGTAAGTATAAATGTTAAAATTTAATATGACCAAAAGTTAACCATTTTTTAGTGTAACCTATATTTTCACCAATTTGAATGAACAAACATATCTACAAAACTTTCTAGTACAAAAATGTTTTGTATATTTTATGATTTTGAACATATAATAAGAACCTTTTCAGTTGTGAACTTGTTTCATCTTCAACACATAACCATGATACATGAAACTTTCTAAATGATAGATTTACCCTAGCCTCATGAGGCTTGTAAATATCCAGTTATAGAGTATTAGCATGAAGTATTCAACATTTCAAACACAAGTAGTTACATAGACACACACGAGCATGCAAACATCCAAAGATTTAACAAAACGTGACTTGTATCCACCCCAAGGATGAAAAACACGAAAATAGTGGGGTATGAAGCTCACCTTGGAGTTTTCGAGATGTAGAAGAAGAAGAAGAAGAAGAAGGAAATTTCGAGCCTAACCTGCGTTCTTGGTGAGATTATCGAAATAGTGATGTTTCTAAGAGTTTAACACACAACAAAAGTGTGTAAAATGAAATTTTCTTAGCATAAACATGAAACAAAACACTTTGAGTTTAACATAGAACTTACCAAGAAGCCTAGAATCCGATTTTTGTATTAATGAACTCGAAAATTTTGAGAGAACAATTGAGGATGTTCTTGTAACTAAGAGAGGAAATGTTTGAAGAGTGTTGGAGGGGGTGGTGGGTTTGTAGCCGAAAATAGAGAACGAGGGGAAGGAGTAGAGGTTGACTTCTCTAAAGGTCATGGGAGGTGCATGGATGTATGGAGGGTAAAAGCTTGGAGGTATGCTAGATAAAAATGAGGTGGCATGCTCATTATCCAATCCCTTTACCCTTTCTCTTTTTTTTGAATAACTCCACCGAAAACCATAGGGTTTGCAGCCATAAACTCCTCAACGGGGGGGGGGGGGTTCGATTATTGTTGGTGCGACTGCAAACACCCTAAATTCGATAATGGTTTGCGGTTTTGAGAGTTTAAGGACTTTTGGGTGTAATTACGTCAAGTAAAAAGGAGTTTTTGGCCCTATGGGAGGCATAAAAGAGGTTTTCGGTCCCCTAAAGCCTAATGAAAAGATATCCGCCCAATAAGGCCTAATGAAGAAGTCTTGGTCCAATAGGGGTTTTGGGCTGATGATGAAGTCTTCGCTAGTGGATCAAGTTTTGGGTTTTCATGAGGATGTTTTGACTTGAATCACAATGTATGAATGTATAAACTTAAAAAGCATTGTAGTTTAAAGTTCACTAAATGAAATGTTGCAAGGTTACATGAAGGAAATTGTTTTGTAAAAGGATCAAATCTTAAACCTAATTTGCTAGATGTGACATGTAGTGAAATACTATGATTGTCAGATTTTGTATCACCCTAGCAAAGCTAATGTGGTAGCCGATGCCTTGAGTTGTAGGGCAGCGTGTGCTCCGATCTGATATGATGATGATTCTAGTCTTAGATACCATACGAGAGGCCCAAGAGGTGGCCATGAGACCAGAGAACCGTAAGAGAGAGAGGGTGATTGGGTTGATTTCTGAGTTTAAGACTGATAATCGGGGACTTATGACCTTCCGTGGGGCGGATATGGGTGCTATATTCGGGTGGAGGTCAACGGATTTTGATGGAGGAGGCCCATAGGTCGAGATTCTAGATCTATCCTGGGGCCACCAAGAGGTATTTGAACTTCAAAAAGGATTATTGGTGGCCTTGTATGAAGAGATATGTGGCATATGTAGTCAAGAGATGCTAGACTTGTTGTCAGGTCAAGGCTGAGCACCAACATCCCCATGGCCAGTCTTAGCCTTTGGAGATTCCCATGTGGAAGTAGGAACAGATCTCCATGGATTTTATTACCAAGATATTGAGGACTGTGCAAGGTTTCGATGTGATATGGGTGATTGTAGATTGGTTTACGAAGAGTGCTCACTTCCTAGCTATAAGTGAGAGCTCTTCTGTGGAGAAATTGGCCAAGATCTACGTTTGAGAGGTGGTGGCACGACATGGGGTGCCAACATCGATAGTGTCAGATCGTGATGTGCATTTTACTTCTAGGTGCTAGAAGAAATTTCATGAGGAGTTGGGCACCCGATTGCATTTCAGCACTACATACCACCCACAAATATTCGAGCAGAGCGAGCATACGATTCATATGCTCGAGGACACGCTATGTGCATGTGTTATGGATTTCGGTGGAATTTGGGACACTAACCTGCCCTTGGCTGATTTTTCATACAACAATAGCCATCACTCTAGTATTGGGATGCCTCCCTTCGAGCTTTCTTATGGAAGGAAGTGTTGGACACCCATCTGTTGGGGAGAGATCGGGCAGAGAGTTATTGGGAGCACTGAGATAGTGCTCAAGACAACAGAGCAAATCCAGCAGTTCAGACAGAGGTTACTAATGGCCCAAAGTCGTCAGAAGAGTTACGCAGACTGGAGACATTCTGAGCTTGAATTCTTGGTCGACAATTTTTTCCTCCTGAAGGTATCCCCATGGAAAGGGGTGATCCGACTTAGGATGCGTGGCAAGTTGGGCCCTAGATACATTGATCCTTTCAGAGTGATTTCTCGAGTAGGTAAGGTGGCTTATCGGTTAGAGCTACTTGGAGAGTTGATCCAGATCTATAACACCTTCCATGTGTCCCAACACCTTCCATGTGCCCTTGGTTCAGGTTCAGTGGCAGCATCGGAAGGGATCCGAGTTGACTTGGGAGTCGGAGTCCCAAATGCACAAGAAGTCCTAGAGTTGTTTCCGGAGAATGAAATTGAGGGCGAAGTATGATTCTAGTGGGGGAGAATTGTAATATCCCAACTCCCAAGTATAAAATTAAATTAATTTATATTGATTTTGATAGGGCAACTCGACGAGTTGGAGGCCCCAATTCGTCGAGTAGAAATTGAGATAGTCGCGTGGGTTTTAGAGTTAACTCGACGAGTTCGAGGACCCCACTCGACAAGTAGGAGCTGAGCACGAAAACCCTAACTTTCAATGTTTGCACCTAATTTATAGGACCTTCAGTCCATTACCCACCTTCCCTTATCGCCTTATCACCCTAAGAGAAACCCTAATCGAGCTATCATCCACAGTGAGAGAGATTAAGGCTAACAGTGGGAATTTTGGTGCAATCTTTGAAGGATCTTAAGGAGTAAGAGGCTTAGAACAAGAAGGGCTTGGATCTGGCATTTTTTCTATGTTAGTGGCCATTTGGAGGTAAAAAGCCACTATCTTGATCACTTGAGTGCTAGATCTCTCCATTAGAAAGTTTATGGCCATTTTAGCATTACCTTGAGTCATGATTAATTTTGAGCATGTTTTAAAGATGATACTTCAGATTTGGACAATATTAGGTCCCTTAAGCCTAAAGATTCGAGCTTTATCAAGCTTTCGCCAACTTCCATGCCTTAAACCCTTGTTGAGCTTTGTGTTGTCAAACTTAGCCCTAGATGCAATGCATGGACGTAAGCCTTGCACCTTTGCATGGTATTTCAGTCTTAGAAGGCTAGATCTAGAGTTTGGGGCCTTAGTCTCACTTAAATGTGTCTGAATAAGTGGCTGAACTGAAGGAACTCGACGAGTTGGTTAGGGTTTTCCCCAATAGTCTGGACGCGTTACAAACTCGGCAAGGTGGTTAGACAACTCGGCGAGTTGAGTTGGATTTTCCAGATATTTCAGAGAAACGAAGGAACTCGACGAGTCATATAGATGCACTCGACGAGTTGGGTTAACATGGACTATTGACTTGAGGGTTCACTTCCATTGACTTTTAGGGTTTGGTCAAGTTATGAACTTATGAGACCATGGAGGGGTAAAATGGTCTTTCACCCTTTTCGAGAGTTAGTAAAGGAATAGTTTAACATCTTTGGAGTTGTTATTATAAATTGTTAATTAGAAATGATTCTGATATATGTAGGCGAAGTCTAGGCCTACCGCTGAGTATGAGACATACTTGCTTACTTACGATGTGAGTCTTCTCACTATACTTACCTGAGTGGTAATATTGTGTGACCGGAGGTTCTTATTTGAGTTATTGACCGGAGGGTCTTATGTGCTAATAATGAGTTATGTGATATCATGCTTTTTGTATTTTTGATTTATGTTATATATCATTTTGTGACTCATTGAGTTAGGACCAGAGGGTCCAAACCGAGTTGTGAGACCGGAGGGTGCTCATTGAGATACTTGCCTGGAGGGTCCAACCCAAATTGTGACACCGAAGGGTCTTCACTGAGACACATGACCAGAGGGTTCTTATAGAAATAGCCATGAGAGGCTAAGTATATATGTGGGGTATTTTGGGGAACTCACTAAGCTTCGTGCTTACAGTGTTGTGTGAAATGTGTTTCAGGTACCTCTTAGGATTGCAGGAAAGCGTCAGCATGATTGTACACACCAGCTTGAGATTAAGTTTTGATAATTCTGGGATATTGTAAAACATTTTTTTGTCTTGTGTTTTGAAAAACTTTTAAATTTGGGTTTGAGAATGCGAAACTGTGTTTTTTGTGGTTTTAAAAATGGAAAATTTTATTTGAAAATTTAGAGTGTTACATATCCCATTTATCAACTCTCATGTCGTATTCTAATTGACGAATTGCAGCTATGCATTTTTGAATTGGAGAAAAACATTCTAAACCTCTCGCAACCCGCTTCAATTGGAAATATAGAAATCGGTCATCCAAATTTCCAAAAATACGTTAAAACAACTCTTTCATCATCAAAAACCATCTTCGGAACTTCTCAGTGTACACGACGTCATCTCAAAAATAGTCTTCTATAAGACGATTGCTTCTGGATTCACAATTTCTCTTCAATGGATGTCTTCTTGTTTGAGGTTGTGAATGTGAACTTTGACCTTGTCGGTTTCGGAAATACACCACTATTTTTGCCTTGATAGAACCGACAAATAATGTCTCTTATAGTGCCATCAAATCGGAGGATGAAGATGACGATGACGACATTGTGGTTGGGTATGCTTTTTGTAACACCGTAAAAATTTAAACAATTTTTCACATTTTAAAAACCATATAATATCATTCACATTCATTTTTCAAAACATTGTATCAACATTATCTCAATACAAAACCCCAAGATCAAAACATATAAACTCCGTACGAATCATGCTAGCGCCTTCCCGCGATCATCACTGGTACCCGAAACACATAACACATAACACAATAAGCATAATTGCTTAGTGAATTCCCCAAAATACCACTATAACACATATTAGCCACTCGAGGCTATAACTCTGTTGACCCTCTGGTCAACGTGTCTCAGTGGGACCCTCCAGCCCCAACTCTCTGTGGGCCCTCTGGCCCTAACTCTATGGACCCGAAGGTTCTAACTCTATGGACCCATTGGTCCTATTCTATAAACTCTGAATCATGTATATCACATATCACAATAAATCACAACACATAAATAACATGCAAATACACTGGCACATAACTCAAAAATACACTGTCACATAACTCTGTTACCACACTAGGTAAAGTATAGTGAGAAGACTCAACTTAGATGTCTCGGTGAATCTATGACTCGGTAGAAATACGATCTAGCCTCTACCTAATCACATAAAGTAAATACTCTCATAATTATAACTCTCGGGACTAGACTCAACCCTCTCTTGGCACCCTCAGAAGGGTAAAAGACCATTTTACCCCTCTCTTGGCTCAAAGGCCCCATTGTTGACCAAACCCTAAAAGTCAACAAAAGTTAATGGTCAAACTTTGACCTGACTCGTCGAGTGCACTTGGGCGACTCGGCGAGTCTACACGTGTCCACTATCTCTCTAGTCTCGCTTGGCTTGTCGAGTCTTTCCCCTTGCTCGACGAGTTACACCTGGCATGAATCGCAAGGCCACCGCGACTCAACTCGTCGAGTCTCAAGATCAACTCGGCGAGTTCCGCCTTGAACTCCAGTCCTCTATCCCCCCTCTGACTCACTGATTCATTTCCCCAACTCGGCAAGTTACTCACTAATTGATTTACGTGAAACCCTAACCCTACTCGCCTAGTCTACTCTTGGACTCGGCGAGTTCATGCCATGCACAAACTCAATTGACCTCCTGAGGTCAGATCTGTTCCTTTGATCCATAGATCTGACCTTCCCAAGCTTGATAATCACGTAAAGCTCGGATCATGACACCCATGTGACGTGTAGGAGGTTTCACTTGGTGATTTAGCCCCAAAAAAAACATCCTAAGCTCATTACCTCCATAGCTCAACATAAAGCAAGCTGGAATAAACTCTTTAGACCACTATTGGTCCAGATCTGAAGTCTCAATATGAATAAGGCCCATATTCTCACAATTCATTCCAAGAAAGGACATAAAAACTCTACATCTATGGATTCCTTCAACAAAACAGATAAAAGGGTGATATAATACCTCAAAGATGAAGTCTTTTGCTCGAAATCCACAAATGCACAACCTCCTTGGTCTCCTCTAAGTTGGAATCACCTCCTTCTTGCAAGAATCAACCACAAAGATCAAGAAATGGCTCCTTTCCTCTCACAAACACTCTAGCTCTTTTAGGGTTTCTCTCTGCGGTTTGGTAGCCGCAAATAATGGCCCTAAGGGACTTTAAATAGGTCCCAAACCTGGGAAATTAGGGTTTCATTAAACAGCGTGGACTCGCCGAGTCCAGTCATGAACCCGGATAAGAATCCGCGACCCTACTCAGCGAGTCTAAGCACCAACTCGTTGAGTCCCTCCACAAACTCCAAAATAAATGAATAAAATAATATACCTGGGAATTTGGATGTTACAATTCTCCCCACTACAATCAGACTTTGTCCTCGAAGTCTCACTCTGCAAACAACTCTGGATGCTGCTCACGCATCTCTCCCTCCGGCTCCCAAGTCAACTCTAACCCTTTCTGATGCTGCCATTGGACCTGCACCAAAGGCACTTCCTTGTTCCTGAGAACCTTGATCTTCCGAGCCCTAATCGACACCGGTCTCTCAACATAGTTCAGGCTCGCATCCACCTGAATATCCTCTAATGGTACCACTGCCGACTCGTCAGCTATACACTTTCTTAGCTGCGACATGTGGAAGGTGTCATGAATCTGACCCAACTCTGCAGGTAGCTCCAAACGGTAGGCTACCCTGCCTACTCTCGTGATCACCCTGAAAGGACCAATATATCGAGGCCCCAACTTTCCCCTCTTCCTGAATCGGATCACTCCTTTCCAAGAGGAGACCTTCAGGAGTACGAAGTCGCCGACCTGAAATTCGAGCTCGGACCGGTGCCTGTGCGCATAACTCTTCTGGCGACTCTGAGCGGTCAACAACCAATGTATGACCTGCTGTATCTGCTTTGTAGTCTGAAGCACGATCTCTGTACTACCCATCACACATTGCCCTACCTCTACCCAACAAATGGGGGTCCGACACCTCCTCCCACACAAAAGCTCAAAGGGTGGCATACCAATGCTCGAATGATGGTTGTTGTTGTTGGAATACTCTGCCAAGGGAAAATACGTGTCCCAACTCCCACCAAAATCCAACACACATGCTCGAAGCATGTCCTCGAGCATCTGAATCGTCCGCTCACTCTGCCCGTAAGTCTGTGGGTGGTATGCGGTACTAAAATGCAGCCTCGTACCCAACTCCTCATGAAATTTCTTCCAGAATCTAGAAGTGAAATGCACATCTCGATCTGAGACAATCGAGATCGACACTCCATGTCGCAATACCACCTCCCTCATATACATCTTTTCCAACCTCTCAGCGGAAGAGCTCTCACTGATAGCGAGGAAATGAGCGCTCTTCGTCACCCTGTCTACAATCACCCAAATTGCATCGATGCCCCTCACAGTCCTCGGCAATTTGGTGATAAAATCCATAGTAATATGTTCCCACTTCCATTCGGGAACCTCTAACGGCTACAAATTACCATGCGGTCTCTAGTGCTCGGCCTTAACCCTACGACAGGTTAGGCACCTCTCAATGAACCACGCGTCGCCCCTCTCCATACAGGGCCACCAATACTCCCTCTTCAGGTCCAAATACATCGTAGTGGCCCCGGGATGGATCGAGATCTTTGATCGATGTTCCTCTTCCATCAAAATGGTACGTGTCCCGCCCACACACGATACCCAAATCCGACACTGAAATGTCATAAGCCCCGGACTATTGGTAACGAACTTCGATAACTGCCCGATAACTCATTCTCTCTTACAGTTTTCTGGTCTCACGGCCTCATCCTGGGTCCCTCGAATGGTGTCCAACACCGAAGTCATCACCGTCCATCTCATGCAAACGTGTCCCATTGGGACGCTCTCCGCCCTACGGCTTAGGGCATTGGCTACCATGTTAGCCTTACTCGGGTGGTACAGGATCTCGCAATCATAATCCTTTACCACGTCCAACCATCTCCTCTGTCGCATATTCAGGTTGGCCTGATCCATCAAGTACTTCAGGGTCTTGTGATCCGTGTATATGGTACACCGGACCCCATACAGATATTGATGCCAAATCTTGAGGGTGAACACTAATGCCCCCAACTCTGGATCATGGGTGGGATACCTCGTCTCATGAGGCATTAGCTACCTCGATGCGTATGCTATCACATGCCGCCTCTGCATAAGCACCGCTCCCAATCCTGATATCGATGTGTCACAATACACCACAAAATCCTCCATTCCCTCAAGAAGGGCTAACACCAGGGCTTCACATAGTCTCTGGCGAAGTGTCTCGAAGGAGGCCTGCTGCTCTGGGCCCCATGAAAAAGCTACACCCTTTTGGGTCAACTTGGTGAGTGGCACGGCGATCTTGGAGAAATCCCTGATAAATCTCCGGTAATAGCCTGCCAATCCTAGGAAACTCCTAATCTCTGTAGGTGACCTCGGCACCTCCCAACTCATCACCGGCTCGATCTTGGCCGGATCGACCAATATCCCTTTCTGGTAAACGAGGTGCCCTAGGAATTGGACATCTCGTAACCAAAAATTACACTTGGAGAATTTGGCATAATGCCTCTCCGATCTCAAAACCCCGAGGATTTGTCTCAAATGCTCCTCATGCTGCTCTCTGGATCTGGAATACACCAATATGTCGTCGATGAACATGATCACCGAGCAATCCAACATTGGCCTGCAGACTCTGTTCATGAGGTCCATGAACACCACCGGTGCATTGGTGAGCCCGAAAGGCATCACCACGAACTTGTAATGCCCGTAACGAGTCCTAAACGTTGTCTTCTGGATATCCTCATCTCGCACCATCACCTGATGATATCCAGACCTCAAATCTATCTTGGAGAACCAAGATGCTCCCTGTAACTGATCGAACGAATCGTCGATCCTCGGCAACGGGTAACGGTTCTTGACCGTCAACTTGTTCAACTCCCGGTAATCAATGCACATCCGGTGTGAACCATCCTTTTTCTTGAAAAAAAGGATAGACGCTCCCCACGGCGAACTGCTCGGCTGAATAAACCCATTCCCTAGCAGCTCCTGAAGCTGCAAGGATAACTCCTGCATCTCTGGAGGCGCAAGCCGATAGGGCGCCTTGGCAATAGGTGCAGCCATCAGAACCAAATCGATACTGAACTCTACCTGCCTCTCGGGAGGCACACCCGGCAACTCCTCCGGAAATACATCCGGGAACTCACGCACTATCGGAACCTCATCAACTGACCTCGGTCTCTCTGAATCAATCCTCGTTTCCATCATATACGCTACAAATCCCTTACAGCCCTGCTGTAGACTCTGTCTCACACTAGCGGCTAAACAAAATGCCGACCCAGAACGTGTACCCTCGCCGTAAACCGTAAGAACTCCCCCACTAGGGTCTCGTATGGTCACCAATTGTCACTCGCAGTCGATGACCGCTCCAAATCTGCTCAACCAGTCTATGCCCACGATGACACAAACATCTCCCATCGCGATAGGGACTAAGTCAATCGGAAACTCCACTCCGAAAATCTCGAGTACACAACCTTGAATCACCTCTATGGCATACACCTCTCTCTCGTTAGCTATCGAAACTCTCAGAGGTCGACCCAACGCTTCCCGACTAATACTGATGTGCTGGCTAAAAGCCAATGATACAAAAGAACGACTCGCACCCGAGTCAAATAACACTAAAGCAGGTACGGAACTCAAAAGAAAAGTACCTACGCATAACATAATATAAGCACAATATCTCAACATAAAAATAAATACATGAAAGAATACATACCAGCCACAACATCGGGCTCTGCGCGGACCTCCTCCGCAGTCAACTGGAAGGCTCTCCCTCGTGCCTTCGGTGCCTCGATCTTTGCGGGCCGACTATTCGTAGCTCTCACTGCAACATGGGCAGATCCCTGAGATGCTCCGTGGGCTGTCCCTCGCAACTGTAGACACTCTGCCTTCTGCTGTCCGGTCTGGTTTTAGTGAAAACATACTGCAAACCCCTTGGGGCAATCCTTGGCCATATGCCCCTCCTTGCCACATTTGTGACAAGACCCTGCTCTACACACCCCATTGTTACTCTTGCCGCACTTGCCACAAGTGCGACCCTTGTGGTTCCCAGATCTCGAATCAGCGGGTTTGGCCCGGTTGGCGGCCGGCTGGGTCTGAGTCGGCCGCCGATCCCTCCCCTAAGACTCAGCCTCTTCCCTAGCTTGGGTCTCCAGCTCTATCTCCCTCTTCCGGGCATTTGCCTGAAGTTCGCAAAATCTTCGGTACGTCGAGTTCATACGTGCTTGCTCGGAGGAAACGTGCTCTGAGCAGAACATTGCCCTCTCATGGAGCATCCGAGTAATCGTTGTAACAGACTCGGTGCCCTTCTTGAGGGTCAGAAACTCCTGTGCCAATTGCTCCCTCTCGACCTGGGCAACGTACTCGTCTCGAAACATAGTAGTGAACCTCTCCCAGGTCACTGCAGCAAGCTAAGCAGGCATGTAGTGCGCCCTTACAAACATCCACCAGTCCTTCACTCCCAAGCGAAGCTGGTTCAGCGCGAACCGGACTCTCAACTGCTCAGGAGATGATTAAGTAAAGAAACACCCCTCTATGTCTGATATGCACCTCATCGCTGCAATCGGGTCCTGGATCCCATCGAACTCCGGTGGTTTCGTGTTGCAAAATTCTCAGAATAGCAACGCATCACCACCCTACGGCCTCATCGCAGCTATAGCTGCAGTGGCCGCAGCAACAACAGCCTCAGAAAGAGCAGCGTATCTCTCTTCAAATGTCTCAATCAAAGTGGTCTTGATAGACCCGAACATCTCTGGTATCTCTGCCCTGATGGCCGCGGCCACCTCCTCATGAATGATCCTACGGATCTCCGCATCGCTCGTACCACTGTTCTCTGGTGTGTGGCGTGTCCCTATCATGATCTCCCCCTGAAATACAATATCAGAATATTAGGGACTCACTCGAGTATAATCACACTCGATAACTCCACCCTACTTGTTCCTAAGTACTCTAGGGATTCTTACTTGGACTGCGCACTGACCCGGTATCTTCAGTAGTATGGGCTCAATACTACCGTTCATACCGCATCAGCATTCATCCCAAGTCCCAAATTCCAAGTACTCTACTCTCTCTAATCATGTGCTACTCACTAGCAGATCTCTCATAAGCTCCTCGAAGCTATCTAAACACTCTCTAGCAGCAAAACCCCTAGACTAAGGCATCATATATCAGGCCACTGTAGTCCTAATAACAATACCTAGTCTACTCTAGCATGCATAACATAATTCATCATATAGCATAACATAACATATCTTATAACACTTACTGTAAGGGTATTTTGGGAAATCACCTTTCGGGCGCTGGCTGATCATACACACGGCTCTACTCTACTTATCTCAAAACTCTTTTTACTCTTTAAAAAATTTACTTTATTATCACAAAATTTCCTCAAATCCTCAGTTTGAGTTCAGATACTCCGGAAGATGCAACCAAATCCCTCAAACCAAGGCTCTGATACCAACTTGCAACACCGTAAAAATTTAAACAATTTTTCACTTTTTAAAAACCATATAATATCATTCACCTTCACTTTTCTAAACATTGTATCAACATTATCTCAATACAAAACCCCAAGATCAAAACATATAAACTCCGCGTGTGTGTGTGTATGAATCATGTCGGCGCCTTCCCGCGATCATCACTCGTACTTGAAAACACATAACACATAACACTGTAAGCATAATTGCTTAGTGACTTCCCCAAAATACCACTCTAACACATATTAGCCACTCGAGGCTATAACTTTGTTGACCCTCTGGTCAATGTGTCTCAGTGGGACCCTCTACCCCCAACTCTCTATGGGCCCTCTGGCCCTAACTCTATGGACCCGAAGGACCTAACTCTATGGACCCACCGGTCCTACTCTGTAAACTCTGAATCATGCAATCACATATCACAATAAATCACAACACATAAATAAGACGCAAATACACTGGCACATAACTCTAAAATAGATTGTCACATAACTCTGTTACCACACTAGGTAAAGTATAATTAGAAGACTCACCGCAGATGTCTCGGTGAATCTATGACTCGGTAGAAATATGATCTAGCCTCTACCTAATCACATAAAGTAAATACTCTCACAAGTATAACTCTCGGGACCAGACTCAACCCTCTCTTGGCACCCTCAGAAGGGTAAAAGACCGTTTTACCACTCTCTTGGCTCAAAGGCCCCATTGTTGACCAAACCCTAAAAGTCAACAAAAGTCAACGGTCAAACTTTGACCCGACTCGTCGAGTGAGCATGGGCGACTCGGCGAGTCTACACGTGTCCACTATCTCTCTAGTCTCGCTTGGCACGTCGAGTCTTTCCCCTTGCTCGACGAGTTACACCTGGCACGAATCCCGGGGCCACCCCGACTCAACTCTCCGAGTCTTAAGATCAACTCGGCGAGTTCCGCCTTGAACTCCAGTCCTCTATCCCCCCTCTGACTCACTGAGTCATTCCCCCAACTCGGCAAGTTACTCACTGAGTGATTTACGGGAAACCCTAACCTTCCTCGCCTAGTCTGCCCTTGGACTCGGCGAGTTCATGCCATGCACAAACTCAATTCACCTCCTGAGGTCAAATCTGTTCCTTTGATCCATAGATCTGACCTTCCTAAGCCTGATAATCACATAAACCTCAGATCTTGACACTCATGTGACGTCTAGGAGGTTTCACTTGGTGATTTAGCCACAAAAACAATATCCTAAGCTCATTACCTCCATAGCTTAACATAAAGCAAGCTGGAATAAACTCTTTAGACCACTATGGGTCAAGATCTGAAGTCTCAGTATGAATAGGGGCCATATTCTCACAATTCATTCCAATAAAGGACATAAAAACTCTACATCTATGGATTCCTTCAACAAAACAGATAAAGGGGCGATATAATACCTCAAAGATGAAGTCTTCTGCTCGAAATCCACAGATGCACAACCTCCTTGGTCTCCTCTAAGCTGGAATCACCTCCTTCTTGCAAGAATCAACCACAATGATCAAGAAATGGCTCCTTTCCTCTCACAAACACTCTAGCTCTTTTCGGGTTTCTCTGTGGGGTTTGGTAGCCGTAAATGAGGACCCTAAGGGCCTTTTAATAGGTCCACAACCCGGGAAATTAGGGTTTCATTAAACAGCGTGGACTCGTCGAGTCCACTCATGAACTCACCGAGTCTAGTCATGAACCCGGATAAGAATCTGCGACCCTACTCGGCGAGTCTAAGCACCAACTCGCCGAGTCTCTCCACAAACTCTAAAATAAATGAATAAAATAATATACCTGGGAATCCGGATGTTACACTTTTTAAAGAATATTTACAAATAAGTGTGAAAATTATGTTATATTTATTTGGTATTTTATAGTGTTCTAGATGTATTTTAATAATAATTTTTAAATATTTATTGTTGTAGCTGTTGGTGTTGAAAAAAAAAGGAAAATGTATTTCTAAATAGCCATTGAAAATGGAAAAGAAAAAAATTGGCCAATTACCCGAGGATAGGGAGGGCGAGGTAGCCACCTCTTACTCCGATCCCATACAGGACATACGGCACCCCATATGAATGAAACAACATCACATATATTATAAATAGATTGAAATAATAGATTGACTAAAGGTCGGGTGATTAAGAAATAAAATAAAAAAAATAAATAAACCAAAATATTGGGTTTAAGTATAGAATAAGAGAAACGCAAAATTGATTATACATTATTAGAGGCTTATATATACTCGTGTAATTATGGTATCAGACACAGCAGTCGAACACCTCATGAAACCCTAAAATCACAAAATACTAAAATCTACCAGTACTCTATGTTGTCAAAATCACTATTTACGAAGGTATTGGTCATGCGGTTACTGCTCATGCGACAATTATTCATGCAGCAACTGCTCACGACCTCTTCTACCTCATGATCAACATAACTTTTTGTTGCCACTACAATGACTCTCATACCTTTTCCTTCTAGATATAAAATAACGGACAACTCTCACAAATTCAAATTTACTCTCTCTCCAACAAACTATGGGCACTGGAAAGCCATGATTCAACCTTTTATATATCCTCACTAATTTCTTATTCGTGTGTATCAATTTCACAATTCCTCAACCCACTACCACAATACTATCAACAGAAAAAGATGTTGCACCCATTCCTAACCCTATTTACTTGATCTGGATCTCGAATGACGCCCACGTGCGAATGTTGCTTATGTTCACAATTTATTAGACTACCTTTCAGCATGTACAAGTTTTACCTTCTTGAGATCTCTGTCTTTCTAGAGAGCGAGCATACACCCCACATACATTTTGCAGAGAATATAAACACAAGATAAAACTTCTAAAAATCCAGATGAAATATGATGAGGCATCTACTGCCTACCTTACCAAACTGTAGTAGTACTTTGTTGCATTATCAAACATTGGTAATCAAATAGATGAACAAGATCTGTTGGTGCTCATTATTTCAGGGTTGCGAGAAGAATACTCTGGCCTCAATTCCACCTTACTTAGCAAGGAGAACCCTATCACCTTTCCGGATTTGTCTGGACCAGGGCCGGCTCTACCCTTTGCAAAACTAAGCAAGGGCTTAGGGCCCTTAATTCTAAAGGCCCCCAATTTTAAATCTTATTCTATTATACACACACACACACACACACACACACATATATATATATATATATATATATATATATATATATATATATATATATATATATATATTTCTTGGGTTACAAAGACAAGTTGAATCTTGCTGTAGTGGTAAAAGCATCGGTTATAAAACTAAAGATCTCTGGTTCGAATCTGTTTGCTTACTTGAAGGGCCCCATTTTTTTTGTTTGCTTAGAGCCTCCAAATTGGTTGAGCCTCCCCTGGTCTGGACTGCTGGCTGATCATGATTACTTGCTGTAAAAGAATACTCCATCTCCACTACATGTTCAGGACTTTACAACTAACATATCTAATTGGTTGTGTTTGATTTCTCCTTGTAGTCTCTTCAAGAATTAGGCGCTCAATTAGGCATCAACATTCAGCCAAACCCACCATAGGCTCTCTGTTCGAACCGAACAAGTAACAACAATTCAAACCGCATTCGTTGTAACTACAACAATTGGGGTCGTGGAGGATACAACGACAACTACAACAATAATTGAGTTCGGTCTCAAAGTGGTGGAAATCGCAATAGGTTTAGTTGGGCCTCAACTCATAACATGGTGTATAGGACCTACAATACATACGAAATTGTACATGTTTATGGGTTTTAGCTATAAGAACATCCTATGTGCTCATACAAACCCTAATGCTTGGATCTAGGTTTCTCTATGGTACATGCAAGTTATCCAAGACTATAAACCCTAGATCTAGCATATGATAATCAATATAACATATAAATTAGGGTTTAGATCATACCTTGATTGTTATGTAGCAATAACAATCTCAAATCTTCCTTGTAATGACTTTAGAAAGCATAGAGTCACAAATGTCACTCCTCTAATGGTTCACAAACACCAAGAACAGGAGGATGAAGAGGAGGAGAGAAAGAGGCTACCCAAAACATGTGGAAACCCTAGAAGGAAGCTTGTCCACGTTTTTTGGGGCATCACGGTTCTTTAAATAGTGAGGCTATTAGGGTTATCTAACAAGCAAACCCTAATTTTGATGCTTAAGCCCTAAGCAACCCATGGGCTCCTTCCTTAAAGGCCTTGGAACGATTTCTAATGGGTTTCCCATAGAATTCGTCCACTCCTTTAATAAGGAGTCCATTAGCTCAATATTTAACTATCATATAATTGACAGTTCAGGTCCTTTAAGTTTAATTAATCTCTTTTAGTCAGAAACTTAATTCTTATTAATTCTTGACTAATATTAATTAGACAATATGACTTCTCCTTTAATATATTATTCTCATAATAAATTAATAAATCATATTTAATCCTTTCTCTCCATAATTCATCCTATCAAGCTGCTTTGGTGAAGGCAACCCAAAAGGACCATGCATCATCGGGTCAAGTACATACCAAAATAGTTATGGACTTAGACACTAATCCAACAGTCTCCCACTTGGATATGTCTAATAATTATTATGCGTATGACTTTAGATCTTGATCTGTAATCGTATCTTTCCAAAGCCGTTGTCAACTCTGATCCTATCAAATACGCGTGTCCTTTAGATAAGGGATCATCTATTCCTCCTTTCTAGATATTGTATAAGACATGATTTCTAATCAGGCTTTCTATACTATTTCTCGACTTCCGATTTATGACAACTCACTAATTGAACAAATCATATTAGCCCTAGCCCGGCCAAGCATTTATGTTTGTCATCACCAAATCGTCGAGGATCCCAAAGATATCGCTTTGATCCTACTTTGGATAAATGGAACGGATAAACTTTGATTCAATGCTCGCTTGCACTCACTCACCGAATCACACACAACAATATGTTTTATGACACCAAGTTACTGGTGCGTTTACATATTATCAATGTGCAACCGATTTGCAAGATACAACTCACACATCTCGGTTTCAAGAATATAAGATGTTATCGTCTCACCAATCACTCGTGATACAATTCATGGAGTGATCCAAGTGAGTGTGGGTTTAATCCAATGCTCAAATCGTATTCATAAGCACTCATGAACGTTGCAACAAATATTTGCTTATGTCTAATACTCTTTAGACATTCCACACACCAATTCATGACAGTCTTCTTTCATACCTACTTCCAACATATGAACGACTGTGGCCCGTTCGAATAATTTGACTGTTCTCAACCAATTAAATTATTCAGGAAGTCAAAACATGCAAAGTGAAACACAAGAACAATATTAATCCCATATGGCCTCAAACCTTTGAGCATAAATAAAACACCTTTTATTTATCACCATATCGATTACTCATTATTTGTTGTTTCGGGTAATCAACTTCTTACTTGAATTATTACTATACTTGTCCCATGCTCCTAGCATGCACACATTGTTTACCTATGGTTCTTACTTTGTGAAATAGATCAAATTGAACACATTTCCAATCATACTCATTTCACAACTCCGAATTCTTTTCACAAGTGAAAGAATATCAAATTCTTGCCACTTATGGAATATGTTCTAACATTTTATGCAATGATCCTTTTTTAATGTCACTGCACTAAAGTCACAATGACTATTGCCAATGAAATTCCAAAGTCCTCTATCGGAGATTGTTACAATACAATTCCTTAGATATGATGTGTCTCACTCAAAGTACATTTCTTTGAACATCCTTTTGCATAAAAGTTTCTAATCTAGACATAGATTTTCTATATTCAATTCCCAATATGGACACATTTCCATATTTTCCATATGACAACTCATTCTTAATAAAATGTTATCTATTCATAATAATGTCGATATGGTCCATCCAATACTATACTTCCAACTACTAACAAGCGACCAATCCTCGGCGAATTTTGGATTGTCCTTTGATAGTTGTTTAATTATCTTAGTCAAAACCGATTCTTGTCCTTTTTCTCTCTAAATGCGCTAGACATTTGGAAAATTTTAGAATGGTCAAATATTATAGAATTTGCAATCGATCCTATACCCGAAGCGTATAGGACACGATGCATAATGTCTTACATAAAGATTTGATACTTTATCAATCTTCTGCCTTAATATTTTATGTGCTACGTTCTGAAAATTCGAACTATGAAGAGGAATGCCGTAATCATAATCGAAATTTGAGAACACACTATGTATCCTTGACAAAATTTATTAACATTCCACAACCTAAGCCTTTAGATCTGAAATGAAGCATAATATTCTCTCTCTTAATTATAGCAAAACAACTATTCAACCCTTACAACTTTGCAAGGTATGACTCTTGTTTTCTATAATTAATATTGCTAACTTGCAATACTTGCCTTAATAATCATACAATCATAACATTTATGCTCCCACTATCAAGATGATTATTATAAACATAACACTTATGCTCCCACTAGCTTTGACATGTATTCAGAAACCATCTTAACTTCCAGAAAAACAATGCCTATTGAATTTCATTAAGTTCATATTTCTAATACCCAATGCTTTGATAATCTTTTATCAAGGCTTCTTAAACTTATACACCTTTGCCATAGATAGATCATATGTGTGTCTAAACAATTCAGACTAATTGCCAAATCTCATAATTCGAATCATGGAAAGGGATACCGTAACCATAATCGAATTCGAGAATACAATTTCACGATCACTATCTTCTTAAAATCTCTATTAGTGAAAGCATTTCCTCACAGTCATTTTCATGAAGAAGGGAATCTTATGACACTTAGATTTTAATGGTGTATGTGTTCCTATCCATGTGAATTTGTTAAAACCAAAGTTTACGACAAATTCAAACTCAAATGGACCGAACTTTCTTTGCCTTATGGTAGCACAGCTGACCACCATGTCTTCCAAGTAGTTAAGCAGCTCACCTTTTCCTATCAATGTACTTTTCATTGATCAAGGTCCTTGCCTTTTATGCATTCAAATGAGAGCTCATAGAACTCACATGCATAATTAACTTAATTGGAACGACACAGAAACAAAATAATGTCAACACGATAGGTTGTAAACCTCAACTCGTGTGCTAGTGATGATCAATAAGGTCTATTTTGATTTGTTCTTGAAACCTTTCAAGACCATTAAGACTCCTACTGACTCCTTGACATATAAGATTCTCTTCTCAATAAACGTTTCTTGACAAACAAACATTCAAGAGTTAGTGTAGTTTTTATCAAAACACTTCATAAATTGGTCCTAGTTGGTCTTTGTCTTATCCGAGACATCACAACTTTCCATATTTGATGAATGTTATAAACCTTCCTAATACTTGTCACTCAATATCACAATCTTAACTCTAAGACTTGTTTTGGAACGAAGTATGATTGACTTTCTGCTTTAACCATTTCTTCAATTCTTGATTCCCCTTCTTAGACATACAATTGCACTAAGACTCACTTAGAGGATCAATTGAGATATGGTTCTTAATCATTAAGACATATCATAAAGCATAAAAGGTACTCTCCCTTCTTCTTAGAATAGAGAAACTTTTATCTTTCTGCCTACTTGATTCTTCTTATCCGTTCTGCTATTGATTTAAACTCTTTCAATCAATTCAGAATTACACTTAATCTTATAAGTATAATCATATTTACTAAACCTTTAGTAAATCATGACGAATATCTTTATTATTCTGGTGGTGGACTTGATCAACACACAACCTTGTGTACTTGATATCCTAGTCCTTCACTCGACACTTTGTCAACAAATTAGTCTAATTTCCAAATATGAAATTTCTCATTCATCGTGCAACCAAGTTGCATGATTCCAAGTTTCTATCCAATTGAAACTTGGGCGATGAGAAACTTTCCCCATTCGGTAAATTTTCGACATTTACACAAATAACATAATTAAGAATCAAATCCATTATTGCTAATAATAGAAACATTCTAACATCAATTTTTTATACACGCCATTGCAAGGATAAATAAATAATATAAAATCAAAACTTATTCTATTGCGGAAAATTTTGTCCTTACAATGCAATTCATTGGAAAACTATGCCAATACATCTTTCTTAGCAATCTAATTCTAACTCTATGTAGCAGCTCAAGAATCTAATCTTCAAGTAATGCGATTGAAATCCTTTCCTTCACGGTTAGATTCTGCTCACTTCTTCCCTTAAGCTTCCTCTCTTTTGTTTGATCCTATAAAAACATCAATTGTAATCTTATCACATTATGTATTAAGAATCTAGAATAGGAGCTTAAAAGAGTTAGTCAATGGTTTTTACCTAAAGCAGAGCCATACATTTCGAGTCTCCCATCTCTTAGATCTCTTAGGTAAATAGGCAGCTTCGTCTCCAATGCCCCTTCTCTTGGCAATAAAAGCAAATTGACTCTTTTGGAACAGCACATGGAACTACTTCAGATATTGCCTTTCTCTTATGATCAAACTCTTCGATCATGGCATTTCTTTCGTTGTCATTGCCTATATCTATAGAGGTCCGGAAGGCAGATTCACCAATCCACTTTTCTTTTCCATTGCACCAAACCATTGCTGATTCAGCGGCAATAAGCATGTAGGTGAGATCTATAAGGGTCACGTTGTGGTTCATCATATAGTACTCTCTTACGAACTCACTATACGAGTTAGGAAGTGACTAAAGAACCCAGTCAACATCCATCTCCTCACAGACAATGGATCCCAACATTCTTAACCTATCAATGTGTGACTTCATCCCTAGGACATGTGCACACATCGACCTTCCTTCTTTATGTTTACTTGCCAAAAGGGCTTGAGTGAGCTTGAATTTTTTCAAGCCTTCGAACTTGTGGGTTAGGGAGAATAATTGGAGGAAGTAGAGGAAGTGAAGCATGATCTCCTGTTCCTCGATCGAATCGTGGAATATCATCTTCATGTGGAATGCTTGTTCCACGGGATTTGGGAAGACCATAGTTGTCATACTTTGACATCTACAAAACGGGAGAAAACAAATTCAAGTTAGTTGATTGATTGAGTCCTTAATAAATCACCCAAATGAGATACTAAGGCTAGGACCCAACACAATACGCTACAACCTAGAAAAGGGATGTCGTAATCTAGTTGCAGAATATTTGAAGGTAAGTGAATGACGATTCACTAATTTCCACCATGAAAAACGAAAAAGAAATTTAAGTTTTAAATTTATGAAAACTCGTAGATCCTTTGAGATTCATTGAACATTTCAATGGCATGTTTAAATCTCGATATGCCCCTCTAGTTTGTGACTGGAATGCCGAGGATCACAAAGCGGGTGTGAATAACCATGCAAACTTACATGGTGTCCTCACATGTTACAGTCACCTATTCGATGTGCCGGTAAACCACACACGCTCCACCGAACTATGACAAATATTCAGTCACCCTTTGCTACCTTTGGCTAGAACCATTTAGTGTGCCGGTAAACCACACACGCTCCACTAACGTCTTCGCAAGGGCACAAAGTGTAATTTCATGGAATTGCATCAATTCACTTTTGCCTAAAGTAACTAAGATTGGGAATTTTGTAAAACATTTAGTTACTTTTGTACTTCATTATACTTATAATGGAAGGTTCTGTCCTATCCTACCCGTTCGGCTAACGATCCTCCACTAGTCAAGAGTGCGGTGGGTAAGAGTGGATACCCATTCAATCGCCATTTTATAGGCAATTTCCTTAAACACACCTTATACACCAACTTCGTGAATGAGGCCTACTAACGGTAAAACTGACTTTTACTCATACATATATATAATGTTAGAGTTTGAATGTTATATATAGTATAGGGTGTCTTTTACACTTTTAAAATACTAGGTGGTCAAATTTAACAATTATACTTTTAATTCAATTAAATTGTAAACCAAAAATTTATGGATTTATTAAACCTCTTTTAATTATACACCTTAATTAATTAATAAAACCATAAGGGTGTGATATGAACTTTTCAAAACAATACTAGGGTTTTAGAATTTAACATTTCTAAATTAAACCTGTTAATCAAATTTTAAATTCTAAAACTTGAGGGAAAGTTTTGAAACATTTCAAAACATTAGGGTTTCAAATTTAAATATACATCAAAATCAAACTTTTAATCAAAATTTAAATTCCAAAACTTGAGGGCAAGTTTTGAAAACTTTTCAAAACATTAGGGTTTCAACTATTTAAATTTTAAAACAAAACCTTTTAGTTCAAATTTAAACTATAAAACCTAAAGGGGAAAATTGAAAATTTTCATAACACAATGATCAAATAACAAATAATATAAATTAAACAATTAATTTCATCATTATATATATTTGACCTAATTTCAATTTCTAGGAAAATAAGTTACCCAATTAATACAAATAATCAAACTTTATCAAATAAGGAAGTTATTATCTAATAAATTGGTAATTATCTTTTGTTTAATCAAGGATATACTCATAAATACGTATAAAATCGGATATTAATGATCTAAAACAGATAAGGCAAGTATCCATGAGTAAAACAGCAAGAAATCCCGAAATCCCCTCTTTCTGACTCTCGAACTCACCGAGTACCCATATGGACTCGCCGAGTTCATCAGGCAGATGAGCCAAAAATCGAATTTGCAACTTGAATAAACACATAATGCATCAATATAATAGAAACCAATAAAGGCTCTGATACCACTCATGGGTTTTAGCTATAAGAACATCCTATGTGCTCATACAAACCCTAATGCTTGGATCTAGGTTTCTTTATTGTACATGCACGTTATCCAAGACTACAAACCCTAGATCTAGCATACAATAATCAATATAACATATAAATTAGGGTTTAGATCATACCTTGATTGTTATGTAGCAATAACAATCTCAAATCTTCCTTGTAATGACATTAGAAAGCTTAGAGTCACAAATGTCACTCCTGTAATGGTTCACAAACACCAAGAGCAAGAGGATGAAGAGGAAGAGAGAAGGAGGCTACCCAAAACATGTGGAAACCCTAGAAGGAAGCTTGTCCACGTTTTTTGTGGCATCAGGGTTCTTTAAATAGTGAGGCTATTAGGGTTATCTAACAAAGAAACTCTAATTTGGATGCTTAAGCCCTAAGCAACCCATGGGCTCCTTCCTTAAAGGCCTTGGAATGATTTCTAATGGGTTTCCCATAGAATTCGTCCACTCCTTTAATAAGGAGTCCATTAGCTCAATATTCAACTATCATACAATTGACAGTTCAAGTCCCTTAAGTTTAATTAATCTCTTTTAGTCACAAACATAATTCTTATTAATTCTTGACTAATATTAATTAAACAATATGATTTCTCCTTTAATATATTATTCTCATAATATATTAATAAATCATATTTAATCCTTTCTCTCCATAATTCATCCTATCAAGTTGGTTTTGATGAAGGCAACCCAAAAGGACCATGCACCATCGGGTCAAGTACATACCAAAATAGTTATGGACTTAGACACTAATCCAACACATGTTCCCCTTCAATTCCATAATTGAGACCCTTCCACTAATTGGCTCAAAACGTGTTTATTCTACTCACAAAACCTTTTCTCTAAACAAAATTCTTCACGTTCCTGATATCAAAAACACCTTCATCCTATTCAACAATTTTGTCTTGATAATAATGTCTTTTTTGACATCAGGCTTCCTTTTTTGCTGTGAAGGACGAGGACACACAAGCTACCCTCCTCACGGGAACAAGTAACGGTGATGTATATACCCATCGTCTTCCTTCCTCGCTATTTAGAGTTGCTTTTTTCCTGTGTTTAGGATACCTCGACCATTTGGCTTCCAATATTAGGACATCCTCATCAATAACTTCTCTAGTTTATGGTATGTAAGTTTAATTTACATGTTTCAAATAATAGTTCAAGTTCTCCATGTAATTCCTGTTTTATTGGAAAATCATGAAAACTTCATTTACTTCTGTCAAATAATTAAAGTTCTCATGTTTTGGATTTAATTTTGTGTTGTGTATGGTCCTACTCCTATTACCTCTTCTGAATGTCACAATTATATCTTACTCTGTGTTGATCACTATACTCGTTTCACATGGCTTGTTTTCATAAAAACGAAAATCTGATGTTTATGCCACCTTTAAACATATTTTAATAATTGTTGAACGCCAATTGAACACTAAGCTAAAACATCTTCAAATTGACTAGGGAGGCGAGTTTCATAATCTCTTCACTTTCTTCACCTCTAATGTCATCATTCACTGTCTCTCTTGTCCTCACACACATAAAAAAAACGGGATAGTTGAGAGATTCCACCGTCATGTTCTCGAAATTGGTCTCACTTTACTGGCCCAATACAATGTTCATATATATTTTAGGAACCTTGCCTTTCAAACCGATGTCTACCTCATAAATCAAATGTGTCACACCACCGACCTAGGCGACGGAACATGTTGGGCTGTGCGACTAAGTTCATGAATCACAGATAAAATAAATATATAGCACAAGTACAACAAAAAAAGAAACCAACATTTGTATTACATATTTATGTTTTAATATAGGGTTCTTAAAGATAATAATATAATATATGAATTGCCTTATACATGTAGGCGGACATAACAAAAGGTAGTAAACTTTGCCTAAGATCCATGACTATCCGTCATCCGAATTTGCGTGATTATTGATTCCCTGAGAGTAGATGTACTTTTGAGGGTCAACACAAGGCTGGTAAGACTTACAAGTTTACTGCTAGCAGCAGTGATGATACTTTTAAAAATGTTCAAAAAGTATTTTCTTTATAAGTAAACCATATTTAAATAAGCTTTGAGAATTCCAAAATGTGTCTTGGTATAAGTAAATTCATGCTAGCTGTAGAACTCACTATAAACATTAACTCAAATTACAGGGATGTAATGTGACATCCCGAAATTTTGGTCATAGACTACGAACGACAAAATTACAATAAATATTTTTGAAATTTCGCTCCTTTAGTTTTAGTACATCTAATGTAAAGTAAATGAGTTCATTTCAGAATATTTTAAGATGTCAAACGATACCTTATCTCTAAATGTGTAAACTGTTAAATAAATCAAACAGCTCAAACTGCAACACTAGGTAATGCCTCTGAAAAACTAAAAATTTGTATTAAGCAATTATGAGTGAAGAAAACATTAAAACCTTATAGTATATGTTCCCAAATTTCTGAAAATATAAAGAGTATGCATCCTCTTTGGCGTCATGCTATGACTTAGGAAAAGTCGACACTGTTAACAAATGGTACATGGACCTTGGTTCTTCCTATGTCTAAGTCCAATGTAGTCGACTGTAAATGGGTGTACAAGGTGAAAGTTGATGACTAGGCCAGGCAATCGGGTTGGGTTCGTGTTGGCAAGTCACAGGTTTACAGGTTAGCGGGTGAGAAAAATTAAACCCAACCCAACCCATATAATATATGGATTGGCAGGTTGGCGGGTCACGGGTTGGTGGGCTGGAAATCTTAACCCAACCCATCCTGTATAAACCATTTAAATATATAGCGTTACTTGTTCACAAGTTAGTGGGTCGAACCCAACCCATATAACCAGTTTAATAAATAAGCAACACACTTTAAAAAAAATGAGATTTTTTCAACATAAAGTCATCAAGTGATTAAAGTAATTAACATCAAAAAAGTGGTTTTCAACATAAATTCATAAAGTCGTTAACAACCAAATAAAATTGAAAAATAAAAAAAAAATTGACATAAAGTGGATGAGTTTTCGTTCGTGACTCGTGAGTATCTAAAAATGAAGACATGTGTTTTTTACTTTTTGAGTAGGGCACCGCAAATGCAGACTAGCAACATACAAATATGAAAGAAATACAATGATAAAAAATACTACGAATACGGAAGGAAATCAGATTTCATTAATATATATATATATATATATATATATATATATATATATATATATACATATATATATATATATATATATATATATATATATATATAATATATACATACATATATATATATACATACATACATACATACATACATATATATATATATATATATATATATATATATATATATATATATTAGGTGTGAAACCCGTGTAATATACGGATTGATTTCAAAAAAGATTAAACATTAAAGTGTAAATAACAAATATTTTTTAATGTATAATTTTAAAATAAGAAAAGAATAAACGTATTTATTGCAATTTAATGTCATATATATGATATTTAATAATTCACATATCTAAGTGTATGAATTTAATTTTAAAAATTGAAACAAACCAAAAGTTGACAAGTGGATAATATTTATTTCAACAATACGAGAAAATGACATGTGTCAAAACTCATGAGATATTGACATGTGGCAAAAAAAACCTTTATTTATTAAGGAGGATATATATATATATATATATATATATATATACATATATATATATATATATATATATATATATATATATATATATATATATATGGGTTGGCAGGTTGACCTGCAAGCCCAAACAAGTAACCCAACCCATGAAATAAACGGGTTGGTAGGTTGGCTGGTTGACGGGTTGGCGAGTCATAAATATTAACCTAAACCCGTCAATTTTCGGGTCAATGTTGGGTTATGGGTTGGGTCGAGTGTTTCCACCTCTAATCAATTTGATCAGATAGGGGCTATTACACACTACAAACCTTGTCTTATTGAAAGATGTTTCAATAAACAACCTTGTATTGACTACTCTGAGATATTTAGCCTTTAGCCTAGTAGTTGAATCTACCACAGTTCATGTTGTTTTATCGCTCATTATCACAAGGAAGTGGCATCTTTGACGGTTGGATATCTAAAACGCTTTTCTTTATGGTGACTTAAAATAGATGGTATACTTAAAGCAACCACCTAGTTTTGCCGATACACAGAAACCATATCATGTATATGCTCTTCATAAGTCCCTATACAACCTCAAGCAGGCGACATGAGCTTGGATTCAACAACTTTCATCCACCCTACTCGCCTTGGGCTTTCGCGGATTGAAAACGGATCCATCACTATTTATTTATTGTACTGACGATATTCTTTTATACATGTTAGTTTATTTTGATGACATCATCATAACAAGGAACAATTTTGGTGGCATTAATCGCGTTTTCCACAGTGTCTGCAAGTCCTTTGCGGTTCAAGACATGGGTCCACTCACCTATTTCTTAAGTATTAAAGTTCAGCGATATGGTTGCGGTCTACTTCTCTCACAACGAAAATATATAATGGATCTATTAGATCATGCCAAGTTATCCTAATCTAAACTGGTTTCGTCTCCAATCACCACCACGAAGAACCCAGCCTTAGCTAATAGCCCTCCCTATCATGATTTGGTGCAATATGGTTAGCTAGTGGGCGCCTTATAGTATGTCACCCTCTCGATACCCAATAATACTTATGCAGTCAAAAAAGTATGCCGATTTATGCATCCTCTTATGAAAATCAGATAGTGAAACGCATTTTGCGCTACCTAAATGGAATCAATGATCATGGCCTTCGGTTCTCATATCAGTCTTATTCCATTCTACATGCTTACACCGATGTTGCTTTTAAGTCATTAAGTGCCTTCTTCGATACTGACTGGGTTGGTTTCCCGAATAAACTTTGATCTATAGGAGGAGTCGCTATCTATATTGGCTTTAATTTAGTTTCCTAGTCCGCACAGAAACAAAATACTTTCTCACGGTCCTCCACTGAGTCTGATTAGAAACCCTAGCTAATAAAATTGCTAAACATACATGGTTAGAAACTTTATTACGCGAATTTTGAAATCCTACACCTATAGTTCCTATGTTCCTAATCTCTGGTGTGATAAACTGTGTGCCACTTACCTCTCTGCAAATTCCATTTTTCATGCCCAAAGGAAGCTTCTAGAAGTTGATTTTCACATTGTCACAGAGAAAGCCTCTCAAGGGAGATTGTATGTTCAATTCATCCCAACAGAATATTAGATAGCTGATGTGTTTATAAAGCCCCTAGGCATTGAGAGATTTTTGATTCTGAAGTCCAAGCTAAGAGTTGAAGACCGCCCTTAGCTTGAGGGGTAAAGTTAGACTAGGTGATACTAATTATAAGTGTATAGTTAGAAGGCTAAATGTGTAACTTAGAGGCTTATATATACTCGTGCAATTATCATTCTATTTACACAATACATACACATTTCATACCATATTATTATTCATCAATAGTCCAACTCCTTTTTCTATTGAAATTATCTTAGAAAAAAGAAAGCCGACTCCTAGTTTGACTTTATGAAGAACTAAAACACTAAATCAATAAAATAAATATGAAAGAAAAGAGGAGATAAAAACGACAAAGTTTTTATTTTTTTGGAACGACAGAAGATTTTATTAAAAAACTAGCAAAAAGCTAGAAAAAGAAAACAACAATTACATCAAAATAGAAGCTAGAACCGAATTATGAAGCCAAGAAGTCCATCCGATCCTAGATTTGCTACACCTATTAGAAATCCAAAAAAACGTCCTCTCTACAATAGCATCAAAGAGGTTGGATTTCCTAGGAATAGTCAGGCCAAAAACAAAATTATTTCTAAAATTCCAAAGACACAAAAAGTCGAGATAATCATCGTGTCAAAACCAAACCTCATGATATCGTCAGTACCAAACCTACCTAGAAGATGAACTTCCCACCAAGTAGCAATACAGATTCAAATCTCCAACAATTCTCTACATCCAACAAAAAGGTGATTAATGGTCTCCATTGCAGCACTACATAACGGACACATGATTGATTGCACCTCCAAACCACGATGAGACATTCTTTCCCTAGTTGGAATACCACCAAGCTTGATCCTCCACATCAGGATATTAAGTTTTATTGGAAACAAATTGTTCCAACGAGAATCACACCGAATATCATTATCAACAAGAGTGGCATAATCAATAAAGGTACTGGCTGAGGAAATAGAAAACATATTCGACACGTCGATGAGTCAACCCAATCTATCAGATCTATCAAGGAGACAAACATTTTGACCCACTTCTATAAACATGTCCCATTAACTCTGCTCAATATCACCCCTAGGTAACCGACATAGATTACCCATATTCCATCCTATAAGAAATCCCTCTTTCACAAAATTCACTCTATGCACATCCAATGCGAAAACTCTATGGAAAGTCTTTGCATGAGAGCTATCATAGATCCACTTATCATCCCAAAAACTAGTAAGAGCACCCTCTCCAACTCTAGTCGGAAAAAGGTTGATGACATCTATCCCCCTATCCTGTAGATTAGCAATCATGAAAATGAGACTATTCCATGGTCCTGAATAACACCGACGAGGAGACAATGTAGCAGGATCACAATCAAACCCATAAATGTTTTTAACCACTTTCACCTAAAGAAGGTGAGAATCATGAAAGAATCTACGATGCCATTCAAACACCATAGCTCTATTAAAAGCAAAGAGACTTCCTACAAAGACCACAAATCATGTTTAGAAGCTAGAATTTTATTCTACTTCCTCCAATGCATCTTTCTCTCCTCCAAATTAGCCCCCAAAAGAAATTAGCTCTCATAACTTCCAACATGTGAAGAATGGTAACAGGAGTACGCAACACAGACATAAGGTAACTTCCCACCGAGCCAAGAACATACTTAATTAGTGTAAACCGACCCCCAAAAGAAAGAGATTTTTCTTTCCACATCGCAAGTTTACCACAAAATATATTAATAATGGTTGACCAAGCCTTCACTCGACCCATATTATCACCCACCGAAACTCCAAGATGGAAAAAAGGAAGGATATCCGCCCCACACCCCATATATCTTGCTACATCCATAACCATCGAATAGGGAACCCCTAACCCCAATAAATTTAATTTTAAGCAGATTTATTTTGAGACCCGAAGCCAAAAAGAAACATCGGAAAATATGAATTAGCAGGGAAGCATTATCAAGACTCCAAAGGGAAAGCATAATAACATTATCTGCATAGAGGAGATGCGATATCTCTACATCACCAATAGAGATGCCTCTAAAAACACCCCCCATCCGAGCCCTTTTAAGAGCAACATGAAGCCCTTCCACATACAAGATAAAAAGAAAAGGAGAAAGAGGATCTCCTTTTCTTAACCCTCTTTAAATTTGGAATTCTTGCGTTGAAGAACCGTCAACCAACACTGAAGCTCTAACGGATCTAAGCAATTCCATAACCCATCCACACCACTTCTGACTGAATCCCATAATGACCATAATTTCAAGAAGGTAATCCCACGAGAAGGAATCATAAGCCTTCTAAAGATCCACTTTAAACATCAAAAGTGGATTTCTAGAAACCTTACACAAAGCAACCACCTCATTAAGGAGGAAAGGACCATCAAGAATTTGTCTTCCCTTAATAAAAGCAGACTGCTCCAGACTCACTACATAACCAATAACATTTGCCAATCTATTAGCTAAGAGTATACCAATTATCTTATATTGGCAAATAATTAAACTCATAGGTCTAATGTCCTGAAATATTTTAGGATCACGCACTTCAGGAATAACCGTGAAAAAGGAAGCATTAAGACCCTTAGGGATACTCTAATGGTGATAAAAGTGCAAAAACAAATCCACAACATCATCTTCAAGAAGATCCCAATATCTTTTAATGAAACCAAAATAAAAACCATCTAGACCCAGACTTTTTGAGGAAACACAATCCCAAACCGCCTGCTTAGTCTCCTTCTGAGAAAAAGCAAACTAAATAGAAAGAAACTGACTCTCATTAAGAGAGGCGAAATGAGCCCCATCAACCTTAGGTCTATGACCTGGCTGCTTAGAAAAAAAATTTGGTACAAAAGCCGGAATTCATCTTTCACTCGACCCAGATCATCCACCAAGACACCATCAATAAAAATCCCACGAATAGAAAACTGGTGGCTCTTCTGATTAACCACATCATGAAAGTAACCTGAATTTTTGTCCCCCTCAATTCCCCATTTAACCTTAGCTTTTTGCACAAGGTCAACTTTAGAAAGATGATCTAGCTCATTAAGCTCCTAAAGAGACGTAACCTGAAATTCTCTAAGAGAGGCTGACCAATCACCCTCCATAATCCGAGCATCATGTAACATCCCGAGTTTAAGAGTGCAAGTTCAGTGTCCAAAGTGTAAACGTGAAAGGGGAACTCGGCGAGGCCATGGGTGGACTCGACGAGTAGCGTCGCGATTCTGGTCGCGTGTTAAGTGGCCAACTCGACGAGTCGGCGGCTGGACTCGGCGAGTTGGTGTTGTGTGGAGAAAACCCTAATTTCGGAGGATGAGCCCTATATAAAGGACATTACACCTTCCCCCAACCTCTTTAGCCTCTCTTGAAGTCCAGAAAACCCTAAGACGCGATTGTGAGGGAATTGAGTGCATTTGAACCTTAGAGAAGAGATTTTGGATGAGAACTTGGAGAGTTAGGAGGCTTGGAGCACGGGGTTGTGCTAAGATTCAGATTTCACTCCTGTTGGGGCTTCCTTTTGAGGTATTACTTCGTTTCTTGGGATGTTATTCATCTAGATTCATCATTTTGGAATGTGTGGAAAGTTTAGCTTGTGGTATTTCGAGTTTGAAGGTTATATTTGAGGTTTCTACCTCAGATCTAGAATGGAGAAGGTCTAGAATGCATTAATGTCCATGTTTTTGAGTGTTTGGTGAAGTCATCTTGTCCCAAACCCTAGCCCTAGAGTGTATAATGCCTAGATATCTTTGGATTCACGTAAAGTTTGCCACTTTACGTGATGGATGGGTTGTAGAAGGGTAGATCTACGTTTTGGATCAACTGCATGGCCTGGAAGGCTTCTGTATAGGTTAAGATCTAGAGGCACTCGACGAGTCACAAAGGTGTACTCGGCGAGTTGCTTGAAGATGGACTGGAACTCGGCGAGTTGGAAGAACAACTCCGCGAGTAGGTTGAAGATAGCCTTGGAGTCGGCGAGTCTGTTCTTGGACTCGACGAGTCTGGTCGTGAGGTACTAACCTTTCTTCTGGTTGAGTTGTGAATCGGTGAGTCAAGGGATGACTCGGTGAGTTGAGTGCGAGGGGACTCAGAGTCATGGGACTCGACGAGTCTCAGGGTGACTCGGCGAGTCGAGTCGTGGATTGGGGAAGTTCTGAGCATGAGGACTCGGTGAGTCATCGGGTTGACTCGGCGAGTAGAGTTAGTCAGGAGGTTGACTTTGGCTTTGACTTTGACAAAGGGTTGACCAGTTGACTTCTAGGGACATTTTGGTAATTGTTGGCTTTTGTTTGAGTTCAGTGTTGGTGTTATCTAGTGGTGGAGACCGTATCAGTGGTCGGAGCATCTTGGTCTTATCTGTTTAGTCGGCAGTTGTGAGGTGAGTTATCCTCACTATATCAACAGGGACTACGACACCAAGGCCAGTCCTTTATCGGATTGTGATCTGGGTATAGTTGTTATGTTATTGCTTTGCTATGTTGCATCCTGGTAGTTAGGATGGTATTGATAGAGACCTGGTTAAGGTCGGAATCCTTGTATGTAGGATGATGCTATGCTAGTGACCGGTTAGGTCGGTATCCTGGTTAGGATGATGTTATGCTATGTGATCTGTTAGATCGGTTTGATTGGATGTGATATGTTATATGATTGAATGTCTATGTGCACATGGTTGTTGGAATAGGGTTGGGTTGTGGCGGGACCTGCTTTGTGCTGTAGGCCAACATACCCAGGGCGGACCGGTTATCCCGAAGGCCCAGCGAGCGGTCCGAATAGGCTGTAGGCCCCAAGAGGGCGGACCAGATGTGCCGAGGCTCGGAGAGTGGACCAGGCCGACTGAAGGCCCAGTGCGGGCGGGCCAGTCATACTGTAGACTCAGAGAGTGGACCAGGTGGATTGAAGGCCTGGTGCGGGCGGACCAATCACAATGTAGACTCGATATATGTGGTTAGACTCGGAGGGTGGCCCAGGTGGACTGAAGGCCGGTGCGGCGGACTAGTCACACAGTAGACCCGAAGTGCATGTTTGTTATGTGTTCTGTTATGATATGGCATGTTTTGCGTGTATGGTATATGTGGTTGGTATTTTGGGGGTATCTCACTAAGCTTTCGGGCTTACAGTTGTGGTTTAATGTTTTTCAAGTTCTTCAGGAGACCGTGGCAAGGCAAAGGCGTGATCGTACCGCTCCTCATGATTATGTTTTATGTTGTGGTTCTGGGAAGATTCTGACAATAATTGTATTGAAAACCTTTTTGTAACAACTTTATGAAACCGAGTCATTTTTGAAAAGTTTAAATTGGTTGGAATTTTTTTGGTCGTTACAAGTTGGTATCAGAGCCTTGGTTTGAGTGAATTGGAGGAACATTCGTGTGAATCCAGTCTCAAATCGAGGAGGGTTTTTCAAAAGTGAATTTTAAATTGTTTTCAAAATGAGTAAAGGAGGACGCGGAGGTACGATCAGCCGGAGCCAGTAAGTAAGCCCAAAATACCATACATGATATTTGTTTTGAGCTTTGATAGAACATCATTCTAGTACTAGGCTAGGGATCTTCAGGATTTCATGTTAATGTTGCCTGATTTATGATGCCTGTTAGCCTAGGGTCCCCTATGTAGGAAGCTTCCAGTGTTCCTCTAGGAGCGAGGGTTGAGTGCTTGATATGTATGTTCTTCGCTAGGGTGTTGTGGTAGTACTTAATATAAATATGGGTAGAAGTGCAAGGTAGTATGGGCCCGTACTACTGAAAGCACAGGACCCATACGCGTATCAGGGAAACCATGACCACTAGGGTTGGGTTGGGAGTTGGTTCCCGGGTTAGTGGGAAGTATCTGAGATCTTGCAGTGTTTTTTTGAATGGAGATTCCGAGGAATGCTAGGAGTGGATCCGGGACAGGATCGAGAGCAGAAGAGGGCAGTCAGTGTGGGTCAGTACCGCCCGAGGTTATTGGTCAGTTGAGCACATGCGAGTTGGATGCTAGGATTCGTGAGATCCTACATGATGAGGTTGATGCGTTGTTCCGGGCCGAGCTGCCGGAACTGTTTGCGTCGATCAAGACCGCCATGGTTGAGTATTTTGATGACCGCTATCCGGCCATCACAGAGACGGTTGACGCGGCGGCTACATCGGCTGTAGCAGCGGCAGAGGGAGGAGCTGGTCGGGGTTTACAGTATCGGGACTTCGATAATACGAACCGATTATTGCTATGAGATGGTTGTCGGATGTGGAGGGGTGTTTCTTCACGTGTTCGTGCCCTGCTAATCAGAGGGTGTCACACCCCAAAACCAAGAACGGCGGAAACGTTCTACGGCAGAGGACGTCATGTAATGTATCACAACAATGCAAAGTAGTAAACAAGCAACAACAACATCCATTGCATTAATAGTATAATTTTAATTACAAGTGTGTTCTTTCATAGTATAAGACAACATAATGAACAATCAAAATAAAAGAGGAGTCTTGATTTCTCCGTATTCACAAAACCTGGTCGTCGAACCTGTCTATTTGTGACCTGAGAATACAAGTTATTTTGAAAGCGAGTTTCAGCAATAAAGCTGGTGAATTCATAAGTATTAATGTGTCTTTGATTTGTAAAACTTGTAATGAAAGTCTTGACGTTGTTTTGAAAGAAAGTTCGTATAAGTATGTAAATGTTTGTAAGTAATGGAAAGCATTTGAATAACCCCAGAAATCCCTATGATCCCTATAAATGAAGTCTTCTACCAAGACCCTACTTTTTTGAGGGTAGTCTTCTACCAAGACCCTACTGTTTTGAACGTAAGCATCTCTGTAAACGTGATGGTTTTTCCCTGCTTAACTATTAGTATAAAACTATAGTATACCTCATCGTTTATGTGCATGAGTCACATTATAAAGGTAATAAGGAAATTAGTTATCTATATCAAATATATCCTACCTCGTCGATCATGTGAATGTGTCACAAAGTGAAGGAAGAAATAACATAATGACCAAAGTATTATCCTTTTGTACTACGCTAACTAACAGTCTTAACTTAAGACATCCGTAGATGTACATTTACCTCTGTAGCTAACAGCTGGGTGTAGGAATAGTTAGTCCCTTAAAGTATACCTATAATGGTATCAACCATAGAAATTCGTAGATGTGCATTTACCTTTGTAGCTAACTGAGGGATTAGCAGTGGTTAACCCCTTATAGTATCCTTTGGTACTAGGATCGACAGATCTAATCTGATAATATCTACACTAATAATATGTAATAGTATCTTATTATACAGTATCTACATAAAAGTATTTTGTAAAGGTATTCATGTAAACGTACTCATGTAAGCGTATATATGTAAACGTACTCATGTATCATGTAATGTACTCATGTATCATGTAATGTACTAGTATACACTCATGAATGAACTGACTCTTGTGTGATTTCCCTATACTTGGAATAGTAAGTGGTATCTCCTAACTATACCTATAAAAGTTACTAACATGTACGTGTATAACCTGAAGTATGCCTTTGCTACCCAAAGGTACTGAACCGACTGAGGAAAACTTTTATGTCTCTATATGTATACATGATATATAACTGATAGTTAAACGACGTTCGGACGGATACCCGATACCCTAGCAGACCACATCCCAACGGGGAAAAGGAAATAAAGCGGGTTAGCCTTCCTAAGTCTTTTAAACATTATTTATATAACTATACCTATACAGGCATGCAATTGACAATATAAAAGCATATAAGGAGTTTTATAAAAACCTTTGAAAAAGATTAATACCTAAGAAAAGATCGACATGATGTTAGTTTATAAAACGGTTTGGAAGTATTTGTTTGACAAAAACGGTTTAAGTATAAAGGAACCTTTGTTTGAAGCACAACTATAACAGATTCAAAAAGGAAACATACAGTTTGTAAGACACTTTCTAAAAGTGTTTTAACATGTAAAAAAAACATTTGAGAAAGCTATTTGAAGTACTCTGTTTGGTGAAACGGCTAAAAGTGTAGTAAGTCCAACTGTATGTTAGTTGTAAATCACATGTGATTGATTACATAACCAAAAAGTATAACAAAGATTTATGTCTTTCCCACTGGGATAACTGTGTGTTTACTTGTATTCTCCCCTTAAAAGTGTATAAAAAGCATTTATAAAGCATTTGAAAGTGTAGATTATAGGGGTATGAACTCACCGAAGAAAGTGCGACGATTCGAAGAAAACGAGCTTTTTCTCGGGCGTCGCTTTGACCGGAAAGTGGCGAGATTCTCGGGAATCTCGGGGTTTAGGATGTTGCGTCGTGTACTAGGGTTGTATCGGGAATTTCGGGTGGTTTAGAGGGGCTTTAGAGGGGTTCCAAGGTGAAAGAAATGGGTAAGGAAGCAAATAAATCCGGGCAGCCTCGTATGATATTTATAGGGTGCTGAAAGAGGGATTACGCTGGGCGTAATTTCGGAGTACGTTGGGCGTACTCGTTACGCTGGGCATAATTTCGGAGTACGCTGGGCGTGCTCGTTACGCTGGGTGTAATTTCGGAGTACGCTAGGCATACGCGACGTCAGCGCTTACCGCATCCTCGGACGGAGCATTGGATGGGACTTGGAGCGACGTGCACGAACCGAGGCCTAGCACCCGAGTACACTGGGCATACGAGGGTACGCTGGGCGTAACTTGGATTGGTGCGATGAATCCTCCTTCGGATAATACCGGATTTTGAATTAAATTTATATTTTAATTGTTTAGTAAACTTGAAAAATTTATATCTTCCTCATACGAACTCCGTTTTCGACGTTCTTTATATCCACGCGTATGTGAGACTACGATCTACAACTTTCATTTAGACACTGTTGGCAATTTTTGAATTTATTGTTAATATTATATTTTTAATAGGTTGGGACAGGAAAAGTCCGTTAAAGTTCCATAACTTCTTCATCCGACGTCCATTTTTGTCAGACTTTTTACCGTTGCGCTAATATTGTTTAGACCTTCGATTCTCATTTAGTTTGTGTTGGCTAAAAGTCTCTCAATCTCTATTTCGAGTTTTTAGCTGTCTACTGCTATGTCCGTAACTTAGAAAAATCATAACTTCCTCATTCGAAGTCATATTTGGACGTTCTTTTTATGTACGTTCACGGTTTAATGATATCTAAAACTTTCATTTAGATACCTAAGGCTAAAAATTGTTGTATTGAAACTTCGCGTTTTACGTCTATCAGTGTTGCCGGTTTGGCCGAGAATCTTCGGTTGGTCATAACTTCTTCGTTATATGTACGAAAACCTTGATACGATTCCTACTATTTTATTTAAACCAAATAAGATTTTAGGAAAGTTAAATTTTGACCTAAATTTGACTTGTGTTCCATCATATTGTCTCGAAATATCGGGTTGTCACATCATCCCCCCGTTAGAGCGAATTTCGTCCCGAAATTAGAGTTTTAGCAAGACTTGATAATTATGTTACAGACAGAAGTTTCCTTTGATCCTCGCAATCCCAAGTGAACTCAAGTCCTCGCTTGTCATTCCAGCGAACCTTTCACTATCGGGATACGACTTTGCTTCTTTTGTTTGACTTCACTGGCATGATAACTCTTCTTGGTAGAATGTATGTTGAATGTTTTTCACTTCCTGGCTCATAGTGACGATGTGTGCAAGGAATGTTTGATATTCCCTTTTTAAGTGCTTTTCAGCTTGAATACATGAAATGATGCGAAGGTTCGTAGTTGATTTGTCTCCGCAAATAACAAGAAGTTCTTTGATAGGGAGATTAAGATGAACTGCTTTCCCAAAGCGTTTGATATCGGCTTGATGTAGACTCAACCAATTCATACTGATCAAGACGTCAAAACCTTGTGGTTGATTAGATGTCCTGAAAATCTAAAAGAAAGTATGATTACTCCTGAATTAAGGAAAAAGGATATGTATTTCTAAGTTTATTCTCACTGAAGCACGATCACTCGCAGTCTTGGGCTGTCTCCGTCCTGAAGTTCATAGTAGAACCTATACCTGGTTCATCAATCAAAGTTTCGGGTATACGAGTCGTATATAATTAAGATTGAAAAAGGTAGTCGAATAAATGATTCTTCTTTAAGCCCACATCCCAACAAGGAAAAGAAGTTAAAGCGGAATCATCAATTCTAAACCTATAGAACCTTGATTATATACCACCCGTATGTATATATTCTTCACCGATAGATCAAACGTATGGGTCTTTGGATTGAACTTGACATACTGTACGAGTGGTACTTCGGGGAGGTTTGTTGAGGTTTCTTCGGAAAGGTTACAAAACATAAGGTACTCTATGCATGAGTACTTCGGAGTTCTGGAATGACGGCTTTGCTAGAAAGACGTTTTCGGAGAAGGAGACGTACGCACGAAACTAGTATTGTGCGGATCGAATTGACTCTAATTGTATGATAATGTGGGACTTACTAGAAGTTAAAGATATCAGATTTGAACATAAAGGCGTTATAGACAAAACACAACGGTGCAACTTTTAATAGAGTTACAGTACTTTAGTTTTACTACAAGACTATTGATGCGAACAAGGTATACTACAAAAGGCAAGTATACACAGCACGAGGGTCCCCTATACTGACGGGAACTCACAAAAGATAAGACTCGAGTTGCACTAGTTTTAAACAGGTTTAACAGCATACTTAATACTGACGATTGGAAGTGAACCCCTTTTATAGTCGGGTCCTTCATTGCCTTTTTCCATTCTGAGGTCAAACTCCCCCTATTCCACTGTCATTTTTCTCTGTTGGTCAGTCCCTCTTGAAGTGTCTCACTACGCCACATAGATGGCATATCCGAGAAATTTCGACATTGGTGATTGAAGTAATGTGTTGGATCCGGGTCCTGCAGAAGCGGGTAGTGTGTCCGTTCTTGTTGTAGGTCTTGCAGTGTAATAGACGACAACTACCTAGGTGATGGAAGATGCACTTATTGCAGTTTAGTAGGTTTCCAGCATACTGTTTGGCTGGGTTAGGGGCAATTGGGATACCAGAAGGGATGGTAGTAGGAGGTACAGATGTCGTGGCTGCGAAGGTTGCCACAGGTTGTTGCCTTTTGTTCGCCCCTTGGGGTGATTTTCCTTTGAATTTATCCCAGAACTTTTGTTTGCTATTCTTGGGCTTGGGATTCAGGGTGTCGTGGTAGTTTGTTGCTCGTTGAGGTATTTGATTGTTACTTGGACTGGAATTATTGTTAACAATCCCGCTAAAATTCGCGTTGTTATTGTTAACGTGGGTCAGAACAGCTGACTAGGCAGCCGAGACTGCAGCTTGAAAGGTTTTTGCATCAATCTAAAGAGTTGGTGTTTGGTTGATGGGTTGATCGTTTTTCTTCGGCGACATGATTCTGTTACACGGAAAGAAAATGAATTTGTGAGTGAGTATGGTTGAAACTAGATCGCTTAAGTAAAGAGTAAGAGTATGTTCTCGAAAGTTTGACCTATATACGTATGATGCAGTCCTAGTACGGATTGGAAGTATGTTCATGATGGTTTGACCTACATCCCTATGATGCAGTCCTAGTTCAGAGTAGAAGTATGTTTGTAGAATGTTCTTAAGACGTTTGTCGTTAAAGCCGAGGTATTATAGCTTGGTGGATAATATGATCCAACCTTTAAAAGAAGCTTGAAAATGATTCCGGAGTTAAATTACCCTATTCCAATAACTTGACCAGAGTAGGTTTCGGATAGACTCCAACGATAGCATAATGAAAGTATTTGAACAATGAGTAACACGGAAGTTAGCTGACTGTCCATATAATCGATGTTTAATATGTAATAGGTTCGGGAAAAGTAAATTTGTAGAAGGTCTTGCATCATATTCGAAGTAGAAAAGTCTTTGACAGCATAAAGTCCTAACTAAAAGTACTTACAGTACATGATAGTCACATAGATAAGTGCTACACAAAACATAGACAGGAACACGTTTCTTTAAAACAAAGAAGGAAGTAAAGTATCTCCTACTGGTGATAGTCACCTCTATGGTGAACCCTTAGTTTGGCTATTTGAAGTTCCATACCTAGCAGGTATCTTTCGTACACCCTATGGCGTACTCGTAGCTCTATGACATCAGCTCGTGTTTCAGCTAATGCTTGCAGCAGGGTCTCATGGTCTCTCTCAGATCTCTCACGAGTGTCTTCAAGACGATTGGTGTGGATGGTATGCATTCTTGTATTGGTATTTAACCTCTTAGATACAATGAGAGTCGTCCTGCCCTGAATTTCGTTTCGGGCAACATTACGAATCAGGATTGGTAGAACTCTGTCTGCTGAGCTCCCCTTAAGTTGTAGCAATTTAGTCTCCTTTAAACGACATAGGTTGATCTTGCTCTTCGCTGCATGTTTCCTGGCATTCTACCCAAGGAGGTGTCGGGCCATGAAGAGCTGGACGGGGGTTAGGGTTTGAATTGAGAGCTACCGAGGGTAGGTTCTCATCGTCGAGTTCGGAGTTATCATCACCCGAAAGGTCTTCAACATGTTGATCGTTCAAAAGGGATTGGATGATCATTCTCTGGTTCTTCTCTTAACCATCCAGCATTGCCTTTCTTCGGGAAGTACGGGTCGTCATGGGGATGGAGTTCAGCCATGTTATCTATGCGAGAATTGGGGTAAGAAAATAATTATTAGACGAACTATCTAGATAATTATTAGATAATCTTCATTAGTTACATCATTATTTGTAAATTGCATACCAGTTATATGTAATCAAAACAGGATAGGCCTTCGAATAGGTGACTTCAACTCCCAATTTCTCAAGAAACCGGGGTAAAGCAGAATTTCACAGATTCTAAGTCTATGACATCCTAGTTACATATAACCTTAGTATATCCACTTAGAAACTATCAACTTAGTAATGAAGATCCTTTTTAGTTCTCAAGTAAGTAATTATAGTAACACAAAATACTCCTATAGTATTTTAGACTTAGGTTCTGTTATAGTGTTCTCATTGTGGTAGTGTTGGTAAGTTTTTAGACTTGTTGACACATCACAACCATTCTTGGGCATGTACTAATCACTCCTCGGACCAACATACTTGATCAGGCTATGCCATTCCTAGGACTGACCATACATCCCCGAGCATACCTGTGATATTCAACAATCGTAATACTTTTGCTCTTGTCATTGTGACACAGATTTTATTATGAATGCAGGCACGTATACTTAATTGATTTAATTTATTATTTAAAAGTAAAACCTCTTGGCCAGAGTATTTTTAACCCCATTGTATTTATATTTAGTATATCTTTTATTGGTTGTTATACTTAAGTCGCTATAAACAATGCTTTGATAACAATCTGTCACACCCCAAAACCGAGAACGGCGGAAACGTTCTGGGGCAGAGGACGTCATGTAATGTATCATAACAATGCAAAGTAGTAAAAAAGCAACAACAACATCCATTGCATTAATAGTATAATTTTAATTACAAGTGTGTTCTTTCATAGTATAAGACAACATAATGAACAATCAAAATAAAAGAGGAGTCTTGATTTCTCCGTCTTCACAAAACCTGGTCGTCGAACCTGTCTCTTTGTGACCTGAGAATACAAGTTATTTTGAAAGCAAGTAACAATAATAAATCTGGTGAATTCATAAGTATTAATGTGTCTTTGATTTCTAAAACTTGTAATGAAAGTCTTGACGTTGTTTTGAAAGAAAGTTCGTATAAGTATGTAAAGGTTTGTAAGTAATGGAAAGCGTTTGAATAACCCTAGAAATCCCTATGATCCCTATAAATGAAGTCTTCTACCAAGACCCTACTGTTTTTAGGGTAGTCTTCTACCAAGACCCTACTGTTTTGAACGTAAGCATCTCTGTAAATGTGATGGTTTTTCCCTGCTTAACTATTAGTATAAAACTATAGTATACCTCATCGTTTATGTGCATGAGTCACATTATAAAGGTAATAAGGAAATTAGTTATCTATATCAGATATATCCTACCTCGTCGATCATGTGAATGTGTCACAAAGTGAAGGAAGAAATAATATAATGACCTAAGTATTATCCTTTTGTACTACGATAACTAACAGTGTTAACTTAAGACATCCGTAGATGTACATTTACCTCTGTAGCTAACAGCTGGGTGTAGGAATAGTTAGTCCCTTAAAGTATACCTATAATGGTATCAACCGTAGAAATTCGTAGATGTGCATTTACCTCTGTAGCTAACTGAAGGATTAGGAGTGGTTAACCCCTTATAGTATCCTTTGGTACTAGGATCGACAGATCTAATCTGATAATATCCACACTAATAATATGTAATAGTATCTTATCATATAGTATCTGCGTAAAAGTATTTATGTAAAGGTATTCATGTAAACGTACTCATCTAAGCGTATCTATGTAAACGTACTCATGTATCATGTAATGTGCTTATGTATCATGTAATATACTCGTATAGACTCATGAATGAACTGACTCTTGTGTGGTTTCCCTATACTTGGAATAGTAAGTCGTATCTCCTAACTATACCTATAATAGTTACTAACACGTAGGTGTATAACCTAAAGTATGCCTTTGCTACCCAAAGGTACTAAACCGACTGAGGAAAACTTTTATGTCTCTATATGTATACATGATATATAACTGACAGTTAAACGACCTTCGGATGGATACCCGATACCCTACCAGACCACATCCCAACGGGGAAAAGGAAATAAAGCGGGTTAGCCTTCCTAAGTCTTTTAAACATTATTTATATAACTATACCGATACAGGCATGCAATTGACAATATAAAAGCATATAAGGAGTTTTATAAAAACCTTTGAAAAAGATTAATACCTAAGAAAATATCGACTTGATGTCAGTTTATAAAACGGTTTGGAAGTATTTGTTTGACAAAAACGGTTTAAGTATAAAGGAACCTTTGTTTGAAGCACAACTATAACTGATTCAAAAAGGAAACATACACTTTGTAAGACACTTTCTAAAAGTGTTTTAACATGTAAATAAAACGTTTGAGAAAGCTATTTGAAGTACTCTGTTTGGTGAAACGGCTTGTAGTGGTGTTGATTATGATGGCATGTGCGGAATTAGAAAAGATCTAGTGATTCATCATACAAATTCAAGAACACAAGGAGTAAATAAATGCTTTTTTAAGCTCATATTAGATCTAGAAAGATTATACAAATGGGTTTGTATACAATTTCTCTCTCTAGTCTAACACTCCAAAATGGACTCTTTATAATGGGAGTCACTCACTTCCTATTTATAGGAAAGACTCAACCCATTTACACATACAAAGAGGAAAGCCTAAAACACTACATCCAAGCATGACTTTGCACCCTAGCATTCTCCTCCTCAAAGTTATGATTGGATGTTCGGCTTTAATCTCCAACGAGCTAGCGCGATCAAGACCAAACTCCCCCTCAAAGTAACATCGGTCTTCAAATCCGCAAATGAATATTCGACAAACCCAAGAAGCTTCATATACCCATCATTTCTCCCCCTTTTTATAATCAAAAAAATGATTATAAAACCCACTAAGGATGAGAAGTGCCTGAGGAATAGCCTTGACGATACTCCCCCTTGATGTGTACCAAAAATGAATCACCAAAAATCTTGCACGGAAAAACAATCACGAAAAAGCCACAAAAAAAATTTCCAATTTATGAAAATTTTTGACTTTTTGAGTGAAAGTTGCAAGATTTTTCAAAAACCGGGTAGAAATTGTCACTTTCTGAAACTTGCAGGGACCCGTTGCGCCAAAAACAGTCAATATGCAAAACTCTAGACAATTTGCGAAAGCGGGCATAAAGTGTAAATTCGCACAAACCGCAAGGACCAGAACTGAAAATTCTGCAATTTCTCGGCTTTTATTACCCATTTGCGAAGTTGGGTATAAACTGTTATTTCATGAAAAGATCAGGGGTGCAAACTGAAACTCTTTGTGTTCTTCCCCAAATCACCATATGTAGTAAAAGACTTCGCACGTCACTGATGTAGACGAACAAATTCTTTGCATCTTTCATCCAATATAACCAAATATGCGAAATTGATTGGGACTCAAATGCGAACTCATGTTTGAAACCCAAATGCGAACTCGACTTTGAATCACTCATATGCGAATTCAATTGATTTCATATGCGAACCCAAGTGATCTCTGTAACCAAATGCGAACTCGAAATTGATTATCACATATACGAACTCAATCCATAGATGCTAACCCAATATAGATCTTCAACTCCAAACGTGCGAAACTAGCTTACAGTCCTTTGTTAACAAACTTTCAGGTAGTCGATTTTTCATCGATCAAAAACGAAGTCGACAAGACAAATCTATATCATCGCAAACTTTGCTTTTTGATACAAGAACCCCAAAATCAAACAAATCCCAAACAATCGAAACCGTCGATTCATCGCAAATCATCAATTATCCAAACCATTGATTCAGAGTTCGCCTTCAAGCCTTTACTTCGCATAATCGATCCTTGACAATCGATCAAAAATGAAGTCAACATCACAAATTGGCCATCGATTCCAACTTTTCAATCAAAATCGATTATCAATTCCAAGCATACCCTTTGAACATCGACTGTCAATACCAAATTCAAAATCAAATTGAAACTCATAGCGAAGCTAAATCCAACTGTCAACAAACGTTCATCAGTCACAATCTATTCAATCCTCAAGAAAATCGATTCCAAAGTAATTTCCAAACCAATCCATTCTATTTATCAACCATTGATCAACAAATAAAGTATCGAACTCAGTCAAAGTTCCAATTTTGACTTTAATAACGCAAATCCATATGCGAATGAATATTATCCGGTTGATGTAAACACAACAAAAATCCGATTCTAATTCCAAAAATCAAATTGATTTCCAAATCGACCCTAGTAATCAGTCGAGTTAACTCAAGTCAATTCCCTATGTGAAGTTAAGATCATCCATTCGATATCATATATCGATTTCAATTTCGTAGAACTTTAGACCAAATACAAATTTGATTCAATTCACCGCTTCTATTGAAGATAATGACATCGCCATTGAAGATGATCAAGAATTGAAATATTCGATCGATATAGAAAAATACATCGATCATATTTATTCAGTCCGATGATTATTAGAGTACAAGATTAAGCGAACAAAGAAACGTAAATGCTGAAGAGTGTTTAACGAATGCTTTTGGGTTAAATCGATTGGATCAATGAAAGTAACAGATGAACAGTACAAAATTCGAAAATTTGGGCTCAATATGAATGGTGATAAGATTATCATTTTGGGCTTATATTTGGACCATATGAACAGTAATATTGAAATTTGATTTTGACTTTTTGTAATTTTGATCTAAACAAAAATAATTGGATCAATCAACGGGGTTTGAAACGGTTTTGATCCAATGAGGCAAATCGATCAAAAATGAAAAACGCAAAATATGAATCGAAATCATGGATGTTTTGGAATCCATTTGAGAATTTGAGTTACCTTTTTGACGAATTGATTTCCTTTTGTAACGAACGAATCAAATCTAGAAGATCTTGGTTCTTTTGTTGGAATGAGAAAATCTCCAAATCGAACATTGTACCACCCACCATGCGAGATGTACAACTCGTTCTTCGTGTTCTTCGTGTTCTTCAATGATCCAAGAACATCTTCAAAAGAACCACCAATACTTTTGGGTTTTGACTTCAAATTCAATGCAACCTTTGGAGATTATTGCATTGGAACCCAAATTTGCTTCACGGATTTTGGCTTCACAACATATGACGATTTTTGTGAGTAACCCGCTTGTTCTTCCGATTCATCTTCTTCTTCTTTTTCTTTCTCAACTTTTTGCATCTTGAAGACTTGACTTCATGAACAAACCCACTTTCAACAACATGAACATTTTGAGTTTAAATCAAATCTTTTGGAGTTTGATATTTGTGAATTTCTTGAACCACCGGCTTCCGATAAGGAATCATTCCTTCAAACGAATCACAGGAACACAAAATATCATCGGTTTGAACTCCAATCGAGCAAAAAACTTTTTCATCATGAGAATCAACTTGAACTCCTTTTTCTTGAACATCAAGAACATCACATTGAACTCCATTGTCAAGAACTTCAACTACCTTAAGAGCACGAAGATCATTTGGGTCATCAATAAGATAAACATATTTCTTATCGAACAAATATTTTTCTTCTCCAATCTTATCACTACTATGTGATATTATGGAACATGTAATATCAGCCAACCATTTGATCTCACAAAGTGGTTGAAATATCGAGCTTCCATGATCATCCTTCAATCCTCCATAAGAAACCATAGTTCCCCAATATATCTTCTTGTTTAACACAAACCCATAATATTGATCTTTATTGACTTTGTATTTGATACCTTCAACGATAAAAATCCAAAAATTGTAAGGCAAATTCACCATGATCACAAAAACTTGAAGAATTCTAGAGAGAGAAAGTGATTTTGAATGGATTTTCTAGAGAGATAATGTGATACAAACAAGTATTCTAGATATAGAAAGTCGAATTATGGATCAAATCAAGGAAAAATTTGACTTCAAGAACACAAAAACACTCTAATCACGAAGATCCATGATCAAAAAATGAATCACCAAATCAAAATAGCCATCAAGGATCAATTTTTGATGAAATTAAGAACACCCGCTTTGATACCAATTGTAGTGGTGTTGACTATGATGGCATGTGCGGAATTAGAAAAGATCTAGTGATTCATCATACAAATTCAAGAACACAAGGAGTAAATAAATCCTTTTTTAAGCTCACATTAGATCTAGAAAGATTATACAAATGGGTTTGTATACAATTTCTCTCTCTAGTCTAACACTCAAAAATGGACTCTTTATAATGGGAGTCACTCACTTCCTATTTATAGGAAAGACTTAACCCATTTACACATACAAAGAGGAAAGCCTAAAACACTACATCCAAGCATGTCTTTGCACCCTAACATAGCTAAAAGTGTAGTAAGTCCAATTGTATGTTAGTTGTAAATCACATGTGATTGATTACATAACCAAAAAGTATAACAAAGATTTATGTCTTTCTTACGGGGATGACCGTGTGTTTACTTGTATTCTCCCCCTTAAAAGTGTATAAAAAGCATTTATAAAGCATTTGAAACTGTCTATTATAGGGGTATGCACTCACCGAAGAAATTGCGGCGATTCGAAGAAAACGAGCTTTTTCTCGGGCGGCGCTTTGACCGGAAAGTGGCGAGATTCTCGGGAATCTCGGGGTTTTGGATGTTGCGTCGTGTACTAGGGGTGTATTGGGACTTTCGGGTGGTTTAGAGGGGCTTTAGAGGGGTTCCAAGGTGAAAGAAATGGGTAAGGAAGCAAATAAATCCGGGCAGCCTCGTATGATATTTATAGGGTGCTGAAAGAGGGATTACGCTGGGCGTACTCGTTACGCTGGGTGTAATTTCGGAGTACGTTGGGCGTACTCGTTACACTAGGCGTAATTTCGGAGTACGCTGGGCGTACGCGACGTAAGCGCTTACCGCATCCTCGGACGGAGCCTTGGATGGGACCTGGAGCGACGTGGACGAACCGAGGCCTAGCACCCGAGTACGATGGGCGTACGAGGGTACGCTGGGCGTAACTTGGATTGGTCCGATGAATCCTCATACGGACTCCGTTTTCGACATTATTTATATCTATGCGTAGGTGAGACTACGATCTACAACTTTTGTTTAGACTCTGTCGGCAATTTTTGACTTTGTTTCTAATATTATATTTTTAATAGGTCGGGACAGGAAAAGTCCGTTAAAGTTCCATAACTTCTTCATTCGACGTCCGTTTTCGTCAGACTTTTTACCGTTGCGTTACTATTGTTGAGACCTTCGATTCTCATTTAGTTTGTGTCGGCTAAGAGTCTCTCGATCTTTATTTCGAGTTTTTAGCTGTCTACTGCTATATCCGTAACTTAGGAAAATCATAACTTCCTCATACGAAGTCAGATTTAGACGTTCTTTTAATGTACGTTCACGGTTTAATGATATCTAAAACTTTCATTTAGATACCTAAGGCTAAAAATTATTCTATTGAAACTTCGCGTTTGACGTCTATCAGTGTTGCTGGTTTGGCCGAGAATCTTCGGTTGGTCATAACTTTTTCGTTATAACTCGGATTTTAGGGTTCTTTATATGTACGAAAACCTTCATACGATTCCTACTACTTTATTTGACCCAAATAAGATTTTAGGAAAGTTAAATTTTGACCTAAATTTGACTTGTGTTCCATCATATTGTCTCGAAATATCGGGTTGTCACATCATCCCCCCGTTAGAGGGAATTTCGTCCCGAAATTAGAGTTTAAGCAAGACTTGATAATTATGTTACAGACAGAAGTTTCCTTTGATCCTCACATTACCAAGTGAACTCAAGTCCTCGCTTGTCATTCCAGCGAACCTTTCACTATCGGGATACAACTTTGCTTCTTTCGTTTGACTTTACTGGCATGATAACTCTTCTTGGTAGAATGTATGTTGAATGTTTTTCACTTCCTGGCTCATAGTGACGATGTGTGCAAGGAATGTTTGATATTCCTTTTTTAAGTGCTTTTGAGCTTGAATACATGAAATGATGTGAAGGTTCGTAGTTGATTTGTCTCCGCACATAACAAGAGGTTCTTTGATAGGGAGGTTAAGATGAACTGCTTTCCCAAAGCGTTTGATATCGGCTTGATGTAAACTCAACCAAATCATACTGATTAAGACGTAAAAACCTTGTGGTTGATTAGATGTCATGAAGATCCAAAAGAAAGTATGACTACTCCTGAATTAAGGAAAAAGGATAGGTATTTCTAGGTTTATTCTCACGGAAGCACGATCACTCGCAGTCTTGGGCTGTCTCCGTCCTGAAGTTCATAGTAGAACTCATACCTGGTTCATCAATCAAAGTTTCGGGTATACGAGTCGTATATAACTAAGATTGAAAAGGTAGTCGAATAAATGATTCTTCTTTAAGCCCAGATCCCAACAAGGAGAAGAAGTTAAAGTGGAATCATCAATTCTAAACCTGTAGAACCTTGATTATATACCACCCTTATGTGTACATTCTTCACCGATAGATCAACCGTATGGGTCTTTGGATTGAACTTGACGTACTGTACGAGTGGTACATTGAGGAGGTTTGCTGAGGTTTCTTCGGAAAGGTTACAAAACATAAGGTACTCTACGCATGAGTACTTCGGAGTTCTAGAATGACGGCTTCGCTAGAAAGACGTTTTCGGAGAAGGAGACGTACGCACGAAACTAGTATTGTGCGGATCGAATTGACTCTAATTGTATGATAATGTCGGACTTACTTAGAAGTCAAAGATATCAGATTTGAACATAAAGGCATTATAGACAAAACACAACGGTGCAACTTTTAATAGAGTTACAGTACTTTAGTTTTACTACAAGACCATTTCTGCGAACAAGGTATACTACAAAAGGCAAGTATACGCAGCACGAGGGTCCCCTTTACTGACGAGATCTCACAAAAGATAAGACTCGAGTTGCACTAGTTTTAAACATGTTTAACAGCATACTTAATACTGACGATTGGAAGTGAACCCCTATTATAGTCAGGTCCTTCATTGCCTTTTTCCATTCTGAGGTCAAACTCCTCCTGTTCCACTGTCATTCTTCTCTGTTAGTCAGTCCCTCTTGAAGTGTACCACTACGCCACATAGATGGCATATCCGAGAAATTTCGACATTGGTGGTTAAATTAATGTGTTGGATCTGAGTCCTGCGGAAGCGGGTAGGGTGTCCGTTCTAGTTGCAGGTCTTGCAGTGTAACAGACGACAACTACCTAGGTGATGGAAGTTGTACTTGTTGCAGTTTGGTAGGTTTCAAGCATACTGTTTGGCTAGGTTAGGGGCAATTGGGATACCAGAAGGGATGGTAGTAGGAGGTACAGATGTCGTGGCTGCGAAGGTTGCCATAAGTTGTTGTCTTTTGTTCGCCCCTTGGGGTGATTTTCCTTTGAATTTATCCCAGAACTTTCGTTTGCTATTCTTGGGCTTGGGATTTGGGGTGTCGTGGTAGTTTGTTGCTCGTTGAGGTATTTGATTGTTACTTGGATTGGAATTATTGTTAAAAATCCCGCTAAAATTTGTGTTGTTATCGTTAAGGTGGGTCAGAACAGCTGACATGGTAGCCGAGACTGCAGCTTGAAAGGTAGCTGCATCAATCTGAAGAGTTGGTGTTTGGTTGATGGGTTGATCGTTTTTCTTCGGCGACATGATTCTGTTACACGGAAAGAAAATGAATTTGTGAGTGAGTATGGTTGAACCTAGATGTACTCCGATCGCTTAAGTAAAGAGTAAGAGTATGTTCTCGAAAGTTTGACCTACATCCCTATGATGCAGTCCTAATACGGATTGGAAGTATGTTCATGATGGTTTGACCTACATCCCTATGATGCAATCCTAGTTCAGAGTAGAAGTATGTTTGTAGAATGTTCTTAAGACGTTTTTCGTTCAAGCCGAGGTATTATAGCTTGGTGGATAATATGATCCAACCTTTAAAAGAGGCTTGAAAATGATTCCGGAGTTAAATTACCCTATTCCAATAACCTAACCAGAGTGGGTTTCGGGTAGACTCCAACGATAGCATAATGAAAGTATTTGAACAAAGAGTAACACTGAAGTTAGCCGACTGTCCATATAATCAATGTTTAAGATGTAATAGGTTCGGGAAAAGTAAATTTGTAGAAGGTCTTACATCATATTCGGAGTAGAAAAGTCTTTGACAGCATAAAGTCCTAACTAAAAGTACTTACAGTACATGATAGTCACATAGATAAGTGCTACACAGAACATAGACAGGAACACGGTTCTCTAAAACAAAGAAGGAGGTAAAGTATCTCCTACTGGCGATAGTCACCTCTATGGTGAACCCTTAGTTTGGCTATTTGAAGTTCCATACCTAGCAGGTATCTTTCGTACACCCTCTGGCGTACTCGTAGCTCTATGACATCGGCTCGTGTTTTAACTAATGCTTGCAGCAGGGTCTCATGGTCTCTCTCAGATCTCTCACGAGTGTCTTCAAGACGATTGGTGCGGATGGTATGCATTCTTGTATTGGTATTTAACCTCTTTGATACAATGGAGAGTCGCCCTGCCCTGAATTTCGTTTCGGGCAACTTTACGAATCAGGATTGGTAGAACTCTGTCTGCTGAGCTCCCCTTAAGTTGTAGCAATTTTGGTCTCCTTTAAACGGCATAGGTTGATCTTGCTCTTTGCTCCATGTTTCCATGCATTCTACCCAAGGAGGTGTCGGGCCATGACGAGTTGGACGAGGGTTAGGGTTTGAATTCAGAGCTACCGGGGGTAGGTTCTCATCCTCGAGTTCGGAGTTATCATCATCTAAAAGATCTTCTGCATGGTGATCATTCAAAAGGGATTGGATGATCATTCTCTGGTTCTTCTCTGAACCATCCAGCATTGCCTTTGTTCGGGAAGCACAGGTCGTCATGGGGATGGAGTCCAACCATGTTATCTATGCGAGAATTGGGGTAAGAAAATTATTATTAGACGAACTACCTAGATAATTATTAGATAATCTTCATTAGTTACATCATTATTTGTAAAGTGCATACCAATTATATGTAATCAAAACAGGATAGGCCTTCGAATAAGTGACCTCAAGTCCCAATTTCACAAGGAACCGGGGTAAAGCAGAATTTCACAGATTCTAAGTCTATGACATCCTATTTACATATAACCTTAGTATATCCACTTAGCAACTATCAACTTAGTAATGAAGATCCTTTTTAGTTCTCAAGTAAGTAATTATAGTAACACAAAATACTCCTATAGTATTTTAGACTTAGGTTCTAGTATAATGTTCTCATTGTGGTAGTGTTGGTAAGTTTTTAGACTTGTTGACACATCACAACCATTCTTGGGCATGTGCTAATCACTCCGCGGACCAGCATAGTTGATCAGGCTATGCCATTCCTAGGACTGACCATACATCCCCGATCATACCTGTGATATTCAACAATCGTAATACTTTTGCTCTTGTCATTGTGACACGGATTTGATTATGAATGCAGGCACGTATACTTAATTGATTTAATTTATTATTTAAAAGTACAACCTCTTGGTCAGAGTATTTTTAATCCCATTGTATTTATAGTTAGTATATCTTTTATGGGTTGATATACTTAATTCGCTATAAACAATGCTTTGATAACAATCTGTCACACCCCAAAACCGAGAACGGCGGAAACGTTCTGGGGTGGAGGACGTCATGTAATGTATCACAACAATGCAATGTAGTAAACAAGCAACAACAACATCCATTGCATTAATAGTATAATTTTAATTACAAGTGTGTTCTTTCATAGTATAAGACAACATAATGAGCAATCAAAATAAAAGAGGAGTCTTGATTTCTCCGTCTTCACAAAACCTGGTCGTCGAACCTGTCTATTTGTGACCTGAGAATACAAGTTATTTTGAAAGCGAGTATCAGCAATAAAGTTGGTGAATTCATAAGTATTAATGTGTCTTTGATTTGTAAAACTTGTAATGAAAGTCTTGACGTTGTTATGAAAGAAAGTTCGTATAAGTATGTAAAGGTTTGTAAGTAATGGAAAGCATTTGAATAATCCTAGAAATCCCTATGATCCCTATAAATGAAGTCTTCTACCAAGACCCTACTGTTTTGAGGGTAGTCTTCTACCAAGACCCTACTGTTTTGAACGTAAGCATCTCTGTAAATGTGATGGTTTTTCCCTGTTTAACTATTAGTATAAAACTATAGTATACCTCATCGTTTATGTGCATGAGTCACATTATAAAGGTAATAAGGAAATTAGTTATCTATATCAAATATATCCTACCTCGTCGATCATGTGAATGTGTCACAAAGTAAAGGAAGAAATAATATAATGACCTAAGTATTATCCTTTTGTACTAGGATAACTAACAATGTTAACTTAAGACATCCGTAGATGTACATTTACCTCTGTAGCTAACAGATGGGTGTAGGAATAGTTAGTCCCTTAAAGTATACCTATAATGGTATCAACCGTAGACATTCGTAGATGTGCATTTACCTCTGTAGCTAACTGAGGGATTAGGAGTGGTTAACCCCTTATAGTATCCTTTGGTACTAGGATCGACAGATCTAATCTGATAATATCTACACTAATAATATTTAATAGTATCTTATCATATAGTATCTATGTACAAGTATTTATGTAAAGGTATTCATGTAAACGTACTTATGTCAGCGTATCTATATAAACGTACTCATGTATCATGTAAAGTACTCATGTATCATGTAATGTACTAGTATAGACTCATGAATGAACTGACTCTTGTGTGATTTCCCTATACTTGGAATAGTAAGTGGTATCTCCTAACTATAGCTATAATAGTTACTAACATGTACGTGTATAACCTGAAGTATGCCTTTGCTACCCAAAGGTACTGAACCGACTGAGGAAAACTTTTATGTCTCTATATGTATACATGATATATAACTGATAGTTAAACGACCTTCGGACGGATACCCGTTAGCCTACCAGACCACATCCCAACAGGGAAAAGGAAATAAAGTGGGTTAGCCTTCCTAAGTCTTTTAAACATTATTTATATAACTATACCTATATAGGCATGGAATTGACAATGTAAAAGCATATAAGGAGTTTTATTAAAACCATTGAAAAAGATTAATACCTAAGAAAAGATCGACTTGATGTCAGTTTATAAAACGGTTTGGAAGTATTTGTTTGACAAAAACGGTTTAAGTATAAAGGAACCTTTGTTTGAAGCAGAACTATAACATATTCAAAAAGGAAACATACAGTTTGTAAGACACTTTCTAAAAGTGTTTTAAGTCCAATTGTGTGTTAGTTGTAAATCACATGTGATTGATTACATAACCAAAAAGTATAACAAAGATTTATGTCTTTCCCATGGGGATAACCATGTGTTTACTTGTATTCTCCCCCTGAAAAGTGTATAAAAAGCATTTATAAAGCATTTGAATGTGTAGATTATAGGGGTATGAATTCACCAAAGAAAGTGCGACGATTCGAAGAAACAAGCTTTTTCTCGGGCGGCGCTTTGACCGGAGAGTGACGAGATTCTCGTGAATCTTGGGGTTTTGGATGTTGCGTCGTGTACTAGGGGTGTACCGGGACTTTCAGGTGGTTTAGAGGGGCTTTAGAGGGGTTCCAAGGTGGAAGAAATGGGTAAGGAAGCAAATAAATCTGGGCAGCCTCGTTTGATATTTATAGGGTGCTGAAAGAGGGATTATGCTGGGCGTAATTTCGGAGTACGCTGGGCGTAATTTCGGAGTACGTTGGGCGTACTCGTTACGCTGGGCGTAATTTCGAAGTACGCTGGGCGTACGCGACTTCAGCGCTTACCGCATCCTCGGACGGAGCATTGGATGGGACCTGGAGCGACATGGACGGACCGAGGCCTAGCACCCAAGTACGCTGGGCGTACGAGGGTACGCTGGGCGTAACTTGGATTGGTCCGACGACTCCTCCTTCGGATAATACCGGATTTTGAATTAAATTTATATTTTAATTGTTTAGTAAACTTCAAAAATTCATATCTTCCTCATACGAACTCCGTTTTCGACGTTCTTTATATTCACGCATAGGTGAGACTATGATCTACAACTTTCGTTTAGACTCTGTCGGCAATGTTTGAATTTATTTTTAATATTATATTTTTAATAGGTCGGGACAGGAAAAGTCCGTTAAAGTTCCATAACTTATTCATCCGACGTCCGTTTTCGTTAGATATTTTACCGTTGCACTACTATTGTTGAGACCTTCGATTCTCATTTAGTTTGTGTCGGCTAAAAATCTCTCGATCTCTATTTCGAGTTTTTAGCTGTCTACTGCTATATCCGTAACTCAGAAAAATCATAAGTTCCTCATACGAAGTCAGATTTGGACATTCTTTTTATGTACGTTCACGGTTTAATGATATCTAAAACTTTCATTTAGATACCTAAGGCTAAAAATTGTTTTATTGAAACTTTGCTTTTTACATCTATCAGTGTTGCCGGTTTGGCCGAGAATCTTCGGTTGGTCATAACTTCTTCGTTATAACTCGGATTTTAGGGTTCTTTATATGTACGAAAACCTTGATACGATTCCTACTACTTTATTTAACCCAAATAAGATTTTAGGAAAGTTAAATTTTGACCTAAATTTGACTTGAGTTCCATCATATTGTCTCGAAATATTGGGTTGTCACAGAGGGTGAGGTGTGCTCTGAACCTGTTAAGGCTCGGGGCGAAGGATTAGTGGAGATTGACCACGGGGTCGTATTCGGATGCGCAAAGAGCTACGGTTTCATGGGATCAGTTCCGGGAGATGTTCAGTACTTGTTATGTTCCACAGGTTGAGAGAGAGAGGTTGGCTCAGGAGTTGCTGGAGCTGAAGCAAGATTCGGAGTCGGTGACAGAGATCACCAGAATGTTCACTGAGAGGGCGATGTTTTGCCCTGAGTTCGCTTCGGAGCAGGATCAGATGTCCCGATATTTGAGTATGCTCAAGAGGGATATCAGGCAGTTTGTGTCTACACAGAGGTGCGAGACTTTGTTGGAGTTGCAGGAGCCCGCCAGGCGGCATGAGTTGGAGATTGAGTTGCAGTTGCGAGAGCAGAGGCAGGCTCCGGTGCAGTCGCAGCCGGCGCCGAAACGGTCCAAGATTGTTGATTCTAGATTGGGAGTTCAGAGCAGCCACACTTGTGGGAAGTGTGGGAAGGGTCACACCGGGGTCTGTAGGTCCGGTGGTGCATGCCGCAAGTGCGGAAATGAGGGGCACTATGTGAGGGATTGTCGGCAGGCAGCCCCAGGTCGGGATTTGAGGATTTTTTATCATTGTCATCAGGTTGGAGACTTGAGGGTCAACTGTCCACAGCTTGTTGCAGGACCGGTGCAGGCTCCAGCACCGGCCACATTGAGGATCACGGGCAGAGGTCAGGGTGGAGCGGAGCCCCCAAGGGATCAGGGTCGTGCTTTTCATCTTACAACAGAGGAGGTCAGGGCGGGTATGTTTCTTTCTTGATGTCTTGTTATCTTATGATTATTGTGGAGTATTGTATATCTGCTAGTCTTGTTGTGTGATTTCTGGTATTGTATTCGTTGTTCCTTGCGGGTTATGGTATGGTTAAGGGTTTGGTGTTGGGAATTTCATTGGTGAGCGTTCATGAGGGTTATTAGTGGGAATTTGGCTTTTAGTCCGAATGTCGGGTATCATCTGCAGTCTGAGGAGTGGTTGCGGAAGGTCGGGCTTCTTTCGAGCCGAGATGATTTATGTTGATATGTGATTTTGTGAAGGTTGCTCGTTCTAGTGGGAACCAGATCGCGTGTAAGGGATTGTGTTGTGTAGAGTTGATAAGGAAGGTCGGTGATGACGACCGGTGGCTGATAATCAGTGCTCTAAGTGGGGGAGAATTGGAAATTCTCTGGAAGATCGATGGTCATGAGAGGTTGTTAGCTGCTTGGGTTTCAGCATTGGTTCTGTCAGCCAAGAGTATAGGCTGGTATGAGTAAGTGAAAGGTATTCGGGGTGGGATACAGACCAAGGGTGATTTTTGTGGAAAGCTTGGGATCGGGCCGGGATTGAGTATGTAGGGTGGAGATAGAGTTCAGAACCCCTATAGGGCTAGAACAATATGCATGGGAGAGTTTTTCCCGGAGGGATAATTCGGGATGTTGGATGCTGGTTGAGTGGTCCGGATAGACAGAAGGTCAGTGGGCGTACCAGTTAGGCCGAAGGCTCGGGGAACGGTCCAGACAGGTTGAAGGCCCTGGAGGGCGGCCCAGACATGCTGAAGGTTCCGAGAGTGGTCCAGATGGGCTGAAGGCCTGGAAAGGCGGTCCACTCATGCTGAAGACTCTGCTTGTGTTGAGAGATCGGTATGAGGATATGGATTGAGTATGTCGCGACGTGTTAGCGTCAGAAGGTCTAGCCCCGGGTATTGATCTTGGTAAGTGCAAGGTAGAGCATGGACTTGAGAGTCCTTACGAGTGAATCCAGAGCATGTGTGGTGCATGGGATAGCAGTTATGCTATAAGAGAATGGTGTAGTATTGGGTGAGCGTTGTGGCACTTGTCATAGTGACAAGGCAGCTAGGTGGATGTCCTTGGTAAGGAAAGGGAAAGAAATGTACATCCGGTTTGGATACCCGCCGAGGTCACGGAAGAAATTATGAGGGTGTAGAGCCAAGAGGCTCGGAAGGGATGCAGGGATGGAGTCTTGGATTCCCAGCTTGATTTTGATCAAGGATTTGTGTATGTAGTGGTAATCCATCCTGGGGGATGTTTGGAGGTGTCGTCAGTGTATCGGGTTTTCCCAACCCGAGGATGCTAGAGCCTGTTTAGCATGGGTATGAAATTGTGGTGGAGAACTCATGCGAGTTGCTCCAAGGCTGAAGGATGTGTCATCCTGTCAGCATGGAGTGGATAAAATTGGACTCAGATCGGGATTCCGGTAGTTCAGGGTAATTTCTAGCTCGTATAAGTCAAGTGATTGTTGTGTTTTGGATCGAGTGATGTATCATGGAGTGGTACTTGGTTGATAAGTGTGGTTTTCAGAGGATGAGGCCGGTGGCCAGCTTGTAGAAGGTGGTCAGGATACCGCGAGAGGGAAAGTTGGGTTTCGAGTTTCAGTGATTGTGTTTTGAGGAACCTGGTCTGGTTAATGTCAAGTGGTGCATTGCGAGGGTAGTTTTGGAGTTGTGTTGCTGCAGGCTTCGAGGACGAAGCCTAATTTAAGTGGGGGAGAATTGTAACATCCCGAGTTCAAGAGTGCGAGTTCAGGGTCCAAAGTATAAATATGAAAGGGGAACTCGGCGAGTCCATGGGTGGACTCGGCGAGTAGGGTCGCGATTATGGTCGCGTGTTAAGTGGCCAACTCGATGAGTCGGCGGCTGGACTCGGCGAGTTGGTGTTATGTGGAGAAAACCCTAATTTTCAGAGGATGAGCCCTATATAAAGGACATTATACCTTTCCCCCAGCCTCTTTACCCTCTCTTCAAGTCCAGAAAACCCTAAGACGCGATTGTGAGGGATTTGAGTGCATTTGAACCTTGGAGAAGAAATTTTGGATGAGATCTTGGAGAGTTAGGAGGCTTGGAGCAAGCGGCTTTGCTAAGATTCAGATTTCTCTCCTGTTGGGGCTTCTTTTTGAGGTATTACTTCGTTTCTTGGGCTGTTATTCATCTAGATTCATCATTTTGGAATGTGTGGAAAGTTTAGCTTGTGGTATTTCGATTTTGAAGGTTAGATCTGAGGTTGCTACCTCAGATCTGGAATGGAGAAGGTCTAGAATGCATTAAAGTCCCTGTTCTTGAGTGTTTGGTGAATTCATCTTGTCCCAAACCCTAGGCCTAGAGTGTATAATGCCTAGATCTCTTTGGATTCACGTAAAGTTTGCCACTTTACATGATGGATGGGTTGTAGAAGGGTAGATCTACGTTTTGGATCAATTGCATGGCCTGGAAGGCTTATGTATGGGTTAAGATCTAGAGGCACTCGGCGAGTCACAAAGGTGTACACGGCGAGTTGCTTGAATATGGACTGGAATTCGACGATTTGGAAGAACAACTCGGCGAGTAGGTTGAAGATAGCCTTGGACTCGGCGAGTCTGGTCGTGAGGTCCTAACCTTTCTTCTGGTTGAGTTGTGAATCGGTGAGTCAAGGGATGACTCGGTGAGTTGAGTGCGAGGGGACTCAGAGTCATGGGACTCAGCGAGTATCGGGGTGACTCGGCGAGTCGAGTCGTGGATTGGGGAAGTTCTGAGCATGAGGACTCGGCGAGTCATCGGGTTGACTCGGCGAGTAGAGTTAGCCAGGAGGTTGACATTGGCTTTGACTTTGACCAAGGGTTGACCAGTTGACTTCCAGGGACATTTTGGTAATTGTTGGCTTTTGTTTGAGTTCAGTGTTGGTGTTGGCTAGTGGTGGAGACCGTATCAGTGGTCAGAGCATCTTGGTCTTATTTGTTTAGTCGGCAGTTGCGAGGTGACTTATCCTCACTATATCAACATGGTCTACGGCACCAAGGCCGGTCCTTTATCGGATTGTGATCGGGGTATCGTTGTTATGTTATTGCTTTGCTATGTTGCATCCTGGTAGTTAGGATGGTATTGATAGAGACTTGGTTAAGGTCGGAATCCGGGTATGTAGGATGATGCTATGCTAATGACCGGTTAGGTCGGTATCCTGGTTAGGATGATGTTATGTTATGTGATATGTTAGATCAGTTTGATTGGATGTGATATGTTATATGATTGAATGTCTATGTGCACATGCTTGTTGGACTGGGGTTGGGTTGTGGTGCGACCTGCTTTGTGCTGTAGGCCAACATACCCAGGGCGGACCGGTTATCCCGAAGGCCTAGCGAGCGGTCCAGATAGGCTGTAGGCCCCAAGAGGGCGGACCAGACGTGCCGAGGCTCGGAGAGTGGACCAGGCGGACTGAAGGCCCAGTGCGGGCGGACCAGTCATACTGTAGACTCGGAGAGTAGACCAGGTGGATTGAAGGCCTGGTGCGGGCGGACCAATCACACTGTAGACTCGATGTATGTGGTTAGACTCGGAGGGTGGACCAGGTGGACTGAAGGCCGGTGCGGCGCACCAGTCACATAGTAGACCCGAAGTGCATGGTTGTTATGTGTTCTGTTATGATATGGCATGTTATGCTTGTATGGTATATGTGGTTGGTATTTTGGGGGTATTTCACTAAGCTTTCGGGCTTACAGTTGTGGTTTAATGTTTTTCAAGTTCTTCAGGAGACCGTGGCAAGGCAAAGTCGTGATCGTACCGCTCCTCATGATTATGTTTTATGTTGTGGTTCTGGGAAGATTCTGACAATAATTGTATTGAAAACCGTTTTGTAACAACTTTATGAAACCGGGTCGTTTTTGAAAAGTTTAAATTGGTTGGAATTTTTTTGGTCGTTACACATCAATAGATTCTATAGAATCCTATAACATCTTCCTTTTGGGCCCACACCGAATACGATAATTAGAATTCCAGACCCGAATATTTGATTTAACAAATTAAAGCTTCTTCTTACATCTAACCCATGGTTTGTTAGACTCCATACCACTCGCCCAAGAATGTCTAAAAACATCATCAAACCTTCCATGTCAAGCCATGAATGGAAAAACAGAAAAGGAAAAGGGCCAAAATCATCTTTTTGCTCCACAAGAAGAATAGGTCGATGACCATGGATCTTCTTTTCAAGTACCAAACCATCTATATGAGGGAAGTAATCCAAAATTCCAGCCGTGACTAAAAATCTATCCAGTTTACTGAATTTAGAGCCGCACTTATCACTCAACGTAAATCTAGGACCACCTAGATGAATATCAACCAAATCAGTCAGCTCAATAAAGAGATTAAAAACAGAAGCAGTCGTTGGGTTAAACTGAGACCCAATCTCTCCGACTCCTCCCAGACAACATTAAAGTCTCCCATAATAATGCATTCTCCCGTAAAATAAGACACCAACTAGAGAATTTGCATCGAAATAGCTCTTTTAAGGTCAGCATCTTGTGGAGCATAAACAACAATAAACATCAAATCTAATCCCGATCTCATCCAATTAGACTCCACCACAACAAAATAACCAGAAATAATAACATTTGTTTGAGAAATGACATCCGGATTCCAAATAACAATAATACCACCCGAAGCTCCACGAGAGGGAGAGAAAGCATGATGAAAAGAAGGGTTACCCCAAAAAGAACGAGCAACAAATAAATCCACAACTTCCAATTTTGATTCTTGAATACCCAAAAACTTCACCTTAAATTTTTGACAAAGAGACTGAATACATACCCTTTTGTCTCTTGACCCCGCTCCTTAAATATTGATGGACATACAATTCATGTTACTACTTGAGTAACCTCGTGAACTTGTACAACTTCTTTCACACGATCAAAACAATCATCCATATTAAACCCCATAGCTCGACAAATATCTAGAGTTTTTTGGATTTGAACAAGAAAAGAATGTTTCCTAGAAGTAGCATTCCCATTTTCTTCAAACCCCATATAATTAGAAAAACCGGGAGGATGAGAAAGTGACTTTTCAGACATGCACACAGAAAAAGCCACCGGACCACCCCTCATGCCATTAGCTACTGCGTGAGCATTTTTGAAGAAACCCGAGGCAGTATAGATGCAATAAAAAGAGCAAACTTATTTGTTCATCATTCTGGGTGATTGAATGAAATACATATTTGGCGCTTTCAACTATAACAGAGAGCAAAGTATATGAGGTAGCAGGTGAGTGTGGCCAAGTGGGATTTTTCTAAATCAAACCAATGTGGGCAAAATAAGGGAGGTAGCAGGAAGAGAGCGATTTCAAAAAGAATTGAGCTCACTACAAGAAGATTGGGCAACAGCGGCGACACATGTCGCCGCTAAAGGCTAGGCGTGACGCCGCTAATACCTTTAGCGGCGACTTGTCGCTGCAAATGCGTCGCCAGTATTGCTTCGTCGCTAATACGCTTAGTGTCACTGATAATACTCCTAGTCGCCGCTAATACTACGTGTCGTCGCTAATGTCACGCGTCGCCGCTAGTACATTGTCGCCGCTAATACGTACATGTCGCCACAAAAGATGTCGCCGCTAATACTCTTTTGATTTTTTTATTTTTTTTGTTTATTTATTTACCATTAAATTTATAATCAATCCAAATATTAATCCATATAGCATTTGAAAATTCTGATAAGTTTTTGTAGAAATATTAATACATATTATACAATCAATCCAAAATATTAATCCATACCACATTAAGTATTCTTCCAAATTACAAAACGTTTTATAAAATCCTAAAGTAACTACTCATCCTCATAATCATTTCCTTCATTATTTGGTGGTGCCAATGAACAAAACCATTCTTCCAATGCTGCAGAACAGGCCGGGTCCTGTAGTATTGTTTGCAGCATTTACAACTATAAAGAAAACAAAATATATTAACAACATATCAGAATAACATTATAATTAATTATACAAATCTACAAAATATCAAAATATCAAGATATCAAATACACTTAAACATACATCTATTTTCCATTATAGCATTTACTAACAATTACCTATGATTGTGATTGTGGTTGTTCTTGTGTCATTGGTCCCAACAAGTTGGAAGAATAAGCGAGATTGAAGAAAGAAAGCAGAGAAACACGAGAGAAGAAAGAATAGTTCGGGAAACAAATGGCAGAAAGGTTAACTGGAATGGGATATCTGTGACGCGCATTAGCGGCGACAGGCAATAGCGGCGACGTATTCGCAATAGCGTCGACACTAGGGCAATAGCGGCGACCAGTGGAGGGAAAAGTCAGCGCGTCTTTTCGCTTTCCTCTACAGCCGTTGGATTGAAAAGAAATCGGACGGATGAGGTTAATATGACGCGGATCGTTGTAAAAAGCATTAGCGGCGACATGTAACGCGCCAATTACATATCGCCGCTATTGCCTGGTGCTGCCGCTAAAGGCGTCGTCCCTCGTACTAACCTTTGTTGTAGTGGCTGGAAAAGAAGCGATGGAGTGTATTTTTTTAAATCAAACCATTGTGAAATGAGCCGGAAAAGAAGGCCAAGAGGCCAAGAAGAGATAAAAAAAAAAAAAAAAAAAAAGGACACGTGGCAGAAATATGGTTTAGAAAGGTGTCATGTGGCCTAAGTATGATTCTGTATTGAAAAAAATGTGTGTATAGAAAAAGAAAAAAATTAGGCCCCTTATGTCGTTGCGTGTGTCTTGTATGGCCGCCCCTCATCGTGTCTATCACATTACTATAGTAATCATTAAATTGTCTTGTATGGTCGCCCACCTCGCACCGTGTCTCTCACATTACTATAGTAATCATTAAAGTAATTTGTGACAATTTTATATAAGTATGCAAATGCCATGTTTGTCTGTGTGAAACTAATCGTTATATACTAGAATATTTATAAAATATAATTTAGTATTCTAGTTACTGCGATTCTTAGCTTGGTTTAACAGCCAACTTAAAAAAGAAAATAATGACCAAGAATCTGAGAAAAAGTGATTGTACCACGATACATATACATGTGATTATGTGTATATATATTTCAAGATATTAACAGCCTCGTAGCAACAAAAACAATATCCTTCGTTACAGAGCTCTTATTCTCCTCGATATTCCTTAGAGAATGCGAAAGGGTTGGTCTAGTACACGGTTAGAAGGGCCCTTGTCGGAAAAGCAGATGAAGAGTATTTTTAGATCTTTTGACAAGAACGGGGATGGAAACCTGAGTCGGAAGGAATTAAAAGTTGGGCTGAAAAGTTGTGGCATACGTTTCGCAGGCTTCAAAGCTTGGCGTGCAGTGCGACATGCTGATACTAACGGTGATGGTCTAGTCTGTGATGATGAGATAGATGAGCTCACTAAATATGCTACCAAGTGGGGATTTTCAATCACTGTGTAGCTGCTATAAAAATGTGAATATGTTTAGTATGAGTGTAATGTTTTCATTTTCATTGGTTGGTTTTCATAGGAAGTGATGTTTGAGAACGACTGTGAATCTGCACACGTCTTGACGTCTTTGTGTTAAGATAATTAGGAAGAACTGAAGAAGTACGCCCTGTAGAATACCATTTTTAAAGATCTAAATACCAATCTTCCTAGTTGATATTAAAATATGAATTTTAATATATTTTTAAAAAAAATTTAAGACGCGTATTATCTATAAATCTATAAAATAGTTAATAAAAAAAAGAACAAAAAAGCCACACTTAAAGCATTCATGTATACGGGGATCTCATGATAAAGATGTTCTTAATACCATCACCAAACGATTCAATTTCAATATGAAAATATATAAATCACGGCTAATCTCATATTATGCTAACAAATAAATAAATAAAAGTTATCTTTCACAATGATAAATGAAAAGGGTAAAACTTATGAAATAGTCATTGATGTTATCGGACACTGGTTGGGCCGATCGAGTTTGGATCACAGATCTTGTGTTGTTGTGTTGTTATTGGGCCGTACGTGATTTGATCCGTACAAGATTTATCAACGACACTATTAGGTTATCGGGTATGGAGACACATCTAGTGTGTGGTTTCCCTCAACATCACCACTATCTCCTTCCACACCATTCTTGGTGTAAATACAACATGAGGCAACTATCATGGAAGATATAAATAAGAGAGAGTAATAGATATGACCAGATCATAAGAGTGTAATTAAGGTCTTTCATGTTATACAACACATAAGGCTACCATCATGACTCGAGATCATCACCACAAGACCCTCAGTGTGGTGTGCACGGTTGTTGCGTAGATGCCTACTTGCCACGAGACCTCCTTGTGCCGTGGGAGATGATCTAGTTAGTAAAGTTATGAAACATGATCGATTCCTATGTTTGGAAAAAGAGAATATAATAGCTTACTTGAGGGGATCTCATTGTACGTTTTAATATATACTAGTTGTGAAACCAATGTGTTATATTGATTAATTTAAAAAAAATTAAATATCAGTGTCACAATATTTGCAAACTTTGGATTTATAAGAAAATAATGAATTATTATAATACAAATGTTTTTTTTATCTTTTAAATTTAAACAAATAAATTAAATAAATAAAGTAAAAAAGCTAATGAGCATTAATTTTGGGAATTTTGAAATTAAAAAGTTAGTTGATTAATTAAATTGATATCCATTTATCACTATATATATATATATATATATATATATATATATATATATATATATATAGAGAGAGAGAGAGAGAGAGAGACAAAGAAAGAAAGAGAGATTCATTTGAGACCATCCTAATTTTGTGAAAAATAGAGACATGAACCTAGTCAGTCATCTTGGAGATAAAAAAAAATATAAATTACAAAAAAAAAATCAAAAAATTCTTTTTTTTTAAGTATTATTTTCGTTATTTTGTTTATCCAAAAAAATAAAGAAAATCAAATCAAATAAAAAACAAATAAAATAGAATACAATAAATCACTGTTTTTGTTTTCAAAATATAAACGAAATATTCTAATAGAACATTATACTGTAACTAATTAAATTGACTTTTTAGAATTTTAGAATATTCAATTATTATACTAAAATTTTTAGATATGTGAAAATTTTCTAATATGTTACTTGATTTGTTTAATTTTCTAATAGAATATTTTAGAATTCTAAAAAACGATATTTTTTTTTTCTGTTATTTTTTTGGATAAAATAAATGACGAAAATAACATTAAAAAAAATTTAAAAATTTTCATTTATTTTGCATTTACTTTTTTTCTTATTTCCAAAATTAATGGCTACGATTACGTCCCGATTTTTAGGGCAGACAAATATGTATCACGAAGAACCAACAAATATGTTATCAACCGAACCAATAAAATTGGTAGCCCACTTGTTTGGTAGCCAATATGTTTGGCTGATAATACCATACCAACTAACTATTCTTGGTATGGTAAGGATATAAGATTTTGAAAGCCACGGTTGTACCATATATATATATATATATATATATATATATATATATATATATATATATATGTGTGTGTGTGTGTGAAGTTTTTGGAATTACGAATACAGTTGAGAATTGACAATTCTTTTTATACCTATTAATCTATTATATTTTGAGCACGAGATTGGCAATTCCTTTTTTACCTATATTTTTTAATACCAAAAAATAACATGATACTAAAAGATTTGGATTAAAGGAATATTAAAAGAAGCGACGACCATATAAGTCAATTTTATTTCACATTCACGTTTAGGTTAGTTTCTCACTCTCTTGTTCCCACTTCACAAACCAAATTTCCCATTCTCCTAATTCTTCTCTAATCGGCAATTACAAACCCTCTCATTCCCACTTCACATATCAAATTTTCTATTCTCCTAATTCTTCTCTAATCGACAATTACAAGTTGTCAATCAACAATGGCAGCTTCTCGGCTACCTTATTGTTGAGTGCTGTCTGCCGGCCATCGTTGCCACCCCCATTGGCTCCATACACATCCCCTAATCGATGATTGTGGTTTGGTCTAACGTCTTCTGAATATTACAGGTTAGTTTTCTTTCACAAGTTCACTTCCCATTCCCTTTTTCAGGTTATTTGTCTTTCAAAGTTTCCTTTCCCATTAACGATTTCTCTTACAATGGGGTGTAATTTCGTATTTAGCTTTGTGTTTGTGTGTAAATCATTTATTCTATTAGGTATTTTGTGTTTGTGTGGAATCATTTTTATATTTGTGATTTTGTATTATGCATTTCTACTCTTAGGTAATTTGTGTTTTTTTTATATGAAGTATACATTGGCCTATGGAAACACAAGATATGTAAGGTGATAATGAGGGTTGTATGCCATCTCCAACATCGTCAATTATAGGTTCCAAAAAACGAAAGGAGCCTGCTAACAAAAGTCACTTGTGGCCATTTTTCACAAGGTGTGTGATTGAAGGTTAATATGAAATAGATCCAACTTGGTGCAAATGTAACACTTGTGATGAAAGAGTATTGTGTGATCAACAAAAGAATGGGACTAGCTTAATGCGGGCACATACTCAGAAATGTACTCAACACCCTTTGCATGTAAAAATTGATCCCTCACAATCTAAGTTGCGCAAAGATAATATCAGTTTCTATAATATTACTAGTCATAAAGTTGATGATACATGTTTGAGGCAGTGGGAGATTGCCAAAGTGTTTACGATAACAGTAGATAATGTGAGTGCTAATGATGTGGCTGTGGCGTACATGAAAAGAAGACTTATCGGTTAAAAGACATTAATGCTTGATGGGGACTTTTTGCATTTTAGATGTGCATTCCACGCCATTAACTTGATAGTGAAGGATAGTTTGAAGGAGTCAGAAGGATAGTTTGAGTGATAATGTTTTCTTCATTGCGAGGATATGGGTTTTCCGAGAGAGAGAACTTATATGCCAAGAGGACAGTGGGAGGCAAATTGATGTTGAAGAGCTTCAAGAGTCGAGCGATGAAGAAACCTATAACACTAGTACTCAACGTGAGGAAGATATTCTTATTGAACCGGTTGCCGAGTCCCTACGTTTAAGACGTTCCAGTAGAGTTAGTGTTCCACTTGTGTTGTATAGTTTCATATAACAGCTGAAGGTGATACGTTTGTCAGCGATAGTATACTGATAAAGTTGGATGAACCTAACAACTACAAGAAAGCCATGGCGGGCCCGGAGTCTGCAAAATGGAAAGAGGCTATAGACAGTGAGATTCAGTCCATGTATGACAATCAAGTTTGGAACTTGGTTGACAATATACCGGGTCGTAAGACAGTCGGGTGTAAGTGGATCTTCAAGAAGAATACCTACATGGAAGGGAAAGTGCATACATTCAAGGTACGATTGGTTGGAAGGGCTTTAATAAAACCATGGGGTTGACTATGATGAGACCTCTTTCCTTAACGGGAAGCTGGCTGAAGATGCTTACATGTGTCATCCATAAGGTTTTGTGGATGGCAAATACCCCAATAGAGTGTGAAACCTTAAGACTTTGGATTTTCGAGAAGCGAGGATGAGTCCTATGTGTATGTCAGAACTAGTGGGAGTATAGTTAGCTTTTGTAAGTTAATGACATACTACTCATAGGAAACGACATCCCAACCTTGCAGGAGGTTAAGTCCTGGCTTGGGAAGCGTTTCGCTATGAAGGATCTAGGAGAAGGTGCTTATATTCTAGGGATAAGGATATAGAGAAACAGAAGTAGACGACTAATACAACTTAGTCAAAGCATTTACTTGAACAAGGTGTTGAAACGTTTTAGCATGGAGAATTCCAAGAAAGGGGAACTACCAATTCAAAGTGATACCAAGCTAAGTAAGACTCAGAGTCTGATTACCGATTTCAAGATAACTGAAATGAGTCGAGTGCCATATGCTTCTGCCATTGGCTCGATCATGTACACTATGACATGTACTCGCCCTGATGTGGCTTTTGTGTTGAGCATGGTTAGCCGATATCAAGGGAAACTGGGTAGAGCTCATTAGACTGTAGTGAAGAACATTCTTAAGTATGTGCGAAGGACTAAGGACTGGGTCCTTACCCCTGGTGGGAGTCATAACTTGAGAGTGATAGGGTACAATGACACCAACACTCAAACTGACAGAGATAACTTCTGCTCTCAGTCAGGCTGGGTATTTACCCTGATTGAACGGGTGATTACTTGAAAAAGTTCCAAGCAGGAGACCATAGCTGATTCTGTGTGTGAATCAGAGTACATAGCAGCTAGCGAAGCGTTGAAGGAGGCAATATGGTTGATTATCTTCATTGGAGACCTCAGAGTTGTACCAACCATAAAGGAGCATGTGAATGTTTTCTATGACAACGAAGGAGCGATTGCCTTAACCAAGGAACCGATGGATCATAGTAGATCCAGACACATCAACAGAAAATACGAGCTCATCATACATCAGTTAGAAAGGGGACTCCTTGTAGTAAAGAGGGAATCGTTAGAGGAGAACCCAACATATCCACGCACAAAGGGTCTGAGCAGGGTTAAGCACTTACAGAATGCGAGGAGCATTGGTCTGAAGGACAATATTAGTTTTAATGATTATATAGTTGGTTAGCAAATTGTAATAGATAAAATGTAATTGACATTTGATGATTAGATAAATGAGTTTTATTTTTGAGTAAAGTTACTATCTTGTGTCAATTGTTTACTATTGTTTCACATTTGCCTGTTTTTCTTCCAGAATAAATAGATTGTTCAAATTATGCATAGTCAATCATATTTTGGGAGTAAGTTATGAAGTTAGATTGTCGTGAATTGGTTTGTAGATTGTTTAAGCGTTTAGAAATAACAAAGGTTTGCTGCAACGTTCTTCAGTGCTCTTGAAATAAGATTTGAATATTGAATTAAACCCACACTCATTTGAATCACTTCATGGAATTTATCATGAGTGATTGTGAGATGATAATATCGTTTAATCTTTAAAACGAGATACATGACTTGTTTTTTACGAGTTGGTTGTGCATTGCGAATGCGTAAATGCATCAGTAACTTAATGTTATAAAATGTGTTGTTGTGTACGATTTGATGAGTAAATAGTACAAGAATATAAGTCAAATTTTATTTGTTCTTTTTATCCTAAGAGGTAAAAGCGATATCTTGGCCCCCTCAATGATTTTTTTAAAGTTATGTGTCGGGACCGGTTAGGACTAAGTTGATGTGTTCAATTAAGTTCTTTTCAAATGAATCAGAAGTCGGGAAACAAATCGTTGGATATTGAGAATGATTATGTTCCATGTCATTGTCCACACGATATCTTGTTGAACGGAGGATTATATGATCCTTAATCTAAAGGACGCAACATTGACTAGGCCAGAGTTCGACAAAGACTTTTGAGAGCGATGATTGCTAATCGGATTTTGAATTCGTACTTGCAGTTATAGTTATTACACATATCGAAGTAGGAGACTATTGGATTAGGCGTCTATGCCCATAACTATAATTGGTATGTACTTGACTCGGTAGTAGCATGGTCATTTTGGGCTGCCTTCATCATAGCAATTTGAAAGGATGAATTATGAAGAAAGAGGTTAATTGTGATGTATTAATATATTATAAGAATAATATATTAATTACGAAATCATATTATTTAATTAGTATTGATTAGAAATTAATTTGGTGATCAAAAGAGTCAGATTAAATTATGGGGACTAATGTTGCAATTATATGATACTTGCATGTTGGGTTTATGGATCCATATGAAGGGGTGGATGAAATTCTATGTGTAGCCCACATATATTTCGTCCAAAGGGGGCCTTCTGCAAGGATCTACTGGACTTGGTAAGGCTTAAGCAATAAGATTAGGGTTTTACCTGAAACCCTAGCAGCTCAACTATATAAGGAAGATATTATATTTTTAATAGGTCGGGACAGGAAAAGTCCGTTAAAGTTCCATAACTTATTCATCCGACGTCCGTTTTCGTTAGATATTTTACCGTTGCACTACTATTGTTGAGACCTTCGATTCTCATTTAGTTTGTGTCGGCTAAAAATCTCTCGATCTCTATTTCGAGTTTTTAGCTGTCTACTGCTATATCCGTAACTCAGAAAAATCATAAGTTCCTCATACGAAGTCAGATTTGGACATTCTTTTTATGTACGTTCACGGTTTAATGATATCTAAAACTTTCATTTAGATACCTAAGGCTAAAAATTGTTTTATTGAAACTTTGCTTTTTACATCTATCAGTGTTGCCGGTTTGGCCGAGAATCTTCGGTTGGTCATAACTTCTTCGTTATAACTCGGATTTTAGGGTTCTTTATATGTACGAAAACCTTGATACGATTCCTACTACTTTATTTAACCCAAATAAGATTTTAGGAAAGTTAAATTTTGACCTAAATTTGACTTGAGTTCCATCATATTGTCTCGAAATATTGGGTTGTCACAGAGGGTGAGGTGTGCTCTGAACCTGTTAAGGCTCGGGGCGAAGGATTAGTGGAGATTGACCACGGGGTCGTATTCGGATGCGCAAAGAGCTACGGTTTCATGGGATCAGTTCCGGGAGATGTTCAGTACTTGTTATGTTCCACAGGTTGAGAGAGAGAGGTTGGCTCAGGAGTTGCTGGAGCTGAAGCAAGATTCGGAGTCGGTGACAGAGATCACCAGAATGTTCACTGAGAGGGCGATGTTTTGCCCTGAGTTCGCTTCGGAGCAGGATCAGATGTCCCGATATTTGAGTATGCTCAAGAGGGATATCAGGCAGTTTGTGTCTACACAGAGGTGCGAGACTTTGTTGGAGTTGCAGGAGCCCGCCAGGCGGCATGAGTTGGAGATTGAGTTGCAGTTGCGAGAGCAGAGGCAGGCTCCGGTGCAGTCGCAGCCGGCGCCGAAACGGTCCAAGATTGTTGATTCTAGATTGGGAGTTCAGAGCAGCCACACTTGTGGGAAGTGTGGGAAGGGTCACACCGGGGTCTGTAGGTCCGGTGGTGCATGCCGCAAGTGCGGAAATGAGGGGCACTATGTGAGGGATTGTCGGCAGGCAGCCCCAGGTCGGGATTTGAGGATTTTTTATCATTGTCATCAGGTTGGAGACTTGAGGGTCAACTGTCCACAGCTTGTTGCAGGACCGGTGCAGGCTCCAGCACCGGCCACATTGAGGATCACGGGCAGAGGTCAGGGTGGAGCGGAGCCCCCAAGGGATCAGGGTCGTGCTTTTCATCTTACAACAGAGGAGGTCAGGGCGGGTATGTTTCTTTCTTGATGTCTTGTTATCTTATGATTATTGTGGAGTATTGTATATCTGCTAGTCTTGTTGTGTGATTTCTGGTATTGTATTCGTTGTTCCTTGCGGGTTATGGTATGGTTAAGGGTTTGGTGTTGGGAATTTCATTGGTGAGCGTTCATGAGGGTTATTAGTGGGAATTTGGCTTTTAGTCCGAATGTCGGGTATCATCTGCAGTCTGAGGAGTGGTTGCGGAAGGTCGGGCTTCTTTCGAGCCGAGATGATTTATGTTGATATGTGATTTTGTGAAGGTTGCTCGTTCTAGTGGGAACCAGATCGCGTGTAAGGGATTGTGTTGTGTAGAGTTGATAAGGAAGGTCGGTGATGACGACCGGTGGCTGATAATCAGTGCTCTAAGTGGGGGAGAATTGGAAATTCTCTGGAAGATCGATGGTCATGAGAGGTTGTTAGCTGCTTGGGTTTCAGCATTGGTTCTGTCAGCCAAGAGTATAGGCTGGTATGAGTAAGTGAAAGGTATTCGGGGTGGGATACAGACCAAGGGTGATTTTTGTGGAAAGCTTGGGATCGGGCCGGGATTGAGTATGTAGGGTGGAGATAGAGTTCAGAACCCCTATAGGGCTAGAACAATATGCATGGGAGAGTTTTTCCCGGAGGGATAATTCGGGATGTTGGATGCTGGTTGAGTGGTCCGGATAGACAGAAGGTCAGTGGGCGTACCAGTTAGGCCGAAGGCTCGGGGAACGGTCCAGACAGGTTGAAGGCCCTGGAGGGCGGCCCAGACATGCTGAAGGTTCCGAGAGTGGTCCAGATGGGCTGAAGGCCTGGAAAGGCGGTCCACTCATGCTGAAGACTCTGCTTGTGTTGAGAGATCGGTATGAGGATATGGATTGAGTATGTCGCGACGTGTTAGCGTCAGAAGGTCTAGCCCCGGGTATTGATCTTGGTAAGTGCAAGGTAGAGCATGGACTTGAGAGTCCTTACGAGTGAATCCAGAGCATGTGTGGTGCATGGGATAGCAGTTATGCTATAAGAGAATGGTGTAGTATTGGGTGAGCGTTGTGGCACTTGTCATAGTGACAAGGCAGCTAGGTGGATGTCCTTGGTAAGGAAAGGGAAAGAAATGTAGCTCCGAGAGGGAGTGTAAGTTCACGGAAGTGGAAGCAGTAGTGCAGAGTTGTGATTTGGAGTGTTCCAATTATGGTCATTGAGCAGCGGTTTGTGGTAGTAGTATGGAATCACATCCGGTTTGGATACCCGCCGAGGTCACGGAAGAAATTCTGAGGGTGTAGAGCCAAGAGGCTCGGAAGGGATGCAGGGATGGAGTCTTGGATTCCCAGCTTGATTTTGATCAAGGATTTGTGTATGTAGTGGTAATCCATCCTGGGGGATGTTTGGAGGTGTCGTCAGTGTATCGGGTTTTCCCAACCCGAGGATGCTAGAGCCTGTTTAGCATGGGTATGAAATTGTGGTGGAGAACTCATGCGAGTTGCTCCAAGGCTGAAGGATGTGTCATCCTGTCAGCATGGAGTGGATAAAATTGGACTCAGATCGGGATTCCGGTAGTTCAGGGTAATTTCTAGCTCGTATAAGTCAAGTGATTGTTGTGTTTTGGATCGAGTGATGTATCATGGAGTGGTACTTGGTTGATAAGTGTGGTTTTCAGAGGATGAGGCCGGTGGCCAGCTTGTAGAAGGTGGTCAGGATACCGCGAGAGGGAAAGTTGGGTTTCGAGTTTCAGTGATTGTGTTTTGAGGAACCTGGTCTGGTTAATGTCAAGTGGTGCATTGCGAGGGTAGTTTTGGAGTTGTGTTGCTGCAGGCTTCGAGGACGAAGCCTAATTTAAGTGGGGGAGAATTGTAACATCCCGAGTTCAAGAGTGCGAGTTCAGGGTCCAAAGTATAAATATGAAAGGGGAACTCGGCGAGTCCATGGGTGGACTCGGCGAGTAGGGTCGCGATTATGGTCGCGTGTTAAGTGGCCAACTCGATGAGTCGGCGGCTGGACTCGGCGAGTTGGTGTTATGTGGAGAAAACCCTAATTTTCAGAGGATGAGCCCTATATAAAGGACATTATACCTTTCCCCCAGCCTCTTTACCCTCTCTTCAAGTCCAGAAAACCCTAAGACGCGATTGTGAGGGATTTGAGTGCATTTGAACCTTGGAGAAGAAATTTTGGATGAGATCTTGGAGAGTTAGGAGGCTTGGAGCAAGCGGCTTTGCTAAGATTCAGATTTCTCTCCTGTTGGGGCTTCTTTTTGAGGTATTACTTCGTTTCTTGGGCTGTTATTCATCTAGATTCATCATTTTGGAATGTGTGGAAAGTTTAGCTTGTGGTATTTCGATTTTGAAGGTTAGATCTGAGGTTGCTACCTCAGATCTGGAATGGAGAAGGTCTAGAATGCATTAAAGTCCCTGTTCTTGAGTGTTTGGTGAATTCATCTTGTCCCAAACCCTAGGCCTAGAGTGTATAATGCCTAGATCTCTTTGGATTCACGTAAAGTTTGCCACTTTACATGATGGATGGGTTGTAGAAGGGTAGATCTACGTTTTGGATCAATTGCATGGCCTGGAAGGCTTATGTATGGGTTAAGATCTAGAGGCACTCGGCGAGTCACAAAGGTGTACACGGCGAGTTGCTTGAATATGGACTGGAATTCGACGATTTGGAAGAACAACTCGGCGAGTAGGTTGAAGATAGCCTTGGACTCGGCGAGTCTGGTCGTGAGGTCCTAACCTTTCTTCTGGTTGAGTTGTGAATCGGTGAGTCAAGGGATGACTCGGTGAGTTGAGTGCGAGGGGACTCAGAGTCATGGGACTCAGCGAGTATCGGGGTGACTCGGCGAGTCGAGTCGTGGATTGGGGAAGTTCTGAGCATGAGGACTCGGCGAGTCATCGGGTTGACTCGGCGAGTAGAGTTAGCCAGGAGGTTGACATTGGCTTTGACTTTGACCAAGGGTTGACCAGTTGACTTCCAGGGACATTTTGGTAATTGTTGGCTTTTGTTTGAGTTCAGTGTTGGTGTTGGCTAGTGGTGGAGACCGTATCAGTGGTCAGAGCATCTTGGTCTTATTTGTTTAGTCGGCAGTTGCGAGGTGACTTATCCTCACTATATCAACATGGTCTACGGCACCAAGGCCGGTCCTTTATCGGATTGTGATCGGGGTATCGTTGTTATGTTATTGCTTTGCTATGTTGCATCCTGGTAGTTAGGATGGTATTGATAGAGACCTGGTTAAGGTCGGAATCCGGGTATGTAGGATGATGCTATGCTAATGACCGGTTAGGTCGGTATCCTGGTTAGGATGATGTTATGTTATGTGATATGTTAGATCAGTTTGATTGGATGTGATATGTTATATGATTGAATGTCTATGTGCACATGCTTGTTGGACTGGGGTTGGGTTGTGGTGCGACCTGCTTTGTGCTGTAGGCCAACATACCCAGGGCGGACCGGTTATCCCGAAGGCCTAGCGAGCGGTCCAGATAGGCTGTAGGCCCCAAGAGGGCGGACCAGACGTGCCGAGGCTCGGAGAGTGGACCAGGCGGACTGAAGGCCCAGTGCGGGCGGACCAGTCATACTGTAGACTCGGAGAGTAGACCAGGTGGATTGAAGGCCTGGTGCGGGCGGACCAATCACACTGTAGACTCGATGTATGTGGTTAGACTCGGAGGGTGGACCAGGTGGACTGAAGGCCGGTGCGGCGCACCAGTCACATAGTAGACCCGAAGTGCATGGTTGTTATGTGTTCTGTTATGATATGGCATGTTATGCTTGTATGGTATATGTGGTTGGTATTTTGGGGGTATTTCACTAAGCTTTCGGGCTTACAGTTGTGGTTTAATGTTTTTCAAGTTCTTCAGGAGACCGTGGCAAGGCAAAGTCGTGATCGTACCGCTCCTCATGATTATGTTTTATGTTGTGGTTCTGGGAAGATTCTGACAATAATTGTATTGAAAACCGTTTTATAACAACTTTATGAAACCGGGTCGTTTTTGAAAAGTTTAAATTGGTTGGAATTTTTTTGGTCGTTACACATCAATAGATTCTATAGAATCCTATAACATCTTCCTTTTGGGCCCACACCGAATACGATAATTAGAATTCCAGACCCGAATATTTGATTTAACAAATTAAAGCTTCTTCTTACATCTAACCCATGGTTTGTTAGACTCCATACCACTCGCCCAAGAATGTCTAAAAACATCATCAAACCTTCCATGTCAAGCCATGAATGGAAAAACAGAAAAGGAAAAGGGCCAAAATCATCTTTTTGCTCCACAAGAAGAATAGGTCGATGACCATGGATCTTCTTTTCAAGTACCAAACCATCTATATGAGGGAAGTAATCCAAAATTCCAGCCGTGACTAAAAATCTATCCAGTTTACTGAATTTAGAGCCGCACTTATCACTCAACGTAAATCTAGGACCACCTAGATGAATATCAACCAAATCAGTCAGCTCAATAAAGAGATTAAAAACAGAAGCAGTCGTTGGGTTAAACTGAGACCCAATCTCTCCGACTCCTCCCAGACAACATTAAAGTCTCCCATAATAATGCATTCTCCCGTAAAATAAGACACCAACTAGAGAATTTGCATCGAAATAGCTCTTTTAAGGTCAGCATCTTGTGGAGCATAAACAACAATAAACATCAAATCTAATCCCGATCTCATCCAATTAGACTCCACCACAACAAAATAACCAGAAATAATAACATTTGTTTGAGAAATGACATCCGGATTCCAAATAACAATAATACCACCCGAAGCTCCACGAGAGGGAGAGAAAGCATGATGAAAAGAAGGGTTACCCCAAAAAGAACGAGCAATAAATAAATCCACAACTTCCAATTTTGATTCTTGAATACCCAAAAACTTCACCTTAAATTTTTGACAAAGAGACTGAATACATACCCTTTTGTCTCTTGACCCCGCTCCTTAAATATTGATGGACATACAATTCATGTTACTACTTGAGTAACCTCGTGAACTTGTACAACTTCTTTCACACGATCAAAACAATCATCCATATTAAACCCCATAGCTCGACAAATATCTAGAGTTTTTTGGATTTGAACAAGAAAAGAATGTTTCCTAGAAGTAGCATTCCCATTTTCTTCAAACCCCATATAATTAGAAAAACCGGGAGGATGAGAAAGTGACTTTTCAGACATGCACACAGAAAAAGCCACCGGACCACCCCTCATGCCATTAGCTACTGCGTGAGCATTTTTGAAGAAACCCGAGGCAGTATAGATGCAATAAAAAGAGCAAACTTATTTGTTCATCATTCTGGGTGATTGAATGAAATACATATTTGGCGCTTTCAACTATAACAGAGAGCAAAGTATATGAGGTAGCAGGTGAGTGTGGCCAAGTGGGATTTTTCTAAATCAAACCAATGTGGGCAAAATAAGGGAGGTAGCAGGAAGAGAGCGATTTCAAAAAGAATTGAGCTCACTACAAGAAGATTGGGCAACAGCGGCGACACATGTCGCCGCTAAAGGTTAGGCGTGACGCCGCTAATACCTTTAGCGGCGACTTGTCGCTGCAAATGCGTCGCCAGTATTGCTTCGTCGCTAATACGCTTAGTGTCACTGATAATACTCCTAGTCGCCGCTAATACTACGTGTCGTCGCTAATGTCACGCGTCGCCGCTAGTACATTGTCGCCGCTAATACGTACATGTCGCCACAAAAGATGTCGCCGCTAATACTCTTTTGATTTTTTTATTTTTTTTGTTTATTTATTTACCATTAAATTTATAATCAATCCAAATATTAATCCATATAGCATTTGAAAATTCTGATAAGTTTTTGTAGAAATATTAATACATATTATACAATCAATCCAAAATATTAATCCATACCACATTAAGTATTCTTCCAAATTACAAAACGTTTTATAAAATCCTAAAGTAACTACTCATCCTCATAATCATTTCCTTCATTATTTGGTGGTGCCAATGAACAAAACCATTCTTCCAATGCTGCAGAACAGGCCGGGTCCTGTAGTATTGTTTGCAGCATTTACAACTATAAAGAAAACAAAATATATTAACAACATATCAGAATAACATTATAATTAATTATACAAATCTACAAAATATCAAAATATCAAGATATCAAATACACTTAAACATACATCTATTTTCCATTATAGCATTTACTAACAATTACCTATGATTGTGATTGTGGTTGTTCTTGTGTCATTGGTCCCAACAAGTTGGAAGAATAAGCGAGATTGAAGAAAGAAAGCAGAGAAACACGAGAGAAGAAAGAATAGTTCGGGAAACAAATGGCAGAAAGGTTAACTGGAATGGGATATCTGTGACGCGCATTAGCGGCGACAGGCAATAGCGGCGACGTATTCGCAATAGCGTCGACACTAGGGCAATAGCGGCGACCAGTGGAGGGAAAAGTCAGCGCGTCTTTTCGCTTTCCTCTACAGCCGTTGGATTGAAAAGAAATCGGACGGATGAGGTTAATATGACGCGGATCGTTGTAAAAAGCATTAGCGGCGACATGTAACGCGCCAATTACATATCGCCGCTATTGCCTGGTGCTGCCGCTAAAGGCGTCGTCCCTCGTACTAACCTTTGTTGTAGTGGCTGGAAAAGAAGCGATGGAGTGTATTTTTTTAAATCAAACCATTGTGAAATGAGCCGGAAAAGAAGGCCAAGAGGCCAAGAAGAGATAAAAAAAAAAAAAAAAAAAAAGGACACGTGGCAGAAATATGGTTTAGAAAGGTGTCATGTGGCCTAAGTATGATTCTGTATTGAAAAAAATGTGTGTATAGAAAAAGAAAAAAATTAGGCCCCTTATGTCGTTGCGTGTGTCTTGTATGGCCGCCCCTCATCGTGTCTATCACATTACTATAGTAATCATTAAATTGTCTTGTATGGTCGCCCACCTCGCACCGTGTCTCTCACATTACTATAGTAATCATTAAAGTAATTTGTGACAATTTTATATAAGTATGCAAATGCCATGTTTGTCTGTGTGAAACTAATCGTTATATACTAGAATATTTATAAAATATAATTTAGTATTCTAGTTACTGCGATTCTTAGCTTGGTTTAACAGCCAACTTAAAAAAGAAAATAATGACCAAGAATCTGAGAAAAAGTGATTGTACCACGATACATATACATGTGATTATGTGTATATATATTTCAAGATATTAACAGCCTCGTAGCAACAAAAACAATATCCTTCGTTACAGAGCTCTTATTCTCCTCGATATTCCTTAGAGAATGCGAAAGGGTTGGTCTAGTACACGGTTAGAAGGGCCCTTGTCGGAAAAGCAGATGAAGAGTATTTTTAGATCTTTTGACAAGAACGGGGATGGAAACCTGAGTCGGAAGGAATTAAAAGTTGGGCTGAAAAGTTGTGGCATACGTTTCGCAGGCTTCAAAGCTTGGCGTGCAGTGCGACATGCTGATACTAACGGTGATGGTCTAGTCTGTGATGATGAGATAGATGAGCTCACTAAATATGCTACCAAGTGGGGATTTTCAATCACTGTGTAGCTGCTATAAAAATGTGAATATGTTTAGTATGAGTGTAATGTTTTCATTTTCATTGGTTGGTTTTCATAGGAAGTGATGTTTGAGAACGACTGTGAATCTGCACACGTCTTGACGTCTTTGTGTTAAGATAATTAGGAAGAACTGAAGAAGTACGCCCTGTAGAATACCATTTTTAAAGATCTAAATACCAATCTTCCTAGTTGATATTAAAATATGAATTTTAATATATTTTTAAAAAAAATTTAAGACGCGTATTATCTATAAATCTATAAAATAGTTAATAAAAAAAAGAACAAAAAAGCCACACTTAAAGCATTCATGTATACGGGGATCTCATGATAAAGATGTTCTTAATACCATCACCAAACGATTCAATTTCAATATGAAAATATATAAATCACGGCTAATCTCATATTATGCTAACAAATAAATAAATAAAAGTTATCTTTCACAATGATAAATGAAAAGGGTAAAACTTATGAAATAGTCATTGATGTTATCGGACACTGGTTGGGCCGATCGAGTTTGGATCACAGATCTTGTGTTGTTGTGTTGTTATTGGGCCGTACGTGATTTGATCCGTACAAGATTTATCAACGACACTATTAGGTTATCGGGTATGGAGACACATCTAGTGTGTGGTTTCCCTCAACATCACCACTATCTCCTTCCACACCATTCTTGGTGTAAATACAACATGAGGCAACTATCATGGAAGATATAAATAAGAGAGAGTAATAGATATGACCAGATCATAAGAGTGTAATTAAGGTCTTTCATGTTATACAACACATAAGGCTACCATCATGACTCGAGATCATCACCACAAGACCCTCAGTGTGGTGTGCACGGTTGTTGCGTAGATGCCTACTTGCCACGAGACCTCCTTGTGCCGTGGGAGATGATCTAGTTAGTAAAGTTATGAAACATGATCGATTCCTATGTTTGGAAAAAGAGAATATAATAGCTTACTTGAGGGGATCTCATTGTACGTTTTAATATATACTAGTTGTGAAACCAATGTGTTATATTGATTAATTTAAAAAAAATTAAATATCAGTGTCACAATATTTGCAAACTTTGGATTTATAAGAAAATAATGAATTATTATAATACAAATGTTTTTTTTATCTTTTAAATTTAAACAAATAAATTAAATAAATAAAGTAAAAAAGCTAATGAGCATTAATTTTGGGAATTTTGAAATTAAAAAGTTAGTTGATTAATTAAATTGATATCCATTTATCACTATATATATATATATATATATATATATATATATATATATATATATATATATATATAGAGAGAGAGAGAGAGAGAGAGAGAGAGAGACAAAGAAAGAAAGAGAGATTCATTTGAGACCATCCTAATTTTGTGAAAAATAGAGACATGAACCTAGTCAGTCATCTTGGAGATAAAAAAAAATATAAATTACAAAAAAAAAATCAAAAAATTCTTTTTTTTTAAGTATTATTTTCGTTATTTTGTTTATCCAAAAAAATAAAGAAAATCAAATCAAATAAAAAACAAATAAAATAGAATACAATAAATCACTGTTTTTGTTTTCAAAATATAAACGAAATATTCTAATAGAACATTATACTGTAACTAATTAAATTGACTTTTTAGAATTTTAGAATATTCAATTATTATACTAAAATTTTTAGATATGTGAAAATTTTCTAATATGTTACTTGATTTGTTTAATTTTCTAATAGAATATTTTAGAATTCTAAAAAACGATATTTTTTTTTTCTGTTATTTTTTTGGATAAAATAAATGACGAAAATAACATTAAAAAAAATTTAAAAATTTTCATTTATTTTGCATTTACTTTTTTTCTTATTTCCAAAATTAATGGCTACGATTACGTCCCGATTTTTAGGGCAGACAAATATGTATCACGAAGAACCAACAAATATGTTATCAACCGAACCAATAAAATTGGTAGCCCACTTGTTTGGTAGCCAATATGTTTGGCTGATAATACCATACCAACTAACTATTCTTGGTATGGTAAGGATATAAGATTTTGAAAGCCACGGTTGTACCATATATATATATATATATATATATATATATATATATATATATATATATATATATATATATGTATATATATATATGTGTGTGTGTGTGTGAAGTTTTTGGAATTACGAATACAGTTGAGAATTGACAATTCTTTTTATACCTATTAATCTATTATATTTTGAGCACGAGATTGGCAATTCCTTTTTTACCTATATTTTTTAATACCAAAAAATAACATGATACTAAAAGATTTGGATTAAAGGAATATTAAAAGAAGCGACGACCATATAAGTCAATTTTATTTCACATTCACGTTTAGGTTAGTTTCTCACTCTCTTGTTCCCACTTCACAAACCAAATTTCCCATTCTCCTAATTCTTCTCTAATCGGCAATTACAAACCCTCTCATTCCCACTTCACATATCAAATTTTCTATTCTCCTAATTCTTCTCTAATCGACAATTACAAGTTGTCAATCAACAATGGCAGCTTCTCGGCTACCTTATTGTTGAGTGCTGTCTGCCGGCCATCGTTGCCACCCCCATTGGCTCCATACACATCCCCTAATCGATGATTGTGGTTTGGTCTAACGTCTTCTGAATATTACAGGTTAGTTTTCTTTCACAAGTTCACTTCCCATTCCCTTTTTCAGGTTATTTGTCTTTCAAAGTTTCCTTTCCCATTAACGATTTCTCTTACAATGGGGTGTAATTTCGTATTTAGCTTTGTGTTTGTGTGTAAATCATTTATTCTATTAGGTATTTTGTGTTTGTGTGGAATCATTTTTATATTTGTGATTTTGTATTATGCATTTCTACTCTTAGGTAATTTGTGTTTTTTTTATATGAAGTATACATTGGCCTATGGAAACACAAGATATGTAAGGTGATAATGAGGGTTGTATGCCATCTCCAACATCGTCAATTATAGGTTCCAAAAAACGAAAGGAGCCTGCTAACAAAAGTCACTTGTGGCCATTTTTCACAAGGTGTGTGATTGAAGGTTAATATGAAATAGATCCAACTTGGTGCAAATGTAACACTTGTGATGAAAGAGTATTGTGTGATCAACAAAAGAATGGGACTAGCTTAATGCGGGCACATACTCAGAAATGTACTCAACACCCTTTGCATGTAAAAATTGATCCCTCACAATCTAAGTTGCGCAAAGATAATATCAGTTTCTATAATATTACTAGTCATAAAGTTGATGATACATGTTTGAGGCAGTGGGAGATTGCCAAAGTGTTTACGATAACAGTAGATAATGTGAGTGCTAATGATGTGGCTGTGGCGTACATGAAAAGAAGACTTATCGGTTAAAAGACATTAATGCTTGATGGGGACTTTTTGCATTTTAGATGTGCATTCCACGCCATTAACTTGATAGTGAAGGATAGTTTGAAGGAGTCAGAAGGATAGTTTGAGTGATAATGTTTTCTTCATTGCGAGGATATGGGTTTTCCGAGAGAGAGAACTTATATGCCAAGAGGACAGTGGGAGGCAAATTGATGTTGAAGAGCTTCAAGAGTCGAGCGATGAAGAAACCTATAACACTAGTACTCAACGTGAGGAAGATATTCTTATTGAACCGGTTGCCGAGTCCCTACGTTTAAGACGTTCCAGTAGAGTTAGTGTTCCACTTGTGTTGTATAGTTTCATATAACAGCTGAAGGTGATACGTTTGTCAGCGATAGTATACTGATAAAGTTGGATGAACCTAACAACTACAAGAAAGCCATGGCGGGCCCGGAGTCTGCAAAATGGAAAGAGGCTATAGACAGTGAGATTCAGTCCATGTATGACAATCAAGTTTGGAACTTGGTTGACAATATACCGGGTCGTAAGACAGTCGGGTGTAAGTGGATCTTCAAGAAGAATACCTACATGGAAGGGAAAGTGCATACATTCAAGGTACGATTGGTTGGAAGGGCTTTAATAAAACCATGGGGTTGACTATGATGAGACCTCTTTCCTTAACGGGAAGCTGGCTGAAGATGCTTACATGTGTCATCCATAAGGTTTTGTGGATGGCAAATACCCCAATAGAGTGTGAAACCTTAAGACTTTGGATTTTCGAGAAGCGAGGATGAGTCCTATGTGTATGTCAGAACTAGTGGGAGTATAGTTAGCTTTTGTAAGTTAATGACATACTACTCATAGGAAACGACATCCCAACCTTGCAGGAGGTTAAGTCCTGGCTTGGGAAGCGTTTCGCTATGAAGGATCTAGGAGAAGGTGCTTATATTCTAGGGATAAGGATATAGAGAAACAGAAGTAGACGACTAATACAACTTAGTCAAAGCATTTACTTGAACAAGGTGTTGAAACGTTTTAGCATGGAGAATTCCAAGAAAGGGGAACTACCAATTCAAAGTGATACCAAGCTAAGTAAGACTCAGAGTCTGATTACCGATTTCAAGATAACTGAAATGAGTCGAGTGCCATATGCTTCTGCCATTGGCTCGATCATGTACACTATGACATGTACTCGCCCTGATGTGGCTTTTGTGTTGAGCATGGTTAGCCGATATCAAGGGAAACTGGGTAGAGCTCATTAGACTGTAGTGAAGAACATTCTTAAGTATGTGCGAAGGACTAAGGACTGGGTCCTTACCCCTGGTGGGAGTCATAACTTGAGAGTGATAGGGTACAATGACACCAACACTCAAACTGACAGAGATAACTTCTGCTCTCAGTCAGGCTGGGTATTTACCCTGATTGAACGGGTGATTACTTGAAAAAGTTCCAAGCAGGAGACCATAGCTGATTCTGTGTGTGAATCAGAGTACATAGCAGCTAGCGAAGCGTTGAAGGAGGCAATATGGTTGATTATCTTCATTGGAGACCTCAGAGTTGTACCAACCATAAAGGAGCATGTGAATGTTTTCTATGACAACGAAGGAGCGATTGCCTTAACCAAGGAACCGATGGATCATAGTAGATCCAGACACATCAACAGAAAATACGAGCTCATCATACATCAGTTAGAAAGGGGACTCCTTGTAGTAAAGAGGGAATCGTTAGAGGAGAACCCAACATATCCACGCACAAAGGGTCTGAGCAGGGTTAAGCACTTACAGAATGCGAGGAGCATTGGTCTGAAGGACAATATTAGTTTTAATGATTATATAGTTGGTTAGCAAATTGTAATAGATAAAATGTAATTGACATTTGATGATTAGATAAATGAGTTTTATTTTTGAGTAAAGTTACTATCTTGTGTCAATTGTTTACTATTGTTTCACATTTGCCTGTTTTTCTTCCAGAATAAATAGATTGTTCAAATTATGCATAGTCAATCATATTTTGGGAGTAAGTTATGAAGTTAGATTGTCGTGAATTGGTTTGTAGATTGTTTAAGCGTTTAGAAATAACAAAGGTTTGCTGCAACGTTCTTCAGTGCTCTTGAAATAAGATTTGAATATTGAATTAAACCCACACTCATTTGAATCACTTCATGGAATTTATCATGAGTGATTGTGAGATGATAATATCGTTTAATCTTTAAAACGAGATACATGACTTGTTTTTTACGAGTTGGTTGTGCATTGCGAATGCGTAAATGCATCAGTAACTTAATGTTATAAAATGTGTTGTTGTGTACGATTTGATGAGTAAATAGTACAAGAATATAAGTCAAATTTTATTTGTTCTTTTTATCCTAAGAGGTAAAAGCGATATCTTGGCCCCCTCAATGATTTTTTTAAAGTTATGTGTCGGGACCGGTTAGGACTAAGTTGATGTGTTCAATTAAGTTCTTTTCAAATGAATCAGAAGTCGGGAAACAAATCGTTGGATATTGAGAATGATTATGTTCCATGTCATTGTCCACACGATATCTTGTTGAACGGAGGATTATATGATCCCTAATCTAAAGGACGCAACATTGACTAGGCCAGAGTTCGACAAAGACTTTTGAGAGCGATGATTGCTAATCGGATTTTGAATTCGTACTTGCAGTTATAGTTATTACACATATCGAAGTAGGAGACTATTGGATTAGGCGTCTATGCCCATAACTATAATTGGTATGTACTTGACTCGGTAGTAGCATGGTCATTTTGGGCTGCCTTCATCATAGCAATTTGAAAGGATGAATTATGAAGAAAGAGGTTAATTGTGATGTATTAATATATTATAAGAATAATATATTAATTACGAAATCATATTATTTAATTAGTATTGATTAGAAATTAATTTGGTGATCAAAAGAGTCAGATTAAATTATGGGGACTAATGTTGCAATTATATGATACTTGCATGTTGGGTTTATGGATCCATATGAAGGGGTGGATGAAATTCTATGTGTAGCCCACATATATTTCGTCCAAAGGGGGCCTTCTGCAAGGATCTACTGGACTTGGTAAGGCTTAAGCAATAAGATTAGGGTTTTACCTGAAACCCTAGCAGCTCAACTATATAAGGAACCCCTTGGCTCCTTGAAATTGGCCAACACATTAAGCAAAAGAAACCTAGCCGATTTTTAGAGCCTCATCCTCTCTCTCATATTCTTCCAATTGCTAGTTGGTGTTTTTGACTCATTAAGTGTGCAAGAATTGAGGCACTATGCTCTTGAAAGTCAAGATCTACTATCTAGAAGGGAAATGTATTCATCTAACTTTATTTTAGTTATAAATTTTGAAAATTGTATGCTAGACTAGGGTTTATGCTTTGGATAATAATTTGCATGTGTAACTTGAGAAAAACCAAGATCCAAAGCATTAGGGTTGCATGTACACCATAGGAATGCTCTAGTGCTCAAAACCCATTAGTGCACTTGACGAGTTGGGTCAACATGGACTGTTGACCTAGACTTTGACTTTGACTTTGACTCTGACTGCGGTTGACCATGTTTGACTTTAATAGTATCTTTGGTATTTCGGGATTTTGAGAAGTTGGTCACACGATGATTGTAGGCACTTGACTTCGGAGCTGTGAGTCAAAATTTGATCGTAGCGGTTCAACATTTCTATGAGGTGAGTCTCCTCACCATACTAATGGGTCGAACTTGGTTATGTGGTATGTGATATTCTACTTGTCTTTTGATACTTGCATTGAAGACCCCGAGGGGAGCCCGTGGCACTTGGATATCAGACCATGTAGGGGAGCCCATGACATACTAGGTAAAGACCATGGGGGGATCCCATCACTCATAGATATCAGACCATGTCGTGGAGCCAATGGCATTCCAAGTAAAGACCATGGGGGGAGCCATGGTACATAGGTGCAACACCCTTGGGGGAGCCCACGACATCCTTATATGTTTGTATGCATGGCTTATGTGGTATATGCAGCTCTTAAAGCTTATACGCTTTATGTGATTATGTGGATTGTGTGGGGTACCCTCTGGAGAACTCACTAAGAGTTAGCTTATAGTTTATTGGTTGTTTCAGGTACTTTAGGATCTAAGAGCAAGGGCCTGGCATGATGGCGTGACATGCACTCTCTAGCCTTTTGTTTGGGGACACTCTGATTTATGAATAAATTATCTGATGTTACGAATTTTAAAAACAATTGTGAATGGGAATTTAAAATTTATGGAAGTGATTTCGTCATTTAAAAATGAAAAAATTTTATTGAAAATTTGGGCTGTTACAAAGAAACTATGGAAAATAAAGAAAAAATGAATAAATTTCGAACATTAAGCCTATCAATTTGAAGAATCCCTATGAAGTGCCAAAAATAAGCAAGAAACTTGAAACGGAAAAAAAAGGATTATTAGCGGTAGATAATCAGTGAAAGAGAGAGTGTAAAATGTTTATCGAGATACTCAGAAAAAGGTTTCAGAGAATGTCCATCAAAAGGTTAATGTAGCATCTAGCAAGGGAATTGTTAAGATTGTTTCTGACATGCAAGGTGATCTAACTATTGATGAAGTGGTGAAAAAGGCTTAAGCAACAAGAGATAAAGAGCCTGATGAGTTAAATGCTCCTAGATTCAGACTTGATCAACAAGATGTACAAATATGAAACAAAGAGACTGTTGAAGCTTGAAGAAGAGGATTCTTGCCTGCTTGGATTGTTGAAAGAATGCAAGAGGAAGCGATCAAGAAGTTTAAAATCTATTGGCTGGAACCGAATACTTCCTTTTCAGTGAGTAACGTTCATGATAACACATTAGATTTTTCGATGGCGACAAAGGCATGCTTGTTTTGGTGTTTTAATCAAACCGTGAAAGCTTCGATGAGTAATATTGTGGTAAATAAGAAAATTTTCAAGTTTTACGAATTTCAATTAAATCCTTAGTATGGTATTTGGATCTTGAAGAGAATATTTTTATTGAAGGATAGAAAACTATTTAAAGTTGATTAGTTTATGAATGTTACTTTCAAGGCTCGTAGAGGTCTTAATCATTAGTTATTTGATTTTACCCTTGTTGAACGTGTCACCTTGGAAGGGTGTCATTCTGTTTCGGAAGAGGGGCAAGTTGGAGCCTCGATTGATTGGTCCATTTTGGATTTCTGCCCGAGTTGGATGGGTTGCTTATCGGTTGGATCTTTCGGACGAGCTCAATATGATCCATAACACCTTTCACATGTCTCAGCCTCGGAAGTGTGTTGCAAACGAGGCCGTAATCATTTATTTGGAGGATATTTAGGTGGATAGGAGCCTGAATTATATGGAGAAGCCCATTGCAATTTTGGATATAAAAACTAAAGCTCTTCGTAACAAGATTATGAAGCTAGTGAAGGTGCAGTGGCAGCAATGGAAGGGCTCTGAATGGACTTGGCGGACGGAGGACGAGATGCGAGAGCATTACTAGGATCTATTCACGATATTGGACTTCGAGGAAGAAGTCTAGTTCAAGTGGGGAGAGTTGTAACATTCCACTCCAGGTATTCCATTGTCTACCCTCAATTATTTCAATTTTTTTCAAAAATGGTCCTTTCCATACGATAGGCGTACATCTGTGTACGCTTAGCGTATGTGTGTCGGGGCATCGGGTGGTTGGGGCTCGTATACTGGGCGTACAAGCATGTACGCGGGGCGTCCATGGTAGATGTCTAGAACCCTATTCTTTGACTTGGACTATATTTAAGCAACCTTATATCATTTGGAATAAACCGTAATTAGCCTCGATAGCCTCATTTCATCCCTTAACTCTAGATTTTCATGAGAGTGTGATCCTTGAGCTAAAAGAGTATTTTGGTGGCCATTTTAAAGAACATTCAAGATAGAGACGTTCGTGATCAAGTCTTGGTGTCATTGAGCTTTTCGATCCTGTATCTAGTTCATCTTAATGAACTTTTGGAGCTATAAAGTCATAGCCTTGTCATCTCTTTTATTAGTTTGAGCTAGGGTTTTGTTATGAAGTCCCTTATTGATTCTTGGACACTCTCTTGTGAGTTGAGCAACTCCAGAGACTAGGATTGTTAGATCAAAGCTCTTTGAGCATGCTTGATGCATAAAGGTGCCATCTTGAAGGTTGTTTTGATACAATGCATGAGTTTGAGGTCTTCATTGAGGTCTTGATGGGAAGAATGAGGTATTGGGGACCCTTATGGCATGCAAGGGAATAAAGTTACCAACATATGCCCTAGGACATCTTAATGGACTCTGATCTGAAGTTTAACGTTGAAATTCCAAGTATCAAGCACTTAAAGGTCATCGGTGCATATTCTGCTTGTACGTGGGGTGTAATATCGTGTACGCTACGCGTACAACTAAGGGGATCAATACACTAAACGTACTAGAGTGGTACGTTGGGCGTACGTATCCCTAATGGGTTTGGGCTTCGTGTGGGCTTGTAAGCATTTTGGGCCTAATTTAGTTTCGGGCATGGTTGCATTTAGAGTTAGTGGTTTGATTATTCTAATTTGGGCCATAGTGTTTTTGGTTAGGAATTATTAGGCAATGTGGCTCCTTAATAGCTTTTAACTTAGAACCTAGGCCTATTTGTAAAGGAAACACTTTTGGGCCACCATGTAAGGACTTGGGCTTAAGTTTTTGGACTCTTTATCTAGGTTGAGTTATAATCAAAATTCGGGTTATTTATACCATTGTTGAGTGTGAGGTTTTGGATTGATGGGCGAGCAACTATTGTTTTCAGCAGATAGAGGTGAGTCTTCGCACTACACCCATGGGTCGAAGGCACCAAGGCCGGCCCATTATTTGATATGTGACGTGTAGTAATTGAGTATGTAATGGTTTGCTAATAGATATATGTGTAGACTTATATGAAGACCATGGGGGAGCCCATGTCACTTGGCAAGACCATGGGGGGAGCCTATGGCATTGGGATACAAGACCATGGGGGTAGCCCACGACATTCCAAATGAAGACCATGGAGGGAGTCCATGGAAAACGTATATATATATATATATATATATATATATATATGTGTGTGTGTGTGTGTGTGTATGTGTGTATGCGTGTATGTGCATGGCATTATGTGGTTATGTGTTCATGTGTTTCTGGGAAACTCACCATGTGTGTGCTTACAGTTTTGTTGGGTGTTTCAACTACTTCTAGTTGTCATGGTAAGGGCCCAGCTTGATGGTGCGGCATCCACTCTCCAATATTTCCGCACTTAGTATTTGAATACTCTGATCTTTTAAACAATCTGGTTATGTAATGGGATTTTTGGAAAACAAATGTTGTTGATATTACTAATTATTTAATGAAAAAAAAATTATGTGAAATTTGGGTTGTTAGAAGTTGGTACCAGAGCCTTCGTTGGAGGGATTCAGGCACACTCTTGGGTGTCTCAGAACTCAAACTGAGGAAATGGTAAACACTTTTTTAAAAAGAAACCAAAAGTTAAGAATTTTCTTGAATTTTTTTTTTGTAAATAAAAGGGGAGAGTGCAATGTGCGTAATCGGCTGAGCTCCAGTAAGTGTTCCCAATGTAATAGCCATGCTATAGTTATATTAGGACACTGATGTTGAAATCATTACTTGTTATGTGTATGCTTTCAAAGTTGTATATGTCTAGGATTGCATAGCCCTATAATGATGAATTCTGCCTTATTCTTGTTCCTTTTTTGGTTGTGGTTTAGAGTAGAAGCTTATTTGACAGTCTATGTGATTTTATTTGTGTATAACTTGGATGCATAGGGAAACCAACTATGATTGGTTTAAGTTTTTGGTTTAGTAAGTATTGAGAAATCCTAGAATGGTCTAGGATCTTTGTTGGTGATGTGTTTTGTGGGTCATTATTTGTGGTTGGGTGAATTAGGGGTATTAGGTTTGGCCTTGGGGAAGGTAGATGATGGTGTGGAAGGTAGTATTGGGCCTGTACTACTGAAAGCACATGACCTGTACCCGAATCAATGTCAGACTTGAAATCTCTAAGCAGTCCAACGAGGAGGAATCCCTTCGAATTCCTTATCATTTTTTATTGTGTGGTGGTTTTCAATTGACAATGGTGATGATCATGCGAGGTTCTTGATCAGGATCAGGATCAGGATCAGGTTCAAGCTCTGGTGCAGAGCCCAGTGATGAGAGGTTGCACGATCTTATCACGACTGAGTTTACTCGTAGAATCCTTAATGCTACCCTAGTGATCTTTGGTACCGTCAAGGAGGGCATTATCGAGATAATGGAGGAGCGGCTTAGGTCTATCCGAGTCGAGATTGCTGCAGGCCAGATTGGGGCCTGAGCTCCCTCGTTCCGGGTGTTTAAGGTGTGTTGTGCACTTGATTTCTTTGGGGTCAGGGATCCTGTTGTGTCTATTAGATTGCGTCATGGGCTCGGTCCTTAGCCCAGTTTTGATTGCCGGTATTGGGCCTGTCCAGCGAAAGTTCTTCATCGAGCTCTGCTAAGGCGTGACTTTATTTTGAATCGTAAGCATACATTTGATTCTATTTTGTGTTCATCTCTTACTATTCTTGACTTGTTTGATTTCAATAATCATACATGTGAAAGATCTAATCGATCTAGAGTTTAATTCTCATCAATTGGTATCAGAGCAGGAGACTGTGTAATTCATACAGTCGAAGAAGTTATTAGGGTTTTTAATTCTGCATTGATTGATATTAATTGAGTCGTCACTCTATATTGACGTATCTCATTAATTGTTAATCTAACCCTAACGATATATTACAAGTCTGATCTTTTACAGGTTAGCAAACAAAACTCTTTAAAATGTCCATGGTTGATTCACAAACAAATCCGATCAACATCTCCAATAGCATAGGGTCTACAACAAGAATACCAATCTTGTATACACAAGACTATGAAGTTTGGACGCATCACTTTGAAGATTACGTGATTGGATCGGAGGATAATGGATACTTAATCTGGGAAGTGATTACTGCAGGCCGATTCGCTCACTCAAGCACTTCTAAGATTGTTAAAACACAGAAAGAGTACAATCAGCTTGTCAATGATGTCAAAGATATTCCTCAGGATGAGAATGAAAAGTTTCAATGCAACATCAAGGCCCTGAGGATGATAAGGTTTGCGCTGCAGTCGGATACGTTTGGTTTAGTAAGCTCTTGTGCTACAGCTAAAGAGATCTGGGATAGATTAAAATAATTGTATTCCACTGACGAAGATTTGGAACATTCAATCCAACTCTCTTGCTGTCTGAATTTGGTGACTTTAAGCAGAAGACTGAAGAGAAACTTGTTCAAAATTTTGATCGCTTCAATCATCTTTTAAGTAAGATGATAAAGCACAGATCCGAATGGATGGCTGTTGTGTCAATAGTTAAAGCTCATGAATAGTTCAAGTCTTATTCTCTGGAAAAACTAGTAGGTATTTTGAAATCCCATGAGAGTGCTCTATCTAAGGAAACGAATGTAGTTTCCAGTCTGGGTTCTTTAGCTCTTCTCTCTAAAGGAAAGAGTTTGGTTGAAGAAGAAGAGGAATTGGATCTTGCCAATTATGATCTAACCGGTGAAGAATACGCCATGATGTTGTCCAATCCCAGAAAATTCATTAAGAAGAAATTTACAGCCAACAAGAACCGAAACTGGCAGGGTAGTTACAGCGCCGAAAAGATCAAGGAGGAACCGAAGATGGGGTCAAAGTATGAAGAGTCAAAGAACTAAGCAAAAGTTGCAGGGGACTCAGGATTCGAAAACCATTACTGTGGAGGCAAGAATCATTTTGCTAAAGATTGTATGCTGAGAAAGAAAGAAGAGAAGACAAATGAAGAAGATGAGGAAGCGAGCCTCCTGAGAAGACTACAGGAAATCAAGAAAAGAAAGTCCATTGCTAACAATACTACCATGAATGCTTTAATTGTGCAGGATACAAACAACAGTGATGAATTTGGTGGTGTGGAGGTCTGGTCCACAGATTTTGAGGATGATGAAGTCAGGAAGCCAACTCATGGAAAGGCTATGCTGGCAAAAGAAGAACATGCAACAGGAAGATGCTTTGTGGTGACTAAGGGTGTGTCCCAATTGAGAGGATATACAACTGATGGGGGAGTTGAAGACAAAAGGGAGCGAGAGGATAGGTGTTTTGCTGCGAAGCCTGTCAGTGCACATATCAACGAATGTGATGAGTTGATAAAAAAGGTACAAAATATTCATGCTTCTCTAAAAATACCTGTTATTGATTATGAAAAGGAATTAAATAACATAAAGTCAAAATTCTCGTGCATAAGTAGCAGTCTCAACCAAATCCATGTCACAAATTCTAACCTAACTGATCAAATCAGCAGGATTTCATCAAAAAGTGAGTAACGAAGGATGTGGATAGAGCAAAAGGAAAAGGAGTTAATTAGGTCTAAGGATGATTCTATTTATTTGCAAAGAGACAATATTAAACTTCTTAAACAACGAAATGTGTTTTGTTTAATTGCTAAGAGACTCTAGTTTAACATCACTCAGTTGCATCTTGATTGTGAAATAGGAAAGAAGATACATCGCATGATTTTACCCTTCCTTGAATTAAAGGAGGATGAAATCGATGCTGAAGCCTACAACTGTGAAAGCATTGTATCTTCTGACGAAGTTTCTCCAGCATATAAAATAGGTCTGGACAAAAATGAATCCTACATTAAGTCCAAAGACCACAAGGAAATGCTCAAAAATATGTTGGATGAAAATGATAGATTGAAATTAAGAACCGAAACTGTACAAAAATTTGACTCTTTGAATGTCAAGTTAAGTTTAGAAAATAAAATTGATGTTGAAAACGCATCTGAACTTAATGAGGATGATGATCTGAGTGAAATCTATGTAGAGGATTTGGTGGACTGTTCTGAATTTGTCAAAAGTGAACCTAAGTCCCACAAGAACCTGATATCTGAAAACTCTGTTGAGTTTGCTTGCTCGTCTACCGACAAAACCAAAGTTCTCAAGGCTAAAGGTGTTGTGTACCAAAAGGCACAAAATACTCCAAATCAAGTCTACACAGTACCGGGTGTCACTCCACAACAAACTGCAGAGTTAATAGCTATAGTAGAAGAAGACAATGTTGGCGGATGTGACGAATTTTTCTGGTCAGCCCCAATAGACAACGCTGATGAGACGAAGGGCCTATCTCAGAAAACTTCATGGAGAGTGAAAGGTAGATACATACCTAAACCACTAAATGAGCCTACAAAATATGATGTGCCGAGCACAAGTGGCACTAAAACCCCATTGGACGAACCTATGACAACCCTATATTTTCCAAAAGCATTGTAACACTCGAAAGCCAAATACAACGGAATTAACCTCGAAAATAAAGTGTTCAAGTATCTAAGTTGGGATGCCTCAGATATTTGATATCATGCCAAGGTTTCCAAAAACATAAAGAACGCTCAAAACCGGGTTATATTGAAGAATGTATAACCACTCGTATATTTACAACACGACGTTAAAACATTATTTGACGTAAAAAGTAAAATCTCAATAAAATACATTCTTGCCTTAAGTATCTAAACAAAAGTCGTAGATCTCGTTGAAAGGTGAGCGTGCATAAAAAGATCGCCCAAATTGGACCTCGTATGAAGAAGTTACGAATTTTCAATGTTTCGTAACAGTAGTAGAGGGCTAAAAACTCGGATTGAAGATCGAGTGTTATTTAGCTATCGCCACCTAAATGGAAGTTGAAGATCTCCTCAGTGGTAATAAAATGATAAAAAGACAAACGAAAACCGACGTCAAATAAAGAACCTATGAATTTTCTTACGAACTTTAGGAAGCCCGGCCTATTAAAAATATATCATTAAAAATAAAGTCAAAACTAGCCGACGGAGTCTAAATGAAAGTTGTAGAGCATAATCTCACCTACGCATGGATATAAAGAACACGAAAAACGGAGCTCGTACGCGAAAGTTACGGAATTTAGAAGAGGACAGGTCGGATTACGCCCCGCGTTCTCTGGGAGTACGCCCCGCATACTAGACCCAGAGTCGAGTCCCATCGGCCCGCCCCCTCTACGCTTAGCTAGCCAGGAGTCGTAAGCCATGACGCCATACTACGGCCAGCGTAACGAGGTACGCGCCACGTACTCCAAAATTACGCCCCGCGTACTCACTCTTCCAGCACTATAAATAGATGGCATAAGCTTCGAGTTTTGGCACACCTTCATAATTCCTCAGCCATTCTCCCAGCTCCAGAGACCATTTCCTTACCTTGGTTTCCGCACTCGAGCCCCCGACGAAGGATCTACGCTGCACAGATTCCCGAGAACCCGAAGACGCAACTTTCCGCGGTCGGAACTCTGCTCAACTCTAGCCTCTCTCTTCAAACTTAACGAGTGAGTTCATACCCCTACTTTTCAATTCTTTTCACGCTTTAGGGGGGGGGGGGGAATACAAGTACATTACAAATCAAAGTATCATTTCATAAACATAATTATAATATCGTTCTTATAGGGTTTTGATACAAAAATAACCTTATGTTTAAAGGGCTAATATATCACCAAGTTGTTATTACTAAATGGAAACATACTTTTGAGAAATGATAATGAGTGTAGTATTCAAGTGATTCATACATTTTACATATACTTCTCGAAAAATGAAATGCTTTCAAAAGAAGTAAAGTCTTTATTATCGTAAATCTCTTTATACCAATTAATGTGATACATTTAAACTTCAACGTACTCTTATGTATGCATTTCAAGTCCTGTATTATATACCATAATCTCTTGGAGAGAGAGCGTGATACTTGTGTATAGATCTATATGGGATTGACAACCCCGCACCTAAACTATTAGCTATAGTTAGACCGGCAGGTCTAGGGTGACAAATGTCATAACACTACAACACCTGAAGAATGTTTTTACAGGTTGTCAGTGTCAATAGTATGGTTATAAAACTCACATAAAAGTATAAAAACAAGTTTGATTTACGAGATTCATATATGCATTTCAGTTTTGCATTTTATTGTTAACACAAATTTTATCACTATTATTCAAGTATGGAAAACACTAACGCACTCCAACACGGGAAACTTTTCAAATCATTTATAGAAAATATTGGATTTTCTAAAAATCTCATTCATCGATTTACTATCAAAAAGGACATACTTTTCAATGCAAAACACTTATGAACTCACCAACTTAATTGTTGACACTTTTTCGAAACCACTTGTATTTCTCAGGGAATCAGTAATACAGGTAACCACCGGCTTTTGGAGAAGGGAACACTAAGGATGTTTTATTATTGAACATTTATCATCTTATTGTAATATTCTTTTGTTAATATGTATAACGCAACAACATACGTTTTCATTATATATGTGATGGTTGTGTTACTTTCTTTACAATATTCAATGGTTGTGATACTACGTGAAGTCATCCACCCCCGAATGTTTCCGCCATTCTGGTTTGGGGGTGTGACAGATTGGTATCAGAGCATTGTCTATAGTGAACTAAGTATATCGAACCACATATGATATACAAACTATAAATGCAAAGGGGACCAAAAACCCTCTGACGAAACATTTTCATGAACAAAATACTTTCTTTTAAAGATATACATTTTTACAAGCATGCATTAATCTCGTATCATAACAAGTTTTACTAAAAAGTATTAAGGCAAGTTACGACACTACGATTGAGCCCCGGGGTATGTAATCAGGTCGAGAATAAATATAGCCTGATTAACTATATTTATCCTGGATTTGACCAACGTACGTCGAGGAATGGTCGTATTGGACAACAAGCCAAGAACTTACCAAATACAAATTATTTTAGTTTTGCCAAATTGAAATATTATAGGAGTATTATTAAAAATAGTTGTACAAATTATAGTTAGAAATAGTAAGTCGTTAAATAGAATTTTCTTTTCTTATAAAAGTTCTCATACATCTATCCTAGTACAGACAAATGGCCGAATTCCATTTACCAGGAGATCCCTACTACCCAAACCAAGGCAACGACGCTTGGATAGAAGAAGACCCGGAGGAAGACCTAGAGGAAATCGAAGAAGAGGTCGAGGAAGAACCCGAAGGGGTTATCGAGGGAGAATTCGAAGTCAAAGTCGGAGAGGAATTCAAAGTCGACGAAGAGATCGAGGAGATTTCTAGCGGGACAGACTCCGAGCCAGAAGTGTTCGACCCTCCCATCCCTCATCCTCCCGAAATCAGACCATATCAACCGGGACCCATTCCCATGTGGGGAAGTCACCTCTACTACTAGAGCCTCCAGCAAGGTGTACGCCCTCCTTTCGGCATGTGCCGAGATTTTTATAATGTCAGTGGGGGAAGATCAGCTGATCGAGCACTTCCTGTTATTGTGAACGTTATAGCTACCCAGAACTACGAGACAGACAGGCAAGCAGCCAAAGTTCGCGAGGTCAATGCTGCTACCCAAGGTAACGCCGCTGACATCCGCCGTTTGGAAGGACTACATGAGAATACCCAAATCTACACGGGGACACTTCAGAACCAAATGATAACGGCTCTGGCAGAAATAAGAGAGATGAAGGAACAAAAAGCAGATCTTGAGAGGCGACTGATGGGAGTCAAACGGTCGGATTCCGAATCTAGCTCCAAACGCCGCAAGTAGAACTTGTTCGAGCCCCAACAATTTTGTTATAGAGTAGGATTTCGGATAAAATTTTTTCCCTTATTTCCCTTGTTTTCCCTGTTGTATCTGTAATCGGATATCTCTAGGAGGATCAAATTTTCCAAACAAAAACATGTAATGTAACACACCTCAGGTGTGACCTATATGTATGAATATGAAGTATTTCTTATTTTATACCTCTCAAAAATTACGAGTTTTAAATTTCTATGCCTACCTTGAAACCATAAAGTAAAGTCAAAACAAATTACAAGATACAATTAACCGCTGCTGTAACTGCAGCAACGACACAAATGAGCAACAACGGATCGGGGGGAGGAACAAACAGTTTTACAAATGGCCAAGGTCAAAGCCGTTCAGGGGTATGCACTTACAAAGACTTCACCAACGGAAAACCTATTCCCTTTTACGAGACTGGGGGAGTATTGGCTCTATCTCAATGGATAGAGAAAACGGAAGTTGTATTCGAAACTATGCATGTCCTGAAGAAAGCAAAGTAAAGTTTGCCGCTTTTACTTTCTCTGAACGTGCCCTGACATGGTGGAACGGCCACGTCCAGACACTAACCCTAGTGGTGGCGAACTCCATGGGTTGGGAAAACCTGAAAAGAATGCTCCTTCGAGAATACTGCCCAAGAGGCGAGATTCAGAAGCTTGAACAGGAACTGTGGAACCTCTCGATGGTAGGTTCGGATATAGCAGGTTACACCAAGAGGTTCAGTGACTTAATAACACTTTGCCCAGGAATGTTAACCCTAGAAAGCCAAAAGGTCGAGAGATACATCTGGGGACTATCACCCCAACTTCGAGGAAGTGTGCTAGCTTCCAGACCCTTGACCTTCGCCAGCGCCAAAGAACTAGCGCAATCTCTTGTTGATCATGGTGTCTGTCAAGGAGTCACGGCTATCATGGCTGAACCAACCAAAGGGAACAGCAACAATGATATCAATGCCAACAACAACAAGAAGAAATTTTGGAACAAAAGGAAGGGGCAAACTTCGCAAGAACCTTCAAAGAAGCAAATGGTTGCGGTTCATGCTGCTACTACCCCCACCACAACTCCTGCTACCTCTGCACCAACAAAACCATATGCGGGGAATCTGCCCAAGTGCAACAAGTGCAACTACCATCACCATGGTATTTGTCGCGAGATGCACTGCAAGAACTGTGACAGGAAGGGGCACACAGCCCGTTTCTGTAAAGCACCGGCACGACCAATCACTCAAGTTTCTGGCACTGGAGTAAGCCGGGAGTGTTATGGGTGCGGGGAGACTGGACACTTCAGAAGGGATTGTCCCAAGGAAAGGAATATTGGCGGTGTGGGGAGAGTGCTGGCAGTAGGACAGAATGAAGCAATAGCGGACCCCACGGTGGTTACGGGTACGTTCCTACTCAACAACACTTATGCATGCATACTTTTTGACTGCGGTGCGGAGAGAAGTTTTGTGAGTCATAAATTCAAACACCTACTTAATCAAAAACCCCAACCACTCAATAAAATATTCACTGTAGAAATGGAAAACGGTAAAACAGAACACGCAAACGATTTGTACGTAGGGTGCACACTAAATTTAAACGAGCGCTTGTTTCGAGTCGATCTTATGCCCATTTCCATAAGAAGTTTCGATGTCATCATCGGTATGGACTGGTTGAGCCTTCACCATGCCGATATCCTGTGCCACGAAAGGGCTGTTCGCCTAAATCTGCCAAACGGCGAAACTCTTGTCATTTATGGCGACATACCTAGTTCAAGTTTACAAATCATTTCCTGTATTAAAGCACAAAAGTATCTTTGTAAGGAATATCATGCCTTTCTAGCCCACGTAGTAGACAAGAAACGAGAATCGAAAAACATTAAAGATATTCTGGAAGTCTGCAACTTCCCGGATATTTTCCCAGAAGATCTTCCAGGAATCCCACCGGAACATCAAGTCGAGTTCAGAATCGACTTAATCCCCGGAGCTACCCCTGTAGCAAAGTCACCTTACCGTTTAGCCCCAGCCGAGATGCAGGAACTATCCAGTCAATTAAACGAGCTGCTGAGCAAGGGATTCATCAGACCGAGCTTCTCACCATGGGGAGCGCCAGTCCTATTCGTGAAAAAGAAGGACGGATCCTTTCGCATGTGCATCGATTATCGGGAAGTAAACAAACTCACGATCAAGAACCGATATCCCTTACCGCGCATAGACGATCTATTCGACCAACTACCGGGAGCAACCTACTTCTCAAAGATCGATCTAAGATCTGGTTATCACCAACTGCGAGTGCTGGAGGGAGACATCCCCAAAACGGCTTTCCGAACACGTTATGGTCACTACGAATTTCTAGTAATGCCCTTCGGATTGACGAATGCTCTAGCAGTGTTCATGGATTTGATGAACCGAGTATGTCGTCCCTTCCTGGATAAATTCGTTATCGTATTCATAGATGATATACTCATCTATTCAAGAAGCCAGGAAGAACACAGCTAACATCTCCGCCAAGTACTGGAAACATTAAGGGCAGAGAAAATTTACGCAAAATTTTCCAAATGTGAATTTTGGATTCGGGAAGTGGATTTCCTAGGACATGTTGTAGGCAAAGAAGGAATACATGTGGACCCCTCCAAGATAAAGGCAATAGATAGTTGGACTACTCTAAGAACCCCTACAGAAATCCGGCAATTTTTGGGACTCGCCGGGTATTACCGAAGATTCATACCGAACTTTTCAAAGATTGCCAAGCCACTTACCACCCTAACCCAGAAGAATGTGACCTTCGACTGGGGAGAAAAACAAGACAGCGCATTTCAGACACTAAAGCGAGCCTTATGTAGTGCGCCCATCTTAACCCTGCCAGAGGGAATGGAGGACTTCGTGGTCTATTGTGATGCATCAAACCAAGGACTTGGGTGTGTCTTAATGCAAAGAGGGAAGGTCATCGCCTACGCCTCAAGGCAACTAAAGACGCACGAAGCGAACTACACAACGCATGATCTTGAGCTAGGAGCAGTCGTCTTCGCTCTGAAGATATGGAGACACTATCTCTACGGCACAAAATGTACCATCTTCACTGATCATAAAAGCCTCCAACATATCCTCAATCAGAAGGAACTCAACATGAGACAGAGACGATGGGTAGAACTACTAAGTGATTATGAGTGCGAAATTCGATATCACCCTGGAAAAGCTAATGTAGTGGCTGATGCACTCAGTCGGAAGGAGTACTCAGGTCGCCGAGTAAAATCCCTAACTATGACGATCCAATAACACCTGTTCACGCAAATCAAGGAAGCCCAAATAGAAGCCTTGAAATCCGAAAATGTGACAGGAGAAGCCCTAAGGGGAATGGATAAGAACCTTGAGACCAAGAGCAATGGGATTCGTTATTTCATGGATCGAATTTGGATACCGAAGTTTGGTGGGTTCAGAGAAATCGTTATGGACGAAGCCCATAAAACACGATACTCCATACATCCCGACTCCGATAAGATGTATCTCGACCTCAAGAAGTTGTACTGGTGGCAAAACATGAAAGCCGAAATTGCTACCTACGTGAGCAAATGCCTGACATGTGCCAAAGTCAAGGTGGAATACTAGAAGCCCTCGGGTTTATTACAACAACCAAAAATACCCGAATGGAAGTGGGAGCGGATAACCATGGATTTCATAACAAAATTACCCATAACAACAAGCGAACTCGACACCATTTGGGTAATTGTCGACAGGTTAACTAAGTCAGCGCATTTCCTACCAATCAAAGAGACGGATAAACTGGAGAAGTTAACAAGGACATACCTCAGAGAAATTGTAAGACTGCATGGTGTGCCCATATTCATTATCTCGGACCAAGATAGTAGATTCACCTCAAGATTCTGGCAGTCGCTACAAAAAGCTTTGGGGACAAGACTAGACATGAGTACCGCTTATCACCCACAAACCGACGGTCAGAGCGAGAGAACTATACAAATACTGGAAGACATGCTGAGAGCTTGCGTAATCGATTTTGGCAAAGCATGGGACACACATCTACCCTTGGTCGAGTTCTCGTACAACAATAGCTACCACACCAGTATCAAAGCTGCCCCGTTCGAAGCCCTCTATGGCCGCAAATGCAGGTCACCTTTGTGCTGGGCCGAAGTGAGGGACACACAACTAGCAAAAGGGCAAGCAACTGACAACACGCTCACTGGGCCAGAAAGCATAAGGGAGACTACGGAGAAGATTGTTCAAATCTGAGAACGTCTAAAAGCATCAAGGGATAGACAAAAAAGTTACGCAGATAAGAGACGAAAACCCTTGGAATTTCAAGTTGGAGACCATGTCCTACTCAAAGTCTCGCCTTGGAAAGGTTTAATACGCTTCGGAAAACGTGGAAAACTGAACCCTAGATACATCGGACCATTCGAGATCCTTGCCAGGATCGGTCCAGTGGCTTACAAACTTAGACTACCTCAGGAGCTCCACAACGTACACCCTACCTTTCACGTATCGAATCTAAAGAAGTGCTCATCCGACGAGACCCTTGTCGTCCCTCTAGACGAAATTGCAATAAATGAAAACCTCCAATTTGTGGAGGAACCAGTAGAGATCATGGATCGGGAAATCAAAAGGACTAAACAAAGCTGCATACCCATTGTAAAGGTCCGCTGGAACGCCAAGCGAGGACCTGAATACACCTGGGAACGCGAAGATCAGATGAAACAAAAGTACCCGCATCTTTTTCCTAAAACTGTAAACTCTATCTTAGATTAAATTTCGGGACGAAATTCCCTTAACAGGGGGATGATGTGACAACCCTATATTTTCCAAACGCATTGTAACACTCAAAAGCCAAATACAACGGAATTAACCTCGAAAATAAAGTGTTCAAGTATCTAAGTTGGGATGCCTCAAATATTTGATATCATGCCAAGGTTTCCAAAAACATAACGAACTCTCAAAACCGGGTTATATTGAAGAAAGTATAACCACTCGTATATTTACGACACGACGTTAAAACATTATTTGACGTAAAAAGTAAAATCTCAATAAAATACATGCTTGCCTTAAGTATCTAAACAAAAGTCGTAGATCTCGTTGAAAGGTGAGCGTGCATAAAAAGATCGCCCAAATTGGACCTCGTATGAAGAAGTTACGAATTTTCAAAGTTTCGTAACAGTAGTAGAGGGCTAAAATCTCGGATTGAAGATCGAGTGTTATTTAGCTATCGCCACCTAAATGGAAGTTGAAGATCTCCTCAGTGGTAATAAAACAATCAAAAGACAAACGAAAACCGACGTCGAATAAAGAACCTATGAATTTTCTTACGAACTTTAGGAGGCCCGGCCTATTAAAAATATATCATTAAAAATAAATCAAAACTAGCCGACGGAGTCTAAATGAAAGTTGTAGAGCATAATCTCACCTACGCGTGGATATAAAGAACACGAAAAACGGAGCTCGTACGCGAAAGTTACGGAATTTAGAAGAGGACAGGCCGGATTACGCACCGCGTTCTCTGGGAGTACGCCCCGCGTACTAGACCCAGAGTCGAGTCCCATCGGCCCGCCCCCTCTACGCTTAGCTAGCTAGGAGTCGTAAGCCATGACGCCATACTACGCCCAACATAACGAGGTACGCACCGCGTACTCCAAAATTACGCCCCGCGTACTCACTCTTCCAGCACTATAAATAGATGGCATGAGCTTCGAGTTTTGGCACACCTTCACAATTCCTCAGCCATTCTCCCAGCTCCAGAGACCATATCCTTACCTTGGTTTCCACACTCGAGCCCCCGACGAAGGATCTACGCTGCAGAGATTCCCGAGAACCCGAAGACGCAACTTTCCGCGGTCGGAACTCTACTCAACTCTAGCCTCTCTCTTCAAACTTAACGAGTGAGTTCATACCCCTACTTTTCAATTCTTTTCACGCTTTAGGGGGGGGGGGAATACAAGTACATTACAAGTCAAAGTATCATTTCATAAACATAATTATAATATCGTTCTTATAGGGTTTTGATACAAAAATAACATTATGTTTAAAGGGCTAATATATCACCAAGTTGTTCTTACTAAATGGAAACATACTTTTGAGAAACTATAATGAGTGTAGTATTCAAGTGATTCATACATTTTACATATACATCTCGACAAATGAAATGCTTTCAAAAGAAGTAAAGTCTTTATTATCGTATATCTGTTTATACCAAGTATTGTGAGACATTTAAACTTCAACGTACTCGTATGTATGCATTTCAAGTCCTGTATTATATACCATAATCTCTGGGAGAGAGAGCGTGATACTTGTGTATAGATCTATACGGGATTGACAACCCCGCACCTAAACTATTAGCTATAGTTAGACCGGCAGGTCTGGGGTGACAAATGTCATAACACTACAACACCTGAAGAATGTTGTTACAGGCCGTCAGTGTCAATAGTATGGTTATAAAACTCACATAAAAGTATAAAACCAAGCTTGATTTACGAGATTCATATATGCATTTCAGTTGTCCATTTTATTGTTAACACAAATTTTATCACTATTATTCAAGTATGAAAAACACTAACGCACTCCAACACGGGAAACTTTTCAAATCATTTATAGAAAATATTGGATTTTCTGAAATCCTCGTTCATCGATTTACTATCAAAAAGGACATACTTTTCAATGCAAAACACTTATGAACTCACCAACTTAATTGTTGACACTTTTTCGAAACCACTTGTATTTCTTAGGGAATCAGTAATACAGGTAACCACCGGCTTTTGGAGAAGGGAACACTAAGGATGTTTTATTATTGAACATTTATCATCTTATTGTAATATTCTTTTGCTAATATGTATAACACAACAACATACGTTTTCATTATATATGTGATGGTTGTGTTACTTTCTTTACAATATTCAATGGCTGTGATACTACGTGAAGTCATCCACCCCCGAATGTTTCCGCCATTCTGGTTTGGGGGTGTGACAGAACCCATGCAAACCACTAGTGATACATCATCGGCAAAAAGTGAACGCTGTGATCATACTTCGAAAAGAAAGGCCAACATTCACAGAAATCCAGAACTGGTGGCTGATAGAAAGCATCAAAGAAATCTGAGATACAAGAAGAATCTGTCAGAAAGAAAACAATTTTGGAATTCCCAAAATCCTAACTTTATAAGGATAGAAAGGAAGCACAAATCAAAAGAAGAATCAAGGAACCGAAAGGGAAGTTTCGGTCCCACGTCGGGAATAAACCAAAAGAGCAGTTTCGGTCCTCACCATATTACCAATCGAAAGAATGGTTTTGGTCCCTCTACTGAAAGGAGCCGAAAAGATGGTTTCGGTCCTTCACCCAATAGCAACCGAAAGAGCGGTTTCAGTCCTTCACCCAATAACAACCGAACGAGCGGTTTCAGTCCTTCACCTGATAACAACCGAAAGAGCGGTTTCGGTCCTTCACCCAATAACAACCGAAAGAGCGGTTTCGGTCCTTCACCCAATAGCAACCGAAAGAGCGATTTCGGTCCTTCACCCAATAACAACCGAAATAGCAATTTTGGTCCCCATCCATACAAGTCCAAAGCCACTTCTGAATTCAATTCTTCCCATTCAAATTCTTGTCCTTCAATTACTTCAAATGGAAAAGGAAAACTCTTTCCTGAAGATAACAATCTTCCAAAAGAGAATCAAAAGAATACTAATGTCAACACCACAAACTCCAGTCCTACTAAATCAACTAAAATTAAAGTTTTCACTATTAAAAGAAAAGATGAAACAACTTTAGTTAAACGCACATACATGGTTGATATTTCTCTTACTATTCCATATCCTGTAAAGGGCTCACAAGGATCCAAGAAACTTTGGGTTCCTAAATCTACTTAAGTTTTGCAGGTTATTCGTGACGAGCAGTTTGACGAAGAATGGTACATTGATAGTGGCTGCTCACGTCACATGACAGGAAGGAAGGAAGAACTGAGGGAGTTTCGTTCTCTCAAAGATGGTGGCATTGTAAAGTATGGAAACAACTCATTTGGTACCATCAAAGGCTATGGAACGATCACTAATGGCGAGTTCTCTATAAGGAAAGTAGCTTATGTTGAAGGACTTCAAGAAAATCTTATCAGTGTATCACAGCTGGTGGTTGGCACTAGATTGAAAGTATCATTCGATAATGAAGGCTCTGAGATTGTGAAGAAGAAAACAAACAACATTTTGCTGAATTCAAAGAAAAAGGGGAAATGTATCCTTTAAACCTCAACCCAATTCGAGGTAAACCAGCTATATGCTTACTCACAAAGGCTCACTCTGATGAAAGTTGGTTATGGAATGGAAGACTATCTCATCTGAATTTCAAGGATATCAACAAGTTGGTCTTGGGTGATCATGTTCGATGTCTTCCAGTTCTAAAATTTGATAAAGAACATCTTTGTGCAGCATGTAAAATGGGAAAGCAGAGTAGGCAGAGTCATCCTTCTATTATCAATACTAAGTGATAGAACCATTGGAGTTATTGCATATCGATCTGTGTGGTCCATCGTCCATCGAAAGTATTGGGGGAAACAAATACGTTTTGGTTATTGTGGACGATTTCTCAAGATTTACATGGGTATTCTTTCTCAAGAAAAAGTCTGAAGCCACTCCAAAGCTTAAGCTCTTTATTAGACAGATAGAAACGCAATTAAGAAAGGTAGTTCGTAATGTGAGAAGCGACAATGGCTTGGAATTCAAGAACAAAGATTTTGAAGATTTTCTTGCTGAAAAGGGGACGACTCACAATTTCTCAGCCCCTTATACTCCACAGCAAAATGGCATCGTTGAAAGGCAAAACCGGTCCCTGTGTGAAGCAGCTCGAACTATGCTATGCTTCACGTCCTTACCTTTGTATTTATGGGCTGAGGCAATTGCTGCTGCATGTTATACTCAAAATAGATCATATTTGAATAAGCGGTTCTCCATTACCCCTTACGAGATCCTGAATAATCGAAAACCAAATGTGAAATTCTTTCATGTGTTCGGTTGAAGATTTTTCATTTTCAACTCTAGAGAGAATCGAAACAAGTTCGATGCTAAGGCTGATGAAGGAATTTTCTTAGGCTACTCTCTGAACTCCAACGCGTATAGAGTTCTCAATAAACGCTAAAAAAAAATTGAAGAAACATACTATGTCACCGTTGACGATAGTTATGTTAAGAAAATGAAATCAACAGAAGATGCATCGCAAGAGATCTTTCCAAAGAATGGTCAAGTTAATATCTCTATCTCGAATCTTTTCGACCAATTCATGCTCCTGTTTGATGAGCCTCAAAAGGCGATGGATTCTGAATCAACTGCAAAAGACAACAAAGTTGATAATCTGAAACAAGTTATCAAGGATCTTCATTTCAGGGGGAGAACTCATCGCCACATACTTCAAGCTCTACTGAAATTCCAACCAAAGAAGGGAATACCAATATTGGTCCTAAACAGGAGTCATTCTTCAAGGGGGTGAACACCAATGTCAGTGATGATGACATTCTGTCTGAACTAGTGGAAGAAATCAATGCCGAATTAGATCCTATCTATGATCCAAATTTTCCTCCACTTATCAAATGGACCAAAGATCATCCTCTAAGTCAAATTATCGGGGAATCTTCAAAAAAAGTGTTAACACGTTCTCAAATCAAAGCGAAACAAGCTGCCCTCTTTTCTAAAGTCGAGTTTTGTGTGTTCAACTCCTTTATTTCCAAAGTTGAACCCAAGACTGTTAACTCAGCTCTTGATCATTCCGACTGGGTTCAAGCCATGAAAGATGAATTAAATGAGTTTGAAAGAAACAAGGTATGGTGTCTTATTCCAACTCTAGAGGATGCTTCGTTTGTCGGTTTGAAATGGGTATTCAGAAACAAGATGGACAAGGAAGGGAATGTCATTCGTAACAAAGCGAGGCTGGTGGTCAAAGGATATTTTCAGGAAGAGGGGATCGATTATGAAGAAACCTTTGCTCCAGTTGCAAGATTTGAGTCTGTTCGTATCTTTCTTGCATATGCAGCTCACAAGAACTTTGAAGTCTATCAGATGGACGTTAAATGTGCCTTCCTCAATGGTGAACTTGAAGAAACCGTATATGTTGAGCAACCGCCAGGCTTCATGAACGAGAAGTATCCCGATCATTGTTATATCCTTGACAAAGCTGTATATGGCCTCAAACAAGCTCCCAAAGCATGGTATGAAACTCTCACTCATTTCTTAAAAATGTCTAAATTCAAATAAGGTTCGGTTGACCCAACCTTCTTTCGTAAGCGAGAAGGTAACCACCTTATGATAGTCCAAATTTATGTTGACGACATCATCTTTTGCTCCACGAATCCTAGCCTAAATATTGAATTCAGAAAGTTGATGGAAACTAAATTTAAGATGAGCTCAATGGGTCCAATTAACTTCTTTCTTGGATTGAACATTAGACAGGGACCCGAAGGCATTTTTATTAATCAGGAAGCATATACCAAGACTTTATTAGCAAAATTTGGGATGATGGGAGACTCCAAAATGAAAGTGCCAATGGCCTTTGGAACTAAACTTACACCCTCATTGGAGAAACCAGCAGCTGATATAACACTCTATCGATAAAATGATTGGGTCTCTGATGTATCTTACCACCAGTAGACCTGACATCATGTTCTCAGTCTGTTACTTTGCACGATTTCAAGCCAAACCACGTGAACCTCATCTTCAAGCCATGAAAAACATCTTTCGCTATCTGAAGCGAACCTCCTCCCTCGGTCTGTGGTATCCAGGCAACTCATGATTCTTTGTTCAAGCATTTTCAGATGCTGATTTAGGTGGCTGTGGATTAGATCGTAAAAGCACCACTGGAGGATGTCAATTTCTAGATGGTAAATTAGTCAGTTGGCAATCGAAGAAACAAACATGTGTTTCGCTATCCACTGTAGAAGCTGAATACATTGCTGCAGCATCCTGCACATCTCAAGTCGTATGGATACAAGGTCAACTCAGGGATTACGGGCTAAACATGAAGAAAATCCCACTATATTGTGACTCTGAAAGCGCAATTAGGATTTGTCACAACCCAGTGCAACATTCGAAGACTAAGCATATAGCACTGAGGTACCATTTCATCAAGGATCACGTCGAAGATAGTAAAGTAGAAATTCACTTCGTCAGAACGACTGATCAATTGGCATACATATTCACGAAGGCCTTACCTGAAGCAAGCTTCAATAAGATTCTACATGGCCTGGGAATGATGCTAGCCGAATCTGTACCAAAATCGCCCTTGCTTTCATAAAGGTAACAAGCGAAATAGAGAGAACCGAAATAAACCGATATGAACCGAACGTTCAGTCTATTTAGGGTGAAGTTCGACCATGAACCGAAATGAACCGAACGTTCGGTCTATTTTGGGTTTGGTCCTTCTGAACTCGTTCGCTTCTTTTTCTTAACAACGCATTTCAACTGTTTTCTAATGTACACCTTTTTCATTACTTCTTTTCTACTTATAAAATTGCAAAAATATTTTTTTTTCTTCCGTTAAATTGGTCAATTCTCTCAAAATTCAAAAATATTATTTTTATTTTATTATATATATATATATATATATATATATATATATATATATATATATATATATATATATATATATATATATATATATATCAAAAGTTTTTCCTTTTGTTTAAGTGTGATTCTCGATGGCGTAATTAAGGCAGGTAAATGGTTTTCTTAGTTAGGAGTCCTTAGAAGCATGCTGCGGTATGTTGACTAAAGCCTCGAAAGATTTTGAGTGAAGCCTTAATACCATGATATATACCAATCATGTTTTCCCTATCCAGGCTATCAAATTCACTCTAATCATGAGCTACCTTACTCTACTCAAATTGAGCTTAGAGTTTTCTGCTTGGTCCTTCTTTTCATTAAAGCAGAGGTACATTCGCTTCTTATACCATCTCCATCATCTTTCTCCATTATAATTCGTTTCACCCATATAACCCCTGAGACTTTCAGTATTAACCACTAAGGTTTATGGTTATACCAAATCTGTGTTCATGATCTTAGTTTCATGCCACTATGTACTAAGTGAAACCCAAAGTTCAACACCACTGATGAATTGACGGTGAATTCTAATATTCAATATCTTACTTGTTACCTAATGAAATCTCTTTTTTTAAGTGATCATTATGAGCTTGCCTTTCACCAAGGCTTCTCTTACCCTAAAAGATCCATTTTATTTTTTTGAGATTTCCTTACCTCCTTTCGTCACTATAAAGTTTATCCTACCTACTTGTTCAACAGATCACAGTGATCTCACAAGTACTTCATTCAGTTTCGGTCTTATATCAAGTATCGAAATTCTGAATTGAAGCGAAAGCCACCCTTAATGTCTCTCTTGACATTGAAGTGAAAGCCACCCTTAATGTCTCTCTTGACATTGAAGCGAAAGCCACCCTTCAAAAGATGCCTTTCAATACTTCTCAACAAGTTATTGATCGTTATTCAATGGGAAACCAAGCAAGCACTTTAATGTCTCTCTTGACATTGAAGGAAGTGATGTATGCCCATAATCAATTGTTTTATGTCTACTTACGACATCACAGATTATCCCTTAAATTTTTCTTTATTTCTTTATCTTTTACACCCTATGCACGAAAATTTTTAATTTTCCAAACTCTAGTTCTTTTAAGACTGCTCAATAAAGCGCTATAGGCAACAGAGATTCAAAAGTATTATGAAGAAACGCTTGGGGTAAAGTGAAAGTTGACTCAGCAGCTATCCAAATGGTTTGGCGATTTGAAAAAGTGCATTTTATGGAATAGCGTGTAAAAAGGAAACATTTCACTTTCCTGCATCATCTTCGGCACGCCAACTGTTCACCCATCAAGTCAGGCGCTATTTTTGAGATAATCCAAGTTCTCAGCCGGATTTTTCTCTCTCTTCCTTGTATGTATAAAAGGAATTGGAACGGTACTCTCTCAACTTTTATCACTTACCAATCTCTCTCAAACAACACCGGTGATTTTCTGCAACTGTTCATCATCTTCTCCAAGCTACTACAATGGCAGACTCATCATCAGTTCACGATACTTCAGTTCGTCAACCACTTCTCACAATCAAACCCCAACAGAACCTGATCATCGATCTCACCCCGTTTATCTATGAGCCATACATGCAATATGTGGTTAAGTGTCTCAAATACTCACCGCTCCTCGACGCACTGACTAAAGTCGAAGTTGTTCCAATGTCTTGCCTGTCTCTTGTGTACTCTACAGCCTTCTACGACAAAATTAATGAACGAATTCACTTCGAACTTCACGATGAGAAGACCTCCATCTCTAAGCATCGATTATGTGCCCTAATTGGTCTTTGTCAAGATCAATCTCTGGTAAACCCTGACTCCATTACCACTGGTCAATTGTTTTCTATGTTCTATCATATGGGGTATACCGAAACCCTAAACACCATCACAAAGTTCAAGAAGTCCTGCCTTCCTCCTCAATGGAATGGCTTTTTCACGTTGCTGTTCAAGGGACTTTCTGAGCGAAGCGCTGGCTCAGATGGTGTAAGCAAGTCTTTCATGAATGTGTTGTATGGGTTGTACCATGGGATTGACCTAGATTATGGGTCTATTATCTGGCAGCAGTTGGTTTAAAGCTTGGTCTCTTCATCCAGGCATTCTGAGATCTCATGTGGGTGCTTTTGGTCAATCATCACCAACGGGGCAATGGACCGCCTTCGTGTTCCAATAATGGCGGATTCTCCGCTCTCATCCATTGCTACCTTTCATACGACAAAAATCATTGTCACTGATCCAACCATGTTCTCTTTTATTGGATCCATTCCTGAAGCAATGCTCGATCGTATCTCTGCGTCGAGTAACGTTCTCCAACAGTACAGGAAGTGTCCATCGGCTGGTCCAAGAGAGCTTATGCCAGCCATGATTCGCTCTATTGAAGAGGCTGACAAGCCAGCCAAAAGGAGTAAGAAGCCTGATACATAGAAGGAAGGCCCTGTCATTAAACCAACTAAGGGGCAAACCCCCGTGAAGCAAAAGTCTGATAAGTTTGAAACTTCTCAGGTTCAACCGAAGAAGCAGAAGAAGCCTTCTAGGAGGCATATTTTTCAATCCACAAGTGATTCAGATTCAGAATATGTCCCTCCTAAGCATAAGAACGCTCCTCCTTCAGAATCTGAGAGCGAAAGCTTTGATGAAGAGGCTTCGAGCCGAGGTGATACTCCTCCTCGCTCCCCTACCCCAGAAATTCCAGGTCGCTCTAATCCTCCTTAACCTCCACCTGTAACCATCACAGTATCCATCCCTCCTATATCTCCCATTACCACCTCTCAACCATTCACTACAATTCCTATCCCCACTCCCATTTTCACAGATACCACTACTACCACTACTACCATAAAACCTCACTTTACTATTCCCAATCCACCAGTAACCGAACCACCTGTCACAACCGAACCTCCACCTACTTCAAAACCCTTATTTCCCACACAATCCACCGAAACAACCCATATTCTAGGCGGTGAGGACTTGGAATTTGATTCCACGTATTTCAGTCCTTACCGAGTGCAGAGCGATGATGATGACGATGAGCCTGTAACAAAGCGTCATCTCAAGGTGGTAAATGAAAAGCATGATCAACTGCTTTCATCCTCTTCCTCTGGTGCTTATTCTGAAGTTGCATTGAAGGCCTTGTTCTCCTCTATCATTACAGAACATAATGCCACTTTATCTGCTGCAGCCAAAGCAATCGAAGCCTCTACTTCCCAATGTCAACAAGCATCTCTTGATGTTGATGCTTCTACTAAGGAGTGCAAGGAAGCGACCGCAAAAGTCGATAAACTAGTCTCTGAAGCTCATTTTTTTTTAGATTCCTTGCAGGATGTTGATGCTAAGAATGCTCAAACTCTCAACGCTTCAGTAGAGAACCTTCAAAGGTCTCTTCAATCTGAACGCTCAAACCTTGAAGTTGCACGCCAAGCCATTGAAGCAGCCAACGAAACTCTACATGCTAACTTCAATGACCGATTAAATCAACTGGAGGCGGAGTTAGCTGTAGAGAATCGTATTATAGATGAGCTAGACAGACGCACTGCACAACTTAAATTGCAAACCAACAAGCTGCGTACTGCTAATGCTGAGATTAATGACCTAAAGTCAGAAAGGGAGGCCATTAGGAGTTCTGCTGCTGATGCTCACTCCATCCTCCTTCATCTCATTGAGGCTCACGATCCACTCATCACTATAACCATCAGGCGTCATCTGGCAGACAAGCTCAGACCGGCATTGGACATCCTTAGTCATATCGAGGGTGTTCCGGTGACCGGGGTCCAACCAAAACAAGGGGGAGAGAAGGTGACAACTCAACCTCCTTCTGGACCAAAACCATCTACTGAACCGAAGGGTACTGAAGCTTCGGTCAGCAACAAGGAGAAAAAGAAGAAGAAAATTAGCAAGGACGACACAGACAATGAAGATGATGTCTATGCCGAGAATCCCAAGAAACCCTTCCAGAAGGTTAAGACCTCTAAAAAAGAAATGGAAGAAAATATCAAGAAACAACGAGCTGAGTTAGAGTAGAAGCGAAAGGAGGCGGAGCTCCTAGAGAAGAAAAAGTCCATGTTTCCTGTCTAGACCATAGACTCACTTCAAAGATGTGCAATCGATGAGCCAAGCATTCTCTGGCTTGACCCAGTAATGTCCTTTGGACTTGACAACTCCACGGATGCACGGTTCGATATGCCAATCACTCGAAAGGCATTTATTTTCCACTGCTTCAATTCGACTGCTGCTATTCCGTCTGCAGACCCGAAGGTAGACAGAGATCTTCTGGATTTTTACTTTGAGTTTGCTCAACCCCAATACCTGACTTGGAACTCAAAGAAAATTACCACTCTCAAGATTATGAAACCCTATTCAACGGGGAAGTTTATTAATGTCAAATTCAGGGTGACTCGAGGAACCGAAGGCTCAGTCTACCACTTTACCCTCGCTGATCTACCAAACCTTAATCCCCATGACTGAATACTCCTCAACAATATTCTTCTGTCAAATCCTCAGGAGTATCAGCCAATAATTGATCATGTCAAGCGTATGCTTGTTTTCTACATACATGAGGTAGCGAAAATGGACCAGGAGATTGCCTCTGCCATACACAAGCGAACAAAGATCAAGACTATGGGCAGAGCTGGCGATGTCAACACTATGATCAAATGGAAAATAGATTCAAAGTACCACACCGTTATGTTTATCAGAGGCGAAGGTCAAAAATGCCTATTCGCTCTTGTTGACAAACACCTCTTCTCAACATCTTGCCTGGAGCACATCTTGGAGATCACTCAGAGGTGCGATCAGAACAGTGCTGCTGATAAGAAATTATTTACTGACATGCTGAGGTGGTACATACATTTTAGACAGACACTTCTCGCTATAATTCCTCGTTTGTTTAAAGTAATAAAGACGGTGAAGCCTACTCATATGAAATGATCTCTCACCTCATTTGACGCAAAGGGGGAGATTTTTGGGTCTATTAGATTGCGTCATGGGCTCGGTCCTTAGCCCAGTTTTCATTGCCGGTATTGGGCCTGTCCAACTGTGCATATTTTTGTACTAGGGTTTAGTATATAAGCTGCATGCATACAGACTTAGAAGTTATCGCTTTCATTGTTTATTTTCTCTGAGTTTTGTAAACCGTAGCTCGCCTTTACAGCGGAAGTTCATCATCGAGCTCTACTGAGGCGCGACATTATTTTGAATCATATGCATATATTTGATTCTATTCTGTGTTCATTCTCTTACTGTTCTTGAGTTGTTTGATTTCAATAATCATACCTCTGAAAGATCTAATCGATCTAGAGTTTAATTCTCATCAGATCCCATCACTAGCCGACACTGGGTGGCAGACATGGAGAATTCCCAACGCATGATATTTTGCCCTGAGGTGGTAAAGGTGGGGTTCGCTCCTTCTATGTTGAGGGATCGAGCACGAGATTGGTGGGAGGAGGTTACCCATGAGTTGGGATTAGCGGTTATGGCTGAGATGACGTGGGAGGAGTTTGTGAGGAGGTTTGATAATGACTTTTCACTGTCCATTGAGGTGCAGCATTTAGTGAGAGAGTTCCAAGATTTGCAGCAGACTACAAAGACTATGGTGAAGATCAGAACCAAGTTTCGGGAGAGGGAACTATTTGTTCCACAATATGTTGCGGATGAGGACATTAAGAAGATGAGGTATCATTCCATGCTGATGGCTGATATCTGTGAGTTTTTGAGCTTTTTGTAGTGAAAGACCCTGAATGAGATGGCGGAGAAGGCTTGGGAACTGGAAATTGAGTTGGAGCTCTGGAAATAGAGGAAGCTGGAGCAAGTTCAGGCCGCAGTGGGTTAGGCTAAGAAGCCTAAGAACTCCGATCCTCCCCGTAGTGGCCAGAAGGGCCATGGCTGATGTGCCAAGTACGGTAAGACGCATATTGGAGGTTGTCGAGCAGCGGGCTCGGCATGTTATGCATGTGGCAAGCCTGGCCATGTGAGCAGGGATTACCCCAAGAAGGGCTTGTATTGTTTCCATTGCAAGCAGACTGGTCATAAAAAGGCCGATTGTCCGAGGTTGGTTAGAGGACGAGGAGTAGTGGTGGCGCCTGCGCTCGTCAGAATGAAGATTTCTAATGGCCGCTCGGTCAAGGCGGAAGCTCTAGCGGTGAAAAGCAACACATTTCAGCTGACTACAAAGGAGGCTCGAGCAGTGCCATATGTCGAGACTGGTATGTGATCTAGTTTTGTTTTATTTATTTTATAGTTTATGATTATATGGTTTTGATCTAGTGTACGGAACTTTTTATTCAATGGTTTGTCGGATCCTATTCCTTTTGATTAGGAGGCTACCTAATCATTTGTATCTCTTGCACTAAGCTAGAAGTTTCGAGATGCTTCAAGGACTTTGGAATCCTCACTTAATGTGGAGATCGTGGATGATCGTACCATGAGCACTGTGAGGGTATTTCAAAGGAGTGTGCTGAATATGTTCAGGGAGAGGTTTCTCATTGATTTGGTTTTGATTCCTTTGAGAGGATTTAAGGTGATAATCGGGATGGATTGGTTGGGGCCCAATATGGCCATGATAGATTGCAATAGTTAGCTGGTGAGGTTTCGAACCCCAAGTGGGGGAGAACTGGTTATCCATGGGGAGAGAGCCTTGCATGGGCCAACTCTCTATTTTTGGCTGCGAGTGCTAAGAGAGTCCTTCAACAGGGTTGTTCTAGGTTTTTGGCTTATGTACCAGATACAAGGGGGGGCCGTGTCAGAGATGAGCAGGGTACCTATTATGCGAGATTTTTCGGACGTATTTCCAAAGGAGTTGCCTGTGGTGCCTCCCGAGAGGCGAGTGGAGGTTTGTATTGATTTGGTGCCCGGTGCGGCTCCGATATCCAAGGCGACATATCATCTAGCTCCGCCTGAGATGCAGGAGTTGTATACATAGCTTCAGGAGCTGCCAGATAGGGATTCATTCGTCCGATCAGTTCCTCGTGGGGAGCACTGATCGTGTCCGTGAAAAAGAAGGATGGGTCACATAGGATGTGTATTGGTTATCGGGAGCTGAACAAGCTAACAGTGAAGAACCGTTATCCGCTTCCGAGGATTGACGACTTATTTGATCAACTTCAGGGTGCATGTTGGTTTTCCAAGACTGGTCTTCAGTCAGGGTATCATCATATTAGGATCAGGGATGAGGACACACTGAAGACGACATTTACAACTCGTTATGGCCATTACGAGTTAGTGGTGATGCGATTTGGGCTCCCCAATGCTCTAGCCGCATTCATGGATCGCATGAACTGGGTTTGCAGACCAATTTTGGATTAGTTTGTTATCATGTTCATTGATGATATATTGGTCTATTATAAGGCCAAGAGCAGCAAAAGCAGCATTTGAGGGGGGTGATGGAGATCTTGAGGAGGTAGAGGCTTTATGCCAAATTCTCAAAATGCAGGTTTTGGTTGCGTGGGATGCAGTTACTAGGGCACATCATAAACCAAAAGGGTATTTTGGTAGATTCGGCCAAGAATGAGGCGGTAATGCGTTGGGAGGTTCCGAAGAATGCATCCGAGATCTGGAGTTTCTAGGGTCTAGTAGGGTACTATCGGAGGTTCATCCAAGATTGTCGTACCTTTGAATCGTTTGACCAAGATAAGTATGACCTTTTGGTGGGGTCCGGATCAGCAATCGACTTTTGAGACCTTGAGGAAGAAATTATGTGAGGCCCTGATTCTAGCGCTACTCGAGGGATTGGATGATTTTGTAGTGTATTGTGACATTTCGATTTCGTGTTTGGGAGCTATTATGATGCATGGGGGCATGTGATTGCTTATGACTTGAGGCAGCTGAAGACTCATGAGGCGAATTACCCCACTCATGATTTGGAATTGGAGGCGGTGGTATTTGTCCTCATGATTTGGAGGCATTATTTATATAGGGTCTGATGCACCATTTTCACCGATCACAAGAGTTTGAAACATTTTATGGATCAACAGACTCTGAATATTAGACAGGGGAGATGGTTAGATGTGGTAAAAGATTATGACTGCGAGATTATGTATCATCCTGGGAAGGCCAATGTGGTGACTGATGCCTTGAGTCACAAGGCAATTAGTGTTCTGATCCAAGATGTTTGTTTGAGGATGACGGTCACCTCACCATTGATGGATATGATCAAAGGAGCACACGTGGAGAGATATAAAATGAGAACTAGAAGATTGAGTGGATTCGGGGAAGATTCCATTGTTTGTTTGAGATAGTCGGGGGTTATTGACTCAGTGTGGCAGAGTTTGATTTCAAACATTTGGGGGAGTGAGGCAACAGATCTTGGAAGAGGCGCACAAGTCCAAGATTTCTATTCATCTGGTGGGCACGAAGATATACCGAGAGTTGAGATTGTCCTTGCATGAAGCGGGAGGTTGCTTGGTTTGTTAAGTGGTGTTTGACCTGCTGGAAGGTCAAAGCCGAACATCAGAGGCCTCACGACAAGGTTCAGCCGCTACCTATTCCCATTTGGAAATGGGAACAGATCACTATGGATTTTATCACGAAATTATCTAGGACAACATAGGGTGTGGATTCCATTTGGGTTATTATCGACAGGTTGACTAAGAGTGCACATTTTATTTCAATTTTCGAGAGTATCTCCGATGAGAAATTAGTAGATATTTACGTGCGAGAGTTGGTGGTAAGGCACAGTGTGTTGGTACCTATGCTCTCAGAACACGATGTTTATTTCACCTCTAGATTCTGCAGGAAGTTTCATGTGCAGTTGGGTAATCAATAGCATTTCATCGCTGCTTACCACCCTTGGACTGATGGCCAGAGCGAGTGGACGATCCAGACACTCGAGGATATGCTTTGGGCATGTGTATTGGATTTCGGATGGAGTTGGGATACTTACCTTCTACTAGCAGAGTTCTCATGCAACAATAGATATAATGCTAGTATCAAACGACTCCCATTTAAGATGTTGTATGGTCGGATGTCTAGGACTCCATTGTTTTTTTTTTGGGGGGAGGGAGGTTGGCCATCGATTCATGGGAAGCACCGAAGTGGTGCTTACGACCACCGAGTAGATTCAGTAGGTGCGTGATAGACTGCGGATTGCATAGAGCCGTCGGAAAAGGGGCAAGCTGGGGCCCCGATTCATCGGTCCATTCAGGATTTCTGCCTAAGTTGGTAGGGTTGCTTATCGGTTGGATCTTCCAGACGAGCTCAGTCAGATCCATAACACCTTTTGTTGAGTATTAAGTGTTGCATCTATTGGGCCCTTGTATATAGTCTTTTGTATATCCGAGTTAGGCTTGTCCACTCATGTTTAATGAATATGGTTTTACTATTTAAGGTTCATGCATGTATCATGTTTTAATAAGTGATGTCATTGTAAACCCTATACACCTCTACAGTTGCAGTTCTTTATCGAGCTCTTCGGAGGTTGTGATTTATAATCATTCAATACATTCTTGATTTATATTATGTGTTTGATTGTTCATACTTGTTTGAATCTAATCGATCTTAAGAGTTTTCAACTCTTCAATTGGTATCATAGAGGGAGACTACGTAATCTATACCCATCTCTTTTGTTGAAAGAGTTTTTATGGTTTCCGCTATTATAGGATCTAGTTCAGCCGTCATCATTGTTATCAACACTGATCTTTGATTTTATATTACCCAAAAAACATTTATTTTACACATCTGATTCATAGAGGTTTTGTCAATCTCTTAACATGACAGACAATTCTCAAGTTAACTCGATAAATCTTTCAAGCAGCATCAGATCTACAACCAAAATTCCCAATCTTTTACCCAACGATTATGAAGTGTGGGTGTTGCATTTTGAAGACTATGTCCTCGGGCTTGAAGATAACGACTATTTGATTTGGGAGGCTATTATTGTTTAGAAGTTCACTCATATAGGAACAAGAAGAGAAATTAAAACTCAGAAGACTACAACAAACTTCCTATTGATATAAACGACTTATCACAGGATGAGAAGGACATGTTGATAAGTAATGTTAAAGCAATGAGGATTATCAGGTTTGCCTTGCCACCAAACACTTTCCGTTTGATTAGTTCGTATGACACCGAAAAACCTATATGGGATAGGTTGAAGGAATTGTACTCAACTGATGTTGATCTCGAGCATTCTACTCAGACTCTATTTCTTTCTAAGTTTGGAGCGTTTATACAAAAGACAGAAGAGAGTATGGATCAAACTTCCAATCACTATAATCATCCTCTTAGTAGGATGATGAAGCACAAGATTGGACATGAGCTAATCGAGCAAAAATTCATTTTCATGAAGGGGCTGAGATCTGAGTGGAAGGCGGTTGGTTCTACTGTGAAAGCGCATGAACATTTTGAGAACTACAAGCTGAATAAGCTTGTTGGAATTTTGAAGTCACATGAAGCTGAGGTGACAAAAGAAGGGAATATTGTTTCTGGGATGGGATTGTTGGCCCTCGTTGTGAAGGGTAAAAAGGCTATAGATGGTGATGATTCGAAGTTTGATCTCTCAAACAGTAAACTTTCTAAGTAAGAATTCTCTCTTATGGTTCCTAATCCAAAGAGATTCGCAAAGAAGAAGTTTGGTAAGAGCAAGAACCAAAACTGGCAAGGCAGTTATAGCTCTACAAAGGTAAAGGAATAGAGTGTGAATAAATCTCAGAAAGAATAAGAAAAGAATGATAAGAAGCTTATGGGAGACTCTGGATATGATTGTTACTACTTTCATGGCAACAACCATCTAGCCAATGAGTGTATGTTGAGAAGATTATGAGAATAAAGAGTGAGAGGATGACGAAGGTTATTATCTTCAAAAGCTGGAGGAGATTAATAAGAAGAAGAATAATAATAACACCATGCCTGCTTTAATTATGCAGGAAAACGATGTTGAAGGCGAGTTTAGCAGAGTCGAGGTTCGATCGACTGACTCTGAAGATGAAGAGGTCCGCAGATCTACCCATGGTAGGGGCTTCGTGGCGAAGGAAGAAGGTTAACAACTTGATTGAAGGTGTTTGAGGGTTACACACAAGGTGTTATAGATGAGAGGCTATGCAACATATGGAGGATGCAACATCGATAACTGTTTCATTGCAAAACCAGTTGCAAAATAGATAAGCGAATGCAAGCAGGTGATCAATAAGGTAAACTCCATTCTGGAATCTTTGAATATACCTCTATCTAGATATGAAACTGAAGTGAACGACTTAAAATACAATTTTTCAAGTTTCAGTGATAGTTTAAAACAAACTCTCTTAACAAACTCTCACTTAACCAATAAACTCGATATGGTTTCGTCAAAGAGTGAAGAGAGACGCATATGGATTGAAAAGTTGGAGTCTGATTTATCTAAGTCTAGGGATGAGACTATTTATATGCATAGGTATAATTTAAGTCTGTTAAAACATCATAATATTTTCTGGTTGATTGCAAAAAGAATTTCCTTTAATATTACTCAGTTGCATTTAAATTGTGAGATTGGAAAGAAAATTTACAAGATGATTCTTCCTTTCCTTGAGCTGAAAGAGGACGAAATAGATGCTGAATGTTACCGGTGTGAATCCATCGTGTCATCAGATGAAACTTTAAATGCTTACAGGGTAGGACTAGACAAAATTTAATCCTGCATAAAGTCCAAAGAACACAAGAACATGCTTAAACAACTTTTAGATGAAAAAGATAAAGAACAAATTAAATCTGAAACTATATAGAAGTTTGACTCATTAAGCACCAAGTTAAATTCAGAAACTAAACTCGATGTTGAAACTGTCTCTGAATTTGACGATGAAAGTGATATTATTGAAATCATTGTGGAGGATGAGGTTGACTACTCAAAGTTTGTTAAAAACAAACATTAACCAACGAAAGTTCTAATTTTTTAAAATTCGGTTGAATTTGCACATGCTTTTAAAAACAAATATAAAGTATTAAAAGCAAAAACAATTATTTTCCCTGAAGTCCAAACTGTTCCTAACCATGTCTTTACAACTAAAGGACTGAACAAAAATCAAACAATTGAATTAACGTCCATCGTAGAAGATGATACCTGTCACACCCCAAAAACGAGAACGGCGGAAACGTTATGAGGTGGAGGACGTCATGTAAAGTATCACAACATAGTATAATAGTAAACAAGCAAACAACATCATCCATTGCATTAAATATATTATTTTAATACAAGCGTGTTCGGTACAGTTATAGACACCAAAAATGTAAATCAAAATAATAAGATGAGTCTTGAATGCGCTCCATCTTCTCAAAAGCTGGCCTCGGTACCTGTCTACTGACGACCTGAGAATACAAGTTATTTTGAAAGAGTTTATCAACATTAAAGCTGGTGAGTTCATAAGTATTTAGTTTCAGTGTTTGTATCAAAACGTTTGAACGTGGTTTGAAGTACGAGTTTGTAAACATTTGTGATAAAAGTATGTGAATGTTTGTAAGTGTTTGTAAAAGTTTGAATCTCTTAGAAAATCCTATATCTCCTATTAAAAGTAGCCTTCTACCAAGGCGTAACTGCTTTGTATGTTCGTTTCTTGTAAAAGTGTGTAATTTTCCCAAGTATAACTATCATTATCAAAATATAGTTTGTACATTAATGTTTAAGTAAAAATGATCACTAAATATATGCAAAGGGTAAATTAATGTAGTACTGTAGTGTTGTATTATAGGAACTACTGCTGTACTAACTACCTTAAACCGAATTTATATTAAGGTATTATGTGATTGATTGCACCATACTATCGACTATGTAACACGACAACGTAGGTCGTAAAAAGGTATGACGTTTGGCACCCGCAGACCTGCAGGTCCGGCTGTAGCTAGCAGCAAGGTGTAGGATAGTCACTCCAGTATAGATCTATACGTAAACATACGCTCTCCCTCCAAGAGACTCTGGCTACAACTCGGGCCATGACATTGAAGGCATCCTCCGATACAGTGGATCACATTTATGTTAATGTATTCATGTATATATGTAATGTATTGTTACTCGTTCTAGTATCGTTGTATATGTTCTCTTTCTAGTATAGTTGTATATGTTCTCCTTCTAGTATAGTTGTATATGTTCTCATTGTAATGTAATGTATATGTTCTCATAGTAATAAGTATTGACTCATGAATGAACTGACTCATTGTATGTTTCATTGTTCTAGTAATAGTATTAGTATTCTCCTGTGCTACTCCTATGGTAACTTACTAGTGATGTAACTGGTACGTATGAATATGGAAGTATACCCTTGCTACCAAAGGGTATTGAATAAACTGGAAGAACTTTTATGACTATATATGTACACATTGTATACAACTAATATTTAAACGACCTTCAGACGGATACCCGATACCCCACCAGACCACATCTCCACGGCGAAAAGGAAATAAGGCGGGCAGGCCTTCCTAAGCCTTTTAAACATTGCTTATATAACTATACATACATAGACATGCAATTGATAATAAGTATAACAGAGCTTAAATAATTGTATTTGATAAGTATAAGAATTTGTAAAACAGTTTGAAGCAAAACAGTTTGATAAACAGTTTGAACAGTAAGAAAATCATTGGTTTTGTAGTTATTAATCACATATGATTGATGTAATAACTATAAGTATTCGACTTGTATTCCCCCCTCCCCATAAAAGCATTTAAAAACATTTAAACCATTGATTAAGGGGTATGAAATCACCTGTAGTGAGTGGTACGGATGTAATGAAGATGTAGGATTGCTAGGTGTCAAGTGAAGTCCCGAACACACGCTATGATCCTAGTTAACATATAATCACACATATATGTACCCAATTTGCTTTAAACAATTAATTGAAAATGTTTAGACCTCCTAGAACATGTTAAACACCTAATATTAAGTGTTATTAGCCCTAAAGATAGCATCTAATTTGTTGTAGGACCCGGCTAGGAAGTTTAGGGTTCCAAAGGACCCCATACATGAGTTTACTCTCCAATAATCCTCACACAAGGAGTTTACGGTCATAAACCCTTGATTTTACGGTCGTAAGCTCCTAGGCCTTATGTCATTTGGTGTTTTGGAGTTGTAAATGACCCCTAGAAGCATTCCTACTTGATGGATTAATCCTTGGAAGGGTTTAGGGCTTAAATACACTCCTTTGAGGAGTTTATGGCCCCAAGGCCATTTCCTTTTGGTTTTACTACCGTAAACCCATATGGAAAGGGTATTTTTTTTTATGTCTTCAAGTCCCATGCTCAACTAGGATAGGTTTTTAGACAATTATCAAAGGATAATGAAGGCCTTAGGCACACTTTGGTACCCATCTTTGATGTTCACGGCCCAAGGACCAAAACAATTAGAGATTACGGCCGTAATCTCTCTTTGGGATGGGTTTTTGATGATTTAAAGTACTTAAATTAACTAGGAGTAAATAAAGGCTATTGTCCAAGGCTTTAGGAGTGATTAAGGCACCTTTTGGCCCTTGATTTTGGAGTTCACGGTCCAAGAACTTCTTGGGCCGTGAACACCTTACTCTTGTTGTTTTGGGTGTTTTCTAGTCCTATATACAATAAGATACGAATCTAAGCTAGTTTCATATCAAGAGGAAAGGACTAAGCACTCATTTGACCCTTATAAAAGGGTTTACGGTCTAAGATGTTCTTGGTCGGTAAACTCTTAAATCTTGGTGTTTTGACATGAAATCTAGGTTATTAATCACTTAATAAGCTATATAATACAACAAGATAGAAGGACTCACGTTTTGGGACGAAAGTCCAAAGATCCGAGAGAGAGAATTCTGCCTTTTCTGTAGTTGTGAAGGTAACTAATAAAAAATTATGGCTATGAACCATCTATATACTCCTGGGGTTTTTGGCAGAAAATATTTTTATTCAAGAAATGAACTCTAATATCATAGAGTTTTGAAATAACCGAGTTGCACGATGTCACACCCCCAAACCTGAACGGCGGAAACGTTCGGGTGCGGATGACTTCATGTGGTAATGTAACAAATTAATACATAGTAAAGAAAGCAATACAACCATCATATATATATAATTGAAAGTTTACATTTGTCAAAAGTTACATGCTCAAAACCAATTACAATATGATGTCAAAATATGAGATTTAACTGGCGACGCAGCGTCCCTTCTTCAAAAGCATATTGATACCTGTAATTACTGAATCCCTGGGACATACAAGTAATTTTGAAAGATTAGATCAACATTTAAGCTGGTGAGTTTCATAAGTATTAAATGACAATGTTTGTATGAAATGAAATGTTTTGTCCTTGTTTGTTTGTTTCTAGAAAATCCTATATTTTCTACTAGTATAAAAGTAGCCTTCTCTCAAGACCAATGTTTGTTTCTAAAAATGTATGTAATTGTAAAATAACCAATATGTTTGAAAACCTCGTAAATCAATGTATTTTTATTACCCCATGTGAGTTTTATAACCATAATACTGATTCGGAATGCCTATACACAACGTTCTTCAGGCGTTGGAATGTTATGATGTTTGTCACCCCAAATGGTGGACTGTAGCTAACAGTCAAGGCGTGGGTTGTCAAGCCCGTATAGATCTATACACAAACACCATGCTCCCCCTCCAAGAGATTCTGGTATATAATACAGGACTTGAAATGTGTACTCGAACGTACGTGAAGTTAATGTCTCACAAATCGTGGTATAAAAACAGATTTACATGTTAAAATGTTCGTTTGTTCTTGTATATGAAAGTGACTTCTTGAAAATCGTGTTTCTAGTATGTAAAAGTTAGCAATATTCTCGTAAAACTATACCTATTATAGCTTTCTAAAAGTGTGTCTCGTTTGTTTAGAAATACCTAGAAAAGGAATCACTTGTTATGAAAGTAAAGATTTTTATAGTGTCTAAGATAGACACGTATACATATAATCTAAGCAAAATGTTTAGTTTATACATGCATTACAACAATTTATATTTCAAAAGATAGAATGCTATTGTAATATATTGTATATATATGAGAGTTCCCTATAAAGTTTATAAATCACATATGATTCTATTTAATAAAAGTGTATAATAAAACTTTATATATAACACCCGATAATAATCGTCTGTTTTACTTGTATTCCCCCACCTAGAAAGCATATAAAAGCATTTAGAATATTTAAAAGGGTTAATTAAGGGTTATGAACTCACTTGAATGTTTGAAGAAAGCGAGGTGGAAACCTGGCAGAGTTTCTTCTCGGGAAACGAATTTTCCTCGGGATTCTCGGGAATCTCGGGAGTAAAAACGACCTTCGGGACTTGAGCAAAATGACCGGGGCTTCGGGTTAGAACGGGCATGGAAAACGAGGCCAGAACGCAAAAGAAATAAGAGATATGGAGCCCTTTCTTCGGAACCCTCGCATCCCTTTTATAAGGGCTAGGAACCGCCTCGGTATGCGGGACGATACGAGGGTACGCAGGGCGTACGCGTACGTCACGCATGACCAAATCCTTGACTGCCTCGGACTTCGAATGGGATGGGGGCTAGCTTCACATAGGCCGAGACGTGGACGATCCAAGGCCTAGGCCTTGAGTACACGGGGCGTACGAGCTTACGCGGGGCGTAACTCGGCCCTATCTGATGAGTCCCTTCGGATAATACCAAAGATTTATAATTAAATTTATATTTTATTTAATTAACAAACTTCTAAAATTCATATCCTCTTCATACGAATTCCGTTTCCGATGGTCTTTATATCCACGCGTAGGTGAGACTACGCTCTACAACTTTCGTTTAGATTCCGTCGGCAAATTCCGAAATTATTTTTATTATTTATTTTTAAAATGTCGTGTTTAAGGAATTTCTTTAGAAATTCTTAACTGGTTTATCTGACGTCGGTTTTTGCCAGACTTTTTACCGATGAAATACCATTGTCGAGACCTTCGATTCTCGTTTAGGTCATTCCGGCCAAAACTCGCTCGATCTCCGATTCAAGTTTTTAGCTGTTTGTTGCTAAGTCGAACTTTGGAAAAATCATAACTTCAATATATGAAGCCGGATTTGGGCATTCTTTTTACGTACGATCACAGTTTAATGATATCAAACATAGTAGGTAATTAAATAGAAACTTTTTGAACATTTTATTATCAAAGTTAATTTCATTAACTCCAAAGTGGTTACAAATACTTGAGTTTTTAGGTCATTACAAAGAGTTGAAATATTGGGTTGTCACATACGAAACCCTAATGCATCCTCTCTCCTGATATCTCTTTAAGTGTAAATCCTGGAATACTCAAACTTATTCTAAAATGTCTGAAAATTTACTGCAACTGATCTGACTTCTATTGACTTGATAATGTTTGTATAGAATAGAAATTTTGGGTTGTCACAATGTCACACCCCAAAAACGGAACGGCGGAAACGTTCTAGGGTGGATGACGTCATGTCAAGTATCACAACACATGTATTATAGTAATCAAAGTACAAAAAAACATTGCACTAATAGTAATAATTTTACATGGTTTACATTACAGGGTATCAAAGTAATACAAGCAAATATAATAAATACAGCATGGTACTAAGCCATCTTCATCAACAGCTCCGGGGATGTACCTGTCTAATGCTGACCTGAGAATACAAGTTATTTGAAAAGCGAGTATCAGCATTTTTACAAATGCTGGTGAGTTCATAAGTATTTAGTGACATTTTATTCAAATAACTTTATAATGTAGTAGTTTAAGATTTTACAGTGTATTAGAGTTCTTTCCAGAAAATCCTATATTTTCTTTAATAAAAGCAGTCTTCTACCAAGACTGGACAGAGTTAGCGTGGTAAAAGTAGTTTTCCCTTAATCGCTATCATTATCAAAATACTGAATTTGATTATTAAAGAAAGCAAGAAGAATCAGGGAAATAACATATGCCTCAGCAGTGAGGACTGCTGACTAAGGCAAAGGAATCCTAGACTCTAGGAGAGTATCGAATGAACGACACGCCTGGCTCAGTCTACCAAAACGAGACACAGACCCCATAAGGTACCAAATGAATGGTATAGCTGGTAAGGTCTAAAACAGTGAATACCGACCATAGATAGTATCAAATGAAAGATACATCTTGCAAGGTCAAAACCAGAGAATATAGACCGCAGACAGTATCAAATGAAAGATACAACTTGCAAGGTCGAAAACAGAGAATATAGACCGTAGATAGTATCAAATGAAGGATACAACTTGCAAGGTCAAAAACAGTGTGACTCTGGGAATGAGTTACCAGCATACAGTGTAAATTGCTGGTGAAATACCGTTACCTTAAGGCCATGAATTATAAGGTAACCCGGGATACTCGTAACCATACTAACCGACACTAGAGTAGCAGATGCCCTACAAGCGTCTATAAAATATGACATTTGTCACCCCTTGGCTTGGTGGGCCGTGGACTGTAGCTAGCAGTCAGGGTGCGGGGGTGTCAATCCCGTATAGATCTATACACACAATGTCCGCTCTCCCTACAGGAGACTCTGGTTACCAACTAGACGACGGAGAAGGCCGTGTCCCGAAGATGCATCCCAAATAGTGGGTAGTGTGTTTCTAGTGGGTAGTGGGTTTCTAATGTAAGTGTTGAACTAGAGGTAGAGACTCATAACTGAACTGACTAGAGCATACCTGTACGTCTATACTCGTATACATAATATATAACTAATGAACCAAACGACCTTCGGACGGCCATCCGATCCCACCAGACCACATCTCAAAGAAGAAAAGGAAATAGGGCGGACGAACCTTCCTAAGTCCTTCAATCATTATTTATATGTACCTATACAAGCTCAGACATACATCTAACTACGACTGAGTGTGTATCAAGTGGAAACGTATCATCATGGTGTGTAATCGTACAGTGTGGAATAACCGAATCGTGGTGTGAAATCGTACAGTGTGGAATAACCGAATCGTGGTGTGAAATTGTACAGTGTGGAATAACCGAATCATGGTGTGAAATCGTACAATATGGAATAACAGAATCGTGGTGTGAAATCGTACAGTGTGGAATAACCGAATCGTGGTGTGAAATCATACAGTGTAGAACAACCGATTTGTGAAGTATAAGTGTACCAAGTATAAGTGTATCACGAAGTGGAAACGGCAACTGGTGAAGTAAAAGCGTCTAACAAGTATAAGCGACTATAAGTATAAGCGAAATAAAGGCAATAACAGGTATAAGCGTATCACGAAGTGGATGCGTTATCACGTAGGAGTTTAAAATAAATGAAAGCGAAGCAGCAGTACCTAACAAGTAAAAGTATATGTCCTGAAAAGGGAACTTTGATGAAAACCTTGGAAAAACCTTTATACTCAGGGAAAATCACAATTGGTATTCTTTGGTAAAATAAGTTAGAAAACCTTTAAAAATCTTTGGACCTTTACAAACTAGTTTAAAATGAATTTGGATAAACAGTATAAGTAAGAGTATTGAATAAGTGAAAACCTTTTTGAAAACCCCTTTGTAGTATCCTACGGGTTATCAATCACATGTGATTGTTATGATAACTGGCATGTTTAACTTGTATTCCCCCCCCCTATAAAACATGTAAAAACATTTAAAAGGTTCATTCAGGGGTATGAACTCACCTGGCGTAAGTAGATCCGACGAAGGTGTCGGTTGAGTGTTCGGTTGTCAAGTAAAGACTCGAACACACTCAATGATCTATTTAACATATGATAACATATGTTCACATACAATTAGTATATTTAATACTAACTAAACAAGTATACGCTCTCCAAGGAGCGGAAAGCACTTTGGTTAAGCGTTGGGGGTGTCCCGGGTAACATCTAAGGGTGTGTATGGCTTAGGAATGGAGTTTACTCTCCGACAGTAAACTCTCTACACTTAGTTTACGGCCCAGGGACAACTCCCCATGAGTTTACGGCCGTAAACTCATGGTGAGGGGTTCTAGTGTATTTTAAGGGCTCAATCTTGTTTGTGGAATTTTGCTAGGTCCAAATCCAAAAGGTATGAATGGGTTTAGGGTCTTTAATGGCACCATTAGGGAGTTTACGGCCCATGAACCACCCCTAAGGGAGTTCACGGCCGTGAACCCTTATATCATGAGTTTATTGAAGTTTCAAGTCCCTAATACCCTCCTAGCATTTTAAAATAATAATCTAAGGCCATTTGAGGAACAAAAACCAACATTTTGGCATGTTTGGGGGTGTTTACAGCCTTGACATATGTCTGGGCCGTAAACTCCTTTTAGTCCCTCGATTCTTTGTGTTTGAATGATCTAAACCCGAAATAGCAAGTCCCTAAATTATGTATTAAGTCTAAGGGTGGTTTGGGAGTTTGTTTAGGGCATTTTGACAAGGTTTAGAGGTGTTTACGGCCTAAGCATGTGCTTGGGCCGTAAACTCTCTTTTATGCCCTAAATTGATTGTTTTAAATGAGAAAACACTCCTAGGCTAAATCCTCAATTTATTTCCAAGCTTTTAGGGACATGTTTGGGTCCTTTTGGCCTCAATTAAAGGGTTTACGGCCTAAGGAGGATATTAGGCCGTAAACTCCTCTTTCACAGCTTCTAAGTCCGATTTTTGGGGTATAATCACAAGCCAAGATGTTTAGAACTAGCTAGGGTAAGTGGACTTACGGTTTGGAAGCGTTTGGTTGCGGATTCGAGTCGAAAACGAGCTTAGAGAGAGAGTATAGAGAGAGAGGGTGAAAAAGGTTCAAATGGGGTTTACTCCCCCCCTATATATGGGTTGGGGTTGGAGCTCAGTGGGAATCTACCCGATACTGTCGTTAAACAGGGCTTTTGGTCGCTCCCGATTTAGTGGTTGTAAAAATAAAAACTAACTTTTTCCAATTAAATGGAAATGTTTAACACATGTTTTTATTTATCTTACCACGACGTTAACGACATGTAATATAGTTAAATAAACCATTTATTTATTTTACGACCTCGAATTAACGGAACTTTTATAAACTGGAATATTCCGTTAACGGTAATGGGGAAATGAAACGGAACAACTTGGGTTGTCACACACAATACCAAAGATGGATGTGATGAGTTCTTCCGGTCTACTCCAATTGACAATGCAGACGAAAACAAAGGTGTATCTAAAATGACCTCATGGAAAACGAAGAGCCGATACATAGAAGAACCCCTCAACAAAGTTAATTCAGGCTACAAGAAGGGAAGTCCAAGTGGAACAAAGAACGTTCCAAGTGAAACATCTTTTTTTCGGACCGAATCTCTTATCAGAAAGCCAAAGCCTAAGGCGAGCATTCACAAATCTTATGAGCAATTCGCAACTCAAAAATAACAAAGGAATGTCGGGTACAACAAGAATCTTAAGGAGAGAAAGAAGTTCTGGCAGTCTAAGAATCCCAACTTTGTTCATAATGAAAAATCCAATCGATTTGCGAAAGTCTCTACACATACGAACCTTAAGAGTACGCATCAAAATAAGTCTCCATAGGTTTCGAATCAAAAAGTTTTTCAAAAACCACCTTTTCCAAATCCTGTGAAATCCTTGCAAAAATCCAACTCTCACTTCTCTCCTAACAAGAATGTTTCGCATTTAGCGAAGACATCAGAAGATGTTAAAGGAAAAGGAAAGATTATTTCGAAGCCTAAGGTTCCTCTCAAAAGATCTAAATCTAATCCTAAGATAGTTAAGAAAAAGATGGTTAAAAAAGAAATCCAAAATAAACAAAAGAAACCCTCCACCAAGGATATGAACTCTAAAGACAAAAGGATTACTGTTTTCAAATCACAAAGAAAGATAAAACAACTTGAATAAAACGAACTTATTTGGTTGAATCTACTACTTCTTTTCATTTGAAAAAACTCATGAGGACCCATGCAACTTTGGGTTCCTAAATTTGCTTATCTTTCGTAGGTAATACGTGACGCGCAGTTTGACTCTGAATGGTATATCAATAGTGGCTGCTCGCGTCACATGATAGAAAGAAACAAGAAACTGCGAGAGTACAGAGCACTAAAGGATGGAGCCAGGGTGAAATTTGGCAACAACTCACTTGGTGAAATCAAGGTTTATGGGATGATAACCAATGGAGAGTTTTCAATTCACAAAGTAGCATACGTGGAAGGACTACAACACAATCTCATTAGTGTTTCGCAGTTGGTGGTGGGAACAGGACTGAAAGTATCTTTTGACGACGAAGTATCAGAGATAATTCAAAAGAATCCAAGACGGTGCTCCTTAAATCAGAACCTAAAGGCGAAATGCATCCATTGAAGTTAAATCTCATCAAAGGGAAGCCTGCAATTTGCTTTCTTGCAAAAGCTTCTACTAATGACAGCTGGCTATGGAACAGGAGATTCTCGCATCTCAATTTTAAAGATACCAACAAGCTTGTTCTTAGTGATCATGTTTGAGGATTAACACTCCTAAAATTTGACAAAGAACATATTTGTGCAGCCTACAAAATAGGGAAACAGAGTAGGAAGAGTCGTCCAACAATCGTGAATATGAAAGTCATTGAGCCACTTTAAGTTTTGCATATAGACCTTTGTGGTCCTTCTGCAATTAAAAGCGTTGGTGGTAATAGATATATTCTTGTTATTATAGATGATTTTTGAAGATTTACTTGGGTGCGTTTTCTTAAATAGAAATGAGAAGCCACTCATAAGCTCAAAGACTTCATAAAACATATAGAGCCTAAACTATGAAAACTAGTTCGTAATGTTCATAGTGACAACGGTCTGGAGTTCAAAAACGAAGCTTTTGAAGAATTTCTCACTGCGAAAGGAGTATCTCACAATTTTTCATCTCTCTATACTCCTCAACAAAACGAAGTAGTTGAAAGACGAAATCGTTCATTGTGAAAAGCTGCGAGAACCATGTTATCATTCGCAAATCTACAACTTTACTTCTAGGCGGATGCGATAGGGACTGCTTGCTTTACCCAAAACCGATCTATTCTCAATAAGCGATTCTCTATCACCCCATACGATATAATAAATAATCGAAAGCCTAATGTCAATTTTTCCATGTTTTTTGTTCGAGGTGCTTCATTTTCAACTTAAAAGAACAAAGGAACAAATTCGATGTGAAGGCTGAGCAAGGTATTTTCCAGGGGTATTCTTTAACTTCCAAAGCATACAAGGTTCTCAAAAAAAGGTCTAAAAGGATTAAGGAAACTTACTTTGTTACGTTTGACGATAGTTACATAAAGAAGTTTCAAAAGAATTACAGTCCAACGCAAGAGATCTTTCCTAAACCAAATATTGTTACGATCCTACTCTCCAATCTATACGAGGAGTTCCTAAACTTATTTGATGAGCCAGAAAAGGCAATATCCTCAGAGTCCAAAGTAGCAGACAACAAGGAAGATAAACTGAAAAAATCATTGATAATGATGTGAAAGAAATAGAACAAGAGAATCCCACTCCGAAAGATCCTGAAGTTCCATCTCAACTTATAGAAGCGAATACTACATCGCAGGGGGAGGGGTTTACTCCTCATCTGATACACCGGTTCAGGGAGAGAAAGAAACCCCTGAAGTCAGCTTAGAGAGACTTTTCCAGGGGGAGAATCTGAATCCAGAAGATGATAATCATACTTCATTCGAGGGGAGAATGAAAATGTGAATGATGATTTGCATGTACAATAAGAATTTGAAGAAGTGAATGCATAATTGGATCCAACATATGATCCAAATTACCCTCCATTGGCTAAATGGACCAAAAATCATCTGAAAACTCAAGTCATTGGAGATTCGTCTTCGGGCGTTCTTACAAAAGCTCAACAAAAGGCGAAGCGAACTGCACTATTCTCTAAAGTGGAATTTTGCATGTTCAATTCGGTTATGTCCAAAATTAAACGTAAAAATGTTCAAATTACTCTTGTTCATTCTAATTGGGTGCAAGCAATGCAGGAGGAGCTCAATGAATTTGAACAAAACAAAGTCTGGTGACTTATTCCCACTCCGAAGGATGCTTCTGTTATTGGTCTTAAATGGGTATTTCGCAACAAAATGGATAAGGAAGGAAATGTGATAAGAAATAAGGCGTGACTCGTAGTAAAGTATTACTGTCTGGAAGAAGGAATCGACTACGAATAAACCTTTGCACCCGTTGCAAGTTTAGAATCTGTTTGCATCTTTCTTGCATACGCTGCACACAAGAACGTTGAATTTTACCAGATGGATTTCAAGTGTGCATTTCTGAATGGGGAACCAGAAGAAATAGTGTATGTGGAACAAACATTATACTATTATAATATTAAAATATTAATATATATATATATATATACATATATATATATATATATATATATATACATATATATATATATATATATGTATGTATGTATAAGATAAGTCAATGTTAACATTGGTAGGGCTCATTCGCGAAGCTGGTCTATATGGGACTTTTAAGGAAGTGGCCTATAAAGTAACTGTCGGGTATCCACTCTTACCCACCGTACTCTTGACTAGTGGAGGGTCGCTAGCCGAACGGGTAGGATAGGACATTAATTCTCTTATTAATAAGTACTACGATTATAATAGAGTAACTAAATATTTTTATAAATTACCAATCTTAGTTACTTTAGTGAAAATGTGAAAATGATGCTAGTCCATGAAATTGCACTTTATGTTAGGGTGCAAAGTCATGCTTGGATGTATTTGTGCTTTACTCACTTATGTTGTGTAATGAGTTGTCTTTCCTATAACTAGGAAGTAAGTGTCACTCATTTATGTAATGTACACTTTGAGAGCATTAGCTTAGAGAGTGAAACTGCAAGAGCCATTTGTACTCTTTCTATCAATACTAATGAGAGCCAAACCCATATTTATTTACTTCATGTGTTCTTGAGTTTGCATGATGATTCCCTAGATCTTTTCTAATTCCGAACACGCCATCATAATCAACACCACTACCATTGGTACTAGGGCGGGTGTTCCTGATCAGATCAAGTATTGATCCTTGATGGCTTTCTTGATTTGGTGATTTATTTTTTGATCTTTGATCTTTGTGATTTAGAGATTTTTTGGATTCTAGAAATCGAATTCATCATTGTTTCTATTCATAATTCAATTTTCTTCACTAGAATTCAAGTGATTTTTGCTCTCTATAGAAAACCCATTGAAATCATTTTCTCTCTCTAGAAAAACTCAAGGTCTTATCAAATTGATCAAAGATTGTGGAAATGGTGTACTTGGAGTATGGTTCTTTGATTGTGATCATTAAATATGTCAAATAAAAACTCAGTTTAGATCAATTCACTGGATTGATTTTGAAAGGCGGGATGATTTCATGGGATACTTTGATTTCTTATGGAGGTTTGAAGGATGATCATGGAGTATTGACTTTTCAACCACTTTCAAAGATTGAATGCTTGACTAAAGCTTGCAATAACTTGATGACAGAGAGAGATATAAAGATAGGAAAGGAAAAAGATTTGTTTGATAAGAATTAAGTTTGTTGAAGTTCTTGACAGTGGAGTTGAATGTGATGTTCTTGATGTTCAAGAAAAATGAATTCAAGTTGATTCTCATGATGAAAAAGTTTTTTTGCTCAATTGGAGTTCAAACCGATGATATTTTGTGTTCTAGTGATTTGTTTGAAGGAATGAATCCTTATCGAAAGCTGGTGATCCAAGAAATTCACAAGTATCAAACTCCGAAAGATTTGATTCAAAATCACAAAGTTGAAGTTGTGGAAACTGTGTTTGTTCCTGAAATCAAATCTTCAAGATTCAAAAAGATGAGAAAGAAAAAGAAGAAGAAGATTCAACGGAAGAACAAACAGGTTTTTCACCAAAATTGTCTAATGTTGTTGAGAATCCGAATCTTCAAAGCAACAATATCCAAAGGTTGCATTGAATTTGAAGTCAAATCCCAAAAGTGTTGGTGGTTCTTTTGAAGATGTTTTGGGATCGTTGAAGAACACAAAGAACACAAAGAACAAGTTGTTCACCATGCATAGTGGGTGGTACAATGTTCAATTTGGAGATTTTCTCGTTCCAACAAAAGAACCAAGATCTTCTAAATTTGATTCGTTCGTTGCAAATGGATTTCGCACTACTAGAAAAATACCCTTTAATGACGCGCAAACCATGACACACATTGTTATACGATATGCAAAAGTGTGTGCCCGAAAAATAATGTCAGATCTCCCAAAATGTGAAGGATTTAGGAAGCACATTTTTGGGTGCCCTAAAATTGGTGTTAAAAAAAACATGGAGGGCATCTTTCATTAAAATAGCGTCGTGAAATCATGTCATTTTATATTTTTTTTAATGAAACACGCACATCTTTATTTTTAGTAGCGAGAAAAGGAATTCTCCAAAAATTAGAAAAGTTGAAAACCCGCCATTGTGATTTAGGCCTGGTTCTGTCTCCATCTCTCGTTCATCTCTATCTCCATTTTGTCTTCCATCTACAATCTCTCTTCCATCACCCACCTCGCCGGCGATGAAGGTTTCTCGTGATTGTTTGTTTTACATACAAGCCTTCGGTCCGATTTCAAAAAAAATCTCGTTCGATTAACACAATTCATCAAACCCTAGAATCGTAATGGAAACCTAGCCTCCACAACATTCTTCACAGTTCAATGAAGTTATCAAAGAGAAAGGTATTTCAATGTTGGGTCAAGTTGTTCCTACACCCAAAAGAATCAAATGAAGAAATAGCACCCTAGAAGGTAAACCTTCATCTTCCGTTCTTTTCTGCTTCACAAGTCTTAATCCGAAAAGCTTCAATTGCCTGACTTTCTTTATTAAGTGAATTGGTCGGAGGAAATTGTTTTAGCTCCGACGGCTTTTCAAGTATGTAATACAACTTCTTCAGTTTTTCTTGATTTCAATTGATTTTTTTACTGAAATAGATGATGAAATCGTTTGTTGATTTCTTCGTCGTGAAACACCAGCACAACTTTTCATGACAACAAAGATGGGTCAACTGATGATATCTTCAACTACGAGTTTCACAGAAGAGTAAAGCAATTGAAAATCTGGTAATTTCTTTTTAAGGCTGGTGCAGCTAGTGTCCGGAATATACCTTCTTGTTCTTCATTATTGATTCCAAAAATATGCATGGCTCTTCTGGTTTTTACATATTCATTTGCACTGCTTACACCTTCCAGCTCATCAAATTTACTTTGGTCTGGTTGAAAAGACTCTATTCTTTTATGGTTAAGCACTCTTTAGCGATCTCTGAATTGCTCAAAACTAGGACTCAATTAACCCTAAGTTTGATGGTGAATATTGGTCCAAAATTGTGGGCCATAGAGTGTCACACCCCCAAACCTGAAAGGCGAAAACGTTCGGGAACGGATGACGTCATGTACAGTATTATAACAATCGAATAGTAAAGAAAGTACATACCACCATAATATATATTTGAAAAGTTTATATGATTGTTGTATTACATGTTTCAAAAGTCAAATACTATGTGATGCTCAAAAAGATGTTACTAACGCCAGAGCATTAGTCCCCAAAAGTAGTTGCTTACCCGATGTTTAGCGATTCCCTAAGAATACAAGTTCATTTCAAAGAAAAAGTGTCAACAATTAAGTTGGTGAGTTCATAAGTAGATATTTTTGTAAATGTATGCCATTCGAAAGTTTACTTTTGTTTTCCAGAAAATCCGATATTTTCTTATAAAAGGAGTTATGAATCGTTTTTTGTATGAAATGAATGTATCGAACCAGGAAAAACCTATATTTTCCTAAAAGTGAGAAGTAGTTTTAAATGCCTAAGACTGTAACTTGTAAGTAAATATGTCATACTTAAAATATTGATGTATAGTTTTATTAGTAAACAAAACTATAAGAAGTTTGTATTTTCACGTGGAAACCATTGTAATATTACTTTTCCTGCAAAAACATAATACCATAATAATTGTCTATCGTGTGAGTTTTCATAACCATACTATGACGGATTTTCCTGTAGCGACGTTCTTCAGGTGTCGAAGCGTTATGATATTTGTCACCCCGCAGATTGCAACTAACAGTCAGGGTGTGGGATCAACAGTCCCGTATGGATCTATACACACTTATCACATTATCCCGATGGGAGACTCTGGTTATATAACAAGGCTTTATTGTATACCTTGATAGGTATGATGAAGACAAATGACTCACATATTCTAAATTAAGTCATGTATTTTGAAATGTATATGTTTATGTCCAAAATGATTACCCTTGTCACGATATGTTATGCCAGCAGATAAATAAAGCATATTTTTGTTTATAAAACATATTGTATCCCATGAGGGTAAAGTTGTGAGGTGTGATGTTTTGCATGTTAACAACTTCATATGATAGTTATAACAATAGTATGAAAAGTCTAGCAAAAGATTTATGTTTTTCACACGATTTTAACCGTGTGTTTACTTGTATTCCTCCCCTTAAAAGTGTTTAAAAGCATTTGAAAGTGTAGTGATAGGGGTATGAACTCACTTGGTAGAAGTGAAGATTTTGATGAAAACGATACTTTGCTCGGGCAGCACTTCGACCGGAAAGAAGTCGATTTCTCGGAAATCTCGGGGCTTCGAACTTCCGTCAGAGCTTGGATATGAAACTGGGGCGTCGGGGTAGTCCCGAGGGGGTAGAAGTACGAAATTAGGGAGAGAAAGTAGTGAACTAGCAACCAAAACTCGGAGCCCTCGCATCCTTTATATAGGGTGCATTTTTGTAGCTCATGTCGTGAGCATGGAGTGGCTCACGTCATGAGTTCGATCTTATCCCCTTACGTAGACTCGACGTATGATAGCCCGACTCTGGCACCCATCAGTCACTACCTCACATCGTGAGCTTCTCTCTCACTTCGTGAGTTTCTGATAATATGGGGTTTCGTGTCCCGAACATCGGAAATTCATATCTCTCACATACGAGTTCTGATTTTGACGTTCTTTAAATCCGCACGCAGGTGAGAATATACTCTACAACTCTCGTTTCGACTTCGTCGGATAATTTTGAATTTTATTTTTAATATTACATTTTTAACAGGCCGGGACAGGAAAAGTCCGTTAAAAATTCATAACTTCTTCATCTGACGTCTATTTTTGTCTGTCTTTTTAACGTGGTACTACTATTGCGAAGATCTTGGATTCTCGTTTAGGTTGTGTGGGCTAAAAGTCGCTCGATCTCTATTTTGAGTTTTTAGCTGTCTACCGTTGTATTTGAAACTTAGAAAAATCATAACTTCCTCATACAAAGTCGGACTTGGATGTTCTTTTCATGTATATTTACGGTTTAATGATATCTACGACTTTCATTTAGATACCTAACGCTAAAAAGTATTTTATTGTAATTTTTATGCTTAACAATGTTTTATAGGTTTTGTTGCGGATCTTCAATTGGTCATAGCTTCTTCGTTATAACTTGGATTTTAGTGTTCTTTATATTTTTCAAAACCTTGTTACGATATCTGCCACTTAGTACAGTCACATTGAGATTTTTGAACATTTCATTTTGTCGCTATTTTTATTATCATCACAAAATAGGTTTCAATAACTGACTTTAGGACATTACATCGAATTGAAATATCGGGTTGTTACATAGAGCCTAAGAGTTAGTGAGGAACTTGAGAACCAGATAAAAGATAGAGGTGACCAATAACCGACTATGAGCCTGGTGCTTTAGGTGTTGTTTTTCATAATTCTTTGCTGCCCGTGTTATCTCGACTATTTACGCTAAATAATTGCTTATTATGAGTCATGATGTTGTGTTTAATGGCAGAAAATACATGAACAACAAAAAGCATATGAATGGTTGAAGTTTGGTTTGGTAACATATCTGTGCTAGGTTATACTGTTTTAGTTTTCACTGCACAAAGCTTCAATCTTTAAAGAACCGAACCTATAAAAGGTTTTTAATCTTTATTTTTAGGTTCTTTTGTTATTGTTCATTGTCCTAATTGGAATGGCTCTGTAAGCAATACACCTTTTTCTTTTTATTATTATATATGTAAGTAGGGTATTTTGGTCTTTTCGTTTAAAACTTTACAAACTCCACTGCTTTCCAGGATGTTGCTGCGAAAATTCTTTTAGAACAAGATTTTCATCTAGAGAGGTTGAACGAATTCCTGCAGGTGGTGAGTCCTAGTGTATTTTAGGTTAAATTTAATCTAATTTAATATATAATAAAGTATTATATTATTAATTTAATTATTCTAATTGTTACTTTGATTTATTGATTTAGGTTGCAATAATGAGACAATTAAGGCATCCAAATATTGTTCTTTTTATGGGAACAATTACTTAGCTTCCAAACCTGTCAATAGTGACAGAATATTTGTCCAGGTTTAGTCCCTCTACATTTTAAAACAATTTTTGGAGATTGATGTTAATATATTTGTATGGTGGGCTAATTTTGTAATATTTTGCATAAAAATGGAGCAAAAGAGTCATTGGATGACAGGAGAAGGCTGAGTATGGCATATGATGTGGTATCTACCTTTAACCTTTTACTACTCTTCCCCCCCCCCCCCCCCCCGCTTAAAAACATATTATCCTTTTAAAAAAAATTGTTTTGTATTTACATTGAGTTCCTCAACAGCATGTCATGAAAATAGAAAAAAAAAGTACAAAATTATGTCTAATGTTTTTTTTTCTTCTGTCAATTATTAGTATATTAATATTAATGGCTTCTCTTTGGTATAGGCGAAAGGAATGAATTACCTCCACATACGCAATCATCCTATCGTTCACAGAGATTTGAAATCTCCAAATCTTTTAGTAGACAGGAAATACATAGTAATGGTAAAACACATACTTATTAACATTTTTTTGTTTGCAAAAAAATTATATAAGTTATTTTAATTTATCAGGTGCGTGATTTTTGGCTTTCGAGGTTAAAAGCAAATACGTTTCTTTCATCCAAGACTGCAGCAGGAATAGTGAGTTCCTTCCTCTTTATTCTATTTATTATTTATAATTATAAATAATTGAAGATGGTTTGTGTATTAAAATATAAATATATAGCTTGAATGCATGGCACTTGAAGTTCTTCGTGATGAACCTTCAAATGAGAAATCTAATGCGAGTAATTCTTCTTATTGCATTGATAGACACTGAATGAGTTCATAAGCATTGTCGAGTTAGAAGTGGGGTCCAGAACAAATTGCATTCTGTGGTGGTAAGAATCAAGAACAACCCTTTTAATTATTTTTTCAAAATATATTTTGTATTATATAATAATTTTTGTGTTGTAGGATAGAAATGTTGATGCATTGGCCTTATATTTTGGCTAAGATCATGCTCATTGCCCTTTTGAACAAGGTAACATATTTAAATCACATGTTCATTTATAAGCAATAATAATAATAATTTTTGAATTACATATATTTGAAAGTATAAGAGAAGAATGATGGTTTATAGCTATGGTTTTGTAGTTATAGAGAGGCTTGTGAAGTTTGTGAGGGTGTTTAGAAAAGCTCATGAAGAAAACTATAAACATGCTGAAATGGAAAAGAAGAAAGCTCATAAAGAGTCTGAATGGCGTTTTCCAAATGGTCTAAACAGGCTGAACTGGAAAGGAAGAAAATTGTAACATTATTATGCCGTTTCAGGCCCACTCTTTCTATTTCTTATAATCTAGCCATTACAGGATTATTGATTAGTGAAATCCATTGAGAGATGCATCAAATAAGGCTAACAGTCATGAGCTTAACCTATTTCTAGAAGTAGAAGTTGGACTGGTATGATCTCACCCATAACATATTATGTTTTGATGTCCATAATTGAAATTGATTCAACTAAATACTGTGTAGTAATATAAAAAGTTATTTTTTATAAAATTGACCTTTTGACTAGTCAATGTAGGATTTGTTCCCCATTCCTCCACCTGTGAAGACTAAGGAGGAGATTCTAATTTTCTTTAAACTTTAAGATCCTTTAAAAGAAGAGCTTCAGTATCCTCTCTCTCTCTCTCTCCCTCTCTCTCTCTCTACATTGGTTGTATTCAAGAAATAACAACACACTTTCATCAACTTATTTACAACATCATTGTACTTTTGTTTTCTTAAATTCTACATATTACAAGTTTGAAAAAGCTACCTAGGTATAGGCATGCCATTGAAATATAAAGCAACTTTCTCTATGATACCTGTGTAAATATTCATGTGATTGATTAGTTGACATTTATATTTATTTCTTTTCTTTTATTAGGTACAAAGTACGATTTGGATTATAAATCTCCTAATAGATCAGGACAAAACTTCAAGTCAGGAGAGGATATGGTTGAAAATTTGAAGAAGCTTAGCACCATGTTCTGAAAAATAAGTCATAAAATTGTCTTGAGGTTTATTTAATGGTGGTTTATGGTTTTGTTTTGTTGATGGAGTTTGCAATGGAAAGATAGTTATGGCATTACGGGGAGGATACAATCTCAACTCCATAGCAAATTCAGTACTTTCTTATGTATAAGTTCTATTAGAAGACAAACATATTTTTGAACCCTTTGAGCTTTATCCATTTGTATACTATTGAAATGATTATTTATATGACATTAACTTTTGTGCAATGGATTGTATTTTTTGTATATTGTAATTTATTTTCTATTATGATACATGAAATGAAAATTTAATTTGAAAATTAGTAAATATTTAAATAATTTCTTTTTAAAAAACATTAAAATTACGATACTCAAAAATGTGTGTCATCATCATTTATGACATGACCTTTCTTGAGAACGGCTTTAATGATACACATTATGTGTCATTAATGCGTGTTGTAAAGGCACATCGCCTATAGAGGACGCGCAAAAGTGTGTCGTCTCTCGTTATGACAGGGTCTTCCTTGACACACATTTACGCGTTGTCTGATCGTTTTACGACACACATTGTGCGTTGTAAAAGGTTGTTTTTCTTGTAGTGTCGATTCATCAAAAATGTATCTCAATTTCTCAAATGGATTCCAAAACGTCCATGATTTCGATTCGTGCTTTGTATTTTTCATTTTTGATTGCTTTGATTTGTTGGATTTATTCCGTTTCAACTCCATCGTTGATCCAACAATTTTTTGAAGATCAAGCTCAAAACAATCATTTATTTTTTTTGAATAATTCATAACAACAAATTTGAAATTCACTGTTCATCATCAAATTTGTTTTTCAAAGCCCAATTCTAATATTAATTAATCAATTCGATTTTGAAGCCCAAATTGGTAAAGTCATCATTGTTCATTGATCGATTAATGGAAGCCCAATCATTCTATTTAATGATTCGATATTACTTTTTAAGCCCAAAATCCAACAAATATGTTTGAATCTAATTTGTAGTTCGTCATTCTTCTTTCTCGTATACATTTTATCAGTTGTACATCCTATTCTTGATTCATGTTTTGTTCAACTTGTTCTCATGGATTTGATTACGTTTCGTAATCTCTAACATTCGATCAGCTTTGATTGTTGAGTTGGACTTGTGAATCAGTTGTGTATGATTTCTTCTATTATCAAGCTGATGATGATCAAGTAATTATCGATCAATGTTTTGATTTTGATGAAATTGTTCTAAAACTTTGAATTTTTTGTGAAGAACAGTTAGTTTATCACATTTTTTATTTGAAATCAGGCAAAAGAATCATGAATTTGGTGTTTGTTGATCTTTGACATGGAAAAGTTAAACTGTGAAAAAGTCAAATTCGAAATTTATGAGATGAATCGAAGAATTATATGCTGAAATCGATAGGTATAAGTTGTTTCGATGCCATAAGAGTCGAAATCTAGTCTAATTTGAGTCTAATTTCGATCTCAGAGGAGAGGTGTTCTTGATGACGAAGACTAATTTTGAATAACGAACTAGGAAGAATTGATTTTAATAACGATGGAAAAATGTATGGATGATGAATAGATGGTTTGGTATTGTCGATGGTGGTTGTATGCTAATTGATAGTCGATTGCTTGAGTTTCGATAGATCAAGTCAATTGTTTATGTTTGATTGTCGACTGATTGAAGTAATTGGAATCGAAGGACGAACTGTTAATATTGGTTTTTGTCTATTGATGTCGACTTGTTCTCATGGATTTGATTCCATTTCGTCATATTCACTTGGTAGCTGACTCCCATCATCGAGAGTTCCACAAAGCACAAAGCAAGCAGCATCCGGGCATCGAAGAATACATAGAACTCACTCTGGGTGATAACTCCGCTTGCTCTGCTCATCCTCGAAAGTACCACCGAACTCTGCAACTCTACCCCTCGCGCGTTCTAACTATTCTTTCGATAAGCACCACTGTACTCATCTAGGCATCTCTCCTAGATTACTCATCTACTCAAATCCCCTAAAAGGATTCCAACTAAATACTCTCACTTATCACGTACTCAATAGCACATCACATATAACAACAACTCCTAGGCTAAGGCATCACAAATCAGGCCACTCTATTCCTATGATATGAAGTACCTAGCCTATGTCTAGCATGCATAATATCTCATAAAATGCATCATAAATATCTCATAACACAAAAGTAAGGGTATTTTGGGAAATTACCATTCGGGCTCTGGCTCATTGTACACACTGCTCTTTCTCGCTTTCTCTATGAACACTTATTTACTTTTATAAAATCATTTCTTTGAAAACTTTTCTTACTTCCTCAGTTTGAGTCCATATTTACCTGAAGGTCCATTCGAATCCCTCAAACTATGGCTTTGATACCAACTTGTAACACCGAAATTTTCAAAACAAAATTTTCATTTAAAATCGCTTATCTCTTTAACACTTTTCATAAAAATCTCATTTTTATTATTTAAATTACAATACATGACTCTTTTTTTCCATCAATTAATAAATCAGGATCCTAAAAACAAATGCTTCCTCTGGTGTGTACAATCGAGCCGGTACCTTCCCGTGATCCTGAGAAAACCTGAAACATATAACATAAAACACTGTAAGCATGAAGCTTAGTGAGTTCCCCAAAATACCACTCTAACACATATTAGGCACTCAAGGGTATAACTTTGTTGACCCTATGGTCAGTGTTGTTGGGTTTTGAGCAATCTAACACTTCCTAAGTGTGCATGCAACCCTAATAAACCTTGGATCTATGTTTTCTTCTAAAATACATGCAAATAATAACTTCCAAGGTTTCTTCCTAACTAGCATAGCATAAGGATTATGAATCATAAAAGTACTAGTAGAAATACATACCTTTTGATGATGGTTGATTGTTTTGAGTTTGAGAGCCAAGCACCAATAGTGTGAATGCCTCAAATGGAATCACAAATCACCACAAACACTTGGAAAACTTTGAGAGAGTAGTATACTTTCTTGTGGAATCGGCCACTACTAAGTCTCACACTACTAGTGTCACATTTCTTGCACGATATGCTTCTTTATATAGTGTGCATGGTTAGGGTGAAACCCTAATAACCCATGTCTTTTCCTTTCCAAGGATCCATGGGTTAAAAACTCCATGGATCATCCATGGACTTTCATATTAGCTCAGCCCATTAACAAATGAGTAATAGCCCACACTATATAAAATATAATAGCCCATAATTTAATCAGTCTTCTTTTTAATCTCTAAATTAATTCATAATTAATTTAAGACTAAAACTAATTAAATAACATGACTTCATATTAATATATTATAACTTATAATATATTAATAAATCGTAAGTATACAATTCTCATAAAATTATCCAAAAATCGTTTGGGTGAAGTGCAACCCAAATGGACCATTCCGGGTCGGGTCAAGTATGTACCAAATAAGTTATGGACTTAGACACCTTATCCAGCAGACTCCCACTTGGATAAGTCTAATAACTATATTTGCGTATGTTACTTCAAGAACCAACCAGCAATCGTAGCTCTCAAAAACTCTGTTGAACTATGAAGCGCCATTTTAGATAAGTGATCATATAATCCTCTGTTCTCATGATATTAGACGGACAAATACATGGAACAACGTCGTACTTATTGTCCAGTAGTTTGTTTCCCGATTTTCGATTTGTTTGACAAAGAACTTAATCGAGCACATCAATTTAGTTCTGACCGGCCGGTACATAGGTCACAACAAAATCATCGAGGGGCCCAGATATCGCTTCTATTTCTAGAAGGAACAGATAAATTTCGACTCATATGCTTGTTCTACTACTTGTTGAATTGTACACAAAGGCACGTTTTATAACATCAAGTTACTGATGCATTTACGTGCAATTAATGCACAACCAACTCATAGGTAAAAACTCATATCTCTAGGTTTGAAGATTTATATGATATTACCGTCTCACGATCACTCGAGATAAATTCCATGAAGTGATACAAGTGAGCGTGGGTTTATTCCAATACTCATAACTTATGAGCACTCATGAATGTTGTAGCAACCATTGCTATGAATAAACCCATTTAGCCATCTACAAACTCGATTCATGGCAGTCTTGATTCATACCTACTTCCAACATATGAACGACTGTGGAGTGTTTAAGTAACTTAGACATTCGGAAAGAATAACCTAGCTATTTTGGAAGTCAAAACATGCAAAGTGAAACACAATAATAATCGACTCCAATATGGTCTCAGAACCCTTTTGAATATAAATAGAACCACCTTTTATTTATCACCATATTGATTACACATTATTCATTGTATAATTTTTCAAACAATCAACTTAAGACTTGAATAGAAACAACAGTCGTCCCATGCTCCTAGCATGTACACTTTGTTTTTCTAAACAATAGTTATGCCATACTCCAAGTATGCACACTATGTTTGTGTATGATCCTTACATTGTGATGTAGATCAATTGAACATGATTCCATTGATACTCATTTCACAATCCCAAATCCTTATTGTAAATGTGAGAATCCCCGATTCCTATCATTTACCAAAAAATCTGTTAGATTTTAAACTTTTATGCAATGTTCCTCTTGTAATGATTATGCGCAAAGTCACCATAACCTTGTCACCAGTCATTACAGAGTATTCCAAAGAAGGTCAACCTCTATGGAACGGAAGTCTCATATTCAAAGTACATTGCTTTGAACATCCTTCTTGCATTAAGGTTTTCTAATCTTACATAGATTGAATAACTTCCACCTATGGAGACATTTCCATAGTCCCATTTTGACTATCACTTCCGAACAAGAGTTACTTCTTTTCAGAACATGTCAATACGGTCCTTTCCGACAACTTACATCATACTTCCGACTTTCCCTGAGCAACCAATCTTTGGCGAGCCTCAGGTTTGTCCTCGACAATTGCTTAATCACTTTAGTCATATCCAGTTATAGACTTTTCCCTTCTCAATGCCTTAAGCATTTGGAAAATTTAGAAAAGATGAATATTATAGCACATGCAATCGATCCTATATCCGAAGCATATGGGACACGATTCATGATGTTTGACATAAAGACATGATAGTAGACCAGTCTTTTGCTGCAATATTTTTTATTTGCCATGTTTTCAAAATTTAACAATGAAGAGGGATGCCGTAATCATAATCGAATTTTGAAAACGCAATATATATAGAATTTCTTCAAGTTGAACCATTCCAACATAAAATTCATACATATATATTCTTGACTAAAGATGATTAAAATCTCAAGCTAAGCTTTAGAATTGAAACGAAGTATAATTTCCTCTCCCTTAATTATAGCAAAACTACTTTTCAACCCCTACAACTTCACGAATTGATACTTTGTTTTCTATAATTAACATTTCTAACTTGCAACACTAAACGTAATAATCATGCTCCCACTAACATGATGATTATCAGCATAACACTTATGCTCCCACTAGCTCTGACATATTTCCAGAAATCTGCTGGACTTCTGAAATTTAGATTCATACACCCTTTCTTAGATAGCTCACATTTGTGTCTAAGCAATTTCAAGAACTATGAAAAGGGATGTCGTAATCATAGTCTCAATTTCATAGACCTTTTCCATTTCTCACAAGTCCATGTTAGTGTGCCGGTTAACCACACACGCTCCACTAACGACTTTTGAAAATGCAAATAATACAATTGATATCTACATAAAATCTACTTAGTGAAAGGGTTTCCTCACCATCATTTTCATGAATCGGAGAGAAACCTTATGACACTTAGATTTTATAGTGTATGAGTTCCTATCCGTGTGAATTTGTCAAAACCATAATCACAAGATAAGGTTAGTCACAAATTCAGCCTTACATGGATTAAACTTGTTCAATCTTAGTTTCTTGTCACCTTGGTAGCACAAGGCCCACCAATGCTTCCAAGTTGAACTCTGATAACTCACAAGCAAATTCAACTTATTTGAAGTAGGTACAGAAACAAGAATTATGTCAACACTATAGGTTGCAAACCTTAAGTTGTGTGCTAGTGACAAATTACAGGTTTTACTCTTGATTAAATCTTGAAACTCTTTCAGGATCTTTAAGGCTCCCACTGTCCCCTTGACATATAATTTTCCCCAGTCAAGAACCATTCCTTGACATAACAAATATTCAAGGGATAGTGCGGATTCTTATCAAGACTAACACTTCACACAATTGGTCTTAGTTGGTCTTTGTCTCATCCAAGACATCACAACTTACCAATCTCAAATGTACAAGAGTAGAAAACATTTTACTCTTACATTTGACTAGTGTTTTAAACCTTCTTTATGTCACTCAATGTTGCAATCTTGGAGTATGACTCTAAGAATTGTTTTGGAACGAAGTATGACTCATCTTCTCGATTTAACCACTTCAACAATCCATAGCTCCTCTACTTAGCTATAAGAAAGCACTTAGAGGATGAATTGTGATAAGGTCTCTAAATCATTAAGATGATCATAAAAACTGATGCTAAAGTACTCTCCCATCTTTTCAGATTTGAGAAACTTCTATCCTTCTGCCTAATTTGATTCTTCTTATTCGCTCAGTCATACATTGGAACCTTTTTCCAATGTCTCAGAATTACACTTAAGCTTGTAAGTATAATCATATTTACTAAGCTTCAGTAAAATATGACAAATAATATTATCGATCTTTTGTGGTGGACTTAATCAGTGCACAAGAATGTGTACTCGATCCCTTAGTCCGTTACTTGACTCACACATCCATGTGAACAAGTAGTTAGTCTTAATTTTCCAATACTTGAAAGTTCTCATTCATCATACAATACAACTTGTATGATTCCAAGTTTCTGTCCAATTGAAACTTGGGTGATGAAAAACTTTCTTCATTTGGTAAATTCAGACACTACCACAAATGAAAAATCAAATCCACTTTCCAATATTGCTATTACCGGAAACATATAAGCAACAATTTTCCACAGATGCCATTGTAAGGTTATTTTAAAATAAATAAAATTAAAACCCTTTTTTCCTTTTATTTTAAAACTTTTCGGAAAAACTTATCCTTACAATCCACATGAAAACCTTGTTGTTATCTATTCATAAGCAATATATTATAACTCTTAAGCAACAGCTCAAAATTCTGATTGCCGAACCATGCGATCGAAAACCCACCTTTGCAATCAGAATCAACATATACTTACTTTAAGCTTCCTATCTTTTCTTTGATTCTTAAAAACATCAGCATGTGACCCATTCACATTATGTAATAAGAATCTCCAAATAGGAACTTAATAGAGTTAGACAGTGGACTTTACCCGAAGTAGAGTCAAACCTCTTGACTTGATCAACCGTATGACCTTTCAGGTGAATAGGGCAACCAATGCCCCTTCCTTTGGCAACAAAACACATGGACCCTTTGGTAATGGCACATGAGACTATCTCAGAATTTGCCTTTCTCTTTACTATTTGGTCAACCGAGTTGACTATAGCCGATCCCTTTCCATTGGGAAGAGAAATCTTTTTCTAGATATCCAATTCTACAATTGTCAATGTCCATTTAAGACTTGGGAAGTTGCTCTTTTAATCAAATTTACTTTACTGGTGTTCCAAATCATTGCTGATTCCACAACACCAAGCAAATAGATAACAACATTAAGGGTCATGTCATAGTCCGCCTCATAGTAGTCCCAAAGAGACTCACTATGTTACTAAGAAAGTGATTGAACATCCAACTTTCACGGGACTTTGACACCCAACTCTCCCGGCTTGTCAATATGTGACTTTATCTCCAAGATGTGAGCACACATAGACTATGCTTTCCAATAGGGATTGAGTGACTTTAAACTTTTCAAGAACTTGTGGGTGAGGGAGAATAATTGGAGGAGGTGGAGGAAGTGAAGCATGATGTTGAGGGACACCATCTTCAAGAGATTTGGGAAGATCATAGTTGTCTGAACCAGACATCTATAATGGGAGAAAATCAAGTTAGTTGATTCAAAGTCCTTAATATAACACCCAATATGAAATATTAAGGCTAGGACCCAACACAATATTTTATAATTTGGAAGATGGATGTCGTAATCCAAGCTATGAAATATTTGAAGGTAGGCGAATGACGATTCACCAATTTCCACCATGAAAAACGAAATAATTTATTAGGCTTTAATTGGATTTGAAATTCCTAGATCTTTTGAGATTCATTGAACTTTTCAATGGCATGTTTCAATCTCGAGTGTGCCCTCTCAAATTTTGTGACTGGGATGTCGAGGATCACAAAACAAGGTGTGAATAACCATACCAATTCACTTGGTACGCTTAATATTATCACCCAATCAATGTTCCGGTTAACCACACACTCTCCATTGATCTATGACAAACATTAAGTCACCCTTAGTGTACCTTACTAGTCAAAGTTAGTGTACCAGTTAACCACACACGCTCCACCAACGACTTAGTAAGGTACAAAGTGTGAATTCCATGGGCTAGCACCAAATTCACATTTTTCCAAAAGTAACTAAGATTGGGAATTAAATAAAAAATATTTAGTTACTTTATAATAATCATTATACTTTTAATGAGGATTTAAAGTCATTGTCCTACCCGTTCGGCTAACGACCCTCCACCGATCAAGCAAGCGGTGGGTGAGAGTGGACACCCATTAAGTTCCCATTTTATAGGCAACAACCTTATACCCACCTTATAGACCGGCTTCGTGAATGAGGCCTACTAACGGTAAAACGACTTGTTCTTATACATATATATAATAATTAACCATTAATCTTATAATAGTATAAGGGTAGAATTTTAACTTTTAAAACTTCTAGGGTATGGAATTAAAGTTTGTGTGAGACTCTACAAATTCCAAAACATGAGGGCAAGTTTTGAACAATTCATAAACTTTTGGATATTTATAACTTATGAGTTTTAATTAAGTGTTTAATACTTTTAATGAAGAGTCTCTTGGAAATCCATAACTTGAGGACAAGTTATGAAGTCCATAAAAGCATTTATTAGAAAACTCTTCAAGAAAATGTAACTTATGACTTCTTAAAAAACATTTAAAAGAAAAAATTTTGGAATTCCATAACTTGAGGACAAATTATGAATTCCATTAAAACACATTAAGATCAAGAATTAACTAACAACCAAATTGCAAATAATTCCTATGATCTAACAAAACCTATATGAACATGAACATCCACATCAACAATTTCAAGAATCATATGAACACATATAAACTTGAAATTTTGATTATAACTTTGAAATTGGTCCACCATCATCATTACCACATAAAAAATAGGTTTTATGAGTCCAAAACAGTTTAAGGTAATTATTGAAAACCAATTCCAGCACCAAAACTGAAAGATATGCTATCTGGGGTTCCAACTCGTCGAGTGCATGAACCAACTCGCCGAGTTGGATGAATTTTGTCTTGGACTCGTCGAGTCCCTTCATGGACTTGGCGATTCTGCTGTGCAGACAGCACATAAACTTCGATTTTCAGCAATCTGCATCAAGTATTCAAGAAAACAAGCCTAGGCTCTGATACCACTGTTAGGTTTTGAGCAATCTAACACTTCCTAAGTGTGCATGCAACCCTAATAAACGTTGGATCTATGTTTTCTTCTAAAATACATGCAAATAATAACTTCCAAGATTTCTTCCTAACTAGCATAGCATAAGGATTATGAATCATAAAAGTACTAGTAGAAATACATACCTTTTGATGATGGTTGATTGTTTGGAGTTTGAGAGCCAAGCACCAATAGTGTGAATGCCTCAAATGGAATCACAAATCACCACAAACACTTGGAAAAATTTGAGAGAGTAGTATACTTTCTTGTGGAATCGGCCACTACTAAGTCTCACACTACTAGTGTCACATTTCTTGCATCATATGCTTCTTTATATAGTGTGCATGGTTACGGTGAAATCCTAATAACCCATGTATTTTCCTTTCCAAGGATCCATGGGTTAAAAACTCCATGGATCATCCACGGACTTTCATATTAGCTTAGCCCATTAACAAATGAGTATTAGCCCACACTATATAAAATATAATAGCCCATAATTTAATCAGTCTTCTTTTTAATCTCTAAATTAATTCATAATTAATTTAAGACTAAAACTAATTAAATAACATGAATTCATATTAATATATTATAACTTATAATATATTAATAAATCGTAAGTATACAATTCTCATAAAATTATCCATAAATCGTTTGGGTGAAGTGCAACCCAAATGGACCATGCCGGGTCGGGTCAAGTATGTACCAAATAAGTTATGGACTTAGACACCTTATCCAACAAGTGTGTCTCATTGGGACCCACCAGTCCCAACTCTCTGTGGGCCCTCTGGCCCTAACTCTATGGACCCAAAGGTCCTAACTCTATGCATATCACATATCACAATAAATTTCAACACATAAATAACATACAAATACACTGACACATAACTATAAAATACATTGTCACTTAACTTTGTTACCACTCTAGGTAAAGTATAGTGAGAAGACTCACCTCAATGAAGTCGGATAAACTCTCGTGCGCAACGTCCCGACCTGGCCTCCTCCTATTATTCCAATAACATCCCCGATCAATACTCTCTCATTGTCTCATTGTCCATCCGCATAACTCTTCTAACGGCTCTGGGCCGTCAGTAACCTCTGTCTGACCTCCAGAATCTGCTCGGTCGTCTGAAGCACTATCTCCGTGTTGCCCATCACACGCTGCCCGACCTCTCCCTAGCAAATGGGATTCCGACACATCCTCCCATACAACAGCTCAAAGGGTGGCATACTGATGCTCGAATGATGGCTGTTGTATGGGAAAACTAAGCCAAGGGTAAATATGTGTCCCAACTCCCTCCAAAATCTAATACACATGCCCAAAGCATGTCTTCGAGCGTCTAAATTGTTCACTCGCTCTGAAGTGTCCTCAGACATCACCATGATAAGCTCTAGCTCATTTCTCAAATCCCTCTTTGATACTGAGCACCAGGTCAGCTTTTGACTCCACAGCTAAACCTCCAAAGGCCACCCACAACATGATCCAAAATATCTCACTAACTTCCTCCCCGTGACTTGTAACACCGTAAAAATTTAAACAATTTTTCACTTTTTAAAAACCATAAAATATCATTCACATTCACTTTTCAAAACATTGTATCAACATTATCTCAATACAAAACCAGAAGATCAAAAACATATAAACTCCGGTGTCCGTTTGTACGAATCATGTCGGCGCCTTCCCGCGATCATCGCTGGTACCTAAAACTCATAACACATAACACTGTGAGCATAATTGCTTAGTGAGTTCCCCAAAATACCACTCTAACACATATTAGCCACTCGAAGCTATAACTTTGTCGACCCTCTGGTCAATGTGTCTCAGTGGGACCCTCCAGCCCCAACTCTCTATGGTCCGCTGGCCCTAACTCTATGGACCTGAAGGTCCTATCTCTATGGACCCACTGGTCCTACTATGTAAACTCTGAATCATGCATATCACATATCACAATAAATCACAACACACAAATAACATGCAAATACACTAGCACATAACTCTAAAATATTCTGTCACATAACTCTGTTACCACACTAGGTAAAGTATAGTGAGAAGACTCACCTCAGATGTCTCGGTAAATCTCTGACTCAGTAGAAATACGATCTAGTCCCCGCCTAATCACATAAAGTAAATAGTCTCATAAATATAACTCTCGGGACTAGACTCAACCCTCTCTTGGCACCCTCAGAAGGGTAAAAGACCATTCTACCCTTCTTTTGGCTCAAAGGCCCCATTGTTGACCAAACCCTAAAAGTCAACAAAACTCAACGGTCAAACTTTGACCCGACTCGTCAAGTGCACTTGGGCGACTCGGCGAGTCTACACGTGTCCACTAACTCTCTAGTCTCGCTTGGCACGTTGTCACAACTAGAAATTTTTGGTGCCTTGTAACTACAACACTTATGTCAATTATGAATCAAAAACATGAAAGCATGCATGATTCTTACTCAATGACAACAAAATTTCAATCAAGCACTTCATACATGCACTACAAATAGTCAGCTAATAATTTGAAACCCTAGAAATCCTTCTTTAAGTCCATTTTGGACTAGGATTTCCTTATTGGACCCAATGGACCAAAAAGCTTCCAATTAGACTATATTGGGCTTAGAACTCTTGAATGGGCTCTAATTGGACCCACTTTCATTTTTTTTAATATTATGGGCCATATTGGGCCTAGAATGAAACAAAATATTTAAATGAACCTTATTGGGCCATAACTAACCTAATTTAGCTCTAATAGGTCATAAAAATCACATTTATATTTATTTGGACCAAAAAAATCACTCAACATAACCAAGAAATTGGACTTAAGTATTTAAGGCCTAAAATTTTTCTTTTCCCTCTCTATTCTCGGGCCAAGCCCAACCATGAATAAGAATTGACTTCGGCTTGCCACCTCATTTTTACATGGAGGTTATCCATGAAAATAACCCAAATCTCCATGCACCATCTTATCACACTCTCTCCTCTCCTTCGCTCCTTTGCTTTCGGCCGAATCCAAGCACACACACACACACACACTTCATTCAAACTTCTCTCAAAGAAACTCTCCCCCCATTCTGTCCTAATTTTCGAAGATCTAAGAGGTGTTCAAGGAATTTCTTCCACAAAACTCATCATCTAAGGTAAGATATTACTTAGATCCATAATCTAGCTACTTCTTTTCATCAAAAATCATCTCTTAATCCACTCAAGTTCATGATCTAGCATCTTAGAACCCACTAAGTTCGAGATCCATCGAAGGAACTTGATAGGGCTGGAAATAGCACCAAACTTCTCCAAATCTTCTTCAAAACCGATCCACAACTCAAGGTGAGTTTCATACCCCTTCTTTTCGATTTTTATGAGTTTTTATGGGGGAGAATACAAGTAAATGTGCAGATCTATGTGTAAATGTATGCTATGTGTGATTTGATGCGTGTATGTGTGTGATATCATGTGTTTGTGATGAATACGTTATCCAAAGAGTGTATGAAAAACCGAGATCTAAAACATGAGGAAGGAAATAAACATAACTTAAACTATTTTACACTAATCAAGCCAAGAAAAATAGTTTATATGGTTAGGATGAACATACTTGAACATACAACCCATTTTTGGGCTTAAATTGTCAAAAATACAAAACTTAGTGTTCAAACCGACAAATTATAGTTTCTGGAGGGTCAAAAGGGTCCAAACAGCTTTCTATAATAATTTTTCTGAACAACAACATTTTTGAGGGGCTTAAAATGTAAATTTTGAATTTAATGGGCTAATTTTGGGGTTTTCGGCCCAATAAGCCTCAAAATGCGAGATTTCAAACTTTGAGGAGCTGAAAATGCAATTTTCTGTAAAACAGGGGATTTGAAGTGTATTAAAACTATTTCAATGGTCAACAATGCTTTTCAAATTCAAAAAGGATCAAAATCTAAAAATTTTCTATTTTGGGCCAAAACTGTAAAAGTTGCAAAATTGAGGGTTTTAACCGAGAAAACATCATTCTGGAAGGACTAAAGCTATTTACAAGATAAATTTGGGCTAAAAATGTCTTTTCAACAAGTTTATGACACAAAAGTGTCAAAATAATGTTTTAAGGACTAAAATGAAATTCTTTTATATAAAGGACTAAAAGTGCTATTTTTATAAAAGGAAGGAAATGAAAAGGACCAAACTACATTTTCGAGAAAAGTAAATCAATAATACAAAATACAAACCCGCGACTATTGACAAAACGGAAAACAATTACACTTTCAACAATAAACATCGGTACAAATCAAATTGATTCGGTCTCGAATCAACAACAATACAAAATCGTCAAACCAAAACAATTCGTTAAACACGTGCTAACTATGAGAAGTCAATATACAAACTTTGGGCTTGGAAGTTTCAAATCGTGCTTGTTGGGCCTTGCTAGCCCAATAACATGATATTTGGGCCCGAAGGGAACGCGCTTACATGTTAATGGGCCTTCTATGACCTAATGTCATGTAAAAGGACTTTCAATAACTGTATTGTGCTATTGGGCCCCAAGGGTTCATTAGTACTGCTAGTGAATTCGAGAAGTCAAACGCGAGTCGGGCCAAGCGCCATTCGCATTCCCGATAGCCTTGAATAACTTATGGAAATAAAGGGGGCTTCGTACCCTCCTTTCTCCTCGGTAGTTGGGCTTTTGAGAAATCGAGTAAACAGATTCGTGGCGTTAATCAAGAGAAGTCAGGGTGTTTGGATTTAGTGAGCAGTACGGATGATGCCTTAAGGATCGTTCGTAATTTGTAGTTATAAACTAGTCGTTTTTATTAATGGGTGATTGTAACAACTCACAGGCCTTAATTAATCTAATGTCACCTGGGTAATAAAAAACAATCATCGTATCGGTATAACAATAAACAAGTCATGTAAGTTATGTATTGGGAAAACATCGGGTTTTCCCGAGGAGTTCAACATTTTTACCAGTGTGATGTATACAAAGTTCAACAATGATACATGTTTTAAAAATCAACAAGCATATTTACGGATCTTCACACTTTTTATAAACAAACATTTTTTTTATAGAAAATATTGGATTTTCTGGGTTTTTCAAACTTCAACAAATCATTTTACCCTAACATTCGTTATGAACTCACCAACATTTCATATGTTGACGTTTTCCAAAATAACTTGTATTCTTAGTTAACAGGTAAACCGAAGAATAAGTATCAAGAAATGTCATGGTGTTTGCTTAGATTATCTGTCAGACTGTTTATGTTATGCAACTGTAATGTCTAAAACAATGTACCGAATGTAAACAATATAATTTGTAATATTTCAATGCATGGTGATGAATTATGTTATGATTCATGTATATTCGTTGTGATGGTATTCAATTTGAGTCACGAGAGCGCTCGGACGTTTCCGCCGTCCGGTTCGGGGGTGTGACAGGTTGGTATCAAAGCTCTGTGTATAGTGAACTAACATATCTAACCACACATTGATATGCAACAATAAACCAAAAGAGGGACTAACACAACTCTGAACAAAACATGTAAAACATAGCAATAAAAATACCCTTGCTTGAATTAGGAAAAAGAACATGATACCGAACCAAACAAGATAATGCTAGTATCTCGGTTAAGCTGGGACTGTTCTTAGTTGTATGAAGGAGTGGATATAGCCTGATCAATTACATTTCCTCCAAGGTACAACTATCACATGCCCTGAGGAAATCGTGATAGCTAGGGAACCTAAAAACATACCCCTTTATCACCAAGAAGAGAACATCCGTTCAGTCTATGCAATAGTTGTAGAGTCATAGGAGTAATGATAGTTTATTCGTATACCTTCTCACAGTCTTCATGGAAGGAGAGCAGCAGGGCATTCAGTTTCATCAAGTCTTAGTGGCTCACGGGATGCTTCAAAATGAACCTGAAGGGAATCAAGGGGAAGCACACGACGTCGGACCTGACGAGTACACGGACACCGACTACGAGTTCGAGGAGGCCGATGATGACATGGAGGAAGAACAAGACTCGTGCAAAGATCACACCACGTCATTTGTCAGTGACGCGCAACAGGACCACCCCGCCCCACCAGTGAACCTCGCAAGGGAGAATCGCTCCACCGAAGCTGAGATTGCCGCCCTGCGGTAATAGTTGTTCGCCATGGAAGCACGTACAGTGCGAGCTGAGCATGAGAGGGATGAGGTCATTGGAGACATGACTGAGATGGATCAGTTGTTGGCTCAACACTTCGGAATATGACCTCGCCACTATCTTAGGACACTCCACGGAGTGTTAGGGATAGACTTATCTTACTAGGTCATTAGGATCTATGTTATGTACCCCGACTCTATGTTTAAGTGATTACACTACTCATAGAGTTGTTATGCCGTCGAACTAGTATCACTCATGTATGCTCTTGGCAGCAAAATTTTCATGTATCAAATGCGGATAATATTAGTAAAATTTTTATATGTTTTACCTTGACGTTGTAATCTGCTATGTGTTATATATCCATGATTGTGTGCCAATTTGTGAAAGTACCTAAGTTCGTGCCACACACCTAGCTCATAGGATCACACTCTCACAAAAAGCACAGATACTCAACATCTTTCTGTTCCATGGCAGAAAGATGCCTCGACGACCAACCCACAGAAACCCTGAGCCAAACCCTCCTGAGTTCAACTCTATTGCCTTTCAGGCAGCGGTGTCGGCTGCGGTTACCGCGGCTATGGCCCAAATTCATCAAGGGAACAATGGAGGAGCCAACGGACCAGGCACTGGAAGCTCAAACAATGGGGTGAATCAAGGACCTACCAAAACATGGACTTCACCAACGCCAAACCACGAACCTTCAACGACACTGGAGGAATGATCACCCTGAAACGGTGGATCGAGAAGGTGGAATCGGTATTCGAGATATGCGATTGCCCTGAGGAGATGAAAGTCAAATATGCCGCATGCACTCTGGTTGACCAAGCGCTCACTTGGTGGAACGGACACGTGGAAGCCATGACACTCCCCGTAGCCAATTCTATGCCATGGGCAGAAATGAAAGAAATGCTGATGGCTGAATACTGCCCTCGTGGCGAAATTCAAAAAATGGAACAAGAGTTGTGGAACCTCACCGTCCGAAACTCGGATATAGATGCATACATATCAAGGTTCAGTGAACTGTCTCTACTATGCCCTGGCATGTTCACCTCAGAAGGAAAGAAGTTCGAGCGATTTATCTGGGGACTAACCTCCCCGATCCAAGGAAACGTGATAGCTGCAAATCCCAAAACTTTCTACAGTCCAAAGAGATTGGCCAAGAAGTTGTATGACCATAACAACAAGAAGGGTGAGAAGCCAGTGGAGACTGAAGTAAAGAAGGAAAACAACAACAAAAAAGGGAAGAACAATAAGAGGAAAGGACGTCAAGGCTCTGAATCATCCAAGAAACAGCAAACGGTAGCAGTTAACGCTGCAACCACTCAAGTTCCATCTACACCACATGATCCAGCCTCAGATGCTCCAAGTGCCCCTATGCCTTATTCCGGTAATCTTCCTAAGTGCAACAAGTGCGGTCTCCATCACAATGGAGAATGCAGAGAGATGTAGTGCACCAATTGCAATCGGAAGGGTCACACGGCAAAGTATTGCAGAACCTACCTTCCTGAGAACCAACAACAGAGAAACAACAACAATAACCGCAACAACAACAACACCAACTATGGCAGAAATAACGTAGGACCTAGCCACACCTGCTATGGATGTGGAAGGACTGGGCATTTCTGTCAAAATTTCCCCAACAACAACAATCCCGGAAATGGAGGAACAGGAAGGATGTTGACCATGGCTCAGGGAGAAGCGATTCAGGATCCCACTGTCGTTACCAGTACGTTCCTCCTAAACCACAATTATGCATGCATCCTATTTGATACCGGATCAGAACGAAGTTTTGTGAGCAATAAGTTTAAACATTTATTAAAACAACAACCCCAGAAGCTCAATGAAACCTTTACGGTGGAAATGGATAATGGGAAAACTGAATCCACTAGGGAAATCTACATCGGATGTACCCTAACTCTAAATCAACACGTCTTCCGAATAGACTTAATGCCTGTTTCCATTAGGAGTTTTGATGTGATTATTGGCATGGACTGGTGAAGCCCCCACCATGCTGAAATTATGTGTCACGAGAAGGCCGTTCGCCTTTACCTTCCCAATCATGAAACCCTAGTTATTTACGGAGACAAACCTATCATGAACCTTCGCCTCATCTCATGCATCCAGGCACAGAAGCATCTGCGAAAGAACGATTTGACGTTCCTGGCGCATATTGTGGATAAAACCAAGGAAGAGGTTAACATTCAAGACATTCCAGTAGCGCGTGAATTCCCAGACGTATTTCCTGAAGATCTTCCTAGAGTACCCCCAAAGAGACAAGTTGAGTTCCGAATTGATCTTGTTCCAGGAGCAACTCCCCTCGCTAAATCGCCTTACCGACTAGCTCCTGCTGAGATGCAGGAATTGTCCAGCCAACTCAGCAAACTCCTGGGCAAAGGATTCATCCGACCCAGCTACTCGCCATGGGGAGCTCCGGTTCTCTTTGTCAAAAAGAAGGACAGATCTTTTAGCATGTGCATCGATTACAGGGAGCTAAACATGCTCACTGTCAAAAATCGCTATCCAATCCCACGAATCGATGATCTATTTGACCAGCTCCAAGGAGCCAGTTACTTTTCTAAGATAGATATACGATCTGGGTACCATCAACTCAAGGTTCGGGAAGCGGATATTCCCAAAACCGCTTTCTGAACTCGTTATTGACATTTTGAATTTGTCGTAATGCCCTTCGGTCTAACGAATGCCCCTGCCGCATTCATGGACCTAATGAATCGAATATGCCGACCATTCCTTCCCAACTTTGTTATTGTTTTCATTGACGACATTCTAGTCTATTCCCGAAGCGAAGAAGAGCATGGACAACATCTCCGACAAATCCTAGAAACCCTGCGAACGGAGAAGCTATACGCAAAACTCTCCGAATGTGAGTTCTGGATCGGCAGCGTGAACTTTTTGGGTCATGTTGTTAGTCAAGAAGGAATACATGTGGATCCTTCTAAGGTCAAAGCCATCGAAGGATGGGCAGTTTCGACAACACCCACATAAATTCGCCAATTCTTAGGCCTAGCAGGTTACTACAGGAGGTTCATTCAGAACTTCTCTAAGGTCGCCAAGCCACTTGCCTCGCTTACACAAAAGGACGTACCATTCAAATGGACGGACAAGCAAGAAGTTGCATTCCAAACTCTAAAGCGAGCACTCTGCAGTGCCCCGGTACTATCTCTAACAGAGGGAACGGAAGATTTCGTGGTCTATTGTGACGCGTTAAATCAGGGTTTAGGTTGCGTTCTCATGCAGCGTGGAAAAGTGATAGCTTACGCATCCCGCCAACTAAAGACACACGAAGTGAATTATACAACCCATGATCTGGAATTGGGAGCAGTGGTCTTCACTCTGAAGATTTGGAGGCATTATCTCTATGGTACGAAGTGCACCATCTTCACGGACCACAAGAGTCTCCAGCACATCTTGAATCAAAAAGAGCTGAATATGAGGCAACGAAGATGGGTTGAACTATTAAACGATTACGAGTGTGAAATCAAGTATCACCCAGGCAAGGCCAACGTGGTAGCTGATGCCTTGAGCCGTAAAGAGTACTCTAACCGTCACGTGAAAACTCTCTAAATAACCATTCAATCTCACCTAACCACTCAGATTAAGGCAACTCAGTCAGATGTCATGAAGGCGGATAACAGAGCAAGCGAAGCATTACACGGAATGGAAAAGAATCTCAAGAGGAAAGAGGACGGAGTATACTATTTCATGAAATGTATTAGGGTCCCTAAACTTGGAGGATTTAGGGAGGTAGTCATGAATGAAGCTCGTAAGACGCGATACTCCATCCATCCAGGTTCGGACAAAATGTACTTGGATATTAGACAACATCATTGGTGGCTAACATGAAGGCAGAAATTGCCACCTATGTCAGCAAATACCTTACTTGCGCCAAAGTAAAGGTGGAATACCAGAAGCCTTCAGGGTTATTATAGCAACCAGTAATATTCCCGAGTGGAAATGGGAAGGGATTTCTATGCACTTTGTGACCAAGCTACCCAAGACGTCAGATGGATTAGACACTATATGGGTAATAGTTGACCGACTAACGAAATCCGCCCATTTCCTGCCAATAAAAGAATCCTACAAGATGGAGAGACTGACGAGAATATAGATTCGAGAAATCGTGAGGCTTCACGGAGTGCCCGTGTCTATCATCTCAAATAGAGATAGTAGGTTCACTTCACGTTTTTGGCAATCACTTCAGAAAGCACTGGGAACTCATCTCAACATGAGCACCGCTTATCACCCACAAACGGATGGTCAAAGCAAATGAACCATCTAGATGCTCGAAGACATGCTTCGCGCATGTGTTATAGACTTTGGGAAGTCCTGGGATACCCACCTACCCTTAGTTGAATTCTCGTATAACAACAACTACCCTTCGAGCATCAAAGTCACTCCTTTCGAAGCACTATATGGACGTAAGTGTAGATCACCGTTGTGTTGGGCTGAGGTGGGCGACACCTAGCTAGCAAAGGAACTAGCATCAGACAAGACATTAACGAGACCAGAGATCATACGGGAAACCACAGAGAAGATAGATCAAATCAAAGCTCGACTACAAGCATTACGCGACCGACAAAAGAGTTATGCTGATAGACGGCGAAAGCCATTAGCGTTTCAGGTCGGGGATCGAGTGCTGTTAAAAGTTTCACCTTGGAAAGGGGTTGTTCGTTTTGGAAAACGGGGAAAACTAAACCCATGAAACATTGGACCGTTCGAGATCCTTGCCCGAATAGGTCCAGTGGCGTACAGACTGCAGCTACCCGCTGAGCTCAACAGTGTACACCCCGTGTTCCATGTTTCCAATCTAAATAAGTGCCTATCCGATGAAACTCTCGTCATTCCCCTTAACGAAATTGAAATCAATGAGAATCTCTTGTTCGTTGAAGAACCAGTCGAAATCATGGACAGGGAGGTGAAGCGTACTAAGCAAAGTCGCATCCCGATCATGAAAGTACGGTGGAACACGAAGCGTGGGCCAAAATTCACGTGAGAACGCGAAGACCAAATGAAGCAAAATTACCGTCATCTATTCTAGCATTCTCAAATCTAGCTTTCAAAAAAATTTCGGGACGAAATTCCCTCTAACGGGGGATGATGTCACAACTAGAAATTTTTGGTGGCTTGTAACTACAACACTTATGTCAATTATGAATCAAAAACATGAAAGCATGAATGATGCTTACTCTATGACAACAAAATTTCAATCAAGCACTTCATACATGCAATACAAATAGTCAACAAATAATTGGAAACCCTAGAAACCCTTTTTTAAATACATTTTGGACTAGGATTTTCTTATTGGACCCAATGGACCAATAAGCTTCCAATTAGATTATCTTGGGCTTAGAACTCTTGAATGGGCTCTAATTAGACCCACTTTCATTTGTTTTAATATTATGGGCCATATTGGGCCTAGAATGAAACAAAATATTTAAATGAACCTTATTGGGCCATAACTAACCTAATTTAGCCCTAATAGGTCATAAAAATCACATTTATATTTATTTGGACCAATAAAATCACTCAACATAACCAAGAAATTGGACATTAGCATTTAAGGCCCAAAATTTTCTTTTCCCTCTCTATTCTCGGCCCAAGCCCAACCCATGAAGAAGAGTTGACTTAGGCTTGCCACCTCATTTTCACATTGAGGTTATCAATGCAAATAACCCAAATCTCCATGCACCATCTTCTCTTGGCCGAATCCAACCACACACACACACACTTCATTCAAACTTCTCTCAAAGAAACTCTCCCTCCATTCTCTCCAAATTTTCGAAGATCTAAGAGGTGTTTAAGGAATTTATTCCACAAAACTCATCATCTAAGGTAAGATATTACTTAGATCCATAATCTAGCTACTTCTTTTCATCAAAAATCATCTCTTAATCCACTCAAGTTCATGATCTTGCATCTTAGAACCCACTAAGTTCGAGATCCATCCAAGAAACTTGATAGGGTCGAAAATAGCACCAAACTTCTCCAAATCTTCTTCAAAACCGATCCACAACTCAAGGTGAGTTTCATACCCCTTCTTTTCGATTTTTATGAGTTTTTATGGGGTAGAATACAAGTAAATATGTAGATCTATGTGTAAATGTATGCTATGTGTGATTTGATGCATGTATGTGTGTGATATCATGTGTTTGTGATGAATATGTTATCCAAAGAGTGTGTGAAAAACCGAGATCTAAAACATGAGGAAGGAAATAAACATAACTTAAACTATTTTACACTAATCAAGCCAAGAAAAATAGTTTATATGGTTAGGATGAACATACTTGAACATATAACCCATTTTTGGGCTTAAATTGTCAAAAATACAAAACTTAGGGTTCAAACCGACAAATTATAGTTTCTGGAGGGTCAAAAGGGTCCAAACAGCTTTCTATAATAATTTTTCTGAACAACAACATTTTTGAGGGGCTTAAAATGTAAATTTTGAATTTAATGGGCTAATTTTGGGGTTTTCGGCCCAATAAGCCTCAAAATGCGAGATTTCAAACTTTGAGGAGCTGAAAATGCAATTTTCTGTAAAACAGGGGATTTGAAGTGTATTAAAACTATTTCAATGGTCAAAAATGCTTTTCAAATTCAAAAAGGATCAAAATCTAAAAAATTTCTATTTTGGGCCAAAACTGTAAAAGTTGCAAAATTGAGGGTTTTAACCGAGAAAACATCATTCTGGAAGGACTAAAGCTATTTACAAGATAAATTTGGGCTAAAAATGTCTTTTCAACAAGTTTATGACACAAAAGTGTCAAAATAATGTTTTAAGGACTAAAATGAAATTCTTTTATATAAAGGACTAAAAGTGCTATTTTTATAAAAGGAAGGAAATGAAAAGGACCAAACTACATTTTCGAGAAAAGTAAATCAATAATACAAAATACAAACCCGCGACTATCGACAAAACGGAAAACAATTACACTTTCAACAATAAACATCGGTACAAATCAAATTGATTCGGTCTCGAATCAACAACAATACAAAATCGTCAAACCAAAACAATTCGTTAAACACGTGCTAACTATGAGAAGTCAATATACAAACTTTGGGCTTGGAAGTTTCAAATCGTGCTTGTTGGGCCTTGCTAGCCCAATAACATGATCTTTGGGCCCGAAGGGAACGCGCTTACATGTTAATGGGCCTTCTATGACCTAATGTCATGTAAAAGGACTTTCAATAACTGTATTGTGCTATTGGGCCCCAAGGGTTCATTAGTACTGCTAGTGAATTCGAGAAGTCAAACGCGAGTCGGGCCAAGCGCCATTCGCATTCCCGATAGCCTTGAATAACTTATGGAAATAAAGGGGGCTTCGTACCCTCCTTTCTCCTTGGTAGTTGGGCTTTTGAGAAATCGAGTAAACAGATTCGTGGCGTTAATCAAGAGAAGTCAGGGTGTTTGGATTTAGTGAGCAGTACGGATGATGCCTTAAGGATCGTTCGTAATTTGTAGTTATAAACTAGTCGTTTTTATTAATGGGTGATTGTAACAACTCACAGGCCTTAATTAATCTAATGTCACCTGGGTAATAAAAAACAATCATCGTATCGGTATAACAATAAACAAGTCATGTAATTTATGTATTGGGAAAACATCGGGTTTTCCCGAGGAGTTCAACATTTTTACCAGTGTGATGTATACAAAGTTCAACAATGATACATGTTTTAAAAATCAACAAGCATATTTACGGATCTTCACACTTTTTATAAACAAACATTTTTTTTATAGAAAATATTGGATTTTCTGGGTTTTTCAAACTTCAACAAATCATTTTACCCTAACATTCGTTATGAACTCACCAACATTTCATATGTTGACGTTTTCCAAAATAACTTGTATTCTTAGTTAACAGGTAAACCGAAGAATAAGTATCAAGAAATGTCATGGTGTTTGCTTAGATTATCTGTCAGACTGTTTATGTTATGCAACTGTAATGTCTAAAACAATGTACCGAATGTAAACAATATAATTTGTAATATTTCAATGCATGGTGATGAATTATGTTATGATTCATGTATATTCGTTGTGATGGTATTCAATTTGAGTCACGAGAGCGCTCGGACGTTTCCGCCGTCCGGTTCGGGGGTGTGACAGGTTGGTATCAAAGCTCTGTGTATAGTGAACTAACATATCTAACCACACATTGATATGCAACAATAAACCAAAAGAGGGACTAACACAACTCTGAACAAAACATGTAAAACATAGCAATAAAAATACCCTTGCTTGAATTAGGAAAAAGAACATGATACCGAACCAAACAAGATAATGCTAGTATCTCGGTTAAGCTGGGACTGTTCTTAGTTGTATGAAGGAGTGGATATAGCCTGATCAATTACATTTCCTCCAAGGTACAACTATCACATGCCCTGAGGAAATCGTGATAGCTAGGGAACCTAAAAACATACCCCTTTATCACCAAGAAGAGAACATCCGTTCAGTCTATGCAATAGTTGTAGAGTCATAGGAGTAATGATAGTTTATTCGTATACCTTCTCACAGTCTTCATGGAAGGAGAGCAGCAGGGCATTCAGTTTCATCAAGTCTTAGTGGCTCACGGGATGCTTCAAAATGAACCTGAAGGGAATCAAGGGGAAGCACACGACGTCGGACCTGACGAGTACACGGACACCGACTACGAGTTCGAGGAGGCCGATGATGACATGGAGGAAGAACAAGACTCGTGCAAAGATCACACCACGTCATTTGTCAGTGACGCGCAACAGGACCACCCCGCCCCACCAGTGAACCTCGCAAGGGAGAATCGCTCCACCGAAGCTGAGATTGCCGCCCTGCGGTAATAGTTGTTCGCCATGGAAGCACGTACAGTGCGAGCTGAGCATGAGAGGGATGAGGTCATTGGAGACATGACTGAGATGGATCAGTTGTTGGCTCAACACTTCGGAATATGACCTCGCCACTATCTTAGGACACTCCACGGAGTGTTAGGGATAGACTTATCTTACTAGGTCATTAGGATCTATGTTATGTACCCCGACTCTATGTTTAAGTGATTACACTACTCATAGAGTTGTTATGCCGTCGAACTAGTATCACTCATGTATGCTCTTGGCAGCAAAATTTTCATGTATCAAATGCGGATAATATTAGTAAAATTTTTATATGTTTTACCTTGACGTTGTAATCTGCTATGTGTTATATATCCATGATTGTGTGCCAATTTGTGAAAGTACCTAAGTTCGTGCCACACACCTAGCTCATAGGATCACACTCTCACAAAAAGCACAGATACTCAACATCTTTCTGTTCCATGGCAGAAAGATGCCTCGACGACCAACCCACAGAAACCCTGAGCCAAACCCTCCTGAGTTCAACTCTATTGCCTTTCAGGCAGCGGTGTCGGCTGCGGTTACCGCGGCTATGGCCCAAATTCATCAAGGGAACAATGGAGGAGCCAACGGACCAGGCACTGGAAGCTCAAACAATGGGGTGAATCAAGGACCTACCAAAACATGGACTTCACCAACGCCAAACCACGAACCTTCAACGACACTGGAGGAATGATCACCCTGAAACGGTGGATCGAGAAGGTGGAATCGGTATTCGAGATATGCGATTGCCCTGAGGAGATGAAAGTCAAATATGCCGCATGCACTCTGGTTGACCAAGCGCTCACTTGGTGGAACGGACACGTGGAAGCCATGACACTCCCCGTAGCCAATTCTATGCCATGGGCAGAAATGAAAGAAATGCTGATGGCTGAATACTGCCCTCGTGGCGAAATTCAAAAAATGGAACAAGAGTTGTGGAACCTCACCGTCCGAAACTCGGATATAGATGCATACATATCAAGGTTCAGTGAACTGTCTCTACTATGCCCTGGCATGTTCACCTCAGAAGGAAAGAAGTTCGAGCGATTTATCTGGGGACTAACCTCCCCGATCCAAGGAAACGTGATAGCTGCAAATCCCAAAACTTTCTACAGTCCAAAGAGATTGGCCAAGAAGCTGTATGACCATAACAACAAGAAGGGTGAGAAGCCAGTGGAGACTGAAGTAAAGAAGGAAAACAACAACAAAAAAGGGAAGAACAATAAGAGGAAAGGACGTCAAGGCTCTAAATCATCCAAGAAACAGCAAACGGTAGCAGTTAACGCTGCAACCACTCAAGTTCCATCTACACCACATGATCCAGCCTCAGATGCTCCAAGTGCCCCTATGCCTTATTCCGGTAATCTTCCTAAGTGCAACAAGTGCGGTCTCCATCACAATGGAGAATGCAGAGAGATGTAGTGCACCAATTGCAATCGGAAGGGTCACACGGCAAAGTATTGCAGAACCTACCTTCCTGAGAACCAACAACAGAGAAACAACAACAATAACCGCAACAACAACAACACCAACTATGGCAGAAATAACGTAGGACCTAGCCACACCTGCTATGGATGTGGAAGGACTGGGCATTTCTGTCAAAATTTCCCCAACAACAACAATCCCGGAAATGGAGGAACAGGAAGGATGTTGACCATGGGTCAGGGAGAAGCGATTCAGGATCCCACTGTCGTTACCAGTACGTTCCTCCTAAACCACAATTATGCATGCATCCTATTTGATACCGGATCAGAACGAAGTTTTGTGAGCAATAAGTTTAAACATTTATTAAAACAACAACCCCAGAAGCTCAATGAAACCTTTACGGTGGAAATGGATAATGGGAAAACTGAATCCACTAGGGAAATCTACATCGGATGTACCCTAACTCTAAATCAACACGTCTTCCGAATAGACTTAATGCCTGTTTCCATTAGGAGTTTTGATGTGATTATTGGCATGGACTGGTGAAGCCCCCACCATGCTGAAATTATGTGTCACGAGAAGGCCGTTCGCCTTTACCTTCCCAATCATGAAACCCTAGTTATTTACGGAGACAAACCTATCATGAACCTTCGCCTCATCTCATGCATCCAGGCACAGAAGCATCTGCGAAAGAACGATTTGACGTTCCTGGCGCATATTGTGGATAAAACCAAGGAAGAGGTTAACATTCAAGACATTCCAGTAGCGCGTGAATTCCCAGACGTATTTCCTGAAGATCTTCCTGGAGTACCCCCAAAGAGACAAGTTGAGTTCCGAATTGATCTTGTTCCAGGAGCAACTCCCTCGCTAAATCGCCTTACCGACTAGCTCCTGCTGAGATGCAGGAATTGTCCAGCCAACTCAGCAAACTCCTGGGCAAAGGATTCATCCGACCCAGCTACTCGCCATGGGGAGCTCCGGTTCTCTTTGTCAAAAAGAAGGACAGATCTTTTAGCATGTGCATCGATTACAGGGAGCTAAACATGCTCACTGTCAAAAATCGCTATCCAATCCCACGAATCGATGATCTATTTGACCAGCTCCAAGGAGCCAGTTACTTTTCTAAGATAGATATACGATCTGGGTACCATCAACTCAAGGTTCGGGAAGCGGATATTCCCAAAACCGCTTTCTGAACTCGTTATTGACATTTTGAATTTGTCGTAATGCCCTTCGGTCTAACGAATGCCCCTGCCGCATTCATGGACCTAATGAATCGAATATGCCGACCATTCCTTCCCAACTTTGTTATTGTTTTCATTGACGACATTCTAGTCTATTCCCGAAGCGAAGAAGAGCATGGACAACATCTCCGACAAATCCTAGAAACCCTGCGAACGGAGAAGCTATACGCAAAACTCTCCGAATGTGAGTTCTGGATCGGCAGCGTGAACTTTTTGGGTCATGTTGTTAGTCAAGAAGGAATACATGTGGATCCTTCTAAGGTCAAAGCCATCGAAGGATGGGCAGTTTCGACAACACCCACATAAATTCGCCAATTCTTAGGCCTAGCAGGTTACTACAGGAGGTTCATTCAGAACTTCTCTAAGGTCGCCAAGCCACTTGCCTCGCTTACACAAAAGGACGTACCATTCAAATGGACGGACAAGCAAGAAGTTGCATTCCAAACTCTAAAGCGAGCACTCTGCAGTGCCCCGGTACTATCTCTAACAGAGGGAACGGAAGATTTCGTGGTCTATTGTGACGCGTTAAATCAGGGTTTAGGTTGCGTTCTCATGCAGCGTGGAAAAGTGATAGCTTACGCATCCCGCCAACTAAAGACACACGAAGTGAATTATACAACCCATGATCTGGAATTGGGAGTAGTGGTCTTCACTCTGAAGATTTGGAGGCATTATCTCTATGGTACGAAGTGCACCATCTTCACGGACCACAAGAGTCTCCAGCACATCTTGAATCAAAAAGAGCTGAATATGAGGCAACGAAGATGGGTTGAACTATTAAACGATTACGAGTGTGAAATCAAGTATCACCCAGGCAAGGCCAACGTGGTAGCTGATGCCTTGAGCCGTAAAGAGTACTCTAACCGTCACGTGAAAACTCTCTAAATAACCATTCAATCTCACCTAACCACTCAGATTAAGGCAACTCAGTCAGATGTCATGAAGGCGGATAACAGAGCAAGCGAAGCATTACACGGAATGGAAAAGAATCTCAAGAGGAAAGAGGACGGAGTATACTATTTCATGAAATATATTAGGGTCCCTAAACTTGGAGGATTTAGGGAGGTAGTCATGAATGAAGCTCGTAAGACGCGATACTCCATCCATCCAGGTTCGGACAAAATGTACTTGGATATTAGACAACATCATTGGTGGCTAACATGAAGGCAGAAATTGCCACCTATGTCAGCAAATACCTTACTTGCGCCAAAGTAAAGGTGGAATACCAGAAGCCTTCAGGGTTATTATAGCAACCAGTAATATTCCCGAGTGGAAATGGGAAGGGATTTCTATGCACTTTGTGACCAAGCTACCCAAGACGTCAGATGGATTAGACACTATATGGGTAATAGTTGACCGACTAACGAAATCCGCCCATTTCCTGGCAATAAAAGAATCCTACAAGATGGAGAGACTGACGAGAATATAGATTCGAGAAATCGTGAGGCTTCACGGAGTGCCCGTGTCTATCATCTCAAATAGAGATAGTAGGTTCACTTCACGTTTTTGGCAATCACTTCAGAAAGCACTGGGAACTCATCTCAACATGAGCACCGCTTATCACCCACAAACGGATGGTCAAAGCAAATGAACCATCTAGATGCTCGAAGACATGCTTCGCGCATGTGTTATAGACTTTGGGAAGTCCTGGGATACCCACCTACCCTTAGTTGAATTCTCGTATAACAACAACTACCCTTCGAGCATCAAAGTCACTCCTTTCGAAGCACTATATGGACGTAAGTGTAGATCACCGTTGTGTTGGGCTGAGGTGGGCGACACCCAGCTAGCAAAGGAACTAGCATCAGACAAGACATTAACGAGACCAGAGATCATACGGGAAACCACAGAGAAGATAGATCAAATCAAAGCTCGACTACAAGCATTACGCGACCGACAAAAGAGTTATGCTGATAGACGGCGAAAGCCATTAGCGTTTCAGGTCGGGGATCGAGTGCTGTTAAAAGTTTCACCTTGGAAAGGGGTTGTTCGTTTTGGAAAACGGGGAAAACTAAACCCATGAAACATTGGACCTTTCGAGATCCTTGCCCGAATAGGTCCAGTGGCGTACAGACTGCAGCTACCCGCTGAGCTCAACAGTGTACACCCCGTGTTCCATGTTTCCAATCTAAATAAGTGCCTATCCGATGAAACTCTCGTCATTCCCCTTAACGAAATTGAAATCAATGAGAATCTCTTGTTCGTTGAAGAACCAGTCGAAATCATGGACAGGGAGGTGAAGCGTACTAAGCAAAGTCGCATCCCGATCATGAAAGTACGGTGGAACACGAAGCGTGGGCCAAAATTCACGTGAGAACGCGAAGACCAAATGAAGCAAAATTACCGTCATCTATTCTAGCATTCTCAAATCTAGCTTTCAAAAAAATTTCGGGACGAAATTCCCTCTAACGGGGGATGATGTCACAACTAGAAATTTTTGGTGGCTTGTAACTACAACACTTATGTCAATTATGAATCAAAAACATGAAAGCATGAATGATGCTTACTCTATGACAACAAAATTTCAATCAAGCACTTCATACATGCAATACAAATAGTCAACAAATAATTGGAAACCCTAGAAACCCTTTTTTAAATCCATTTTGGACTAGGATTTTCTTATTTGACCCAATGGACCAATAAGCTTCCAATTAGACTATCTTGGGCTTAGAACTCTTGAATGGGCTCTAATTAGACCCACTTTCATTTGTTTTAATATTATGGGCCATATTGGGCCTAGAATGAAACAAAATATTTAAATGAACCTTATTGGGCCATAACTAACCTAATTTAGCCCTAATAGGTCATAAAAATCACATTTATATTTATTTGGACCAATAAAATCACTCAACATAACCAAGAAATTGGACATTAGCATTTAAGGCCCAAAATTTTCTTTTCCCTCTCTATTCTCGGCCCAAGCCCAACCCATGAAGAAGAGTTGACTTAGGCTTGCCACCTCATTTTCACATTGAGGTTATCAATGCAAATAACCCAAATCTCCATGCACCATCTTCTCTTGGCCGAATCCAACCACACACACACACACTTCATTCAAACTTCTCTCAAAGAAACTCTCCCTCCATTCTCTCCAAATTTTCGAAGATCTAAGAGGTGTTCAAGGAATTTATTCCACAAAACTCATCATCTAAGGTAAGATATTACTTAGATCCATAATCTAGCTACTTCTTTTCATCAAAAATCATCTCTTAATCCACTCAAGTTCATGATCTTGCATCTTAGAACCCACTAAGTTCGAGATCCATCCAAGAAACTTGATAGGGTCGAAAATAGCACCAAACTTCTCCAAATCTTCTTCAAAACCGATCCACAACTCAAGGTGAGTTTCATACCCCTTCTTTTCGATTTTTATGAGTTTTTATGGGGTAGAATACAAGTAAATATGTAGATCTATGTGTAAATGTATGCTATGTGTGATTTGATGCATGTATGTGTGTGATATCATGTGTTTGTGATGAATATGTTATCCAAAGAGTGTGTGAAAAACCGAGATCTAAAACATGAGGAAGGAAATAAACATAACTTAAACTATTTTACACTAATCAAGCCAAGAAAAATAGTTTATATGGTTAGGATGAACATACTTGAACATATAACCCATTTTTGGGCTTAAATTGTCAAAAATACAAAACTTAGGGTTCAAACCGACAAATTATAGTTTCTGGAGGGTCAAAAGGGTCCAAACAGCTTTCTATAATAATTTTTCTGAACAACAACATTTTTGAGGGGCTTAAAATGTAAATTTTGAATTTAATGGGCTAATTTTTGGGTTTTCGGCCCAATAAGCCTCAAAATGCGAGATTTCAAACTTTGAGGAGCTGAAAATGCAATTTTCTGTAAAACAGGGGATTTGAAGTGTATTAAAACTATTTCAATGGTCAAAAAGCCTTTTCAAATTCAATAATTATCAAAAATGTAAAATTTTTCTATTTTGGGCCAAAACTGTAAAAGTTGCGAAATTGTGGGTTTTAACCGAGAAAACATCATTCTGGAAGGACTAAAGCTGTTTACAAGATAAATTTGGGCTAAAAATGTCTTTTCAACAAGTTTATGATACAAAAGTGTCAAAATAATATTTTAAGGACTAAAATGAAATTCTTTTATATGAAGGACTAAAAGTTCTATTTTTATAAAAGGAAGGAAATGAAAAGGACCAAACTACATTTTTGAGCAAAGTAAATCCATAATACAAAATACAAACCCGCGACTATCGACAAAACGGAAAACAATTACACTTTCAACAATAAACATTGGTACAAATCAAATTGATTTGGTCTCGAATCAACAACAATACAAAATCGTCAAACCAAAACAATTCGTTAAACACGTGCTAACTATGAGAAGTCAATATACAAACTTTGGGCTTGGAAGTTTCAGATCGTGCTTGTTGGGCCTTGCTAGCCCAATAACATGATCTTTGGGCCCGAAGGGAACGCGCTTACATGTTAATGGGCCTTCTATGACCTAATTTCATGTAAAAGGACTTTCAATAGCTCTATTGTGCTATTGGGCACCAAGGGTCTATTAGTACTGCTAGTGAATTCGAGAAGTCAAATGCGAGTCGGGCCAAGCGCCTGTCGCGTTCCCGATAGCCATGAATAACTTATGGAAATAAAGGGGGCTTTGTACCCTCATTTCTCCTCGGCAGTTGGGCTTCTGAGAAATCGTGTAAACAGATTTGTGGCGTTAATCAAGAGAAGTCAGGGTGGTTGGATTTAGTGAGCAGTACGGACGACGCCTTAAGGATCGTTCGTAATTTGTTGTTATAAACTAGTCATTTTCATTAATGCGTGATTGTAACAACTCACAGTCCTTAATTAATCCAATGTCACCTGGGTAGTAAAAAACAATCGTCGTATCGGTATAACAATAAATAAGTCATGTAATTTACGTATTGGGAAAACATCGGGTTTTCCCGGGGAGTTCAACATTTTTACCAGTGTGATGTATACAAAGTTCAACAATGATACATGTTTTAAAAATCAACAAGCATATTTACGGATCTTCACACTTTTTATAAACAAACATTTTTTTTATAGAAAATATTGGATTTTCTGGGTTTTTCAAACTTCAACAAATCATTTTACCCTAACATTCCTTATGAACTCACCAACATTTCATATGTTGACGTTTTCCACAATAACTTGTGTTCTCAGGTAACAGGTAAACCGAAGAATAAGTATCAACAAATGTCATGGTGTTTGCTTAGATTATTTGCTAGACTGTTTATGTTATGGAACTGTAATGTCTAAAACAATGTACCGAATGTAAACAATATCAGTTGTAATATTTCAATGCATGGTGATGAATTATGTTATGATTCATGTATATTTATTGAGATGGTATTCAATTTGAATCACGTGATCCCTCGGACGTTTCCGCCGTCCGGTTCGAGGGTGTGACACACGTCGAGTCCATCCCATTGCTCGACGAGTCACACCTGACATGCATCGCGGGGCCACCCCGACTCAACTCGCCGAGTCTCAAGATCAACTCGGCGAGTTCCGCCTTGAATTCCAGTCCTCTAATCGCTCCCTAACTCACTGAGTTATTCCCCCAACTAGGCAAGTCTAATCACTGAGTGATTTACGGGAAACCCTAACCCTACTCACCGAGTCTGCCCTTGGACTCGGCGAGTTCATGCCATGCATAAACTTAACTGACCTCCTGAGGTCAGATCTGGTCCTTTGATCCATAGATCTGACATTCCCAAGCCTGATAAACACGTAAAGCTCGAATCATGACACTCATGGGACGTCTAGGAGGTTTCACTTGGTGATTTAGCCCCAAAAAATAACATCCTAAGCTCAACATAAAGCAAGTTGAGATAAGCTCTTTGGAGCAGTATGGGTCCAGATCTGAAGTCTCAATGCGAATAGGGGCCATATTCTCACAATTTCTTCCATTAAAGGACATGAAAACTCTACATCTATGGATTCCTTCAACAAAACAGATAAAGGGGCGATATAGTACCTCAAAGATGAAATGTTTTGCTCAAAATCCACAGATGCACCACCTCCTTGGTCTCCTCTAAGCTAGAAACACCTCCTTCTTGCAAGAATCAACCACAAAGATCAAGAAATGGCTCCTTTCCTCTTACAATCGTTCTAGCTCTTTTAGGGTTACTCTATGGGGTTTGGTAGCCGCAAATGACGGCCCTAAGGGCCTTTAAATAGGTCTCAAACCCGGGAAATTAGGGTTTCATTAAACACTATGGACTGGCCGAGTCCAGTCATGAACCCGGATGAGAATCCGCGACCCTACTCGGCGAGTCTAAGCACCAACTCGCCGAGTCCCTCCACAAACTCCAAAATAAATGAATAAAATAATATACCTAGGAATCCGGATGTTACAATTCTCCCCCACTAGAATCAGACTTCGCCCTCAAAGTCTCACTCTGCAAACAACTCTGGATGCTGCACACGCATCTCACGCTCTGGCTCCCAAGTCAGCTCTGACCCTTTCCGATGCTACCACTGGACCTGCACCAGAAGCACTTCCTTGTTCCTCAGAACCTTGATCTTCTGATCCCTAATCCCCACTGGTCTCTCAACATAGTTCAGACTCACATCCACCTGAATATCCTCTAATGGTACCACCGCCGACTCGTCGGGTATACACTTTCTCAACTGCGACACGTGGAAGGTGTCATAAATCTTACCTAACTCTGCATGTAGCTCCAAACGGTAGGCTACCCTTCCTACTCTCACGATCACCCTGAAAGGACCAATATAACGGGGCCCCAGCTTGCCCCTCTTCCTGAATCGGATCACTCATTTCCAAGGAGAGACCTTCAGGAGCACGAAGTCGCCGACCTGAAACTCGAGCTCGGACCGGAGCCTGTCCGCATAACTCTTCTGACGACTTTGAGCGGTCAACAACCTCTGTCTGGCCTGCTGTATCTGCTCTGTCGTCTGAAGCACGATATCTGTACTACCCATCACACGTTGCCCAACCTCTTCCCAGCAAATGGGGGTCCGACACCTCCTCCCATACAACAGCTCATAGGGTGGCATACCAATGCTCGAATGATGGCTGTTGTTGTAGGAAAACTCTGCCAAGGGGAAATACATGTGCCAACTCCCGCCGAAATCCAACACACATCCTCGGAGCATGTCCTCGAGCATTTGAATCGTCCGCTCGCTCTGGCCGTCAGTCTGTGGGTGGTATGCGGTACTAAAATGCAGCCTCATACCCTATTCCTCATTAAATTTCTTCCAGAATCGGAAGTGAAATGCACATCTCGATCTACTACAATCGAGATCGGCACTCCATGCCGCGATACCACCTCCCTCACGTACATCTCTGCCAACCTCTCTACGGAAGAGCTCCCACTGATAGCAAGGAAATGAGCGCTCTTCGTCAACCTATCTATAATCACCCAAATTGCATCGACGCCCATTGCAGTCCTCGGCAGTTTGGTGATAAAATCCATAGAAATTTATTCCCACTTCCACTCGGGAACCTCTAACGGCTGCAAGTTACCATGCGGTCTCTGGTGCTCGGCCTTAACCGGACGACAGGTTAGGCACCTCTCAACGAACCACGCGACGTCCCTCTTCATACAGGACCACCAATACTCCCTCTTCAGGTCCAAATACATCTCAGCGGCCTCGGGATGGATCGAGAACTTCGATCGATGTGCCTCTTCCATCAAAATGGTACACGTCCCTCCCACAAACGGTACCTAAATCCGACCCTGAAATGTCATAAGCCCCCGGCTATCGGTAATGAACTCCGATACCTGCCCGATAACTCGCTCTGTCTTCTAGTTTTCTGGTCTCACGGCCTCAGCCTGGGCCCCTCAAATGGTATCCAACACCGGAGTCATCACTGTCAATCTCATGCAAACGTCTCGCATCAGGGTGCTCTCCGCCCTACGGCTTAGGGCATTGGCTACCACGTTAGCCTTATCCGGGTCATACAGGATCTCGCAATCATAATCCTTTACCACGTCCAACCATCTCCTCTGTCGCATATTCAGGTTGGGCTGATCCATCAAGTACTTCAGGCTCATGTGATCCGTGTATATGGTACACCAGACCCCATACAGATAGTGACGCCAGATCTTGAGGGCGAACACTATTGCTCCCAACTCTAGATCATGGGTGGGATACCTCGTCTCATGAGGCTTCAGCTACCTCGATGCGTATGCTATCACGTGCCCCCTCTGCGTAAGCACCACTCCCAACCCTGATATCGACGTGTCACAATACACCACAAAATCCTCCATTCCCTCCGGAAGGGCTAACACCGGGGCTTCGCATAGTCTCTGGCGAAGTGTCTCGAAGGAGGCCTGTTGCTCTGGGCCCCATTAAAAAGCTACACCCTTCGGGGTCAACTTGGTGAGTGGCACGACGATCTTGGAGAAATCCCTGATAAATCTCCGGTAATAGCCTGCAAATCCTAGAAAACTCCTGATATCTGTAAGTGACCTTGGCACCTCCCAACTCATCATCTCCTTGATCTTGGCTGGATTGACCAATATCCCTTTCTGGTTAACGAGGTGCCCTAGGAACTGAACCTCTCGTAACCAGAAATCACACCTGGAGAATTTGGCATAAAGCCTCTCCGACCTCAAAACCCCGAGGATTTCTCTCAAATACTCCTCATGCTGCTCCCTGGATCTCGAATACACCAATATGTCGTCGATGAACACGATCACCGAGCGATCCAACATCCGCCTGCACACCCTGTTCATGAGGTCCATGAACATCGTCGGTGCATTGGTGAGCCCGAAAGGCATCACCACGAACTCGTAATGCCAGTAACAAGTCCTAAATGCTGTCTTCTGGATATCCTCATCTCGCACCCTCACCTGATGATATCCCGACCTCAAATCGATCTTGGAGAACCAAGATGCTCCCTTCAACTGATCAAAAAAATCGTCGATCCTCGGCAACGGGTAACGGTTCTTGACCATCAACTTGTTCAACTCCCGGTAATCAATGCACATCCTGTGTGAACCATCCTTTTTCTTGACAAAAAGGATAGGTTCTCCCCATGGCGAACTGCTCGGCCGAATAAACCCCTTCTCTAGCAGCTCCTGAAGCTGCAAGGATAACATCTGCATCTATGGAGGCACAAGGCGATAGGGCGCCTTGTCGATAGGCGCAGCCCCCGGAACCAAATCGATACTGAAGTTTACCTGCCTCTCGGGAGGCACACCTAGCAACTCCTCCGAAAATACATCCGGGAACTCACACACTATCGGAACCTCATCAACTGACCTCTATCTCTCTGAATCAATCCTCGTGTCCATCACATACGCTACCAATCCCTTACATCCCTGCTGTAGACTCTGTCTTGCTCTAGCGGCTGAACAAAATGCCGATCTAGAACGTGTACCCTCGCTGTACACCGTAAGAACACCACCACTAGGGTATCATATGGTCACCAACTCTCCCTTGCAGGCGATGACCGCTCCAAATCTGCTCAACCAGTCCATGCCCACGATGACAGAGACATCTCCCATCGCGATAAGGACTAAGTCAATCGGAAACTCTACTCCAAAAATCTCGAGTACACAACGTCGAATCACCTCTGTGGCATACACCGCTCTCTCATCCGCTATGGAAACTCTCAGAGGTCGACTCAACGCCTCCCGACGAATACTGATGTGTTGGCTAAAAGCCAAAGATACAAAAGATCGACTCGCACCCGAGTTAAATAACACTAAGGCAGGTACATAAATCACAAGAAAAGTACCTACGCATAACATAATATAAGCACAAATATCTCAACATAAAAATAAATACATGAAAGAATACATACCAGCCGTGACATCGGGCGCTGCATGGACCTCCTCCGCAATCAACTGGAAGGCTGTCCCTCGTGCCTTCGGTGCCTTGACCTTCGCGGGCCGACTATCCGTAGCTCTCAGTACAGCAGGGGTAGATCCTTGAGATGCTCCCTGTGCTGTCCCTCGCAACTGTGGACACTCTGCCTTCCGGTGTCCGGTCTGATTGCAGTGAAAACATACTGCAAATCCCTTTGGGCAATCCTTGGCCATATACCCTCCATGCCATTTTTGTAGCAAGACCCTGATCTGCACACCCCATCATGACTCTTACCGCACTTGCCACAAGTGCGGCCCTTCTGGTTCCCAGATCTCGAATCAGCAGGTTTGGCCCGCTTGGCTACCGGCTGGGACTGAGCCGGCCACCGATCCCTCCACTGAGACTCAGCCTCCTCCCTAGCTTGGGTCTCCAACTCTATCTCCCTCTTCCGTGCATTTTCCTGAAGCTTATCAAATGTATGGTACGTCGAGTTCGCCACGAACTCACATATATCCCTCCTCAACACACTCAAATATCAGCTCATACGTGCCTGCTCGGAGGATACGTGCTCTGGGAAGAACATTGCCCTCTCGTGAAACATCCGAGTAATCACTGTAACAGAATCGGTACACTGCTTGAGGGTCAGAAACTCTTGTTCCAACCGCTCCCTCTCCACCTGGGGAACGTACTCATCTCGAAACATAGCAGTGAACCTCTCCCAGGTCACTGCAGCAAGATCAGCAGGCGTGTAGTTCGCCGTCACAAACTTCCACCAGTCCTTCGCTCCCAATCGAAGCTAGTTCAGCGCGAACCCGACTCTCAAATGCTCAGGATATGAGAAAGTAAAGAAACACCCCTCTATGTCTGATATCCACCTCATCGCTACAATCGGGTGTTGGGTCCCATTAAACTCTGGTGGTTTCGTGTTGCTGAATTCTCGAAATAGCAACGCATCACCACCCTGCGGCCTCGTCGCAGCTATAGCTGCAGTGGCCGCAGCAACAGTAGCCTTAGAAAGAGCAACATATCTCTCGTCAAATGTCTCAATCAGAGCGGTCTTGATGACCACAGCCACCTCCTCATGAATGATCCTACGGATCTCTGCATCGCTCGTACCACTGCTCTCTGGTGGGTGGCGTGTCCCTACCATGATCTCCCTCTAAAATACAACATAGGAATATTAGGGACTCACTCAAGTATAATCACACTCGATAACTCCACCCTACTTGTTCCTTAGTACCCTAGGGATTCTTACTTGGACTGTGCACTGACCCGGTATCTTTAGTAGTACGGGCCCAATACTATCGTCCATACCGCATCAGCATTCATCCCAAGTCCTCCTCCCAGAGTCCCAAATCCCAAGTACTCAACTCTCTTTAATCATGTGCTACTCACTTGCAAATCTCTCATAAGCTCCTCGCTGCTATCTAAACACTCTCAAGCATCTCTAGCAGCAAAACCCCTAGACTAAGGCATCATATATCAGGCCACTCTAGTCCGAATAAGAATACCTAGTCTACTCTAGCATGCATAACATAATTCATCATATAGCATAACATATCCTATAACACTTATTGTAAGGGTATTTGGGAAATCACCGTTCGGGCGCTGGCTGATCGTACACACGACTCCACTCTGTTTGTCTCAAAACTCTTTTTACTCTTAAAAAAATTTACTTTATTATCAAAATTTTCCTCAAATCCTCAATTTGAGTTCTGATACGCCCGAAGATGCATCCGAATCCCGCAAACCAAGGCTCTGATACCAACTTGTAACACCGTAAAAATTTAACAATTTTTCACTTTTTAAAAACCATAAAATATCATTCACATTCAATTTTCAAAACATTGTATCAACATTATCTCAATACAAAACCCCAAGATCAAAAACATATAAACTCCGGTGTGCGTGTGTACGAATCATGTCGACGCCTTCTCGCGATCATCGCTGGTACCTAAAACACATAACACATACCACTGTAAGCATAATTGCTTAGTGATTTCCCCAAAATACGACTCTAAATATATTAGCCACTCGAGGCTATAAATCTTTCGACCCTTTGGTCAATGTGTCTCAATGGGACCCTCCAGCCCCAACTCTCTATGGGCCCTCTGGCCCTAACACTATGGACCCGAAGGTCCTATCTCTATGGACCTACTGGTCCTACTCTGTAAACTCTGAATCATGCATATCACATATCACAATAAATCACAACACATAAATAACATGCAAATACACTGGAACATAACTCTAAAATACTTTGTTACCACACTAGGTAAAGTATAGTGTGAAAACTCACCTCAGATGTCTCGGTAAATCTCTGACTTAGTAGAAATACGATCTAGCCCCCGCCTAATAACATAAAGTAAATACTCTTATAAATATAACTCTTGGGACTAGACTCAACCCTCTCTTGGCACCCTTAGAAAGTGTAAAAGACCATTTTACCCCTCTTTTGGCTCAAAGGCCCCATAGTTGACCAAACCCTAAAAGTCAACAAATGTCAACGGTCAAACTTTGACCCGACTCGTCGAGTGCACTTGGGCGACTTGGCGAGTCTACACGTGTACACTAACTCTCTAGTCTCACTTGGCACGTCAAGTCCCTCCCCTTGCTCGACGAGTCACACCTGGCATGAATCGCAGGGCCACCCCGACTCAACTCGGCGAGTCTCAAGATCAACACAGCGAGTTTCACCTTGAACTCTAGTCCTCTAATCCCTCTCTGACTTACTGAGTTATTCCCCCAACTCGGCAAGTCTATTTACTGAGTGATTTACAGGAAACCCTAACCCTGCTCGTCGAGTCTGCCCTTGGAGTCGGCGAATTCATGCCATGCACAAACTCAATTGACCTCCTAAGGTCAGATATGTGCCTTTGATCCATAGATCTGACCTTCCCAAGCCTGATAAACACGTAAAGATCGAATCTTGACACTCATGGGACGTCTAGGAGGTTTCACTTGGTGATTTAGCCCCAAAAATTACATCCTAAGCTCAACACCTCCATAGCTCAACATAAAGAAAGCTGAGATAAGCTCTTTAGACCACTATGGGTCCAAATCTGAAGTCTCAATGCTAATAGGGGCCATATTCTCTGAATTTCATCCAATAAAGGACATGAAAACTCTACATCTATGGATTTCTTCAACAAAACAGATTAAGGGGTGATATAGTACCTCAAAAATGAAGTCTTTTGCTCGGAATCCATAGATGAAGCACCTACTTGGTCTCCTCTAAGCTGGAAACACCTCCTTCTTGCAAGAATCAACCACAAAGATCAAGAAATGGCTCCTTTCCTCGCACAATCGCTCTAGCTCTTTTAGGGTTTCTCTCTGGGGTTTGGTAGCCGCAAATGAAGGCCCTATGGGCCTTTAAATAGGTCCCAAACCTGGGAAATTAGGGTTTCATTAAACAGTGTGGACTCGTCGAGTCCAGTCATGAACCCGGATGAGAATCCGCGACCCTACTCGGCGAGTCTAAGCATTAACTCGCCGAGTCTCTCCACAAACTCCAAGATAAATGAATAAAATAATATACTTGGGAAACCGGATGTTACACGTGACCACTATCCCAGCCCAGTGACACGCAAGTCACGAAGTTCTCTTTTCCTCATGCGAAAAATACAATCCAACCAAGGATCGAATCAACTCTGACCTCCGGTGTCTGTTGTGCATATCTCCTGCGCATCTCGCCGAATCTCACGTACCCGAGTACTGACTTATACAGGTTTTAGACATTTGATGACAACAATACCCCTCATCCAAGGATTTACCTCAGAATTCTAGAATCTCATCTCATTTACCCACACCCCATGAATGCCAAACTCAACTCAAGAGTTTGGTCCGACCCAAAGTTGGAACCTTACTTCCCAATGAGACACTCATCTCATGACTCGACATGCGCCCCATGCGAATACCACTTTTTCAATTCCCTCATGTTGCGACAATCACAACTCAAAACAAAATATAATTCCCGACAGAGACGGAGACCCCGGTCTCGCCCCTGGTTCAACCACCAAGCTCCAAAAACTCAATATTATGGCTACTCAAGCCTAAAACTCTTCCGCATCATACATTGATCGGAGAACACTCCATCATCACACTCTCTTGTCGTCTAGTGAGTACTATGGCTCCCTGAAACATCATGATAACCTCTCGATGACTAATGAGTACTACGGCTCCCCGTAGTATCACAACACCCTCTGATTAGTGAGTACTACGGCTCCCCATAGTATCACAACACCCTCTGACTAGTGAGTACTACGGCTCCCCGGAGTATCACAAAACCCTCTGACTAGTGAATATTATGGCTTCCCGTAGTATCACAACTCCCTCTCTCTGATTTGTGAGCACTACGACTCCCCGTAGCATCACAACACCACACTACGTCCACTAAGTCATGCTCCGCAGACTATCATAGATAGCTACACATATTAAACCCGAATATGCATCACAGACTCCAGCGGCAACCGTCATAAGAAAATAGCTACCTTTGCGGAGATCCACATTCTTAAATAATCCCTCTTGATGCCAATACTCGAAGGGATCCCACTGGAACCGTAGATATATGATACACCACTAGTCGTTTCAAACTCAAGATTCTAAATAACTCCGAAATCGGGATATTATACCTGGGTACCACGGAACACCATTACAGAACATCACAATGTCCTGCCTCAACCACTGATCTCCTACTCCCAGCACCATACAGATACAACAATACATTCCCTCTGAACCCCATAATTAATTCTTCATTTTACCTAATGCGCAACTTCAATGTATCCAAACACTCAATTGGAATACAGAGAAAACGCTATCGCTTCAGAACACGCTGATGATCCTCCGAAACCCTTTCCTATACTGCTCAAAATCTAAGCAAGAATACACATACCGGCCCAGGAGTCTGCTGCTCGATCATCTTCTATCTACCCTAAAAGGGGTATATACAATCCATACTTCGGCTCCGAAGTTCTCAACTGCCCATACCATCCTTACGAGCCTTCCACTTGAAACGACCCTGACCACCACCAGATTCCTGACCATTGACCACCTTCCGTGGAGACATTCATCCTTTCTCAGACACATACCAGAAGCATTATCTCGATCTGCACCTCTCCTTGATCACCAATGACCCTGGTCTCATGAATTCGAGCCGCAAGTCTCTAAATCCAACCCCTCTCTACTCTTGCACAAATCTCTGGTTCCCTCAATAAAATACCCGGTTCTCCCCCACTTAGGGTTCGAACCATCACCAATTGACGTATCAACAACCTACCCTACAGACGGTTTCCACCAGAAACATCACACCTACGCTTGGAAGGTGCCACACGACGCCCAATCATCTCCCCACATAGAGATAAAGAGACCTCAAATACCCTATATCTCCGATGAAATCCTCAAGAACTTCTCATCACGACTGCCTCTAGCCATTCGAAGTCTCATACCATCCCAATACCGAACATCTCAACTGTCCAGTACTATCACTGACTCTTAGACTGAAACAATAAATCATCATACTCCTCATCATCGACTTCTAAACCCCTGTTCCAGCACATGAATCATCGCAAGAACAGGGACTCCACCACCATACTCAATACCCATCATAGACAACAAAGCCACCGTTATGATATACTCGTCTGGATTACCCACTGATGCCGCTACCACACGGTCTACTATACTCAATAAGGGTGTAATGTGGTCCTTGACCATCTCAGTCCCCACTGACTACCTGCTCATGGTAGACTATTTCCTCGCGGAAGACATGCTGCTTGATACTCTAGTGGAACAATCGTCATCGATGTCAACCCGTAGGGTTTACTCCTAAATCCAAAACTGAAATCCCACACCTCTCCTGTTTCCCATATGAAACATAAATAGCACCCATCATGTCACAGAAGGTGACATCTCCTCCATCGGCCGATTGCTCACTTAGCCCGCAATCTCCCATAAATGCCTTCTCTACTAATACCTGAGTCTTGCGACTACATTTGACATCTTACCAAAATACTCTGAAGTCCTCTCTACCTCCCTCTCCGGGATGCCCCTCCGGACTCAATCATGGCCCTCGGGCCTAAAACCCCATCGCGTCCATACTCCATTTGTCAATCCTGACCGGGCAACCGGAGAATCACAAGCATCATTTGCTAAGAACCATGGTAGTCAGCCCATGACATCTCTTCTCAATCTACTACAATGCATGGTACTCGAACTATAACATCACCCCTCAATATACTAAGATGCATGGTACTCGAACCATGGCATCACTTCTCAATCTGCTCCGATGTATGCTATTCGAACCATAACATTACTACTCAATCTACTCTCGGGCCATAACATTGTTCCTCAATCTGCCCCGAAGTATGGTACTCGAACCATAACATCACTCCTCAATCTACTCCAATGTATGGTACTCGAACCATAACATCACTCCTCAATCTGCTCCGATGTATGGTACTCGAACCATAACATCATTCCTCAATCTGCTCTGATGTATGGTACTCGAACCATAACATCACTCCCCGATCTGCTACTTAGAACCTTCAAAATACTCCCTGTATCGAGTATGGGTCCTCTGCTTTCGGTAGTATGGGCCCATACTACCAGCCACATCTACCCATACTTTCCACACGGACCATCCCAGAGCTCCTAAGTAGCTGTTCAACCTTCAAGTTCACTAATCCCTCCACGCGTGCTCGCTCTTTAGCGAAATGCTCTACTCTGCTAGCGTACTCATCTGGCAAAGGTTACTCCCTAGGCTCTTCCTTGATCCTCCCACTTCTTCGCCATCAGCTTCTGAAGAGCTCCTAATGATGCCAGCCATCTATCTCCTGAATATCGTCATATTCACTTGGTAGCTGACTCTCATCATCGAGAGTTCCAGAAAGCACAAAGCAAGCAGCATTCGGGCATCGAAGAATACATAGAACTCACTCTGGGTGATAACTCTGCTTGCTCTGCTCATCCTTGAAAGTACCACTGAACTTTGCAACTCTACCTCTCGCGGGTTCTAACTATTCTTTCAATAAGCACCATGGTACTCATCTAGGCATCTCTCCTAGATTACTCCTCTACTCAAATCCCCTAAAATGATTCCAACTGAATAATCTCGCTTATCACATACTCAATAGCACATCACATATGATAGTAACTCCTAGGCTAAGGCATCACAAATCAGGCCACACTAGTCCTAAGATATGAAGTACCTAGCCTGTCTCTAGCATGCATAATATCTCATAAAATGCATCATCAATATCTCATAACACAAGAGTAAGGGTATTTTGGGAAATCACCGTTTGGGCTCTGGCTGATTGTGCACACGGCTCTTTCTCGCTTTCTCTTTGAACTCTTATTCACTTTACCCGAAGGTGCATCCGATCCCTCAAACCAAGGCTTTGATACCAACTTGTAACACCGAAATTTACAAAACAAATTTTTCATTTAAAATCGCTTATCTCTTTAACACTTTTCATAAAAATCTCATTTTTATTATTTAATTTACAATACATGACTCTTTTGTTCCATCAATTAATAAACCGTGATCCTGAGAAAACCTGAAACATATAACACAAAACACTGTAAGCACGAAGCTTAGTGAGTTCCCCAGAATACCACTCTAACACATATTAGCCACTCAAGGCTATAACTCTGTTGACCCTCTGGTCAGTGTGTCTCAGTGGGACCCTCCAGTCCCAACTCTCTATGGGCCCTCTTGCCCTAACTCTATGGACCCAAAGGTCTAACTCTATGGACCCACTGGTCCTAACTCTGAAAACTCTGAATCATGCATATCACATATCACAATAAATCTCAACACATAAATAGCATACAAATACACTAGCACATAACTCCAAAATACATTGTCACATAACTCTGTTACCACTCTAGGTAAAGTATACTGAGAAGAGTCACCTCAACGAAGTCGGATACACTCTCGTGCGTAACGTCCCGACCTGGCCTCCTCCAATTATTCCAATAACATTCTCGATCAATACTCTCTCATTATCTCAGCCCTAAATATTGGGTAGAAGACCATTCTACCCCTCCCTGAACTCTCTTAAGTCAGTCTTGAACAAAACCCTAAAGTCAACGAAAGTCAATGGATAAACTTTGACCCGACTCGTCGAGTGCACATGGGTGACTCGACGAGTCCATACGTGTCCATGGAATCCTCCTCCTAGCCTCACTTGACATGTCGAGTCAACCCCTTGCTCGACGAGTTACACCTAGTATGAATCGCGGGGCAACCCCGACTCGACTCGTCGAGTCCTCTCATGAACTCGGCAAGTTGCTCCCATGACAACACTCATCTTACCTTCTGAGGTCATATGCGCTCCTCTAATCCATAGATCTGACTTCCCTATGACCAATAACCACATAAAGGTTGAATCTTGGTACACATTCAAGACTCACTATGCTTATTTTGGTGAAATCCTTCATATCATGACAGCCCTAGCTCATAATTTCAAGGAAAAGGCATAAAGCAGAATGGAAGGGACTCTCTAGACCTCTTATGGTCCAGATCTAAGAATCATTTCACCATGGGACCTCTCATACTCTAGATTCAAGCTAAATAAAGCATGAAGAAACCCTAGATTCATGAAATCTACTAAATAACAAAGATGAACATGAATCCGTACCTCTCACAGCAGCTCAGAACGAAATGATGGGAGATTTGAGTCCGACAAGACAGCCCAACTCGAAATCCTTCCTTCCCTTTGCTATGACACTCCAAAGGATGATGAATTAGCCCTCCTCTTGCACAAAAATCTTCCTCTCTGCTCTCCATGTTTTTCTCAGGGTGTAGTTGTCACACACTGAAACCCACGGCGGAAACGTTCCGGGGCGGATGTGACGTCATGCGTAGTATCACAACCAATATACATAGTAAGCATAGTAAACACAAAACATTACAATACATAGAATCATTTACATTTGTTTGAAAGTAAAGTTATACAAGTGTTATACATATATATCATATGAACAAAAGCAAAGACGAGTCTTCTAAACGCTCCGTCTTCTCCAAAAGATGGCGGTGTACCTGTCTAATGCGGACCTGAGAATACAAGCAGTTTGAAAATCAGCATAAAGCTGGTGAGCTCATAAGCGGTTTAGTTTTGAAAAGAATGAGTTTCCTTTGGTTTTTTTAAAAAGATGTTATCCAAGAAAATCCCATATTATCTTATAAAAACAGTTTAGTTATCATTCGTTACCAATTCGATTACGAGTTGTTTTGTTATCCCAGGAAAATCCCATATTTTCCTAATAGTTTAGTTATCATTCGTTACCAATTCGATTACGAGTTGTTATGTTATCCTAGGAAAATCCCATATTTTCCTAATAGTTTAGTTAGTTCTTAGTTCGGATTTCGATGTACTAGTATATATCATACTTGTAGAATTAGTTAGGTATTTTGATATTTTAGTTATCCTACAACCGAATGTCGATTATCTACTATACTTAGTTGCATTTTCAAATATTTGGATACACTCAGAAACGTACATTCACTGTATATTCGATGTTCTGGTGACTTCCAAAAGTGTACTTTAGAAGTATCTCCAAAGCTCTATCGACATCCAAAGGCGTATGTTTTCGAAACTTAATCGATGTCCAGAGGCGTACTTTCGAATAATTTCCGAAACTCTGGTGACACTCAAGGCGTACACTAACTGTATTTCCGAAGTCTTAGTGTCATCCAAAGGTGTTCTTTTGTATTCGTATTCGTTCTATTCCAAGCTGTACTTTCGTATTCGTTCTATCCTAACTGTACTTTCATATTCGTTCTATCCTAACTGTACTTTCGTATTCATTTTGCTACTATTCGAGGGCGTATCTTATTAGTATTAATCGTAGTTTAGGATTAGTATGATTCCTTTGCAAATTATAATATCTAACATAGATTATAACACTTTATAAAGGAATCTATATTTAGTCTGAAAGTTTACTCTGCAATTCGAACCATTGATTAATACGATTTTCAAAAATAAAAGCATACAAATTATGATACATTCAAACTTGAAAATAATAAGTTTAAGTACAAGATTTCCTTGTACTTTTTCTTGTATTCCCCCCTGAAAACATTTGAAAAACACGGAAAAAGGGTAAGGGTATGAACTCACCGGTTGAGGAACGCGGCGGTTTGAATCCTAAATGTCGGTTCGGGGTTTGCAAACGCACAAGATTCCTATGTAATATGAAAGGATACACATTTGTACCTAATTAGGATTTTAACTACTAATTAGTTGAGGATATACACTTCTAGTCGCGAAAACACTTCATTACAAGTGTTTGGAGTGAACCGGGTGACATCTATGGACATATATGGCTTGGATATGGAGTTTACTCTTCAAGAGTAAACTCCCAAGAGAGTTTTCGGCCCTAATGACCCACTCCCCATGAGTTTACGGCCGTTAACTCATGGTGGGGTGTTCTAGGGTGCTAAATGGCCTTATATCATTTGAGGGTTAATGCTAGGTTTGATTTTAAGGCATTGGAAAGTAGTTTGGACATTTTAAGGACCATTTGAGGAGTTTACAGAAGTAAACTATGAGTTTGCAGCCTTATACACTTATGTACCCATTTAAAGTGAGTTTTGGTGGTCCTAAGTCAATCACATATGATTCCAAATCATTTTACAAGCCAAGGGGTGAATTTAGGGCACCATTTAACCCATTTATAGGAGTTTATGGCCCAGAAACCCATTCTTGGGGGGTTTACAGCCGTGAACTCCTAAGAGAGTTGTTTTCATCAAGTTTAAGGTTTCTAATTCATTTGTGGTTGCTTCTAGACTTTAGTTCAAGGCTTAGGAGGTGTGTAAGTGGCATTTTAACACCTTATATTGTGTTTACTGCCCAAGATATGTTGTTTAGGGCCCAAGCATGTTCTTGGGCAGTAAAATCACATTTAATCCCTAAATGATGGGTTCAAGGTGTTCTTAGTCCATTCCCATAAGTCCTTAAGCCATATCTAAGCTCTAAAGGTGGTTTGGAAGGGTTTTAAGGCTCAAAAACCCCATTTGCATGTGTTCACGGCCTAAGACTGTTCCAGGGCCATAAACACATGTTTATGGTCCTATTCCATGATTTGAACCCGAAATTGAAGGCTAAAGATGTTATACTAGGAGCTAGGATAGTTACCTTAATGATTTGGAGCTTGAAATCTGTGATTTTGGATCAAGAACTTGGATTTGAGGAGAGAGGTTACAGAGAGAGTGAAAAAAGCTTCAAATGAGGCTTAATCAACTTTATATATGGTTTGGGTTTGGGCTACGGTGGAATTTTACCCGATACCGACGTTAAACGGGGCTTTTGGTCGCACCCGATTAAGTTGTCGTAATCCGGCGGGGTCAAATCTAAAAATACTCAATTTTATAATTTGGGCCATTTACATGAGTTTCTAATGTGTTTAGACTCTCACGATATCATAATAAACATATTAATTTAGATAACTTAGCCCAAAAACGAAATCGGAATCAAATCGCTAAAAACGGGTTTTACGGACGGAAACCGGTTACGGCGATGGGGCAATCTTCGGGTTGTGACATTATCCCCCCGTTAGAGGGAATTTCGTCCTGAAATTCAAACCTTAAATACAATTCATGGATTCGGAAAGAAATACGAATACTTCTACTTTGTCGGATTTTCGCGATCTCAAGTGAATTCGGGTCCGAGTGTGGCATTCTAGCGAACCTTCGCTATTGGGTACTGCTTTGTTTCGTATATTTGATTTCTTGATCCATGATCTCGATTTGGTCTTCCAGGAAATTCGGATTTTTGCTGATCTCAATCTCGTTAGGAGGGATTACTAGGGCAGGCGCTTCTAAAGATTCGAGACGTGGAAGACAGAATGAATACTACTAAGTCCTTGATATAGTCGAAGTTTGTAGTTCAAGGTTTCGATTCTGGCGGGGATTTCGAAAAGTCCGATGTATCACGGGTGAAGTTCTCCGTGCTTCCCAAAGCATATCATGCCTTTCTAGGATAAGACTTTCAACAGGACACAAGCTCCAAAAAGAGGGTACATCTTCATGTGGCCGAATAGTTAAGAGTTTGACGATTTTGGAAGAAATTTCTGGGTGGGTGTGCGATAATAGTCGGCGGAACCCAAGAATTGATGGGTTTCTGTGGGTATCTTCGGTGCCGACTAATTCTCTATCGCCTTGATTTTTAGAAGGGTCTACGAGTATGCCTTCTTTGCTTACTACATGACTAAGGAAAGTGGTTTGACAGAAGGGCACCACTACGAACTCGTGGTGACCATGCCGAGTCTTGATCGCTGTCTTGGACACATCATGTTCACGGAGGTTTGGCTATGGGATAGTTCCAGGAATTAGGTCGATGTGAGACTCGACTAGATGTTTGGAGGGTATTGTCGGGAACTCTTCGGGAAAGACATCAGGGAAAGAGTTGCAGACTTCCCGTTTCCTAATGATCACATGGACGAGGAATAAAAGGCACTCCTTTCGGGGAAAATTTTGAGCCTTGATGCAGGATGTGATACGAGGGTTGGATTTAGGTTTGTTGCCGAAGATCACAAGAGTCGGGTCAGAGGAAGGATTAAGACGGATGGCCTTTTCGAAACCAAGAATAACAGCATGAATGAGACTCAGTCATTCCATGCCAATGATAGCATCAAAGTTTTTCATGAAAAGTTTGCCATTTGATCGAATGGAAAAGAATAATCGTCTAGATTAAGGATACAACCTATGGATTTGTCGTTAGCATTTTCTTTCTCACTAGTTAGCCATCTCGACGGTACACGTTTCGGTTACTAATGAAGGACTACGTTTAGAAAGCTGTTTGAATGGATAACTAACAATTTTTCTTTCAACACTAGAATCGAGAAGGAATATAAGATTCATCGAGGAGGAATATACTTGTGGCAATGGTGAGTTCGGCGGCTGCCCCTTCTTGTCCCATAGCTAGGACTCTCCCGGTGTTGTCAGATGTTGCTGCCTTAGGGCAGTTTCGCTTGTAATGTCCGAATTCCCCACAACTGTAGCACGCCTAACCGATATCCGCTCCAGAAGCTTGACTGGTTGATTGGGTTGGTGCTCTGCAGCTTCGCGCGAGGTGGCCCTCCTGGCCACTGTTTTTGAAAAATTTCTCACGACAGGGACCGGTGATGCGGTGGTGGTAACTGCACCTATTGCACCACGGAAGGATACCAACATATCCGTTGATAGGTGCTTGGGCTGAGGAACCGACAACAGAAACAGCAGCAGGGGTAGTGGCAGCATGGACTGCCACTATCTGTTGTTTCTTTGAGGACTTCGGAGAAGGCTAACTCTTATTCTTCTTCTTCCAAAACTTTATTTTCTCACCACTCTTCTTTGTCGGCTCAGGAGTGGTGGCCGCTTCCTCTAAGTCATCGCTATGGTCGATCAGGGTTTGTACTAGGCATTTGGCGTTCTCGTAGGTATCCGGCTTTGCAGCTAAAACGTTCCCTTTCGTTGGCTGGGTCAATCCCTAGATGAACCTCTCAATCTTCTTACTCTCCGGGGTAACCATTCCCGGACAGAGTAATGCCTGGTCATCGAATCTGGATGTGTAGGCGGCGATATCGGAACCTTTCATCTTCAGGTTCCAGAGTTCATGCTCCAGCTTCTGTATTTCGCCCCGAGGGCAGTATTCTGTGAACAGAAGTTCCTTCATAACTTCCCAACCCATAGCATTTTCTATAGGTAAAGTTAAGGATTTGACTCGGCCGTTCCACCAAGTCAGAGCTTTATCGGTGAATGTGCAGGCGGCGAATTTCACCTTCTCGGATTCTGAACTGGCACAGATCTCGAAGATAGATTCCATTTTCTATAACCACCGAGTTAGAGCAATGACACCCCCTGTGCCATCGAAGAATGTGGGTTTTGCGTTCATAAACTCTTTATAGGAACACTCCTTCCGCCCTAACTACCTTCCTTGTTTTGGGTTTGGGTACCACCCCCTGAACCACCGGGATTTATGTGAGACATGGCGGCTGCCACTGCGGCAGCAACAACTGCCTGGAACACGACTAGATCAAATTGAGGAGGAGGTGGTGACGGTGGCGGATTGTTATTCTTTGAGCTGGGTCTTTTCCTCGGAGGCATCTTGATCTAAAATAGCCAGGAAAGAGAGGATCATAAGTCCTCTGAATTGAATCAAGAGATATGGAACAGGGGATATCTCATTAAGACAAATATAGAATTCTATTAAGCGATAAAGCAAGAAAGATTTATCAAAGTAGATAAATTATCGCTAAAAGAATGATTAAGGAGCAACGATTAAATGAAGATTTCTACAACGGATTGGCTCGAGAAATACTCCCATTGTATTTCATGATTCGCTGCAATGACGACTCATTTTTTGGGTATTGGGTAAGTTTTAGGCATGCTGGGTACCACAGTCACTCCCAAGCACATGTTGGCCGTGTCTCGAATCAATATAGTTGATCAGGTTATATTGGCCCTAGACACGACAACATAACTGCCCAGGTTTAACCCTAGTGTACAACACCCGGATACTTATGTTTTGTTCTACATGTACATACGGATCTCGACGGTTAGGCATACTTGTATATTTTTGAAAATACTTATAATTTGAAGTATGCTTTTAGTTCAGAGCACTTAGGCCCCTTTAATGTATATAGGCTTATACCATGTAAGGTTTGGTATACTTTGTTCACTATAAACAAGGGCTCTGATACCAATCTGTCACACCCCGACACCCAGGGCGGAAACTTTCCAGGGCGGAGGTAACGTCATGTGTAGTATCACAACCAATGTACATACTAAGCATAGTAAACACAAAACATTACATTACATAGAATCATTTACATTTGTTTGAAAGTAAAGTTATACATGTGTTATACATATAAATCATATGAACAAAAGCAAAGACGAGTCTTCTAAACGCTCCGTCTTCTCCAAAAGATGGCGGTGTACCTGTTTAATGCGGACCTGAGAATACAAGCAGTTTGAAAATCAACATAAAGCTGGTGAGTTCATAAGCGGTTTAGTTTTGAAAAGAATGAGTTTCCTTTGGTTTTCTGAAAAAGACATCATCCAAGAAAATCCCATATTTTCTTATAAAAACAGTTTAGTTATCATTCGTTACCAATTCGATTACGAGTTGTTATGCTATCCCAGGAAAATCCCATATTTTACTAATAGTTTAGTTATCATTCGTTACCAATTCGATTACGAGTTGTTATGTTATCCCAGGAAAATCCCATATTTTCCTAATAGTTTAGTTAGCTCTTAGTTCGGATTTCGATGTACTAGTATATATCATACTTGTACTATTAGTTAGGTATTCTGATATTTTAGTTATCCTACACACGAATATCGATTATCTACTATACTTAGTTGTATTTTCGAATATTTGGATACACTCGGAAATGTACATTCACTATATATTCGATGTTCTGGTGACTTTCGAAAGCCTACTTTAGACGTATCTCCAAAGCTCTGTCAACATCCAAAGGCGTATGTTTTCGAAACTCAATCGATGTCCAGAGGCGTACTTTCGAATTATTTTGCGAAACTCTGGTGACACTCAAGGTGTACACTAACTGTATTTCCGAAGTCTTAGTGTCATCCAAAGGTGTTCTTTCGTATTCGTATTCATTCTATTCCTAACTGTACTTTCGTATTCGTTCTATCCTAACTATACTTACGTATTCGTTTTGTCCTAACTGTAATTTCGTATTCGTTCTGTTACTATTCGAGGGCGTATCTTATTAGTATTAATCCTAATTTATGATTAGTATGATTCCTTTGCAAATTATAATATGTAACATAGATTATAACACTTTATAAAGGAATCTACATTTAGTCTGAAAGTTTACTCTGCAATTCGAACCATTGGTTAATACGATTTTCGAAAATAAAAGCATACAAATTATGATACATTTGAACTTGAAAATAATAAGTTTAAGTACAAGATTTTCTTGTACTTTTGCTTGTATTCCCCCCTAAAAACATTTGAAAAACACGGAAAAAGGGTAGGGGTATGAACTCACCTGTTGAGGAACGTGTTGGTTTGGATCCTAAACGTCGGTTCGGGGTTCGCAAACGCACAATATTCCTATGTAATATGAAAAGATACACATTTGTATCTAATTAGGATTTGAACTACTAATTAGTTGAGGATATACAGTTCTAGTCGCAAAAACACTTCATTACAAGTGTTTGGAGTGACCCGGGTGACATCTATGGACATATATGGCTTGGATATGGAGTTTACTCTTCAATAGTAAAATCTAAGAGAGTTTTCGGCCCTAATGACCCACTCCCCATGAGTTTACGGCCGTAAACTCATGGTGGGGTGTTCTAGGGTCCTAAATGGCCTCAAACCATTTGAGGGTTAATGCTAGGTTTGATTTTAAGGCATTCGAAAGTAGCTTGGACATTTTAAGGACCATTTGAGGAGTTTACGGCAGTAAACTATGAGTTTGCAGCCTTAAACACTTATGTACCCATTTAAAGTGTGTTTTGGTGGTCCTAAGTCAATCACATATGATTCCAAGTCATTTTACAAGCCAAGGGGTGAATTTAGGGCACCATTTAACCCAGATACCGACGTTAAACGGGGCTTTTGGTCGCACCCGATTAAGTTGTCGTAATCCGGCGGGGTCAAATCTAAAAATCCTCAATTTTATAATTTGGGCCGTTTACATGAGTTTATAATGTGTTTAGACTCTCACGATATCATAATAAACATATTAATTTAGATAACTTGGCCCAAAAACAAAATCGGAATCAAATCGCTAAAAAAGGGTTTTACGGACGGAAACGGGTTACGGTGATGGGGCAATCTTCGGGTTGTGACAGTAGTGGCCCCAAATGAAGGCCATAAGGACCTTTAAATAGGTCCCAAACCCGAGAAATTAGGGTTTCTCTGCCCAACACCTACTCAGCGAGTCCCTCCTCTGACTCGTCTAGTCCACTCATTAAACCCGCGTGAGAAACCCGACTTGACTCGGCGAGTTGGATCCTCAACTCGTCGAGTCTCTCCTTTAATCAAATTGATTAAACTACACAATAATAACCCTAAAAATCCGGATGTTACACAAACATTTGGCAAAATCAATCCAAATTCGAAATTGGTGTCAAACATTGTGAACAATGCAGAAGTTTCGAAGTGAGTCCCTTAGTTTTTAAATGTTGGCAGAAAATACCCAACTTTGAAATTGGGGTTATAAAGCTGAGAAATTGAAGAATATTCATTTATGGTCCCTGCAGTTGGTGCGAACTTAAACTGTATGCCCAGTTTCGCAAATGGGGGAGTGTTTCGCATCTTTAGCTGTTTTTGGCGCAAGGGGTCTCTGCAAAATTCAAAGAGTGAAATTTTTTACCCGGATTTTGGAAAATCTTGCAACTCTCACCCAAAAGTCGAAAATTTTCACAAATTGGAAATTTTTTGAGGCTTTTTTGTGATTGTTTTTTCGTGGAAGTTTTTCGGTGTTTCAATTTTGGCACACATCAAGGGGAGTATTGCGAAGTTTATTCCTCAGGGGCTTCTCACCCTTGATTATAAAAAGGGGGAATAATGGGTATTCAAAGCGGGTTTTTCGAGTATTTAGTTGCGAATTTGAAGACCAGTGTTACTTTAAGGGGGAGTTTGGTCTTGATCATGCGAGGTTGTTGGATATTGAAGTCGAGCATCAATTCCTTACATTGAGGGGGAGAATGTTAGGGTGCAAGGTCATGCTTGGATGCATTTACGCTTTACCCACTTGTATTGTTTAATGAGATGTATGTCCGATAAATAGGAAGTGATTGGCACTCATTTATGTAATGAACACTTTGAGAGCATTCATTTAGAGAGAGAAATTGCAAGTCCCATTTGTACTCTTTCTATCAGTACTAATGAGAGCTAAACCCAAATTTATTTACTTCATGTGTTCTTGAGTTTACATGATGGTTCACTAGATCTTTTCTAATTCCGCACGTGTCATCATAATGAACACCACTACACTTTGCACCTTACCAAGTCGTTAGTGAGGCGTGTGTGGTTAACCGGCACACTAACTTGGACTAACAAGGGTGGAAACAGGTAGCTCGAGAATTACCATAGATCAATGGAGTGTGTGAGGTTAACTAGCACATTAACTCGGTGCTAAATAACATCGAGAGTGCCAAGCTAATTTGCATGGTTATTCACACGTTGTTTGTGATCCTTGTTATCCCAGTCCGAAACTTGAAGGGCATAACTGTTGGGTTTTAAGCAATACATCATTCCTATGGTGTACATGCAAACCCTAATAGCTTTTGGATCTAGTTTGTCTAATGAACATGCAATTGAATATCCAAAGATACAAACCCTAGATCTAGCATACAATTTATCAGATTAACATAAAATAAGGTTTAGATCTTACCTTTGATTGTTATATAGCAATAACAATCGAATCCATGGCTTCAGAAAGCTTAGTGCCTCAAGTGTTAAACCTCTAATGGAGTCACAAACACCACTAAGAAACTTGGATGAAGAAGTGAAGAGGAGAGGCACCCAAAAACGTCCAAAAACCCTAAGGGAAGTCTTAGCCACGTTTTTGGGGCCATAGGGTTCCTTTATATAGGTAGGTTATTATGGTTTACAGCTACGAAACCTTAATCTGATTGCTTAAGCCCTAAGCAGCCCATGGATTCCTTTAACATATCCCTTCGACGATTTCTAATGGGCTTCCCCATAGAATTCGTCCAACCTATATATTATTAGGTAAGCCATAACCCAATTGCAATTATCTTATAATTACAAATCCAGTCCCCTATGTTTAATTAATCTCTTTTAGCTACAAAATTAATTCTTAATTAATTCTTGACTAATATTATGTGAAAAACCAAAAAATTCCATTCTGTACAACCATCCACTTCAATAGAAGTCAAAACTGTTTCTGCTAACTTTCAAGCTTTTAGGAATAAGTTTGAGTGTTTTAAAGATAGTACATCAAGAGATATCAGGAGAGAGGATAACCTAGGGTTTATTGTGTAGCAATAAATGCCCAAAACTTCAAGAGTTTGGAGCTTACGGTGAACACTAAATCATCCAAGTACCCCAAGGAAAGGGTGCTCACGACCCAACATCCTCTTGGACCGTGAAAACTAAAAATGAGGCCAAAGTGCCTTATGTCCCTTTAGACCTTGGAACCAAACATAGAAACTATCCTTGACATGTCTAGACCTTAAGAGCATCAAGAAAACACCCAAAGATCACAAGGAACAAGTGTTTACGGCCTAAGAATCTTCTTGGACCGTAAACCCTAAAAGGGGTGCTCAAGTGTCCATATTCTCTTGCCAAACCTTGTAAACAAACCTAGAACTTTCACTTGATGTGTTTAGCACCTAAAAGTCACCCAAAATACCCCATGTATATGTTTTTACGATCTTGGAAACCTCCCAAAACCGTAAACACCTGAAAGGCATGTTTTGATGCCCCAAACTCATTCCTTAAGCCTGGAAAATAACCTACACCTTAACCTCGAAGGGTTTAAGACTTGAAAACATCATTTGACCATAAACCATTTGCGTTTATTACCGTAAACCCAAAGACAAATGGTCTGAAAACCGTAAACCCCATAAAGGGGTGATATGTTGCCCTAATCACTTCCTAAGGCTAAGATTTGAAATTAGGATGCTACAAATTGACTTCTAGGACTTCAAGGAACAAAATGGTCAAAAGTACATGAGTTTACGACAGTAAAATCATGGGTTTACAACCGTAAAATCATGTGGAGTTGGCTACAAAACCGTAAACACCAATTAGTGCCATTTCACTTCCCTTTGTTGAATCACATGTGATTCGAACACTTAGCCAAGGTGTTTCCTAGTCCTGGAAGGTGTTATCTTTCATATAGTTGTTTATAAACACTATATTGATGTCAATATGTGTCCTTATATGTCATTTTGGAATTATTGTGTCTCGGGACTTCATTCATGGAACTTCTCATCCTTACACGCATACCCGTTTGAATCACCCACATCAGGTGAGTTCATACCCCGTAATGAATCTTTTAACTATTTTAACTGTTTTAAGGGGGGGATACAGGTTGAACACAATGATAATTGTGTAAATTTTTGTTGTTAAACATCTTTCAAAATGTTACTTATGTTATTTATAAGTTGTCAAAACATTTCAATACTCGTTTAAAGTTATGTTACGTTATAGTTATACAAAACTCCATTTTTAAAGTACAAGCATAACTTAGTAGAGAAAAGAGTCTTTCCAGTAACAGTCCCAGTAGAGCATTAGTAAGCTATTATAGGTATATTTTAGGAGAATGCTATTCATTACTTCTAGTACAATGAAACACACAAGGAATCAATGCCATAACAGAACAAACAAGTGAAGAGAATCAAACAATACCAGAACAGAACATAACAAACAAGTTAGGTTGCTTTAGCATGAGAACACACAAACAAGATATAATTATACCAATGAATCAATAACGCATTAGTGATAGTTATAATGGGTGTACATGATCATATAACCTTAATGTGAATTACACGGCTTGCAAGAAATAGCTGGGGTCGCGCTTGGTTCCCTTAATCTCTTTACATTGAGAGCGTTTAGTAGGGGTTCTAGCTTTCACATTATGATTGTAATAAGACAAATATGTTTTTAGGTTATTAGTACATCCGCATGTCATTATAAACGACATATGTGTACTTACCTTTCCCATTACTTTCATAAAGTGTCGGTACCACTTGAAAGTTAATCTATTTTCTAGTCACGATAGTTATAAACTAGGGACAATATACTTTTACATTCGACAAAGGAGCGGTCAGGTTTAACACAGAACAGAAGATGCCTTGGTAGAAGGCTACGATTACAGATTAGGAAATCATAATTCTATCTTTATGATTCCTTAATGTATACGCTATAGGATACACATATGCTAGTAGATTCTGACAGCTAATAGGATGTGTGCTCTTCGCTTCAATTCCTGTTCCCATTGGATGTGGGCTTGGACTGAGGTCACCCAACCTATTATCTACCCGAATCTATATATATTTATGCTTAAGTATACATTAAGTCAACATAAGGGTACCAACTATGGATCAGGTTATAGGACACAGAGTTGAAGCACAATTTTTCTAGTACAAAACATACTTTTCAAAGTCAGTACTTTTAGTACACAAAACTAGAGATTTACCAGATAAGGGCTTAATCCATTTTATTAAGCCAGTACAGTTTTGGAGACTTTAGGTGAGTAACTCTATAACACCTTAGTTTATGCACCATGTTTATATATAAAACTATAGAAAGTTAAATGTGTGTTTTCCGCCCTACTTCTTGTTCCCGTTGGATTGTGGGATTAGGGCAGATTCACCCAGTTAACTTTCTACCTGATATCAGATTATATATAGCATTTTAAACAAAGCTATTATAAAAGTAGTCACCGTAGTCATTATTTTACTATAAGGAATATAGGTTTTGTTAAAATAACTCTTCATTAGATATTAAGGAACCATTACAAATAACTCCATGAGTAACAAGTGAGTACACCAGGGTTATATATGACAACGATCTAACAACCAATGGAATGTGTGCTATCCGCCTTACTTTCCGTTCCCCGTTGGGTTGTGAGTATAGGGCAGATGCGCACAATCGATTGTTTATTTACTCTGACTATATATAACTCTTATGCACTTAGTACGCATAGAAAGGCTTGTAGTGTCATTTTACTTAACTTCCATTCAAGTAGGAAATATATGATTTTCTAGAGGATCAGGTGAACTTTTCAAAACTGAGCTTACAGCTTACATCACTTTTACATAAACATTTTGCACAACGCCTTACAGCTTACTCACATCACTAAAATCTTATGAACTCGCCAGCTTAATTGTTGATAAACTCTTTCAAATAACTTGTATTCTCAAGAGACTATTAGACAGGTTCTCGTGTTGGGAATTCAGAAGATGGAGCATTATAGCTTCAAGTCTTGTTTTGTTATTTGTTTATAACTTCTATGTTTTGTGAACACACACATTGTAAACACTTTCTTTCTAAATGAAATGGTTGTTCATTACTTGCTTACCATATACATATCTCGTGATACTAAACATGATGTCCTCCGCCCCCGAACGTTTCCATCGTTCCGGTTTGGGGTGCGACAGATTGGTATCAGAGCATTTTTTATAGTGAGCTAAGTAAATAAACTGATAAAAGATATACGTCTATAAATACAATGGGGCTTAAGTGCTCTGGATAATGATATATTTTAGAGTATAACTACAAGTTATAAAAATATACCTACTTGCTCATATATGTACATAATAGAACTAGGGTCACGAGGAGAACAGAACTAAAAGTATTTAAAGGTTGGGCACTGTTGTCAACCCGAACAGTTATGTAATCATAGCTAGGATCAATATAGCCTGATCAACTAAATTCATTCTAGATGTGACCAACATGTTTTTGGGAATGATGTGGTGTTGCAACAGGGTTAAAACTTACCAGAACACCAGTCAGAGAATGCCAAAACAAGTTTACTTAGAGTTAGAGTAATATAGGAGTATTTTGGTCCAGATAAATAACTTATGTGATAACTTAAAAGACCCTTGCAGATAGTTCTATAATCTTACAGAGTATATTCATAAAGTTTTATATATAATCAAGATCTTATAGACATAGAATATGTGACCAACGCTTCGCTATCCATTCCTCTTAAGGACGTAGTGTGGAGGTGGGCTCAATTATTCGAAGGTCTATTTGATCTTCAATTATATACAATACAAACTGGTGTACCTTGTACAATTATAGGAGGATTCCGTAGGGATCACCCCATAAAGTTACCTTAAAACTTGTAGGTTCTTTAGTCACTTTCATTCTCGCACGACAAGCCCATATAAACGTAACCACTTCCTCATAGTAAACAATAGAAGAGTTCAGGAGGAACAAGAACAAGTTCATAGGAAGTTTCAAGGAAAGATTAGCCGAAGTAACCAAAACGACTTACGCGTCACACTAATAAATATTAATTAAGTTAATTTATCGAGCGAGTGGAAACACTGCTCACATTACATGTGTTAGAATTATTTTCTTACAAGCAGCTGGTAACAGCTATTCAGGAAACATATATTCATTCGAGGATAGTTATTTCAAATTCATAGAGTTTATTTGGTATAGACTCATTTATGAATTGTTCCTAGAACCCATAGGAAGTCAGGACCCGATACATCCAGAACTAGGATAACCTTGTCTTTTCAGCTTTCGGCTTGTGTCCATTGCTATAGACTTATTCCGTCTCATCTTTGTTTTCTTTTAGCAAAGATTCCTCCTCGCAGATCACCAAGACGCACTACTCCGATAACTCCCATACCTTCTCCACAAATCGATGCAGCAACTATGAACGTTGCAGTGGCCGCGGCTGTGGCAACAACCGTGGCTCAATATCACCCCATCAGTACAGGTGGAGGTGAAACGCCTACTGATTCTACTCAAGGTGAAGTCCTTGTGCGCCAGGGAGAGTTCTCTCCTAAAAGGACTTCACCAAATGGAAACCATTGTCCTTCAAAGGGACTGAAGGAGTCATTGCCCTCATGCACTGGTTCGAGAAAACAGAGTCGGTTTTCGAAATCTGTTTATGCCCGGAAGGAAGCAAAGTGAAGTTTGCTGCCTACACCTTCGATGCCAAGGCCCTAACATGGTGGAACAGCCATGTTAAGTCACTGACCTTATCAGTGGAAAAATCTATAGTTTGGGAAAAATAAAAGAGTTAATGCGGGAAGAATATTGCCCATTAGGCGAGATTCAAAAATTGGAACAAGAGCTGTGGGATCTCACTATGGTCGGCTCAAACATAGTGACCTACACGGACCGGTTCATCGAACTAGCAGCTCTATGTCCCGAGATGATTACCTCGGATAGAAAGAAGATAGAAAGATACATTTAGGGTCTGACTGTTCCGACCTAGGGAAATGTGTTGTCTTCTAACCCAGCCACGTTTGATAGTGCTACACGCTTGGCTCAGCGACTCATCGATCATGGAGTCCGCCACAGCATAAAAGTCCCTATTCCCGAGTCATCGAGGGAAGAGGACTATAATCAGAAGTCGGGGAACAAAAGGAAGAAGAAACAAATGACACAACACACCCCGCAAGAGCAACGAGCGAGTACTATGTACTCCGCTACGAGACCTACTGCTTCAGCACCTACCAGTCGTTATGCTGGAAACCTTCCGAAGTATGGAAAGTGCAACTTTCACCACACTAGAGTGTGCCGGGAAATGCAGTGTCTAAACTGCCACATAAAAGAACACAAAGTCTGTTACTGCAGGGCACCGGCTCAACCGATCTACCAAGTCCTCGGAGATGAAGAAAACCAAGCTTGCTATGGCTGCGGTGAGACTAGACCCAATCAGAGGAATTGCCCGATAATCAAGAACTCAGGCGCGATGGACGTATTCTGATGATCACCGTAGGAGACTCTACCCCGGAGTCGTCAACGAGTAGTGGTACGCTTTCAAAATAGTAATTACTTTTAAAATTAATTTATATTCATGTAAGATTAAAAATTGGGGATGACACTTAAAAGTAACTATAACAACTCACATGTTAAAATAGGTCGAAATATTCAAGAGAACTAAAAAGATCCTTTAGAGAAGCTATTATGGCTCACCATATGCATCAGGGTTGTGCACAACTTAGATGTTGCATACATAGAGTGAGTGACTGCGCTTAGGTCTCCTTTCCTTAATTGGTTGAGGATTTGAGGCAGAGATGCTCAGTCGACTGCCTGGCTCATCTTAAGTATTCACAACTCGTGTATGACGAGCGATGGTAGTGGTACCAGGGGGGATCATGGAATAAAAGTATCCCTTCAGTTAGTAAAGCACTTTTATTTGTATGTATGCGCACATAGCGGTACGATACTATCACACCCCAAAACCAAAGGCGGAAACGTCTCGGGGCGGAGGTGACTTCATGGGAATATCATAACCAATGTACATAGTAAGCGAAGTATAACACAAAACATTACATTACATAGATTTCATTACATCAGTTGAAAAGTTAAGTAGTACAAGTTTTATAGAACATAAGTTTAAACAAAAGAAAGACGTGACTTCCATTCACTCCTTCTTCTGCAAAAGAACACGGGATACCTGTCTAAGGAGAACCTGAGAATACAAGCAGTTTAAAAATCAGCATAAAGCTGGTGAGTTCATAAGCGGTTTGTTCTGTGAAAAGAACGAGTTCCTTTAGTTTCCTGAAAAATTGGTTAACCAAGAAAATCCCATATTTTCTTAAATACAAGACCGATTGAATATCACAGAGTATAGTTTAATACACAAAACTATACATTGAGAATCATGGGATTACTATCCCGAATTAGATATAAAATACTTTGATATACGTGAATTGTAGATGGAAAGTAGTTTGAAAACAATGGGACTAACATCCCGTACTAGATACAAGATAGTTTGATATACATGAAAATATAGATTGAATACCATGGGACTACCATCCCGAACTAGATACAAGATAGTTTGATATACATGAAAATATAGATTGAATACCATGGGACTACCATCCCGAGCTAGATACAAGATAGTTTGATATACATGAAAATATAGATTGAAAACCATGATTGTTCTTGTGAATCGTAAAATTTAGCTATCTGAATTGTTACATGTTTCTGGTTACATACTACTGTTACCCAGGAAAATCCTATATTGTCCTACTTGTGTGCGTGTGTGAATTGTCTCTGAAAGTATTATTATCCTTAAATGTACATTAGTTTTATTATGTACATTAAACTAATAATTAAGTGAAAAGTGTTCCTAATTTTGATTGCGAGTCCTTAACCATACTTCAGACTAGATATGACTCGGGCCAGGGCCAGTATCCTTTTTATGACTTTCGTCACCCTTGAAACTTTCGGTTCGGCTGTAGCTAGCAGCCAGGTGCGGGATTGTCAGACCCATATAGATCTATACACTCAAGTCACGTTCTACCTCCTGGAGATTCTGGTTATAGGGTTAGTCCTCCACTCTCTCGTGCCAAGGAAGTGTTACATAGGACGTGTCTCCAATCTTAAGATTACTCATTACTTCTCGTGCCAAAGGGAAGTAGTATCTATGACTAACTAAGTTCTAATGGTGCATGTCCTTTACACTTGATCCTAGGTGTTTTATTAAGGACATTACAAATGTTTTGTGATCTATATCATTATAAGTGTGAACAATCAATTGTGAAGTATACAACATAACAGTATATAATAAGAATTGAAAATCGGTTTGGACAAACAACTATGTAAGTTAAAACAGTTTGTTAATATGTTTTTAATTCTTAAAAATGTATCAATTATGAAAACATTTAAATAAAATCATGAGTTTAAGTACAAGATATTCTTGTACCTTTTTCTTGTATTTCCCCCCTGAAAACATTAAAAAACCATTGAAAAAGGGTAGGGGTATGAACTCACCGAACGCGGAATGTGTCGAATGGGATGCTAAACGTCGAATCGAGGCTTGAATATGAGCGAGGTTCCTATGTAATATTAAATAAAACACAAATATATATAATTAGATTTAAATTCACTAATTAGATACACTTAAACATTCCAAGACGCGAAAACACTCCATATCGAGTGTTTGGAGTGACCCGGGTGACGTTTCTGGACATGAATGGCTAGGATATGGAGTTGACTCTTCAAGAGTAAACCCTAAGGAGTGTTCACGGTGCTATACACCCATCCCCATGAGTTTACGGCCGTAAACTCATGGTGGGTGTTCTTATGAGCTAAATGGCCTTAAATCAAGTGAGGGGTGTTGCTAGGTTTGGTTATAGGGCATTTGAAAGGGGCTAAATCAAACATATTGACTAATAGATGAGTTTAAGGGAGTAAAATAAGTGTTTACGGCCGTAAACTCTCACCCACATCATTCTTAAGTGTTTTGCAGGCCAATGATTTATCACAAATGATTCTACTCAATTTTACAAGCCAATGGGTGATTTTAGGGCATCAAATGACACATATTTAGGAGTTTACGGCGCTGGAGCATATGCTATGGCTATAAACTCTCAAATGAAGGCTTTTGGTTATGTTTAAGGCCCCCAAATAATTTTTGGTTGGTTCTAGGATTTATTCCAAGGCGTATGAGGTGTGTAAGTTGCATTTTAACACCCAAAAAGGAGTTTACTCCCCATGAAATGGTGTTTACGGCCCAAGCTTGTTCTTGGGTAGTAAACTCATGTTTACTCCTCAAAAATGATAACCAAGGTGTTCTAAGTCCAATCCAATAAGTCCTTATGTCACATCCCGAAAACCGAAGGCGGAAACATTTCCGGGGTTGACTGCACGTTGAGTATCAACTCCAATGTACATAGTAAGTAAAGTGAAACAAACATTACATTACATTACATATTAAAAGTTTTACAATTTGTTTCAAAAGACATAGTTTATACAGTTGTGATACATAATATAGATATTAACAAAAATGAGTGAGCCTTGCACGCACACGATCCTGAACCAAGTAAGTCTTCGGGTACCTGTACTATCGTTGACCTGAGAACACAAGCGGTTTGAAAATCAGCATAACGCTGGTGAGTTCATAAGCAGTTTTGTTTTGTGAAAATGTTTATGTTTCCTTTCTGTTTCTGAAAATGTAACACACACCAAGAAAATCCCATATTTTCTTAAAAGTTGGTTGTTGTTTCATAAGAGTAATGTATGGTATAGTTATCCGGTACATTGTTTTATGTCTTTAATGTATCAGTGTATTCCCAGGAAAGTCCCATACTTTCCTGAAGTGTAGTTATTGTAAAAGATGTAATGTTATTCAGTTGGTTACTCTTGTCAGATTATGTGTAGGTTACCCAGGAATGCCCCATGCTTTCCTGTATGTTTGTTTTCAATGTAAAAGATGTATTATGTTAGACCTGATTGTGTACAGGATTTCCCAGGAAGGTCCCATACCTTCCTGAAGGTTGGTTATCATATGTAAAAGATGTACAAGATGTAAAAGATGTAAACTGAATCCTGGTTATCTGTAAAATGTAGTATGTGATTCATTATTACTATTAGTAAATCTTTGTTATCCTAATTGCGAGTTCCATAACCATACTAAAGACTAAACCTGTGGCAATAAGTAGTCCACAACCTTGTGGCAATAAGTAGTCCACAATCCTTATGACTTTCGTCACCCTTGAACCATTTCGGTTCGGCTGTAGCTAGCAGCCAGGTGTGGGGTAGTCAGCCCCGTATAGATCTATACACTCAAGGCACGCTGTCTAAATCCCAGAGATTCTGGTTACGGGTGTAGTCCCTCACTCGCGTATCTCTGTGGAGTGTTCGCCGAGGACGTGTCTCCAATCATACGGAATAACAAATTTACTAGTAATAATAGTATAATCCTCCATTCGCGTATCTCTGTGGAATGTTACCGAGGACAAGACAGTGTACGAATTATATTGCTCATGTGTTATAATGTCATGCTTTTAACTGATAAAATGTGGAAACCATTTTTGAAATATATATAAAACATAACCGTTTATAAAATTCATTTCACAAATAAATGTTAAGTGAATTGTATGATCTATTGGTTATCAGTTACGTATATCAGTATTAAAAGCATAAGAAATGTGAAACACACACATGAAAAATAAGTTTTGAGTACAAGAGAAACCCTTGTACTTTTCTTGTGTTCCCCCCTGAAAACAGTGAAAAACAGTGAAAAAGTTAGGGGTATGAACTCACCGGACTCGGAAACGTGTCGGTTTTGGATACTAGACGTTGGTTCGGGGTTTGATTACTCGCGATGTCCCTATGTAAAATGAAATAATGTCCATATATATACAATTAGGGATACATTCACTAATCATATGGAGCATTACACTCCAATGAGGTTAAACACCTCAAAACGAGCGTTTGGAGTGACCCGGGTGGCGTTTAAGGACGTGTAAAGGCACTAGGGACTTGGGACTTGAGTTTACTCTCCATAAGTAAACATTTAAATGAGTTTACAACCATAAAACACACCCACACATGAGTTTACGGCCGTAAACTCATGTTGGTGTGACTTTGATGGTTTAAGGGGTTTAAATGGACATAGGGATTGCTAGAATGATTTATCTAAAATGCCTTGGGACACTTGGAATGAGTTTACAACATTTAAACATGAGTTTACGGCCATACTCTTAGAGTTTACGGCCGTAAACTCACCCATGGCCAAGAATGGTTAGTTTAAGCTACAAAGGACAATCACATGTGATTTTAGTTAATTTTCCAAGCCTTGAAATGAATTTAGAACACCATTTAACACACTTTTTGGAGTTTACGGCCTAAAGGTATGTTCTAAGGCCGTAAACTCTCCTTTACCCATGAAAAAGATAGTTTTTGATGCTTAAAACAATCACATGTGATTAATAGAATATATTCTAAGACCTAGTATGAGTTTTATGGGACATTTGAGGGGTGTTATGGAGTTTACGGCCCATGAGACCCTCTTCATGGCCGTAAACTCTAATATAGGGTGATATAATGTGTTTCAAGGTCTAAAACTTGCATAGAAGGGCTTCTAAAATTCATCTAAAGGCTTTAGGGGTGTTTAGTTTGCATTCTAACACCAAAAATTTTGGAGTTTACGGCCCAAGAACAAGCCTTGGCCGTAAACTCTTAGAAAACCCACAAATGTTGTGTTTAAGTCCCTTAAACTATTTTTGGTTGGTCCCTTGATTTATTCCAAGGCTTTTGGTGGTGTTGGATGGCTTTCTAACACTTTAAAATTGATTTTATGCCTTGTTTTAGGGAGTTTACGGCCCAAGCACTCCCCTTGGCCGTAAACTCACATAAGTCTCTCAAAAATTATGTTTCAAGTGTCCAAATGATATATCCAAGGTCCTAAAATTCATATCTAAGCCTTAGAAGTGATTTGGAAGGGTTTAAAGGCATGAAAACCCTAGTTTAATGAGTTTACGGCCCAAGAATGGTCCTTGGCCGTAAACTCCTTCAAACTTCACAAAGTTCAAGTTTTAATTGTTTAGAGTCCATATCTTAAAGTCCCTTAGCCATATCTAAAGTCCAATTGAGTTTAGGAAGGAGTTTAAGAGCTTAAAACCCCATAAAATGGAGTTTACGGCCCAAGCTTGCTCCTTGGCCGTAAACTCATGTTCTTGACCCCAAAACTCAATTAATTCATCAATTTGAAGGCTAAAGATGATGAACAACATGCTAGAGAGGTTACCTTAAAAATTTGAAGCCTTAAACTTGTGATTTGGACCTTAATTCTAGCTTGGAGGAGAGAGGTTGTAAGAGTTTAGTGAGAATTTGGCCAAAGGCTTCAAATGGAGTCTTAAACATGTTTATATAGTGTTCAGGAATTGGACACGATAGAATTCTACCCGATACCGACGTTAAGTGAGGCTTTTGGTCGTACCCGATTGAGTTACCATAACCCGATACGGTAATTTCTAGAAATATTCCGATCACTAAAGTAGGGTGTTAAAATGATTTTCTAAATGTATTAAGACACCCATTAAGTCATTTTTAGTAAATATAAACTAATGACTTAATAAAATGGAGAAATTGGAAACGAAATTGAAGAAGACGTCTGGTTGATCGGATTGAATTACAAGTAGTGGTACAAGAAGTGACATGAAATTTCGGGTTGTTACACCTTAAGCCATATGTAAGCTCCTATGTTGATTTGAATGGGTTTTAAGGCTCAAAAACCCCATTTACATTTGTTCACGGCCTAAGGCTGTTCCAGGGCCGTAAACACATATTTATGGTCATATTCTATGATTTGAACACGAAAATGAAGGCTAAGGATGTTATACTAGGAGCTAGGATGATTACCTTGGTGTTTTGAGGCTTGAAATGGATGATTTTGGATCAAGAAGTTGGATTTGAGGAGAGAGGTTAGAGAGAGAGAGAGTGAAAAGGCTCCAAATGAGTCTTAATTCACTTTAAACATGGTTTGAATTTGATACACGGTGGAATTCTACTCGATACCGACGTTAACCGATGCTTTGGGTCGCACCCGATTAAGTTGTCGTTACCCAATATGGTCGAAACTATAATTTTTCTAATTATTAGTTTGGGACGTTTTCACATGTTTCAAACATGTTTGGATACTTACAAGGTCAAAATAAAAGTTTTAACATAATTGACCTAGTTCAAAGACGAAATCGGAACAATTCGCTTAAGACGAGTTTTATTAACGAAACGGTTACGGCGAGGGAACAAAATTTCGGGTTGTTACATTATCCCCCCGTTAGAGAGAATTTTGTCCCGAAATTCAAGAATTAAGATACAAGTTATGGAAAAGGATGCAGATGTGTCTGCTGTATCGGGTCTTTGCACTCCCAAGTGAATTCAGGTTCACGCTTGGAACCTTTACTAACGGGACGTGGCTCGGTTTCATATGCTTGATTACTTGGTCGTCCAGATAGTTTGGGTATATCGATGTTCTCGGTCAAACTAGAAGGGATTTCTATGGTTTTATCAGACAGGTATTCATTAAGAATAGAGGTGCTAGCTACAGGATGAACGTTGCTAAGTACTGAAAGTACTCGGAGTTTGAAGGAAAAGGAATCAATCCTAACGGGAATCTCGAAGGGTCTAATGTATCATGAGTTAAGTTTCCCGTGCTTCATGAAGTGCATCATGTCTTTCCAGGGTGAGATCATTAACAGGACATGATCTCCAGCCTGGAATTTCAGAGGTTTATGTTGTATATAGGCGTAACTCTTCTATCAATCTAGTGAAGCTTTCTATGGGTGTCTTCGGTGCCGAACAATTCTCTATTGTTTCGATCTTAAGAGGATCCATGCGTATGTCTTCGTCTCCTACTACATGACTGGAGGAAAATGGTTTAACCAAAGGGTATCAATAAGAACTCTTATTGATTATATCGAGTCCTGAATGCTGTCTTTGAAACATGAACTCGTAGCTGACGGTGTCTTGACCTAAGGTATATCTTCGAAAAGTAGCTGCTCCCTGAAATTATCGAAGACGTCATCTATTCGGGAAAGAGGATATGGGTTTTGACGGTCAACTCATTAAGCCGACTAAATAACTCCTGCATTTCTGCTGGAGCAAAAACGATACGGAGGTTGGCTACGGGGGTAGTTTCAGGGATTAAGTTGATATGAGACTCAACTTGGCGTTCAGGAGGAATTCTCGGAATCTATTTGGAAAGATATCCGGAATATTATAGTCTTCGGAGACGCTCTCGGTGTCTTTATTTTCTTATTTCTCGCTGATTACATGAACTAGGAATACCTAACACTCCTTTCGTAGAAACTTTCGAGCTTTGATGTAGGGAATGATATGAAAATATAGGTTAAACTTGCCACCATAAATCATGAGGGTCTGATCAGAGGGGAGATTGAGACGAATAGCTTTCCTTAACGAGGCATATCAACACAATTGGGGCTCAATTGATACATACTAAATATAACATCAAAACACTTTATTGAAACTGACATCAGGTTAACTAGAAATGAATGATTACTCAAGTTAAGGACACAACTTAGAGATAAGTCGTTAACGCACTCATTCTCATCGATAACTATTTTGACAGTAAATGTTTCGGTAATTAGATGAGGATTATGTTTACGAGGATATTGGAATGAACAACTAACATAAATTTCTTGACACTAGATTCGAAAAGAATGCGAGCATAAGGATTGTCGAAAAGAAATGTACCCGCGACGTTGGTAGGATCAGTGGCTGCCTCCTTTTGCTTCATAGCTAAAACCATTTCGGTGTTGTTGACGTTGTTGGCGGTTACGGCTTTTAGGCAGTTTCACTTGAAATGCCCGATTTCTCCACAACTATAGATCCGGAAGCTTGAGCGATTGTTTGAATTGGCGTTTTGCAGTTTCGAGCAAGGTGGCCCTTCATGCCACATCTGATGCAAATCTTCTCACGACATGGGCCGAGAATACGATGATGATAACTACACCTGTTGCACCAAGGGAGATTACCAGCATACCTAGTGGTAGGTGCTGGAGCTGTAGACACAGCAACAGGAGCAGTGGTAGCTTGAACTATAGGAACAGCGGCAGGATTGGTGGCAACTTGGATTGCCACAGTTTTGAGCTTCTTGGAGGGTCCTTGGGAACTCTGACCCTTTCGCTTTCTCCAGAAAACTTTCTTCTTTCTCTGATTACTCTCGTTTTGGTATCCTTGATTTTCTTCATGGTTTTGAGGGTACATGTCACTTCCTGAACCACTGGACTTGTTACGGTTCAAAATCATCATTGGAGCCGTCACTGAAGCAGTAACAAATGTTCGAATCAGGACGAAGTCGAGCGAATAAGAGTAGGAAGGCGGAGAGTTGTTCTTCCTTGAGCTGGGTTCTTTCTTTGAAGACATCTTGATCTAAAAAGATTAGGATAAGTCCTATGAAATAGGGGATATCTCTTTATAACGGACATATAGTTCTATTAAACGATAAAGCAGGAATGAATTATCAAAGCAGACATCTATCGCTAAAGGAATGATCGAGGGACAACGCTTGAATGAGGATTTTCTACAACAAAGTTGGAAGTAGAAATATTCCCATAGTATTTCATGATTCACTGCGATGACAACTCGTTGTTTGTGGTATTTGGGTAAGTTTTAGGTATGCCGCATTCCACAGTCACTCCCAAGCACATGTTGGCCGTGTCTCGAATGAATATAGTTGAGTAGGCTATATTGATCCTAGACACGACTACATAACTGCCCAGGTTTAACTGCAGCATACAACACCCATTTACTTATGTTCTGTTCTACTTATAGATACGATTCTCGACGATTAGGTATACTTGTATACTTTTTGAAAATACTTATATTTTGAGGTATACTTTTAGTTCAGAGCACTTAGGCCCCTTAGTGTTTATAGTCTTATACCATGTAAAGTTTGGTATACTTAGTTCACTGTAAACAAGGGTTCTGATACCAATCTGTCACACCACGAAACCGAAGGCGGAAATGTCTCGAGGCGGAGGTGACTTCATGGGAATATCATAACCAATGTACATAGTAAGCGAAGTAAAACACAAAACATTACATTACATAGATTTCATTACATCAGTTGAAAATTCAAGTAGTACAAGTTTTATAGATACAGAAGTTTAAACAAAAGAAAGACGTGACTTCCATTCGCTCCGTCTTCTGCAAAAGAACGTGGGATACCTGTCTAAGGAGAACCTGAGAATACAAGCAATTTAAAAATATGCATAAAGCTGGTGAGTTCATAAGCGGTTTGTTTTGTGAAAAGAACGAGTTCCTTTAGTTTCCTGAAAAATTGGTTAACCAAGAAAATCTCATATTTTCTTACATACAAGACCGATTGAATATCACAGAGTATAGTTTAATACACAAAACTATACATTGAGAATCATGGGATTACTATCCCGAATTAGATATAAAATACTTTGATATACGTGAATTGTAGATGGAAAGTAGTTTGAAAACAATGGGACTAACATCCCGTACTAGATACAAGATAGTTTGATATACATGAAAATATAGATTGAAGACCATGAGACTACCATCCCGAACTAGATACAAGATAGTTTGATATACATGAAAATATAGATTGAATACCATGGGACTACCATCCCGAACTAGATACAAGATAGTTTGATATACATGAAAATATAGATTGAAAACCATGATTGTTCTTGTGAATCGTAAAGTTTAGCTATCTGAATTGTTACCTGTTTCTGGTTACATACTACTGTTACCCAGGAAAATCCTATATTTTCCTACTTGTGTGCGTGTGTGAATTGTCTCTCAAAGTCTGATTATCCTTAAATGTACATTAGTCTTATTACGTACATAAAACTAATAATTAAGTGCAAAGTGTTCCTAATCTTGATTGCGAGTCCTTAACCATACTTCAGACTAGATATGACTCGGGCCAGGGCCAGTATCCTCTTTATGACTTTCGTCACCCTTGAACCTTTTGGTTCGGCTGTAGCTTGCAGCCAGGTGCGGGATTGTCAGTCCCATATAGATCTATACACTCAAGTCACATTCTCCCTCCTGGAGATTCTGGTTGCAGGGTTAGTCCTCCACTCTCTCGTGCCAAGGAAGTGTTACAGAGGACGTGTCTCCAATCTTAATATTACTCATTACTTCTCGTGCCTAAGGGAAGTAGTATCTATGACTAACTAAGTTCTAATGGTGTCTGTCCTTTACACTCGAGCCTAGGTGTTTTATTAAGGCCATTACAAATGTTTTGTGATCTATATCATTATAAGTGTGAACAATCAGTTGTGAAGTATACAACATAAGAGTATATAATAAGAATTGAAAATTGGTTTGAACAAACAACTCTGCAAGTTAAAACAGTTTGTTAATAGGTTTTTAATTCTTAAAAATGTATGAATTACGAAACCATTTAAATAAAATCATGAGTTTAAGTACAAGATATTCTTGTACTTTTTGCTTGTATTCCCCCCTGAAAACATTGAAAAACCATTGAAAAATGGTAGGGGTATGAACTCACCGAACGCGGAATGTGTCGAATGGGATGCTAAACGTCGAATCGAGGCTTGAATACGAGTGAGGTTCCTACGTAATATTAAATAATACACAAATATATCTAATTAGATTTAAATTCACTAATTAGATACACTTAAACATTCCAAGACGCGAAAACACTCCATATCGAGTGTTTGGAGTGACCCGGGTGATGTTTCTGGACATGAATGGCTAGGATATGGAGTTTACTCTTCAAGAGTAAACCCTAAGGAGTGTTCACCGCCCTATACGCCCATCCCCATGAGTTTACGGCCGTAAACTCATGGTGGGTTTTCTTATGAGCTAAATGGCCTTAAATCAAGTGAGGGGTGTTGCTAGGTTTGGTTCTAGGGCATTTGAAAGGGGCTAAATCAAACATATGGACTAATAGATGAGTTTACGGCAGTAAACTAAGTGTTTATGGCCGTAAACTCTCACCCACATCATTCTTAAGTGTTTTGAAGGCCAATGATTTCTCACAAATGATTCTACTCAAGTTTACAAGCCAAGGGGTGAGTTTAGGGCATCAAATGACACATATTTAGGAGTTTATGGCCCTGGGGCATATGCTATGGCCGTAAACTCTCAAATGAAGGGTTTTGGTTTTGTTTAAGGCCCCCAAATAATTTTTGGTTGGTTCTAGGATTTATTCCAAGGCTTATGATGTGTGTAAGTTGCATTTTAACACCCAAAAAGGAGTTTAATCACCATGAAATGGTGTTTACGGCCCAACATTGTTCTTGGGCAGTAAACTCATGTTTACTCCTCAAAAATGATGATTTGGATGGGTTTTCAGGCTCAAAAACCCCATTTACATGTGTTCACGGGCTAAGGCTGTTCCAGAGCCATAAACACATGTTTATGGTCCTATTCTATGATTTCAACATGAAAATGAAGGCTAAGGATGTTATACTAGGAGCTAGGATGATTGCATTGGTGTTTTGAGGCTTGAAATGGATGATTTTGGATCAACAAGTTGGATTTGAGGAGACAGGTTAGAGAGAGAGTGAAAGGGCTCCAAAATTTCAAGTTGTTACAGATACATAGGAGTGTTAATTTCAAAATAGAAAACAGGAAACACGAGAACAGTTACAAGGAGTACAATGTTGAACATACTATGAGTACAGTACCAAGCATACCAGGGATACATCGTCGTTTATCAGACGTTTCTTTCATCTGACCAAAACTTTGTTCAGTATAGGGTCCATTTTTTCTTTCATCATGAGTTGGCGTGGTCCTCACCATACTGAGTTCATATGTTTCTATCACCTCGATTGGCAAGTTCTTGAAACTTTCATCTTTAGTATCGAAAGTCCGACCTGAATCAAAAATTTTATCTTTCGCATTGTAAACCCTCGAAGTACTCGTGCGAAGAGTACTTTGTCCTCCGAAGTCTTATCGTCAGATGTCCACAGACCGTCACGAAATAACACTCGTCCAGCAGACCAAGTTCGAGCACAAAGGCTATGGACGAATATAGCCCGCCTATTATTATTGAATGTATACGCAAGGGTGGTATATGAGCATGATTACGCAGATCTAGTATGTGTGTTTCTGCCCTATCTCCTGTTCCCCGTTGGGTTGTGGACCTGGGGCAGAGTCGCACATCCGACAGTCCTACTAATCATAATTATATATGGCTTGTATACACGAGGTAATGATAGATGGACCATGTATGAATCCTATCAAGAACACCAGGGCAAATTTGCCAGGTCTACGAGTGAGTATTATGCAAATCAGAAGAGCGCAACCCCAGTAGTAATGATATGAGAGCTAATTTCGGGAAAAAATTCCCTCTAACAGGGGGATCATGTAACAACCCAAAAATTTCCATTCTGTACAACCATCCACTTCAATAGAAGTCAAAACTATTTCTGCTAACTTTCAAGCTTTTAGGAATAAGTTTGAGTGTTTTAAAGATAGTACATCAAGAGATATCAGGAGAGAGGATACCCTAGGGTTTATTGTGTAGCAATAAATGCCCAAAACTTCAAGATTTTGGAGCTTACGGTCCAAGTTGGTATTAGGACCGTAAACCCTAAAGACTATATAAGTGAGACATAGAGATTTTATTCACTTTTTCATATTTCTAAGACTAGAGCCATTTCTCTCTCAAGTATCATCCCATTTTTCTTCAAGATCTTCAACTTGTAAGTGTTTCTAGCCCTGATATGTTTAGATCAAGTGTTAACAATCAAGAAATCATCCAAATACCCAAAGGAAAGGGTGTTCACAGCCCAAGATACTCTTGGACCGCGAACACTAAAAATGAGGCCAAAGTGTGCCTTATGTCCCTTAAGACCTTGTAACCAAACATAGAAACTATCCTTGACATGTCTAGACCTTAAGAGCATCAAGAAAACACCCAAAGATCACAAGGAACAAGTGTTTAAGGCCCAAGAATCTTCTTGGACTGTAAACCCTAAAAAGGGTGCTCAAGTGTCCGTATTCTCTTGCCAAACCTTGTAAACAAACCTAGAACTTTCACTTTATGTGTTTAGCACCTAAAAGTCACCAAAAATACCCCATGTATATGTTTTTACGATTTTGGAAACCTCCCAAAACCGTAAACACCTCAAAGGCATGTGTTGATGCCCCAAACTCTTTCCTTAAGCCTGGAAACTAACCTAGACCATAACCTCGAAGGGTTTAAGACTTGAAAACATCATTTGACCATAAACCATTTGGTTTTACTATCGTAAACCCAAAGACAAATGGTCCAAAAACCGTAAACCCATAAAGGGGTCATATGTTTCCCTAATCACTTCCTAAGGCTAAGACTTGAAGTTAGGATGCTTCAAATTGACATCTAGGACTTCAAGGCACAAAATGGTCAAAAGGACATGAGTTTACAGTAGTAAAATCATGGGTTTACAACTGTAAACTCAAGTGAAGTTGGTTACAAAACCGTAAACACCAATTAGTGCCATTTCACTTCCCTTTGTTGAATCACATGTGATTCCAACACTTAGCCAGGGTGTTTCCTAGTCCCGAAAGGTGTTATCTTTCATATAGTTGTTTATAAACACTATATTCATGTCAATATGTGTCCTTATATGTCATTTAGGAATTATTGTGTCTCGGGACTTCATTCGTGGAACTTCTTATCCTTACACGCATACCCGTTTGAATCACCCACATCAAGTGAGTTCATACCCCGTAATGAATCTTTTAACTATTTTAACTGTTTTAAGGGGGGGATACAGGTTGAACACAATGATAATTGTGTAAATTTTTGTTGTTAAACGTCTTTCAAAATGTTACTTATGTTATTTATATGTTGTCAAAACATTTCAATACTCGTTTAAAGTTATGTTACTTTATAGTTATACAAAACTCCGTTTTTAAAGTACAAGCATAACTTAGTAGAGAAAAGAGTCTTTCCAGTAACAGTCCAAGTAGAGCATTAGTAAGTTATTATAGGTATAGTTTAGGTGAATGCTATTCATTACTTCTAGTACAATGAAACACACAAGGAATCAATGCCATAACAGAACAAACAAGTGAAGAGAATCAAACAATACCAGAACAGAGCATAACAAACAAGTTAGGTTGCTATAGCATGAGAACACACAAACAGGATCTAATTATACCAATGAATCAATAACGCATTAGTGATAGTTATATTGGGTGTACATGATCATATAACTTTAATGTGAATTACATGGCTTGCAAGAAATAGTTGGGGTCGTGTTTGGTTCCCTTAATCTCTTTACATTGAGAGCATTTAGTAGGGGTTCTAGCTTTCACATTATGACCGTAATAAGACAAATATGGTTTTAGGTTATTAATACATTTGCATGTCATTACAAATGACATCTGTGTACTTACCTTTCCCATTACTTTCATAAAGTGTCGGTACCACTTGATAGTTAATCTATTTTCTAGTCAAGATAGTTATAAACTAGGGAGAATATACTTTTACATTCGACAAAAGGAGCATTCGGGTTTAACACAGAACAGAAGATGCCTTGGTAGAAGGCTACGATTAAAGATTAGGAAATCATAATGCTAGCTTTATGATTGCTTAATGTATATGTTATAGGATACATATATTCTAGTAGATTCCGACAGCTAATAGGATGTGTGCTCTTCGCTTCAATTCCTGTTCCCGTTGGATGTGGGCTTGGACTGAGGTCACCCAACCTATTATCTACCCGAATCTATATATATTTATGCTTAAGTATACATTAAGTCATCATAAGGGTACCAAGTATGGATCAGGTTATACGACACAGAGTTGAAGCACAATTTTTCTAGTACAAAACATACTTTTCAAAGTCAGTACTTTTAGTACACAAAACTAGAGATTTCCTAGATAAGGGCTTAATCCAATTTATTAAGCCAATACAGTTTTAGAGACTTTAGGTGGGTAACTCTATAACACTTTAGTTTATGCACCATGTTTATATATAAAACTAATATCCAATAGATAATTAAATCTGTGTTTTCCGCCCTACTTCTTGTTCCTATTGGATTGTGGGATTAGGGCAGATTCACCCGGTTAGCTTTCTACCCGATATCAGATTATATATAGTAGTATAAACAAAGCTATTATAAAAGTAGTCACCGTAGTCATTATTTTACTATAAGGAATATAGGTTTTCTTAAAAGAACTCTTCATTAGATATAAAGGAACCATTACAAATAACTCCATGAGTAACAAGTGAATACACCAGGGTTATATATGACAACGATCTAACTACCAATGGAATGTGTGCTATCCGCCTTACTTTTTGTTCCCCGTTGGGTTGTGAGTTTAGGGCAGATGTGCACAATCGATTGTTTATTTACTCTGAGTATATATAACTTGTACCCACTTAATACGCATAGAAAAGCTTGTAGTGTCATTTTACTTAACTTTCATTCAAGTAGGAAATATATGATTTTCTAGAGGATCAGGCGAACTTTTCAAAACAGAGCTTACAGCTTACATCACTTTTAAATAAACATTTTCCACAACACTTTACAGCTTACTCACGTCACTAAAGTTTTATGAACTCACCAACTTAATTGCTGATCAACTCTTTCAAATAACTTATGTTCTCAGGAGACTATTAGACAGGTGATCACGCTAGGAATTCAGAAGATAGAGCATTATAGCTTCAAGTCTTATTTTGTTATTTGTTTATGACTTCTATGTTTTGTGAACACACACATTGTAAACACTTTCTTTCTAAATGAAATGGTTGTTCATTACTTGCTTACCATATACATATCTCGTGATACTAAACATGACGTCCTCTGCCCCCGAACGTTTCCGCCGTTCCGGTTTTGGGGTGTGACATATTAATTAAACAATATGATTTCTCCTTTAATATATTATTCCTATAATATATTAATAAATCATAATTAAACCTTTCTCTCATTAATTCATCCTACATTTTGGTATGGTGAAGGCAACCCAAAAGGACCATGCTCATAATCGGGTCAAGTACATACCAAAATAGTTATGGACTTAGACACTAATCCAATAGTCTCCCACTTGGACAAGTTAATAACTATTTTGTACAACTTCAGAACCTGATCAGCAATCGTAGCTTTCAAAAGCCGCTGTCAACTCTGATCTTATCAGATACGCGTGTCCTTTAGATAAGGGATCATATATTCCTCCATTCTACAAGATATCGTATAGAAATAAGACATGATTTTTAATCATTCTCTCTATACTGTTTCCCGACTTCCGATATATGACGACTGATAACAGACTACAATTGAACACATCAACTTAGTCTCGGCTTGGCCAATCGCTTAGGTGTCATCATTAAATCATCGAGGGGCCCACAGATATCGCTTTTATCCCACTTTGGGTAAAAGGAATGGATAAACTTCGACTCAAATGTTCGTTTTCATTTACTAATCGAATCACACACAACAATAAGTTTTATAACACCAAGTTATTGGTGTGTTTACTTATTATCAATGTGTAACCGACCAACAAATAACAACTCACACGTCTCGTTTTCAAGAATATACAATATTATCGACTCACTAATCACTCGTGATAAATCCATGAAGTGATCCAAGTAAGCTTGGGTTTAATACAATACTCTAATCTTATCAAAGCACTCATGAACTCTGCAGCAAACTTGTGCTATGTCTAAACTCTTCAGAAAATCTATAGACTCTTCATGACAGTCTTCCTTCATACCTGCTTCCAACGAATGACCGACTGTGGATTTTCGAATAACCCAGTTATTCTGGAAGTCAAAACATGCAAAACTGAAATACAATAATAATACTTAATCCTATATGGCCCCAAACTTGTGAGAGTAAATAAAACACTTCTATTTAACCACGATATTCATTACACATTATTTATCATTTAATGTTTCGGATAATCAACTCATTACTTGAATTACAACAACAATTGTCCCACGCTCCAAGCATTCACACTTTGTTTCGTATGGTCCATGCTTTGTGAAATATATCAATTGAAAACTTTACCAATGATGCTCATTTCACAATTCCTAATCCTTATCGTTAGTGTAAGAGCACAAGGTTCTTGCCACTACTAGAAAATGTTAGATTCAAACATTTTATGCAATGATCCTTTCGCAAAGTCATAGCACAAAAGTCACCAAGACTTGGCCAATGAAATTACAAGGTCTCTATCAGAAATTGTTACAAACAATTCTATAGATGTGATGTCTCTCACTCAAAGTACATTCCTTTGAACATCCTTATTGCATAAAATTTCTAATCTAGACATAGACTCTCAATATCCAACTCCCAATATGGAAACATTTCAATATTTTCCATATGACAACGCATTCTTAATACAATCTTATCTATTCATAATAATGTCGATATGGTCTATCCAATACCATCCTTCCAACTACTCACAAGCGACCAATCCTCAGCGAACTTTGGATCGTCCTTTGATAGTTGTTTAATGATTTTAGTCAAAACCAATTCTAGTCCTTTTTCCCTCTTAATGTGCTAGACATTTGGAAAAATTTAGAATGGTCAAATATTATAGCATTTGCAATCGATACTATACCTAAAGCGTATGGGACACGATGCATAATGTCTTACATAAAGATATGATAGTTTATGAATCTTCTCCCATAATATTTTATTGGTCACGTTCTTACAATTCGAACTATGAAGAGGGATGCCATAGTCATAATCGAAATTTAAGAACACACTATGTATCCTTTGACTATATTTATTAAAATTTCTCAATCTAAGCTTTAGATTTTGAAACAAAGTATAATATTATCTCCCTTAATTATAGCAAAACAACTTTTCAACCCTTACAACTTTGCAAAGTGAATCTTTGTTTTCTATAATTAATATTGCTAGCTTGCAATACTTGCCATAATAATCATACAAGCATAAAACTTATGGTCCCATTATCATGATGATTATTATCATATAAGCATAACACTTATGCTCCCACTAGCTTTGACATGTATTCAGAAAACAGCTGAACTTCCGGAAAACAATACCTACTGAATTTCAGAAGATTATATGTCATACCCCCAAACCAGAACGGCGGAAACATTCGGGGGCGGAGGACGTCATATTCAGTATCATAAGAGTTCATAGAAAGGAAAGTACACACCACCATATATATTAAGGTTTCCAAAATATTTACATAATTGTATTACTTACATGTTCAAAAGATAAATACATAAACATCTTTCAAAAGAAGTAATTGACGTCAGCACGTTAAATCCCCAAAAGTTGATTTCCAAACCTGCTTAGCGGTTCCCTGAGAATACAAGTTATTTCAAAGAGAAAGTGTCAACAATTAAGTTGGTGAGTTCATAAGTAGTGTTTTGAGAAAATGTACGCCATTCGAAAGTTCGTGTATGTTTTCCAGAAAACACGGTATTTTCAAATGAAAAGAGTTATGATTCGTTGTGTTGAAAACGAATGTATTAGATCCAGAAAATCCCATATTTTCCCTAATAGTTGAGATATGACTTGTTGTGTTTTCCAAGAAAAACCCTTATTTTCTTATAAAAGTATGAAATGCATATGAATGTTCGTGTTACAAGTTGTAAATAATTGCACCAGGAAAATCCCTTATTTTCCTAACATAACTGGCAGTCTCTAAGACCGAAAATCGCAAGCAACCGACGTGCTTAAAAGGTGTGGCATAGTTTTGTATAATAAAGCTATACGAAGATCACACTTTTTAGATGAAGAATAGTTTTAATAGCTACTCGTTCATAAAAGCCTAATACCATAATAATTGTATATTCGATGAGTTTTATAACCATACTGAACTTAATATGCATGTAGAGACGTTCTTCAGGCATCGTAGTGTTATGACAAACTGTCACCCCAAAGGACGGACTGTAGCTAACAGTCAGGGCGCGGGATCATGATTTCCCATATAGATCTATTCACATTTGACACGTTCTCCAAACGGGAGACTTTGGTTATAGACATGACTTTTAGCGGTACCTTTTAGCAAAAAGCTATTATTTGAAGATGTACACGTCTCACGGATTCTCAACTAAGTCTATATTGAAGTAGTAGTTTTGTATGCAAAGTTTATCCTTTTTCACAATGTTTGACAAAGCAGAAATCAAAAGTTCATTGAATGCATAAAATGATTTAGTAAAGAATGTTACCCTTGATATGATGTGTTTGTATGTAATCATATAAATAAAACATTATTTCTATTTATAAAACATATTGTATCCCAAGAGGGTAAAGTTGTGTTGTGAGGTGTTTCGCATGATAATGACTTCATAAGATAGTTAAAACAACAGTATGAAAAGTATAGCAAAAGGTCGATGTTTCACACGATTTTAGTCGTGTGTTTACTTGTATTCCCCTTGTATTCCCCCCCTTAAAAGTGTTTAAAAAGCATTTAAAAAGCATTTAAAGTGTGGTTGTAGGGGTATGAACTCACTTGAAGGTTTGAAGAAAGCGAGACGGAAACCGGGCAGAATTTCATCTCGGGAAAACGGATTTTCTCGGGATTCTCGGGAATCTCGGGAGCGTAAAACTTCCTTCCAAACTTGGATATGAAAACCGGGCTCTTGGGATGACTCCGAGGGTTGAAACGTAGAGCTTCGGCGCGAGAAAGGAAGGAAATTAGCAAATATGGCCGGCACCCTCACACCCTTTATATAGGGCTGAATGACCTCGGTACGCGGGGCGTACGCTTGTACACGGGGCGTACGAGACGTCATGGCTTACCGCATCCTCAGAAGAAGCATCGAAGCGACGAGGACAGTCCGGAGCCTAGCATCCGAGTACGGTGGGCGTACGAGGGTACGTTGGGCGTAACCCAGATTGGTCCGATGACTCCTCCTTCGGATAATACCGGATTTTTAATTTAATTTATATTTTTATTATTTAGCAAACTTCGAAAATTCATATCTTCGTCATACGAACTCCGTTTTCGATGTTCTTTATATCCACGCGAAGGTGAGACTACGATCTACAACTTTCGTTTAGACTCCGTCGGCAAATTTTGAATTTATTTTTAATATTATATTTTTAATACGTCGGAATAGGAAAAGTCCGTTAAAGTTCCATAACTTTTTCATCCGACGTCCGTTTCCGTCAGAATTTTTACTGTTGCGCTTCTATTGTTGAGACCTTCGATTCTCATTTAGTTTGTGTTGGCTAAGAGTCTCTCGATCTCTATTTCGAGTTTTTAGCGGCCTACTGCTACATCCGTAACTTAAAAAAAATCATAACTTTCTCATACGAAGTCAGATTTGGATGTTCTTTTCATGTACGTTTACGGTTTAATGATATCAAAACTTTCATTAGATACCTAAGGCTAAACATTACTGTATTGAAACTTCGCGTTTTACGTCTATCAATGTTGCCGGTTTTGCCGAAAATCTTCGGTTGGTCATAACTTCTTCGTTATATCTCGGATTTTAGGGTTCTTTATATGTACGAAAACCTTGATACGATTCCCACTACTTTATTTAATCCAAATAAGATTTTAGGAAAGTTAAATTTTGATCTAAATTTGACTTGTGTTCCATCATATTGTCTCGAAATATCAGGTTGTTGCATCTTCCCCGTGTTAGAGGGAATTTTGTCCCGAAATTATAGTTCATGCTATGGATAGAAGTTTTATTTGCTCCTCATGTTATTTATTGAACTCGGTTCCTCTCTTGGCATTCCAGCGAACCTCTCACTATCGGGATACGACGTTTCTTCTTTCGTTTGACTTCACTGGCATGATAACTCCTCTTGGTCGAACGTATGTTGAATGTTTTTGTGGACTGTGAGAATAGTACATCTTGTACCCTACAAGTAGTGTCTCCAGATCTTAAAAGTAATTTTCGCTGCTCCTGACTCAAGATCATGCATTGTATACTTAACTTCTTGTGTCTTAAGCTGTCTTGAGGTATAGGCAGTGACCTTTCCTCTTGTATAAGAACACAACCAATTCTTACTGATTTTGATGACAAAATCTTGGAAGTGGATTAGATGCCATGAAGATCTAAAAGAAAGTATGATTACTCTCGAATTAAGGAGAAAGGATAGGTATTTTTGTTCTATATGTCTCTCTTGTACCAACCGACAAAAAGGGTGTGTGTTGTGCTTTTAAGTTTATTCGTATGGCAGCACGATCACTCGTAGTCTTAGGCAGCCTCTGTCCTGAAGTTCATATTAGAATTCATACATGGTTCAACGATCATAATCTTGTGTATACGAGTCGTATATAACTAAGATTGAAAAGGTAGTCGATTAACTGATTCTTCTTTACATCCCATCGAGGAAAAAGAAGTTAAAGTGTAATCGTCAATTCTAAACCTGTAGAACCTTGATTATATATCACCCCTATGTATACATTCATCAGTGACAGATCAACCGTACGGATCCTTGGATTTGAACTTGACGTACTGTACGAGTGGCACTTCAGGGATTTCTTCGGAAAGGAAAAGAACTATGAGGTACTCCATTCATGAGTAATTGGTGTTCTGATATGACGGCTTCGCTAGAAAGGCGATTTCGAAGAAAGAGATGTACGTATGAAGCTGTTTTTGTGAGAATCAAATTGAATCCAGTCTTATGATCATGTCGGAATCATAAGGAAGCTTAAAGACATTAGATTTGAACATAAGACGTTTACAGATAAAACGCAACCATGCAACCATCAACAGAGTTACAGTACTTTAGACTACTACAAGATTATTGCTGCGAATAAGGTATAGTACAGAAGGCAAGTATACGCAGCATGAGCATCCCTATACCGACAGGATCCCGCAAAAGATAAGGCTCTGGTTGCACTAGTTTTGGATGGTTTATTAGTCTGTTACAACGAAACGCCTAAATTACATTAATGTGGTTTCGGAGTAGGTTCTCTTACAACTGTGATCATGAGAATCCTACCGTCTATGCCAGAGTTCTTTGTTATAGGGCAATCCTTCTTGAGGTGCCCTATCTCCCCGCATTGATGGCATGAATGGCTAGTGCTAGCCTTGGTGGCAGGAGTGAGGTGTTTAGCCAGTGTTATGTGGACACGAGTGTCTTCCTCATTACACCACCTTGGAAATTGCTTCCTAAAGCATTCTGCAGGAGTTTCCACTTGTTGATGTGGCATGGCAAGTCTTTGGGATCTCTTGCGCTCCTTTGACGATATCGTCTCTTCCTTTCGGTCTTATGGCTTAGCAAGTCTATGACAGTTGCCAATTGTTGGTTTCCCGGTTTGGTACTACCATCGGAACTCTCGACTCCTTTGTCGGTCTTGCTTGTGTTGCCTGAGTTGATGTGTGTAAGGAAAGTTGTCACAGCAGCTGCTACTGCAGCTTGTAATGTAGCGGCGTCGATATGGAGGATAGGGGTTTCGTTGCTTGGCTGATTGTTTCCGGATGACAACATGATTCTGTAATACGAAAGATAAAGATTTTGTGAGTAATTCTGGTTGACTCTAGATGTACTTCAATTGTTCAAGTAAAGAGTAAGACTATGTTCTCGAAAGTTTGACCTACATCCCTATGATGCAGTCCTAGCACTGAGTAGAAGTAAGTTCGTAGAATGGTCTCAAGACGTTTGTCGTTCAAGCCGAGGTATCGTTGGTTGGTGAATAACATGATCCAACCACTAAAAGAGGCTTGGAAATGACTTGTTGTATGCGTGGTATTTCTAAATGATCTGTTGGGGGATACTACGGGAAGGTTGTAAAGATTCCTCACATGAGTACTTCGGGGTTTTGAAACTAGAAACCAATTGGGGTTTGTGCCGGGTTTGTCGTTATGAGTCAATCGAGTTTCGTTAGTCGATGGTTAAAGTGAAAGGGTCTTTTATAACACATGGAACTGGTATGGGTAGGGCCACACCAATCCACGTCGAATGCCGATGTCGATATTTCTCATTGTAAAATGCTTGTTAGTGGGATAGTGAATTATATGTATGTGCTTTTAGTTCTTTTTAGTCTGTCTCTATTATTACTACTATGAAAGTTTTGTTGAATGATTGGGGTGTTTGTTCGAGTAGATTTTTAAACTTGTGACTCGCGGAACTCCTCTGCGTCCCAACTATCAAATGGAATGTATGCAATTAAGTTATGAAGGAGAAATGTACCCAGAATAACCGTGGGGTCTGCAATATCCTCCTCTTGGCCCATTGCGAATACTCGGTCTCCTCTACCAGCATTCGTGATGTTTGACTCCAGGCAGTCCCTTCGGAAGTGTCCCGTTACTCCGTATTCATAACAAGCACGGTCTACTCCAGGCAGTCCCTTCGGGCGTAGGTGGCTTCGATTGTTTCTTTGATTAGGATTTTTGATATCGTTTCCTTCCCTGCTTGAATTGACAGAGTTATTGTATGCTATAATGGCTGCCACTGTGGCTATAACTGTAGCTTGCAAAGTGGCGGTGTCCAATTGTAGGAATGGGGTTGCATTGGTATGTTGCTTATTTCCGACCCTTGTTGCGCCGCTAAAGTTTGCTTGAGACAGTGCAGTTGTTACTGCCGTAGCGATAGCAGATTGCACTATCTTGGGGTCGTATTGGGGAGGTGGTGGTGGGGTTACGTTTCTACGTGCTGATCTACGAGGAGGCATTACTCTGGTAAGGAAATAACAAGAAAAACTATAAGTTTTAATGATTCGAAAGTCGCGCATTAGTGATTTGTTATATCAGAAGTTTGGGTTACCCTTGAATAGGGTTTTGAGTTCGACTCATAAGGAGAGTAGATAAACTCATGAATTGGAGGGGCATGCAAAGGGTTTAATAAAGGAAATACATCATATATTTTATAATACATGGTGTATTACATTTTGTAGTTAGGAAAATTTGACCTATCTAAAGGTCTCCGATTACAAGGTTAAGAAAAATAAGGACTTTATCCAAGGTCTTATGTTATGACAAAATTTTGGAAGTCAGACAGGTATTATTTGTTACGCGAGCTGGCTACATGGGCTTTAGATTCCGCCAACTGACGTTCCATCTCGAGCATACGTAGTTCATGTCTTGCCTGGCGTGCCCAAAGTTCTATCACTTCGGTTTGAGTTGCCGTTAGCTCTCTCTACAACGCTTCATTTCGATTTACGATTCTCCCGTGAGATAATTCTAACTGTCGGATGTGAACTGTGTTGACTCCAGTGTTCGCATCATTCTCCTCAGTTCGATGGATGGTCGTCCGTCCTTGTTCACCAATGCGAGAAATCCGACGAACCAATATAGGAAGGGCTCTGTCTGCTGAGCCTCCCTCGCTTAGATTGTAGACGCTTCGGTCTCCGCTGAATGGAAGGGGTTGTTCCTGTTCGCGGCTCCACCTATTCAGGTTAGTTGCCCAAAGGGGCGTCGAGCCATGAAATTCCGGTCGAGGATTAGGATTTTGAATTGGAGCCGTTAAGGGTAGGTTATTGTCCTCGGGATCTGAGTCTGATTCTTCTTGCATTCCTTCTTCAGGATCATTCTCTATCCTTTCTCCATTACCTTGGTTGGGGTAGTAGGGGTCACCGGGGTGATGGAATCCATCCATTGAGTCTATACGAGAATAGGGTTAAGAATTGACTATAAGCTAAAGCACATGGAATTTACCCTTAAGATTAATAGTTGAAGGTACTCGAATACTCCCTTAGTATTCTTTAACGATATGCTTTTGGTAAGTTTTAAATTTCTTGTCCATTGCAGACACTCCTTGGCATACGTTAGTCGACTCTTGGACAAATATAGTTGATCAGGGTATATTCTTCCCAGTTCCGATTACATGTCCCAAGGCATACCTGCACTGCACAACTTATTTATAATACTTCTATATTGTTTTAATTGTGATACTGACCCTGTTATAAATATGAAATGAATGCATGCCTACTTTACCAAAAACTAAATAAATTTAATTTTTAAAAGTCTCACTCTTACTCAGAGTGTTTTTGCCCAGTTGTGTTTATAGTTGTATACCAAAAATGGTTTTGATATACTTAATTCACTATAAACAATGCTCTGATACCAATATGTCACACCCCCAAACCAGAACGTCGGAAACATTCGCGGGCGGAGGACGTCATATTCAGTATCATAAGAGTTCATAGAAAGGAAAGTACACACCACCATATATATTAAGGTTTCCAAAATGTTTACATAATTGTATTCGTTACATGTTCAAAAGATAAATACATAAACATCTTTCAAAAGAAGTAATTGACGTCAGCACGCTAAATCCCCAAAAGTTGATTTCCAAACCTGCTTAGCGGTTCCCTGAGAATACAATTTATTTCAAAGACAAAATGTACGCCATTCGAAAGTTCGTGTATGCTTTCCAGAAAACGCGGTATTTTCAAATGTAAAGAGTTATGATTCGTTGTGTTGGAAATGAATGTATTAGATCCAGAAAATCCCATATTTTCCCTAATAGTTGAGATATGACTTGTTGTGTTTTCCAAGAAAAACCCTTATTTTCTTATAAAAGTATGAAATGTGGTTGTAGGGGTATGAACTCACTTGAAGGTTTGAAGAAAGCGAGACGGAAATCGGGCAGAATTTCGTCTCGGGAAAACGGATTTTCTCGGGATTCTCGGGAATCTCGGGAGCGTAAAACAACCTTCCAAACATGGATATGAAAACCGGGCTCTTGGGATGACTCCGAGGGTTGAAACGCAGAGCTTCGGCGCGAGAAAGGAAGGAAATTAGCAAATATGACCGGCACCCTCGCACCCTTTATATAGGGCTGAATGACCTCGGTACGCGGGGCGTACGAGACGTAATGGCTTACCGCATCCTCGGAAGAAGCATCGAAGCGACGTGGAAAGTCCGGAGCCTAGCATCCGAGTACGCTCTGGCGTACGAGGGTACGCTGGGCGTAAACCGGATTGGTCCGATGACTCCTCCTTCGGATAATACCGGATTTTTAATTTAATTTATATTTTTATTATTTAGCAAACTTCGAAAATTCATATCTTCGTCATACGAACTCCGTTTTCGATGTTCTTTATATCCATGCGAAGGTGAGACTACGATCTACAACTTTCGTTTAGACTCCGTTGGCAAATTTTGACTTTATTTTTAATATTATATTTTTAATACATCGGAATAGGAAAAGTCCGTTAAAGTTCCATAACTTTTTCATCCGACGTCCGTTTCCGTCAGACTTTTTACCGTTGCGCTTCTATTGTTGAGACCTTTGATTCTCATTTAGTTTGTGTTGGCTAAAAGTCTCTCGATCCTATTTCGAGTTTTTAGCGGCCTACTTCTACATCCATAACTTAGAAAAATCATAACTTTCTCATACGAAGTCAGATTTGGATGTTCTTTTCATGTACGTTTACGGTTTAATGATATCTAAAACTTTCATTTAGATACCTAAGGCTAAACATTACTGTATTGAAACTTCGCGTTTTACGTCTATCAGTGTTGCCGGTTTTGCCGAGAATCTTCGGTTGGTCATAACTTCTTCGTTATATCTCGGATTTTAGGGTTCTTTATATGTACGAAAACCTTGATACGATTCCCACTACTTTATTTAATCCAAATAAGATTTTAGGAAAGTTAAATTTTGATCTAAATTTGACTTGTCTTCCATCATATTGTCTCGAAATATCGGGTTGTCACATTATATTTCTAATATTAGATGCTTCGATAAGCCTTTATGTAAGCTTATTAAACTTATACATCTTTTCCTTAGAAAGCTCACATGTGTGTCTAGACAAATTCAGAACTTATGTTACTAAGTCCAAAATGTTTAGACTAATTGCCAAATCTCACTATTTGAACTATGGAAAGCGATGTCGTAACCATAATCGAATTTGAGAATATAATTTTCATAATAGATATCTTCTTAAAATCTCTCTTAGTGAAAGCATTTTCTCACAGTCATTTTCATGTAGGAGGGAATCTTATGGTGTATGTGTTCATATCCATGTGAATTTTCCAAAACCAAAGTTTGCGACAAATCCAAACTCATATGGACCAAACTTTCTTAATCTTGATTTCTTGCCTTATGATAACACGAGTGCCCACCATGTCTTCCAAGTAGTTCAGCAACTTATCCTTACATATCAATGTACTTTCCATCGATCAAGGTGCTTTGTCTTTATGGATTCAAATGAGAACTCATAGAACTCACATGCATAGTTAATTCAATTGGAATGGCACAGAAACAAAATAATGTCAACACGATAGGTTGTAAACCTCAAGTCGTGTGCTAGTGATGATCGATAATGTTTATTCTTAGTTTGTTCTTGAAACTTTTTCAAGATCATTAAAACTTCCACTGACCTCTTGACATATATGATTCTCTTGTCAGGAAACATTCCTAGACAAAGCAATATATTCAAGAGTTAGTGTAGTTCTTATCAAGACAAAACACTTCACAAAATTGGTCCTAGTTCGTCTTTGTCTTATCCAAGACATCACAACTTACCAATTTCAAATGTGCAAGAATAAGAAAACTTTTCCAAATTCCACATTTTATGAGTGTTATAAGCCTTCTTGAGACTTGTCACTCAATTCACAATCTTGGAGTATAACTCTAAGACTTGATGTTGGAACGAAGTATGATTGACTTCTTGATTTTAACCATTTCCACAATTCTCGATTCCTCTTCTTAGACATACAAATGCACTAATACTCACTTAGAGGATCAATTGAGATATGGTTCTTAATCATTAAGACTTATCATAAAACATAATAAAAGATACTCTCCCTTCTTCTTAGAATGGATAAACTTTTATCTTTCTGCCTATTAGATTCTTTTTATTCGTTCTGCTATTCATTGAAACTCTTTCAATCAACTCAAAGTTACACTTAATCTTATAAGTATAATCATATTTACTAAACTTTAGTAAATCATGAATAATATCTTTGTCACTATTGTGGTGGACTTGATCAACACACAACCTAGTGTACTCGATCTCCTAGTCCTTTCACTTGACACTTTGTCAAAGAATTAGTCTAATTTCCAAATATGAAATTTCTCATTCATCACGCAACCAAGTTGTATGATTCCAAGTTTCTGTCCAATTGAAACTTGGTCGATGAGAAACTCTCCCTATTTGGTAAATTCTTGACATTTCCACAAATAGCAAAATTAAGAATCAAATCCATTATTGCTAATAATAGAAACCTTCAAACATCAATTTTTCATACATGCCATTGCAAGGATAAATAAATAAGATAAAATCAAAATTTATTTTATTGGGGAAAAATTTGTCCTTACAATGCAATTCAATTGAAAAACTATGTTATTACATATTTCTTAGCAATCTATTCTAACTCCAAGTAGTTGCTCAAGAATCTAATCTTCAAGTAATGTGATCGAAATCCATTTCTTCGATCCTACAAAAAAACAAAATGTAATCTTATCACATCATGTATTAAGAATCTAGAATAGGAACTTAAAAGAGTTAGTTAATGGATTTTAGTAGAAGTAGAGCCATACGTCTTGACTCTCCCATCTCTTAGATCTTTCAGGTAAATAGGGCATCTTCGTCTCCAATGTCCCTTCTCTTGGAAATAAAAGCAAATGGACTCTTTTGGAATGGCACAAGGAACTATCTCAAAATTTACCTTTTCTGGATCTCCAATGTCACCATTTTCAATGTCCATTGAAGTTTGGGAGTTTAATTAACCAGACAAATTTTCTTGACCAGCTTGCCAAATCATCTTTGATTCAGCAGCTATAAGCAAATAGGTGAGATCAATGAGGGTCACAACGTGATCCATCATACAGTACTCTCTAACGATCTCACTATATGATTGAGGAAGTGACTGAAGAACCCAGTCAACAGCCAACTCACCTGAAATCTCGACACCCAACATCCTTAACCTATCAATGTGTGACTTCATCTCTAAGACGTGTGCACACACAAACATTCCATCTTCGTGCTTACTTGCCAATAGAGCTTGAGTGAGCTTGAACTTTTCAGGCCTTCAAACATGTGGGTTAGGAGAACAATTGGAGGAGGTGGAGGAAGTGAACCATGATTTCTTGTTCCTCGATCATATCGTGGAATATCATCTTCGTTTGGAAAGCTTGTTCTAGGGGATTTGGGAAGACCATGATTGTCAGAACTACACATCTACAAAACAGGAGAAAATTCAAGTTGATTAGAATCCTTGATGTAACACCCAAATGAAACATCAAGGCTAGGATCCAACACAATACTCTACAACCTAGAAGAGGGATGCCATAATCTAGTTGCAGAATATTTGAAGGTAGGTAAATGAGGATTTACCAATTTCCACCATGAAAAACGAAAAGGAAATTTAAGTTTTTAAATGAATTGAAACTCCTACATGTTTTGAGATTCATTGAACTTTTCAATGGCATGTTTAATCTCGATTATGCCCTTCTATTTGTGACTGGGATGCCAAGGATCACAAATAAGGTGTGAATAACCATATGAATCTGCGTGGTGCACTCAGTGCTACAATCACCTAATCAATGTTCCGGTTAGCCACACACACTCCATTGATCTATGATAAACATCGAGCCACCCTTTGCTACCAATGTCATCCCCAAATTAGTGTGTCGGTTAACCACACATGCTCCACTAACGTTTAACAAGGGTACGAAGTGTAATTCCATGGGTTAGCATATAATTTAACATTTTGCCTAAAGTAACTATGATTTGGGAATTTGTAAAAGCATATAGTTACTTTTTACTTCATTATACTTATAATGGAAGGTTTCTATCCTATCCTACCCGTTCGGCTAACGACCCTCCACTAGTCAAGAGTACGGTGGGTAAGCGTGGATACCCATTCAATCGCCATTTTATAGGCAATTTCCTTAAACATCCCTTATAGACCAGCTTCGTGAACGAGGCCAACTAACGGTAAGACTTATTGTTTTTCTCATACATATATATAATATTAGACTTTTAGTGTTATATTTAGTATAGGGTTTATTTTACACTTTTAAAATACTAGGTGGTTTTATTTAATAAATTATACTTTTCATTTAATTAAATGTAAACCAAAACTTTATGGTTTTATTAAATCTCTTTTAATTATACACCTTGATTAATTATTAAAACCATCAGGGTGTAACTTGAACTTTTCAAAATACTAGGGTTTTAGAATTTAACATTTCAAAATTAAACTTTTAATCAACTTTTAAATTCCAAAACTTGAGGGCAAGTTTTAAAACATTTCAAAACATTAGGGTTTAGAATTTAAATATTTCAAAATTAAATTTTCCAAAACTTGAGGGCAACTTTTGAAACTTTTCAAAACATTAGGGTTTAACCATTTAAATTTCAAAAACAAAACATTTAAGTTCAAATTTAAACTATAAAACTTAAAGGGGAAAATTGAAACTTTTCACAAGATAATTCAAATCTAAATTTCAAATAATCAATCTTTATCTAATAAATCAAAAGATTATCTAAATTTTTTAACAACTATCTTCTATTTTGGTAAGGATAATCACCCAATATTATAAAAATATGATTTCTATCAATAAAAAACGTTTTGGTAATTATCCCATAACAAAATAGGCAAGAAAATCGCAAAAACAGGCTGCCAGATCCATGGACTCGCCGAGTCGACCAGACTCGCCGAGTTCATCCACTGACTCGCTGAGTCATTAAGGCAGAGGGGAAAAAACTTCGTTTTTCATGCAAAAATCGATCAATCAAGCATCAAATTCACTAACAAACAGCCCTAGGCTCTGATACCACTGTTGGGTTTTGAGCAATACATCATTCCTGTGGTGTACATGCAAACCCTAATAGCTTTTTGATCTAGTTTGTCTAATGAACATGCAAATGAATATCCAAAGCTACAAACCCTAGATCTAGCATACAATTAATCATATTAACATAAAATAGGGTTTAGATCTTACATTTGATTGGTATAATGCAATAACAATCTAATCCTTGGCTTCAGAAAGCTTAGTGCCTCAAGTGTTGCACCTCTAATGGAGTTACAAACACCACTAAGCAACTTGGATGAAGAAGAGACGATGAGAGGCACCCAAAAACGTCCAGAAACCCTAAGGGAAGTCTTAGCCACGTTTCTGGGGCCATAGACTTCCTTTATATAGGTAGCCTATTAGGGTTTACAGCTAGGAAACCCTAATCTGACTACTTAATCCCTAAGCAGCCCATGGATTCCTTTAACATATCTCTTGGACGATTTCTAATGGGCTTCCCCATATAATTCATCCAACCTATATATTATTAGGTAATCCATAGCCCAATTGTTGTTATCTTATAATTACAAATCCAGTCCCTTAAGTGTAATTAATATCTTTTTGCCACAAAATTAATTCTTGACTAATATTAATTAAACAATATGATTTCTCCTTTAATATATTATTCTCACAATATATTAATAAATCATAATTAAATCTTTCTCTTCTTAATTCATCCTAGATATTGCTATGGTGAAGGCAACCTAAAAGGACCATGCTCATAATCGGGCCAAGTACATACAAAAATAGTTATGGACTTGGACACTACTCCAACAATGACTGAGATTAAACATGCCATTGAAAAGTTAAATGAATCTCAGTCTTAATATTATTGTGGCATCCCTTTTCCGAATGTGAATTATTGTGTTGGGTCCTAGCCTTAATATTTTGTTTGGGTGTTATATTAAGGATTCTTTATATAATCAAAACATTGTTCATTTTATTTTTCAAATGTCTGGCTCAAACAACGCTTTTGGATTGAACTCCAACTCCTCAGGCTCCATTTCTCTTTTGAACATCTATGGGAGGGTCACTTTCAATGGATCCAACTTTAATGATTGGATTCGCGACATTCGAATGGCCTTGCGATACGAGGAGAAAGAACACATCCTCGAAAAAGAACTCAAAGAGATAGATGAGTATAGGGCCCACGAAAAGGATGCAACAAATGTGTCGTGTATTATGGTAGCCTCTATGACTCCTAAGCTACAGCTATTCCGCGAGGACTATTGGCCTTACGACATGTGCCAAGATTTGATGGGAAAGTACCATCAAATCGCGTGTCAAGAAAGATACGAGATTGTCGCCTCGCTGACAACAACCAACATGAAAGATGGAGAGTCCATCACGAGCCACTTGCAAAGGATGCAATGGTATGTGGATTGTGTGCTCAAGTCGAATGTTAACCTTGACGAAGAGTTGATGATTGATATATTCCTACACTCTTTACCTCCTTGTTATGATTAGTTCAAGATGACTTATCATCTGAACAAGGAGGAAGTCACCTTGAGCAAGCTTCAAGGTTTATTGAGAACTGCTGCAAGTGGACTTAAAGGCAAAGTTGTCGAGTCCACCCCTACTGTTGTTGCCTCGGTCGTTGCTGTAGGAAATGGAAAAGGGAAAAAGAGGAAAGCTCCCTCTAAGACTGTGACAAACCGTAATTTCCATTTGCACGAACATCATCTATTACATAGAAGCCAGTTCAGTTTCAGTGATTTTCATACTTTTCCGAACAAGTCTATGTACATTACGGTTTATGTTTTAGGAGATATCAGGAGAGTGGATGCTCCTGGTTTTGTGAAATTTGGGCATTTCAAGTTTCAAAATATTACAGTCCAAAATCAGGAATAAAAATATTTTCTGCCAAAATATTCCAGGACTATAAATAGTTTTCTGAATTAAATAAATTCATTATTTACAATTCCAAATAGAGAAAAGCCATATTCTCTCTTACGGATCTTCGGGTTTTCATCCCATATTGTGAGTCTACTTTACTAAATGTGTTTCAATACTTGTTAGATGCTTATTAACATCAATTACATGTTTAGATTACAAGATCCGAGAGTTTACCGCCCAAGAACGTTCTTGGGGAGTAAACTCCAAAATGGAACTTTAATGCTTTCTAGACCCATCCCCATGTTAGGCAACTTATCAAGGACTTTGTGTATGATCTTTATAGGCTAGAAATCATCCAAGAAACACAAGTCATTGGAGTTTACGGCCAAGGAACTTCCTTGGGCCGTAAACCCCTTTTCAAGGGCAATTAGTGCCCTAAACTTCCCCTAATGCTTAAGGAACTTTACCCTTAAATACTTGTGCTTATTTAGGACATCAAAACACATCAAAATCACAAGTTTATAGGAGTTTACGGCCAAGAACCCCTCTTGGGCCGTAAACCCCTTTTTCTAGGGTAAAAAGCATTCCAAACTCACCTTAGGCCTTAAGATAATTTACCTTGGACACATGGGACTTGAATGGAGAGTAAAACACATCATAATCACTCCTTAAAAGGAGTTTACGGCCAAGGAACATATCTTGGGCCGTAAACTCCAAGTGAAGGCACAACAGTGTGCCTCTTGTCCCCATTAGCCTTAGATAAAATCATGGAAGCCATCCTTGATGTTTAAGTGCCTCAAAACAATTAAAAGCCATCACCCCATAGGAGTTTACGGCCGTAAACTCTAGAGTGAATGGACTTTAGGCCGTAAACTCCCCTATGGAGCATTCTAGGGCCTTAAACTACTTCATGTGTTATAAAAAAAGTGTTTACATGTTTCCTAAGTGTCTTAACTTATTTATTTAAGTTATTAATTGTCTAATTAGTTATATATATGCTTATTATATGATAACTAGGCTCGTGCGTGTAAACCGGTCTCCGTTTGCCACCTAGCACGGTATCTGACACTACAATTCAAACAGCTCACCACAAGTGAGTTCATACCCCTTGAATCAACCTTTGAATGATTTTAAATGTTTTAAACGCTTTATGGGGGGGAATACAAGTCAAATACTTATAGTTATTGTTTCAATCACATGTGATTGCATTTAATCACATGTGATTAATAACTAGGAAAACAACGATTTTTACCACTGTTCAAACTGTTTATCAAACCGCTTTACTTTGAAATGTTTTACAAACTCTTTTACTATCCAAACTTATTTATAGACTGTGATTCAAACAAATGCTTCTTATACTTAAACTGTTCAAACTGTTTATCAAACCGCTTTACTTTGAGATGTGGTCTGGTGGGATTTCGGGTGACCATCCGAAGGTCGTTTCCATATTACTTATATATAATATATACATGTATAGACATAAAAGTACTTCCATATTCATACTTATCAGTACATCAATAGTTAGTTACCATCGGGGTAACACAGGAACATATACAGATATACTAGAAACAAGTACATATACAGATATACTAGAAACAAGTACACATACAGATATACTAGAAACAAGTACATATACAGATATACTAGAAACAAGTACATATACAGATATACTAGAAACAAGTACATACACAGATATACTAGAAACAAGTACACATACAGATATACTAGAAACAAGTACATATACAGATATACTAGAAACAAGTACATATACAGATATACTAGAAACAAGTACATACACAGATATACTAGAAACATGAACATATACAGATATACTAGAAACAAGTACATATACAACTATACTAGAACGAGAAACATTACATATACATGAATACGTATCAATTGTGATCCACTGTGTCGGAGCATGCCTTAAATGTCATGGCCCGAGTTGTAGCCAGAATTCTCTTGGAGGGAGAGCGTGAGTTTGCGTATAGATCTATACTGGATTGACTATCCTACACCTTGCTGCTAGCTACAGCCGGACCTGCAGGTCTGCGGGTGCCAAACGTCATTTCTTTTATTACGACCATTCATTATGTCGTTGTTACCAGTCGATAGCATGGTGCAATTTATCACATTATACCTTAATATAAATACGGTTTAAGGTAGTAGTATTTAGTACAGCGGTAGTCTTATTATACAAAGCTACAGTACTACAATGATTTACCCCTTACATATTTTAGTGATAACCTCACTTAAGCTTTAATGTACAAACTATATTTTTAACAAATGATAGTTATACTCGGGTAATTACACACTTTTACAACAGACGAGTTTACAAAACAGTTTAGCCTTGGTAGAAGGTTACTTTTATAGAAAATATAGGATTTTCTGAGAGATTCAAACTTTTACAAACACTTTCAAAACATTTACTTACATTTTTACAAACTTATACATTGAGACAGGTTCAAACGTTTTTGACAAGAAACATTGACACTAAAATACTTATAAACTCACCAGCTTAATGCTGATGAACTCTTTCAAAATAACTTGTATTCTCAGGTCATCAGTAGACAGGTACCGAGGCCAGCTTTTGAGAAGATGGAGTGCATTCAAGACTCGTCTCATATTATTTTGTATTACATTATTTTTGGTGTCTATAACTGTACAGAATACACTTGTATTAAAATTATATATAATTAATGCAATGGATGATGTTGTTTGCTTATTTACATTTACTGTGTTGTGATACTATACATGACGTCCTCCGCCCCAGAACGTTTCCGCCGTTCTTGGTTTTGGGGTGTGACAGATTGGTATCAGAGCATTGTTTATAGTGAATCAAGTATATCAACCCATAAAAGATATACTAATCTATAAACCCAATTGGGATTAAAACACTCTGACCAAGAGTCTATACTTTAAATAATAAAATATTTAATTAAGTATACTAGTCTGCATTTATACTAAAATCAGTGTCACAATGACAAGAACAAAAGTATTACGATTGTTAAATATCACAAGTGAGCTCGGGGATGTATGGTCAGTACTGGGGTTGGCATAGCCTGATCAACTATGCTGGTCCTAGGAGTGATTAGCATATGTCCTAGAATGGTTGTGATATGTTAACAAGTCTAAAAACTTACCAACAATACCACAAGAAGATCAGTAGAACTTAAACTTAAAATACTATAGGAGTATTTTGTGCTACTAGTTACACGTATACGATATTCTTATACCTCTCTTCTCGCGTAGATCTAAATGGTTGGATTCCATCATGGCGACCCGTACTTTCCCAATGAAGGCAATGCCGGGTGGATTGATGAAGAGCCCGAAGATGAGCATCCAATCCCTTTGGATGATCACCTCGCAGAAGGCTTTTCTGATGGATCTGACTCCGAGCCTGAAGTCAACAACCTACCGCTTGTAGGTCAAGCCCCGAACAACAACCCTCGACCAGCGTTTCCAGGTCCTACACCCATGTGGGCAAACAACCTGAACCGCTGGAGTGATGAACAGGGTCAACCCTTACCATACTTTGGGGACCGAACCTTTTACAACATCAGCGATGGTGGCTCTGCTGACAGAGCTCTGCCGGTAATCATCCGCAGAATAGCTCGTAATGTCGAGCAAGGTCGAGCAGCCATCGACCGGGTCATGGAGATTGATGCCAATTCAGGTGTCAACACAGTCCGCATCCGCCGTCTTGAAGAAAACATGGAACGGACCCGGAGAACCAACGAAACTCTGCAGCAACAGCTGGCTGCCTCCCGTGCTGAAGTATTGGAACTTCGAGCTCGTCAGAGAGCTCAGGATCGACACCTTCAAGAGGTGTTTCGCCAAGTGTCCGACCTCAGGGCTCGCCCGAGGAACTCCCATCGCCATTAGATGATGTCTAGTACATCTCTGTCTTTTGATTTAGGAATAGCCTTGAACTTATGTGCTCTAAGCAGCACTTGTCTATAAAATATTCCTAACTTTCGATACTTTAATTAGGAATCTAGGACTGTCAGTCTTATCCTTGTGGTATGATGTAAGACCTACTGTTAGGTCGATTTTCCTTGAACTTATTACATCAGTAATACTCGTACTATTGAAATCTATCTAATCTGTGGGAAAAATTTGTACACCTGTGTATTCCTACTAATATTTCTTATTGTGATTTCAAACACTCATTCAAACTGTTGGGCTATGGTTAGTTAGTCCATGGGTCACTCTCACGTTGCTTACAAATTGATTCTTACCATCTTTCTTATCTTTATAAACTTATAGCTGAAGGATGCCTCCTCGCAAATCTCCCAGGAATAGGAATAATCCTGCACCTCAACCGCCTCCACCGCCTGCGGTCATCGATACTGCAGCCCTGAATGCTGTCGTAGCTACAGCAGTGGCAACTGCCATGGCTCAGTATCACTCATCAGATGCTAGCAGAGGTGGAACCCCTGTTGAATCTATTCCAGTCGAAATCCCTGTGCGCTCGAGAGAGTGCTCTTACAAGGATTTCACAAACTGCAAGCCAAAGCCTTTCTATGGCACCGGCGGAGTCATTGCTCTCTCGCAATGGTTCGAGAAGACTGAATCAGTCTTCGAAATCTGTTCGTGCCCTGCTGCGTGCAAAGTGAAATATGCCGCATGCACCTTTGAGGGTAAAGCCCTAACGTGGTGGAACGGCCACGTCAAAGCCCTAACGACATGGGCTGGGAAACGATGAAGGACCTCATGACTGAGGAATATTGCCCGAGGGGCGAAGTCCAGAAGTTAGAACATGAACTCTGGAATCTGACCATGAAGGGCACCAACGTGATCGCTTACACTGCCCGATTTAGCGAACTGGTGGCCCTCTGCCCCAATATGGTTCCCACTGAAGGGAAGAAGATCGAACGGTACATATGGGGGCTAGTGCCTCCGTACCAGGGGAATGTCTTAGCATCCAACCCCGCTACCTTCGACAGTGCCAAGCGATTGGCACAAAGACTCATTGATCATGGAGTCAAGACCCCTGCAACCACAACCACCCAAGCCATCCCAGAACCCTCCAAACCCGCTGGCACCAAGCGGAAGTTTTGGGATGAGAAGAAGAAGCAGCGAGCCGCAAAGAAACAACAAATCGTGGCAGTGCATGCCGCGGTAACCCCTACTGCTGTTACTGCTCCGGGGAAACAGTATGCTGGAAGTTTGCCAAAGTGCAAAAAATGCAACTTCCACCACAACGGCGCCTGCCGTGAAATGCAGTGTTCTAACTGCAACAGAAAAGGACACACCGTCCGATTCTGTAAGTTCCCGGCATAACCGATCTCCCAAGTTCCTGGCTCTGGCGCGAGCCCAACTTGCTATGGATGTGGCGAAACAGGCCACTTTAAAAGGGACTGCCCCAAAGCGAGGAATACTGGAGGAGCAGGGAGGGTACTAGCAATAGGCCACGGGGAAGCAGTTGCTGACCCGACAGTGGTGACTGGTACGTTCCTCCTTGATAACTCCTGTGCATGCATTCTGTTCGATAGTGGAGCGGAGCGAAGCTTCATAAACCACAAATTTGCTCGCATGCTTAAACAACAACCACACGCACTTAATGAACAATTCACAGTAGAAATGGCCAATGGGAAAACTGAAAGTACTAATAGCATATACTTAGGTTGTCTTCTAACCTTAGATAACCATTCATTCCCAATCGACCTTATGCCGGTCTCAATAAAAAGTTTCGACGTTATTATCGGCATGGATTGGTTAAGTCTTCATCGCGCCGACATCATGTGCTACGAGAAAGCAGTCCGTCTAAACCTCCCGTCTAACGAAACCCTTATAGTCTACGGCGACAAAACTAGTGCGAGTCTTCACATTATATCTAGTATTCAAGCACAGAAATATCTGCGCAAAGAATACCACGCATTCCTTGCTCACGTCGTCGACACGAACCTAGAAACGAAAGAACTAAAGAACCTCCCAGTAGTGAGCGACTTCCCCGACATTTTCCCAGAAGAACTACCCGGGTTACCTCCGCAACGACAAGTCAAGTTCAGAATCGACTTAGTCCCAGGAGCTACCCCAGTAGCCAAGTCGCCCTACCGCTTAGCACCAGCTGAGATGCAAGAACTCTCTGGTCAACTTAACGAACTGCTCAGCAAGGGCTTTATAAGACCAAGTTTCTCACCTTGGGGAGCACCGGTCTTGTTCGCTAAGAAGAAAGACGGATCATTCCGTATGTGTATTGATTACAGAGAACTCAACAAATTGACGATCAAAAATCGTTACCCTCTGCCGCGCATAGACGATCTATTCGACCAGCTGCAAGGGGCGAACTATTTTTCCAAGATTGATCTGAGATCCGGATATCACCAGTTACGAGTGCAAGAGGAGGATGTGCCGAAGACAGCCTTTCGAACTCGTTACGGACACTACGAGTTCGTGGTGATGCCATTCGGATTGACCAATGCGCCCGCAGTCTTCATGGATCTGATGAATAGAGTATGCCGACCTTACTTAGATCAGTTCGTCATCGTTTTCATTGACGACATCCTGATCTACTCCCGAAGTGAGAAAGAGCATGGTGATCATCTGCGACAAGTTTTAGAGACATTACGAAAGGAGAAACTTTATGCGAAGTTCTCGAAATGTGAATTTTGGATCCGAAGAGTCGAATTCTTAGGACACGTGGTAAGCGAAGAGGGAATTCACGTGGACCCATCCAAAATAAAAGCCATTGAGAACTGGTCAGCGCCAAAGACGCCTACAGAAATTCGTCAATTTCTAGGTCTCGCTGGCTACTACCGCAGGTTCATTCATAACTTCTCCCGAATAGCGAAACCTCTTACAACCCTGACCCAGAAAGGCGTGGCCTTTGACTGGGAAGAGAAACAAGAAAGAGCATTCCAAACGCTCAAACGAGCCTTGTGCACCGCGCCAATACTATCCCTCCCCGAAAGGATAGAAGAATTTGTAGTCTATTGCGATGCGTCCAATCAAGGACTCGGATGTGTTCTGATGCAGCGAGGTAAGGTCATCGCCTACGCCTCGAGACAGTTGAAGACACATGAGGTTAACTACACGACCCACGATCTTGAACTAGGAGCAGTAGTGTTTGCTCTGAAGATCTGGAGACATTACTTGTATGGAACGAAGAGCACTATCTTTACCGACCACAAGAGTTTACAACATATTTTCGATCAGAAGGAGCTCAACATGAGACAACGACGGTGGGTCGAGCTACTCAGTGACTACGAATGCGATATTCATTATCATCCGGGTAAAGCCAACGTAGTAGCAGACGCCCTAAGTCGGAAAGAATATTCTGGTCGCAAGGTCAAGTCATTATCAATAACCATCCATTCACACCTGACTAAGCAAATTCAGGCGGCTCAACTTGAGGCCATGAAACCTGAAAATGTGTCGAGTGAATCCCTTAGGGGAATGGACAAGAACTTCGAAGCCAAGGGTGACGGAGCTTTATATTTCATGAACCGAATCTGGACACCGAAACACGGTGGGTTCCGAGACTTGGTCATGACCGAGGCGCACAACACTCGGTATTCCGTCCACCCAGGTTCAGATAAGATGTATCTGGATCTTAAAAAGCTATACTGGTGGCCTAATATGAAAGCAGAGATTGCTACCTTCGTAAGTAAATGCCTTACTTGAGCGAAGGTTAAGGTCGAGTACCAGAAGCCCTCTGGTTTACTGCAACAACCAGAGATTCCAGAATGGAAGTGGGAGCGGATCACTATGGATTTCATAACCAAGTTGCCCAAGACGACGGGTGGACTTGACACCATATGGGTCATCGTTGATAGATTGACCAAGTCTGCACACTTCCTGCCTATTAAAGAAACCGACAAGATGGAGAAACTTACAAGAACATACATTAGGGAAATTGTACGGTTGCATGGTGTACCTATTTCCATTATCTCCGATAGAGATAGTAGGTTCACCTCACGATTTTGGCAATCCCTACAACATTCCCTAGGAACAAGGCTGGACATGAACACAGCCTACCATCCACAGACCGACGGACAGAGTGAGAGGACCATCCAAACACTGGAAGATATGTTGCGAGCCTGTGTGATTGATTTTGGGAAGGCATGGGATACTCATTTACCCCTTGTCGAATTTTCCTATAATAATAGTTATCACACGAGCATCAAGGCTGCTCCATTCGAAGCTCTCTACGGCCGAAAGTGCAGATCCCCTCTGTGCTGGGCTGAGGTGGGTGATACCCAATTAGCAAGAGGGCAAGCTTCCGACAGTACTCTCACCGGTCCAGAAATCATTCGGGAAACGACAGAGAAAATCGTTCAGATCCGTGAACGATTGAAAGCCTCTAGAGACCGACAGAAGAGCTACGCCGATGAACGAAGAAAACCTTTGGAATTTCAGGTGGGAGACCGAGTCCTTCTCAAGGTCTCACCCTGGAAAGGCTTGATACGCTTCAGCAAGCGTGGGAAGCTAAACCCGAGGTACATAGGGCCTTTCGAGATTCTTGCCAGAGTCGGCCCTGTAGCTTACAAACTCGACCTACCCGATACACTTCGTAACATACATTCTACATTCCACGTATCTAACTTGAAAAAGGCTCTGTCCGACGAGACTCTCGTAATCCCACTCGACGAGATCGAGATCAACGAGAGCCTCAACTTCGTGGAAGAACCTGTAGAGATCATGGACCGGGAGGTCAAGCAGACGAAACAAAGTCGTATCCCTATCGTGAAGGTTCGCTGGAACGCCAAGCGAGGACCAGAATTCACTTGGGAACGCGAGGATCAAATGAAGTTGAAATACCCTCATCTTTTCGCTTAATTGTTTGTAACTTTTATTTGCTTAAATTCTAATTTCGGGACGAAATTCCCTCTAACAGGGGGATGATGTGACAACCCGAAATTTCCATTTGCACGAACATCATCTATTACATAGAAGCCAGTTCAGTTTCAGTGATTTTCATACTTTTCCGAACAAGTCTATGTACATTAGGGTTTATGTTTTAGGAGATATCAGGAGAGTGGATGCTCCTGGTTTTGTGAAATTTAGGCATTTCAAGTTTCAAAATATTACAGTCCAAAATCAGGAATAAAAATATTTTCTGCCAAAATATTCCAGGACTATAAATAGTTTTTTGAATTAAATAAATTCATTATTTACAATTCCAAATAGAGAAAAGCCAAATTCTCTCTGACGGATCTTCGGGTTTTCATCCCATATTGTGAGTCTACTTTACTAAATGTGTTTCAATACTTCTTAGATGCTTATTAACATCAATTACATGTTTAGATTACAAGATCCGAGAGTTAACCACCCAAGAACGTTCTTGGGGAGTAAACTCCAAAATGGAACTTTAATGCTTTCTAGACCCATCCCCATGTTAGGCAACTTATCAAGTACTTTGTGTATGATCTTTATAGGCTAGAAATCATCCAAGAAACACAAGTCATTGGAGTTTAAGGCCAAGGAACTTCCTTGGGCCGTAAACCCCTTTTCAAGGGCAATTAGTGCCCTAAACTTCCCCTAATGATTAAGGAACTGTACCCTCAAATACTTGTGCTTATTTAGGACATCAAAACCCATCAAAATCACAAGTTTATAGGAGTTTACGGCCAAGAACCCCTCTTGGGCCGTAAACCCCTTTTTCTAGGGTAAAAAGCATTCCAAACTCACCTTAGGCCTTAAGACAATTTACCTTGGACACATGGGACTTGAATGGAGAGTAAAACACATCATAATCACTCCTTAAAAGGAGTTTACGGCCAAGGAACATATCTTGGGCCGTAAACTCCAAGTGAAGGCACAAAAGTGTGCCTCTTGTCCCTATTAGCCTTAGATAAAATCATGGAAGCCATCCTTGATGTTTAAGTGCCTCAAAACAATTAAAAGCCATCACCCCATAGGAGTTTATGGTCGTAAACTCTAGGGTGAATGGACTTTAGGCCGTAAACTCCCCTATGGAGCATTCTAGGGCCTTAAACTACTTCATGTGTTATTCCAACAAAGCTAGGAGTGTTCTAGGATCAAGATAGCACCATAAAACACCCAAAACCACCATGTGAGGAGTTCACGGCCATAAACCCATGAGTTTATGGCCGTAAACTCGAAAGGGTGGGGTTTGTTGGGTAGTGAACTCTTATGCAAGGTCATTTGATGTTTCAAACCCTTTTGCCTTGTCCCGTAGCAACTTAGATGCAACCATTTGGACCTTAAACACTTATAAAAAAAGTGTTTACATGTTTCCTAAGTGTCTTAACTTATTTATTTAAGTTATTAATTGTCTAATTAGTTATATATATGCTTATTATATGATAACTAGGCTCGTGCGTGTAAACCGGTCTCCGTTTGCCACCTAGCACGGTGTCCGACACTGCAATTCAAACAGCTCACCACAAGTGAGTTCATACCCCTTGAATCAACCTTTGAATGATTTTAAATGTCTTAAACGCTTTATGGGGGGAATACAAGTCAAATACTTATAGTTATTGTTTCAATCACATGTGATTGCATTTAATCACATGTGATTAATAACTAGGAAAACAACGATTTTTACCACTGTTCAAACTGTTTATCAAACCGCTTTACTTTGAAATGTTTTACAAACTCTTTTACTATCCAAACTTATTTATAGACTGTGATTCAAACAAATGCTTCTTATACTTAAATTGTTTTATCAACTTATGCCTTCAAATTGTTTTATAGATCGACATCAAGTCGATCTTCTCTTGAAATTATATTTATGCTTCAAATGTTTTATGAAAACTTATTTATGCTTTTATATATTCAATTGCATGCCCATATATGTATAGATGTATAAATAATGTTTAAAGGACTTAGGAAGGTCATCCGCCCTATTTCCTTTTCGCGCCTTGAGATGTGGTCTGGTGGGATTTCGGGTGACCATCCGAAGGTCGTTTCCATATTACTTATATATAATATATACATGTATAGACATAAAAGTACTTCCATATTCATACTTATCAGTACATCAATAGTTAGTTACCATCGGGGTAACACAGGAACATATACAGATATACTAGAAACAAGTACATATACAGATATACTAGAAACAAGTACACATACAGATATACTAGAAACAAGTACATATACAGATATACTAGAAACAAGTACATATACAGATATACTAGAAACAAGTACATACACAGATATACTAGAAACAAGTACACATACAGATATACTAGAAACAAGTCCATATACAAATATACTAGAAACAAGTACATACACAGATATACTAGAAACATGAACATATACAGATATACTAGAAACAAGTACATATACAACTATACTAGAACGAGAAACATTACATATACATGAATACGTATCAATTGTGATCCACTGTGTCGGAGCATGCCTTAAATGTCATGGCCCGAGTTGTAGCCAGAATTCTCTTGGAGGGAGAGCGTGAGTTTGCGTATAGATCTATACTGGATTGACTATCCTACACCTTGTTGCTAGCTACAGCCGGACCTGCAGGTCTGCGGGTGCCAAACGTCATTTCTTTTATTACGACCATTCATTATGTCGTTGTTACCAGTCGATAGCATGGTGCAATTTATCACATTATACCTTAATATAAATCCGGTTTAAGGTAGTAGTATTTAGTACAGCGGTAGTCTTATTATACAAAGCTACTCTGCTACAATGATTTACCCCTTACATATTTTAGTGATAACCTCACTTAAGCTTTAATGTACAAACTATATTTTTAACAAATGATAGTTATACTCGGGTAATTACACACTTTTACAACAGACGAGTTTACAAAACAGTTTAGCCTTGGTAGAAGGTTACTTTTATAGAAAATATAGGATTTTCTGAGAGATTCAAACTTTTACAAACACTTTCAAAACATTTACTTACATTTTTACAAACTTATACATTGAGACAGGTTCAAACGTTTTTGACAAGAAACATTGACACTAAAATACTTATGAACTCACCAGCTTAATGCTGATGAACTCTTTCAAAATAACTTGTATTCTCAGGTCATCAGTAGACAGGTACCGAGGCCAGTTTTTGAGAAGATGGAGTACATTCAAGACTCATCTCATATTATTTTGTGTTACATTATTTTTGGTGTCTATAACTGTACAGAACACACTTGTATTAAAATTATATATAATTAATGCAATGGATGATGTTGTTTGCTTATTTACATTTACTGTGTTGTGATACTATACATGACGTCCTCCGCCCCGGAACGTTTCCGCCGTTCTTGGTTTTGGGGTGTGACAAAGACCCATAAGGAAAAGTCCCATGATGGATCCTCTTCAAATGGATCCGAAGGTAAAGCCGTTTCTGCCACTCCCTCATCCAATCCTAAAGAAGCAACGTTCTTCTACTATCACGAGAAGGGGCATTGGAAACAAAGCTGCCTAAAATACTTGCAGGACAACAAGGATGGGAAGATAAAACCCTCCTTCACATGTATTTATGATATTCAATATAATAACTCATCGCATTCTAGTTCTTGGGACTTTAATATAAGATGTGGTTTCTACATTTGTTCTGATTTGCAGGCGCTAAGAAGAAGTAGGGATATGGAGCATGGGAAGATGAACTTGATAATGGGGAATAGGAAATCGTCATGAGTCACAAAGATTGAGGTTTGCTCTTTAGTGCTTAGTAGTGGATTAGGATTAGACTTTAAGGATTGTTGCTACTCGTCAGATATGACGAGGGATACTATTTCCTTTCATGGCTTGTACATATAAAATTCTAGATTTTCATTTAATAATGAAATTGGTTCTATTAATGCTTATTATAATGGTTTATTTTATTTTGAAGCATTGCCTTGTAATGGTGTATATGAAACTGTGATGGTTGTAGACAGCTTAGGAAATAATGTGTTGCATCTCAATTCATGTAATGGTTTAGAAAAAGCATGCTTGTGACATTGTCGTCATGGACATGTCAACAAGAAGCGCATAGCCAAACTCCAAAAGGATGGAGTCTTGGCGTCATTTCACCTAAAGTCAGATGACATGTGCGAATCTTGTTTACTTGGGAAGATTAATTAATCTCATTTCGGGGGTATGCTTTAGAGATTGCCGCCCATATCCTTAATCTAGTCCCAACTAAGAAGGTTGCCAAAGCACCTCACGAGATGTGTACAGGGAAGGTTCCCTCGTAGGCACATATCAAGGTTTGGGGTTGCGAAGCTTTCACAAGACGAGAGACTCACTACAAGCTTGAACCTTGTAGTGAGCGACGTATTTTCATCGGCTACCCACAAAAATATTTTGGATATCTTTTCTACAGGCCCAATGACAACGTGGTCTTCCTATCAAGGAGAGGGGTTTTCTGCAAAAGAGAACTCATATGCCAGGAGGACATTGAAAGGCAAATTGATATTGAAGATCTTCAAGAGTCAAGCGGTGAAGGAACCTCTATCACTACGGGAGAGAACTCATATGCCAAGAGATTCCTATTGAACCGATTGACGAATCATTACCTCTGAGACATTGCTCTCGTGTTAGGATGCCACCGAAGGTTTATGGTTTTCATATTACTATGAAAAGTGATATGTTTATCAGTCATATTACATTGGTAAATTTGGATGAGCCACTAACTACATGGAAGCTATGGCGGGCCTCGAGTCTTAAAAATGGAAAGAGGCATTGGACAGCGAGATCTAGTCGATGTATGAAAATCAAGTTTGGAACTTGGATGAAAATGTACAAGGTCAAAAGAAAGTTGGGTGCAAATGGATCTTCAAGAAAGAGACCGACATGGAAGGAAAGGTGCATACGTTTAAGGCACGGCCGGTTGCGAAGGGCTTTACTCAAACCCTGAGGGTTGACTATAATGAGACCTTATCACTAGTGGCCAAGATCAAGTCTATAAGGGTTATGCTGGCCATAGTTGTGTTTTATGATTAGTAAATATGGTAAATGGATGTCAAAACATCTTTCCTTAATGGGAAGTTGGCTGGAGATGTTTACATGTCTCATTCAGAGGGTTTTGTAGACGCAAAGTACCCTAATAGAGTGTGTAAGCTTCAGAAATTCATCTATGGATTAAAGCAAGTGTCTCGCAGATGTAATCTTTGTCTCGATGAGAAATCCAAAGAGTTTGGATTTTCGAGAAGTGAGGATGAGTCCTGCGTGTACGTCAAGGCTAGTAGGAGTATAGTTAGCTTTCTAGTTTCGTATGTTGATGACATACTGCTCATAGGAAACGACATCCCGATCTTGTAAGAGGTTAAGTCTTGGCATGGGAAGTGTTTCGCTATGAAGGATCTACGATAAGGTGCTTATATTCTAGGTATAAGGATATTGAGAAACATAAGTAGAAGACTAAGAGGAATTAGTCAAAGGACTTACTTGGACATGGTGCTGAAACATTTTAGCATGGAAAATTCCAAGAAAGGGAAACTGCCAATCCATAGTGATACCAAGCTGAGTAAGACTCATAGACTGTGTATCAATGTCAGGATAACGGAAATGAGTTGAGTGCCATATGCTTCCACTGTTGGCTCAATCATGTACACTATGACATGCACTCACCCGGATGTCGCTTTTGTTTTGAGCATGGTTAGTTGATGTCAAGGGAACCCGGGTAGAGCTCATTGGACAGCAGTTAAGAACATTCTTAAGTACCTACGAAGGACTAAGGATTAGGTACTTACACTTGGTGGGAATGATGAATTTAGAGTGATAGTGTGTAGTGATGTCGGCTTTCAGACCGACGGAGATAACTTCCGCTCTCAGTCGGGCTGAGTACTTACCCTAAATGAAGGAGCAGTTACTTGGAAAAGCTCCAAGCAAGAGACCGTGGCTGATTAAAAGTGCAAATCAGAGTACATAGCAGCAACCGAAGCGTCGAAGGAGGCAATATGGTTGAGGAACATCATTGGAGACCTTGGAGTTGTACCAACCATAAAGGAGCCTATGGAGATTTTCTGTGATAACGAAGGAGAGGTTGCCTTAACCAAGGAACCAAGGGATACTGGTAAATCCAGACACATCGACATAAAATAAGACTTCATCAGACATCGGCTTGAATAGGGACTCCTCATGGTAAAGAGGGTATCATCAAAGGAGAATCCAACAAATCCCCTCACAAAGGGTCTGAGATGGGTTACACACTTACATCATGTGAGGAGTATTGGTCTGAAGGAAGATATTAGTTCTAGTGATTAGATAGATGTTTAGAAACTTGTAATAGATAAATGTAATTTGCATTTGATGATTAAGTAATGGAGATTTATTTATGAGTAACGTTTACTATCTTGTGTTGATTGTTTACTATTGTTTCACTTTTGCATGTTTTACTTCATGAATAATTGGATTGTTCATATTATCCACAATCGATAATACTTTGGGAGTAAGTTATGAATTTTGAATGTCATGAATTGGTTTGTAGACTGTCAAGTGCTTAGACATAGCAAAGGTTTGTTGCAACGTTCATGAGTGCTCTTGATATATAAGATTTGAGTATTCGATTAAACCCACGCTTATATGAATCACTTCATGGAATTTATCACGAATGATTATGAGATGATAATATTGTATAATATTTAAACTGAGATATATGAGTTGTTGTTTACTAATTGGTTGTGCATTGATAATGCGTAAACGCATCAGTAACTTGATGTTATAAAACATGTTGTTGTGTACGATTTGATGAGTAAATAGTACAAGCATATAAGTCAAAGTTTTGTTACTTTTGTCCTAGCAGGGAAAAAGCGATATCCTTTTCCCATCGATGATTTTGTGTTGACTTATGTGTCGGGCCCGGTCAGGACTGAATTGATGTGTTAAATTAAGTTCTACGTCAAACAAATCAGAAGCCAGGAAACAAATTGTTGGACATTAAGAATGATTATTTTCCATGTCTTTTTCCACACGATATCTTGTAGAACGAACGATTATATGATCCCTTATCTAAAGGATGCATCATTCACTAGGTCAGAGTTCGACAACGACTTTTGAGAGCTACGATTGCTAATCAGATTTTTATGTCATATTTGCAGTTATACTTATTAGACTTATCCAAGTGGGAGACTGTTGGATTAGGTGTCTAAGCCCATAACTATAATTGGTATGTACTTGATCTGATAGTAGCATGGTCCTTTTGGGTTGCATTCACTATAGCAATTTAATAAGATGAATTATGGAGAAAGGGGTTGATAAATGATTTATTAATATATTATAAGAAGAATATATTAATTGAGAAATCATATTAACTAATTAGTATTGATCATAAATTGATTTTGAATTAATTTAGTGGTCAAAAGATACTGATTAAATGTAAGGGGACTGATATTGCAAAACATTGATAGTTGTAGGTTAGGCTGATGGACTCTTAAAGAAGGAGTGGACGAAATCTATGGGAAGCCCATAGAGATTAGGGTTTCCACCTAAAACTCTAACTGCTCAACTATATAAGGACCCTTTGGCTTATGGTTTATGTCCCGTATGCATTCTTAGAGAACCCTAGCTGAAATCTTGAAGCCTTTATCACCTCTCTCTTGTTCATCCTTTAGTAAGTGTTGTTTGTGACTCCATTAGAGGTGCAGCACTTGAGGCACTAAGCTCTTGAAGGTCAAGATCAAGCTACTAACAAGAAAGGTATTATTTTAAACCCTAATATGATTACATTTCGTTTTTCTTGTATGCTAAATTGGGGTTTTGCTTTGGAAAATTAATTTGCTTGTATAACTTAAGAAAAACTTAGATCTTAAGCGAATAGGGTTGCATGTTCACATAGGAATGTGGTAATGCTCCGAACCCATCATAAACAATGAGTATTAATTAGCTATTCTATAGAGAAAGAATGATATTAACATTATAGTCTCAATAATATAACTTCTTTCTTTTCAGGGATGTGAAGTTATATAAATTCGTCTTTCCAAATAAAATGGCCTCCAAGTCTGATGGTGTTTTTGTTGATGATTCCTTGTCTAATTCTTCTGTTCCTTAGGATCATTTTTCCTATAATGAGCTGATTGTGTCTTGTATAATAGATGATATTCATCTCACGAGAAGTTTTAATAGCAGCAACTAGAGTAGGAATGTTAGTGAAAAATCCTTCATTGGATGCAACTAATTCTGAACAGGATGATACATGTCATTTTGGTGCAATTGGGTCAAATCAGGAAAGTCTCTAGGATGATATGGCACATACATTGGAACCTGAGTTGATTTCTTCAGAACTTCCTAATCTTTTTAAGGAAAATGTCCTTGCTTCATCTATTTTTCCTGAACATCAGTCTATAGAAAATAGGAGTTCTAACCATGAGTCCAAATTACCTCAAAAGTTTAATGATTATATAATTGAAGGAAAATATAAGTATGGTATAGAATGAAATGTCAATTATGCCTTCCTTAATTCTGAAAGTAAATGTTTTGTTTTGAATTTAAGTAAGACATTTGAACCTCAGTCTTTCTTTGAGGCTTCTAATAACCCATATTGGGTCAAAGCCATAAATAAAGAAATGGAAGCATTATATAGGATTCAGACTTGGATAATTATTAATTTCCCCCTAATAGAAAACCTATAAGATGCAAGTAGGTTTACAAGATTAAGTAAAAGTCAAATGGAGAGGTTGAGGGTATAAGTCCAGATTCATGGCTAAAGGTTATAATAAAACTGAGTGGATATATTACGAGGACACATTTTCTCCTACTGCCAAAGTGGTGACAATTATAATTTTTACTACCCTTGATGTAAATTCTAATTGGTCTTTATTTCAGCTTGATATTAAAAATAATTTTTTATTTTGTGACTTAGATGAACATGTTTATATGAGTTTGCCTCTTCGGTATCATTCCAAAGGAGACAAAAAGAGTTTTAAAATTGTTGAAATCTCTCTATAGTATTAAACAGGCTCTACGAAAGTGGAATGAAAAATTGTCTTCTTTTTTTTATTTACAATTTTTTCAAAGTACAAATGATTTTTCCTTAATTGTTAGAAATGTTTACAATACTATTGGTGTGCTTTTAGTTTACGTAGATGATATTATGTTCACCGGTAATAGTTTGAGTGAAATTAACAAGGTTAAGGATTTTGTAAAATCAAAATTTTAATTAAGCATTTAGGGAAGTTAAAGTGTTTTCTTGCTATTGATGTTATAAATTTTGATACTGGGATTTGTTTGTCACAACGTATATACTACTTGGAACTTTTACATGAGTTTGGTATGTTAGGGTGCAACCCAGTTAAAACAACACTTGATTCTAATATTGTTATAAAAGTCGATGGTGTTGATAATTGAGATTCCTTGTTAAAAAATGTTACTATTTTCAAAAACTCATAGGGAAATCGATTTATTTGACAATAACTAGACCTAATATTGCCTATATTGTTCAAGTGCTTAGTCAATTTGTGACAACCTGAAATTTCCATTTGTACGAACAATATCTATTCAATAGAAGCCAGTTCAATTTCAGTGATTTTCAGACTTTTCCGAACAAGTTTGTGTACATTAGGGTTTACGTTTCAGGAGATATCAGGAGAGTGGATGCTCCTGGATTTGTGAAACTTGAACATTCCAAGTTTCATAATGTCATAGTCCAATCTCCGGAATAAAAATATTTTCTGCCAAAATATTTCAGGACTATAAATAGATTTCTGAATTAAATTAATTCATTATTCACAATTCCAACTAGAGAAAAGCCATTTTCTCTCTGACGGATCTTCGGGTTTTCATCCCAGATTGTGAGTCTACTTTCCTAGATGTGTTTTAATATTTGTTATATGCTTTATAACATTGTTTACATGCCTAAAATGCAAGATCCGGGAGCTTACGGCCCAAGAACGTTCTTGGGGTGTAAACTCCAAAACGAGGCCTAAAAGCTTCCTAGTCCCGATTCCTTGTTAGACAAACTGTTTAGGACTTATTGTAGGATCTTTTGAGGCTAGAAATCATCCAAGATCATAAAGCTTTTGGAGTTTACGGCCCAAGAGTTTCTTGGACGGTAAACACCATTTCCAAGGGCCAAAGTGAGCCCTAAATCACCCCTAAGGCTTAAGGCATTTACCTTCTAATGCTTGTAGCTAATTTGGACACCAAAACACTTCAAAATCATAGAGTTTTAGGAGTTTACGGCCAAGGATATGCTCTTGGGCCGTAAACCCCTTTTTCAAGGGCAAAATGTACCCTAAACACCCTAAGGGTTTAAGACAATTACCCTTTAATACTTAGGACTTGAATGGGGAATAAATTACACCAAAATCATCCCTTAAAGGGAGTTTACGGCCAAGGAACATCACTTGGGCCGTAAACTCCAAGTAAAGGCACAAATGTGTGCCTAATGTCCCCTTTAGCCTTAGACAAAAACATAGAAGCTATCCTACATGTGCAAGTGACTTAAAAGAATTAAAACCAACACCCCATAGGAGTTTACGGCCGTAAACTCTAGGGGATATGGTCTTTAGGCCGTAAACTCCTCTATGGAGCATTCTAGGGCCTTAAACTACTTCAAGGATTATTCCAACAAAGCCAGGCTTATTCTAGGTTCAATATAGCACCTTAAAACACCCAAACCCACCAAGTGAGGAGTTCACGGCCGTAAACTCATGGGTTCACGGCCGTAAACTCCAAAGGTGGGGTTTGTTCGGTGGTAAGCTCATATACAAGGTCATTGGTGCATTAAACCCCTTTTGCCTTGTCCCGTATCGACTTAGATGCAACCCTTAGGACCTATAACATTTATACAAAGTGTTTTCATGTTCCTAAGTGTCCCAACTTATTTTATTAAGTTATTATTTGGCTAATTAGTTATACATATGCTTATTATATGATAACTAGGCTCGTGTGTGTAAACAAGTCTCCGTTTGCCACCTAGCACGGTATCCGACACTGCAATTCAAACAGCTCACCACAAGTGAGTTCATACCCCTTTAATCAACCTTTGAAATGATTTTAAATGTTTTAAATACTTTATGGGGGGAATACAAGTTAAATACTTATAGTTATTGCTTCGATCACATGTGATTGCATTAATCACATGTGATTAATAACTAGGAAACCAATGATTTTATCACTGTTCAAACTGTTTATCAAACTGTTTTACTTCAAAATGTTTTACAAGCCCTTTTACTTTCCAAACTTATTTACAAACTGTGATTCAAACATATGTTCCTTATACTTAAACTGTTTTATCAACTTATGCCTTCAAATTGTTTTATAAGATTGACATCAAGTCGATCTTTTCTTGAAATAATATTTATGTTCCAAATGTCTTATAAAAACTTATTTATGCTTTTACTTCTTATAAATTGCATGCCCATATATGTATAGATGTATAAATAATGTTTAAAGGGCTTAGGAAGGCCATCCGCCCTATTTCCTTTTTCTCGATTTGGATGTGGTCTGGTGGGATTTCAGGTGACCATCCGAAGGTCATTTCAATATTAATTATATATCAAATATACATATATAGACATAAAAGTACTTCCATATTCATACGTACTAGACACATCATTAGTAAGTTACCATCGGGGTAACACAGGATCATACATATACAACTATACTATGAGAACATATACAACTATACTATGAGAACATATACAACTATACTAGGAAGAGAACATATACAACTATACTAAGAGAACATATACAACTATACTATGAGAACATATACAACTATACTACGAGAACACATACAACTGTACTATGAGAACATATACAACTATACTAGAACGAGAAACATTACATTACATATACTAGAATACTTAAATTACTGTGATTTAAATCGGAGCATGACTTAACTATCATGACTCGAGTTGTGGCCAGAGTCTCTTGGAGGGGGAGCGTGTGTTTGCGTATAGATCTATGCTGGATTGACAATCCTACACCTTGCTGCTAGCTACAGCCGGACCTGCAGGTCTGCGGGTGCCAAACGTCATTTTCTTTATTACGACCATTCATTATGTCGTTGTTACTAGTCGATAGTATGGTGCAATTTATCACATAATGCCTTAATATAAATCCGATTTAAGGTAGTTAGTACAGCAGTAGTTCCTATAATACAAAACTACAGTACTACAATGATTTACCCATTACATATTTTTAGTGATAACCTCACTTAAACATTAATGTACAAACTATATTTTGTTAAATGATAGTTACACTTGGGATATTACACACTTTTACAACAAACGAGCGTACAAAACAGTTAAGCCTTGGTAGAAGGCTACTTTAATAGAAAATATAGGTTTTTTTGAGAGATTCAAACTTTTACAAACACTTACATAAATTTTACAACTTATACTTACGACAGGTTCAAACGTTTAGATAACAAACATCGACACTAAAATACTTATGAACTCACCAGCTTAATGCTGATAAACTCTTTCAAAATAACTTGTATTCTCAGGTCATCAGTAGACAGGTACCGATGCCAGCTTTTGAGAAGATGGAGCGCATTCAAGACTCATCATATTATTATTTTGATTTACATTATCTTTCTGGTGTCTAAAATTGTACAGAACACACTTGTATTAAAATTATATATTTAATGCAATGGATGATGTTGTTTGCTTATTTACATTTACTGTGTTGTGATACTTTACATGACGTCCTCCGCCCCATAACGTTTCCGCCGTTCTTGGTTTTGGGGGGTGACACAATTCATGCTAGTCTGAGAAAATCTCATTTGAGAATTACTCTGAGATTATTGTGTTTTCTGAAAATAATCCTGGTAAAGGGATTACTATTATAAAAACTGACTGTATGTCTTTAAAGGATTTTATAGATGTATACTAGGCAAGGTGCCTTGTGTCTCGTAGATCTGTAACAGGGTTTGTTGTGCTTCTTGGTAAAAATCAAATTTCTTGGAAAAGCAAGAAGTAAGATATTATTTCTCGTTCTTCCACCGAATCAGAGTATAGGGCTCTTGGTTCTATTGCTTATGAAATAAATTGGGTCTTAAAATTTTTGTTTGATATGGAGGTTGTAACATCCCGGTTTGTAACCCAAAATTTTCATTTTGTTTAATAAAATTTATAAGAGTATACTTACATGTGCGGAAACATGTTGCAAATGCACGTGTGTACAGCCAAACCTTGCTCTTTTCACGAATCAATGAGGTACCTTAAAAACATTTATAATCAATTGGGTAAGTACGAAGCTTAGTGAATTCCCCAGAATCACATATACTCCAATACATATACAATTCAAACACAAAATGGCATTCAACATAAAGTTGGTCAGCCTAAGTCTACTGGCCTTCAACCCTAGCCCGCGCCGCCCTCAACTTCCGTACATACTATATCAACACATACACACACACACACACACACATATATATATATATATATATATATATATATATATATATATATATATATATATATATATATAACAGACAACAATCCAACATTATAGGCAACTAACAGAACTAGCCTAATTACATACTACAGGGCTACTATATCCTAACATACAAATGATACATACTGCTGCATATAATATTGTGAGAAAACTCACATGGATAGTTATTCTAATGATTGACAGCTATCTCAGTGATTCTATTAGCAATCCAATCTGGTTGGCAACGTGGCTAACAAGTATTAACCTATAATACTATAACTTATTAATTCCTATGGAAATTTGGTAATGAAATCTAAATCTTTCACTAATTCCATTGAATGTTTAGTGTTTTGTTAAATAAGGATCAGTTAGGCAGGAAAGTTGGGAGGCAGGACTAATTTTGTATTTAGTCTTTCAGAAATTCAACAACCAAGACAAGATGACCATTCTAAACACTTCTCCCATAATTAGACCAATGAGAATTATAATTGGATTATTGATAAATCTAATTTACATATCCATAACAACAAGTATGAATATAAATATAAGTTACCCTTAAAGTGTATTAAATGTACCATGACTTACATAGAGTTTTTAGCAACAACTGGAAAAGTCGCAGGTAGAACTTCTACCCAAACACTTCAATTTCTTCGATGACTCAGGGCTCAGCTAAAAATTCTAGAATCTAAGGAAAACTTGGACCAAAGAAGTAGAAATTCCAAAGAGAGTTATCAATGTGTGTGGAAGAAATAAGGAGGGTTTGATCCTATTTATAGGCAAATTTTGGGGGTGCATGTTGCACATTTCAAGGTGCGTGCAACACGCTTATGGCAACATCTTCCTACCCGTTTTGTGCCATGTGCCAGCTACTCTATGGTCGGTGTTGCCACCTTCTATAACTGTGTTCCTTGCTCTTCGCATGCTCCGCACACCGCACAAAATGTTGATTTTATGAATTTTGTAACTTCTCCATATGAGCTCCACTTTCAACGTTGTCTATATCCACGTGTAGCTATGGATGATATCTACAACTTTCATTGGAATCTATCAGCTAATTCTCAAATTACATTTAATGTTATATGTTTTATAGTATTATAATGTTAAATTTTCTATAAAAATGATACCTCTGTCATACGATATTCGTTCTCAGCTATCTTTATATCGATGGGTAGGTATTAACGAGATCTCAAACTGTTGTTTAGATTGTTTATCCTAACAATAAACTGATCTTAATTTCGTTTCTATGTTGCACACTGCTCTGCTGAAACTTCTAAAAATCATAGCTTCTTGTTATGAATTCAGATTCAGGCATTCATTATATGCACGAGTTTGTTTTTCCGATTACTATGACTTTTATCAAGGCTATTAATCCTAAATAGTATTTTATAAAAATTTCTACTTATGTAACTGGTCGTTAATATTGTAAGGCGAAAACGGGATGTTACACCTCTCCCCTACTTATATAGATTTCATCCTCGAGATCCTACTCCTAATGCACTTTGGGATAATGCCTACACAGTATCATATTGGGGGATCTTGAGATCAACCTAATATCTAGCCAGCGTTGTTGCATCGAATTTTTCCATTCGTAATTATTTAGCCGAAGTGCTTTGTTTTCTAAATTATACTTACTCCCGAATTCCTCGCAAAATCTTCCAAAACCTGGAATTCGTTGGTCTGGACTTCCAGAAATTATACTCTATAACAAACAATAACCATGAGACATGAAATGTCGATTTGTTCATTTGACTAGGAACACTGTCAACTCGGTATAAGGCGATTAATTAAGTAAATTTATCTATGATATCCTCACCGAACCCGCTTTCCGGAGCATGCCTCTAAAAGGGGTTATGGCATATCCTTGAAACACACATGAATCTAGATTACAAAATGGTATAACAACCAAGTTCAGGTGTTCCAACCTCCTAAATTTTAACAAAAACTACTATAACGGGTTTATTGACTTGAAAACACTAGAACCAATACTTGATTATTGTTGACGGACTCATTACAAGGCTTGCTTATCTTCCAACCTACTAGATTATAAGGAACACTAGAGCACCAATATCCTTCTCGCGAGGCTCTAACTATTTTGTCTATAGCAAGGTATAATTATCGCTAAAGCAATTCATTCCTACGAATGCTCACTACACTTTGCAATACTATACAACTACTAGGATTACAATACCAAGCCGGTCTTGTCATTTTCTTCATCGGGTCTGAAGACTCATGATCAATCCTTCAGTGGTCTTCAAGACTCGTAACCATTATTCCATTGTCCTAAAGGAACTTAATTTCATCCTTCCTTGATATCTAAATATCATAATCGAACTTTGATATTTAAATTTTTGAGACTAAAACCGATACAAGGTGCTTAATATACACCGTACAGATGGTAAAGTCTAATTGTCATCCTATGTCAACCTAAAATTCGGTCCTAGTTTTACATTAACTTTTTCACTTACCATTAAAAGGAATAACTAATCCAAACATGTAGTCTACTCAGATGCCTAAAGTAACACTGAAATATTACCATATTCTTAATAGGCATAGTCCTTTTTGAATGCTCTCCTCATATATGTTTTTAAATATACTTATGAAAACACTCTCTCATATGACGTTGATCCTAATGCTAAAATCCTTTGGCATCGGTTAACTAAATCCTCACTATGGTTTGAATCAAATCTCTAATTTTGATATATGTCTTGTGTACTTAATGTTTTTTATGGCAATCTACGCTGCCTACCGAATTTATTATCTATTGATCTTTTGCTGTGATGATAAATCCTACATCTTCGAAGGTACAAACATATATGGTTCTCTTGGTTACTCGTGCTACTACTCTCCTTGACCTTGACGTTGAAATCAAAAGTCGAACTACCATTTTTAGCTTTATCTTAAGGGTCAGTTCTCCCTCACTTGGGTTCGATCATCATCTGTCGTTGCTCATAACTAGTCGAAGTCTAAGTTGGCCACGCCTACATGATTTATGGCTCCCTTTAACTATGAAGAAAATCGTGTTTTCCATATCCTACGACTTGCGACATTCTCTTTGATGTAATACTAATTGTTCCTATCATAAGGGGACTTCTTGCATGGCACGACCAAAACAAGATAAGGTCGTGAGAAGCACAGTGTTGTATAGGAACACACTAATGCACACATATAACTAAATGGTATAAGTTGGTATTACTAACGTAGTCGAACTACTAGCAACAACAATGGTTTCTGAATTTACTCCATCCTTCTCGTACTAATAACCTGATCATTTCTCTTATGATTGTGGGAGGTCAGCATATAATCATAGTAATGGTCATATTCTAATGACCTTCTACTATGTGACACAAGGATATATAACGAACTAGACTCTTATCCCTACGAGTTAAACACTTAACATAGAAGGCCCCTTCCTTCATGTTCTACTATGGTACAACCACATCATGATAGGTAGCAACTCTAGCGGCTAGTTTCTCTACACCAATAATGCGTATAATCCTTTTATAGATTGGCTTGATCATCTTCTTCATAAATGGCTAAATTCGGTACTATATCATACAAGGTTCTCAGAACAAACTCACTTACGCAATTATAATATATTCGGAATCGATCCTTTATGGCTACTTGGACCCGAATATAGAGTCACTCTCCTAGATATCACCATGCAACAGGTAATGACAGATGTAATACAAAACGAATCCATAGTGTTAGCCAAATTATCTACCTAAGTAATAGTTCCTTAGCAACATGGTGACTCTTCATGATCCAAGTGCAAGTCTTGTGATTCGGGTAGTATAGGTATCTACTACCTTTCATACTTACTCATACTTGTCCTAAGAATTGTCTCGCTGACTACTAAAGATTGATATGTATGTGTCCCTTGAGCACATACAATAGATTTTCCAAAATTCCACTAGGGTTTTGCGTCTTTACCAATGCTCTATCTACGAATATAGCCCTATTAAAAATATATTAAATTTCCTAGAATCTCCTTCTAGGATTCCTTTTCATCTTACCATGTTGTTATCCGAGGAAGAAATTCTACCAATATGAATTAATTAGTGGATGAATACGATTACAAACCTCTAAAATCAAACAGTTTGTCAACTGAAAGATCTGACACTACGACGATTAGACTCAAATGAGAGTTGCACAATAGCAGCAAATCAAGCAACCTAAAACTATTTAATTTTGGGAACATGCAACCTAACATACTTGTCAAATAACTAATTAATATTAATACATTTTCTAGACTATAAGACATCTTAAGTATCAAGCAATTATATCATATAATTCCTAAAAAGATCCTCAACCTACATACTAGCATGCATTTCTAATAGTTCATATATCAGCAGACATGTCAATAACGATATTTTTGAATCAGTTTCCTTTCAGAGCTTTGGCTGACTGTACGCATCGCAGTGTTTGTATTATTCTTTTTATAAAAAGATTTGTTAAGATATCTACATCCGCGGTTTGAGTCTGGAATCACACGAGTGTTCATCCAATTCTTTCAAACAAGGGGTTTGATACCAACTTGTAACATCCAGGCTTTTAACCCAAAATTTTCATTTTTATTTGTTCAAATATATCATAGTACAGTTACATTATCTAGAAGCATGTTATGAATGCACTTGTATACCGTCAAACCTTGCCATTCTCACGAATCAATAAAGTACCTAAAAAACATTTATAATCAACTGGATAAGAATGAAGCTTAGTGAGTCCCCCAAAATGTCATATACCACAATACATATACAATGCATAGACATAACAGCCTTCAACTTAAAGCTGCTCCACCCTTGGCCTTCAACATGAAGCTGGTTGACCCTTTTTGCCTTCATCACAAACTTGGTCCGCTACTTGGCCTTTAGCATAAAGTTGGTCTGCTCGATTCTATTGTCCTTCAGCCCAAATCAGGGTCGCCCTTAACTCCCCCCCCCCCCCATATATATATATATATATATATATATATATATATATATATATATATAACAATAATCTGACACTACTGCCAACTAGCTGAACTAGCCTAATTGCATACTACAGGGCAACTATATCCTAACATGTCGGGACTTTATTTTATAGATTTGATGATGAAAATTACATACATTATAGTTATAGTTTATTTTCTCATTGTAGACAGACAGTCTTGTCTAAGCAAGTGTAAATAATACACTTAGACTAGCTGATATGTCAGAGTGGTTAGTTAGTTATGTTGAAGATATGATGATTGAAGTTCATATGTCAAAGACTGAAGATCAACCCCTGATGAGAAAAAGACCCTAATGACACTGTCGGCACCAAAAGGACAAAGACTTTATTCATTGTTGACCATTGTGTCCATATGATAAAGATGAATGATGACACATTGATCAGGTGATACACTGATGACGCACGATGATGGTTATATATTCTAGCCAAAGTTGATCAGTGTGACCCCCTGACATTGACGTGGAAGATGAAGCTGAAGTTGAACTCCCTGACGCTAACGTTGAAGCTAAAGCAAATCTCCCTAACGCTGACGTTGATGCTCTGATGTGTTAGTGCTAATGTTTGAATCTGTAGCAGGTCAGAATTGGTTGGTGAAGAAGTATTCCGAAGATCTGATATGATTCATTACTTATATATTGGATCTACATTTATCATTGAAGAATAAATCCCGTCAATTTAGGGTTTTGACATAATAGAAGATCTGGAGAATCTTCATAAATTTTAACACCTAGGTTTAGACTAGTATTTATACTAGCCTCTCTCTTTAGTTGAGATTTAATGCTTTGTGCACCGCTTTTTGTGATCTTCCCTGTGACATGCTTTGTGTACTCATTCTCTTTGTGAGAACTTTTCTTAGTGAAAACCCATCTTTGTGATAATCCTTTATTCTTCAATATAACTTGTTTGTATCTGATCTACGAAGCTACAGGTGGTATCAGAGCAGGTTTTTTGATACATTCCAAATTTAGAAGTTGCAGAATTTTTCAAAAACTCGAAAATCATGAGGAGAAAAAAAAAAGAAGTAATCTCATACAATCATCCATATATGAAGAACATTTCAAAATCATAGAAGATGGATACGAAACACAAAAATAAAAAGTAGTTGTGTTGCATAATGTCAAAGAAGGTATGGGTTCCTAAATGTTCTTGTTAATTCTGTAGCAATGAGAGACTTCGAAATTCTCAAAGATTAAAGTTTTTATGTCACTCTCATTAAGAAAACATAAATAGAAAAACGTGAAAAACTTTGTCTATATGGTTATTATTATCTGCTTTCAAAAGATTTTCGTACAAGATTCGTTCTGAAGTAGATTTTGTTTTTTTTAATTCAAAAAAAAATCTTTAGTTGAATAAATATATAATGAACATAAATTTAAAAATAAAAAAAACATAAATGTTTTAATTAGTTTTCTTTTAAATAAATTCATTTTTTATTAGTTAAACTTCTTTCTAATATTTATTTAGTTTAGTTTAATTTTGTTTTTCTATTTATGGTGTAATATAAAAAAACAAAATGAATATAAAAAATAAAATAAAAAAAATCACATAAGTATCTCTTATTCTATTTTATTTTCTACTGTGACACCCCCAACCAACGGCTGAAACGGCGGAATGTGCGACGTAGGGACATTGGCTAACAGTGACACGTATATTGAACAATACACAAAAGTATAGCACAAAAATTACTTCTCTTTATTCTAAATTATTCCAGGGTTACATTGCTTGGCATGCAAGCACACTTCCTATTCATAGCTAAGCATAAAACAAATAGAAACGACTTCCAACAACTTCCTTGATGACTTCCTTTCTTCCATAGCTACCCTCCACACTCATATTCCTAAGAATACATGTGTCTTGAAAATGTCAACACAAAGTTGGTGAGCTCACAAGTTTTATAGTTTTCTGTTTTTTTATTTTACTTGATCGAAAACTATTCATGTTTTAAAAACCTTTCTTTCTTTTAGGTTGTGTTACATATTCTAATCTTTATAATCTTTATTAAATCAAATCGTACAACTACTTGAAGGCGTCCCTCTAGGCAATTTAAATTAAGATTTTTCGAACATCATTACCATGAGCCTCTATAATCGACATTGTGGACCGATGTATACCCTAACATGAAGCTTCATCAGATGTCAAATAATATTACATTTATAGTTAAGAAAGTTATCATGTCGGGATTATAGCTAGCAATCGTAGGTGGGGATGTCACCCCATATAGATCATGTTGCTGATTTTGGTTTAATCAACATATTTTGGTGTAATTATTAATAATAATGAGATAGGTCGAGCACCATTTACTAACCGATCTTGAAGGTGCGGGGTGCACACTCGGTCTGTAAACATGAACTTAGGAATATGGGGCTCCAGGGGAAATGCTCTTGGGTACAGGGTTCCAAGGGGCTGCAACCCTTTGGTGGGGTCTAGGGGTAGCGCCGCTAACGGGATCCAAGGGACAGAACCCATGCAGTGATATCATGATGATGCATTTCACCGCCAAAATCACTTAATCATATCATGATGATGCAGATGTTAGTTATGTCCATTAACAAACAATTTTTTGCACCAAATCTGGAGGCAACCGCCATAACCACATTTCCTTCTTGTATAAGAACATTCTTCATGATCTAGAAAATGGGTTACAATACCATGTATTCTAAAATTCTTATTTTAAGAATTAATCTATCTCTCAAGAACACATTAACATGTGTTATGTGTTTCACAATCTAAATTAGGCTTGTAATTCAGATTGGTTCATTCTTGGATTATCCCATTTCTAACTCCGTGTCACCAAGGCAAAAGGGACACATTATAGATTTGGAAAAGTGATTGATAAACACGATCATTGAGTCTATCCAAGTTTCTTTTCTATTGTTATTCTAATCCCTCTAATCTTTAACAGATCTATACATAATTTTCTGACCCTCGGAATATTAACGATTTTATGTTCGGGGTTAGCCGAATTTAATCAAGCTATAGCATGAATATTAACCGCTCACTAACACATGTTTATTTAATCTTAAGTATGATGATCATTTTATCTTTTCCATACTTAGTGTTTCTTTGATACCAGTTTCTTTATATAATTATTCATATATACTTAACCATATATATAACAGTTATCTTTTATACACATTACTTGATAGGTTATGGTACAGTTAAGTGCATTGCATATCCTTACATTTCCTTCCATAATTATGACTTTATATATAAATATATATATATATATATATATATATATATATAGTAATTACGATTAAAATGGATAACACATATTAAGGCAGAGTATGTGTGTGTGTGTGTATATATATATATAGTAGTTACGATTATTTAGATAACAGAATATTAGGGCAGAGTAATAGCTAAGTACAATTCTTATCCCAAAATTTGGTCAACATTACTTCTAGGTACTAAGTTATCCTAGGAAATCGGCCATCATAACATCTAGAGATAATCGTTTCCTAGTATATCGGGTAGCATACAAATTAGGCATAATATCATTGCTAAATACTATCTAGAGTGTGTACCGGCATATTATCCTATCATTTCAAGTTTGTATATATATATATATATATATATAGAGAGAGAGAGAGACTACTTATATATTTACAAAATATATCTTGATAAAGCATTTAACAAGCATTCCCCCCCCCTCCCTCAAGTGCACGCACACAAATAAACCTTTGCCTCCTAGGGGCAATTGCTGGTGCGGAAAGCGTTAGCAACCTATGCTAACCACCGCCAGCTCACTATCGGGCCCTTCTCCCCATATCAGTCCGGGGCCCCACATCCCGAAACTCCCTAAAGGTTAATGAACATGCCCCTACCACGGCCACCATCCCAGATCGAAAGGAAGTCAAGCGCTCATCTAAAATCTCCAGAATGCCCTCCTTGACCGTACCAATTATCATAGGAGTCTGCTCAAGAATGCAACACATATCCTCAGGCGAAATGAACTCCCTCATCTGATCATCAAACTGCCCGACTCTAGAACCTGAGCCCGAGCCCTCACCTACACCAGAGCTTCCAACTGGTCTACCTCGAAGAGTCACCATATTGAACATATACCATATAAACCATCAGAATACACATCAAAATATATCGAGGGATCACAACTCTACAAGCTTCCTGGTTTCATCGCAAGTCTCTTAATTCGAGTTCGGATCCTCTAATTCCTGTAGTATGGGGCCCATACTACCTCCCACATCAATTTGTACATTCCTCAAGATTCCCTTGAACCCGCCATGTCACTTTATATCCAATACAATTAACACTCGTCAAGATAAGGCTCCCAACACTAAATCTTTTCCTAGGTTTTCCTATGGAAAATTCCACACCACTCTCCTTCATCAGCTGCAGAAGGAATTCTTGCTAACTTGATCTAACTTGCTCAGGAATACACTTACATATCACCAAAAACAGATAATTATTTGGATGAGAGGTCTCACACTACAACGAATGGACTCAAACAAGAGCTGCGTAATAGAGTTAAAACCTAACCTTCGAAAACTATTTAGTCTCGGTAATATGTAACTTAACATGTCCTCTTACTACTTAGTTGATGTTAGATGCAATTCCTAAAAAGCACAAAGAAAGAAGCATTGGAGTATCAAGTAATCAGAATCAAGCACAACCTAATCAGGCAATCTTGTCACTGACTAATCAGTACTAGCATGCAAGTCTACAAGCTCATACAATAGGTATACAAAGACATCTCTCCTTGCATTCTATCATGCAAATACTGAGCAGATCCTTAGCCCTAGCTAGCATGTAATTCAGAAATTCATAATTCAAATCATATTAGACAACATGTATCGGTATTTTGGGAAAACTTACTTGAGCTCGGTTGATTGCATACACCACACCCTTTCTTGTATTAGAAAACCCTTTTCTTTAAAAATATTTCCTTTTGAAAAAATTTACCAAATACTCAGTTTGAGTTCAAACACATCCGAGAGTGTGCCCGAATCCCTCAAACTAAGACTCTGATTCCAAATTGTAACGTGCCACAATTAAGACCCGAAAATTTCATTTTCAATTAATAAAAAAATATCCCAAAACATCACCATAAATCCCAAATGGAACAAATGTAATAAAAACTTCCTAAAATATCAGAGTTATCATGAAAATGTGGAACAATATCGTGTGTGCACTGCAATCACCCCGAACTCTTCCCTTTTGCACCAATAGTACCTGAACATAAACTGAAAACCGTAAGCACAAAGCTTAGTGATTTCCCCAAACTACCACATACCATACATAATAAACACATATTAGGCCCCCACCCCACATCGGGTCTCGCCCGGCATCAAGCCTCACTCGGCCTCGGGCCCCGTCCAACATCGAGCCCCGCTCGGATTATAGATCTGTCATTCATTAGGCCTCGCCATACATCGGAACTTTCCCGATACACATATAAACATATAAACATATAATCATTCTAATACATGCGAAAATAACAAAAACAATAACATACAATACAGTCATCAAGACTCGTCCGACGTTAAGCCTCGCTCGGTATACATACCAGGACATAACACATGCAAGATTCATGTAGACATCTAGCATCCTAGCATACTAATCATGGGTTGGAATTGGTGCCTTCGACTTGCTTAACACATTAAGGAAACTCACCTCAGACTGCTGAATCTCACAGATAAATCTCTCACTGGTCCGCTAAAATCTTCGCGCTGTCAACATAAAATAACATCCAATTAGTAATCGGATCCAGACTCACACTAAGAGTCCAAACTAGGGTAAAATACCTTTTTACCCTTTACCCATCTTAGCTCAAGGTGAAGGCCCAAGCCAACTATCCAAAAGGCCCAAATTCATAAATGATCACCAAAAGCCCAAATATTGCCCAATCTTCAAAATTGGGCCCAAATCCCCTTGTGGGCCTTCAACCAAAAGAGTCCAATAAATCAGCATTAGCCCAAAAAAATAAAATTCTGATAGCCCAACAAGGCCGTAGACTACTAAGGTCCAACACGGGCCCAATACTGAAAAGCCAAAAATTCTGAAGCCCATTACTAAGTACGCGGGGCTTACTCAGCTCGTACGCTTCAGATGCCCACTTTCTTCATTAAGCTCTTATTCGGTTAAGACTTCAACCTAACTCTCATACCTGAATTCCTTAAGGTGACTTATCATGTAAAGTTGGAAACTTTACGTGTATGCATGGATTAATAGGGCTCTAGAGCTCAAAAGAGCTTAACAAATGGTCTTAACAAATGCATGAGTCCATAAACCCCTCAAAGCTTGCATTTTTATGGACAAAGGGACCAAAATAAACCTATATCTATCAACAATCACTTCTGGAGTGAATCAAGAAGCTCAATAATCACTCCAAGGTCTCAAAAACGACGAAATAGCAACATAACTAGATCTAGCATCAAAGATCATCAATTTGTGAGCTTTTGACCTCAAAAGGCTACCAAATGATGAGATAATCTCAGATCCTCAAGCTCCAAGCACAACTCTAAGTGGTCCATTTCTTCGTCCTCTTCACAAAGCACAAACAAACACTCCTTATGGCTCAAAACTCTCAAGAACACTAGGGTTTCGATTTATGGAAAGGGGAAGGTAGAGGGAGTCTAAACATGACCAAATAACGTTGTCATAAGGTTTAAATAGGTGCAATACCCTATAAATTAGGGTTTCATAATCCACATGTACGTCGTACGTACTCCACATATGCCCAGTGTACGTGGACTGAATGGGCGTTCAAGATCAGGTAAGTTCACTATGTGTACCACCTAGTACGCCCCGTGTACTAACTTAATGACAAACTTTGCAAACTTTTTAGATAAGGAAGCTAAATATGAAACTTACCAAATTAGAGTGTTACATTCATCTTTTTGTTTAACGTGGGTAAAAATAAATGATTTTATAAAAATCATATATCTCTCATATGGGTCACATTTTCAGCATTCTTTTTCCTAAAGTTCTTATCTCAAAGAGTACTACAATTCTCCTTTTTTTATAAATTTAGTCAAAATTTAACCAATCTCTATGTACCTTTTGACGTCATAATAGTTATTTATGCATCTGATTTTACTTTCAACAAAAACTATAACTCCAGTCGAAGTCGTATTTTTACCCAATTTATAACCTTGGAATCACGTCGACGAGTATTTTCCGAATATATTAACTTTCTTAAAAGTAGGTACAACTTTTTGGACACTTATTTTTTAGTCTAAACGTCGAATTATTTCTAAATATAATAGCATATTTGATTATAGTTATTCAAAAAATCAAACATTACAATGCTAAGCTATTAGATTAATATTTCCTTAGTATATCCTAACGGTGGCTGGTAACAGAAATTTTCCTGGTTGTCACATATTGTTTTTGTACCATTAAACAATTGATGATGAATCTTTGAATCTAAACTGCAACGATCTCCATGGTACAAGGATTAAACCACTTTTTTTTGACAAGTTACACCAAGTCTATGATTCACTCTGATTTCACCTCGACATGATTAAGACATTCTATATCTTTCACCATAAGTCTTCTAACAAAGAACTTAATCATTCACTGTGTAATACCACACACTGATAAAAAGTTCAAAAATATGTATTGATGCTTAGACTATGTATCGTAGTCTATTTGTGCGCCAACCCACTCTTACCCTAATTTCTTCTTTAAAATTTTATGATTCAACGTATGATATCAAACATTGATGAGAATTTGACACTCTATGTCGATGGGTAGATTTAGAAACAAAATGCATTACACGCATCATTCCTTATTGTCCTTATTCTTCTAATAGAAGAAGTTAATGATTCAACAAATAAAACTATATGTTGATGAGACTTTGCAATTATGTGTAAATGATCTACCATTGAAATAACACAATAGTGTGAAATACCTATCATATCCTTTAAATTTATTTTATGTTTTCTTTTCATTCTTGGTTTCTTGTTGTCTTCAAATAAAATAAAAAACTTTGTGAATTGATGTTGTGAAAAAGCAGGACAAATGTTAAGTTATGTTATGATGTTATTTGATCATTCATAGAATAGCAGACACTCTTGAAAAAATAAACCTATTAATCTGAGGGGGAGAAAAATCTAAGGAGGAGCAGAAATCTGCATTTTACTTCAAATGTAGTTAGTTCATTTATTATTTCATTCTTTATTAGTTTAGTTTTAACATCATCAAATGCTTGGATATTTTTGAGACCCTATTTGTATAGATTTTGTGATGAAAAATATATACATTGTAATTATAGTTTATATGCTCATTGTGGACAGTCAGTCTTTTCTAAGAAAATGTAAATAATATACTTAGACAAGTTGATCTTTCAGAGTGTTTAGTTAGTTATTATGAAGATATGTTGACGGAAGTTCACATGTCTAAGACTGAAGATCATCCCCTGATGATAAAAAGACCCTTAAGACACTATCACCACCACAAGCACGAATACTCCATTCACTGAAGACTAATCAGTGTGTTCATACGCTGAAGATCCTACACTGAACAAGTGATACACTGATGAAACATGTTGTTGGTTATTCATTCTAGCTGAAGCTGTAGGTGACCAGTGTGACACCCTGGCGCTCATGTTGAAACCGAAGATGAACTCTCTAACGTGAATGCTGAAGTTGAAGCTAATCTCTCTGACACCGACGTTGATGCTCTAAAGTGTTGGTGATGACGTCTGAATCTGGAGCATGATGGAATTATGTGGTGCGGAAGTATTTTGAAGATCTAATGTGATCCATTCCTTATATACTAAATCTACATTCATCATTGAAGAATCAATTCCATCAATTTAGGGATCTGACATAACAGAAGATTTGGAGAATCTGCAGAAATTTTATCTCCTAGGTTTAGACTAGTATTTATACTAGCCTCTCGCTTTAGTTGAGAGTTAATGCGTTGTGCACCGTTTTGTGAGATCTTCTTTGTGACATGATTTGTGCACCCGTTCTCTTTATCGTAACTTATATTAGTGAAAAACCATCTTTGTGATAATCATTTATTCTTTAATATAACTTGTTTGTATCCGATCTACGAACCACATAACATATAAAGGATACATACTGGAGCACATAATATAGTGAGAAAAATCACATGGATAGTTATTGAAATGGTTGACAGCCATCTAGGCGATTCTACTGGCGATCAAATCTGGTTGGTAACGTACCTAACAAGTATTAACCTATAATACTCTAACTTATTAACTATTATGGCAATTTGGTATTCAAATCTAGATCTTTCACTAATCAAAGTGAATTATGTGATATCTATCGAATAAGGATTAGCCAGGAAGGAAAGTTGGGACGCATGACCATTTTGGCATATAGCCTTTCTGAAATCCAACAACCAAGCCAACATGTGACAACCCGAAATTTCTATCTTGTGTAAACCATTCACTTCAATCAAACTCAGACATGTTTCTGCTAACTTTTAGCTTAATATAGAGTCTGTTGGAGCATTCTGAGCCCAGTACACCAAAGGAATGAGTTAAAGGAAATGCCAATTGAAGTTGTAACCTATCAAACAAGCCATAAACCCTCAAATGAGTAGTTTACGGCCAATGACCATGAGTTTACGGCCGTAAACTCATGGTGGCCATAAACTCCATGCTATATATATAAACCTTGGCCATTTTCTTCACTTTTACCACTTTCAAGCCTAGAACTCGATTTCTCTCCCAAGGATCTTAAGGTTTTGCTTCCAAACTTCAATAATGTAAGTGATTCCTTCCCTTTGTGAGTTAATACATCACTTCTACTTGATTCACTCTTCAATTCATCCATGGATTTCATCTTTGAGTCTAGATCTTCAAGATCCTCAAGAACATCAAGAACACTTAAGTGTTTTGGGCCGAAAACACCCTCCTTTGCCTTCAAATCATAAGTGTCTACCTCCTTAACTTGTTATCTAGTTAGGTTATTGGATTAACACCTATAAAAATCAAGAATTCAAGAACAAAAGGGTATTTATGGCGAAGGCAATCTCCATTAGCCGTAAACCCTAATTATGGGTGCACTTGTGCCACAAAACCTTCCTAAGGCTTGGACTTAAGGCTCGAACCCTTCCTTGTGAATTTAAAGACCTTAAAACACACCATTGACACTTTTCATCATGCGTTTATGGCCGTAAACTCATGTGCCCGTAAACTCACTTGGTCATGCCATCTTGGCTGTAAACACTAGTGTGTGGCCATACAACCTTTAGATGCAACCCTTTGTACTTCTAACACTTGAATCAAAGTGTTTCCTATGTTCTAGGGTGTCTTTCCTTGCTTAATTAGTTGTTTAAAACACTTTTCATCTGTGTGTGTGCTCAAGTCTTCACTTGACACTTAGCATACTATACAACACTTTCATCCAAAACACTCACTACAGGTGAGTTCATACCCCTTTGATCTACCTTTTAAATGATTTTAAATTCTAATGGGGGGAATACAAGTTGAAACATTATAGTATCATATCAATCACATGTGATTAATAACTATCAAACAAATGGATTTACTATACTTTTAACTGTTTTATCAAACAAACTACTTGAAAATGTTATCAAACTCTTTTACATACTAAACTCTTTATCAAACTTGTTATTATATGCCAAATCTTTTCTTTTAACTCTTTTAAATTTATATATTGTCAAAAACATGTCTAATGCCTATATAGTTATATAAGTAAGGTTGGAAGGACTTAGGACTGATAACTCACTTTATTTCATGTTCATTGTTTTGTTGTGGACTTAGAGTACCCTGTTGTTTGTCCGAGTGTCGTTTGATCCTTAGTTATGTATTTAGTATATATATATATTTATATATATATATATATATATATATATATATATGTATAGAGATAAAGCTTTTATCTCAGTTCAACACACTCAGTCATACAAACAACTCTACTAGTAAACTATAATAGGTATAGTTTAAGAAGTCACTACTCACTATTTTTAGTACAATGAAACATACAAAGAGTCAGTTCATACATGAGTCAATACTTACTATAAAGAGAAAAAGATAGGGAATACTATAACGAGAAACAATACTTATTATAAAGAGAAACAGATAGAGAATACTATAACGAGAAACAATACTTACTATAAAGAGAAACAAATAGAGAATACTATAACGAGAAACAATACTTACTATAAAGAGAAACAGATAGAGAATACTATAACGAGAAAGAATACTTACTATAAAGAGAAACATATAAAGAATACTATAACGAGAAACAATACATACTATACACTATACAAAAGAACATACTATGATGAGAAACAAGGAGAACATACTACATTCTAGACAGAGAGAACATACACTACACTAATACATACAAATACATATACAAGAATACTATAACATAAATGTGAGTCACTAATTCGGGGCATGGCATCACTGTTATCACTCGTTTTGTAACCAGAGTCTCCTAGAGGGAGAGCGTGAATTTGTGTATAGATCTATACTGGACTGACCATCCTACACCTTGCTGCTAGCTACAGCGGGACCTGCAGGTCTACAGGTGACGAATATCATAGCATTTCGACATCTTTGAGCGTTGTGCTTTACTAAGTCGATCAAGTATGGTTACAATCATATTACATTATACCTTAATTAACAATCAGTTTAAGGTAGTTAGTACAACAGTAGTTACTATAATAAAACACTATAGTACTTTATTATTTTCTCATTGCATTAACATTGTTATCTTCTCACATAAACGGTAATGTATAAACTATATTTTATTAATGATAGTCACACTTGGGAAAATACACACTTTTACAAGAAACAAACATACAGAACAATTAATGCCTTGGTAGAATGCTACTTTTAGTAGAAAATGTAGGATTTTCTAGGAGATACAAACAATTACTACAAACTTATACATCAATCATTTACAAACATTTTCATATAAACAATGACACTAAAATGCTTATGAACTCACTAGCTTTAAAGCTGATAAACTCTTTCAAAATTACTTGTATTCTCAGGTCATCAGTAGACAGGTACCGATGCCAGCTTTTGAGAGGATAGAACACATTTGTGAGTTAATACATCACTTCTACTTGATTCACTCTTCAATTCATCCTTGGATTTCATCTTTGAGTCTAGATCTTCAAGATCCTCAAGAACATCAAGAACACTTAAGTGTTTTGGGCCGAAAACACCCTCCTTTGCCTTCAAATCATAAGTGTCTACCTCCTTAACTTGTTTTCTAGTTAGGTTATTGGATTAACACCTAGAAATATCAAGAATTCAAGAACAAAAGGGTATTTACGGCCAAGGCTATCTCCCTTGGCCGTAGACCCTAATTATGGGTGCACTTGTGCCACAAAACCTTCCTAAGGCTTGGACTTAAGGCTACAACCCTTACTTGTTAATTGAAAGACCTTAAAACAAACCATTGACACTTTTCATCATGAGTTTACGGCTGTAAACTCATGTGGTCGTAAACTCATGGCCGTAAACTGAATTTGTCATGCCATATTGGCCGTAAACACTAGTGTATGGCCATACAACCTTTAGATGCAACCATTTGTACTTCTAACACTTGAATCAAAGTGGTTCCTTTGTCCTAGGGTGTCTTTCCTTGCTTAATTAGTTGTTTAAAACACTAGTTGTATACATATATGTATCATTATATGATAAATAGGATCCGTGTGTGTGCTCAAGTCTTCGCTTGACACTTAGCATCCTATACAACACTTTCATCCAAACCACTCACTACAGGTGAGTTCATACCCCTTTAATCTACCTTTTAAATGATTTTAAATTCTTTTATGGGGGGGAATACAAGTTGAAACATTATAGTTATTATATCAATCACATGTGATTAATAACTATCAAACAAATGGATTTACTATACTTTTAACTGTTTTATCAAACAAACTACTTCAAAATGTTATCAAACTCTTTTACATACTAAACTCTTTATCAAACTTGTTATTATATTCCAAATCTTTTCTTTTAACTCTTTTAAACTTATATATTGTCAAAACCATGTCTAATGCCTATATAGTTATATAAGTAAGGTTGGAAGGACTTAGGACTGATAACTCACTTTATTTCATGTTCATTGTTTTGTTGTGGACTTAGAGTACCATGTTGTTTGTCCGAGTGTCATTTGATCCTTAGTTATGTATTTATTATATATATGTATAGAGATAAAATCTTTTATCTCAGTTCAACACACTCAGTCATACAAGCAACTCTACTAGTAAACTATAAAAGGTATAGTTTAAGAAGTCACTACTCACTATTTCTAGTACAATGAAACATGCAAAGAGTCAGTTCATACATGATTCATTACTTACTATAAAGAGAAACAAATAGGGAATACTATAACGAGAAACTACTTACTATAAAGAGAAACAGATAGAGAATACAATAACAAGAAACAATATTTACTATAAAGAGAAACATATAGAGAATACTATAACGAGAAACAATACTCACTATAAAGAGAAACAGATAGAGAATACTATAATGAGAAAGAATACTTACTATAAAGAGAAACAGATAGAGAATACTATAACGAGAAACAATACTTACTATAAAGAGAAACGGATAGAGAATACTATAACGAGAAACAATACATACTATATACTATACAAAATGTAACAACAACAAAATTCAGGTCAAAATTTAAACTTTTATAAAACCGTAATTAAGTATACTAATTAGTAGTCATCGTAACAAGGTTTTCATACATATAAAGAACACAAAAATCCGAGTTATAACGAAGAAGTTCTGACCATTCAAAGATTTCCGACAAAACCGGCAACACCGATTAAACGAAAAACGCAAAGTTCCAATACAACACTTTTTAGCCTTAAGTATCTAAATGAAAGTCGTAGATATCATTAAACAGTGAACATACATAAAAAGATCATCCAAATCTGACTTCGTATGAAGAAGTTATGATTTTTCTAAGTTACGGATATAGTAGTAGGCAGCTAAAAACTCGAATCGGAGATCGAGCGACTTTTGGCCGGAATGACCTAAACGAGAATCGAAGGTCTCGACAATGGTAATTCAGCGGTAAAAAGTCTGGCAAAAACCGATGTCAGATAAAGAAGTTATGAATTTCTAAAGAAATTCCTTAAACACGACCTTTTAAAAATAAATAATAAAAATAATTTCGGAATTTGCCGACGGAATCTAAACGAAAGTTGTAGATCTTAGTCTCACCTACGCGTGGATATAAAGAACATCGAAAACGGAGTTCGTATGAAGGAGATATGAATTTTAGAAGTTTGCTAAATAATAAATATATAAATTTAATTAAAACCCGGTATTATCCGAAGAAGGAGTCATCGGTCCGATCCCTCGTACGCCCCGCGTACCCTCGTACGCCTAGCGTACTCGGATGCTAGGCTCCGGTTCGTCCACGTCGCTCTGATGCTTCGACAGAGGATGCGGTCATCCATGACGTCTCGTACGCCCTGCGTACACGCGTACGTCCCGCGTACGCGAGGCTTCCAGACCCTATAAAAGGGATGCGAAGGTGCTGGCCATATTTGCTAATTTCCTTCCTTTCTCGCACCGAAGCTCTGCGTTTCAACCCTCGGAGTCATCCCAACGGCCCGGTTTTCATATCCAAGTTTGAAAGGAAGTTTTACGCTCCCGAGATTCCCGAGAATCCCGAGAAATCCGCTTTCTCGAGTAGAAGTTCTGCTCGGTTTTCGTCTCGCTTTCTTCAAGCTATCAAGTGAGTTCATACCCCTACAACCAGATTTTAAATGCTTTTTAAACACTTTTGAGGGGGGGGGGGAATACAAGTAAACACACGACTAAAATCGTGTGAAACATCGACCTTTTGCTATACTTTCCATAATGTTGTTTTAACTATCTTATGAAGTCATTATCATGCAAAACGCCTCACAACACAGCTTTACCCTCTTGGGATACAATATGTTTTATAAATAGAAATAATGTTTTATTTATACGTTTACATACAAATACATCATATCAAGGGTAACATTCTTTACTAAATCATTTTATTCATTCAAAGAACTTATGATTTATGCTTTGTCAAACATTGTGAAAAAGCATAAACTTTGCATACAAAACTACTACTTTAATACAGACTTAGTAGAGAATCCGTGAGACATGTACATCTTCAAATACTGCCTTTTTGCTAGAAGGTATCGCTACAAGTCCTGTCTATAACCAGAGTCTCCCGTTCGGAGAACGTGTCAAATGTGTATAGATCTATACAGGAAGTCATGATCCCGCGCCCTGACTGTTAGCTACAGTCCGTCCTTTGGGGTGACAGTTTGTCATAATGCTACGACGCCTGAAGAACGTCGCTACATGCATATTATGTTCAGTATGGTTATAAAACTCATCGGAAATACAATTATTATGGTATTATGCTTTTATGAACAAGTAGTTACTAAAACTATTCTTCATCTAACAAGTGCGATCTTCGTTATATAAAACTATGCCACACCTTTTAAGCACGTCGGTTGCTTGCGATTTTCGGTCTTAGAGACTGCCAGTTACTTTAGGAAAATAAGGGATTTTCCCTGTATACAAACAAACAACTAATAGGAAAATAACGGATTTTCCTGGTGCAATTGTTTACAACTTATAACACGAACATTCATATGCATTTCATACTTTTATAAGAAAATAAGGGTTTATCTTGGAAAACACAACAAATCATATCTCAACTATTAGGGAAAATATGGGATTTTCTGGATCTAATACATTCATTTTCAACACAACGAATCATAACTCTTTTCATTTGAAAATACCGTGTTTTCTGGAAAACATACACGAACTTTCGAATGGCGTACATTTTCTCAAAACACTACTTATGAACTCACCAACTTAATTGTTGACACTTTCTCTTTAAAATAACTTGTATTCTCAGGGAACCGCTAAGCAGGTTTGGAAATCAACTTTTGGGGATTAAACGTGCTGACGTTAATTACTTCTTTTGAAAGATGTCTATGTATTTATCTTTTGAACATGTAACGAATACAATTATGTAAACATTTTGGAAACCATAATATATATGGTGGTGTGTACTTTCCTTTCTATGAACTGTTATGATACTGAATATGACGTCCTCCGCCCCTGAACGTTTCCGCCGTTCTGGTTTGGGGGTGTGACACAAAAGAACATACTATGATGAGAAACAAGGAGAAGATACTACATACTAGACAGAGAGAACATACACTACACTAGTACATACAAATACATATACAATAATACTATAACATAAATGTGAGTCACTACGTCGGGGCATGGCTTCACTTCTATGGCTTGTTTTGTAACCAGAGTCTCCTGGAGGGAGAGCGTGAATTTTATTATAAATCTATACTAGACTGACCGTCCTACACCTTGCTGCTAGCTACAGCGGGACCTGCAGGTCTACGGGTGACGAATGTCATACCATTTCGACGTCTTCGAGTGTCGTGTTTTACTAAGTCGATCAAGTATGGTTACAATGATATCACATTATACCTTAATTAACAATCGGTTTAAGGTAGTTAGTACAATACTAGTTACTATAATACAACACTACAGTACTTTATTATTTTCCCATTGCATTCACATTGTGATCTTCTCACATGAATGGTAATGTATAAACTATATTTTATTAATGATAGTCACACTTAGGAAAATACACACTTTTACAAGAAACAAACATACAGAACAATTGATGCCTTAGTAGAAGGCTACTTTTAGTAGAAAACATAGGATTTCCTAGGAGATACAAACATTTACTACAAACTTATACATCAATCACTTACAAACATTTTCATACAAACAATGACACTAAAATGCTTATGAACTCACCAGCTTTAAAGTTGATAAACTCTTTCAAAATAACTTGTATTCTCAGGTCATCAGTAAACAGGTACCAATGCTAGCTGTTGAGACGATTGAGCACATTCAAGACTCGTCTTTTATTTTGATTCATGTTTTTGGTGTCTTATAAACTATACAGAACACACTTGTATTAAATTATATTATTAATGCAATGGATGATGTTGTTGCTTGTTTACTATTATGCTTTGTTGTGATATTGTACATGACGTCCTCCGCCCCAGAACGTTTCCGCCGTTCTGGTTTTGGGGTGTGACACAACATGACCATTCTAGACTCCTCCCATAAGTATATCAATCAGCATTATAACTAGAATTACTGATAAATGTTAATTACATATTTATAACAACGACTATCAATATAAATATAAGTTACATTTAAAGCATAGTAAGTGTAGCCTAACTTATAGAGACTTTGTCTTCCAAAAAAAAAAAAAAAAAAAAAAAAAAAAAAAATCATAGAGACTTTCTAGCGAAAACTGAGAAATTCGCAGCCAGAACTTCGACTCAAACTTCTAGAATCTAGGGAAAATGCGAACAAAAGAAGTAGAAATTCCAAAGAGACAGTTTTGGATGTGTGTGGAAGAAATGAGGGGGGTTTGATGCTATTTATAGGAGATTTGTATGTATACGTGTGACAACCCGAAATTTCCATTCTGAACAAACCATTTGAAGCCAATAGAAGTAGAACAGTTACAGTGAAAACTCAGATTTCGAGTATAAGTTTGCCAGTTTTCAGGTTTTTACACTTAAGGAGATATTAGGAGAGTGGATGCACTAGGGTTTTGTGCGACACTGTTATTCCAATACTCTAGGACATTAGAGTTCGTTCCAAGAATAAAAATATTTTCTGCCAAAAATATCTCCGGACTATAATTAGAATTCTGAACCAAATTGGTTCATTTGTTGGATTCCATTTAGAGAAAAGTCAAAATTCTCTCTCACGGATCTTTGGGTTTTTATCCCAAATTGTGAGTACTTCGATCTAGTTATGTTATATAGCTTAGATTGTGTTTAGAAACACCAATTACATATCAAATCTGTGAGACTCGGGAGTTTACCGCCCAAGAACGTTCTTGGGGAGTAAACTCCAATACGTGGCTTAAATGCTACTTAGTCCTTTCCCTGTGATTTGTAACCACCTTAGACTTGTATGCTAGTGTGTATATGACTAGAAAACATCAAAATTGGATTAAAACCCCAAAATTTGGGAGTTTACCGCCCAAGAACACTTGGGGAGTAAACTCCATTTTAAGGTCCTAAAGGGTTCCAATGACCCTCAAAGCTTTAGAACTCGAACTAGAAGCCTTCATTTCATATTTAGGACACCAAAATCAATCAGAAACAATGATGAAAGTGAGTTCACGGCCAAGGAGCTTCTTGGGCCGTGAACTCCATGTTTAAGTGCCAAAATGCCCTTAAAACCTTCCTTAAGCCAAGAGACTAATTTGGGCATGTACCTAAATGAGTTTTAGACTAGCTAACACACTTAGAACACCAAGAGTAAGGTGTTCATGGCCCAAAAGGTTCTAGGGCCGTGAACTCCATAAAATGGTGCCAAATGGTGCCATAAACTCTTCTAAAGCCAAGTACAAAAGCCTAGTTTAGTTCCTAGTTAATTTAGAGACTTGAAAACACCATAATCACCCTCCCAAGGGAGTTTACGGCCGTAAACTCCATGGGATATGGTCCCAGGGTCGTAAACTCCTCAAAGGAGTTAATAGGAAGCCCAAACACTTGTTTAAGCCTTGAAGCAATTCACCACATGAGTTGTATAATTGTTAGACTTCATCTAGGGACTTGGTTGAGAGTTTACGGCCAGGAGTTTACTCTCCTGGGCCGTAAACTCCAAAACATATGGCCATTAGACCATAAACTCCCATTAGGGGCATTGCACTCCTTTGTTGCAACCCATTAGCCTCCTAGCACTTGACCAAAATTGTTTTCCTCGTGTTTAAATGTTTATACTTGTATAATTAGTGTTTTAATCACTAATTATTTATATACATATGTCTTCATATGTAATTAGGATCATTGTGTGTGTCTAAAGTCTTCACTTGACACCGAGCACTTGCCCGATCCTTCCTTACGATAACAGTCCGTTCAATTCCAGTCACTTACTGCAGGTGAGTTCATACCCCTTAACTAATGTTTTAAACTATTTTTAAATGTTTTATGGGGGGGATACAAGTAGAATCATGCTAGTTATTATATCAATCACATGTGATTAATAAGTAGAATTATGCTAGTTATTATATCAATCACATGTGATTAATATACAGCATTCAAATGATTTGGCTACTCATTAGCCGTTTTACCAAACAGTTTCCTTCAAATGATTTTTATAAACATTTTATATGTTTTAAACTCCTTATTACATTGTACATTTTACTCTGTATATTACATTTCAAACTTATTTACAATTGTGTTTCAAACAAATGTTTCTTTATACTAAACTGTTTTATCAAACCCATGCCTTCAAATTGTTTTATAGATTGACATCAAGTCGATCTTTTCTGAAAATAATAATTATGTTCAAATGTTTTACAAAACTTATTTATGCTTTTATACTATAAATTGCATGCCTCTATATGTATAGTTATATAAGAAATGTAAGACTTAGGAAGGCTATCCACCCTATTTCCTTTTCGCGCTTGAGATGTGGTCTGGTGGGATATCGGGTACTCGTCCGAAGGTCGTTTAAATATTAGTTATATAACATATGTACATATATAGTCATAAAAGGTCCTTCCAGTTCATCCCATGCCCTTGGGTAGCAAGGGTATACATCCATGTCCATACGTACCAGTTAGATTACTAGTAAACTACCATATGGGTAGTTTAGGAAGATACTAGAACTATTACTAGAACGCGATATCATACTATGATTCAGTTCATTCATGAGTCAATACTTACTACTAGAAGATCATATACAACTATACTAGAATGATTACATTACTATACTTTCTAGGAAGAGAGCACATACATTAGAGCTAGAACAGTTCGTTACATTACACTTACATTAATACGCTAATAAAAATTGTGATCCACTGTATGGGAGCATGCCTTAATTGTCATGACCCGAGTTGTAGCCAGAGTCTCTTGAAGGGAGAGCATGAGTTTGCGTATAGATCTATACTGGATTGACTATCCTACACCTTGCTGCTAGCTACAGCAGGACCGGCAGGTCTACGGGTGCCAAACGTCATACCTTATTTTCGACTATACGTTGTCGTTGTTACCAGTCTATAGTATGGTGCAATTTATCACATGATGCCTTAATATAAATCCGGTTTAAGGTAGTTAGTACAGCAGTAGTTCTTATAGCGCTACGTTTTAGTACTACATTAATTTTCCCCGTACATATATTTAGTGATCTTTTCACTTAAACTATAAATATAAAAACTATATTTTGATAATGATAGTTACACTTGGGAAAATTACACACTTTTACAAGAGACGAACATATAGAACAGTTAAGTCTTGGTAGAAGACTACATTGAGAACAGTTAAGTCTTGGTAGAAGACTTTAATATAAAGTAGGAATCATAGGGATTTCTAGGTTTTTCAAACATTTACAGTTCATTTACAAACAATTTCATACTTACAGTTCATTTACAAACATTTTCAATACTTACAATTCATTTACTTACAAATTCTTACATACAAATTAAGACACTAAATACTTATGATCTCACCAGCTTCAAAGTTGATACTCGCTTTCAAAATTACTTGTATCCTCAGGTCATCATAGACAGGTACCGATGCAAGGAGAAAGGAAGATGGAGCTTGTTCAAGACTCATCTTTCATTTTGATTTATGCTTTAGTGTTTATCAAAATTTGACAGAACACTTGTATAATAATTATATTATTAATGCAATGGATGATGTTGTTGCTTGTTTACTACTTTTCATTATTGTGATACTGTACATGACATCCTCCGCCCTAGAACGTTTCCGCCGTTCTTGGTTTTGGGGTGTGACAATACGCATCATGCCTTTCAAGGTGTGCACTATGTGCTTAAGGTAATGTCTCCCCAACCATTTTATGCACGTGTCATCTTCTCTATGGTCTGTGTTGCCACCTTTTCGAAGTGTGTTTCATGTTTTTTGCACGCTATGTGTCCTGTGCAAAATGCAGATTTTGTAAATTTTTTAACTTCTTCATACAAGCTCCGTTTTTGACGTTCTTTATATCCACACGTAGCTATAGACGAGATCTAAAACTTTCATTTAGACTCCATCGGTTAATTCTCACTTTATTTTTAAAGTGATATTTTTATATGCTTAAACTATAAAAGTTTGTATAGAAATGATAAATCTCTCATACGATATCCATTCTTGACTGTTTTTATATCAACATATACGTATTGAAAATATCTTCAACTCTCATTTATATTGTTTTACCTAACAATCAACTGATCTTAATTTTGGTTTATGTGTCGCACGTTGTTGTGCCGAAACTTCTAAAAATCATAACTTCCTCCTACAAAGTTAGACTTAGGTATTCTTTATATGCATAAGTTTGCTTTTACGATTACTATGAGTTTTATCAAAGCTATTTTATCCTAAATTGTATTTTATCAAGAACCTCTATTTACATAACTGGTCGTCTATACTATAAGGTGAAAATGGGGTGTTAAAGGAGTTAAAGGTCTTACACTTGTGCCAATCTATTGTGATAATGATTATGCAATTAAATTGGTATCGAATCCTGTTGTTCAAGAACCTCAAAGAAAGTTGTTCGTGTTCCTAAAGGGTTGACTTCTAGTCAACCTGACTATTTGTGTGGACAGATGGGGTTAGTTGATCTGTTTATGGAACAATGATTAGTTTGTAAGGGGTGTTGATTTATACACTCTTCTTATACTTCAAACTTCTCATTGTTCATAATTAATATCCTTTTCATATATCCTTTTTAAATTTTTTGCCTTATTTACTATTTATTATATGTGTCAAAGTTTCTTTTATGAAGAATTGTTGCAAGAGGGTGTTTTTTTGTCAAGTATTAGATTATGTTGGCTAGCGGCTCATATCTGATCAAAGATCAGAGAACACACGGGTTATACTCATACCCGGTTCTCACCTGTCATATATAATGTGATAGTATGTGTATGAGTCTTCATAATTCACATACATAACTCAAACATAATCACTCTTCGTGCTCTTCAGCGATTAGGGTTTCCGTCTAGGGTTTGTTCATAACTTTCTTACTCTTGTAATCATTGTTCATCTTTAGATTAGATTGAGTGTAGAATAGGCAGAGGGTTGTAGTGAGGTTGGTTTTATTGAGTGTTTGAACGTTTGTAGTGAGTTTCTGTTGTAAGTCTCTTTCAAACCAACTAATTCTTATCTGCAATAAAAAAAAATTGTTGATGTTGTCATGTTTCTTTGTTTTGTTCACTTCTTGTACTCGTTTATTGTCCCTTATTACTTTTTAATCCGTTTTTTCATTCTAAAAAAAATATGACATGCTCAATGCAAGTAATTTTAGTCTAATGATGCTTGCTAATGTGTAACAACTGAGACTCCTACAAATTTAAAATAATATTTAAAATTTAGTGGTCCTATCTTTTTTATTATCAAATTACTTGTTAGTAATTTTCTTGTGTTGTGTTATAAACATTCATACAAAAACTATATCATGAATAAATCATTAATGATGCATGAGCGGATGAAGACTATGTGTTATACAACTACATTTATGCCTATTGCACCTAATGCATTGCTAAATATAAATGTGGAAAAATAAGCATGTGTCTAATCATCCAAATAATGCACCTTCATTCGCTCTTAGATGTTGGAAAATCGTCAAGAAAGAAAAAGCCAAAAGTCATTGCATCAAATTATTCACAATGATGATTGAAATGGGCATGTATATGAGGAAAAAAAACAAAAATATGGTTATGTTGTTACATCTTCTACACCTAATCTGACTATTTTGTAAACTATGTTGTAGAGTTGAAGACCATGAGTGATTACTCTAAATAAATATACGGGTTTCTTTTAGTTTTACGGAAAACTTGACTAAGGTAGGAGGCTGGAATGTTGTTTTGGATTTTAATAAATATACGAGTTTATCAAACTAATATTGATGAAGACAATATATGATGAGGGTTACTTTGGATTTTAAACAATTTGAGGGAAGAACCTTGTTAATTTCTATTATGGATTTTAAACAGTTTGGGGGAAGAACCATGTTAATTTTGAAGTAATGTTGATTATTTTATATTAGAACAATTAGTTTAGAAAAAAAAATTAATTTTGAAATGATGGCGTTTTCTAACATCATGTTGTCATCTTTTAAGTTTAACAAGCACATAAATACTTTGTTTCTCTTCGGCCTTACCTATTGTTATACCAACTAATAATCATGTCTATCCTAATAAATCAAAATCATATTTGTCAAATGTCGATACACATCATTTTCTAAAAAAATTAATTTATTATTTTTCCATTTGTCATTTTAAGGTTTTTCTATTTTATTAAATTTCACATAATATTTAAATATAATAACTGTAATAAATGTAATGATAAATGTATATCAATTTATTAATACAACTTTGCTTCTAATTTCTAAATTTATAAATTGAATCTAATTATTTAATTTGTTTATTTATTTAAATTATTCTTTTAATTTAAAAAAGAAATTAAAAAGGTTAAAAAATAATAATTGAACATTACATTTCAGTAATTCAATATTTTTCTTTCTTTCCGTATAGATTAAAACTTCATAAATTTTTAGATCTTCATATTTAGTTTTTATTAATAAACTCGGGTAATATACAGGTCTCACAAATATTATTATGTTATATCGTGTACTTCCTATATACCAAACTTTTCAAAAGAACTATAATACTAATCTTTTTTTCATTTATAGTATTGTACTTTTAAATTTAATCCATTGCAATTGGGAAAATCTATTAAATAAAAAATGTACATGTAGAATAAATTACACGGTTCGTCTTTAGGTCAAGTGAAAAATTGTGTGTTTAGTCATTACATGTCTGATATGGACGAAACGTACACCCTTTAATATAAAGGACAATCAAAGTTACTTTTTCAAAATATGGATTGGACACGCAGTTTAACACTTAGACCAGAGATGGATCGTGTAATGTACCCATCCTTCAGAGATTTTCACACTTTATGACTTCTATCGTTGTTACTGTGGTATTCGGTTTTGGAATTGTCAAACTTATACTTTGGATAATTATTTGTCTTTGGAATGAAATTGAGATGGTTTTATTATTATTAAAAATGGAAATTTTATTTTGAAATTTAGGACATTAAATTAATTTTGAACCCCGAGACAAGATAAAAACGTTGGAGAATAAGAACCAAGTTATCAGCATTAGCCTCATCCCACTCTATGATGAATACCCATCATCTGCATAAAACAAGTGATAAGAGCAAGGTTTTGAAAACCGGACCGGATATCGAACCGGCTATCTTACCGGTTCGATGGTTCAACTGGTCCGACCGGTTGGACCGGTCCCAAAAACCGGAAAAACCGGATATATATATATATATATATATATATATATATATATATATATATATATATATATATATAGTGTGTGTGTGTGTGTGTTTTATATATGTATATTAAATATATGTGTATGATTTATATATTTATATTATAATTATGAAGTTCATATATAAAATACGTAGTAATTAAATTGACAGTTTCAAATTGGTGAAAAAAAAAAGTAGTAATTCCAAAAATAAAAAGTCTAAATATCTAAATATACATAATACTTATGTTAGTTGTGTAAAAAATAGATAATGCAAATATATTTAATATATTATGTGTGCAAATTGCTTGTAAAGGAAGTGGTAATATAAAGTTTGAATATGAAATACATCCCACATCGATAAGTTAATAGAAATAGAGGGCTGTGTTTGCTTATAAAAAGAGTATACACACAGCATAGCGAATCAAATTGACACCTCAGTGAATAGGATGGTTGCTTTGAGCCGGCTTGTTCTATGTGTGAGTAAGCCAAATTTTTAAAAAACCGGTTTTGTTTCCGGTTGAACCACTCCGGTTTTTTCCGGTTCTTAAGAAAACCGCCGGTTTTTACCGGTTCGGCTTACAAGCGGTTTTTAGCTCTTAAAAAACTGGTAACCTTGCCGGTTCCCGGTTGAACCGGTTGGTCCGGTCCGGTTTTCAAAACACTGGATAAGAGTATACAATAAGAACCAATCTCCATGCGTTTGAACAAACCATGAACTACCGCACATTCTATAGCAATATGTAATCCCTGCTGCAATGATCAACAAATAATAAGAAATCGGGTCCACTTGTCTGCCCCCTATGAAGCTTGACTGTAGGGTTGTTATTAACCAAGAAAGGATACCACGATGATCTCACGCACCCATGTATCCATGAGATCCATTTTGTACCAAACCCCATGAAATGTAACATTTGAAGCAGAAATCTCAGCAAATAGAATCATAGAATCATAGGCTTTCTCATAGTCTACTTTAAAAATCATCAACTTTTTTTCTCTGCTTGTACCTGTCTATATAGCTCCTTATTAGTTTTAATTCATTTTTATCGTTCTAAATATGATACTCAATACAAGTAAATTTCGTTTTGATAATGCTTGCGTATGTGTAACAACTAAGGCTCCTAAAAATTTAAAGGAATTATTAAAATTTAGTGGTCGTATTTTTTTATTATCTAATTATTTTTAGTCATTTTCTTATGTTGTGTTATAAACATCCACACAAAAAGTATATTGTGGTAAAACTCAAGCTAAAAGAAGTACAACCACATTTGCACCCATTGCATCTGATGCATTACTAAATCTAAATGTGGAAAAAGAAGCATGCGGCTAATCTTCCAAATAATGCACCTTCATCCGATCTTAAATGTTGGACAATCATCAAGAAAGTGAAAGGAAAAAGTCATTGCATCCAAAGAAATCATAAAGATGATTGAAAAGGGGCATGTCTATGAGGAAAAACCAAAAAATGGTTAATGTTGTTACATCTTCTACACTTAAACCGAAGATTTTGTAAGCTATGTTGAAGAGTTGAGAACCATCGGTGGTTACACTAAATAAATATACAGGTTTGTTTTAGTTTTACGGAAAACTTGACTCGGGTATGAGTGTGGAATGGCTTGGACGTATTTATCAAACTAATATTTGTGAAGACAATATATGATGTTAGTTATATTTTGTGTTATAACTGATATTTCTATTACGAATTTTAAACAATTTGGGGGAAGAACCTTGTTAATTTTTAAGTAATGTTGATTATTTTGTATTTTGTGAATTTTGAACAATTTGTAGGAAAACTTTAATAATTTTGAAATTATGTCATTTTCTAACATCGCATTTTGTCATCTTTTAACATCATGTTTTGTCATGTTATTTTGTTCGTTTCAACATAATCTAAAGTTATGCCATGTACTTTCCATTCCCATGTGCATGTGCCAAACTTTTTCTAAAGAACTATAATACTAATCCTATTTTAACTTATAATATTATATTTATACATTTTATCCTTTGCAATTTGACAAATCTATTAAATTATAATAGTAAAATTACTTGTATTAGGATAAAGTTGCTAACGTGTGATATATAATCATATATGCCTAGACAAACCCTGCCTAAAAAAAGCATAATACATAATTAACCAACTCCCATAGTTTAAGAAGGTGCAATGCACTTGCCTTCTCCCTTTAAACCTTTTCAAAGTTCAAGCTTTTCGTCCATTAAAAGATTCAGTGGTTGCAAAGAAAAAGAAACAAGTTGTTAGATTAGTTTAAACATATCAAGGATTCCATTATGTTACTATAAACTTAAAGAAACTCCTTCACAACTCTCACCAATCATCTCCTGTTCTTCCTAGAAATCAAACATGGCATTCAAGACGACTTCAATGAACCATTCTGATGATGATGGCACCCGAGAACTCACAATCAAAGAATTTAAGAGATGGTTGATGAGGTTTGACACTGATAAAGATGGCAGAATCAGCAAAACCGAGCTCCAGCAGCTTGTAAAAGCCACCGGAGGATGGTTTTCCGGTTGGAAAGGAAAGGCTGGAATCAAAGCTGCTGATAGAAACGGGAATGGTATCGTTGATGAATGTGAGATTGAGAATCTAATCCAGTTTGCACATAAGGAATTGGGTATCAGAATCATACCGAAATGAGCCATGCATGATGATGATGATTATGCACTTGTAAACCATCTCTTTTTCTTTTTTTGTAAATAAGAAGAGTTGTGAAACGTATTTGTGATTTGTGTTTTGAATTTATATAAATGGAAATAATTCCAATGTCTGCCTACACGAAAACAAAAACTTTTTCTATAGTGGTGACAATTTTGGGTTCAATGTGTTTCTACTTTGAATGATTCTATTTGTGTGTGATTCTAGTGAAGTGGAAAGAGGAAGTGTTTAATTACATTCTTGTGGATGTCTTTTATCTCAAGTTACTCCATGTTTGGAGGTGGAAGTTTCCAGAAGTTCCATGAGTTATAATCCTCCTGCAAACAAACACAACGAATAAAACATTAAGACACTATAGAAATGAACCATTAATCCATTGCTGAAGAAAATGTATCATAAATTTAGGAGTTGTTTTTGCACTTTTCTTTTACAACGAATGAACACTTCTAGAAATGTTTGTCTAGATAAAGTACTGTTGTATATATAAGGCTTGTTTCTTTTCTAGACCGAATAAATTGTTTGTATGTGATTAAATGATCATTTTACCGTTACATAATAAAGAAAGATTTTCACAGTAGTTATCAATTTTATTAATATTCATCAATTTTGACATGAGAGGGGTTCCGAGGAAAAAGAAGAATGATAAATAGGTAAAGGGTTAATAAGCCATGTGTTTTGGCTTAAACCATTAACTCATTCTTTCTAGATTATGTCAAAAGGAAACAACCATGTATGATTTTATAGATTAAGTAGTTAACCCATTAGATTCATTAAGTCAAAAATAAACATACGATGGAGTGAAGCATAAAGACAAGTTGTAGAAATTCAAACCTCCTCGTGCACGGATATTGGTGGGAAAATGCCATTGACGAGAGCATGGAGTGAAGCATATGATTTTGAGTCAATGCATCGGTTCACTACAACCTCTCCATATAAAACTCAAAAATAAATAATAATAATAAAGAATAAATAAATAAAATTGTAACTTTGATTGTTGAATTTAACGAATGCTAAGAACATAACTAGAGTTATATGTATCTTATTAAAGATATTCATGGGGAGAATATCTAAGTTGCTGCCATTAATGATGTCTTTAATGGTGTAGTGATCTGTTGATTAACATGGGTTGGGTTATGTCGCAACTTCAATCAAAAAGTTTTAGTCTCAACAAGTTTTGTACTATTAGAGTGGGAAATAGAAAGGCATTATATTTTGGACGCATACTTGGATTAATCGGCCATTGTTTGATATAAATGATACATATCCTCGAATTTATGCTTAAGCTGATATGATAGATAGTTTTGTGGCGGACGAGATTTCCATAGTGGATCAGGTTCGATTTTTGCATAGACAGCCTCCAGGATGTGTCGAGCAAGCTTAATAGGCTGGTTTGGAGGGGTATTTGTGGAATTTTGTTTTTATGGACAAAAAAATGATTGGTTGGTTTGAGGGAATTGATTTGAGTGGGGAGTTCTTCGGTCTCCTCCGCTAGAGCTTTTCTTGACAACGGCATTTTGTGTACTAGTAAAGTGTCAACTAGATGGAAGAATTTTTTTCCTACTTGAACATATTGCTTTCGAGAGTCGCCCTTAATCATATTCCTACTTATCTCAGCCTTTCAACAAAAAAATAAAAAAATTAAAAAGAAAAAAAAAAAAAGGATCAACTTGGATTATACGGTTTTTACGTTGTGTGAGTTGGAGCAAGAATCCATGTAACATTTATTTTGTTTTTTACCTGATGCCATGGATATTTGGTGTCTTATTGTGCCTAGAGCTCATCATCTTCCGAGCTTGATTACTTGCGAGCCTAAACGTGCCTATGCATGTTTATATAATATAACTTTTATTATAATTGAATAATTAAATACAAAACATTAAATATCAAATAATGATAAACGAGCTTTAAAATTGAAACAACCCTCATAGTTGACTATTAACTGAGGTGAGATTGAACCGAGTTTAGGCTCGTTTTGGCTCGCCGAATAAATAAGTCAAGCTTGAGCATGTTAAATCCTCCATGAGCCGAGCTCGAGCTTTGAAAAATCAATGCTCGAAATGATCCGAGCTCAATTTTGATCCCTATGAATTTGAACTAGTTCGAATGAGCTAGAACTGAGCCTACCGAGCTCGATCTCAATTTGTCTCGTTTACACCTTTATTACACCGCTAACTAGTTGGATCACATGGGTAACTAGATGGGCAGATGACTTGAGGCTTCATTGAATCTGAAAGATATGTTTTGGTTTAGTTATTATCACCACCTTTAGGGTCTTATGAATGTTTCCCAATTCGCAACAACTTTCCCTTTGGAATGGCCAAGCTTAAAAAATCGTCTATTTTGGATGATATTGTATCTTTTTCTTATTTGGATCAGCAATAGATGTAAAAAAGCGCAATCTTAGTTCGGTATGTTAGCTTTATAATCCTATTGTTTCCCTGAATTTGTAAGTTGTTTGTGCTAGCTTCCTTTTAGTTTTTAATACATTTTTGTTATTCAAAACAACTGAATTCTGTTTTAATGATGTTTGCCAATGTGTAACAAAGGGCTCCTAAAAATTAAATATAATATTTAAAAGTTAGTGGTTGTATCTTTTTTGATTATCCAATTATTTTCTTATGTTGTGCTATGAACATTCATACAAAAACTAATTGCGGATAAACCATTAATGAGACATGAGCAAGACTGTAACACCCCGTTTATTAAATAAATAAATAGACAAATTAATGAATAAAAGCCCTAAAATCAATAATAATATAACAAGGTGTGGGTCTCGAGGAGTTGACTATCATAATTTTAGAAGTTAGGGGTTAAAGGTGTAAGTTCCGGATTGGTTTTGTAAATAATTAGGAAGGCAGGGACTATTTGGTAAATTATTAAGACATAATTTGAAGAGATTTTGGAGTCTAAGGGGCTGAATGGTAACTGTTGGACTAAATATGAAAGAAATTATGGGAGCAGGGGTATGAAGAGTAAATTATGGACATTGTTTGAAAAGATTCTTATGGGGAGGGACCATTTGTCACACCCCAAAACCTGAACAGCGGAAACGTCCGGGAGCGGATGACTCATGTACAGTATCATAACAATTGAATAATAGAGATCAAAGCATCACAACCATTGCATTGAATATTTAATATGTTTACACTCTACCCAAAAATATTGTTTACATGATAACATATGCATGTGACAAAAATGAGATAGTGAGATGCGACGACGTCCCATCCACCAAAAATCCTTATAGTTACCTGTTTACTGGTTTCCTGAGAATACAAGTGATTTTGAAAAGTGTCAACAATTAAGTTGGTGATTTCATAAGCGTTTTTGTATGCGAAGGATTTTATAAATGTTTCGTGTAAAAGATAGTGTATACTTCCAGAAAATCCAATATTTTCTTATAAATGAACTATAAGTCTTAATCCAAAGACTAAAAATATAAGTAATGTTGTATTGAAAAGTAGTGGTTTGTAATTTTATCTTTATATAAAACTACTTGAATGTATGTTAACCCGTAAACCAAATGTTTGTTAATACCCTATGTGAGTTATTATAACCATACTAATACGACTAGTGGCCTGAACGACGTTCTTCAGGCGTCGGAATGGTACGACATTTGTCACCCCAGACCTGCCAGTCTAACTGCAGCTAACAGTTTAGGTGCGGGGTTGTCAATCCCGTATAGATCTATACACAAATGTCACGCTCTCCCTACAAGAGACTCTGGTTATAAATCAAGACTTTAGTGGGTACTTTGGTGGGTACAATGAAGTAGAGTCTCACAAATCTGTATCAATCGGTTTACGTCTAGTGTACTGAAAATTTGTCATCTTGTAAGTAAAATAATTGTACTTTTATTAATTATTTATCTCTTCTGAAATAATAGTGTAGTGTTTGTCACTCCCAAACTATACCAGTTATAGTTTATCATGTTTGTTTGTCAAGAACATGTATATAAACATTTACATATACACATAGTAAATATTTAGTCTAGTTTCAAAGTGTAAGTTCAACATCATAATTTTTGGGTTGTAACCCACAAAATAGTGAAATACTAAAATGTACTCATTTTTGTGATAAAAGTTACATTTTAGTACAAGCTTCAAAAACCAAGGAGTTTTGCAAATCATAATTTTCTTATGATCTTACAACATAGATTATGTTTGTTTTGTTAGTTTTACATTTTAAAACTAATATAACACAGATATTTTGGGTAAAGCTAGTGATAACCACATCTTATGCAAACAATATCTCATATTTTAACATAAAGATGAAACATGCAAATATTTGTATGATAAACAAATTTTGACTTGTATTCTCCCCCTAAAAACATGAAAAAGCTTGAAAATATGGGGGTATGAACTCACCTTAAGTGGATTTGTGGGTTATTTGAGGTGATAAAGTGAAGATTTCAAGCCTAAACCCTTGAATGAGATTGATGGACTTCCTTGGAAAGAGTATTATCCTAAGTGTTTAACACATATTAATGTGTGTAAAGATGATGAAATCAACATAAAAATGTATATAAACACTAGGTTATCATGAAAATACTTACTTAAAATTTAAGGATGAACTTGTAGCTTAAAAATCCTTTGTAAATTGGAAATGAATTCTTGAAAGAAGAAGGAAAGTTAATAGGAAGTAGGATGAAGAAATGGTGGGGTTTGGGTGCTTCCTGTGATTTTTAAGAAGTAAAGGTGATAGGACTCATGCCTAGTTATTTGTTGGATAATATGCTTATTCACTAGAGGTTTGCTTGGGATACTGTCGAATTGTGCATGGGAAAAGGAATTACACATCTAATCATAAAGTCAACACTTCATATCTACTTTATTTGGCCGAAAACCCCATTGAAACTCCTTAGCATGGCAAAAATCACATGTGATTTCGGCCAAGGCTTTTGGGTGGTGTTGATTTCGGTCTTAGTGGCTTGGATCTTGGTGATTTCGGTCTTGGGGCTCCATATGGGAGGGTTTTCGGTATACGCATCACCCTTTAAAGGGTGATTTCGGCCCTAGGGGTATTCTAGGATGAGATTTCGGCCTCCTCACAACTGAAATCCTAAGGTGGGTGGGGTATAAGGCCATAAATTATACAATAAAGTTTTAAATTCATGATTTGTATCAATTTGTAATAAATATTGAAATCTGCGTCAAAAGTGTAATTTTTGAAAGTTGAATGACCTGTTGACCGGGTAAAACGGTTAAATTGAATACGATTACCGGTTGTTGGGACTTAATTGAATAAAAAAGATATAGAGACTAAATCGATTATGAGGACAATATGTAAGGACTTTATTGCAATTTTCCCTTTCCAAAATCAAAAAATCTAACCAAACTTGCAAGGTAGCTCTTGATACCAATTATTGGGTTTTAGTTCAAAAACGAGTTTCAAAACTACAAAATTATGGCGAACGGAAGACTTCAAATTTCGAACATAACATAACATTTTATACCCACCAAGGATCATCTTACAAGTTATAGAAAGATAAAATACCAACCATAGAAAGGATGAAGAAATTACAACCTTTGTTGTTCTTTGGATCCTCTTAAGAGGCTTGGAAGTTGATGAAGAATTTGAAGCCTTTTAGACACCAACAATGACTCAACTTGATGTAGATGTTAGTCCATAAACTCTTAAACTCTTAAGCTTTAAGTTCATAACCAATATGAACTTAAATAGGGCATGTAAAATCAAGTAATCTTCAAAGCTCTTAACTAATTAAGAGAGAATGTGTGGGATAGGATTATTTTCTGCCATTTACATCAAGAAGCAAGAGCAAGTGCAAGCCTCATCTTTTATATGCATAAAGTGTTTTTAAGGACCATAAGTCCTTAAGACTTTAAGACAATTATGTCTCCTAAAGCCTACTTGTCTCCCATACCTTTAAAGCATTGTTTCTTTCCTTTTAAATAATCAAAAACCCCCCATCACTTGCATGCAAGCATGCATTCTCACAGTTTTAAGAAGAATAAAGAAGTCAAACTTGGTAAATATTATAAACTCTTTTATAAAATATAAACCTTAACATTTTGGTAAAAGACAAAAAGTCATTTTGGTTCAAAATGGTGTACATGACTTAATAAATCATACCATATGATATATTATGTTACTTGCTAATGAAAATTATAATTTCCATGAAATAAATAATTTCCAATTTAATTATAAGAGTTTATTGAATATTTATTAGAATCAATTTCTAATAAATAATCAAGTATATCAAGTTGTTGTAAGTGTGACTCGTTAGTATCATATGTTAATTAGAAATATCACTTTAATAGTTTAATATGATTCTTGAGCATACTAGACTTTTCACTTAGATGTTGGACCATCATCAAAAAAGAGAAAGACAAAAGTCATTGCATCCAAATTATTCACAAACATGATTGAAAAGGGCATGTATATGAAGAAAAACCAAATGAAGATTTTGTAAACTATGTTGAAGAGTCGAGGATCATAGGTGGTTACCCTAAATAAATATACAGGTTTGTTTTAGTTTTACGGAAAACTTCACTAGGGTAGGAGTGTGGAATGGCTTGGACGATTGTATCAAACTAATATTTGTGAAGACAATATATGGTGTTGGTTATTTTTGGTGTTAAAACTAATATTTCTATTATGGATTTTAAAAAATTTGGGGGGAGAACCTTGTTAATTTTCAAGTAATAAAGATTTTTTTGTAGTAGAATTTGTCTGAATTTATAGATTTTGAACAATTTGTGTGGGGAAACTTTTTTAATTTGAAATGAAGTCGTTTTTAACATCATTTGTTGTCATCTTCTAAGATCATGTTTGATACGTTTTAATTTGGGTTAGTGATACAAAAGTCATTATTTATACAAACTTGTTTTGAACTTCTTTTTGTTCCTTATATGTCATTGTATTTTGGAAAACTTTCATTTTTAGGTTTTTGGCCGGTAAACATGTTATGATGACATAAAATTTTGTATCAAATAAATATTTATCCCCAATATTTTTTTTTTGAAACAACAAACTATCTTACTCATATTTTAATCCTAAACACCACTTATGTCTTCTAGTGAGACTTGAACCCATGACCTCTCATTTGAGAGAGTCACTCTTTACCGCTAAGCTAAATATCCTTTGGTATTTATTCCCAACATTTACGTCTCAGTTTGCGTTTTACCCTAGCATTATTTTGTTTCCAATATTCCATTACATTTTGGAAAAAAAAAATTTCATTTTTAGCCATTGGTTGGTCACCAGTGGGTATTTCAAAATATTTCAAAACGTAATAGCTTAAGATGATGATAAAAAAAAAAAAAAAAAGGAATAAGCGTTGAAGGAAAGAGTATCCAAATAGCATTTTACACAATAACAAATAAAGCATTGGCTCACTGGCTAACAAAAGCTATTAAATTATGTCATGTCATCGTAATTCAAATCAACAGATTGCCTATTTATATATGAAGTATTTTTTTCAAAATACAATGACATGATGAAAATTAATTTGGAAGTACTTGTTGTAATAAGAAAATATGAAAGTATATAATAAGGGAAAAAATATATTGACATTTCTTGTATTTAACCTTTAAAATTATGGACTGTCATTTCATTTCTTTGGTTGGTTTCTCAACCACTGACATTAGAAATACTCAATTCTTTGTTAGATGAATTAAAGTCGATTTAGCAAATTTGATTGGTTTAGAGATTGGCATGTAGCATTGTTTATTTAGATGTCATAGGTGCGAGACTTACACTATGTGTTTTCCTTTACTATAAAAGATCAATTGGGGTTACAAAAATATAATGTTACGAAAAGAAGAAATATTTGTCTCATGTATTTTACCATTAAAATAATGAGAAAATAGATATCACCTTGTTATATTTTGACTTTCAATCTTATTTTTCAAATAAAAGTAGTAACTAATTTTAGTACTCTTCAATCTATCACTTACAACATTAGTTCATTCAAATTTAAACTATAGTTCATATACATGTAACATTCTAAAAAGCCTAATGCACTGCCTTCTTCCTTTAAATCTTTTCAAAGCTCAAGCTTTTCAGCCATTAAAAGATTCAGTGGTTGTACAGAAAAAGAAACAAGGTGGAAGAATAGTTGAACATATATCAAGAATTCCAATTATCTTACATTCTTACTACAAATTTGCAGCAACTCCTTCACATCTCTCATCTCATCATCTGTTCTTTCAAGAAATCAAACTACAACTCACAATCAAAGAATTTAAGAGATGTTTGATGAGGTTTGAAGTTTGCACATAAGGAATTGGGTACCAAAATGACTAAATGACCCATGCATGATGATTATGCACTTGAAAACGATCTCTTTACTCTTTTTTTTTAGTAAATAAAGAGTTGTGAAACATATATGTGATTTGTGTTTTGAATTTATATAAATGAAAATAATTCCAATGTCTGCCTACACAAAAAAAAAAAAAACAAAAAAAAAAAAAAAAAAAAAAAACTTTTTCAATAGTGGTGGCAATTTCGGTTCGATGTGTTTCTTCTACTTTGAATGATTCTATTTGTGTGTGATTCTAGTGAAGTGGAAAAAGGAAGTGTTTAATTACATTCTTGTGGATGTCTTTTATCTCAAGTTACTCCATGTTTGGAGGTGGAAGTTTCCAGAAGTTCCATGAGTTATAATCCTCCTACAAACAAACACAACAAATTAAACACTGCTAAAGAAAATGTATCATAAATTTAGGGTTTCTTTCTTGGAAATATTTTATGGGTAATGATGTTTGTCTGGATAAAGTGTTGTATACATAAGTTTTGTTTCTTTTCTACATCGAATAAATTGTCTGTATGAGATTAAATGACCATTTTACCCTTACATTTCCAAAAAGAATAATTTTATATTAGTTATCAACTTTAACTTGAGAGGACTTTTAGGCAAAAAAGAGTTTTTAAAAAAGCATTTGGATTATAGCTTTTGTGGGGGGAAAAAGTTAACAAGTCAAAAAGTTGTTTTGTTGAAAAGTTTTTTCACTTAGCTTATACATGTTTTAAGTGGTATTTTAGGGTAATATTGTCTTTTACAACCCAACAAGTTATAAGGAGTTCTGAAAAGTTAGAAACCTCAACTTATTGAAATCTCCTTTTTGAAGAAATTATTTTAAAAGTCCTCTTCATATCGCCAAACACTTTTTTTGACTTATTGACTTTTCAAAAAGTGAATAAGTTGTTTTTAAATGGAATCCCAAACACCCTCGAAAAAGAAAAAGGACAAATAGGTAAAGGGTTAGTTTCTTTATACATTAAGCCACGTTTTTTTGGCTTAACCCCTTAAACTCATTCTTTCTACATTATGTCATAAGGAAACAACTATGTATGATTTTACATATTAAGTAATTAACCCATTAAGTGTTTCATTAAGTCAAAAATAAACACAACAATGGAGTGAATCATAAAGACAAGTTGTAGAAATTCAAACCTCTTCATGCACAGATATTGGAGGGAAAATGCCATTGACAAGAGCATGAAGTGAAGCATATGATTTTGAGTCGATGCATCGGTTCACTACAACCTCTCCCTATAAACTCCAAAATACAAAAATTATAATTTTAACTTATGATTGTTGAATTTAACGAATGCTAAGAACATAATTATTAATGTTTTTATGTAACCTTAGGATTGATTATGAAGATTTTTCCCTTTGGTATTCCAACTTTGACATAACTAAATTCGTCTGTATCTCGGTTTCCAAAGCCAGCATAGAATGGATTCCTATCGGATGGAAAACATGCCTTGATATCCTGAGGATCCGAAATAATAGCTATGAGGGTCATTTTTGTCATTTAACATGAACCATTAATGAAGAAACACAACTCCTTTTGTCCCATGAAAATTTGTTTGTATGAAACTAATATTTAATTTACTTTCACAAGCTTCTTCTATTCTTATCTTTATTAAAAGGGTATTTTAGACATTTGACAAATAGTCAAACGATTTCCGAAATTATGTGTCGAATTTCTTTGTTTATATATACATACTCACCTCCAAGCAAGCAATTTTGAATTCGTGTGGAGCTCTTCTTATAACTGCAAAAGGGTAGTAAAGTAATTTTAGATACCCATTCATAGGAGTTATGAGACTTAACAGTAACATCCCACATGGGCACAATAGTCAATCTATCTACTTTTTTAAACCAAAAGTGATCTCAATACAAGATTATATAAAAAAAAAAAAAAAAAAAAAAAAAAAAAAAAACAAGATTATATTATATTAAAACATTACCTTCACGAAAAAGAGAAGGAAAAAGTCCATCAGGAGAAATAACAACAGGCCCATCTGGCAAAGCCTTTCCATCCTACAAATTAATTATTTGTTAATTCGCCAAAAATAATAATAATAATAATTCTCCTTTTATGGAAAATAAAGAATTAATCTTTATTAAACCTGTTTTAGGTTGAACAAGAATTGTCTAGTGATTGATGCTTGAGAAATTGCCCGAGCACTTAAATAAAGCATTTGATATCCATTTTCCTACAACATGAAAACAATTCATATATTGAAAAAAAAAAGTGATGTTTCTTTTTAACAAAATATAGAAAAAAAAAAAACAACTTGATAGTATTAATTTTAGTCCTCAAGATTCTCTTATTTGTCATGATTAGAGCATATAATAGTCAAAATACTTATATTAAAACTACAAATGAGTCGAATATTGCAATTTTTAATTTTTACAACAAACCTTAATCCCTGAAAATAGATGTGTTACACCAATATGAGACCAATCTCTTCCAACCAAGGGCATAAATTGTCCAAGAACATCAGATCTGTAAGAAAGGAGCACATGTGTTTTTATTTAAGATTTAAATGAAAAAATAATTTCCAAATTCTAATGCTCTACAGATAATTTAATTCAATTGTTGTGTGTACATATATGATTTTAAGTTTTTCAGATTTGTTAGTGGCATAGCACTTGAAATGAAAAAATTGTTAAAATTGATGCTATAAACATAAGAACTAACAAAGAATTACTCGGATGAATTTGCAAGATAGGTCCACAAGTTTATGGAAACAGCCAAACAGTCCCTAAACTATATGCATTTTCAAACACACCATACAAGATTCAGTAAATTGCAATACTTTTCTATGCAGTTTCCCCTTAAATATTAATATGGTTTTATAAGAGGCAATCATGCTCCAACATTTCACAATTTAAAGAAAGGGGTAATATGGGAAACTTAGCAAAATAACGAGCATCTTATTAGTGGAGGGGTAATTTAGGTATTTTACCTCATTTGAGCTTGTTACAACAGAGTACTTACCTAACTTTTTTCCATCAACTACAAACTACAAAGCAACTCTTTCTTAAATATCAATGTGCAAGTGATAATAACAATTAATCATTGGCTAAATATAAACTAAACACACCACAATTATCCAACTTTATCTTCAAAAAAAAAAAAAAAAAATCTTACTTTGTAATTGTTCCATCAACATCTGAGATGACAATACGAGTATCCCACCTCCACAAATAAATGCTAGCATCTACCTGAGACACATATACATCAAGTAAGCTATAAAAACAAGATACAAAAAAAAAAAAAAAGAAAAAAACAAATTAGAGGAAGTTTTGTTAACCTTTTGAGGCCCTAAAACTGATGTTGAAAATGTGAAGGTTACTGTGTTTTTCCCTTCTGATAAATTCAAAGAAGCTAATTGCTCAGATGTTGGAGTAAGTGATCTTGTATGCTTATTTGAACTTGGTGTAGATGCTTCTGAATCAGGTATAATGTCAATATCTGAATCTTTTTTAGTGATTTGTTCTTTTGGAGAAACGTTTCTACTTCCCATTCTTCTAAATGGCCATAGACTCCAACTTCCACCACCTACACATACAATTTCCTCTTCAAATCTTGATGACTACAATAAACTCTGTTTCTTTTTTACTTAATGGATTTGATGTGAACAAAACTTAATCTATACGTGTGTGTTTCTTTTTGAAGGAATACAGAAAGAATGACTTAATAGAGAAAGTTAGAGAAATGAGTCTTTCTACATTAAGTATGACCTTTTTACAATCTTGTCCTCACTAGTTTTGTATCATCATTGATCCTAAATTTCACTTCACCACTTAATATTAAAGCACTGTATTTCACATATATTTCTTATCTAGACGTTTTAGTTTGAAAAAAAAAAATAATAACCCAATTTTAGCATTCTACTATGAAAATTCCTTTGTATATGGATGACAACATTGCTAAAATTGGGTACATTTTTCAAGGGTTAATCTCAAAAAAAGACCTTATATTTTTTGTTTTTTCCAGATGAAACCTCAAATTTATTTTTTGCATGAAAAAGACCTTGTATTTTTTCATTTTTTCCGATCTGGCCCTTTCAGTCGTTTTTTTTCCAAAAAAAATTGTAAAATGTGGGTTTTTTTCGAGAAAAGCTTAAAAGTTGAGGGTTTATTTGGAAGCATTTAGAAGGTTGAGGGTTTTTTCGGGAAAAAAAATACAAAGTTGAGGGCTTTTCGGGAAAAATGAAAAAAAATACAATGTCTTTTAAGGCAAAAAATAAATTTGAGGTTTAATCCAAAAAAAAACACAAAATATAAGGTCTTTTTTTGAGATTAACTCATTTTTCATAGTACAATAATGTAATATTAAGAAATGAAAGTAGGATTCTATATTTCTATACAACACAAATCAATGAAATTGCATTGAAAATTGTTAGTGTTCTTGATATCAATTATCAAAATATATGTATATGTAGAGTAACCGAATAAGTGATTTCTAAAGTCTATTTTCTTGATTTAAACATAAAATGCAAGAAACAATCTCTTACCATTTGCAATGTCACCATCTTTAAGATCCTTTGTCAATGTGTCTGGATTTTGTGATAACTCTTTCTCCAAATTTGCTTTTATGATCCTTGAAGCATCTTCCCTAACCAAATCCCAATTCGATGATCTAAATTTATTAACAGGAGAATAAAATTGTGAATCCTCATGATTATCTTGAATTGGATCATCAAAATGAGACCACATGTTTGGAAGTGATTTCGATTGCATCCCAATTTCCTCTTTTGTAATTTCACGATTCATAGGAATATCAACATTACTTCTATACCTTTTAATGTTCCCCTTCACCACTTTATTCTCACCTTTCGATTGTTCTTGATGGATTTTGACTGGTGGAGGATTGACTTTTAGCTCGGTGTTGTTGAAACTCGGTTTTGAATCTTCAACATCACTAAAGATAAATTGTTCTTCCACAATTTGTTCGGATACTTCTTGTATTACAATGGAATCACCATTAACATCTTGGAATTCGGATTCCAATGGTGGAGAAATTTCATTTGATTCGTTTACTTCAAATGTACTACATGAAACAACTACAGAAGCATCTCCTTCTTCATTAGATGCAACTTTTGTCACAATCTTTAAAGGCCCTTCACCATTTATTAAATCCATTTCTGCACCATTTTCATCATCCAATCGAGTTCTTGAACACTCTTTAGAAACACTTTCTTCTTCTTGAATCTCTTTATCAACAATGGAAGTCTCTGGCTTATTTACAAAGTGTTGTTCATGTAAAACCAAACTCCCTTCCAATCTTCCACCAGTGATTTCCATTTCCCCATTATCTTTTCTTGATTCTTTATTACAATCGTTCATGTTACTTCTTGATGAAAAATTGGTTGACCAATTCATCTCCAACAAATCGGCTGCAATCTCACCCTCCATTGTCATTCTACCAACATTTGAATCATTTTCTTCCTTTGACAAAATGTGTTCATTCATCGATCTTCTCCCAAGAACAAACCCTAAAATCCTAGACCTTTTAGAGTTATTCCTACCCAAAACCTTACCATCAACCGAATTAGAATCATCATAATCATAATTCATACTTTTGGACTTGACTGTGATCTTTTCATGGTTTTTCCCATCTATTTCTTCACACATGGAAGAATGTGATGAAACTGAATGAGATGAAACTGGTTCTACTACTTCCTCCTCTGAATCAATCTCTCTGAGAAAGTAAGCCTCCCCTCTTGGATCTAAATACATATTGAAACCCACATCAACCCCATTAACATTAATGTCAACAACTCGCTCTTTTGCTTTCAAAACCCCTTGAAATTTCCCAAATCGAACATACCAAGGAGATGATTTCAAGCTACCATCTTGTTGTTGAACAACAACCATGTCAACAGCGCCACCAAATGGATGAAAAGGGCCTGAAACAGTGTAAACCCCTTGACTGATATAGCTACTTAATTTCCCTACAGCATACATGCTTCCCTAAATTGAAAGGTTCAAGATTCACACGCCCAATTTCACTAAAATCTCGTCATCAATTTGAAGAGATTTGAAACAAGACGCGAAATCTTGTAAACGGTTGTTTCCAGTAAACCCCGATTGTCCAAATTCCTCGACCAGTAGGCGACCAAACTAAATAAGATCAAATTTTGGGGATACCTTATTGATTCCCCACACGAAATGCGAAGCTGATTCCGAACTCTAGACGTTTCAATTAAAAACCAGAAAAGCGCCTCTAGCGAACTGTAATTGGAATCAAAGATGGAAGCTTGACTACGAAAAATTGCTAAATTTAGATACAAGTAGACAATTCGGAATTGATTGTTTTTTTTTTTTCAAATAAAATAAAGAACAAGCAATATCAGATAGATTGAATTATTACACAGTTGGCAAATGGGGAAAAGCATATTCTTTTCAGAGGATTCGATTGTACCACAAACCCATGACGGATTGATGATGGTTTTCGGCACAGTCATAGAAAATGACAGCCCTTCCCTTCTTCACATCCCTTGTATTTCCCGATTCTTGTTTCATCTTCTTCTTATATTCCACAAATCTATGGATGAAAATTGAAATAAGAAGGAATGAAAATGGGGAACGAAGGGGCTGAGTCGAGATACTGGGCCTGGAGGGAGAAACCCAGTTATGGTCGTGTTAAAGAGAGACAAAGGTTGAAGGCGTAAAGGTTAATTTTTGCAATTCGGGTTCTGCTCGTTCGATTCTTTTTCTTTGAAAATGTCGATGAATCGTAGGAAACAGAGTCAGATTGTAGTTAATGATGGAGGTTGGAGTTGGTGTGGAGACGGGGCGTTGGGGATATAATGGTCAATTAACACGCCGATGATTTGATTTGATCGTAATATCTAATGTTTTTATTTTTAATTTTTTTTTTACTAAAAGACATCACTACACCTAGTTAATATTTTTATAAATTAAAATTGATTATAAATAGTTAATTATAGGTTGATTTTTTATAAAAATTATTCATAGGATGTCTAAATATGTCTTATTAGGATCACCGTTTTTTTTCGGTGTTAACATATCGATGTGTACGGTAATCAGTGTTGTAAAATCGTCGAGTTAGCCGAATACTCCTCTGAGTACTTGTTACTCGGCCCCTTACCGATGTGAGTTACAGAATCCTGAGTACTCCGCGATCGGCCCCTTACTGAACTGAACAATGTTGTAAAACTCGGCCAACTTGGTGATTAATATGTATAATATACTTAATGATTTATTATTTAACACACACATGTGATTGTTACTACATATATATCTTAAATTTTTCAGTAATTATTCATAAAGTGATACCATTATATGTTTTTTAGTTTTTATGTATTCACATATATCTAATTTTTTTTTTATATATTTGTATCAACTTATGATTTTGACATATATAATTTCTTTAAAAATATTTCTACATGAAATACCAAATCCGAGTACTCTCTGAGTACCGTCGAACAGATACTGAGTAACGAGTTCTACAACCTTGACGGTAACTAATGTATTTTTAAATAGTTATTTAAGGAAATTATATATATTACTAATCGTTAAAAGGTTGGTGAACGAGAATCTGTTAGGATTTGTATTTAAGCCACATATTTTCCAAGGTTTTAAATATTTACCACAGCACTTACTATTAATTGTTAAAAGTTCCCCTTTTCACTTACTTTTCTTTTCTCGCACAAACCGCCATAGGATTTCTCATCGTTATCTTCTCTTCCTCAAAGGCGGTTGCCACCACCTCACTTACGCTTATATCATATACCCATTTCTATTTCATTATTCTTCTTCTCGCAAACTACATCTTCTCTCATCAATGGCTTTATGGAGTCGTCGCTTGTAAAGATTTCTACTCAACAACAACGTTTGAGAAAGTGGAGTAGAGAAGGCAGTCCCCAGTGTTGTTCGACGATTGCAGCGATGACGAGTGTAACTTTTCATTTTACTATTGCAGCCTCGCTTTTGTTTTCTCTTGTCTCCACTGTCAGTTTGTTTTTCTTTTTGTGCTAATTTCATGATATGAGAAATTGGGGAATGTTTCCAAAAATCACCACAAACTTATCTTTGATGCTCAATTCACGGGTTTTTATATCAACGAATCAGCAGAAGTTATTACATGGTTTGATTGATACCCATAAATTGATGGTATATTCTTTATTGGTTTGGAATTTCCTTATAATTATAGCTTTAACTAATAGTCTATAGTGGGTCAGTAGAGAAAACCAAAATCAATGTCTAATTACTTTGCAACAAGCTTCAAACTATTAATATATTGATCTAAAAGTTAATTGCAATAGTAAACATATGATTATTTGGATTTATAAATATATAGAATTTGTTTCGTGAGTTAAAGTTAAAATGATGAAATATTTTCCATCTTCATTTTGTAGTTGCTCAATTATGGAAGTTTAGACATGGACTATTTACGAAAAATGAAGTTTTCATACAAAAGGCATAACAAATGTTGTGTAAGCCAATAGTATCAATGTTTTAAAAACCGGTTTTTTAGTTCAACCGGTATGGTGACCGGTTCAACCGGTTTAACCGGTTCGACCGCTGGGTGAACCGGTTTTTATATTTTTCATGTATTTTTTTCTATTTTCCTACACATACATACATATATAAATCATGAATTTGATATTTATAAATTCAAACATTAAAAATACACATAAAAATAAGTTGTAGATGAATTCAAATACATTAAAATAACACATTACCATAAGTTTTAGTGTTTTACATTAATCCATATACGTTAAAAAGAAAATAAAGTATAATACTGAAACCAAATATAGTTTTTGATGAATACAAACCCATCAAAAAAATTTATAACATTACCATATGTTTTTATTTAGAGAAAACTAAATAGATTTGAAAAAAAACCACTAAAGTTTATTATGTAAATGGTTCTTTTTCATGTGTTTTTATTCGGTTGAACCGGTTCAACCGATTTATTTTGACCTTTTCAACCGGTTTTTTCTAAAGACCGGCGGTTCAATCCGGTTTAGAAATCAATGTAAAACCGGTAATAGTTGAACCGCTCCTTCTTCCGTTTCCCGGTCCAACCGGTTCGACCGGCCGGTTCAAACCAGTTTTTAAAACATTGAATAATATACATTGGTTTGCTTTTCTTTATTAAATCTCTGTTCTTATATATACTTGAATGTTTTTTTCAAGGTTTATAATATTAGTTTTATGTTTTTGAAGAATATAATTGAGATTAGTTGAGTGTCTCAGTGATATATCTTTTTTTTTAGGGAAATCTCCAATAAAGTCCTAAAATTTTGGCCCGGTTTACGTTTTAGTCCTAAACTAATATTTGTTTACGAAAAAGTCCTAAAACCGGCAAAAGCATGCATTTTGACCCTTTTTGACCTGTTGGAACCAACAACAAATTAATTTGGGATTATTTCATAAACTGACCTAAAATATTGGGACTATTTCACAAAATGACCCAAAATATTGGGACTTTTCTGGAAAAAAATATTAGGACTTTTCTGCAAACAAAAACCTTATTATTATTATTATTATTATTATTATTATTATTATTATTATTATTATTATTATTATTAAAAATATAAACAAGTATACTAATTTTTAAATTCATTATTATTAATATTTTTAATAATACATATAAATACACTTAAATAAAAAATATATTAAAGAAATTATTTAAAGGTGAAGGTGGTGGTGATGGTTATGCTTTAAGCATTGAAATCATGAATATCTGTTTGTATGTCCTCACTTTGTATATGATCATTTCACATTTTTTATTATTGTTTTCAATTCAAAATATTAACACTTAACAATTTAAAAGAAGTTATCTATTTGTAAAATTATGTATAAATAGTTAAAGATAAAATGATTTCTCACATTGTATATAAAATTTCTTAAGATAGAATGATTTCTTTTCAAATCCAACAGATCCACAATAAATATTTACATTGGTGGCTCATATCAAAATTCAAAAATATTAATTAAAATATCTTATTTAATAGAAAGTAATATGACTTATTTTGCTTTATTACACTATATTTGCTATGTTTCCAAAAAAACCACAAGGATAAAGTAATGAAAAAGTGCAACACACATGTTGGTAATTCAAATACCTACACACAAGACATACACGCATATCACATGCTTACTATTTGTAAACAATTTAAAAAATCAGTAGCTTCTTTTAAATTGTTAAATGTTAATATTCTAAATTAAAAACAATAATAACAATTGTGAAATGACCGTATACAAAGTTAGAATATACAAACAGACATTCATGATTTCAAAGCTTAAAGCATGACCATCCGCTCAACCTTCACCTTTATAAAATGTCTTTAATATATATATATATATATATATATATATTCAATTTAAATGTATTTATATGTATTATTAACAATATTAATAATAAGAAATTTAAAAAATAGTATACTTATTTATATTTTTAATATAATAATAATAAGGTTTTTATTTACAGAAAAACCATAATTTTTTTGTTTTTGCAGAAAAGTCCCAATATTTTGGGTCAATTTATGAAATAGTCCCAAATTAATTTGTTACCGGTTCCAACAAGTCAAAAAGGGTCAAAACGCAAACTTTTGCTGGTTTTTGAGACTTTTTTGTAAACAAAAATTAGTTTAGGACTAAAACATAAACCATGCTAAAATTTTAGGGCTTTATTGGAGATTTCCCTTTTTTTTATTAGGATTACTACCAAAATTAGGATTCAATGACATATTTTTAACCTTCTACCCTGTTTGTTTAGTTGCGCTTTATAAAAAAATTATATGTGTTTAGAAATAATAGTAACCTGTAGGGTTAAATAAAAATTTATGTAAGATGAATAGATTATTATTGTAAACTGTAAAGTAACTAATAGTGTAGACATGAGAGACTTACCAAACTTAAATGAAATGCAAGCGAGAAAACACATGGTGAACAATAAAGATAGAATAATTAGACAATATCTTACAAGGACATTCTGGTCATTACTAATTATACAACATATTTTCTTTTCCTTAATTGCTATTTGGCCAGATGCCCTGGTTGTGATCATTTCAGGGGTGACAATTTACTTTTTTTCAACCATATTTTATCTAACCCGTCTTCAAAGGGCAAGGGTTGTTTATACGTTTTGTAAGGTGGAAAACCCATTTTGTCGACTGTTTTGGAAACTGATTTGGTTTCCTTGAATGAAAGAGTAAGAGATTAATTTTGAGATTGTTAATGTTGATGGAGGTGATTTCATCCAGAACAGGGTACGACTATAATTTGGCTTCAACAAAAGCCCAACAAGCAGGTATATATATATATATATATATATATATATATATATATATATATATATATATATATATATATATATATATATATATATATATACGGTTTTTATAATTTTTTCTTAGCTTGAGGAGGTCTGAAGGTACAAAATGGCTTGAGAAGTTGCCGACGGCAGATGGTCTGAAAAAATCATATCCCGGTAGGCATTCTCTCATTTATGTAAATGACTGAAATACCCGTTGCCCAATGCTATGATGTGCTGTATATAAATTATAAAATTGGGGTTATGATCTGGTGCAACATACAGTTCTTTGGGGACTTGGTTATTGCTACTCCTGATATTGCAACTGATGGCTTATGGGACTACATTAAAAGATTCAATCTATCTTACCTTTCTTTTTTTATGACTTCATTATTTTATCCAAATTTTATTACCTTCAGCTTGGATGTGGTCAACTTTGTTACAAACCAACTTTGGGAACATGGAGATGTGCAGGTAATTAGTTTCCATGAAATAATTTTAAAGAAAAACAAAAGTTTATAAAATCATTATTATTTTTATACCAATATATTGTAGGCTGCATCTGAGCCTCTAGCTCAAATGGCCTTGGCATGTAATGAATTTCGTATATATTTTCACCTTTTGATCACGAGTTTCTCGACACAAAGAACGTGATTGATTACATTGGAGTAGATGGGTTGTTAGTGGTCTTAGATCCTTTAAAACATCATAAAGATGGAAAAAATTTGTTTCAGTTCAACCGCGTTTTTTGTCCAACTGGTACCGAAGGTAATAATAAAATTCAAACATTTTTCCATAATTCTATAACCCTCTGTTGACTAATGTTTTGATTTTTATCAGAGGAGGTTTTTGCTGACAAGAGAAAAAAAATGAACACAGCGCCAACGGCGTGCATGATTCCCCTCTATTAGCATAAATTACATAAAATTTTGATTTTGACATTTTGTTAGTATTTTTTTTTTCAAGTCGGACATTGTGTTTTTTCGTTTTGTTAAAATTCTTACTATTTTATAGGTCCATCTGATTGTCTGCTAATATAGCATGATGACGTGTCAGTTTTGATGATGTGGCATGTTGACGTGTCAAATTTGAAAAAAAAATGTCACAAAAGATATTAACTTTCTACTTTTTTCAATTTTAACACTAAGTTATTATTTTATTTTAGTTATGAAAGAATATTTTTGCGCAGTAAAGTTAAGCGAAAAAGAAGTATATCTGCAGAATATACAATGAACGGTCTCTTGGTAATTAAAGTGATCCCGAGAACCTCGCGTTCCCAATATCACATTAGTTTATCTGAATGTGCATTCCACACCTCCAATCTTATATTAAAGTTGTGTATTAACCTCGTGTTCCCAGTATCACATTAGTTTATCTGAATGTGCATTCAACACGTCCAAGCTTATATTAAAGTTGTGTATTAACCTCGTGTTCTCAAAATCACATTAGTTTATCTGAATGTGCATTATACAAATCTCCAATCTTATATTAAATTTGTGCATTCAGGGGCGTAGCCAATATAGGGCAAGAGTGGGCATTACCCCACCGACACAAAATTAAGGTTATATATATATATATATATATATATATATATATATATATATATATATTGTTAAATAAAACGAATTAGGGTTGTAATATGGCCTATTCCATTCAAAACTTGAAATTAGTAGAAGGGAATACATTGTTGTCTATGTCGATTTGTAACATCTGGTTCCTGGTACGTATTTAAAACTCATGTAATGTTCCAATTTACTTTGGGACTCGGCGAGTTGGAGGCACAACTCGTCGAGTAGACTCGACTTTGATCGAGGGTTTAAGTGACCTACTCAATGAGTCGGGAGACATACTCGACGAGTAGGAGCTGTTTGGACAAAACCCTAATATTTAGGGTTTGCACCCTATTTAAACAACTTAACTTGTCCCAAACGAGCCTCCATCGTCCCTCTCACTTCCAGAAAACCCTAACTCGAAACCCTAACCATTATTGAGTGTTCTTGAGCTTGTGGTGCCCTCTTTGTGTGTGTTTGAAGTTGGAGAAGAAGAAGGAAGCTTGGGAGTTCAAGTAGAAGCAAGGAGATCCAGAAGTTTTACTTCATTCTCAGCTCATTCACGGTCAAAAGCTGGTACCTTGACTATTTATCTCTTAGATTTTGATTTGGGGCTATTTCTACCCTTTTTATGAGTATAGAGAAGCAAAATCAGATTTTGTGGATATGCTTAGAGTTGCACTTCGGATATGGGGCTATTGGGGGTCTTTATGGCATAAAGGTGCCAACTTTGTTGCCATAAACACCCCATGCATCTTGTAGACCTCCTTTTATGGCTTTTTGAGCCAAAGGCCCCATGCATGTACATCAAGCTTGAAGCTTTACGTATAAAATGGACCCTAGGAGGCCATATCTATGGTTTTGACGCGTTAAGACCCATTATAATCGATTGTATATTTTTGGACAAAGAGGGACTCAGCGAGTCACTTGGGTGACTCGGCGAGTCGGGACGCTTTTTCCCCCAAAACGTCTTCTAGAAATGGTTTTCATTGAGTGGAGGGAACACTCAGCCTGCTAGGGGTTTGTCTTGTACCTGGAAATCATAGGACTCGGCGGGTGTATGAACAGACTCGGCGAGTCCAAGGCAATCTCCCAACTCATGAAGACGGACTCGACGAGTTGTTCATAGAACTTGTCGAGTCATAGACTGGAAACATTCATATGATGAAGATGAACTCGACAAGTCGGTTGAAGATGGTCTTGATGCTATGGTTGAAGGTAAACTCGTCGAGTTCTTGCTAGACTCGACGAGTAGAGTCAGGGGTTGTATCATTTTGAAAGAATAGGGAGTCGACGAGTTGGTGGACCAACTCAGTGAGTCAAGTCAACTGGATGCTGACTTTGACCAGGGTTTGACCTTGACTTTGACTTGGATTTGGATTGACCCTTGTAAGGGTTATGAGTATGCAATACTAATCAGAAAAGGTCGTCGTGTAGGGATTGGGGAGTAGAGACGAGTCGATTCCCGTGCCGAGGATCATGCAGATACTACACGGCATCGAGGTGAGTTACCTTTAAGTAGCGGTGGGCCTAAGGCCACAATGCCAGCCCACCAGTAGGAGTGTATGTCGGACAATTGTCTTTGTGATAATTTTCTGTGTTTACTGCTACTTGATATGTATATGTGTTAGCCTGATATGATGTTACGTGATCATAGCAGTAGGGGGAGATAGTTCCCAAGTTATCGGTCGATAGGGCCGAAGGGGTAGTTTAGTACCCCACTATGCTAAACATATTATGATTATGTGATAATATGTGGTAGACCGGTCGAGAGGACCAAAGGTGTAGGCCAGCACCCAGATTGCTAGGCAAGGTCACCGGTCGAGAGGACCGAAGGGGTAGGCCAGCACCCAGATATGCTAGGCAAGGTCACCGGTCGAGAGGACCGAAGGGGTAGGTCGGACACCCAAATATGCCTGGCAGTATGTATGTCATGTGTTTGTATGGTATGTGGTATGATGGGAGAACTCACTAAGCTTCGTGCTTACAGTTTTCAGTTTTGTTTCAGGTACCTCTTCAGCAAAGGGCAAGGAGCCGGAGCGGTAGCTGCACATCACATTCACACAGGATTCCGCATTTTGAGATCTATGGGATTGTACTATGATTTTATTACGATTTTCATGATATGATTTTGAGACATGAGATGATGGTTTTATAAAAAGAAACGACTCAGTTATGTTTACTTATAAATGTTTCCTAAATTGCTATATCAAAAATGAAATTTTTGGTCTAGAAAATTTGGATGTTACAAGTTGGTATCAGAGCCTTAGTTTGAGGAATTTGGATACACTCTCGGGTGTGTCTGAACTCAAACTGAGGACTTGGTATGAATTTTTTCAAAAGGAAAATCATTTTTATGAAAAGAAGTTAAAAAGAGAAAAGAACTTTGAAAAAGAACAAGAGGTGTGATGTGTGCGACCGGCCGAGCTCAAGTAAGTTTTCCCCAAGATACCCATACATGTTATGTTATGATATGATATGATTATGAGAAATGCATGCTAGAATAGGGCTAGAGGAGCTAGGAAGATGCCTCATATGCCTGCTATATGTGTTTATTGAGCTTCAAGATAATACTGATTAGTCAGTTATATGATAACTTGGATAGAGTATGTCAGATTGTGTTACTCAATGCCCGAATGTTGTTGCTTTGTGCTTTGGGAGTTCTAGTTATCTTTAGCTAACTAGTAAACGAATACGTTAAGTTACATATTGCGAGGACGAAATAATTTCAGAAGGTTAGGTTTGGCCCTACTGCGCAGCTCTTGTTTGAGTCCAACCGTTGTGGGGTAGGATCTTTCATTATAAGAATTATCTGGTCTTAGTAATATGTAATCGCATTCGCAAGATAGTTAGGTAAAGGTAGCAGGGGTTCCTTATGCAGCTGATGGCGGAGAGTAGGTCGGAGAGCTACCCTAGGGTGAGCTTAGGATGAGTTTAGCATAGAGTGCAACAGTAGTCGAAGAGACTTGGTGAAGTCGAAGCAATCCTTGAGGAAAGTACGGATAAATGTGGAAGGTAGTATGGGCCCGTACTACTGAAAGTAGAGGATTCGTACTCGATTCAAGGAAGGCTAAGATGGAATCAAGGAACTGTAGAGTGTATGAGTCTTCCCGAGAGTAATGTATGATTCTGACGATTATGTGTTATGTTTCAGAATGATGATGATCACACGTCACGGAGAAGGAGGTTCAGGCTCAGGATCAGGTTCGGGATCAGGTGTCGAACGAATTGATGAGGGACTATGTGAGTTCATTGCTTCTGAGATCACTAGAGGCACCCTTGAGTCGACCCCGATGATTTTTGGGTAGATCAAGGAAGGGATCATAGAGCTGATGGAGGATCGTCTTAGGGCATTCAGGAGCGACATGGTAATCAACCAGTCAGGATCACACACACCGTCCTTCAAGGACTTCAGGGGCAGTGGTGCACTGGATTTCCATGGGGTGAAGGACCCCATCGCTGCGAGACGGTGGATTGTAGACATGGAGTCTGCACAGCTAACGAGCTTCTTCCCTGAGGGGTCAAAGGTTCGTTATTCTGCAATGTCAAACCCCCAAACCAAGGATGGCGGAAACGTCCGGGGGTGGTGGACTTCATGTATAGTATCATAACAACGAGTATAGTAGTGACCAAAGAAAATACAACCATCATAAATATAATTGAAAAAGTTACACCATAGTATGAGTTTACATGTTTCAAAATCAATTACACTATGATGACAAAATGAACTGTTTGACGCCTTAGCGTCCCATCCTCAAAAGCTGCGGGTTACCTGTTTTACTGATTTCCTGAGAATACAAGTAGTTTCGAAAAAGTGTTTTCAATTAAGTTGGTGAGTTCATAAGCTTTTGGATGTAGATTTTGAAAACCTTTGTTTGTAAATGTAATGTATACTTAAGAAAAATCCAATATTTCTCTTATAAAATGTTATGTAGTCTTAAATCGCAAGACCAAATATATGTGTGTGTTTCGTACTTCTAACAATGTATGCGGTTTTGAATAGATAAAACCCCCTTTTAAAGTAGAATTTCCCGCAAAATCTAAATGTGCCGTTATCACCCTATGTGAGTCGCTATAACCATACTATGATAGAGTAGACCTACTGCGACGTTCTTCAGGCATCGGAACTGTTATGACATTTGTCACCTGTAGACCTGCAGGTCCCACTGTAGCTAGCATCAAGGTGTGGGGTGTCAATCCCAATATAGATCCATATACAATTATCACGCTCTCCCTACAAGAGACTCTGGTTATAACTTACAGGAATTTTAACCCGTACTCTAAGAGTACAATGAAGTAATGTCTCACAATTTACGTTAACGAGTTTACGTGTTGTGCGAATGTAAAACCTTTTCTGTGGTGGAATTGAATCCCCTTTATGTGGTATGTTCGTAATGTAAAATCCATAAACTATACCTATTATAGTTTATTATACGTATTCGAAGTGAGTGAAAACCCTTATCAGAAATGACTAATTTCTGTTTATGATGTTAAACTAACAAGAAATACATTTAACATTTAGAAACTTATTGTTATACACTTTGCTCAACATGTTACAAAGTGTTGTTAATATTATAAGTTGTTTAACTAGTTTTTAACTTTTCTACACTATTTTAGAAAAATCACAGAAAAATCATACGAAGTCGAAAACTGAATCCGTAAACTCTGAGAGTTTATAAAATTTGTCTAGATTGTTCATAATTTTTGTTATGATTTTTAGAAGTCTCTAACTTGTGTGAAAATGTTCAACTTCACAGACTGGTCCGAAGTAGTTTCTGAAATGATAGGCAGTTTTGTAAAAGTCGCCATAAATTGTAGAAAAATCGTATGAACAAGTGAAAGTAGTCATTAGAAAGGTATAAATCTGAACTATTTGCACATTATACATTTTTTAAAACTAAAAAGTTTAAGATGTTCAAAACAATCCGTGAATGGAACTAAACTTTCCTGTTGAAAGCTGATGTTTGAGTTTAGTTAAGTTTTGGTGTTATAACTTGTATTCCCCCCTAAAACTTGAAGAAAACCTGAAAATGTAGGGGTATGAACTCACCTTGAGTGATTCCCTAAGATGAATGTTGAAGAAAAGAGGTTTCCAAGTCAAGAACACTTGGAAGATGCTTGAAGATTTGAAGATCTAAGAACAAATATAACGATATTTGTATAAGGAATCCATGATTTCTGTGACGAAGTGTAGAATATTCAAGAGTATGGTGAAGATGCTTACCAAAAGTGGATGAGAATCTTAAGATCAGCCCTTGAATCTCGAGTTCTTGAGAGAGAGAGAGAGAGAGAGAGAAACGAAAAAGAGAGGTAAACTTGCTTTAGGTAAGAAGTGAAGTCTTGGAGGAAAGATAAGGGCTGTCCAAGATTTGATTTAGGGGAAACTTGTTTAAGAAGGGTGAGAGTACAAATAGTTAATTAGTTATAGATGAATAGTGACATAAAGTATGAATAGTAATCTTAAGGTGTCATAACTTTATGGAAAATGTCAAAAGGGGTACCTTCTTGTACTTTAAATTTGTTTTCAATACTAAGGGGTATTTTATCTTAGAAATCTTTAAGATATGGATATATTATGATTTTGGAGGGTTGAAAATGGTAAAATACGGATTTGGGTGAAAATCCCACGTTAAAATCATGAAAAACGGGCTTAAATGCGAAACTACTCGAAAACTGGGAAGAAAGAACCGAATTCGCGAGGGTTTGGTTGGTGCGAGGTTCTGTCCATGAAAACCGAGAGTAGGCTTGGTCCGAGAAGTCTCGCAGACGAAGCTTGTTGAGTGGGAGCTGAAAGCAAAGTGATCCGAGGACCGAAGGCGAAATGGACCGAGGACCGAAGGTTTGACCCTTAAGTAGGTTCGGTTCTTTAAGAGGGTTTGGTTCCTTAAGAGGTTTCAGTCCTTTAAGAGGTTTTGGCCCTATATGGTTGTTTTTCGAGTAATCTTCCCGTTTCGAGTGGTTTTCGACTAAGTTAAGGGTCGGGATGCCCTAGGAGAACATGTAAAGTTTGGAAGAGATTTAGAGAGATTTGGTTTGTGACCTTTGTTAGTGTTTATCCTCTTAATGAAAGTTTTGTAAACCCCGCTATGCCTCGTTATGAGTGTTATACGCCCCAGTAAGGTATGTAGTTGTGTTTTATCGATTCGTTACATCACTTATTCTGATTAGGGCTTAGATTTCCTGCACATGAAACCTCTAAGCGATACTTTGTATTAAGATGGTGCGTTGTACAATAGAAAACATATTGTAAACCCTAATATACAAGGGTTAGAGGAGTTGACTGGTTTGACTTGTTGACTTTATTTGACTTTGTCTTGAGCAAAAATTGACGGTTGTCACATCATCCCCCCGTTAGAAAGAATTTCGTCCGAAATTAGCATTTCGACTAGGACTTCATGCGTTGGGGACAAGATGTGGTTATTTTTGTTTTATCTGCTCTTCGCGTTCCCAGGTGTACTCAGGTCCTCATTTAACGTTCCAACGAACCTTCATGATGGGAATGCGACTTTGTTTCATTCTTTTGATCTTTTGATCCATGATTTCAACCGGTTCTTCTACGAAGTGGAGGCTCTCGTTGATTTCGATTTTGTCGAGTGGTATCATAAGTGTCTCGTCTGACAAACACTTCTTTAAATTTGACACGTGGAAGGTCGAATGTACATTATTAGGTTCTAGTGGTAGTCGAAATTTTTATGCCACTGGGCCAATCCTGGAAAGGATTTCGAACGACTCATCGTACCTTGGATTTTGTTTCCCACACTTATCAAAACGTATCATTCCTTTCCATGGTGAAACCTTTATTAGAACTCGGTCACCAACCCCTGAATTCTGAGGGTTTGCGTCGCTTATCTGTGTAGCTCTTTTCTCGATCTCGAGATGCTTTCAGTCTTTCTCGAATTCGTACGATCTTTTCCGTTGTCTCCCTTATGATTTCAGGGCCAATGAGGGTGCTGTTAGGGATTCCCCCTTTGATAGTTGTGTATCTCCCATTTAGCCCAGCGCAGCGGTGATCTGCACTTGCGGCTATCGAGAGATTCGAATGGAGCGACCTTGATGTTAGGGTGATAGCTGTTATTGTATGAAAATTCAATGAGCGGTAAGTGGGTATCCCACGCTTTACCGAATTCAATCACACAAGATCTTAGCATATCTTCCAAGGTTTGAACAGTTCTTTCGCTCTGCCCGTCGGTTTGTAGATGGTAGGTCGTACTCATGTCTAGCCTAGTCCCTGTAAGGACTGCCAGAATCACGAAATGAATCTACTATATCAGTCAGAGATAATGGATATTGACACACCATGCAGTCGTACAATCTCTTTGATGTATGTTCTAGTCAATTTCTCCATGTTGTCGGTTTCTTTGATTGGTAGGAAGTGCGCATATTTGGTCAACCTATCAACGCTTACCCAAATGGTATCGATACCACCCATTGTCTTGGGTAACTTGGTTATGAAGTCTATGGTTATCCGCTCCCACTTCCTTTCGATAATCACTGATTGTTGTAGGAAACTTAAGGCTTCTGTTATTCTACCTTGACCTTGGCATAAGTCAGATACTTGCCTACATATGTAGTGATGTCAGCTTTCCTATTCGGCCACCGATATCACTTTTTGAGGTCCAGATACATCTTGTCTAAGCTTCGATGAATGGAGTAGCGGTTTTGTGTGCTTCATTCGTGACGATGTCTCTGAATCCACCAACTTCGGTGTCCAGATCCGGTTCATGGGATAACGTGCACCGCCGCTCTTGCATTCTAGGTTCTTATGATCGGTGAAGATTTTACATTTCGTGTCGTAGAGATAGTGCCTCAAGATCTCTAGGGTGAATACTATTGCTCCTAGTTCGAGGTCATGCGTGACCTAGCCAACCCCGTAGGTCTTTATCCGTCTTGAGGCATAAGTAATGACTTCTACTCGGAGCACTACATAAGGCATGCTTTAATGTTTGGAGGGTGGTTTCTTGCTTCTCTCTCTACATGATTTTTTATTCACGTTTGTCGTTCCAGCAGATCTTCACCATTTCGTCTGCCGATTAGATCGGTAGGGAGCATATGGGTTCAGTTTACACGACTCCACTCATTCGAATGGTAGAACGTCTACTCGCACCCCTAAGTAGCCTTGTCCTGAAGTTAATGGTAGGACTCATACCTGGTCCATCTATCATTAACTCGTGCATATAGGTCATATATAATTAAGATTGGTAAGACGGTCGGATGGGTGACCCTGCCCCAAGTCCACAACTAGACAAGGAACAGGAAATAGGGCGAGAACACTCATCCAACGTCCATAGAATCTTAATTACATACCGCTCTCGCGTATACGCATAATAGTGGTAGGTTAACTGTATTCGTCCCTAGCCTCTATGCCTTATCTTGACCTGCTATATGAGTGATATTCTTAAAGGGTACGCTGAGAATACTGTGGAAAGGTTTCAGAAGGTATAACACTCCTCTAGTGAGTGCTTCACGGTTTCGTAACAAGTGATGACCCGAAGGTCCGTGTCGGATTGGTGGTTATGAGAGACGAGGGTTTTGATATTTAGTTGGTTAGGCGAAGGGTCTTCTTGTAGTACATGCAATTGGTATGGTGAGGACCAAACCAATCCATATAGAATTACGACATCGGCTCGTCCTAGTAAAACATGTGTTAAGTTGTATTCGTATGAAATATTTGTTAGGGACATAGAGCATCCTGTGCTTCTTGTTAGTACGTTTTGTGTTGGTTGGCTTTATTATTACTGCCAGTGATTCGCATTGCAGCAACTAGTACTGATAGTAAATGTGTTCTGATAGCTAGCGATGATACTTCATATTATGATCCCTAACAGGTCTCTCTCTGATCGCTCGATGTATATAAGTTTTTTGATTTGATTGAACGAGAGAGTATTTTAACTACTCTTTAAAAGACGGTAATCTTAGCAACATACCACATACATTACAAACATATGGTACTTAAATGTTCTTGTTTTTGGAACATTCCCAAAAGTCATAAGAAGGTTCCTTGCTGTTTCTGTTGGTTCGATTGTCACACTCCTCCCGCCCCTTCGTCATTCCTCTTGGTTGGACAGTCCCTCTTGAAGTGTCCCGCTTCACCGCTTAGGTGGCATACTGTACTTACACCGATATTGGTGGTTGAAGCGATGTGTTGGGTCTGGGTCCTGCAGAAGCGGCTAGTATTCCCATTCCTATTGCAGTTATTATAGTGCAACACCCGACGAACCCCCCTTGTGATGGTAGTTACACTTGTTACACTTTGGAAGTGTTCCAATATATCGTCTGGCGGGTGCTTGAGTGACAGATGTTGTGGTTAATGTCGAGGCATGTGTCGTGACTGCTGTTGTAATTGCAGGGGCAACCACAGAATGTTGTATTTTAGGGAGTTTTTGAGATAGGTTGCGCTCCTTTTTGTTCCAAAACTTTCGGTTCTTTCTCATAGGTTTGTGGTTTGAGGCATCTTCATTGGTAGACACCTGTTGGTGTTCTTGATTGTTGATGCGGTTAGTATTGCCGACACTGCCTTCGCCTCTGCTGGCGTTGTTAGCATTGAGTTGCGCCATGACAGCTGCCACGGCTGCCGTGACCGCAACATGAAAAGTAGCAGAGTCTATCTACATGATTTGTGCCTTGCTAGTTGGCTGGTTACCTCCTTGTGAAGACATAACTCTGTTGCATGGTGAGAAACGATTTCGTGAGTGGGGACGATCATCTCTAGTTATATCCTTACAATTTATATATACATATATAAATTTCGCACTTTATTGAACTATTCTCGATGTTCCTGCTAAACATTCTTGCGACGGATTTATGGTAATGGCTAGAAGTAGGTGTTGTATGAATGTTAAGTTTACCCATCCTAGTTACTATCTTTGCCCAAACACTCTTAGCTGAGGAGTTCTGATGGGATCTGGTGCATTAGTGCTGGTATGATCGCACCCAATAGGTCTACGAAGAAGGCACCTTTCAACCATACTGTTTAAAAGGTGAGATGATAATGAGTCTTTAAAAAGGGCTATACATCGTGAGTTATCTAACTAAGTTTATATTAGTTCTAAGTGTATCGTGTTCCAATTTTTTATGGTGTTCTGAAAACAATTCATAATGAGAGTTTATATATAATAAACTTATGAATTTTTAGTAGTACTGTTCCCAATGAAATAATATGCATGCCTATCTCATTAGTATGATTGAAAGGTCAAGCCTTTAAATATGATAATGTTTAAAACAGACTCAGCGTCAGCACGTAGCTCAGCATCAGCGCCAGCACGTCAGCAGCTCAGTTTGTAATAGTTTAGTCTTTTCAGTACGTTGTAACAAATCTTGTATTTATCCTGTTTCCTTAGTTATCTTGATTTATTAACCGGCGTATCCCTGAATTGTAGGGATCGTCTAGAATAGCAGTATATATTGATTTGTATAGGTTTGTGAATGGTTACGCCTTTCACAAACCCTAATCGTCGCTTTGTGCACACGATAATCTCTTTGTGAGATTATCATTCTTAGTGAAAGTTTTCTTCGTGAATTTCTCTTGTTCTTATTTGTAGTCTTTGTTTGATATTTCGATTGATCTAAAGGCCTCTTCAATTGGTATCAGAGCAGGTTTCTTTTATCAAACAAATGGCTTCATCTTCTTCTTCATCAAACTCATCAAATCATCCTTCTGCTAAAATCCATCCTTTTGATGAAACCAACTTTGCTATGTGGAAAATAAAGGCTCTATATGCCTTGGAATCCGTTGATGAAGACATGCTGGACATCGTTGAAAAAGGTCCTTATGTTTCGATGTATCAGCCTCTTAAAAACAATGTTCCTGATGGCACTATGAAGAAAACTCCAAGAGAAAACTGGACGGCAGACGACAAGAGAAAACATGGTTTGGATGTTCGTGCTCGTGCCGCTATTAGCTACTCATTGCCATACAAAATCTTTGGGCGGGTTCAAAACTGTATCTCAGCAAAAGAGATGATGGATACGCTGACTGTATCTTTTGATGGAACTGAAGAAGTCAAGGCTACTCAAATAAATGATCTTAACCGAAGGTATGAACATTTTTTTGCTAAGAAAGGTGAAACCTTGACTCAAACCTTTAACAGATTTAATACTCTTGTTAACGATCTTCGGAGACTAGATCAGTTGAAGCATAGAACTGTTCTAGTGCAAAAATTTTTGGATTCTCTAGGTGCAGGTTGGGAGAATCATGTTGATGTGCTGAAAAACAGCGAGAAGATCAATTCTATGGACTTACAAAGTCTCTATGGAAATCTTCGATACTATGAAGAATCCAAGCTTCAAAGAAAGGAACTGATGAAGGATTCTCAGCGTGAATCTTCTGTTGCCTTGTTTTCCAACAAAAAGCTTGTGGCAGACTCAGACACTGAAAATGACTCAAACACTGATTCATCTAAGACTGACACTGATGACCTTGAAAAGGTTGTAGCCAGTGCAGCTTTGATTGTGAAGACCTTTGAAAAATCAGGTCGAAACTTCTCAAAGTTTCAAAAGAAGATTGGTGGAAAGTTCTCAAAAGGGTCAGGAGCTGATAAAAAGCATGGTGCTGATAAGAAAGAGAAGGCTCGGTGCTTTAACTATGGGAGCACTGATCATTTTGCAAAGGAGTGTAAACAAAAGAAACAAGGCACAGATGAATACTGGAAGCAGAAGTACAACAAGCTGATTGAGAAGCTGAAAGCTGAAAATCTGGAACATAAAGTGCTTGTAGCTGAGGAAGAAAAATGGAAAACTGATGAAGAGTCATCAGATGATGAAGTCAAGTGTCTCAGGGTCAAAATAGAGGACCCGGATATTCCCGATAAAGACAAGAGTACTTTTGACACTGATATGTCTGATGCTGAAAATTCCAGAAAGCACAACACTGACTCTTCTTCAATGTATCAGGTTAAAAACTTTGTTTCCTATTCAATGAATGAAAAAATCAAAATGTTTGAGTATTTGGGTGTCATTAATTCTAAGAAGAATCAAACCATAAGAAATTTGCAAAATCAAATTGATCTTCTTGAAACTGATATATCCATAAAAAATAGTATTATTGAGTCCACTCAGGAAAATCTTAGAATCACCAGTTTGTCAAATTCATCCTTGTCTGCTGAAATTGACGATGTTAAAAATCTCTTGATTAAAGAACAAACTGTGCTCCACACTTGGGCAAAATCTTATAAGAATGCCAATTATATTATCTCAGCTCAAATTCCTCATTCTTGTGAAAAAATTATTGGGGGTAATTTTGCCGAAGCTGAAAAGGTTTTTAAATCACAAGAAAAGGAATCTGAGGTCTATTCCATGAATGAGATGAAAAACAATTTCAAAAATACGTTTGTCAGTAATTCTTTTATTAATCAAAGTTTAATTGATGAATATTGTACTGTTAATTCTGATGGTATTACTGAGTGTAATGTTGAAATTACTGGAATTGATCCTACATCTTATCCTGCACATCTTGTTAGACCAACCCCTCTAACTGAGAATATTATTGCTTTTCCTATCTCTAATGGAGTGTTTCATGCTGTTCATGAACAACTCAAGCACTTCCGTGACTGCAATCCATCTGTGAATGAGTCTGAATTAGATACTGATAGTTCATCTCCTAACACTGATCAAATTCTTTCTGACACTGATCTCAGTCATGACTCAGTGATAAACAAAAGGACTCAAAGCTCTATTGGTGATTCTTTCATATCAAAATGTGTTAAATCAAAAAACTTGCTCACCAAGAAGAACTTTGGAACTAGAATTTGTTACAGATGTGGAGATTCCTCTCACAAGATCAGTGAATGTTCGTTTGTTAAATCATCCTCAAGAGCTGAAAATATTAAAGTTAGGAATGAAAAATGGACTCTTAAGTCAAACTCTTTAAACTGTCTTCCTAAGGAGTGTTATAGTTTATTTTCAAATAACTTTGTGAATGACCCATCTTCGAATGGGTCAGTGTGTTCTAACTAGTTTCTCAGCACTGCAGGGTCAGGAGCATCTTTGGTACTTAGACAGTGGTTGCTTAAGGCATATGACAGGATCAAAGTCTCTCCTGGAAGATTATGTTAAGAAAACTGGTCCTGCAGTTACTTATGGAGACAATGGAAAGGGGTTCACTAAGGGATATGGAAACATCAAATGCAATAATGTGGTTTTTCAAAATGTTTCAAATGTTAAGGGTCTCAAACACAACCTTATCTCTATCAGTCAATTGTGTGATGCTGACTATGAAGTTCACTTTACAAAGAAGGAAGGAAGAGTTGTTAACACTGACAAGAACATCGTCCTCTCAGCAAGTAGAAAAGATGATATATATGTTCTTGACATGTTCTCAAGTGACAAGGCACTAATGCAATGTTTCTTTACAAAGTCTCAGACGAATCTCAGCTGGATTTGGCACAAAAGGTTTTCTCATCTGAACTTCAAGAATCTATCTAAGATTTCAAATCAAGACCTAGTCAGAGGGCTCCCAAAATTCAGCGTTGTAAAAGACAAGATGTGTTCAGCATGTGAACAAGGAAAGCAAACCAAGTCCTCTTTCAAACCCAAGTCATGTTCCAGTATATCAGTCCCTCTTCATCTACTCCACATGGATCTGTTTGGACCTATTCCTGTTCGTTCACTAGGTGGAAATAAGTATACTCTAGTGGTCATTGATAAGTTCACTCGATTTACTTGGGTAGTGTTCTTGAAGAAGAAAAGTCATGCTGCACAGGAAATCATCTCACTGATTCGCAAAAATGAGACACTGACAGGTCTTAAAGTCAAACAACTGAGAAGTGATCATGCTCCTCGTACTCCTCCGCAAAATGGTGTTGTTGAACGAAGAAATAGAACACTGATTGAGGCAGGAAGGACTTTGATGATCCATGCTGGTCTTCCTATGTCGTTTTGGGCTGAAGCTGTCAATACAGCATGTTTTACTCAGAATCGATCTCTAATTCACAGGATTCACAAGAAGACTCCATATGAAATGTTGAAAGATAGAAAACCAGACGTATCTTTTTTTCATGTGTTCGGATGTATTTGCTATATTCTAAATCAGCGTGACCCAAGATCCAAGTTTGAACCTAAGGCTGATAAAGGTATTTTGTTGGATACTCATCTATTTCAAAGGCTTTTCGTGTTTTTCATGTGAACAGGCAATGTGTTGAAGAATCCATTCATGTGAAGTTTGATGAGGAATCATACACTGATGAAAAAGTTTCTCATTCTCCTTCTATCTTTCAAGAGCTTCTCTCTTGTCCATTCGATGAATCACCTTGTGCTGAGGAGAAGTCCGATTCTACTGATCCTATTATTTCGGTTCCATGTTCCTTGAGTCAAGATACTGCAGCCTCATCAGCAGATAACCCATTAGATGCTGATGACTCCATTGAAGTTGAAGATTCTCCTGAAACTGATAATGTGTCAGTGTCTATCCCTCCGGAATCAGCATCAGTCATTGAACATCGGGATCATCCTGTTGATCGAATTATAGGGAATATTCATGATGGTGTCCGAACCAGATCTAGTGTACTTAATAACTTTTGCATGTATGTTAACTTTGTTTCAATGATATTACCTGATAAGGTGCACACAGCTCTTCAAGATGCTGATTGGATCAAGGCCATGCAAGAAGAACTGAATGAGTTTGAAAGGCACAAAGTTTGGACTCTTGTCCCAAGACCATCTGGAAAGACTATCACTGGAACTCGTTGGGTCTATCGTAACAAGGTTGATAAAGATGGGATCATTACTCGAAACAAGGCAAGGCTAGTGGCTCAAGGGTTTACTCAAATTGAATCCATCGACTATGGGGAAACTTTTGCCCCAGTTGCTCGCATTGAAGCTATCAGACTGTTTCTCGCATACGCATCCTATATGAACTTCATTGTCTATCAGATGGATGTGAAAACAACATTCCTTCATGGTGTGTTAGAAGAAGAAGTTTTTCTAAATCAGCCCCCAGGCTTTGTGGACAAAGATCATCCTGATTACGTGTACCGATTAGACAAAGCTGTTTATGGACTGAAGCAAGCCCCAAGGGCTTGGTATGAGACGCTAACATCGTATCTGCTTGAAAATGGATACAGACGAGGAGCAATCGACAACACTCTCTTCATCAAAGGCAAAGGCTCAGATATGGTTCTTGTTCAAATTTATGTCGATGACATTATTTTTGGCTCCCCAAATGAGACACTGAGCAAGGAGTTTGCTGAGATCATGTCTAAAAGATTCGAAATGAGCATGATGGGAAAGATGACCTTTTGCTTAGGTCTTGAGGTTCAGTAACAAAAGACAGGTATTTCCATTTGCCAAAGTAAATATATCTCTGACCTGCTTGTTAAGTATTCTCTCAGTGACTGCAAACCAGCATCTACCCCGGTATCTAAGACTGATAAACTACACGCTGATCCAACTGGAACTGATGTCAATCACTCTCTGTATCGAGGAATGATTGGATCCCTCTTGTATCTCACAGCAAGTCGTCCTAATATCATGTTTGGAACCATTCTCTGTGCTCGATTCCAAGCTAATCCCAAAGAATCTCACCTCATGGCTGTCAAACGTATCTTTCGATACTTAAAGGGAACTCAAAACCTTGCACTGTGGTATCCTCGCGACTCAGCATTTGAACTTTATGGATACACTGACTTAGATTATGCAGGATGCAATTTAGACAAAAAGAGTACATCTGGTGGATGTCACTTCCTTGGCAACCGTCTCATCAGCTAGTCTAGCAAGAAGCAAACATCAGTTGCCATCTCAACTGCAGAAGCTGAGTATGTTGCCGCTGGAAGATGTTGTGCTCAACTCTTATGGATTCAAAATCAGCTTCTCGACTATGGGTTCAAGTTCTTAAAGACTCCCATCTATTGTGACAACACCAGTGCCATTCAGATCACACAAAATCCTGTTCAGCACTCAAAGACAAAGCATATCGAGATCAGACATCACTTCATCAGAGATGATGTTGAAAAGGGAAAGGTTGTTCTTGAACATGTCAAGACTTCGGAGCAACTTGCTGATATCTTTACAAAGGCACTGGATTCTCAATCAACTGCTCACATCATTGGAGAACTGGGAATGATTTCCTTGTAATTAATTTTGATGTTTAATTGTGCTAATGTTTGATTTTGTCTTATAAGTTGATGTACATTGTGCTGATGATAACATACTGATGATATTTGCTACTGAGCACTTTGGTTTGATCACTTATCCTTATCTCTTCTTCAAGTCTTCTAAATAAAAGTTGAATGATTCACCGTATTAAACCATACACTGATAACAACTTGAAACTCTTTGCCGATGGTTAGATCAAAACACCAAGATCTATCACACGCAACTACCCCTTCTTACCAATCTAACACTGACTCTGTGATTCAGTGTGCCAAAACACACACTGATGTGAATCTAAAATCTTTGCCGATGGTTAGATCAAAACACCAAGATCTATCACACGCAACTACCCCTTCTTACCATTCTTACACTGATTCTGTGATTCAGTGTACAAAAACACACACTGATGAGAGTCTAAAAAACTTTGCCGATGGTTAGACCAAAACACCAAGGTTTATCACACACAACAATCCATTCTTTACCCTCCTATTATTCAGTGTCTAATGATTCAGTAAGATAAACCACTCACTGATGAAGTCACAACACTCTGTGCCGATGGTTAGATAATGTAACTAGTATCTATCACACACACCAATCACCTTGCTAGCCCTGAATAAGCAAGCTGTACTTTGAATTGACGGAGAAATATTTTCAGCACGTAACATTAGTGACACTGAGCTCAGCGCTTCCGCAAACACTGATTGTCGCTTCACCTTCAGACAACGGCTCTTTTATCCAACGACTACTTTACACTCTGACAGGTTGTTACGATGCGCCGTTCTAATTAATGAAGATAATCATCATCTTTTTAATCAAGATAATCATTCCTTTTAAAAAAAAAAAACCGTCTTCATTCCATATTTATACCTCTCTCTCCTTTGGTTTATTTTTTTCTCCCAAAATCCTTGAACCTCTCTCAAAACCCTAGAACTCCAAAATACTCTCAAATGGCGGCATCTTTGTTCACATACTCCTCAACCTCTCGAAGGGTCATTCCTGCTCCAAACTCTCCTCCTCTTCCCATTCACATCAAGGCCACCAATGTCGTCTTTAACCCTGACATTCCAGAAGTGCATCGAGGTCTTGGACTCGATGATTTCGTAAATTTCTTGGCCTCTTGCCGTCTTCGATATGCAATAAGTGATGTTCCATCCGAGTTCTTCCCTGAACAAGTTTGTGAATTCTACTATACTGCAACAGTTAATGAAGAGAACAATGCCATCACCGGAACCATTGGCCATGGTAGACACTTCGTCTTCATCACCGCAGAACTTCTCAGTGCTGCCTTAAGGTTACCAATTTTTGAACCCTTCTCTGAACCTCCTACTATTGAAAGATGTAAACGGATGTTTGATCAACTGGGTTATGATCATTCAAAAGCTGGCACTCGATCAGCTCTTATTCTTCGTCAGTGCATGACCCCAGGCTGGAAGTTTTTCACTGGTGCTTTATGCAAATGTGTGGGACACAAGTCTCGCAGTGGTGACCAATTGAGCAATTATGAGCAGCAAGTTGTCTGCTCTCTTCTTCTCAACAAGAGACTGGATTATGGGGCACTCTTCTTTGATCAGCTTGTTCAGCTTTTACGTGCAAATGTGCGTGCTGATCAGGTTCCTTTTCCTCGCTGGCTTGCTTTGGTGTTCGACAAATTCTTCGCTCCTGAATACTTTTCTCACTCTAGGAATCCAATTCAATGCCCTCGAATGTCAGTTCGTATGTATCAGGATGATCCTCTGGATACTGACATTGGAATCTCGGATAGGATGAGAGAATGGATTGCGAATCCATACATTGTGCCCTCTCTCACCGTTGACACTGATGAAGGAGGTGCTGATGGTACTCATATGGATCATGCTGATCAAGAGGTGGACCATCATGACGGTGAACATTTCTCTCCTCAACTTTCTCACCATGTCATCTCAGACACTGGCAAAGTCCCCTCAGCACCATAGGATTTCATACCTCAGGGGGAGCATCCTTCTCAGGTGGAGCATCCCTCACAAGGGGAGCATCAGTCTCAGGGGGAGCATCCGTCACCAGCAGCTCATCACTTCTCTCCAAGGATGCCTCCTAGCTCTCCAGTTGCCCCAGGTTCCTCAATGGTTCAACTTCTGGCTTCAGCATTTTCAGAACTGATGTCACTGACTCGGGATATCAGTCAGCGTCTGCTTCAAATTGAGGCTGATGTTAAACAAATCAAGGAGGTACTCTTACTTTCTCCTCCCTCTAGTCCCAAATCTGATGATGCTCAAAAAGGGGGAGATACTAATGATGATGCTGACGCTGATGATCATGCTAATGGTGAACCAAATGATCATGCTGATGATGAACCAAGCACTCATGCTGATGGTGAACCAAACACAAAACCTGTCATTCGTGACTCTAATTTTGCAGGGCCTAATAGTCCAACAGCTACTGAAAAGTATGTGGAAGACAGTGAGCATGATGACGAGCATGATGAAGCTGATGATGAATGTCAAATTCTTGACATGAACTTTATTGATCCTCTCATTCCCGTTCAGCAAGAAAGCTCAGGTGACCTTGAAGAATCGCATCCTATCTTGACCGATTCTGTTGCTGATCCAATCATCCTGGTCCAAGGAGAGGATTCAGACGTTGAAAGTGAAGAATCTCATCCGCTGTCTCGAAAGCGGAAGGCAGCAGATGCTGACTTGGATCAGTCTCAAACTGATAATTCTTCCACTGTGAAGAAACCTAAATCCATTGTCAGCATTTCAAACCTGGCCTCTGAATGGAACATGTCCCCTGACCAAGTCAAGCAAATTCTTGATGAAGCCAATCAAGCTCAGCTTCTAAAGAACATTGCTCAAGCTGATGAATCTCTCATTCAACACAAACTTCAGGCCAAGGGATCATTTGAAGCTCAAATGCAGAAGTTCCTGGAGTTTCAGTCTAAGGCTCAGTCTTCTCAACCTTCCTCTGGCTCTAGTAAGCCTAAGGCTGATAGTGTTCTTGACCGGATTGATCGAAAGAGATTTGAAGATGTTCTTAATCGTCGTATATGTGGAGACAAGATCATCAAAGTCAAGGCTTCTAAACCTCGAAGCGAGAAAATCCTTACGTTGCTGATCACTCGTCAAGGTTCTCAGCACTCTTATACTGAAGTTGTCAAAAGGGATGAGCTGATCAGATATGGGTATTCGGAATGGATGGAATTGCTCGATCTTGCATCCAAGCAAACCTCAGCTCATTCTTCTGAACTGACTTGTGCTCTTCATCTGCTGATCAGAAAGGTTCAGCGTCTGGATCTTGTTCCTAAAGAACGACCTCAGCATTCAGGCCAAAGGTCTTCAGTTCCTAGATCTCGAAGGACCAAGTTTCATGTTGATGGCGAAGATATATTGGTTCTAGACTTCGGTGCTGGTGTGATTAATAATTCTCTTCCCCTCGGTGTTGATCCAGTTCAGCATCAATTCATCTCAGCTCCTGAACATGGGATGTACTACCTTGATAAAAACAGGAGGATGTGCTTTCAGCGCACTACTGAGATCCCAAAAGCTCCAACCACTCACCTTGTTGACTTAAGGCAAATGTGCATGAGTCATCAAGATTTATCAGGAGAGTTTCACATTCTTATCGCCATGGAGCTGCTGAACAGAAGACAGGAGTTGCTGGACAGTCCTTACTGGACAGTTAAAATTGAAGCTGAAGCTGAGTATGAAGAATTCCTTTCAAGGGGTGTCTTAATTTAGTTTGTTTTGAACATCATCATATTGGGGGAGATTGAAAGGTCAAGCCTTTAAATATGATAATGTTTAAAACAGACTCAGCGTCAGCACGTAGCTCAGCATCAGCGCCAGCACGTCAGCAGCTCAGTTTGTAATAGTTTAGTCTTTTCAGTACGTTGTAACAAATCTTGTATTTATCCTGTTTCCTTAGTTATCTTGATTTATTAACTGGTGTATCCCTGAATTGTAGGGATCGTCTAGAATAGCAGTATATATTGATTTGTATAGGTTTGTGAATGGTTACGCCTTTCACAAACCCTAATCGTCGCTTTGTGCACACGATAATCTCTTTGTGAGATTATCATTCTTAGTGAAAGTTTTCTTCGTGAATTTCTCTTGTTCTTATTTGTAGTCTTTGTTTGATATTTCGATTGATCTAAAGGCCTCTTCAATGATTCTAGTATATATAGTTTTTTTTAGAGAAAATTTTAAGCTTGATGCAGGTCTACATTGTTGGATTAGGTGTCTAAGCCCATAACTATAATTGATATGTACTTGAATTGATAGCAACATAGTCCTTTTGGGTTGCCTCAAACCTAGCAACCGGACAAGGAAATTATGAAAGGAGAGATTATAATTTATTATAAGATTAATAAATTAATATAAATGATTTATTAATATGTTAAAAGATAATATATTGATTAGGAATCATTATGTTTAATTAATAGTTAGCCAGAAATTAATCAGAATTAATTTTGGGGTTAAAAGTATTAATTATAAAGTGCAGGGACTAGTTTGCAATTATCTAATAGTTGAGTGGAAGGCTCCAGAACCTCCTTGGAAGGGGGTGTACGAAATCTATAGGGGAAACCCTAATAATTTCGGCCATGGGGGTTTGGATAATGCCCTTGGGTTTGTTTAGGCCCTAAGCAAGGAGCATTAGGGTTTTTCCCTAAACCCTAGATCCCTCAGCTATATAAGGAGCCTCCTGGTTCACATTTTGGGCACTCTTTCTTTTGACGAAACCCTAGGTCGAGAATTGCATACTCCCTCCCTCTCTCTCCTTCTAGTTTCCTTCTTGCTAGTTCTTGGGTGTGATTCCATTAGAGGCATTACATTTGTGGTGCTAAGCTTCCAAGAAGATCAAGATCAAGATCAAGAGGATTGTCAATTGTTTCCTATAACAATTGAAAGTTATGTAACTCCTAAACCCTAGTTTTTTATTTTCGAAAATAGCCTCTCTCCTCTAGGGTTCTTATTTTGCAATTCAAAGCTATATGTTCAATAGTTAAAACATAGATCCAAAGTAGGTTGCATGTGAACTTAGGAATTGTTTTTCTAGTTTATTTGTTTTACCTAAAACCCATTAGTGGCATCAGAGCCATTATTGTTTTAAATTGAATTGCTATAATAGTTGAATTGCAAATTAGGGTTTATAGCTATTAAACCCTAAAAGGCCAAATTTTCGATTTCTAGGTTTTTTTGGTTCAAAGGGTTTTCGCAAAACCCTAGCCTCCATGAACCCTAATCGAAATTAGGGTTAGGGTTTTGAAAAACCCTAGCCTCCTCCCTTGAATTTCGAAATATGCTTAGTATTTTTTAGGGTTTCTTGTTTTGGATAATTGTTACTTGATTAGATTAATTGGATAATTATCCTTTACCATAATTTTCGAAATATAGAGGGATAAGGATTAGGATTAAATTAATTGTTTAATTTGATTAGATAATCCTTACAAGATTTAATAAATTAATTAAAAGTTAATTAATAGATAAATATTAAATATAGTTATTTGGTTTATTTTAAATTTAAAATTAATGGCTTAATTTTCGAAATTTATATATAAACCATAAAGTTTTAAAAGGTTTAAAACACACCTTATATATATATATATATATTATAATTAAAAGTTAAATATTATATATGTATAAGACTATGGTCAGTCAAATCGCTAGTATGCCTCATTCACGAAGCTAGTCTATAAGGGGGGTATAAGGAAACTGCCTATAAAATGGTAGTTGAATGGGTGTCCACTCTCACCCACCGCTTCCTTGATTAGTGGAGGGTCGTTAGCAGAACGGATTTGATAGGACAACTACATCTCATTAAAAGTATAATGTTATTAAAGAAAGCACTAGAACATTATTTTACAAAAATCCCAACTCTAGTTACTTTAGGAAAAATGTGAAAAGAATGTTAATCCATGAAATTGCACATTATGCTTTATTGGTTGTTGGTGGAGCGTGTGTGGATAACCAACACACTAATAGGCACTAATAAAGAGTAGTAATGGGTATCTTATAATTATCATTTTGATGGAGCGTGTGTGGTTTACCGGCACATCAATAGTTAATGATAAAGACAATAAGGTTACCAAGCACATTGGTTATTTACATCTAGTTTGTGATCCTCGGTATCCCAGTCACAAATAGTAGAGCATAATCCGAGATTAAAACATGCCATTAAATAGTTTTAATGTATCTCAAAAGAATTAGGAATTTCACTTCGTTTATTTTGTCTAATGGTGGAATTGGTGAATCGTCATTCACCTACCTTTATGAGATTTGAACTTGGATCTCGGCATCCCATTTCTAAGTTGTAAATCGTCATAGTTGGGTCCTAACCTTGATATGATATCTTTGGGTTATTATATTGAGGTGTCTCGAAATCTAACTAAAACTATCTTTCTTTTCAGATGTCTACTCCTGGAAACACTTTTGTTTCATCCTCCTCCAGCCACAACTTCTCTTTACTCAACATTTGCTCCAAAGTCGTTATGGATGGCTCTAACTATAACGATTGGATGTGTAACATCAAGATGTCGCTTAGATTCGAGGACAAAGAGTATGTCCTTGAAAAGGAGCTTAAAGAACTTGATGAGTCCAAAGCCACTCCCGAAGAGTATGCTGCCTACAAGAAGCACTATAATGATGCTACCAAAGTGGCATGCATCATGGTCGCAACCATGTCCCCAGAACTGCAAAGGTACTATGAGGACTACTGGCCTTTTGAGATGAACAAGGACCTTATGGAAAAGTACCATAAGCGAGCTCGTCAAGAAAAGTTTGAAGTAGTCAAGTCACTCATGGCTTGCAAGATGAAAGAGGGGGAGTCGGTTGTATCTCATGTGCAAAGAATGCAACGCTACATAGAGCGTTTGGTCAAGCTCAACATTCATTTTGATGAGGAATTGGCCATTGACATGGTCTTGAACTCATTGCCTGATTGTTATGGTCAGTTTATCTTAACTTACCATTTGAACAACACTGAGCAGACACTGGCCCAATTGCACAACTTGTTGCAGACTGCTGAAGTAGGGATGAAGGGTAAAAGTATAGCCTCCACTCCTGTAAGTGCTCCTGTTCTTGCTATTAGACAGGGAAAGGGGAAAAAGAGGAAAGGTCCTCCTAAGCAAAACTGGAAGGCAAAGGTCCAAGTCGGGTCATCTAGCAGTGGCCTGATAGCTAAGCCCAATGCTTCCATTCCCCATGTTTCTGATCCAAAGGAAGTTGTTTGCTTATATTGCAATCAAAAAGGGCATTGGAAGAGAACCTGTCCACAATATCTGCAGGATATTAAAGATGGCAAAGTGAAGCCATCTCCGGCAGGTATTTACACTATTTCTTCTAATAACACATTATCTTCTCATTCATGGGTCCTTGATACAGGATGTGGTTTTCACATCTGTTCTGATTTGCAGGGGCTAAAGGAAAGTGAGGAGATAGAGCGAGGAAGGATAAACTTGATCATGGGAAACAAGAAGTCTTCACCAGTGACCAAGATCGGATTTTATCAACTTTTGCTTAGTAATGATGTTAGATTAGATTTATTGAACTGTTGCTATTCGTCTTAGATGATGATAAACATTATTTCATTTCATGCATTGTTCAGACAAGGTTTTAAATATTCTTTTAATGATTTGAATGGTTCAATTTCTGTTTATAAGAATGGTGTTTTTGTGTTTGAAGCTTTACCTTGTGATGGTGTGTATGAAACAGTGACTTGTGTTGATAGCTTAGGAAATAGTGTGTTTAATATTGACTTGTCTAATAGTGTAGACAAGGCATGCTTGTGGCATTGTCGTCTTGGACACATTAACAAGAAACGCATAGTCCAACTCCAAAAGGATGGAGTGCTGGAATCATTTGACCTAAAATCAGATGATCTGTGTGAATCTTGTCTTTTGGGAAAGATGACAAAATCACCATTCATAGGGTCTTGTGAAAGAGGTGAAGGTCTGTTGGATCTCATACACATAGATGTGTGTGGGCCCTTCAGATCAACCACAAGAGATGCTAATCGATTTTATGTGACTTTCACTGATGATTATAGTAGATATTGTTATGTATATTTAATCAAACATAATTCAGAAACCTTTGAAAAGTTCAAAGAGTTTAAACATGAAGTCGAAAATCAATTAGGCAGGAAAATAAAGATACTTAGATCCGATAGAGGCGGAGAATATCTTAGCATTGAGTTCAACGACTATCTAAAGGAATGTGGGATAGTCTCACAATTGACTCCTCCTAGGACACCACAATTAAATGGTGTGGCCGAGAGGCATAATCGAACCTTGTTAGACATGGTTCGTTCTATGATGAGTCGTGCTCCACTTCCAATTCATTTCTGGGGCTATGCCTTAGAAACAGCCGCCCACATCCTAAATCTTGTCCCAACAAAGAAGGTTGCCAAAACACCTCACGAAATGTGGACAAGGAAAGTTCCCTTGTTAGCACATATTAATGTATGGGGTTATGAGGCTTTCGTAAGACGAGAGACTCACAACAAGCTAGCAGCAAGAAGTGAGAAATGTGTTTTCATTGGTTACCCAAAACAGTCTTTTGGATATTTGTTCTACAGACCTAGTGAGAACGTGGTGTTTGTAGCTCGAAGAGGAGTCTTTATAGAAAGAGAGCTCATATTCAAAGAGGATAGTGGGAGTACCATTGACCTTGAAGAGATTCAAGAGTCAACCAAAGAAGGAACCTTAGATGACACTAGCACTCAACCAGAGGAAATAGTTCCTGTTGAAGCAGTTGATAAATTATTACCTCTTCGTAGATCCACTAGGGTGAGTGTGCCACCTGAGTTGTATGGTTTTCATATTACTTCAGACGGTGACACATTCATCAGTGATAGGACACTAGTGAATTTAGATGAACCAGTCTCTTATAATGAAGCAATGGCAGGCCAAGAGGCTTCCAAGTGGAAAGAGGCAATGGACAGCGAGATAAAGTCCATGTATGACAACCAAGTTTGGAATTTGGTTGATAATGCACCAGGTCGTAAGACAGTTGGGTGCAAATGGATCTTCAAGAAGAAGACAAACATGGATGGGAATGTACACACACTCAAGGCTAGACTGGTTGCGAAAGGTTTCACACAAACCCCAGGGTTTGACTATGATGAAACATTCTCGCCAGTAGCCAAGATTATATCTATCAGGATATTGCTCGCCATAGCTGCCTTTCATGACTATGAAATCTGGCAGATGGATGTCAAGACTACTTTCCTTAATGGGAAGCTGGCTGAGGATGTTTACATGAATCAGCCAGAGGGTTTTGTCGATGCGAAGTTTCCTAATAGAGTGTGTAAGCTTGAGAAATCCATTTATGGATTGAAACAAGCATCTCGCAGCTGGAATCTTTGCTTCCATGAGAAAGTCAAAGAGTTTGGTTTCTCTAGGAGTGAAGATGAGTTTTGTGTGTATATCAAGGCTAGTGGGAGTATAGTAACTTTTCTGGTGTTATATGTCAATGACATATTACTCATTGGTAACGACATTCCAACCTTGAACGAAGTTAAGTCTTGGCTTGGAAAGTGTTTTGCCATGAAAGACCTTGGAGAAGCTGCCTATATTCTTGGGATTAGGATATTGAGAGATAGAAAGAAGAGACTAAATGGACTTAGTCAGAGCACATACTTGGATAAGGTACTAAAGAGGTTTAGTATGGAAAATTCCAAGAAGGGAGAGCTACCTATCCAGAGCAACACAAAATTGAGTAAGACTCAATGCCCTAGTACAGACGAGGAAATAGCTGACATGAGTCGTGTACCTTATGCTTCCACTGTCGGATCGATCATGTATGCTATGACATGTACTCGCCCTGATGTAGAATTTTCTTTGAGCATGGTCAGTCGCTATCAGGGAAACCCGGGTAGAGCTCATTGGATAACAGTAAAGAATATACTCAAGTATTTGCGGAGGACAAAGGACTGGGTCCTTGTACTTAGTGGCAATGATACTTTGAGAGTAGATGGTTACAGTGATGTCAGCTTTCAAACGAATAGAGATAACTTCCGTTCTCAATCTGGCTGGGTATTTCTACTGAATGGAGGAGCAGTTACATGGAAAAGTTCCAAGCAAGATACGATGGCTGATTCTACTTTTGAATCAGAGTACATAGCAGCGAGTGAAGCGTCTAAAGAAGCAGCTTGGTTGAGGAACTTTATCGGGGATCTTAGAGTTGTTCCAACCATCCAGGAGCCTATGGAACTGTTCTGCGATAATGAGGGAGCGGTTGCCTTAACTAAGGAACCCAGAGACCATGGTAAAACCAGACATATCGACAGAAAGTACCATTTCATCAGGCATAGAGTAGAAGAAGGCCATCTTGTTGTAAAGAGGGTATCATCTGAAGATAACCCAGCAGACCCCCTCACAAAGGGCTTGATTAGGGCTAAGCATATTCAACATGCTCGAAACATAGGGCTGAAAGATGATATTTGTTTTAGTGGTTAGATTAGTCTAGTTCAGAAACTTGTTACAAAGTAAATGTAATTGACTTTTGGTGATTAAATAATAAAGTATTATTTATGAGTTTACAACCTTTTGTCAATTGTTTGTTATTGTGTTTCATATTTTACATGTTTTACTTCCCGAATAATATGATTGTTCAAACTCCACAGTCGCTCGTACTTTTGGAAGTAAGTAGTGAATTAAGACTGTCATGAATTTGATTGCAGATTGTCTAAGGATAGACATAGCAATAGAATTGCTACTATGTTCATGAGTACTCGGAGAGTGAGATTTGAGTATTGGATAAACCCACGCTCAGAGTATTACTTCATGGAATTCATCACGAGTAATACTGAGATGATAATATCTATCATCTTGAAACAGAGATATATGAGTTGCAATTTGCAAGTCGGCTATACATTGGTGATACGAAAACGCATCAGTAACTTGGTATTATAAAACATATTGTCATGTATGGTTTGATGAGTAAAAGATACAAGAATATCATTCAATGTTTATTCTTTCCTTTTGCCCTAACGGGAAAAGCGATATCTGTGGGCCCCTCGATGATTTGGTGTTGACTTTTGTGCTGGGCCCAGCCAGGACTAAATTGATGTGTTCAATTAGAAGTCCTATATCATCACAAATCAGAAATCGGGAAACATAGATTCTGAACAAAGAGATTCATTGTATTCCATGTCTTATGTCTAGGGATATCTAGTAGAACGAAGGGTCATGTGATCACTTATCTTAGGACACGTAACTAACTGGGTCAGAGTTCGCCAACAACTTTTGGAAGCTACAATTTGCTGGTCAAATTTAGAAGTCATACTAGCAATTATAGTTACAGACTTATCCAAGTGGGAGACTGTTGGATTAGGTGTCTAAGCCCATAACTATAATTGGTATGTACTTAAATTGATAGCAACACAGTCCTTTTGGGTTGCCCTCAAACCTAGCAACCGGACAAGGAAATTATGAAAGGAGAGATATTAATTTATTATAAGATTAATAAATTAATATAAATGATTTATTAATATGTTAAAAGATTAATATATTGATTAGGAATCATTATGTTTAATTAATAGTTAACCAAAAATTAATCAAAATTAATTTTGGGGTTAAAAGTATTAATTATAAAGTGCAGGGACTAGTTTGCAATTATCTAATAGTTGAGTGGAAGGCTCTAGAACCTCCTTAGAAGGGGGTGGACGAAATCTATAGGGGAAACCCTAATAATTTCGTCCATGGGGGCTTGGATAAGGCCCTTGGGTTTGCTTAGGCCCTAAGCAAGGAGCATTAGGGTTTTTCCCTAAACCCAAGATCCCTCAGCTATATAAGGAGCCTCCTGGTTCACATTTTGGGCACTCCTTCTTTTGAAGAAACCCTAGGCCAAGAATTGCATACTCCCTCCCTCTCTCTCTCTCTCTCTCTCTCTCTCTCTCTCCTTCTAGTTTCCTTCTTGCTAGTTCTTGGGTGTGATTCCATTAGAGGCATTACATTTGTGGTGCTAAGATTCCAAGAAGATCAAGATCAAAATCAAGAGGATTGTCAATTGTTTGCTATAACAATTGAAAGGTATGTAACTCCTAAACCCTAGTTTGTTATTTTTGAAAATAGCCCCTCTCCTCTAGGGTTCTTATTTTGCAATTCAAATTTATATGTTCAATAGTTAAAACATATATCCAAAGTAGGTTGCATGTGAACTTATGAATTGTTTTTCTAGTTTATTTGTTTTACCTAAAACCCATCATACATCACATCGTCGCAAGGAAAAGTTCAGACATCAAATAATTCCCTTGACTAGTGTAATCACTAAATCGCAGGGTCGAGTCTATACATAGAAAAGAGTAGCACCAACGCATACTCATAAATCTACTGTAACACCCCGAGTTCAGAAGTACAAGTTTAGGACTTTTGGTGTAAATAAGGAAGGTCGACTCGGCGAGTTGATGGATAAACTCGGTGAGTCGAGTCGTGATTTTGGCCATGTGATAAGTGACCGAATCGGCGAGTCGGTGCTGGATTAAGAAACCCTATTTTTCAGGGTTTGCACCGTATTTAAAGAACCTTATGTTTTCCCCTCAGCCTCTTTGCTACCCATTTGAGATCCAGAAACCCTAACTCGTGAGAAAACCCCATTGTTGAGTGGATTAGAGCTTTGAGGAGAATCTTTGGTGTTTGAAGCTTGAAGGTCTGAAGGCTTGTATCAAGAAGCTAGGGGAGATTGGAAATCTGCAGTTGTTTGGGCTCATTTCAGGGGTAAGGAACCATTTCCTTAAGCTATTTCTTCATGGATTCATATATCGTGATTGATTTGGGAACTATTTCGAATTAGAGGCTTAGATCTGAAGTTGCTACTTTAGATCTAGGCTTGTGTTGGTCCAAAATGTCATAAAGTTGTTGTCCAAGAGTTATTGATGAAGCCCCTTTATCCAAACCTTAGCCCCAGAGTGTTTTGGGCTTATATCTCCTTGGTTTCACGTAAAGTTTGCACCTTTATGTGTGGGGTTAGGATGTAGGAGAATGATCTATGGATTGGAGTCCCTGCATGGCTCAAAAAGCCTTTGTATGGGTTGAGAACTGAAGAGACTCGACGAGTCACATGGGAGGACTCGACGAGTTGTATGAATATGTGCATGGACTCGACGAGTTGGAAGAACAACTCAGCGAGTCTGTTGAAGATTGTCTTGGACTCGACGAGTCTGTTCTTAGACTCGGCGAGTCTGGTCGTGGAACCCCAACCTTTTCTGGTTAAGTCGTAAATCGGTGAGTCGAGGGACGACTCGGTGAGTTGAGTAGGACGGGACTCGATGATTGTTGAACTCGATGAGTCTTGGGGTGACTCGGCGAGTTGAGTCATGATTGGGAGTTTCAAAGTATAGGGACTCGACGAGTCAACGGGTTGACTCGGCGAGTAGGTCAAGCAGGAGGGTTGACTTTGACTGAGGAGTTTGACTTTGACCAAGGGTTGACCAGTTGACTTCCAGGGGTATTTTGGTAATTATTGGTAATTATTGGATTTGGTTATTTGGTTATGATCAGTGGTGGAGTTCATGCCGGTAGTTGGAGCAGCGTGATCTTATTTCTTCAGTTGGCAGTTGTAGGTGAGTTATCCTCACTATATCGATAGGGTCTAACACACCAAGGCCGGCCCTTTATCGGATGGTAATCCGGGTAGTTGATTGTTATGTTATTTCTTTGCTATGTCTGTATCCTGGTAGATAGGATGGTATATGTTAGAGACTTGGTTAAGGTCGGTATCCTGGTATATAGGATGATGCTATGTTAGTGACCGGTTAGGTCGGTATCCTGGTTAGGATGTTGCTATGATTATGTGATCTGCTAGATCGGTATGATTAGTTGTGAATTGTTATATAATTGTATGTTTAGGTGCACATGGTTGTTTGGACTGGGGTTGGGTTGAGGCGAGTCCTGCTTTGTGCTGTAGGCTAACATACACAGGGCAGACCGGTTAGACAGAAGGCACGGCGAGCGGTCCGGATAGGCTGAAGGCCCCAAGAGGGCGGACCAGACGCGTCGAGGCTCGGAGAGTGGACCAGACAGACTGAAGGCCCGGTGCGGGGGGACCAGTCATACTATAGACTCAAAGAGTGGACCAAGTGGACTAAAGGCCAAGTGCAGGCGTACCAGTCATACTGTAGACTCGGAGGGAGAGTGGACCTGGTGAACTGAAGGCCTGGTGCAAGCAGACCAGTCACACTGTAGACTCGATATGCATGGCTGTTTGGTTTATGATATGTGTATAGTATTGTGGTTGGTATTTTGGGGGTAACTCACTAAGCTTTCGGGCTTACAGTTCTAGTGTATTGTTTCAGGTACTTCAGGAGATCGTGGCAAGGCGAAGGCGTGATCGTACCGCTCCTCAGTTTTATGTTGATGTTTCTGGGATACTCTAATAATAAATGAAATGAAAACCTTTTTGTAATGAATTAATGAGTATGGGTTGTTTTTGAAATGTTTAAATTTGTTGTAAATTTTCACGGTGTTACATCTACTCCACAAGGTCTTGTGAGTAACATGAATTCTACTCACGACGATCCGTCCCCCGTGGTGCTTGAGACGAAGTCGATGCGCCCTGTAGTTCTGCCAACCTATGCTCGACTGCAACCATTCTCTCTTCGATTGTCGAGTGTCTATTCTGATACTCTTTTGCCCCTGCCCGAGTGGCGATAAGGTCCTTAAGAAGTTGTTCCCTAAAATAACAGTCTCTTTCCAAGTCTTGGGTATGTGAAATGGTAGCGTCTGTAGTAGCACGCAATTCCCGAACCCGATTTGTAGTCTCCCTATTTTGGTCCCCGATGTTTGTGATCTACTGGGTCATCACCGGGAGGGCTCTGTCAGCCGGTCCCCCATGGTTGAGGTCATTGCAACCTCATTGGTCTCCAAATGGTGATTCTTGTCGCTGATGGCGACTCCACTCCTTAATAAATGTTGCCCAACGGGGCACAGGTCCGATGTAATCGAAACGGTTCGCGAGAACCCTCATTATGTATGGAGAGTTGATGATCTCTGGCTCTACTTCTGACTCTTCCCCTTCGCCTCCTTCGGGTTCTTCTTTGGGGTCTTCGGGCTCTTTCCTCGAACACCTCTTTGGGATCCTCTTCTGGTTCTTCTCCTAACCAACCACCCTTTCTCGGGTTCAGAAAGTAGGGGTTTCCTGGTAAGTAGAATCTTGCCATGATGTCCGTGCGAGAATAGGAGGGGAAAGAGCTATATAATATAGTCATATTCCTAGAAATACTTATAGGGTTTTGATTCTCATTAGTTACTTCTATAATGACATAGTTCATACCGGTTATATACTTAACAAAAGATATGATAAACCTTCGAATAAGTGATCCTACTCTAAGACCACAACCAAACAAGGAACATGTAGTAAAGTAATGATCACAGATTCTAAGTCTATGAAATCTAAGTTATATATAACTTTAGCGTATCCACTTAGTGATCATAGACCTACTAGAAAGGATCTTTTTAGTTTTCACATAAGTTATAGTACCACAAAACACTCCTATAGTATTTTAAATTTTATGTTTGGTTCTTCGCGATTTTCTTCTATGGGAAGTTTTTAGGCTTGTTGCTCACTACGACCATTCCCCGACATACATTAGTCATACCTTGGATAAATATAATTGATCATCCTATATTCATCCCAAGTCTGATTACATGTCCCAAGGTCTACTCGTAGTGTCCAACTCCTCATTTTACTTTTGAATCGTCCTAGATATGACACTATACTAGCATGTGCGCATGTATTCATACTTTTTAACAAGAAACTATTTGTTTATAAAAGTATAGTTATTTGAAAATGTTAAATCAAAGACTTTTAGTCCCAATTTGTTTATAGTTGTATATCTTATGTGGTTCAATATACTTATTTCACTATAAACAATGCTCTGATACCAATATGTCACGTCCCCAAACCAAGGATGACAGAAACGTCCGAGGGTGGCGGACTTCATGTATGCTATCATAACAACGAGTATAGTAGTGACCAAAGCAAATACAACCATCATAAATATAATTGAAAAAATTACACCATAGTATGAGTTTACATGTTTCAAAATCAATTACACTATGATGACAAAATGAACTATTTGACGCCTTAGCGTCCCATTCTCAAAAGCTGCGGGTTACCTGTTTTATTGATTTCCTGAGAATACAAGTAGTTTCAAAAAAGTGTTAACAATTAAGTTGGTGAGTTCATAAGATTTTGGATGTATAGTTTGAAAACCTTTGTTTGTAAATGTAACGTATACTTAAGAAAAATCCAATATTTCCGTTATAAAATGTTATGTAGTCTTAAATCGCAAGACCGAATATATGTGTGTGTTTCGTACTTGTAACGATGTATGCAGTTTTGAATAGATAAAACCCCCCCTTTTAAAGTAGAATTTCCTGTAAACTTTAAATGTTCCGTTATCTCCCTATGTGAGTCGCTACAACCATACTATGACAGAGTAGACCTACTGCGATGTTCTTCAGGCGTCGGATCTGTTATGACATTTGTCACCCGCACTGTAGCTAGTAGCAAGGTGTGGGGTGTCAATCCCAATATAGATCTATATACAATTATCACGCTCTCCCTAAGGAGACTCTGGTTATAACTTACATGAATTTTAACCCGTACTCTAAGAGTACAATGAAGTAATGTCTCACAATTTACATTAAAGAGTTTACGTGTTGTGTGAATGTAAAACCTTTTATGTGGTGGAATTGAATCCCCTTTATGTGGTATGTTCGTAATGTAAAATCCATAAACTATACCTATTATAGTTTATTGTATGTATTCGAAGTGAGTGTAAACCCTTATCAGGAATGACTAATTTCTATTTATGATGTTAAACTAACAAGAAATACATTCACCATTTAGAAACTTATTGTTATACACTTTGCTGAACATGTTACAAAGTGTTGTTAATATTATAAGTTGTTTAACTAGTTTTTAACTTTTCTGCATTGTTTTAGAAAAATCACAGAAAAATCATACAAAGCCGAAAACTGAATCCGTAAACTCTGAGAGTTTAGAAAATCTATGTAGTTTGTTCATAATTTTTATTATGATTTTTATAAGTCTCTAACGTGTGTGAAAATGTTCAACTTCAAAGACTAGTCCAAAGTTGCTTCTGAAATGATAGGTAGTTTTGTAAAAATCCCCATAAATTGTAGAAAAATCGTATGAACAAGTGCAAGTGGTGATTAGAAAGGTATAGATTTGAGATATTTGCACCTTGTACAGTTTTGAAAACTAAAAAGTTTAAGATGTTCAAAACAGTCCGTGAATGGAGCTAAACTTTCCTGTTGAAAGCTGGTGTTTGAGTTTAGTTAAGTTTTGGTGTTATAACTTGTATTTTCCCCCTAAAACTTGATGAAAACCTAAAAATGTAGGGGTATGAACTCACCTTGAGTGATTCCCTGAGATGAATGTTGAAGAAAAGAGGTTTCCAAGTCAAGAACACTTGGAAAATGCTTGAAGATTTGAAGATCTAAGAAAAAATATGACGATATTTGTATAAGGAATCCATGATTTGTGTGAAGAAGTGTAAAATATTGAAGATTAGGGTGAAGATACTTCCCAAAAATGGATGAGAAGCTCCAGATCAGCCCTTGAATCTCAAGTTTTTGAGAGAGAGAGAGAGAGAGAGAGAGAGAGAGAGAGAGAGAGAGAAATGAAAAAGAGATGTAAACTTGCTTTAGGTGAGAAGTGAAGTCTTGGACGAGAGATAAAGGTTGTCAAAGATTTGATTTAGGGGAAACTTGTTGAAGAAGGGTGAGAGTACAAATAGTTAATTAGCTATAGGTGAATAGTTACATAAAGTATCAATAGCAATATGAAGGTGTCAAAACTTTATGGGAAATGTCAAAAGGGGCACCTTCTTGTACTTTAAATTTTTCTTCAACAATAAGGGGGATTTTATCTTAGAAATCTTTAAGATATGGATATATTATGATTTTGGAGGGTTGAAAAATGGTAAAATATGTATTTGGGTGAAAATCCCAAGTTAAAATCATGAAAAATAAGCTTAAAACGCGAAAGTACTCGAAAACGGGAAGAAAGAAGCGAATCTGCGAGGGTTCGGTCGGTGCGAGGTTCGGTACATGAGAACCGAGAGTAGGCCCGGTCCGAGAAGTCTCGCAGACAAAGCTTTTCGAGTGGGAACCGAAATTGAAGTGATCCGAGGACCGAAGGCGAGATGGATCGAGGGCCGAAGGTTCGGCCCTTAAGCAGGTTCGGTTCTTTAAGAAGTTTCGGTCCTTTAAGAGGTTTGGTTCCTTAAGAGGCTTCGGTCCTAAAGAGTAGTTTCATTTACTTAAGAGGTTTCAATCCTTTAAGAGGTTTCGGTCCTTTAGGAGGTTTGGTTCCTTAAGAGGTTTTGGTCCTTTAAGAGGTTTCGACCGTATATGGTTGTTTTTTGAGTAATCTTCCTATTTCGAGTGGTTTTTGACTAAGTTAAGGGTCGGGATGCCCCGGGAGAATATATAAAGTTTGGAAGAGATTTAGAGAGATTTAAGAGAGATTTCGTTTGTGACCTTTTTTAGTGTTTAGCCTCTTAATGCAAGTTTTGTAAACCCCGCTATGCCTCATTATGAGTGTTATATGCCCCCGTAAGGTATGTAGTTGTGTTTTATCGAGTCGTTACATCACTTATTCTGATTAGGGCTTAGATTTCCTGCACATGAAACCTCTAAGTGATACTTTGTATTAAGATGGTGCATTGTACAATAGAAAACATATTGTAAACCCTAATATACAAGGGTTAGATGAGTTGAACGGTTTGACTTGTTGACTTTATTTGACTTTGTCTTGACCAAAAATTGACGGTTGTCACATGTAGGATGTTGGAGGGACCGAGCTAGAGACTGGTGGGAGTCTGTTGGTGATTCCTCGGGAGCCTCAACCATTGAGGCTATGACCTGGTCTGACTTTGTGACCAGGTTTAGGGCGGAGTTTGCGCCGGCTGTGGAGCTTCAGCAGTTGGCCAGGGAGTTCCTCGACATGAGGCAGACGACTGAGTCAGTGTCGGAGATCACTGCCAAATTCCGGGAGAGGGCATTGTTGGTGCCCCAATATGTGGGGGATGAGGAGATGCGGAGGACCCGCTACCATGACATGTTGAGAGCCGACATCCGGGAGCATGTCAGCTTCTCGGCATGCCTGACCCTGGATTCCATGATTGCCAGGGCAAGGGAGAGGGAGATTGACTTAGAGCACATCAGGAAGAGGAAGGCTGAGGAGGGGCATGTGACTGGGGCTTCGCGGAAAAAGCCCATGGGATCCGACTCTAGGTCGAAGGGTCGGGGCCATTGCGGAAAGTGCGGTAAGACTCATGAGGGGGTTTGTAGGATGGGATCAGTTATTCACTACTCATACTATGTGAGCTAGTGATTTCACTACTCACACTATGTGTTAAGATTATTTCTTTTCTTACAGCTAGTATCAGTTATTCAATTCACAAAAATTCATTCGAGGATAGCCACTTCTAATTCATATGGTTTATTTTATATAGACTCCCTTATGAATTGTTTACAGAACCCTATGAAAGTTAGAACCAGATACACTCAGAACTAGGATAACTCTTTCATTTAGCTTTCAATTTATAAACACTGGTATAGACTTATTCCCGTCTCATCTTTGTATTCTTTTTAGCAAAAGATGCCTCGCGGTAGACCTGTAGGGCGCGTGGGCAATAACAAAACAGAGAATCCACTGTCACAATTCGATCCTGATGCTCTCCAAGCAACAATAACAGCTACAGTAACAACTGCTCTAACTCACATCCGCGAAAGTGGTACCAACGGAACTGTTAGTGGTACCCACTTAACCAACCCCGGAGTTACCCACGGACACCCATGGGAGTGTTTGTATAAGGACTTCATGAACTGCAAACCCAAATCCTTTAATGGAAATGAGGGAGTCATTTCTCTGATGCGATGGTTCAAGAAAACAGATTCGGTCTTCGAAATCTGTCTGTGCCCAGAAGGGAGCAAAGTTAAGTTTGCTGCCTGCACCTTCTCCGACAGAGCCCTAACATGGTGGAATAGCCATGTTAAGTCACTGACCCTATTAGTGGCTAACTCAATAGGTTGGGAGAACCTAAAAGAGATAATGTTGGAAGAATACTGCCCAAGAGGCAAAGTTCAAAAGTTGGAACAAGAACTATGGGAGCACTCCATGGTCAGCTCAGACATAGTGACCTACACTGACAGGTTTAGCGACCTGGCAACACTATGCCCTGAGATGGTTACCCCAGAGAGTAAGAAGATAGAAAGATACATTTGGGGTTTATCTGCCCCCGATTTAGGGGAATGTACTGTCTTCTAACCCAAATACATTTGATAGCGCCAAACGCCTGGCCCAGCGACTCATTGACCATGGAGTCTGCCATGGTGTGGTGGTCCCCGTTCCCGAGCCATCAATGGGAGGGGACTATAAACGAAAGTCAGGGACAAAGAGGAAGGAACGAACAACACAGGAAACCTCGTAGGAACAACAAATGGCTACTATATACGCTGCCACAACACCTGCTACTCCAGCACCTGCCAATCGATATGTTGGGACTCTCCCGAAGTGTGGAAAGTATAACTACCACCACACCGGAGTATATCAGGAAATGCAATGCCTGAATTTCCTCAGGAAGGGGCACACTACCGGGTTCTGCAGGGCACCAGCACAACCGATCTCCCAAGTCCCAAGAGTAGAAGTAAACTAGGCCTGCTATGGCTGTGGTGAGTCAGGGCACTACAAGAGGGACTGCCCGATAATGAGGAACTTAGGAGCGGATGGACGAATTCTGATGTTCACCGCAGGAGAAACTACCTCGGAATCACCAGCGACCGACAGTATGTCTTCAAAATAAGAATTACTTTAAAATTTAATTTGTATTTATATAAGATTAAAACTTGGGGAACATTTAAAAGTAATTATAATAACTTACACATCTGAACAAGTTACAACATTCATAAGAGAACTAAAGATCCGTACAGGTGAGCTATGATGGCTTAGTATATACATCAGGGTTGTGCCTAACTAAGATTTTGCAGACTTAGAGTGAGTGATTCCGCCTCAAGTCTTGTTCCTTGTTTGGTTGTGGATTTAGGGTAGAGTCACTCAGTCGACCGTCTTATTCATCTTAGTTATACATTACTTGTATATGCCAGGCGATCATAGAGGTACTGAGGAGGATCATAATATAAAGTATCGACACCAGTTATCAAATCACTTTCACTATTAGTACTCGCTCATCGCAGTACGATTTGTGGTAGTGGTAATATCAAGGAGAAATCAGAAAGCACTAGAAAGTCTACACAAAATACATTGTCGAGCACACTTGGAATACACCATCGTATAACAAACGCTTCTTTCAAATCGGCCTCACTTTTGTTTCTGTAAAGAGTCCGTTATCATCATTCGTCATGGATTGGCGTGGTCCTTACCATACAAAGTTCATATGTTTCGAAATTCCATTCCTCTAATCGTCAAATTCACGAAACCCAAGTCATTCATAATGACAACCCGACCTAGAACTCAGTTTTGTCTCTTGTCTTCTAGACCCCGAAGTACTCATGCGAGGAGTATCTTTCCCTCCGAAACCTTGCCACCGTATACTCAGCAGACCTTCCCGAACTACCACTCGTCCAACATATAGAGTTCAAAGCATAGAGGCTAAGGACGAATACAACCCACCTATCACTATTAAGTGTATACGGGAGAGTGGTATGTAATTATGATTGCATATATTTAGTATGTGTTTTTCCTCCCTATCTCATGTTCCTTCTTTGGTTGTGCACCTAGAGCAGAGTCGCACATCCGATCATCTTACTAATCTTAAATATATACGACTTGTATACACGAGGTGATGATAGATGGACCAAGTGTGAATCTTATCATGAGCGTCAGGGCAAAGTTGCCCAAGTCTACGAGTGGGTATTCTGCCATTCAGAGAAGCACAGCCCCAGGAGTACTGCTAAGATAGCTACTTTCGGGATGAAATTCCATCTAACGGGGGGATGATGTGACAACCCGAAATTTCTATCCGGTAAAGCCAATCAATCCAATCAAATGTCAGACTTGTTTCTGCTATCTTTTAGCCTTTTGAGGGTCTTTCTAATGAGTTCTAAGCCTAGTAAACTTAAGGATTGTGTGTATGGGTGTGTAAGCTTAAGTTCATTATGTTGCAAAAGAGCCAGAAACTCCATCACAAGGAGTTTACGGCCGCAAACTAGTGTTTATGGTCGTAAACTCAAGGCAGCCGTGAACCACTCCCCTTTAAGAATCAATTTCCTTCATTTCTTCATCATTGTTCACATCTTTAAGGCTGAAACTCATTTCTCTCTTAAGTATCATCAAGAACGCTTCCATTTCTCTTCAATATATTAAGTAATTAATCCATTTTACTAGTTAATCTTCTTGATCATATGAATCCTATGAATCACATCCTTGAATTCATCACTTTTCCTTCAAGATCTTCAAGTCTTCATCTTTTCACCAAGAAGACCTACTTGTTCTTGGGTCACAAACACCCTAAAGACCTCCAAAGTGTGAGTATCTCTTCTATCATCTAGTTATCCATAATAAACACTTGATTCCTAGCCATGAAACAAACAATAAGTGCATGATCTTCAAGAGTTTATGACCGTAAACTCTTCCTTTGGCCGTAAACCCTTAATAGGATCATGTTATGGCCGTGAACCCTTCATCCATGGCTGTAAACCCTTCTTAAGGTCATGCTTGGGCCGTAAACACTTCAAACATCATTGGCCGTAAACTCTAGTGTGGTCGTAAACACACTTTGTGTGGCTGTGAACTCCCTTTAGTCAATCACATGTGATTGTAACACTTCATTACAAGTGTTTCCTAGTCCCTAAGGTTGTTTCATTGTATGTTAGTTGTTCTAAACACTAATTACATGCCTATATATGCCATTATATGTCATTTAGGACTCATTTGTGTCTCAGGAATTCATTCGTGGAACTTCTCATCCTTACACGAATCTTCAATTGAATCACCCACATAAGGTGAGTTCATACCCCTATAATCAACCTTTTAAATGTTTTAAATGCTTTTAAGGGGGGGGGGGGGGGATATAAGTTGAATACAATGTTATTGTGTAAATGTTTATCTATGATAACCATCACATTAAAGGTTTTTTTTTCTTATGCTTTTATAAGTGATCAAATCAATTAGAAAAGCTCTTTTAAAAAGATGTTAGTTTATTGTTTATAAAACTCAAATCTTAAGGTACATGCTTAACTCAGTAGATAATTGAGTATTTTGTTCAAGTTAGTAACAATTCAATCAAGCATACTAGTAAACTATAATAGGTATAGTTTAGGGGATTCAGTACATACTATAACTAGGTCAGGGAGGAACATACTATAACAAGAACAGGAAGGAACATACTATATTCTAGAACAGAAGAACAAATCATGATTCACGAACTTATACTTAACATTTCCGGTAACCTAGGAAGGGAACGTATCATTAACTCATTGTTTGTAACAAAAGATGATAATATACAAGGTATAAGGATATATATATATATATACATATATATATATATATATATATATATATATATATGGGGTACATCTACAAAGTACCAGGTTATATATGGGGTACATCTACAAAGTATTGAATTTTATTTATAAAGGGTTCATTTAAAAAGTACCGGACAATAATAAATAAAACAAGTTAATATATACAAAACTCACAACAATATCGACTAAGACATTTATAGTACAAGATTTCATCACTTTAGTAGTCATCCTAACAAATAGAACAACGCCACATAACTTCCTAGTGACAGGAACATTCAGTTAGAAGGGGGCCTATAATGCTAACTTTAGGATTCATTAGTGGATACATTAGGAATATATATTAATAGGATTCGACAGACAGTAGGATGTGTGCTTTCCGCTTCATTTCCTGTTCCTTGTTTGGTTGTGGGCTTAGAGTAGATTCACCCAGTCTACTATCTATTCGATCTTAGCTATATATAGTCCGTATACACCAAGTAATCATAAGGAGTACCAGGTATGGGTCAGGTCATAGTATATAAATTCAATACACCGTTTTCTAGTACAAAAACATACTTTTCAGATAGAACATTTAGTAGGGTAAACTAGAAACTTATTAGTAAAAGGGTTTAATTCATTTTATTAAACCATTATAACTTAAAGGACTTTTAGTGGTTAATTATATAATACCTTAGTTTATACATCAGGGTTATATATAATTAATATCCGATAGGCAATTGGATGTGTGCTTTCCGCCTTATTTCCTGTTCCTTGTTTGGTTGTGGGCTTATGGCAGATTCACCCATTTAATTGTCCGTTCAATATTAGATTATATATAGCTTGTATAAACTAAGTGATTATAGAAGGAACTATTGTGGTTACCATTTTTACTAAAGGAAATATATGATTTTCTTAAAGAATGTTTTCATCAAATATAAAGAACTATTACAGTTAACTCCGTAAGTACTAAGCGAATACACCAGGGTTATATACAGTGAAGATCTAACAAACAATAGGATGTGTGACTTCCGCCTCATTCCATGTTCCTTGTTTGGTTGTGGTTTTAGGGCGGATTCACACAACCGACTGTATGTTTACTCTAAATTGTATATAACTTGTATCTATTTAGTACTCATAGATAGAGTTGTAGAGTTATTTTTACTTTCATTCATCATATCTGAAAATATAGGATTTTCTAGAGGAACAGACGAACTTTTCTAAAAGGAACTTACAACTTACTTTCATCACCTAAATACTTATGAACTCACCAGCTTAAATGTTGATCTACTCTTTCAAAATAACTTGTATTCTCAGGAAACTAGTAGACAGGTACGCGCACTGGGATTTAGAAGATGAAGTATAGTAGCTTGATGTCTTGTTTTGTTATTTACTTTTGGAGTCTATCTTTTGTGAATCACATACTTTGTAAGCACTTTCATATTAATGCAATGGTTGTTTGTTACTTTGATTATTATGATGCATGTGTTGTCATACTAAACATGACGTCCTCCGCCCCTGAACGTTTCCATCATTCTGGTTTGGGGGTGTGACATTACAATTAAACTGGAAATCTTGGTCAGAGGGGAAAGAGAAAAGGAGGGAGGAGAGGCACAAATCGTGATCGGTGATGATCGTATTTCTCATCGGTGGTTCCTATGGCATAATGGTGATAATCGATGCAGTTTAGCCTCAATCGGTGGTTCGTCGGTCGAAATCACCAAATAAATGATTTGAGAGTCGTGTTATCTGAGAAATGATGGGAAAAACCCTGAAGTAGACGAAGGGTTTTAGCGGCGATGAGTATTAGCGACGACAAACCCAATTAGTGGAAACAAGCTGCGGTAAATGGATGGAACATTTTCGTGGTAATTTTTTTTAGGTATTAGCGGCGATAAAATCGCCGTTATTGATGTTGTTGATAATTGAAAACCAACCGTTGGATTTAGGTAAGTGATCAATGATTGGGGTGCTTCCGGGAACCATCACACGGACCATGGTTTACTACCATTAGCAGCGACATCAAAGCACGGACTTTAGTTGTCGTCGCTACCGGTGGCGCCGCCGCTAATGATAGTATTTCTTGTAGCGCTGTTCATTCTGTTACGCTGTTTCTTTCATTCGTGATTAGGTCTTAATACACCAAATAGACCTATTGTATTCAAGTAATAGCAAAGATGCAATTACAAGAAAATTTAGCACCTAAAAGTAATGGATTATTTTTTATATTTTTTGTATAATTAATAACAACTTCAATCTGATGAGCAAATTGAAATTGAATATATAGTGGCTCGATCAGCGGCTCCACTGGTACTCGTTTATTCGTATTATACAGCAAATTGTATTCTTCAAACAAAAAGTTTGGGACCTCCCATGGATATTGGACGAAGTCACTTTTTAAAATTTTATGTAATGTGTTTGAAAAGAATATTAGAATATAATATCCCATAAAAGAAGTTGATTTTTTAATATATATTTTTATTTATAACTTTATATATGGATTCTATCTTTAGCAATATCTTAAGTGGCCAACACAACTCCCAGAAAACATATTTGATCTAATTAGTCATGGGTTTTGACGTGTTGGCTGTTTATATTCATGAATGTACCATCAAAGCATTGTAAATGATGCTTTTTAAATTATAGATAAAATATACATAAGAAATCTATCACAGAATTATTATATACACCAATTAAGAAGATCGATTATACTGTAAAATATGACCAAAAAAGGAAGAAATATTTGAATTTCCGCCTAAAAGTTTTCATATACTTTGTTTTATGCTTGAATTTTGTCTTCCATGGCAATGGAATTCTTACAATGAGCAATAGCAGCTTGAATGGCAGCATGTAACTCTTCCATGGTGCTATCACTCGATGTGCTTTTGGCTGGGCTCACAGTTCCTGAAGCAAGAAGTATTCCACTATTTGCCGGAGAAGTTCTCATTGACGCTGGGGCTGAGAACTCCCCTCTCCTCCCACCACCTCTAGTCACTTGGAGCGGCAAACTGCTTTTGGAGCTCACCAAGTTGCCGGAAAACGAATGTGGCTGCCGGTTAAATTCATTATTTGACCTCTTCGCCTTCGGAAACGACAACAATGGCCTTACCATTTTCATGTACCTCTTGATAAGTTGAGCCACCTCTAATTTCAGCTTCTTCTTGGAATTACTGTTGTTTCTTTCTTTATCTTGGTCTTCGTGATCTCTTTCTCTTTCATCAGCGCATCCTTTTTTTCCTTTGTTACGGCCAAACAACGAGAAAGATTTGGACTTTGGTCTGATTTGATTGACATTGTTGCTGGTCAAGTTGAACTCTGAGAAGGTGTTCCGGTGGTGATAATGGAAACTAGTGTTTCCAATGGGGTTATGTTGGTCCTTTAGGATGTCCTTCGTTGGGAGGGTAAAACTATCCATTGAAGTTGTCGATGTACGAGGGGATATGGGAAGATGAGACAGGAGATGGAGAGGAAGGAGGTGGCCATGGAAGAAGATATCATCCGCCGGAGAAAGGTCAATAGCAGTCAATGGTTCCGATGGTGGTGTTGTGGTGTTACCATGTTTACGGTGGTTATTATCATCATAGTTGCCGGAGTTATAACCATCTTGTTGCGATTTTTGTGTTGGATGCGGATGGAGGGAGATGGTGAAGGAGAATTCATGGGTTGGAGATGCCGATGCTGATGGTGGAGATGAGGTGGCCGTTGGTGGTGGAGATGAAGTCTGGATGCTTTCTTGTAGTATTGCTTCTTGCTTCTTCATGTAACTTTGTTCATTTTCTACTTTATCTCTCATATTTAAAACTTCCATGCTTCAAGTTTTAATATTGATCGATGATCGCCTACACAGAAGGGATAAGGAGAGAGAGAGAGAGAGATGTGAGTGTGTGTATGTGTGTGTTGGCAGAGAGAATGAGAACAAGTATAGTTAGGTGCCGAATACTTGAGTCTTTTGTCCATATAAGAAAAGGTTGTGGTGGATTGAAAACCATGAGACAGGGGGATCTAATCAAAATTAAATTAAATAAAAAACATTTTCTGTCGTTTTCAATCTTACAGCTATAATAAAATGCAAATCTATGAAAGTAATGAACTTCTAATTTGATATAATTCTCTTTTTAATGAAAAAATACAATAAGAAAGACCCAAAATTTACCACTATCTTCCATATATGCTCATTTATTCGAATGAACCCAAAATTACCAATATCTACCTACTTGCAATTACTTGAATGGTTATATATGAAACTAGATTATGTTCAATGCAGCATCTAGACAGAAAAGTGAAATATTACTTGCACTAGATATATGGGGAAATCGATCTTGAGCATCAGATGAACTTGAACTGTTGTGATTAAATGAGGTTTTATGTTTTATAACAATTCATTTATATTTCTATATGAGCGTAATCTCCTATCTCAATTATATGTTCAATATAGGACCCTACTCCAATTATGAAGACTTGGTTATTGATGTGTTTTTTGTTGGCCTTTACAATATTAGTTGTCATTTGTATATTGTTGCTTCATTTGTAATTTTGTATAATAATAATTAAGGTTTATTTGCGATGGTAAAGTTCCTGTTCATTTTGTTATGCTGTTTTAGTTTTCGGATTTCACGGCAATTTATGTATTTAAATTCTTGGTGTCTCTCTAATTCAGGTTTAAGTGATATTACAGATTTCCTGAGGATTTGGATCCCTTTGATCATAAGTTACATGCATGCTAGAATGAAAACATTATTTCACGTTATATGGGTTACAAAAGTTTTCATGTATCAAGATTTGATTGAGAAGGAGGTCTTTAGAGTTCGTTATATATATAAATTCTAAACATGAAAATTAATATGAAATTTTAATGTTACAAAGATCATCAACATACACAATTTTGTTTTAGAGTTACAATTTTAAAAAGTTATAATAAATATATCATTGTTGTACATATAATTTTTGTTTTTGGAAGAAACTAATTAAATGAATATTAACTATTAAAACTAATTAATAAACTGATAAAAAATAAAATAAAAGTTTAGATATTTGTTGTTGAAGTAAGCACTAAGCAGGGCTTGGCATTTTCTTCCGATTAATTTAAAATTGCCCATATTTATATATGAAAACCTACAATAAAAAATCTTACAAATATGATTTTATTTTATTTATTTATTATTAGTTTTTGCAGTTTAAGTATTGAAACTGATTAATGCTTATGTTGTATCTTGGTAGTGTCGATTTTAAATGTTAAATTGCAAAAAAATAAAAACAAAAAATGAATGACTTTTTTGTTACTAAAGTTAAAGTTTAAGAATTTTTCTGAAGATTTTATTTTTTTATATACACTAAAGTTATTTGAAGAAAACTAATAATTATTTATTAAAAAATAAAAATAAAGATACCATTTACATCATTTCACTAAAAAACTCATATATTTTTTTTTATTCAAAAACACAATAATGATTATATATATATATATATATATATATATATATATATATATATATATATATATATATATATATATATATATATATATATATATATATGAGATTCTTTTGTAATTCTCTTTAATAAATATCATTAGTACAATTATAAATATACCATCTAAATACACTTCTTAAGTAGAGCTTCATGATATATGACCTATAAATGCACTTCTTACGACGAATAAACAAAACTCCTATTAATTGTATTTAGCATGTGTTTTATGACTATTGTAGCTCTTATAGTAAAGTTATTGTCATAAAATCCCTCATATTTATATAAATTTTATGGTTATGAAAGTGGTTCGGCGGTCGAAATCGCCAGATGATGTGAGACTCACGTAATCTGAGAAATCAAGGGAAGGCCCTGATGTAGACAAAGGTTTTTAGCGGACACGAGTATTAGCGACGATAAACCCAATTAGCGGAAACAAGTTGTGGTAAATGGATGGAATTTGTCCTCGAAGTCTACCTCCAAAAATAACTCATGGTAATGTTCCCTCATCTCGTCCTCCGACTCCCACGTCCACTCAGAACCCCTTTAATGCTACCAATGTACCTTCACCAGGTTCACCAGTTTATTTCGCAAATACTTTGTCTTTTTGTCGAGAATCAAAATCAGTTTCTCCACACAATTCAGGCGGTCCTCGCCATGATTGTCATCCAAAGGAATTGCCACAGAATCATCGGCTAAAAATTTCCGCAACCGAGAGACATGGAAAGGGTTGTGTATCCGATTGAGCTCATCAAACAACTCCAATCGGTATGCAACCTTGTCCACCTGGGGTGATATTCCTAAAAGGGCCGATAAACCGGTGACCTAGCTTTCCCCGCTTCTGAAATCGGTTGACACCATTCAAAGGTGACACCTTCAAATGTACCAAATCCCCTATCTAGAACTTGAGATTTGAATGACATCGGTCATCATAACACTTTTGTCGACTTTACACGACCTACAACCTGTCACAGACCTACTGTAACTCGGTGGTCTTGAACGCTACTTCAATACTCCCCATGACCCGATACCCGACCTCGCCCCAAAAAATCGGGGTCCTACTCCTCCTCCCGCACATCATCTCGAAAGGTGGTCAATACTGAATTGCTAACTATTATTGTAGGAGAACTCGGCCAGTGGAAGATAAGTATCCCAACTCCCACCGAAATCTAGTACACATGCCATGAGTAGATCTTCTAGTGTCTAAATTATCCCCTCACTATGTCCATCAGTCTGGGGGTGGTATGTTGTACTAAAATGCAGTTGAGTAACCAACTCCTCATGAAACTTCCTCCAAAACCGGGAGGTAAAAGGAATGTCTACGAAACCACCGAAACAGGCATCCTGTGTCGAACCACCACCTCCTGAATGTAAGTATCGGTCAACTTCTCGGCTGATAGAATCTCGGCAATAGTAATGAAATGTGTGCTCTTGGTCAATTTATCAAAAATGACCCATATAGGTTCAACCCTTTGTACCATTGTCAACAACTTTGTGATGATGTCCATAGTGATATCTTCCCAGTTCCACATAGGAATGGGTAACGGCTGCATCTTCCTGTGGGGTCTCTGATGTTCGGCCTTGACATTTCGAAAAGTCAAGCATCGCTCCACATACCATGCAATCTGCCTCTTCATATAGGGACGCCAATAGCTCAACTTCAGATCCCTATACATATTTGTGGCCCGTGGATGGATCGAAAACTTCAACTTATGAGTCTCTTCCAACACTGTCTACCTAATCCCACTAGTAGTCAACACCCAAACCCTCCCACATTGTGTCAACAACCCCGACCATCTCTAATGAACAAGGAATCTGCCCTATGATGCGCTTTGCCTTCCAATTTTCCTTCTTCAGTTCCTCCTCCTAAGCCTTTTTGATCTTATCTAATAGTGGAGAAACAATAACCATCCTCAAATATAAGTACCTAATAGGTGCACTTGTCACCTTTCAACTCAAGGCATCAACCATAACATTGTCCTTCCCAGGTGATACAAGATTTCATAATCATAATCCTTTACCACATCCAACTATTTCCACTAGCTCATGTTCATATTCGGCTGATCCATCAGATATCTCAGGCTCTTGTGATCAGCGAAGATAGTATACCAAACTCCATACTGATAGTTCCTCTAAATCTTGAGAGTAAAAACTATAGCCCCCAATTCCAAATCGTGAATAGGGTAGTTCACCTCATGAGGCTTCAACTGCCTTGAAGCATAATCAATCACATGTTCCCTCTACACAAGGACAACACCCAAACTTGAGATAGACACATCATAATAAGCCACAAATAATCCATGTCCTTGGGAAGAGTGAGAATCATGGCCTCACACAATCTTTGTTTGCAACATTTCAAAAGCTGATTGCTGATCGGGCCCCCACCAAAAAGTAACATTCTTCTTCATCATCAAGCGGGTCAAATGAACAACAATCTTGCAGAAATCTTGGATAAATCTCTGGTAGTAACCCATGAGACCTAGAAAACTCCGAATCTCCAATGGGTCCTAGGGACCTCCTATCTCATTACAACCTCGATATTGGCCGGATCAACTAATATACACTTCTGGTTGATGATGTGCCCTAAGAACTGCACCACACACAACCAAAACTCGCATTTGGAGAATTTGGCATACATACTCTCTCACTCCTATAAGTCTCCACTATGTCCCACAAATGATGCTCGTGTTGTTCCTTAGTCTTGGAATAGACCAGGATATTACAAAAAACACGATCGACCGATCAAGCATTGGTCAGCATACCCAGTTCATGAGATCCATGAATGCTGCTGTTGTGTTGGTAACCTATCCGCAAAATAATTTTAGAGAACCAAGATACGCCCTGAAGCTGGTCAAACAGATCATCAATCCTCGGGAGTGGGTAACGGTTCTTCACCGTTAGCTTATTCAACTCCCGATAATCTATGCACATCATGTGAGAACCATTCTTCTTTTTCATGAACATGGTAGGTGCTCCACATGGAGAACTACTCGGTCTAATAAACCCCTTGTCTACCAGCTCCTGAATCTACGTAGACAACTTCTGCACGTCCGATGGTGCTAAACGACATGGTGCTTGGATTATTGGGGCAGGAGCAGGGACTAAGTCAATTCGAAGCTCAACCTGCCTCTCGGGAGGCAATCCAGGAAAATCCTCAGGAAATATGTAAGGAAAATTCCGGACGATGGGCACATCACTCAAAATCTATATGCCCCTAACTCAAGTATCAGCCACATCGACAACAAATGTGGAGCAACCCTGCTGAATATATCTCCTAGACCTCACTACTGAATAGAGAGTCGGTCCGTTATAAGCACCCTCATTCTGAATAATCAGTTCTCCACCACTAGGGGTTTGGACTCTCACTAAATGGTGCTCACGGTCAATCATGGTCCCATTAGTACCCAACCAATATGTCCCTATAATAACCTTTGACCCTCATAACGGAATCGGAACCAAATCAATCGGATATCTCTCACTGAGATGATTTAGAGCACAACCTCGAAGAAACCTTGAAGCACTAAGTGAATGATCATCAATAATCTCTACATCTATTTAAATCCCAGGCGTATCACTAAACTTCTTGCTAGGTGCAAGAGATACGAAGGATCGGTAGGCACCTAAATCAAACAGAGCATGAGTAGTCATACCAGTGACTAAGAAAGTAGCTATACATGATCTGATAAACATAAGCATAAACAAAGAAAATAATAACAAATAAGATAAGGAGGCATACCCATAACCACATTAGGCGCTGATCTCGACTCCTCAGCCGTCAATTGAAATGTCATGCTTTTCACCACATGTGTCTCCACCTTGACCTGATGGTCATCAGTGATGCTTATGGTGGTTGGCACAAGCACCACCACTGGCCCTCCTGATAACCTCAAACAATCGCCCTTTTCATGTTTGTCTGGTTTCAGGTAAAGAAAATCAATGCACTCCGGGGGAAATCCCTACTCAAATGACTAGTTTTTTCCACATCTGGAACAACCTGAACCTGCTGGTCGACATGCCCTACAATGCTACTTGCTGTACTTGGGTCATCGACTTCAACCCTACTGCTCCCTAATATGCAAATCAGAAGTCTTGCACCTTATAGGCCCTCTCAATCATATCATTAAACTTTTTGCACCTCAAAAACCTCACAAAATATCTGATGTCATCCCTCAACATATCATGATATCACGTCTTCTTCATTCCCTCATTTGCATCATGTTACGGAACCAACATACCATCTCATGGAACATGGTAGTGATCTCTGCCATAGTTTCAGTAGTCTGGCGAAGGTCTTGAAACTCCCTCGCAAGCTGCTCCATCTCGATCTCCGGTGCGAACTCCTATTGGAATCTCGTAACAAACTCCTCCTAAGTCATGGCCACCACTGCCATAGATCCCAAAGCTCATATGACCTCATCCTAGTAGTCACATGCTCGGTCTCTCAGAAGGTAGGATAAAAACCCTACCTTTACCCCCTCAGGGAAAAAACTCATATGCTGAGCATTCTCTATGTCAGCGATCCAAAGGAGGCTATGATAGGGGTACTTAGCCCCAAAGAATTCCGGAGCTCCACATGCCTTGAACTCTTGAAATAAGGGAGTCTATACCCCTAACTTCCCCTTAGCGATCTTCACCTAAAGGGTCCCAAGTCGCTCTTCCATAAGCTCTAGAATCCACTCCTTAATGGTACCAAAAATCGTAGGCGCGACCTCCAAGATACCATGGGTAATTTCTGATGTGATAAACTTGTGTAATACTTCATCTAACGGTTTGGCACCAAAGCCAGAACCAGATCTAGAAGCTCATCCTCGAGTGGTCACCATACTCAACTGAAATAAATATTGAGAGAAAAACTTGATGATTGATTTACGGAAATATAAGTTAATCTCCATGGGTCTTTTGATAAGCTCAACAATAAAGAAATATGCAAAATGATCAAGAGATATATATAAACAAGATTAATCAGTTAAACATAAGCAAGTAATAAGAAAACTTAGTTGAATCGTAACAATTTTTTCATTCAAATACAAGTTAGTAAGTGAAGAACAACATAACCAAGATATGAATATAATGAAGACTTGTATTTAATAAAGTGTAATACATATGAATTCTAAAAGTAGTGAACTTTGATTGATCATCATGATCACTTATTTATAGCAAAACCCAGTACGTGATAAACAATAAAATACTTCAAAGTCACGTGGCCATGCTTACCACGCTTGGACTGATAGAACTCAAGAAACACTCAATGTTAGAAAAGGTGAACATTACTTTTCTGACACTTCAACATACAAATGACAAAACAATCTACTCTTCATATCATCCTTTTACATTCTGGTAACAAGTCTTCAGTGTCATCCTCCAAGTCTTCTTAACAACACCTTCTACCGCAACAACAAAACAGGTCTTTGGTTTCATCAATAGACTTCTTCGCTGCGAAGGATCACTTTATGTTTCAATAATTTCACACTAAGTGACTCACAACTATCTCTTTACATATCAAGTTTGAGAAACTTGATAATGAGCCACTAGAATTTCATGACTTGAATAATCCATTTGATCTTGCCGGCGATTTCATACTTCACCTCTTTAGTGGTGTTTGGGAGAATATCAATAAAATGCAGTGGTTGGCAGAAAGAACTTCACACTGTCTCTCGAGAGCCTGAAAATAATGCCAAGTTCTAGAAAAGTTGTTGCTTCGAGGCTTATGTGTTGTATCTCTTTGGTGATGTACTTGGGGTGTTGAAATGGAGGGAAGTTCATCTTCTATGCAATGGAAGAATGGAGTTCAACATCGATTTTTCCAAAGTCACATACATAAGCTCTGAGAAAATCAGCAACCCTAAGATAATCATCTTCCATCTTTTTGTGTTTTAGCACTTTGAGTTGGAAGACCCTTGTAATAAGAAAGACTTCAGGATTCATGAAGACGAAGTTTGCTTGAGTTCTATGATATTCTTTATCGTAGCATGAAAGAGTGTATTGGAAATATGTTTCTCCTTTAAATGACCTTGCTTTGTAAGTTGTCACAACATCACGTATGTCACAAGACCAAATTTCCCTAATTGTTTTTCCATACTTGTTGTGAAACAAGTTTAGTCTTTCAAATTCCATGGGCATCCTCTTTTCATCAGGAATATTTTGATCAAATGGCTTAAATACTAGATATTATTTAGCATTGGGTGAAAGAGGAATATTCCAATATGCTCCTGATTTTTTAGAGTGTGTAAGATGACTACCATAATCAGAGTGCATGAGTCTACACATTGGATTAACCCATGAATTGATGAGGGATTCGTCCATTCTCATGTCAAATCCTTGAGTTTAAAAAATATACTTAACAAGCTTAGCTGCTCTGCAATCTGCCTTTTTTTGGCCTTGTCTTTGGGGATTTAAAGGAATTATCATTAGAATGGAAGGCTCCAATTCATTTTCTTTGATGGGTATTGGAGAGGATGGAGGAGTTGGAGTTTTGTTCTTAAAAGGAGATATTGGAGGGGATTGCGGTGGAGTTTTCTGAGGATACAGAGGAGGAGTTGGAGTCATCTATTGGGGAGATATTGGTCTATCTAATTCTGAAGAGAACCTTGTACTTTCATCGACTTGGATTCCCATATTCCCCCCCCCCCCTTTTTGAAGAAGAAGACATACCCTTCTCCTCAAACAATGCCTTTTGTTCATTCAACTTTTCATAGGTTTTATGGAATTTAATTAAAATATTTCCACTAAGGTCATTATTGGTCGGCATTTGAGGATGAACAAGATGGTTGGAGATGTGTTTTGAGAGAGTGAGGATTTCATTGATGCTTTTGTTGGCAGAGACTGAACGGCGGAGACTGTGAAAAGTTTCTTGAAGTACTGAAAAATCGGATTTATATGCATTGTGTGTCTCATTGATTTGGAATTTTGTCTTCGCCTCATGTTCAATGGTCATTTTCACCAAGTTGTCCTTTAACTCCTTGAAGTCAGAGAGAAGGTATTAATCATTCTTGAGGAATTATTTGTGGTCTGTTTGTCATTGTTGATTAAGTTGTCAGATCCCCATCCCAACTCGCATCACTGTGTCCTGTCTGCAGTCCATTTTTCATGTTCTTCAATGGCATTGACCCTTTTTTCGAGGGAATGAAGAGTTTGAGTTGAGGGTGTCTGCGGTGGTTGTTGAGAGGTTACGACAGTGTGAATTTGATAGAGCTTGTTTTAGAGATCGTGAAATTCTCTCCTTGAGACTGCAACCTTCTTCTTCTTTGGCTTCGGTTTGGAAGTGGAGTGCCAAATTCCACTAGATTCTTCATCTTCAGAAACACATATCAAAGTCTTCGAATTGACCTTGTTTCTGAACTTTCTCCTCGTTATTGAACACAAAATTTAATCCTGATTCCTGGCTGATCTGGACTATGGTTCCACCATCGTTGGAGTCACCAACACCAATTTGAGAAGGGATGGGATTGATCCTCTGGCTAAGCTCCTTGTGTCTTGATGAGCCTTTTGCATAGTTGCTTCCATATCATTGATCCATTGTTGAGCAGTATGAAGATCATGGATGGTCTTCAGGTTAATGATCCAATCTAACCAGTATGCTGCAACGTATCTGAGCTCTTCATTTTTCATTTGTTGTAGCATGGTTTGACTTTCCTTTCTAGCTCTTAAAACCTTTTTTAAAGCTAAAAATATTTTCTTTTCAGATTTCGAGGAGGGATGATAGTTGGTCCAACTATCATCTATAATAAAAAATTATTCAGTCACCACCGGGGTGTCCTAAGAGTTCATAGGTCCCTGCATATTGGTGCTCACCATTCCTATGCCTCTTGGTCGTAATGACAACGACGAAGGATTTCCAGGGCTTCCTCGGTCTCCTTGGTCTATAACCAAGTTTGGCCTCAGACCTATTCTGGAAATGGTCGCTAAAAATGGTCCCTACAGTGCAAGAGGTGTTTTCGTGTATGTGTTAATGAAAGAAAGATGGAGCGTAGCTCTTTGGAAGTAAAAATGTACAAGTGTGTTCTCCTAGAGATCTTAGGAGTTTTATCAACATCAAGATCCGTTTGGAATCCTAATTGGGCATTGTCTCCATGTTTATGATCTAAAACCGTTACACTTATTGTAGCAGATTGGACGGATGGGTTCTAAGGGGTGATTCGATGTTGAATCGAATAGCTACCAAAGACTTTTGAGACTCTCCAATATATAATGTGGGGTACTTTTAGCTCGGAAGGGTTTGGTTTTTCAGCTTCTTCTTGCAGAACAAGTCTTCAGACACATACGCTACTCTAGTTTCTTTTTCAAGAAAGTTCATCGACTCATCGGTTTGAATGGGGTCTTCAGTCATTGTGGGGTCTTCGGTCACTTTTAGGTCTTTAGTGATTGGTTTCCTATTCTTGGAGGCTACCATTCCATTGAATGCAATCTTTGTTGGAGTCTTTCTTTTGGCAACTATCTTGACTTTCTTAGATTTGGGCTCCACGACTAGACTAGTGGTCTATGGTATGGGTGTAGGCGTGGTAGAAAAATATGGTGCTATATCATTCATAGTCTCGATATAATCGGCGACCGCATAGTTAGATTGTCCAATAATATCTAAGACATGCATTGGCAATTTTCTAATAGGACCAAAAGGTAACGTCCCGAAATCCAGGTAAAGCTATTATATCCTTCCATTTTTTCATGTTGTCAAAAGTGGTCCTTGTGAGAATTCTTGTAGCAAATGAGTACGTTGGGCGTACTGGGGAGTACGCTGCGCGTACTCATGCGCTTAATTTGGAAGCAGACTCGCCTGGGTACACTGGGCATACCCAGGGTTACGCTGGGCGTAATGGGTCCAGATGCAAACCCTAATATTTGACTTGTGCACTATATAATGGATGCTAAGGCTCATTTCTCAGCCTCCATATCAGTGAGTAAAACCCTAAGAGAGCCTCCTAATCGTCCTTAGCTTGAGAGTGAGTGTTTTGGAGCTAAAAGTGCCTTTGTGTGTGTGTGAAGAAGAAGGAGAGGAGCTTATGGAGGCTAGAGCTTGAAGTGCAAGTTTGGATCTGAGATCTACAGAGGAAAGAGCTGCATTTAGAGGTATAAAGTTCAAAACTATCCTCTTCTTTTCGGTTAGATGCTTGCATGGACCATTTTAGGGTTAAAAGTCCCAAAGGTGGAGACTTTATGAGTGTAATGTGCTCCATGGAGCTAGATCTGTCCCATTTCAGTGTTATTTGTGTTATGAATCCATAAAGTTTCCATCTTGGTCATGGATATGAGGTTATGCATGAGTATTGAGCTTTCTAGTGTGAGGAAGTGGAGTGTTATGGGTGTTAGTGACTTGTCCATCCATGCAAAGGCTTATAGTCGCCGACTTTATGGATTAAGAGGTTTATAAATGGTCAGATCTAGAAGTTAGACGTGGGTCTTAACGGATTAAGACCCCAAAATGCTTAGAGTCTAAAATGGGAGTTACACTGGGCATAATCCCAGTACGCGCGACGTAAGGGGTTACGCACCCCGCTTTCAGTTAAGACATCGGGTACGCTCGGCGTACATGTGTGTTACGTGCATCGTAACCCGGGGAGTTGACTTTTGTTGAATTTTAGGGTTTGGTCAACTTTAGGGTCTTTGAGCCATAAGAGGGGTAAAATGGTCTTTTACCCTTTGAGAGTATTAAGAGGAGGAATAAGTCTAGCCTTGAGCGATGAATTGATTTACAGTGTCTATTTCATATGATTAGTTGGAGGGTAGATCGGATTTTACAGAGTTCAAGATTTCACCAAGTTACCCGAGGTGAGTCTTCTCACTATACAGAGTATTGCATGTTTTTGCATGATGTGATTTTTGTGTGCTTTATGCTATGTATGTTACAAAGTCTATAGAACTAGGACCGGAAGGTGCACAGAAGTGGGGCCAGAGGGCCCACAGAGTTATGGGACTGGAGGGTCCCACTGAGACACATTGACCAGAGGGTCAAACAGAGTTATAGCCCCGAGTGGCTAATATGTGTTGTGTGTGGTATTTTGGGGAACTCACTAAGCATTTATGCTTACAGTGTTGTGTTATGTGTTTCAGGTACTAGTGAGGATCACGGGAAGGCACCAGCTTGATCAGTACACACATGAGGAGTTTTATATTTTGATATTGGGATGTGATGTTATGTTTTTACTATGTGATACAATGGTGTTTTTATAACAATTATGAATGAAAATGTGTTTTATAAAATGCGAAAATTATTTTGAAAATTTGGGTGTTATAAGTTGGTATCAGAGCCTTGGTTTGAGGGATGCGGGTACACCTTCGGTCGTATCTGAACTCAAACTGAGGATTTGGGAGATTTTCAAAATAAAATTTAAAAAATATTCTCAAGAGTAAAAAGTTTTGAAAGAGCAGAGCAGAGCAGTGTGTACGATCAGCCAACGCCGAAACGGTGATTTCCCAAAATACCCTTACGTTATATGTTATGATATGATATGCATGCTAAAGTAGGCTAGGTATTGTTATTAGAACTATAGTGGCCTGATTTGTGATGCCTTAGCCTATGGATTTTACTGCTAGGAGATGCTTGAGAGTGAATTGATACCAACAGGAGCTTATGAGAGATCTGCTTTAGAGTAGACTATGCATAGAGAGAGAGAGAGAGAGTAGAGTGCTTGGGATTTAGGATCCTAGGAGGAGGACTTGGTGTGAATATTGATGCGGTGTGGGCGGTAGTATTGGGCCCATACTACCGAAGGCACCGGATCAGTGCACAGCCCAAGTAAGAATCATTAGGGTACCAGGGATCAAGTAGGATTGGGATATCGAGTGTGTGTACACTCGAGCGAGTCTCTGATATCTTGTGTTGTATTTTAGAGAGACATCATGGTGGGGGCACGCCACACGCTAGGGACTAGTGGGGGGGGGGTGTGAGCGATGAGGAGCTCCGCCAGATGATACATGATGAGGTGGCTGCCGCCATTCGTGGAGATCCCAGAGATGTTCGGGTCTATCAAGACCACCCTGATCGAGACTTTTGATGAGCGTTATGTTGCTCTTACTGATGCTGCTATTGCTGCAGCCACTGTGGCCGTTGCTGTTGCCAGGCCGCAGGAGGGTGACGTGTTGCTGTACCGGGAGTTCAGCAACACAAAGCCACCAGAGTTTGATGGGACTCAGGATCTGATAGCTGTAATGAGGTGGATCTATGTCATTGAGGGGTGCTTCTACACATGTTCATGTCTGGAGCATCTGAGGGTTCGGTTCGCGCTGAACTAGCTTCGCTTGGGGGCGAAGGACTGGTGGAAGTTTGTGACAACGCGCTATTCTTCTACAGAGCTTGCTGCGGTGACCTGGGAGAGGTTCACCACTATGTTTTGTGATGAGTACGTTCCGCCAGTGGAAAGGGAAGGATTGGCCCAGGAGTTCTTGACCCTCAAGCAGGGTACATAGTCTGTTATTGTGATCACCAGGATGTTTCATGAGAGGGCGATGTTATGCTCTAAGCACGTTTCTTCTGAGCAGGCACGTATGAGCCAATATTTGAGCATTTTGAGGAGAGGCATTCTCGAGTTCGTGGCGAAATCAATGTACCGTACATTTACCGAGCTTCAAGAAAATTCCCGAAAGAGGGAGATTGAGCTAGAGACTCAGGCCAGGGAGGAGGCAAAGTCTCAAGGGAAGGATCGGCAACCAGCGCAGTTCCAGCCAGCCGCCAAGCGGGCTAAGCCTGCTGATTCGATATCTGGGAACCAGAAGGGCCGCATTTGTGGTAAGTGTGGCAAGAGTCATGAGGGGGTGTGCAGAGCAAGGTCTTGGTACAAGTGTGGCAAGGAGGGGCATATGGCCAAGGATTGCCCCAAGGGGTTTGCAATGTGTTTTCACTATAACCAGACTGGACACCGGAAGGCCGAGTGTTCGCTGTTGAAGGGTAAGCTCAGGGAGCTTCTCAAGGGTCTGTTCCTGCTGCTGTTTGAGCTATAGAGAGTCGGCCGGTGAAGGTCGAGGCGCCGAAGGCTCGCGGGAGAGCCTTCAAATTAAGAGTGGAGGAGGTCCGCGCAGCACCTGATGTGGTGCTTGGTATGTATTCTTTCATATGTTTATTCTGAGTTTGTGGTGTTATACTTATATTGTGATATGCGTAGGTACATTTCTTGTGTGTTCTGTGCCTACTTTTGTGTTATTTGACTCGGGTACGAGTCGGTCTTTTGTGTCGTTAGCCTTTAGTCAGCACATCAATATTTGTCGTGAGGCGTTGAGTCGACCTTTGCAAGTTTCCATAGCTGACGAGAGAGCAGTGTATGCCACTGATGTGATTCGAGGATGTGTACTCGAGATATTCGGCGTTGAGTTTCCAATTGATTTGGTCCCGATTGCTATGGGAGATGTCTGTGTTATCGTGGGCATGGACTGGTTGAGCAGATTTGGAGCGGTTATCAACTGTGAGCGACAGCTGGTGACCATACGAGACCTTAGTAGGGGAGTTCGTACGGTTTATGGCAAGGGTACCCATTTTGGGTCGGCGTTTTGGTCAGCCGCGAGAGCGAGGCAGAGTCTACAGCAGGGCTGTAGTAGGTACGTGGCTTATGTGTTGGATACGAGGATAGGTGCAGGGAGACAGAGGTCGGTGGATGAGGTGTCGATAGTGCGAGAGTTCCCATATGTTTTCCCCGAGGAGTTTTCGGGTGTGCCTCCCGAGAGGCAGGTGGAGTTCCGTATTCATTTGGTTCCAGGGGCAGAACCTATCGCCAAGGCGCCCTATCGCCTTGCACCTCCAGAGATGCAGGAGTTGTCCTCGCAGCTTCAGGAGCTGTTGGGGGAAGGGGTTTATACGGTAGAGTTGCTCGCCGTGGGGAGCACCAATCCTTTTTGTCAAGAAGAAGGATGGTTCACACCGGATGTGCATTGATTACCGGGAGTTGAACAAGCTGACAGTCAAGAACTGTTACCCCTTGCCGAGGATCGACGATTTATTCGATCAATTGCAGGGAGCGTCTTGGTTCTCCAAGATTGATTTGAGGTCTGAATATCATCAGATGAGGGTGCCTGATGAGGATATCCATAAGACATTGTTCAGGACTCGTTATGGGCATTACAAGTTCGTGGTGATGCCTTTCGGTCTCACCAATGCACCGGCAGCGTTCATGGATCTCATGAATAGGGTGTGCAGGCCGATGTTGGATCGTTCGGTGATCGTGTTCATTGATGATATATTGGTGTATTCGAGGTCCAGAGAGCAGCATGAGGAGAATTTGAGGGAGATCCTCGGAGTTCTGAGATCGGAGAGACTATACACCAAATTCTCCAAGTGTGATTTCTAGTTACGGGAGCACCTCGTCAACCAGAATGGGATATTGGTCGATCCGGCCAAGATTGAGGCGGTGATGAGCTGAGAGGTACCGAGATCCCCTTTGGAGATCAGGAGTTTCATGGGGTTGTCCTGATATTATCGGAGATTCACTCAGGATTTCTCCAGGATTGCGGTTCCTCTCACCAGACTGACCCGAAAGGGCGTGGCTTTCAGTTGGGGCCCGGAGCAACAGGCCTCATTCGAGACACTTCGCTAGAGATTGTGCGAAGCCCCAGTGTTGGCCCTTCTGGAGGGGATGGAGGACTTTGTGGTATATTGTGACGCATAAATATCAGTTCTAGGAACGGTGCGGATGCAGAGAGGGCATGTGATAGCATACACATTGAGGCAGTTGAAGCCTCATGAGACGAGGTATCCTACGCACGATCTGGAGTTGGGGGCTATGGTGTTTGCCTTCAAGATTTGGCGTCACTATTTGTATGGGGTTCAGTGTACCATATACAAGGACCACAAGAGCCTGAAGTATCTGACGGATCAGCCCAACCTGAACATGCGTCAGAGGAGATGGTTGGACATGGTAAATGATTAAGAGTGTGAGATCCTGTACCACCTGGTCAAGGCTAATGTGGTTGCCGATGCTTTGAGTCGCAGGGCAGAGAGTGCCCCTTTGCGAGATGTTTGTATGAGGTTGACAGTGATGATTCCGATGTTGGACACCATTCGGGAGGCCCAGGTGGAGGCCATGAGACCGGAGAACTGCAAGCGAGAGCGGGTGATTGGGCAGATATCAGAGTTCATTGCCTATAGCCGGGGGCATATGACCTTCCAGGGCCGGATTTGGGTGCCATTTGAGGGTGGGGCACGTGCTATTTTGATGGAGGAGGCGCACAGGTCGAGGTTTTCGATCCATCCCGGGGCCACTAAGATGTGTTTGGACCTAAAAAGAGATTATTGGTGGCCCTGTATGAAGAAGGATGTGGCTTGGTTTGTAGAGAGGTGCTTGACCTGTCGCAGGGTTAAGGCTGAGCACCAGTGTTCACATGGCAAGTTGCAGCCGCTTGAGGTTCCCCAATGGAAGTGGGAGCAAATTTCCATGGATTTAATCACCAAATTGCCGAGGACTGCGAGAGGTGTCGACGCAATTTGGGTGATAGTCGACTGGCTGACGAAGAGCGCTTATTTTTTGGCTATCAGTGAGAGCTCTTTCGCAAAGAGGCTGGCAGAAGTGTATTTGAGAGAGGTGGTATCGTGGTATGGTGTGCCGATCGTGATTGTGTCAGATCGAGATGTGCGTTTCATTTCCAGGTTCTGGAAGAAATTCCATGAGGAGTTGGGTACTAGGCTGCATCAGTACCGCTGACCACCCGCAGACGAACGGTCAGAGTGAGCGGACGATTTAGACGCTCGAGGACATGCTTCGAGAATGTGTGTTGGACTTCAGAGGGAGTTGGGATACATATCTGCCTTTGGCTGAGTTTCTTATAACAATAGCCACCATTCGAGCATTGGTATGCCTCCCTTTGAGTTATTGTATGGGAGGAGGTGTCGGACTCCCATTTGTTGGGGAGAGGTAGGGCAGCGAGTGATAGGAAATACTGAGAGAGTGCTTCAGACTACCGAGCAGATACGGCAGGTTAGACTGAGATTGCTGATGGGCCAGAGTCGCCAGAAGAGTTACACGGATAGACGTCGATCCGAGCTCGAGTTCCAGGTTGGAGATTTTGTACTCCTGAAAGTGTCTCCTTGGAAAGGAGTGATCCGATTGTGGAAAAGGGGCAAGTTGGGGGCCCGGTACATTGGACCGTCCAGGGTTATTGCAAGGGTGGGCAGGGTAGCATATCGATTGGAGCTACCTGTGGAGTTGAGCCAAATTCATGATACCTTCCACGTGTCTCAACTAAGGAAGTGCATAGCCGACGAGTCGGGAGTGGTACCATTGGAGGATATCCAGGTTGATGCAGGTCTTAATTATGTTGAGAGGCCGATCGCAATCTTGGACAGGAAGGTCATGATTCTGAGGAACAAGGAGGTGTCACTAGTTCAGGTCCAGTGGCAGCATCGAAAGGGGTCCGAGCTGACTTGGGAGCTGGAGTCAGAGATGCGGGAGCAGCATCCGGAGTTGTTTTCGGCGTGAGACTTCTAGGGTGAAGTCTTGTTCTAGTAGGGGAGAATTGTAACATCACGAAATCTAGGTAAAGCTATTATATCCTTCCATTTTGTCAAGTTATCAAAAGTGGTCCTTGTGAGAATTCTTGTAGCAAATGAGTATGCTGGGCGTACTGGGGAGTACGCTGCGCGTACTCATGCACTTAATTTGGACGCAGACTTGCCTGGGTACACTGGGCGTACCCAGGGTTACGCTGGGCATAATGGGTCCAGATGCAAACCCTAATATTTGACTTGTGCACTATATAATGGATGCTAAGGCTCATTTCTTAGCCTACATATCAGTGAGTAAAACCCTAAGAGAGCCTCCTAATCTTCCTTAGCTTGAGAGTGAGTGTTTTGGAGCTAAAAGTGCCTTTGTGTGTGTGTGAAGAAGAAGGAGAGGAGCTTGTGGAGGCTAGAGCTTGAAGTGAAAGTTTGGATCTGAGATCTTGTCACACCCCAAAACCGAGAACGGCGGAAACGTTCTGGGGCGGAGGACGTCATGTAATGTATCACAACAATGCAAAGTAGTAAACAAGCAACAACATCATCCATTGCATTAATAGTATGATTTTAAGTACATGTGAGTTCTTTCATAGTATAAATCTACATAATGAATATTCAAAATAAAAGACGAGTCTTGACTACTCCGTTTTCACAAAACCTGGTTGTCGTACCTGTCTATTTGTGACCTGAGAATACAAGTTATGTTGAAAGCGAGTATCAGCAATAAAGCTGGTGAGTTCATAAGTATTTATGTGACTTTGATTTGTAGAACTGTAAAGAAAGATCTGTAAATGTTTGAACGAAATTTTGTATCAATGAACATGTTTGTAAGCAGTTGTAAACGTTTGAAAACCCTAGAAAATCTCATATTTCCTACTAGTATAGAAAGTAGCCTTCTGCCAAGACCCGACTGTTTTGAATGTTCGCTTTTAGAAATCCAATATTTGTCCATAAGATTTGTTGTAAACTGAATTGAAACAAGGCCTAGTATGTGTAAGTAAGTCGTCATACTTATCCGTGTGTTTTATATTTAAATAAAACTTCTTTGTATAAAACCTTAGAATTTCCGTGATTTGTAGGCTGTGTAAACGTTCCATGCGAGATGTTATAATCATACTAGAGACTAGATGGCCTTGAATATGACGTTCTTCAAGCGTCGGAATGTTATGACACTTGTCACCCCAGACCTGCCGGTCTAGCTGTTGCAAGCAACTTAGGTGCGGGTTTGTCAGACCCAGTATAGATCTATACACAACTATCACGTTCTCCCTCCCGGAGATTTTGATTATAACTACAGGACTTTTCTGTGGTACTTAGGAGTACCCCGAAAGATAATGTCTCGCGAGTAAAAATAGAAGATCACGTAGTGTGCAACGAAACATTTGTTTTTGTATATGAAACAATTACCTTGATATAGTACTTGTAGTATGTAAAATTTCATGAGTATTTAGTAAACTATCTGTGTAATCGTATCTCTTCGTATAGTATGTAATGTGTTCGTATTTCATATAGTATGTAATGTATTAGTATAGACTCATGAATGAACTGACTCTTGTATGAGTCCTTGTACTTGGAATAGTAAGTAGTATCTCATAACTATACCTATTATAGTTACTAGTATTGTATGTGTATAACCGAAGTATGCCTTTGCTACTCAAAGGTACTGAACCAACTAATGGAACTTTTATGTCTATATATGTATACATGATGTATATAACTAATATTTAGATGACATTCGGACGAATAACCGATGCCCTAAGGCAACATCCCAACGAGGACAAGGAAATAAAGCGAGCTGGCCGTCCTAAGTCCTTTAAACATTACTTATATAACTATACATATATATAGGCATGCATTTGACAATATAAAAGTATAAAAGAAGTTTTGTAAAACCTTTGAAAAGTTGAATAACTAAGAAATAATGACTTGATGTCAGTTTGTAAAACGATTTGAAAGCCGTTTGTTTGATAAGAACAGTTTTAAGTATAAGAAAACCTTTATTTGAAACACGACTCTAACAGCGTTTGAAAGGAAACATAAAGTATGTAAGACAGTTTGATAAAGAGTTTTAACATGTAAAAACGTTTGAGAAAGTCCTTTGAAGTAATATATTTGGTGAAACATCTAAACGTGTAGTAAATCCATTTGTATACTAGTCATAAATCGCATAAGATTGATTTAATAATAATATCGAATACATAGCAAAGGATAGATATTTTCGCACGACAATAACTGGGTGTTTACTTGTATTCCCTTCTTAAAAGTATTTAAAAAGCATTTAAAATGTATTTAAAGTGTGTTTGTAGGGGTATGAACTCACTTGGAAAGTGTGACGATTTGAAGAAAACAAGCTTTTTCTCGGGCGGCACTTCGACCGGAAACTGGTGAGATTTTCGGGAATCTCGGGGCTTCGGACCTTCGTCGGGCTGAGGTATAAAACCGGGAAGTCAGAATATTGTCGGCATGAAAAACGAGGTGAAAATGTGAGAGAAATGTGGAAAATGAGCAAGGATGGTCGGCACCCTCTCATTCTATTTATAGGGGTGTGAGAGGCTTCGTACGCTGGGCGTACTTCGGACTTATGCGGGGCGTACCTCGTACGCTGGGAGTCCTCTGAGGTTACGATGGGCGTTCTCTTGCATCATTGCTGACCGCATCCTTGGACAATGCGTTTGGTCGACTTGGACGATCCAGGGCCTAGCATCCGACTACGCTGGGTGTACTCCGAAGTACGCTAGGCGTACTCCTTCGGATAAGTCTTTGAAATGCGTGCCAAAAACTTCTTAAATGCGTAACTTTCGCATATGAGCTTCGTTTTCGACGTTCCTTATATCCAGGTGAAGGTGAGCAAATACTCTACAACTTTCATTTAGACTTTGTCGGCCAGTTTTGAATTTATTTTGAAGTATATTTTAATTAATAGGCCGGGATACGTTAATTTCGTTAAAAATCCATAACTTCTTTATCCGACGTCCGTTTTCGTTTGTCCTTTTACCATTGAACTAGTATTATAGAGACCTTGAACTCTTGTTTAGGTTGCGTTGGCTAAAAGTCGCTCGATCTCTGTTTCGAGTTTTTAGATGTCTACTGCCACTTCAGAACTTTTAGAAAAATCATAACTTCCTTATTATAACTTGGATTCGAGTGATCTGGATATCTCTGAGAACCTTGAAACGATATCTATCATTTAGATAACCCAGTTGTGACTTTTTGAACATTTTATTTTCGAAGATATTTATTAACTTAAAACGGTTTAGAAGGTTTGACTGGAATTCGTTACATTGGTTGGAAATTTCAGGTTGTCACATCATCCCCCCATTAGAGGGAATTTCATCCCGAAATTAGAATTTACGCAGAACTGATAACTATGCTACAGGTAGAAGTTTCATTTGATCCTCGCGTTCCCAAGTGAATTCAGGTCCATGCATGGGCTTCCAGCGAACCTTTCACTATCGTGGAACGTCTTTGTTTCTTTTGTTTCCCTTCACTGGGGTGATAACTCTTCCTGGTCAGATATGTGTTGCATGTTCTCGTGTCTGTGAATATAGTACTCCTTGGAGGTGTTGAATCTGCTCCTCCTTACTTTGGGAGTAGATAAGGATGTCATTGATGAAAAGATCCGTTTTTCCTCTTCACGAACTAGACCGATGCATCACATGGTGAGAAGCTTGGCCTAATGAATCCCTTCTTGAAAAGTTCGTTAAGCTGATTGGAAAGGCTATCCATCTCAGCTGGAGCTAGAGAAGAAGGCGATTTGGCTACCGGGATAATTCTTGGAACTAAGTCGATTCTGAAACTCGTCTTGGCGCTGTGGTGGAAAAGTTGCGTACTTCTGGAATGTCCTGAATGTCTTTCACTTCTTGTCTCGCATCGACGATGTGTGCAAGGAATGTATGCCATTCCTTTCGTAAACACTTCTGAGCTTGTATACACGAAATGATGAGAAGGTTCGTACTTGATTCGTCGCTGCAAATAACTAGAGTTTCCTTGTTTAGGGAGGTTAGGACGAGCTGCTATATAAAAGCTCATGATGTCGGCTCGATGTAGACTTAACCAACTCATACTGTTTATGGCGTCAGAACCTTGGGGCGGATTAGATGTCGTGAAGATCCTTTTTAGTTCGAAAGGTATGGGTCTTCGTGGGGATGGAGTCCAGCCATGTTATCTATGCGAGAATTGGGGTAAAGAAATAATTATTAGACGAACTAACTAGATAAATATTCGAGAATCTTCATTAGTTACATCACTATTTGTAAGTGCATACCAGTTATATGTAATCAAAACAGGATAACCCTTCGAATAAGTGACCTTAACTCCAAATTCACGAGGAACAGGGGTAAAGCAAAGTTTCACAGATTCTAAGTCTATGACATCCTAGTTACATATGACCTTATTGTATCCACTTAGCAACTATTGACCTAGTAATGAAGATCCTTTTTAGTTCTCCAGTAAGTGATCATAGTAAGACAAAATACTCCTATAGTATTTTTGGTTTATGTTCTATTGTTCCCATTGTGGTATTGTGGGTAAGTTTTTAGACTTGTTGTAACCTTACAACCACACTTAGGCACATGCTAGTCAACCCTCGAATAATATAGTTGATCAGGCTATATCCTCCCAGTTTTGACAATATGTCTCTAAGTCTACTTGCGCTGCCCAACAATCCTAATACTTTTGTTCTGTCCTAGTGACACTGATTTTAGTATGAATGCAGACATGTATACTTAGTTAACTATTTTATTATTTATAAGTATAGGCTCTTTGTCAGAGAATTTTTAATCCCATTGTATTTATAGTTAGTATATCTTTTATGAGTTGATATACTTAATTCACTATAAACAATGCTCTGATACCAATCTATCACACCCCAAAACCGAGAACGGCGAAAACGTTCTGGGGCGGAGGACGTCATGTAATGTATCACAACAATGCAAAGTAGTCAACAAGCAACAACATCATCCATTGCATTAATAGTATATATTTAAGTACATGTGAGTTCTTTCATAGTATAAATCTACATAATGAGTATTCAAAATAATAGACTAGTCTTGACTGCTCCGTTTTCACAAAACATGGTCGTCGTACCTGTCTATTTGTGACCTGAGAATACAAGTTATTTTGAAAGCGAGTATCAGCAATAAAGGTGGTGAGTTCATAAGTATTTATGTGACTTTGATTTGTAGAACTGTAAAGAAAGATCTGTAAATGTTTGAAGGAAAGTTTGTATCAATGAACATTTTTTTAAGTAGTTCTAAACATTTGAAAACCCTAGAAAATCCCATATTTCCTACTAGTATAAAAAGTAGCCTTCTACCAAGAACCGACTGTTTTGAATATTTACTTTTATAAATCCAATATTTGTCCATAAGATTTGTTGTAAACTGAATTGAAACAAGGCCTAGTATGTGTGTAAAGTCGAAAATCGGATCTACCAATGATCAAAGACAAATAGCAACCACACAATACGAAATAATAAGCAAAGAAAGAACAAACCAAGCTTGCATATGCTTCATAGCCTTAAAACGTCGGATACAACTTGGTGGAACTGGAAAATACGTAAGGCATCAACAACCTAAAACATCTGACACATCACCCTTTTTATAATCCTTATGACCGTGAGCAGTTTACGGCCGTAAGGAGTTTACGGCCGTAAACTCAAGTACAACCGCAAACTATTACAAAATTGTTTTTCATACACAACCTCTATCACTAGCTACTATACCTAGACCAAAACATTTTATAGGGCCTTTCAATCTCCCCCTTGGTTTGGACTAGCTCGAGGCCATCCCCTTGTTAACAATCATAACATCCATTTGTCCCATGGCTCCATTCCACATACGCTTGCTCAAAATCTCAGCCACCATTGACGTGTACACTTTAGCACCTTATTCATATATATATATATATATATATATATATATATATATATATATATATATTCAACAAACTTAATTTGAAAGTTGTTGAGATAGTGAATATCCCACTTGCTGAACTGTAACAAGTCTCTGCGATCGTAGAGCCTGATGCACCCATTCTTAAGCTTAATGACGGCACCAGAAGTAGTTTCATCATAAACCCAACACTCCAATGAACTGAGAGACCCATCTGAATAGCCTTGAAGCACAGGAAACTTCTTGACTTGTTTCGTTGTGGGCCACATCACTACCTGTAACGGCTTGTCAGTGGACGGTTCCAAAACATCTGTATGTTCAAATACAACAGATTCTGCTATTGGCATAGACGGAAACCCCTTTTTCACTTGATCATCAAGGAAGTGCTTGAATTGAGTAACTTGTGGATCATTCATTAAATTGATGAAGGGAGCTCGAGACAGCTCTGTCAAATCAATCCTTGTGAACGAGCTAAAATCATGACTATTCTTGTACAACTCAAAATTACCACTCTTGCGAATGACAATCCCCATCTTAAGGGGGTCATGGAATCCCCAAGAAGCTACTCCCGATCTATCGCCAAACGTATCTCGGAACCGAACTACTTCAAGATCAGTAACTATGATTAACGGTTCGCCCCGAGAAGCATTCAGATTAGTATACCTCTTGAACAACAACTGACCTTTCTCCACTTCTTCTTCTGGACCACGACGAATGATTTATGTAATATGAAGAGCCAGAGGAGGTTCATCAACACCACGATCAACAGTACCAGAAGACTTACTGACTGTTAGGTCAACCGGGAAAGCTTGTACGTGAAGATTAATCCTTTGTTCTTCCACAGACGTTTGATATTTTTCTCCAAGGTCTACTTCAAGTTTCTTCTTCAGTTCAAAGTAGCTTGAAGTTAGTAGATTGAAATGATCTTGCAAGTTGGAAATCTGCTTAGACTTTAGCTTTTTATCCTGCTTGAGCTCGGCCACTTGTACTCCAAAATTAGATTTATCTGATTGCAACTTAGAAACTTGAATACTAAGATTGACATTCTCAGCACGAAGTTCCGCTACCTGAATATCTAGCTCAATATTCTTCTGGCTTAGAACTGAAATATCCTTTTGCAAACCAGAAAGAGTGAGATTGTCATCCCTAGCACCACCTTCTTCAATGGAAACACCTTTTCCTCGAGGGTATGGTGACAAAAGTTGTTCTTCAGCCATGTGCAACGCCAACCTTTCAGAAGCAACATCCCGATTATACCTTGGAACTTGGAAACCAGGCGGTGCAGAGGGACCACCCACAACAAATGCTGAACTCGGACCTGTTGAAAACATCTTGGTGGTTGTCAGTCTAGTGGTAGTAGTAGTGATAGGATGGGTAGGAAGACCGCTAATCAAGTTTGCAATTAGCTCAGATTGCCTCACGTCTAGTCTTTGTCTCTTAGACTGAGGTTGGTCAGAATCTGGGGTAAATACACTCATAAATGGTTCAGATGTAGGAGAAGTGGATATCGGAGGGGAACATCATATAACCATCTCCATGGGAACTGAAGCAGACATCATTTTTTCTGATCTTCGAGTTTGAGTTTCTAACGTTTCACTTGACTTCCTGGTCTTGGTTGTTGGCAAAACAACGTCATCGACATTGTTGAAAATCGTGTCAAGGTTTTCATGCGACACAACATTTGCACTGCTAGCTAGGGAAGCCGCAATGTCATCACAATCAAAACCTGTTAAATCAAGATCACTGAATAAATCATTTCTTTCTTCCCCGACATGCATTTCCGCATCATCATGATCTTGGCTCAACTCTTTTTCAAGTTCTGCAGCGAATTGAGCGTCAGGAGTTGGTGAATTATCCCTTTCAGTTCCTTCATCCTCTAATACATCAATAACTATGTTGTTTGGAATCGATTTTTCCGCAGATGCCTGCTCTGAGGAGGTTTGTTCAGAAGAATCGTATGACTCTGTCGGTTCATCCAACTCAGTAAACTTTCCAAACTTCTCTAGGGGATACAGTCCTTGAAAGATAACCTTGCCTTTACCAATTTGTTTGATGAGTCCCACTGTGTAGGGACCCAAGGACTTCATATCAAGAGTCTCCTCCTCCTTCCTTACATTAGGAAACTGAATGTTGATGAATGCTTGGATAAAATGAGGATACAACAGAAAACTATATCAGGTAGAGGCTCTGGTGTTAATAACAAATTCATCCAAGATGAACTTCGAGAAGTTGAATCTTATGCCAGCAACAAGGGATACCAATGCACCAGTTGTGCGCTGTGAAATCTCATCGGCTCCAGACCTTCTGCCCGAAATGCAGCTAACAAAAACATGCGCTAAGAACCTCCAGTATGGATGCAGCAACTTCTTCAGTGTCAGCGGAAAAGTTCCCTCGTAGCTCATTCTGCGTAGAATACGTTGAGCGTCTTCAATTCCGATTTCAGTTGGGGAATTGGGTTGATCATCAATAAGCAGCGCCTCGCGAATGAAATCTTCATCAATCACAATCTCCCGTCCCTGAACTTTGGCTTTCATAGTAAAATTGCCATCATCATCCATGTTCGACTGAGCGATCGCCCAAAACTCCTGTATCAGATTTTGATACACCACCGGATTGACTGTGATCGCGGATGCTAAACAACATTCCTGCAACCGATGAATCATCGAGCGCATATCATAGTGAATTGCTGGAGGGTCTGCAAGCACGATTGCAAGGTTGTGCATGTCTGCAAATTTCAAATTCGCCATTTTCTGCACTCAAACACGAACTGTGAGAAACCTCAAAATAAAATTTTATTTTGACCAAAAAAAAATATTCTAGTTAAAAATATGATCAAAACAAAATTTCTATTAAAAAAATTGAGTTGGAAAAACAAGTTTACGGCCAAAGATATAAAAGAAATCATGAATTTTTTTAATTTAAAAAAAAAAAACAGTAAACTAAGTTCTTAGGCCGTAAACTCGAAGTTTACGGCCTAAGAACCCTTTTGTAAACTCATCACATTGCAATTCCTTATTTATTTAATTCAATTTTTAGGCAGTAAACGGATTGTTCCAGGGCCGTAAACACCGAGTTTACGGCCGAAGAACATTTAGTCGAAAAAACCACGAAATACAAACCTACACGACGAATTGATGTAAAACATTTAGATATATGCAAATGTAGGGATTAGTAGCATCAAAATAAATTCAAAACAAGTCCAAACAATAGCCAAATGGAGTTTACGGCCGGAGCTTATGGCCGTAAGTTCCGTCGAACACCTTTTCGCGATTTCCGATAAAATGACTTGGTGAAAATTGAAACAAAATACATATTCGTGATCTGGAAGTGATTACCTTTGTGATGATGTAAACGGTTTTCCGAAAATCAAAGAAATTGTTTTGAGCCTTTTGAGAGGGTTTAAGAGCTGTTTGCGGCCGAAATCTCGTGAATGAGGAAATTCCGACAGTGAACTCATTTTTACCCTTTTTCACCCTCACTTACCCTCTTACCTGATAACTACCCAGTAATTTTCAACTTCGAACAATAAAAACTTTCTTTTTAAAAAATTTGAGGATTAATTTTAAAATAACTTAAAAAAATAAAATAAAATAAAAATAAAAGCTAACAAAACAAAATTTAATTGCTAGAAAAATAAAACGAAATAAAAATAAAACTAAAACAGTAAAAATAATAAAAATAAAATTAAAATTTAAAAATAACATTTTAAAAAAATAAAAAAATAAAATTGAGAATAAATATTTTAACTAAAAATAATTTTACACAACAAAACTTAACCACTATAACTTTTGTGATGCTTGGATCAAAGTTGTTGGACGACCTTATTCCAGTTGTCGGTACCCTTATCTTCACATCTTCGTCTGACCGATTGCCAGTATTGTGGTCCACTTAAACATGAAAGATTTGTGACAAATTTGGACATTTTACCAATGACATGATTCAGGCATATATCTAATTGTAAATGTTTGTAATTGTGATAACTCCTAAATCTTAAATAAATTCACCTTATGACCATTCAACTGACTACAACCAGGGATATTGTTGTCCACCTAAATCAAGCAGCGAGATCTACAGAAAGTCTGCATGAGTTCAATTTTAAGTTTATTGGAACGTGTTTCCTGCTTCCTGATATGCCCCAGCCATCAAGAACTTCCAGAGTACTCCTTACACCGAGTGAGCAGACAACCATTCAGAGAGAGAAGAGATTCAAAATTCTATTGCTAACTACTTCAGAGGGGTTGAGAAGAAGAAGGTTGCATATGCTGTGTACCAGGTCAGATTAGAAGTCGCGCAAAGGAGACATCATATGGCTAACAGATAAGAAGTATTTCACACATATATGTATAGCCTGCAGAGAAATAGAGTTGCATATGTTGTGTACCAGGTCGGATTAGAAGTCGCGCAAAGGAGACAACATATGGCTAACAGACGGAAAGAAAGAAAATGATATTCTACAGACCTAATTTGTCGGAATTTACCAGTCGCCCCATCCAACCGGAATTAAGGACAAAATCCGCACATCGAGGAAAAGTTAAGCCACGGTTCCAAGTACGGGTTCAATTAATGTGACTAGTAAGATTCTCATGTATATCTCCCTGCTCAACCTATCCGAGCGTCGTGACATCAGGTTAAATGGATCTAACTAGGTCAAAGTTTGTCAAGTCCTTAAATTCATTAGGTTCAACTTTCCTAGTCAAGTCCATTTAAAATCTTTCGTGCCTACCAGCACGTCGAGTACAGAGCGTAGACGATTCAACTTAGGTACGTTACGCCGATTCAGGTTGCCCTTTATCACTTGTTAATTTCATTTCCCATCGCAATACCTACAACCGAAGCTGTCAACAATAATTTTTTTTTAAATTTTCTGAACAGAAATGACACTATTTTTGGATTTTTATTTTCTGATTTTTGTTGTTTTTGGATAATTATATTTCTCCCCCTAAATTTGTGCATGGGTGAGAATACGAAATAAAATATTAAAGAAAATTAAAAATGCGCAAATTTAAACTATCCTAAAACAAGAAACCAAAACGAGAATAAAAAGTAAAAATCAAATAGAATAAATTAAGAGAAAAAATAAAAGACTTAATCCAAAAATAAAAAAACTTAATCTTCAAAACGTATCATTTTCAGAAATCCCACAAGCACATCAAAGGGAGCTTTGTTAAATGGCTTTGTGAACAAATCTGCCACGTTATTATCAGTGTGGACCTGTTCTAACCGGATTAAAGATTGTTCATAACAGTCTTTGATAAAATGAATTTTAATATCGATATGCTTGGTTTTAGAGTGTTGGACTGGGTTTTTAGCAATTTGAATCGCCGCTTCATTATCACAATAGATAGGGGTTTCAAAGTAATTCAAGCCGTAGTCCAACAGATGATGTTGGATCCAGATAACATGAGAGCAGCAAGCTGATGCAGCAACATATTCCGCCTCTGCTGTTGAAGTCGATACAGTGTGCTGCTTCTTGCATTGCCATGAAACTAATCTGTCACCTAGGTACTGACATCCTCCTGAGGTTGATTTCCTGTCAAGCTCACAGCCTCGATAGTTACTATCAGTAAAAGCATAAAGATCAAATTCAGAATTCTTCGGATACCAAAGACCCAATTTAGGGCTTCCTGTGATATACCGAAAAATTCTTTTGACAGCAATAAGATGAGAAAGTTTAGGATTAGCCTGATAGTGTGCGCATTGACAAACTGCAAACATGATGTCGGGTCGACTTGCAGTAAGATACATCAGCGATCCGATCATTGATCGATATAGAGTTTGATCTACGGACTCGCCTTCAGGATTTGGAGTCAGAAGAGGTCGTTCAGCCATCGGTGTTGACGCAGGTTTAGCATCATGAAACGCGAACTTCTCAAGAATATCCTCCACATACTCGGCTTGATGTAGCAGGATTCCGGTTGAATTCTGTTTAACCTGAAGTCCCAAAAACATTGTCATTTCTCCCAAAGAACTCATTTCGAATCGTTTCTTCATTACACCTTCGAACTCCTTGCAAAGCTGTTGACTGGTTGATCCAAAGATGATGTCGTCAACGTATATCTGTACGAGAATTTGATCCTTGTCAACGTGCTTTATGAACTAGGTTTGATCGATAGTGCCACGAAAGTAACCATGTTCGAGCAAGTGCTTTGTTAGAGTTGCATACCATGCTCTAGGAGCCTGATGCAGCCCATATAAAGCCTTGTCCAGCTTGTAGACATGATTACGATACTTTGAGTCAACAAACCCTGGGGGTTGATCAACGTAGATTTCTTCCATCACCTTGCCATACAAGAAGGTAGTCTTGACATCCATTTGAAAGACGGTAAAGTTCATATAAGAAGCATACGCTAGGAATATACGAATAGCCTCTAGGCAAGCCACTGAAGCATAAACTTCAGTGTAGTCAAGACCCTCGACTTGTCGAAACCCACGAACTACCAATCGAGCTTTGTTTCGCACAATAACTCTTGAATCATCCTGTTTGTTGCGATAGACGCATCGTGTGTCAAGAGACTTCTTGCCCTTCGGTAACTCAACTAAATTCCAAACACCGAGTTTTTCAAATTGGTGCAATTCTTTATGCATTGCATCCACCCAGCTAGGTTCATTTAGAGCCATTTCTACATTCTTGGGCTCAATTTGAGAAATAAAGCAAGAGTATAGACATGTATTCACGTCTCCACTCTTACTTCTAGTTTTAACACCATCATCTAGCTGGCCAATGATGTTTTCGATCGGATGGTCCCGTTGAACCCTAGAAGGTATTTCTTGGCTGATGTCATTGAGAGAAACAGGTAGAGTGTGAATGTTGAAACCTCCTTCATTTGCTGATTGAGCAGCACCAGATGGTTCTGCGACATAGTCATCTGTAATAAAATCAGGAAAGAGTAATTCCATAAAGGTTGAAGAGACAGCGGAAGCATCATTTGGAACAAACTCTTTCTCTGTAGACATGTGAGGTTTCGTTTCAGCATCAGAAGAATCAGAATGGACTGATTGAGGACTATCATATTCCAAGAACGTCCCCCCTTGAGGAGTAGCAGAGGACTTTCCCGAAGATGTTGCAGAAGACTTCCCCCTCAATTGCAGCAGAAGGCTCCCCCTCAGATGCAGCAGAAGTTTCCCCCTCAGATGCAGCAAAAGACTCTCCCTTGTGCAAGTTAGAGGACTCTCCTTCAAGTGAAGCTTTAGATTTTCCTTTCGATGAAGCAGAGGATTTAGATACAGGCTTGTACACAACTTCTTCGTCTTTATCTTCAGAGATACTCTTCCAGTGTGAATCAGTTCTAGACATACCACTTGAATACACGTTTAAGGATTTAAAAAGTGATGTGTAATCAAACAACCAGTCTGGACCCACTCTAGCATCTGTCTCATTCTCTTCCAACCAACGCACGTCATAGGATTCCACAATCTGTTTGGTTTTCTTATTGTAGACTCTATAGGCAGTGCGAGCAGCATACCCTACAAAGTAACAGTCATCGGCCTTGGCATTAAACTTCGGGTTAGCATCTAAGTGAAGGAGGGTGCAAGGACAGCCAAATACACGGAAATGGCTGACTGATGGCTTGTGTCCATAGTAGATTTCATACAGAGTTTTCATCTGAGCTTTGTTGATAAGCAACCGATTCTGAACATAACAGGCAATGTTTATTGCCTTAGCCCAGAAGAAAGCTTTGAGTCACACAACATCGTTCTTGCAGCGTCTTTTAGTGTTCTGTTCTACCTTTCAGCAACACCATTTTGTTGAGGTGTATGATCTGAACTAAATTGACGCAAGATTCCCTTTTCCACGCAGAAATGATCGAGTACAGAATTCTTAAACTCTGTCCCGTTACCGGTACGAAGTGCCACCACCCGATTGTTGGTTTGGTTCTCTACTAGTACTATAAACTTCTTGATCAATTTAGAAACGCTAGCTTTGTTGGAAAGAAAGAAGACCAACGTAAATTGAGAGAAGTCATCAATCACAACCAGACAGTAAGAGATTCTGTTTATGCTTAGAACATTTACTGGACCAAACAAATCCATATGAAGTAATTGAAGAACCTGGCTAATTGAATTGACCTGTTTTGGCAAGTGCGGCTTTCTATGATGCTTTCCTTGAGCACATGACACACATTTCTCGAACGTAATGAAGTCCTTGACGGGCAGCGCACGGACCATCTCATTCTTCGCAAGACGATTTAGGTTCTTGGCGTTAGCATGACCTAATCTTCGGTGCCACAGCATGGCAGTTTGCTCGGAGATCTTGGAGAAAAGACAGGTAACTTGTTCTGGATGATTGCTATTCATGTCAATGATATAGGCGTTCCCATCTCTTTTTGATTTTACGAGAATCCATTCTTCTGGGATGACAAAGCCTGGCTTTAGAATCATGCATTCCTTGTCAGTGAAATGCGTAGAATAGCCCTTGTCACAGATCTGAGAAACGCTTAAGAGACTATGTTTTAACTCGGGAGCAAAATTCACATTTTCGAAGCTTAAAACTCCATTTGAGACGGTTCCTCTTTGAGTGTTTTTACCACCATCTCGACCCACAAAAGAGATATACCCCCATTAATGATTGAATGTTGTGCAGTTGGGCGATATCTCCCGTCATATGCCGAGAACAGCCGCTTTCGACGAACCAGGGTCTGACGACATTTCCCTGCAACTGTCCCTGCAAAATGTGCGGGTTTAATTAGATTTGGGTACCCAGGTCATGACCTTCCTGGCTGATCCCGATGCCATTTTAGATTTAACATATTTTCAATTTTCTGAGGACACACATGATGTATTGGGAGCAGGTTTGGGCAACCATTTATAATTAGGCTTTCTAAATGTCCTAGTTGATTTAGTCATTGAGTGTTTGACAGTCTGCTCAAAACATGTGTGACTTCCACCAGAGTTGGTTGAAGACCCACTGCTGCTTCGTGACGAGCTTGACCTTGGCTTCGCTTTGCTCTTTTTCGGCAGACTGCCTGGGACAGGGTGATTAAAAACGCTTTTATGTCTTTGAAAAACAGCCCATTTTCTATTTCGTTCATCTGCCCAATCATCATTTTGAGAACGAATTCTAGAGGAGTTTCTATTTAAAGGCCTTCCTCTAAACTCGTTCTCCCCTCTTGGAAGATTATAACTCACAAACATACGATTTAGACAATTTCTAGCAATATGACCACTAGTGCCACAATTAAAAAAACCTGCTTGTTAATTTTAGAACTTGTACTACATTGATCAGATTTGTTTTCCCTATCTACACCCTTGCTTTTCTCACAAGAAGAAGCAACATTATTAGGTTGAGAGGCAAGTGAGGGTGCGTTAGATGGGGAGGGTTGTGAAACTAGTGGTGTTTCAACATCTTTATCACAAACATTAAAATTATCAACCACAAAGTTCAAACAAGACTTTTTCAAAATATTCAAACTAGTGTCAAAAGTCATAAAAACACCATCACAAAAAACATTGTCTTTAGAAATATCAGAAAACGAATTGTCTTTATTAAAAACTAAAGCTTCAGGTTTAGACTCGATTTTATTATCAGAAACACGTCCTTCAATTTCGTGCTTTGACTGAATCAAGGATTGATCTGCAGGAGAAGTAGAAATGTTAGTACTTTCAACATTAATAAATCCTCTCGAAATAAAACCGGAGGGCTTGCCATAAACCATAAATGATTCATCGGCAATCTCTTCTTTGGACAAAGGATTGGACACATATGAATGATTGAAAGGAGGGGGTACACGGTTATACCCTAGACCTTTCGATTGATTCATTTTAAACTGCATGCTTTGGTCTATCATGTTTGCAACCACCTCACTTGAGAAATCATATTTTCTAACATCAAGTTTGGCGTTTTCAAACTTTCCTTTCAAAGATTCAACTTCAGCCACTAGCTCAGCATTTTGTTTGACTACATAATCATAGTTTTCACATTTTTTACTGTAGTCTTCCTAGAGTCTCCTAAAGTCCTTAATTTTCCATTCCAGTTGAGCTTTAAGTGGTTTTTGTCCTTTTCGAAGCTGATACCCTTCATATCTAAGGTCTTCTACGTCTCTTATTAATTTTTCATTAAGTTCACGAAGAATCCTAAGATTTTCTACTTCATTGCCTAATGTCTCAATTTTGTCATGTATAGTTTTTACATAATCTATACAAGCCTTAGAGCATGATGGGAGACTTAACTTGGACGAATTAGGTTCATGAGAAGAGGATACCATCAAAGCAAACTGTAGCTCCATCACACTGTCTTCTGCTGCTACAATCCATGCTGGAGCATCATCCCTTACCTGTGCCAGATGAGCATTTTCTTGTCCAGATAAGTTGAGAGCTTGTATTTGATCATCCCAGTCGAAAGATTGCGCAACCATAGCCTTTTCATTGTTTGCTTGACCATTGCTTCGGCTGTTCCCAACTGCAACCATCGTTCTGTCATTATTAACTCTTCTATCGGGATGTGGGCAATCACGAGCATAATGCCCTGCCTCGTGGCAATTGAAGCACCGAAGTTTTCCCTTGTTGAACCCAACCTTCTTATCAGCGTTCATTCCCCAATTATTCTTCCCTGTCTTTTGGCAAACTGTTTTGCCCTAAATACTGCCATGGCAATTTGCCATGTGATGTCCATTTCCTCAACGTCCTCTGGATGGATTTGATCAAGATCTGCAAAAGACAATTGAGGTGGAAGCTCCCCAGCTACAAGTGCATTGTAGCAATTAACTAGCCCTGCTGCAAAGACAAGGTTTTCGTCACCCTCCATTCCTTTTGAGAAGAGGCCACATTTAAAGATGGAGCAGTTTGAGTAGACAGAAATGATTGACTTTGTGGGTAGGGCGTGACTGGTGCAGAGGAAGATAAACCTGCAGAGGAATAAGAGAGAGAAGAAAGAGCATTGTTAGTTGACGTGCCATGGTTGGCAGCTGAGTAGGAGTTCACATGATTGATCTCTCGCTGCTTGTCATCAATATCACATGCTTTGATGACAGCCATCACTTCAGCTAAAGAGAGACGATTGAGATCCTTAGTCTTCTTAATCACAGCTACATTCATGTCCCAAGATTTTGGGAGAGCATTTAGTAGCTTCTTATTAATTACTGACTTTGTATAGAAGATCCCTGCCACAGTCATCTCTGTGTTGAGAGTTGTGAATCGCTGCAGCTGAGCCTCAAGAGTCTCTCCAGGCACATAGTTGAACATGTTAAACCGTTGCCTCAGCATATCTTGGCGACTCTCTCGCATGTCTTCATTTCCCTCATACACCTCAATAAGGGCTTCCCATAGAGCCTTAGCAGAAGTATACTCTCTGAACCCTTGAGAAATATCTGGAGATAGAGCCATAGTCAAAATGGCCAATGCCTTTTCTTGTTCTTCTACACTCTCAAAATCTTCATCAGTGTAGTTTTCGATTTTCTTGTTAACCACCTGCCCCCCAACTGTAGTGATGATTCTGACTGGATCCTTTATGACACATTTCCAAATCATGAAGTCCTTCATCTTTATATATTTCACAATTCTATATTTCCACTCACGGAAACCATCAGCGAACATAAGCCTTGGAATGCGCGTGGTTGTACCCATCACAGCATCGAGTTCTTGATATTGGTTGTGATTTTGTGATTCCATTTTTATTTAAATTAGAATTAATTAATTATTAAATAAAAATAAAATTGAAGTTAATAAAATTTAATTTGCTGCTCGAAAAAAAAAATTTAATTTTAACTTCCAAAAATTTGTTTACTGTCGAGCAAAACTTAGTTTACTGCCGAAAAATGATTGCGGCCGTAAACTCCTTGTTTACGGTCGTGAAGTCGGCAATTTTCTGAACAAAATTTTCAACGGTAAATAATCTTAGAAGTGGATTTACGGCCAATTGTTTGCTGTCAAAAATTTACTGCCAAAAATTTATTGTCAAAACTTTATTTTATATTAATTTTTTTTAATGATTTAATTGATCAACTATGATCTTTAATAGTAGCAGTCTTAAATCAAAACTCGATTCACTAGTAAGGAGCTCTGTTTGCGGTGAAGGAACTTGAAGAGCTTGTGGCCGTGAACTCGATGTTTACGGCCGTAAGCTTGGACCGAATGCTTCTTAAAACTCAGATTTCGACTGGAACAAAAAAACCTTTTCGCTGTGAAGAACGATAAGCACAAATACGCAACTGTAAGATGCCTTTGACACTGGTCCCTCTCTAACACCAATTGTAAAGTCCAAAATCGGATCTACCAATGATCAAAGACAAATAGCAACCACACAATACGAAATAATAAGCAAAGAAAGAACAAACCAAGCTTGCATACGCTTTATAGCCATAAAACGTCGGATACAACTTGGTGGAACTAGAAAATACGTAAGGCATCAACAACCTAAAACATCTGACACTACACCCTATTTATAGTCCTTATGACCGTGAGCAGTTTACGGCCGTAAGGAGTTTACGGCCGTAAACTCAAGTACAACCGCAAACTATTACAAAATTGTTTTTCATACACAACCCCTATCACTAGCTACTATACCAAGACCAAACCATTTTACAGGGCCTTTCAATGTGTAAGTAATTTGTCATACTTATGCGTGTGTTTTATATTTAAGTAAAACTTCTTTGTATAAAACCTTAGAATTTCCGTGATTTGTAGGCTGTGTAAATGTTCCATGCAATATGTTATAACCATACTAGAGACTATATGGCCTGGAATACGACGTTCTTCAGGCGTAGGATTGTTATGACACTTGTCACCCTAGACCTGCCGGTCTAGCTGTTGCAAGCAGCATAGGTGCGGGTTTTTCAGACCCAGTATAGATCTATACACAACTATCACGTTCTCCCTCTCGGAGATTCTGAATATAACTACAGGACTTTTATGTGGTACTTAGGAGTACCCCGAAGGAGAATGTATCGCGAGTAAAAATACAAGATCACGTAGTGTGAAACGAAACATTTGTTTTTGTATATGAAACTATTACCTTGATATAGTACTTGTAGTATGTAAAATTTCATGAATATTTAGTAAACTATCTATGTAATCGTATCTCTTCATATAGTATGTAATGTGTTCGTATATCATATAGTATGTAATGTATTAGTATAGACTCATGAATGAACTGACTCTTATATGATTCCTTGTACTTGGAATAGTAAGTAGTATCTCCTAACTATACCTATTATAGTTACTAGTATTATCTATGTATAACCGAAGTATGCCTTTGCTACTCAAAGGTACTGAACCAACTGATGGAACTTTTATGTTTATATATGTATACATGATGTATATAACTAATATTTAGATGACATTCGAACGAATAAACGATGCCCTAAGGCCACATCCCAACGAGGAAAAGGAAATAAAGCGAGCTAGCCGTCCTCAGTCCTTTAAACATTACTTATATAACTATACATATATATATAGGCATGCATTTGAAAGCCGTTTGTTTGATAAGAATAGTTTTAAGTATATGAAAACTTTTATTTGAAACACGATTCTAACAGCGTTTGAAAGGAAACATAAAGTATGTAAGACAGTTTGATAAAGAGTTTTAACATGTAAAAACGTTTAAGAAAGTCCTTTGAAGTAATATGTTTGGACAAACAACTACACATGTAGTAAATCCATTTGTATACTAGTCACAAATCGCATAAGATTGATTTAATAATAATATCGAATACATAGCAAAGGATATATATTTTCACACGATAATAATCGGGTGTTTACTTGTATTCCCCCCCCCCCTTTAAAAGTATTTAAAAAGTATTTAAAGTGTGTTTGTAGGGGTATGAACTCTCTTAGAAAGTGTGACGATTTGAAGAAAACAAGCTTTTTCTCGGGCGGCACTTCGACCGAAAACTGGTGAGATTTTCGGGAATCTCGGGGCTTCGGACCTTCGTCGGGGCTGAGGTATAAAACCAGGAAGTCGGACTATTTTCGGCACGAAAAATGAGGTGAAAATGTGAGAGAAATGTGGAAAATGAGCAAGGATGCTCGGCACCCTCGCATTCTATTTATAGGGGTCTGAGAGGCTTCGTACGCTGGGCGTACTTCAGACTTACGCGGGGCGTACCTCGTACGCTGGGCATACTCCGAGGTTACGCTGGGCGTTCGCTTGCATCATTGTTGACCGCATCCTTGGGCGAAGCGTTTGGTCGACGTGGACGATCTGGGGCCTAGCATCTGAGTACGCTGGGCGTACTCCTTCAGATAAGGCTTTGAAATGCGTGCCAAAAACTTCTAAAATGCATAACTTTAGCATACGAGCTCCGTTTTCGACGTTCCTTATATCCACACGAAGGTGAGAAAATACTCTTCAACTTTCATTTAGACTTTGTCGGCTAGTTTTGACTTTATTTTTAAGTATATTTTAATTAATAGGCCAAGATACGTTAATTTCGTTAAAAATACATAACTTCTTTATCCGATGTCCATTTTCGTTTGTCTTTTTACCATTGAACTACTATTATAGAGACCTTGAACTCTTGTTTAGGTTGCGTTGGCTAAAAGTCGCTCGGTCTCTGTTTCGAGTTTTTAGTTGTCTACTGCCACTTCGGGACTTTTAGAAAAATCATAACTTCCTTATTATAACATGGATTCGAATGATCTGGATATCTCCGAGAACCTTTAAACGATATCTATCATTTAGACAACCCAGTCGTGACTTTTTGAACATTTTATTTTCGAAGATGTTTTATTAATTTAAAACGGTTTACAAGGTTCGACTGGAATTCGTTACATTGGTTGGAAATTTTAGCTTGTCACAGATCTAAAAAGGAAAGAGCTGCATTTGGAGGTATAAAGTTCAAAACTTTCCTCTTCTTTTTTGTTAGATGCTTGCATGGACCATTTTATGGTTAAAAGTCCCTAAGGTGGAGACTTTATAAGTGTAATGTGATCCATGGACCTAGATTTGTCCCATTTCAGTGTTATTTGTGTTATGAATCCATAAAGTTTCCATCTTGGTCATGGATATGAGGTTATGCAAAAGTATTGAGCTTTCTAGTGTGAGGAAGTGGAGTGTTATGGGTGTTAGTGACTTGTCCAGCCATGCAATGGCTTAAAGCCGCCGACTTTATGGATTAAGAGGGTTATAAATAGTCAGATCTAGAAGTTGGACGTGGGTCTTAATGGATTAAGACCCCAAAATGCTTAGAGTCTGAAACTCAGAGTTACGCTGGGCGTAATCCCAGCACGCGCGGCGTAAGGGGTCACGCACCCCGCTTTCTGTGAAGAAACCGGGTACGCCCAACTTACATGTGTGGTACGCGTAGCGTAACCCGGGGAGTTGACTTTTGTTGACTTTTTGGGTTTGGTCAACTTAGGGTCTTTGAGCCATAAGAGGGGTAAAATGATCTTTTACCCTTCTGAGAGTATTAAGAGGAGGAATAAGTCTAGCCTGGAGTGATGTATTGATTTAGATTGTCTATTTCATATGATTAGGCGGAGGCAAGATCGGATTTTACAGAGTTCGAGATTTCACCAAGTTACCCGATGTGAGTCTTCTCACTATACTTTACCTAGAGTGGTAATTAGAGTTATGAGACAGAGTATTGTATGTTTTTGCATGTTTTGATTTCTGTGTGCTTTATGCTATGTATGTTACAGAGTTTACAGAGTTAGGACCGAAAGGTCTACAGAGTTGGGGCCAGAGGGCCCACAGAGTTATGGGACTGGAGGGTCCCGATGAGACACATTGACTAGAGGGTCAAACAGAGTTATAGCCCCGAGTGGCTAATATGTGTTGTGTGTGGTATTTTGGTGAACTCACTAAGCAGTTATGCTTACAGTGTTGTGTTATGTGTTTCATGTACCAGCGAGGATCACTGGAAGGCGCCAACTTGATCAGTACACACATGAGGAGTTTTATATTTTGATCTTCGTATGTGATGTTATGTTTTGACTATGTGATACAATGGTGTTTTTATAACAATTATGAATGAAAATGTGTTTTATAAAATGCGAAAATTATTTTGAAAATTTGGGTGTTACACAAAATTAGATTTGTCTTTAGGAAGAGAATACCTCTTGAGATCTTTGCTTGAAAGGCAGTTGAGTTCTCCTCCTAGAATAATGTCAGCTTCCTTGTGAAGATCCCATTCCAACATATTGAATGAAGTCATCCCAAATCATGGTTCCATAGTGAACAACCTCTCCGATGATGAGGCTCCAAACGTTATCCACAATTGCTTCGACATCTTGTCGGTTCCACTAGTTCTTCTAGATAAGCATCGAATCACGTAACGAATGACATACTATGAAACAGATAGAGGTTTACCTTTTTTTAATTTTTCAATTGCTTTGAGTTTATCTTGATAACCCATATAGTAAAGAGCTTTAAAGACATCCGAATTGATAGGGTTCTTGAGAGTGGTTGAAGAATGAATTATCAGATTGATAGATTCAAGAAAATATTACTTTGTGAGCATGGCCATGAATTCATTTGAAAGCTTGAGATGAATTTGATCAAGTTTCTCCAAGGGAATGAATGCTGATAAACCATACGTGAGTAGCACGGATTGAGGAAGAACTTCATTGCATGCAACAAAAACTCCAAATAGTGGGTGTTTGGGCAAGAATCGAATCATTAGCTTTATTGTAGCATCATAAAGTTCATGGTCATTGATGATTGCTCGATAGTTGCTTGCTATGATGAAGAACTTGTGTTCTTTGTAGTTGAGGTTGAGCCAGTTGGTTTGGATTGTTTCTATGTGACATCGGATTTCAACAGGTTTGATTGAAAAAGGTTTGAAGAAGTTGTAGAAAACTTTTTAGCAAGACGAGGAAGAAGAAATCGTTAATTTAGGGTTCAGGAAGCGTAAAGCCTTCTTGGGAAGAATAGAGGTTTTTATACCTCCGAATTTGAAAAGGGAATCCAAATGAGGAAAAAAATTTAACAACAATTAAAACCAAAGGTTTCTACCGTTTGGATTATTTTAATCAAAGAGTGTTTTCCGGAAATAACGAACACTAAATGTAGTTAAGGGGCGCATTAAATGAAAATGATGATGATGTGGCTAAACGTGGGGTGACGGTTGAAATAACTATAAAAAATCATGGGATAAAAGATTACTTTTCTTTTAACGGTTGAGTTTTAGATTGGTCGTCTCAGAAAATGTTTGGTAAATACTTTGTATCGAAAAGACAAATCTTCACTATATTATTTATTGCCAAATAGGAAAGACAATAAGACTTCATGTTCTTTAAGAAAGAACTGTCGGATGATGGAGACTACTAAATCATGAGCACTGTAGAGTGACTTGAACACAAGGTTAGATATAAAAACAATAAATTGACCTGGAGAGTACTATTGGGTTAGGTGTCTCAGCCCATAACTATAATTGGTATGTACTTGACTCAAGAGTAACATGGTCCATTTTGGGTTGCATTCACCAGAACAATCTGATAAGATGGATTTTGAGAAAGAGGTTATTTGTGATTTATTAATATATTATAAGTATAATATATTAATTGTGAAATACTATTGTTTAATTAGTATTGATCAAGAATTAATTTGTATTAATTTAGTTATCAAAATAGACTATTAAATTAACGGGGACTGCTTATGTAAATCAATGATACATAAGGTTTGGGCTATTAATCCATGATGGGCTAAGTTTATGTAGGACTTCATGAAAAGTTAGTCCATATGGATTATGGATCATAAGCCTAAGTGTAATAATTAGATTTACATTTGACTCTTGGATTCTACACTGTGTGTGTGCGTGTATATATATATATATATATATATATATATATATATATATATATATATATATATATATATATACTAGACAAATGCCCGCGTGTTGCGCGAAAAGCACCTATATGGTTGAAGTCTTTACAAATATATGTTTTTTTAAAATATAACAATAATGTAGTTGTTAAATTTAATATCATAATTCGTATACTAAATTGATATAATATATTGATTATTTTGAATTATATGATAATATATATATATATATATATATATACATATATATATATATATATATACACACACATTTATTATAGCTGCATTATCTAAATAGTTTGAATGACTTCTACCCGTGAATTACACGTGAATAAAATTAAATATAATATATGATTTAATGTTACTTATAGTTGTTATTATTGTTAATTAATTTTTTAAAATTTATTTGCTTAATGTTTTAATTTCTATCATTATAATTATTTAAAACATCAAACATTGTTCTTTTATTTTAAATGTAACAATATAATCATTTATATAGAGTTATTTTTAACTATTGTTACTGTAAATTATTTTAAGCTACTTATTTAAAAACTTTTAATGACTATAAAAATATATTTAGGAAATATTTTAGTTAAATTGAGATTATAGTTTAGTTTTTGCATTTATCACTACAATTTAACACTTTTATCAATTATAAAATATTTTTTTAAGTGGAAATGAAATTTATATTTAAGTTGACACTGTAACGTTATATTTAATTAACAATTTAAGTATTTTTGTCAAAAATGTTCAAAAGTTGTAGCTTTAAACTGATGGTGGTTTACATACAACAACATTCTAAATCTAATAAATTAAGTATAATATGTTAAAAGTTAAAGACATAACTTTATAAGTAAAAGTGAAGATATTATTTTAAAATTAAAATTTAGTTTATTTATGATTACACTTTAGGTTTGATATTTATTAAACCTTATTAACCAACTTATAATCATTATTAGAAAGACATTACAATTTATCACTTTTAAGTATTTAAAAAATATTTTTGGGGTTTTGTAAGGTAAACTAAAATTTATATTTAAGTTGACCCTGTAATGTTATATTTAAATTAACAATTTAAGTATTTTATACAAATTGTTCCAAAATTGTATCTTTAAAATGATAATGGTTTACATCCAACAATATATTAGCACTAACAAATTAATTATAATATGTTAAAAGTTAAAAAACATAACTTTATAAGTAGAAGTAAAGATATTATTTATATATGATTACACTTTAGGTTTTGATATTTATTTAACCTTATTAACCAATTATAATTATTATTAGAAAGAAATTTAAAAGTCATGGGAGTTTCAAATGAATGTGATGAAAGGAAATATGCATGGGTGTTTCAAATGCATGAGGTTCAAGGAAAAATGCTAGCTTTATAAGATATATATATATATATATATATATATATATATATGTGTGTGTGTGTGTGTGTGTGTGTGTGTGTGTGTGTGTTTGTGTGCAACCCCTCGGCCTAAAATCGAATACACTAGTGATCTTTGAGATACTGAAGCCGATTTTGAGTGCCTCATACCCTCTCTCTCAGGTTCTCCAATTATTGGTGGTGTTTTGTGAACCATTTGAGGCATCACACTTGAGGTGATAAGTTCTTAAAGGAGAAATACAACAAGCTATAACAAGAGGTAATCTTCTAACTTGTTTTTTATGAATCAAATGTAAAATTTTATGGTAGTTGTAGGTTTCATGCTTTAGATAATTTTGTTGCATGTATAACTAGAGAAAACTTAGATACAAAGCACTAGGGTTTTATATGCACCGTAGGGATGTTAGAGTACCTAAAACCCGACAGTGGTATCAGAGCCATGGTTGTTTTCTGTTATTTTAAGCAATTGTTGTTTTGTTAAAAGTTAAAAAAATCTTTTTTTGGACTTTGCCTAATCACCACGAGGTGGTCAAAATTACCACAAGGTGGTGACGGGCCTTTCATATTTTTCGGATTTCTTGGCTTAATTTGGATTTGGTAACTACTATAAGTTGTTTTGTTGATCAAAAAATTTGATTTTTATGTTTTGAAAATAATTATCCTGATCTTAATTAAAAGATAATTGTCAAAATTTTAAGATAATTGATAGTTTAAATGAAAAACTAACCATTTGTAAAATTTGAAATTATCTTACTACATAAGTATTAGGTCAAATTGGTAAATGATAAATTATATGATAATTGCATTAATTAAATTTTGATCTAAATGTTTCATGAAGAGTTTCATAACTTGTCCTCAAGTTATGGAACTTGAAAAGTCACATTCATGAAACAAATTAACTCTGTAAGTTATGGAATTCAATAGTCTTGAAAGGTTACAAAACTTGTCTTCAAGTTTTGGAATCCAAAACGTTTTGAAGAGTTACAAAACTTCCCCTCAAGTTTTGGAATTTAAAATTTGATTAAACCTTTTGACTTCATAACTTAAGTTTACAATTAAAAGTTTTTTAATTATGGTTCTGATGATAATTAATTAAAAGATTAATTAAAATAGTATTAATAAATTCATAATTATATGGTTTGAGTTTAATTAAATTAAAAGTATAGTTTAATTAATAGATTAAACCAACTAGTATTTTAAAAGTTTAAAATACACCCTTATACTATATAAATTAAAAGTTTAATATATTATATATGTATAATTAAAAAAGTCAGTCTTATCGTTAGTAGGCCTCATTCACGAAGCTGGTCTATGAGGGGTGTTTAAGGAAGCCACCTGTAAAATTGTCGGTGTTGGGTATCCACTCTTACCCACCGCACCCTTGACCAATGGAGGGTCGTTAGCTAAACAGGTAGGATATGACACAACTTCCATTAAATGTAAAATGAAATACCAAGTAACGAAATACTGTTATAAATTCCTAAACCTTAGTTACTTTAGGAAAAATATGAATTTGATGTTATTTCATGAAATTACACTTTGCACCTTGCCAAGTCGTTAGTGGAGCGTGTGTGGTTAACCGACACACTAACTTGGACTAGTAGGGGTGGAAAAGGGTAGCTCATAGTTTGTCATATATCAATGGAGCGTGTGTGATTAATCAACACATTGATTTGGTGATAAATGACTTCGAGAGTACCAAGCTAATTTACATGGTTATTCACACCTTGTTTGTGATCCTCGGTATCCCAGTCACAAACTTGAAGGGCGTAATCGAGATTAAACATGCCATTGAAAAGTTTAATGAATCTCAAAAGATTTAGGAGTTTCATTTAAAAGCTAATTCATTTAAAAAATTTGTTTTCGTGGTGGAATTGGTAAATCATCATTTACCTGCCGACAAATAGTCTACAATTGGATTACGGCATCAGTCTTATAAATTTTAAATTATTGTGTTGGGTCCTAGCCTTAATATTTCATTTGAGTGTTATATTAAGTACTTAAACCAACTAAACTTGAATTTCTCCTTTGTAGCTGTCTAGTTCAAACAACCATGGTCTTCCTAAATCTTTTGGAAAAAGCATCCCTCAAGAAGATGATGTTCCACGATTGGATTGTGGAAATGGAAGTCATACTTCACTTCCTCCATCTACTCCAATAGTTCTCCCTAACCCACATGTTCGTCGACTTGAAAAGTTCAAGGTCACTCAAGCCCTATTGGAAAGCAAACATGAAGATGGAAGGTCTGTGTGTGCACATGTCTTGGAGATGAAGTCACACATTGACAGGCTGGGATTGTTAGGAGTCATTGGCTCAAGGAAGTTGGCTGTTGATTTGATTCTTCAATCACTTCCTAAGTCATATAGTGAGTTCATTAAATATTACTATATGACAGACCGCGACGTGACCCTTATCGATCTTACCTATTTGCTAATTGTTGCTGAATCAGAAATGATTTGGTGCACTGGTAAAGCAAATTTGATTGGGTGATCTACTTCCCAAACTTCCATGGACATTGACAATGGAAACATTGGAAGTACAAAAAATCCTTCTCTTCCCAATGGAAAAGGATCGGCCAAGGTCAAGTCGTTTGACCAAATGGTAAAGAGAAAGGCTATGTATGAGATTGTTCCATGTGCAATTCCGAAAGAGTTTGTTTATTTTTGCTGCCAAGAGAAGAGAAGGGGCATTGGATGGGGAGCTTCCATATCTACCGGAAGGATCATAAGGATGGTAAAGTCAAAGTGTATGATTCTACTTCGGGTAAGTCAACTATCTAGCTCTATTAAGATCCTATTTGGAGATTCGTAATACATGATGTAATGTAATTACATTTTGATGTTTTGTAGGATTGAAGAAGAGAAAGGAAGCTGAAAGAAAGAACAAGCTGATTCTGATTGCGAAGAGATGGATTTTGATCGCATGATTCGATGATCAGAGTTTTGAGCTGCTGCTTAGGAGTTATGATAGATTGCTTAGAAATATTTAGAAACACAATTTTAATTTGTCATTGCATTGTAAGGACAAGATTTTCTATAATTTTTATAAATAAAGAAATTTTGTTGAAATATATCTTATTTTATATTTCCTTGCAATGGAATTTGTGAAAATTGATGTTTATATGTTTCTATTTTTTAGCAATATGGATTTGATTCTTTCATTTGTGGTAATGTCTAAATTTACCAGATAAGGAAAGATTCTCATCACCAAAGTTTCAATTGGATAGAAACTTGGAATCATGCAACTTTTATTGCATGATGAATGAGAACCTTCATCTTCGGGAAATTAAGACTAATTCCTTGTTCACATCCATATGTGAGTCATGTGAAGGATTAGGGAATGTAGTACAAATTGTTGTGTACTGGTCTAGGTCCATCACAAAGAACGATAAGACTATTCGTCATGATTTACTAAAGTTAGTAAATATGTTTATATTGATAATATTAAGTGTAACTCCGAATCATTGAAAAAGTTTCAATGCATAGCAGAACGAATAAGAAGAATACATTAGGCAGAAAGATAAATACTTTTTCCAATCTGAAAGGAAAAGGAGAGTACTTTAGTATCGTGTTTTATGATCATCTTAATCATTATGAAAACATATCACAATTGATCCTCTAAGGACGCCTTAGTTCATTTGTATGGCTAAGAAGAGGAATCAGGAACTGTTGAAATGGTTAAAATAATTAAGGTGAGTCATACTTCGTTCCAAAATCGATTCCTAGAGTCATTCTCCAAGATTATGACTTGAGTGACATATTATAAGTAGGTTTGTAGCACATTTGAAATTTGTAGTTGTGATGTTTTGGATAAAACAGAGACCAACTTGGACCTATTGTATGAAGTGTCATTCTTGATATGAATCCGCACTAACTCTTGAATATTTTTTTGTCAAGGAGTGTTTCTTGACAGAGAACCTTATATGTCAAGAGGTAAGTGGGAGTCTTAAAGATCTTGAAAAGTTTCAAGAACTAATCATGAGTAAACCTATTGTTAATCACTAGTACACGACTTCAGGTTTGTAACCTATCATGTTGACATATTCTTGTTTCTGTGCCCATTCCAGTTAAAGTTGACTATGAGTGTGAGTTTTATGAGTTCTCAATTTTTTTACATGAGGCAAAGCTCCTTGATTAGTGAAAGTTCATTAATCAGTAAGGGTGAGCTATATAACAACTTGTAAGACATGGTCGGACCTTGTGTTGCCAAGTGGCAAGAAATTAAAATTCAATAAGTTCAGTCCATATGAGTTTGAATATGCCATAGAACTTATCTAATGATAATGGTTGGAAATGAAAGTTTCACATGGATAGGAACACATACACCATAAAATCTAAGTGACATAAGGTTTCTCTCCACTTCATGAAAATGATTGTGAGGAAACACTTTAACTAAGAAGATTTCGAGGAGATAGCAGTTGTGTTAATTGTGTTCTCAAATTCGATTATGATTACGACATCCCACTTCATAGATCGAATTGTCATAAATGGAAAATAGTTTGAACATTCAGAACTTATTGCTGTAAGTTCTGAAATAGTTTAGACATACAAATAAGCTTTCAAATAAAAGGTGTACGAGATTAGATAAAAGCATATCAAAACATCTCATATATGAAATCTTAAATTTCGAAAGAAATTCAATAATTATTGATTTCTAGAAGTCCAGCTGATTTTTGGGTACATGTCAAAGCTAGTGGGAGCATAAGTGTTATGCTGGTAAGAATATAATTATTATGATCGTGAGAGCATTATTATTATGTTAAGTGTTTTAGGTTAGCAATACTGCTTATAGGAAACAAAGGTTATGAATTTTGCAAATTTGCAGAATTTGAAAGGATGTTTCGCTATAATAAGCGAAAGTGTAACACCCGATCTCAGGTACACATTTAAATTCAAGTCAAATTCCATATTTTACTCTTGGACTCAGCGAGTTGGGGGCTCAACTCGTCGAGTCGGATCGACTCTAGATAGGGGGATTTACTGACCTACTCGGCGAGTCGGAAGTTAGACTCGGCGAGTAGGAGCTGTCTGGGTGAAACCCTAAATTGGAGGGTTTGCACCCAATTTAAACATCTTATGAGGCTTTCACCCCAGCCTCCATCACCTCCAGAGCATTTCACCCGAAACCCTAATCCTCCATAAGTGATCTTGAGCTTTATTGGTTGTTTTGAGTGTATATTTGTGTGTTTTGAAGCTAGAGAAAGAAGTGGTAGATAGAAGACCCAAAGGAGAAGGAGTAGATCCAGATGCTACACCTCATTAGCCATCCTTTCTGTCGGACAGTTGCCGGAGTAGCAGGCAGGGATTTCGCACTCAGAGATTCAACAGTCAGACATACGTGGTGAGTTTCCCTCCAGTAGAAATGAGTCTAAGGCACCAAGGCTGACCCGTTTAAGTAGTAGAGTATGCTGGGGTGAGCCCGATGTTGGGGTTATCCCGATGCAGTTTGTATGTTCCGGACTTCGGTCCGATGTCGGGGCGGTCCCGAGAAGTAGTTATGTATGCTTGATGTCTTTGTGATTCATGCATGTTTATGTGTTATGTGTCATATGTTCCAGACTCCGGTCCGATGTAGGGCAAGCCCGATGCAGTATATGTGACTATCTTATATGCTATGTTGTCACAACTAGGAAATTCGATTCCTTGTAAACATTTAACAATGATAACAAATGTGAACCAACAATGTGAAAGCATGTAGGATGCTTATTCAATAACAACAAAACTTCAATCAAACATTTCATACAAACGTTCAAATAGTCAACAAAGAATTGGAGAACCCTAGAAATCCTTGTTTAAGTCCATTTTGGACTAGGATTTCCTTATTGGGCCCAATGGACCAATAAGATTCCAATTTGACTATCTTGGGCTTAGAACTCTTAAAAGGGCTCTAATTGGACCCAATTTCATTTATTTTAACATTTTGGGCCACGTTGGGCCTAGAATGAAATAAAATACCCAAATGGACCTTATTGCACCATAACTAACCTAATTTAGCCCTAATAGGTTATAAAAATCATTTCTTGATTTACTTTGGGCTAAAAGTTATCTAAATTATCAATAATTTGGGCTTAAGCATTTAAGGGCCCAAATTCTTTCCTTTTCCCCCTCCATTCTTGGCCCAAGCCCAAAAGAAAGGAAGAGTTGACTTTTTGCATGCCACACCATTTTTGTATGGGGGATAACTAAGCATTACACTTCAAACATCCATGCACTTGTCATATTTCCATGCAATCTCACTCTCTCCTCTCATCTCTCTTTTGCTCTCGGCCGAAGACACAAAGAAACACACACACCTCACAAAAATTCTCTCTAAATCACTTAAGACACCTCTCTTCTTCATCCAAAAATCTCGAGTTTTGCTTATGATTCAAGAGGTTTTCATCAAGTAGTTCACATCTTTGGTAAGTTATCTCTTTGATTCATAGCATATCTTCTTCATTTTACCGACAATCTTCCTTATCTCATACAACACTTGTGATCTTGCACCTTAGAAACATCTAAGTTCGAGATCCTCCAAGAAAGGTTGCTAGGATCGAATTCTTCTTCATCTTTTCCTTCAAAAAACTGAAACTACACTCAAGGTGAGCTTCATAACCCTTTCTTTTCGGTTTTTATGAGTTTTATGGGGGAGAATACAAGAAAAATGTGTAGATATATGTGTATATGTATGCTATGTGTGATTTGATGCATGTATGTGTGTGGTTTCATGTTTATTGTGATGAATGTGTTACCAAAAAGGATGGAAACTCGAAATCTAAGACATGAGGATGGAAACAAACATAACTTAAGCTATGTTATACTAAACAAGTCAAGAATAATAGCTTATAAGGTCATGATGAACAAATTCTAACATAAAACCCATTTTTGGGCTTAAATTGTCAAAAATACAAACTTGGGGTAAAAATCAACAAGTCACGGTTTCATGAAGGTTAAAGGTTATCTAAATTATCAATAATTTGGGCTTAAGCATTTAAGGGCCTAAATTCTTTCCTTTTCCCCCTCCATTCTCGGCCCAAGCCCAAAAGAAAGGAAGAGTTGACTTTTTGCATGCCACACCATTTTTGTATGGGGGATAACTAAGCATTACACTTCAAACATCCATGCACTTGTCATATTTCCATGCAATCTCACTCTCTCCTCTCTCTTTTGCTCTCGGCCGAAGACACAAAGAAACACACACACCTCACAAAAATTCTCTCTAAATCACTGAAGACACCTCTTTTCTTCATCCAAAAATCTCGAGTTTTGCTTGTGATTCAAGAGGTTTTCATCAAGTAGTTCACATCTTTGGTAAGTTATCTCTTTGATTCATAGCATATCTTCTTCATTTTACCAACAATCTTCCTTATCTCATACAACACTTGTGATCTTGCACCTTAGCAACATCTAAGTTCAAGATCCTCCAAGAAAGGTTGCTAGGATCGAATTCTTCTTCATCTTTTCCTTTAAAAAACCGAAACTACACTCAAGGTGAGCTTCATAACCCTTTCTTTTCGGTTTTTATGAGTTTTATAGGGGAGAATACAAGAAAAATGTGTAGATATATTTGTATATGTATGCTATGTGTGATTTGATGCATGTATGTGTGTGCTTTCATGTTTATTGTGATGAATGTGTTACTAAAAAGGGTGTAAACCCGAAATCTAAGACATGAAGAAGGAAACAAACATAACTTAAGCTATGTTATACTAAACAAGTCAAGAATAATAGCTTATAAGGTGATGATAAACAAATTCTAACATAAAACCCATTTTTGGGCTTAAATTGTCAAAAATACAAACTTGGGGTAAAAATCAACAAGTCACGGTTTCATGAAGGTTAAAAGGGTCAAAACAGTTTCTATAAATATTTTTCTGAACATTAGAAATTTTAAGGGACTTAAAATGTAACTTTTTAGCCTAATGGGCTAATTATAGGCTTCTCGGCCGAATAAGCCTCAAAGTGCGAAAATGATAAGTTTCAGGGGCTGAAAATGTAAGCTTCTATAAAACATGGGGTAATTAGCATAGCAAAATGTTTATAAGGGTCAAAAATGCTTTTCACTATCAAAAAGGACCAAAAATGTAAACTTTTTAGATTTTGGGTCAATACTGTAAAAGTTAGGAAAATGAGTTCCTAACCGTGAAACACTATTTTGAAGGGGCTGAAGCTGTCAAGAAAATAAGTTTTGGGTTAAAATCGTGTTTTCTTCAAATAAATAATACAAAAGTGTCAAGAAAAGGGTTTTAAGGACTAAAAATGAAATTCTTTTATATGAGAGGACCAAAAGCGTTATTTTATGAAAGAAAGGTGGTGAAAAGGTCAAATTCCATTTTCAAACAAATTAAATTAATTAATACAAATTACAAGATCCATGGCTACCGACGAAACGGAAAAAATTTACACACCCAATAACAAATATCGTTATAGAACGAATTGATTCAGTCTCGAATCAATAATAAAACAAAATCGTCAAACCAAAACCATTCGTTAGACACGCGATAACTACGATAAGCTAACTTACAAACTTTGGGCATAAAAGTTTCAAATCATGCTTGTTGGTCCTTGTTAGCCCATTAACATGATCTTTGGGCCCAAAGGGAATGTGCTTATGTGTTATTGGGTCTCTCATGACCCGATTTCATGTAAAAGGACTTTCGCTGGCTCTAATGTGCTATCAGGCCCTATTGGCCGATTAGTACTGCTAGTAAGGTCGAGAAGTCAAATGCGAGTTGGGCGAACGTGTCTTTCGCATTCCCGATAGCCTTAAATAACTAATGGAAATAACGGGACTTCGTACTCTCCTTTCTCCTCGGTTGTTGGGCTTATGAGAAATCAAAGTAAATAGATTCACGACGTTAAACAAGAGTAATCATGGTGGGTGGATTAAGTGAGTAGTAACGGCCGACGCCTTTAAGGATCGTTCATAATCTGTAGTTATAAACTAGTCATTTTCTTTAATACGTGATTACAACGACTCACAAACCCTCATTAATCCAACGCCACCCGGGTAATTAAAATCATTTGACGTATCGATATAACAATAGAGAAGTCATTGTATTTTATTTATTGGGAAAACATCGGGTTTTCCTGGGAAGTTCAACCTTTTCACTTGCGCGATCTATACAAAAGTTCAACAATTATACATGTTTTGAACAATCAACGAGCATATATTTACAGACCTTCACACTTTTGTTTTACAATAATCTTTTCAGAAAATATCAGATTTTATGGGTTTTACAAACTATTCTAAATCATTTTATCACAACATTACTTATGAACTCACCAACATTTCATATGTTGACGTTTTTCGAAAATGACTTGTATTCTCAGGTGGCAGGTAAACCGAAGAATAAGTACCAAGTAATGTTAGGGTGTTTGCTTATGATATCCACCAGACAATTTTTATTATGAAGTTGTAATGACTAAAACTATGTATTGGATGTAAACAATATCGGTTGTACTATTTCAATGCATGGTGATGATTTATGTTATGCTTCATGTATATTCATTGTGATGGTATTCAATTTAAGTCACAAGATCCACCAGACGTTTCGCCGTCTGGTTCGGGGGTGTGACAGGTTGGTATCAGAGCTCTGTTTATAGTGAACTAACATGTCTAACCACACATTGATATGCAACTATAAACCAAAAGAGGGACTAACACAACTCTGAACAAAACAAGTAAAACACAATGACAAAAAATCCTTGGTTGTCTGACTTGGGAAACAGAACATAGTACCGAACCAAACAAGATAATGCTAGAATCTCGGTTAAGTCAGGACTGTTCATAGTCGTATCAAGGAGTGGATGTAGCCTGATCAACTACATTCCCTCCAAGGTACAACTATCACATGTCCCGAGGAAATCGTGATGACTAGGGAACCTAAAAACATACCCCTTGATCCACAAGAAGAGAACATCCGCTCAATCTATACAATAATTGTAGAGTCATAAGAGTAGTGATATTTTATTCGTATACCTCTTCTCAGTCGATATGGTAGGGCAGCAACAGGGCATTCAGTTTCATCAGGTGTTAGTGGCTCACGGGATGATCGAAGATGAGCCTGAAGAATATCAAGGGGGAGCACACTACGTTGGACCTGACGAGTACACGGACACTGACTACGAGTTCGATGAGGCCGATGATGATATGGAGGAAGGACAAGACTCATGTGAGGACTCCGCCACATCACCTGACAGCTAGGTGCAGCAAGACCATCCCACCCCACTAGTGAATCCCGCAAGGGAGAATCGCTCCCTCGAAGCTGAGATTGCTGCTCTGTGAGAACAAATACTTGCCATGGAGGCATGTGCAGTGTGAGGTGAGCATGAGAGGGATGAGGTTGTTGGCTCAACATTTCGGTATATGATCTTGCTACTGTCACAGGGCGCTCCATAGAGTGTTAAGGATAGACTTATCTTACTATGTCACTAGGATCTATGCTATGTACCCCGACTCTATGTTTAAGTGACTACACTACTCATAGAGCCGTTATGCTGTCGAACTTGTACCGCTTATGTATGCTCTTTCGAGCAAAATGTTTAGGTATCAATGTGCGGATAATATTAGTGAAAAATTTTGTAAGCTTTACTGTGATGTTATAATCTGCTATGTGTTACATATCCATGATTGTGTGCTAATTTGTGAAATTACTTAAGTTCGCGTCACACACCTAGCTTATAGGATCACAATCTCAGAAAAAGTGCAGACACTCAACATCTTTCCGTTCCATGGCAGAAAGATGCCTCGACGACCAACCCGCAGAAAACTTGAGTCAAATGCGCCCGAGTTCAACTCTGTTGCTTTTCAGGCAGCGGTATCGGCTGCAGTCACGGCGACTATGGCACAAATACACCAAAGGAACAATGGAGGAGTCAACGGACAAGGGGTTGGAAGTTCGAACAAAGGGATGAATCAAGGACCTACCAAGACATGCTCCTACAAGGACTTCACCAACGCCAATCCACGAACCTTTAACGACACTGGAGGAATGATTACCTTGAAACGATGGATCGAGAAGGTGGAATCGGTGTTCGAGATATGTGAATGCCCTGAGGAGATGAAGGTGAAATTTTTTCACACCCCAAAACCGAGAACGGCAGAAACGTTCTGGGGCGGAGGATGTCATGTATAATATCAACAACAATGTAAAGTAGTAAACAAGCAACAACATCATCCATTGCATTAATAAAATAATTATTATACAATTGTATTCTGTCAAATTTTGATAAACACTAAAGCATAAATCAAAACGAAAGATAAGTCTTGAACAAGCTCCATCTTCCTTTCTCCTTGCATCGGTACCTGTCTATGATGACCTGAGGATACAAGTAATTTTGAAAGCGAGTATCAGCTTTGAAGCTGGTGAGATCATAAGTATTTAGTGTCTTAATTTGTATGTAAGAATTTGTAAGTCTATGTATTGTAAGAATTTGAAAGTGTATATGAATTGTAAGTGTTTGAAAAACCCTAGAATCCCTATGATTCCTTCTAGTATATGAAGGTGTCTTCTACCAAGACCTAACTGTTCTGTGTGTGTGTCTCTTGTAAGAGTAAGTATTTTCCAAAGTATAACTATCATTATCCGAAAATATAGTTTGTACATTTATTTTTAAGTGAGGTTATCACTAAAAATATGTAATGGGAAAATTAACGTAGTACTACAACGTAGCTCTAAAAGGACTACTACCGTACTAACTACCTTAAACCGGATTTTAGGCTAAGGCATTATGTGATAAATTGCACCATACTATCGACTGATAACAACAACATACGAATGGTCGTAATAACGGAATGACGTTTGGCACCTGCAGACTCGCAGGTCCGGCTATAGCTAGCTGCAAGGTGTAGGATTGTCAATCCAGTATAGATCTATATGCAAACTCACGCTCCCCCTCCAAGAGACTCTGGCCGCAACTCAAGTCATGAGGTTTTAAGTCATGCTCCGATTTAAATCACAGTAATTTACGTATTCTCGTATATGTAATATAATGAACTCTTCTAGCTGTAATGTACGTGCTCTCTACCTAGCAAGTATAGTAATGTAAGCGTTCTAGTATAGTTGTATATGTTCTCGTCCTAGTATAGTTGTATATGTTCTTGTCCTAGTATAGTTGTATACGTTCTCGTCCTAGTATAGTTGTATATGTAATGTACAGTAATGTTCTAGAAAGTATTGACTCATGAATGAACTGACTCATTGTATGATATCGCGTTCTAGTAATGGTTCTAGTATCTTCCTCAACTACCCATATGGTAGGTTACTAGTAATCTAACTGGTATGTATAGTCATGGATGTATACCCTTGCTAACGAAGAGCATGGGATGAACTAGAAGGACCTTTTATGACTATATATGTACACATGATATATAACTAATATTTAAACGACTTTCGGACGATTACCCAATATCCCACCAGACCACATCTCAAGGCGCGAAAAGGAAATAGGGTGGATAGCCTTCCTAAGTCTTTTAAACATTTCTTGTATAACTATACATATAAAGACATGCAATTTATAATATAAAAGCATAAATAAGTTTTGTAAGATATTTGAAACATAAATATTATTTCAAGAAAAGATCGACTTGATGTCAATCTATAAAACAATTTGAAGGCATAAGTTTGATAAAACAGTATAAGTATAAGGAAACATTTGTTTGAAATACAGTTGTAAATAAGTTTGAAAAGTAATGTACAGAGTAAGATGTACAATGTAATAAGTAGTTTAAAACATATAAAATGTTTATAAAAATCATTTGAAGGAAACCTTTTGGTAAAACGGCTAATGAGTAGCCAAATCTTTTGAATGCTGTATATTAATCAGATGTGATTGATGTAATAACTAGGAGTAATTCTACTTATTAATCGCATGTGATTGATATAATACTAGCATGATTCTACTTGTATCCCCCCCATAAAACATTTAAAAGTAGTTTAAAACATTAGTTAAGGGGTATGAACTCACATGAAAGTTTGAAGATAGCGAGATGGAAAACCGGGTAGAGTTTCGTCTCGGGAAACGGATTTTTCTCGGGATTCTCGGGAATCTCGGGAGTAAAATCGACCTTCGGGACTTGAGCAAAATGACCAGGGCTTCGGGTTTGAATGGGCACGGAAAATGAGGCAAAACGTAAGAGAAATGAGAAGAAATGAGCAAATTTTTCAGAAACCCTCGCATCCCTTTTATAGGGGTGTTGAACCGCCTCGGTACGCTGGCCGTACGAGGCTACGCAGCGCGTACTGGGACGTCATCGCTTACGCACTTCGGATGGGAGAGCATAGAGGAGTAGGGGCGACGTGGACGATCCGAGGCCCTTGATTCGAGTACGCGGGGCGTACGAGGGTACGCAGGGCGTACTCCGGTCCTATCTGCTGACTCCCCTTCGGATACTACCAAGGATTTATATTTATATTTATATTTATTTTAAATAAACTTCTAAAATTCATATCTCCTTCATACAAACTCCGTTTTTGACGTTCTTTATATCCACGCATAGGTGAGACTAAGATCTACAACTTTCTTTTAGATTCCGTTGGCAAATTATGAATTTATTTTTATTATTTATTTATTAAAATGACGTGATTAAGGAATTTCTTAAAAAATTCATAACTTCTTTATCCGACGTCCATTTTCGTCAGACTTTTTACCGTTGCGCTAGTATTGTTGAGACCTTAGATTCTCATTTAGGTTGTTTCGGTCAAAAGTATCTCGAGCTCTATTTTGAGTTTTTAGCTGTCTACTGCTATACCCGAATCTTGGAAAATCATAACTTCCTCATCCGAAGTCAGATTTGGACGTTGTTTTTATGTACGCTCACGGTTTGAGGTTATCTATAACTTTTATTTAGATACCTAAGGCTAAAAACTATTGTATTGAAACTTCGTATTTTACGTCTATCAGTATTGCCGATTTTGCCGAGAATCTTCGGTTGGTCATAACTTCTTCGTTATAACTCGGATTTTTGGGTTCTTTATATGTATGAAAACCTTGATACGATTCCTACTACTTTATTTAACCCAATTAAGATTTTAGGAAAGTTATATTTTGACCTAGATTTGATTGGTTTTACATTACATTGTCTCGAAATATCGGGTTGTCACAAATTTGCCGCATGCACTCTTGTTGACCAAGCGCTCACTTGATGGAACGGACACGTGGAAGCCATGACACTCCCCGTAGCCAATTCCATGCCATGGGCAAAGATGAAAGAAATGCTGATGGCCGAATACTGCCCTCGTGGCGTAATTCAGAAAATGGAACAAGAGCTGTGGAATCTCACCATCCGAAACACGGATATAGATGCATACATATCCAGGTTTAGCGAATTGTCTCTGCTATGCCCTGACATGGTCACCTCAGAAGGAATGAAGATCGAGCGATTCATCTGGGGACTAACCCCCCTCCCCCCCGATCCAAGGAAACATGATAGCTGCAAATCCCGAAACTTTCGACAGTGCCAAGAGATTGGCCAAGAAGCTGTATGATCACAACAACAAGAAGGTTGAGAAGCCAGTGGAGGCGGAAGTTAAGAAAGAAGATGAAAACAAAAAGGGAAAGAACAATAAGAGGAAGGGACGTCAAGGCTCCGAATCATCCAAGAAGCAGCAAATAGTGGCAGTTAATGCTGCAACCACTCAAGTTCCACCCGTACCACATGCTCCAGCCTTAGCTGCTCCAAGTGCCCCTAGGCCTTATTCCGGTAATCTTCCAAAGTGCAACAAGTGCGGTCTCCATCATAATGGAGAATGCAGGGAGATGCAGTGCACCAGTTGCAATCGGAAGGGGCACACAAAAAAGTATTGTAGAACCTAACCTCCTCAGAACCAACAATAGGGAAACAACAACAACAATAACCGCAACAACAACAACAACACCGACAATTGTGGCAACAATGTTGGACCAAGCCACACCTGCTTTGGATGTGGAAGGACTGGGCATTTCCGTCGAAATTTCCCCAACAACAACAATCCCGGAAATGGAGGAACAAGAAGGGTGCTGACCATGGGTCAGGGAGAAGCGGTTCAGGATCCCGTTACCGGTATGTTTCTCCTAAACCATACTTATGCATGCATCCTATTTGATATTGGAGTAGAACGAAGTTTTATGAACAATAAGTTTAAGCATTTGTTAAAACAACAACCCTAGAAGCTCAATGAAACCTTTACGGTGGAAATAGCCAATAAGAAAACAGAAATACCTATTTCCATTAGGAGTTTTCATGTGATTATTGGCATGGACTGCTTCAGCCCCCACCATGCTGAAATTATGTGTTGCGAGAAGGCCGTTCGCCTTCACCTTCCAAATCATGAAACCCTAGTTATTTACGGAGACAAACCCAGCATGAACCTTCGTCTCATCTCGTGCGTCCAGGCACAAAAGTATATGCGAAAGAAAGATTTGACGTTCCCGGTGCACATAGTGGATAAATCTAAGGAAGAGATTAGCAGTCAAGACATTCATGTAGCTTGCGAATTCCCATACATCTTTCCTGAAGATCTTCCTGGAGTACCCCCAGAAAGGCAAATTGAGTTTCGAATTGACCTGATGCCAGGAGCTACTCCCATCGCTAAATCGCCTTACCGATTGGCTCCTACTGAGATGCAGGAATTGTCCAGCCAAGTCAGTGAACTCCTGGACAAGGGAGTCATCCAACCCAACTTCTCGCCATGGGGAGCTCCAGTCCTCTTTGTCAAGAAGAAGGACAGAACTTTTAAAATGTGCATCGATTACAGAGAACTGAATAAGCTCACTGTCAAAAATCGCTATCCACTCCCACAAATCGACAATCTATTTGACCAGCTCCAAGGAGCTAGTTACTTCTCTAAGATAGATCTGCGATCCGGGTACCATCAACTCACGGTCCGGGAAGAGGATATTCCCAAAACCACTTTCCGAACTCGATACGGACATTATGAATTTGTCGTAATGCCCTTCGATCTAATGAATGCCCCTGCCGCATTCATGGACCTGATGAATCGAATCTGTCGACCATTCCTGGACAACTTTGTTATTGTTTTCATTGACGACATTCTAGTTTATTCTCGAAGCGAAGAAGAGCATGGCCAACATCTCCGACAAATGCTGGAAATCCTGCGAACTGAGAAGCTATACGCAAAACTCTACAAGTGTGAGTTCTAGCTCTGTAACGTGAACTTTTTGGGTCATGTTGTTAGTCAGGAAGGAATAAATGTGGAAACTTCTAAGGTCCAAGCCATCGAAGGATGGGCAGTCCCGACAACAACCACATAAATTCGCCAATTCTTAGGTTTAACAGGTTACTACAGGAGGTTCATTCAAAACTTCTCTAAGATCGCCAAGCCACTTACCTCGCTTACATAAAAGGGCGTACCATTCAATTGGACGGACATACAAGAAGCTGCATTCCGAACTCTGAAGCAAGAACTCTGCAGTGCCCCAGTACTATCACTACCAGAGGGAACAGAAGATTTCGTAGTCTACTATGACGCGTCAAATCAGGGTTTAGGTTGCGTTCTCATGCAACGTGGAAAGGTGATAGCTTATGCGTCCCGTGTGACAACCCGATATTTCAACTCTTTGTATTGACCAAAAAGGGTCAAGTATTGTAACCACTTTTGAGTAATAAAATTTACTTTCATAATAAAATGTACAAATAGTTCTATTTAATTTCCTTCTATGTTTAAATGTCTTTGAACCATGATCGTACGTGAAAAGAACGCCCAAATCCGACTTCATATAGCGAAGTTATGATTTTTCCAAGTTCGGCTTAGCAACAGACAGCTAAAAACTCGAATCGGAGATCGAGCGACTTTTGGCCGGAATGACCTAAACGAGAATCGAAGGTCTCGACAATGGCATTCCAGCGGTAAAAAGTCTGGCAAAAACCGACATCAGATAAAGAAGTTATGAATTTTCAAAGAAATTCCTTAAACATGATGAGTTTAAAATATATAATAAAAAAATAATTTCGGAATTTGCCGACGGAGTCTAAACGGAAGTTGTAGAGCGTAGTCTCACCTACGCGTGAATATAAAGACCATCGAAAACGGAGTTTGTATGAAGAAGATATGAATTTTTGAAGTTTATTAAATAAATTATATATTTATTTAATTCAAAAATCGGACCTTATCCGAAGAGGAGTCAGCGTCCTCATCCGAGGTACGCGCTGCGTACCCCTGTACGCCCTGCGTACCTGAGAGACTTGGCCTCTGATCGTCCACGTCGCCCTATCCGAGGCGTCCGACCCGTCCGAACCGCTGTCCCATCCGACCCGCCTCCCCAGCAACCCGTCCCATCCGACCCGCCTCCCCAGCAACCCGTCCCATCCAAGGCTTCGGTCATGCATGACGTACGCGTACGCACTGCGTACGAGCGTACGCCCCGTGTACCGAGGCAGTTCAGCCTTCCTATAAATAGGATGCGAGGGCTTCCGAGAAAAGGGCTCATTTCTCTCCTCTCTCTCACAATATTGCCTCGTTTTCCGTGCCCGTTCAAACCCGAAGCTCTGGTCTTTTTGCTCAAGTCCCGAGGGTCGATTTTACTCCCGAGAATTCCGAGGAAAATCCGTTTCCCGAGACGAAACTCTGCCCGGTTTTCCATCTCGCTATCTTCAAACTTTCAAGTGAGTTCATACCCCTTAATAATCCTTTTAAATATTCTATAAATTCTTTTATATGCTTTCAAGGGGGGGATTACAAGTAAAACACACGAGTATTATCGTGTGTTACATAAAGAAACTCTTTTATATGCTGTTATATATCCAAATCACATGCGATTTATAAACCTTTAAGGAACTTTCATATATATAAAATATGTTAAAATAGCATTCTATCTTTTCAAATATAAATTTGTTGAAATGCATGTATAAACTAAACTTTTCTTGGATTATTCTTGTCTATCTTAGACTCTACACCAAAAATCTATGCTTTCTTAAACAAGTGATTCCTTTTCTAGGTATTTCTAAACAAACAAGACACACTTTTACAAAACTATAATAGGTATAGTTTTACGAACAAATTTCTAACTCTTATGTACTAGAAACATGAATTTCAAGAAGTTTACTTTCGTATACAAGAACAAACGTAACATTTTAACAAGTAGATCTGTTTTTATACCACGGTTTTGTGAGACACTAACTTCATGTACGTTCGAGTACACATTTCAAGTCCTGTATTATATACCAGAATCCCTTGGAGGGGGAGTGTGTTGTTTGTGTATAGATCTATACGGGCTTGACAACCCGCGCCCTGACTGTTAGCTGCAGTCCACCGTTTGGGGTGACAAACGTCATAACATTCCAACGCCTGAAGAACGTTGTGTATAGGCATTCCGAGTCAATAGTATGGTTATAAAACTCACAAGGGGTATTAAAAATGCATTGATTTACAAGGTTTTCAAACTCATTGGTTATTTTACACTTACATACATTTTAGAAACCAACATTGGTCCTGAGTGAAGGCTACTATTATACTAGTAGAAAATATAGGATTTTCTAAACACAAACAAACAAAGACAAAACATTTCATTTCATTCAAACATTGTCATTTAAATACCTATGAAACTCACCAGCTTAAATGTTGATCTACTCTTTCAAAATTACTTGTATGTCCCAGGAAATCAGTAAATTTCAGGTATTCATTTTGCTTTTGATGAAGGGATGCTCCGGCGCCAGTTTAATCTCGTATTTTGACATCATATTGTAATTGGTTTTGAACATGTAACTTTTGACAAATGTAAACTTTCAATTATATATATGATGGTTGTATTGCTTTCTTTACTATGTATTCATTTGTTACGTTACCACATGAAGTCATCCGCCCCCGAACGTTTCCGCCGTTCATGTTTGGGGGTGTGACATCCCGGCAACTAAAGACACATGAATTAAATTATACAACCCACGATTTGGAATTGGGAGCATTGGTCTTCTCCTTGAAGGTTTGGAGGCACTACCTTTATGGTACGAAGTGCACCATCTTCACGGACCACAAGAGTCTCCAGCACATTTTGAATCAAAAAGAGCTGAATATGAGGCAACGAAGATGGGTTGAACTATTAAACAATTACGAGTGTGAAATCAAGTACCACCCAGGCAAGGCTAACGTGGTAGCTGATGCCTTGAGTTGGAAAGAGTACTCTAATCATTGTCTAAAAACTCTCTCAATAACCATCCAATCTCACCTAAACACTCAAATCAGGGCAGCCCATTCAGATGCCATGAAGGCGGAGAACAAAACAAGCGAAGTTTTACGTGGAATGGAGAGGAATTTCGAGATGAAAGAGGGCGGAGTATATTATTTCATGAACTGTATTTGGGTCCCTAAACTTGGAGGATTTAGGGAGGTAGTCATGAATGAAGCTCACAAGACGCGATACTCCATCAATCCGGGTTCGGACAAAATGTAGTTGGATATTAAACAACATTATTGGTGGCCTAACATGAAGGCGGAGATTGCCACCTATGTCAGAAAATGCCTTACTTGCGCCAAAGTAAAGGTGGAATACCAGAAGCCCTCAAGGTTATTACAGCAACCAGTAATTCCCGAGTAGAAATGGGAAAGGATTACTATGGATTTTGTAACCAAGCTACCCAAGTCGTCAGATGGATTGGACACTATCTAGGTGATAGTCGACCGACTGAAGAAATCCGCTCATTTCCTATCAATAAAAGAATCCTACAAGATGGAGAGATTGACAAGAATATACATTCGAGAAATCGTGAGACTTCAAGGAGTGCCAGTGTCTATCATCTCAGACAGATATAGTAGGTTCACTTCAGAAAGCACTGGGAACCCATCTCGACATGAGCACTTCTTAGCACCCAAAAACGGATGGTCAAAGCGAACGAACCATTCAGACGCTTGAAGACATGCTTCGCGCATGTGTGATAGACTTTGGAAAGTCCTGGGATACCCACTTACCCTTAGTTGAATTCTCATACTACAACAGTTACCATTCAAGCATCAAAGTTGCTCCTTTCGAGGCACTATATGGACGTAAGTGTAGATCACCGCTGTGTTGGGGTGAGGTGGGCGACACCCAACTAGCTAGGGAACTAGCATCAGACAAGATGTTAACGGGACCGGAGATAATACGTGAAATCAGAGATCGACTATAAGCATCACGCGACCGACAGAAGAGCTACGTAGACAAACGACGAAAGCCCTTGGAGTTTCAGTTTGGGGATCGTGTGCTGTTAAAAGTTTCCCCCTGGAAAGGAGTTATTCGTTTTGGAAAATGGGGGAAAATGAATCCACGATACATTGGACCTTTCGAGATTCTTGCCCGAATTGGTCCAGTGGCGTACAGACTGCAGCTACCCGCTGAGCTCAGCAGTGTACACCCCGTGTTCCATGTTTCCAATCTAAAGAAGTGCCTATCCAATGAAACTCTCATCATTCCCCTTGATGAAATTGAAATCAACGAGAATCTCCTGTTCGTAGAAGAACCAGTCGAAATCATGGATAGGGAGGTGAAGCGTACCAAGCAAAGTCGCATTCTGATTGTGAAGGTACGGTGGAACGCGAAGTGTGGGCCCGAATTCAGGTGGGAACGCGAAGATCAAATGAAGAAGAAGTACCCTCATCTATTCTAGCATTCTCAAATCTAGCTTTCAAAAGAATTTTGGGACGAAATTCCCTCTAACGGGGGGATAATGTCACAACTAGGAAATTCGATGCCTTGTAAACATTTAACAATGATAACAAATCTGAACCAACAATGTGAAAGCATTTAGGATGCTTATTCAATAACAACAAAAATTCAATCAAACACTTCATACAAACATTCAAATAGTCAACAAAGAATTGGAGAACCCTAGAAATCCTTGTTTAAGTCCATTTTGGACTAGGATTTCCTTATTGGGCCCAATGGACCAATAAGCTTCGAATTTGACTATCTTGGGCTTATAACTCTTAAAAGGGCTCTAATTGGATTCACTTTCATTTATTTTAACATTTTGGGCCATGTTGGGCCTAGAATGAAATAAAATACCTAAATGGACCTTATTGGACCATAACTAACCTAATTTAGCCCTAATAGGTTATAAAAATCATTTCTTGATTTACTTTGGGCCAAAAGTTATCTAAATTATCAATAATTTGGGCTTAATCATTTAAGGGCCCAAATTCTTTCCTTTTCCCCCCTCCATTCTCGGCGCAAGCCCAAAAGAAAGGAAGAGTTGACTTTTTGCATGCCACTTCATTTTTGTATGGGGGATGACTAAGCATTACACTTCAAACATCCATGCACTTCTCATATTTCCATGCAATCTCACTCTCTTCTCTCCTCTCTCTTTTTCTCTCGGCCGAAGACACAAAGAAACACACACACGTCACAAAAATTCTCTCTAAATCACTTAAGACACCTTTCTTCCTCTTCATCCAAAAATCTCGAGTTTTGCTTGTGATTCAAGAGGCTTTTGTGACAACTCAAGATTTTCATTCGGTCAAACCCTAACAATCAATCACTTCGATTTATAGGTCAATTACATTATTACTTAGTTTTGGCAAATTTAAAGTTCGTTTGATTATTTTAATATTATTCTTTAAACGAACGGGTGAAAGAAAGTGTCGTCTCGGGTTTTGATATTTAAAAACCGCAAACACCTCGTGTCTTAGAAGTTCACGACCAAACTTTTATGTTTGGGTCGGAAAATCATCCAAAAACCGTGAACTCATGCATAAGCATGAGTTTACTCCTCAAATTAGTCACTTTTCATTTCTTCACCCTAAAAGAGTAAACTCCAAAAGAGTAAACTCCGAAAGAGTAAACTTAAAAACCCTCTCAAGTATCATCCAAGTTTTGTTCAAATATCTTCAATCTAGTAAGTGTTTCTAGCCCTTTTAAGTTAGTATATCACTTAATCTAATGATTGTACATCCTTTAATCCATCCATTTATGTGTTTTGACTAGTTTTTCCAAAGTCCAAGAACACCAAGAACACACACTAGTGTTCTTGGACTTTAAGTTCATTTCAAGCTTCCACAATGTAAGTACTTCTATCCTAGAGTCATTTAAAGCTTGTTAAACATGGTTATACCAAGGAAAAGTCCCAAGAACACCAAAAACAAGGTGTTCATGGTTTTGGAAGGCTCCGAAAACCGTAAACACCAAATTTAGTGCCTTAGGGTGCCTTAGGGTGTCTAGATGCTTCACAATGCCTTAGGGACTTGTATAGATCCATCCTTGATGTGTATATCACCTAAAAGAATAAGAAAACAACCATTTATATGTGTTTACGGTTTGGGGATCTCCCAAAACCGTAAACACCCCAAAAGGTGTTTAAATGTCCCATAAAAGTCCCATGGTTGTTCCTTATGTCTAAATCTAACCTAGACTAGTGCCATGATTGAGCTAAGGACTTGAAAACCCCCAAAATACCAAACTTACGGGTTTAAGGTAGTAAACTCATGAGTTTAAGGTAGTAAACTCATGAGTTTAAGGTAGTAAACTCATGGAGAAATGGTCCTTAGACCGTAAACTCCATTTAGGAGTGTTTTGATGCCACACAACACTTCCTAAGGCTTAAACATGAAGTAGGAATGTTTGGAATAGCTTAGAAGACTTCAAAACAACAAATGGTCAAAAGGTTAGGAGTTTACGACCGTAAAATCAAGAGTTTACGACCGTAAACTCAAGGGGTGTTGGTCTTTAGGGAGTAAACTCATTTTAGAAGTGTTCCTTGAACCCCAAACACACTAGCCTTTCCCTACAAAACTTAGGGTGTCTTGACTTGTTTATTAATTGTTTAAAGACTATTTGTTTATATACATATGTTTTTATATGTTATTACGATCTTTGTGCGTGTCTAAGTCTTCACTTGACACCAAGCACTTATCCGACACTTCCTTTTGATCCACTTGCAACAGGTGAGTTCATACCCCTTAATCAATGTTTTAAATGTTTTAAATGCTTTATAGAGGGGATACAAGTAGAATCATGCTAGTTATTATATAAATCACATGTGATTAATAAGCAACATTCAAATAATTTACTACTCATTAGTCGTTTTACCAAATAGTTTCCTTCAAATGTTTTTCATAAACACTTTATGTGTTTAAAACTCCTTATTAAATTGTACATTTTACTCTGTATGTTTCATTTCAAACACATTTATAATTGTGTTTCAAACAAATGTTTCTTTATACTTAAACTGTTTTATCAAACCCATGCTTTCAAACCGTTTTATAGATTGACATCAAGTCGATCTTTTCTTAGATAATAAAACTACTTTATGCTTTTATATTATCAATTGCATGCCTATATATGTATAGTTATATAAGAAATGTTTAAAAGATTTAGGAAGGCTATCCACCCTATTTCCTTTTTGCGCTTGAGATGTGGTCTGGTGGGACATCGGGTATCCGTCAGAAGGTTGTTTGAATATTAGTTATATATCATATGTACATGAGTACAGTTACATAGATACATCTACATGAATACATTTACATGATTACATTTACATGAGTACAGTTACATAGATACATCTACATGAGTACACTTACATAAGTACGTTTACATAGATAACATATGATGAATTAATAGTACATTTTATATGTATAGATTCTGTTATATAATCCTTATTCTTATCTTCACATTGTTATACAATCACATAATCGGCGAGATAGATTGGATTTAATATCCTAGAACACAATATCATACAATGAGTCAGTTCATTCATGAGTCAATACTTGCTAGATAGAGAGAGAACACACGTGACAGCTAGTACACACATTACATTACTTTACTATTACATAGATACGTTTACATGATTACATTTGCATGAGTACACTTACATAGATACATCTACATGAGTACATTTACATAGATACATCTACATGAGTACATTTACATGATTACATTTACATGAATACATTTACATGATTACATTTACATGAGTACAGTTACATAGATACATCTACATGAATACATTTACATGATTACATTTACATGAGTACAGTTACATAGATACATCTACATGAGTACATTTACATGAGTACACTTACATAAGTACGTTTACATAGATAACATATGATGAATTAATAGTACATTTTATATGTATAGATTATGTTATATAATCCTCATTCTTGTGGGATTAACCATCCATAGAATCTCTGTTAGCTATAGAGGTAAAAGCACATCCACGAATGTCAACGGTTGATACTATTACATGTATACTTTAAGGGACTAACTATTCCTATATAATCTTCACTTTGTGATACAATCACATAATCGGCGAGATAGATTGGATTTAATATCCTAGTACCAAAGGATACTTGTGGGATTAACCATCCATAGAATCTCTGTTAGCTATAGAGGTAAAAGCACATCCACGGATGTCAACGGTTGATACTATTACATGTATACTTTAAAGGACTAACTATTCCTATACCCAGTTGTTAGCAACATAGGTAAATGTACATCTATAGATGTCTCCAGTTATCACTGTTAGCTACCGTAGTACCAAAGGGTAATACTTCAGTTATTTATATTATTACCTTTATCTTGTGACCCATTGACATAAGCGATGAGGTGAATTATATTTGAGTATCTTAGTACCAAAGGATACAATTTCTTATAATAATAATAATAGTAGCACAGTTAAGTCTTGGTAGAAGACTACATTTAGAACAGTTAAGTCTTGGTAGAAGAATAATAGTAGGAATCATAGGGATTTCTAGGGTTTTTCAAACGTTTACAGTTGTTTTACAAACATTTTCATACTTACACAGACTTTCTTTTAAAACATTTTCAAGTCGTTCGTTACATGTCAAACAAATACTTACATACAAATTAAGACACATTAATTCTTATGATCTCACCAGCTTTAAAGCTGATACTCTCTTTTAAAATAACTTGTATCCTCAAGTCAACGATAGATAAGTACCGATGCAAGGTTTAGAGAAGATGGAGCTCGTTCAAGACTCATCTTTCATTTTGTATATACTTTATTGTCTATTATAATTTGACAGAACACTTGTATTAAAATTATATTATTAATGCAATGGATGATGTTGTTGCTTGTTTATTACTTTTCATTGTTGTGATACTATACATGACGTCCTCCGCCCCAAAACGGTTCCGCCATTCATGGTTTTGGGGTGTGACAGTTTTCATCAACTAGTTCACATCTTTGGTAATTTATCTCTTTGATTCATAGAATATCTTCTTCATTTTACCAACAATCTTCCTTATCTCATACAACACTTGTGATCTTGCACCTTAGAAACATCTAAGTTCGAGATCCTCCAAGAAAGGTTGCTAGGATCGAATTCTTCTTCATCTTTTCCTTCAAAAACCGAAACCACACTCAAGGTGAGCTTCATACCCCTCTCTTTTCGGTTTTTATGAGTTTTATGGGGGAGAATACAAGAAAAATTGTGTAGATCTATGTGTATATGTATGCTATGTGTGATTTGATGCATGTATGTGTGTGGTTTCATGTGTATTGTGATGAATATGTTACCAAAAAGGGTGTAAACCCGAGATCTAATACATGAGGAAGGAAACAAATATAACTTAAGCTATCTTATACTAAACAAGTCAAGAATAATAGCTTATAAGGTGATGATGAACAAATTCTAAAATAAAACCCATTTTTGGGCTTAAGTTGTCAAAAATACAAACTTGGGGTAAAAATCAACAAGTCACTGTTTCTTGAAGGTTAAAAGGGTCAAAACAGTTTCTATAAATATTTTTCTGAGCATTTGAAATTTCAAGGGACTTAAAATGTAAATTTTTAGCTTAATGGGCTAATTATGGGCTTCTCGGCCGAATAAGTCTCAAAATGCGAAAATGATAAGTTTGAGGGGCTGAAAATGTAACCTTCTGTAAAACAGGGGGTAATTAGCATAAAAAAATGTTTATAAGGGTCCAAAATGCTTTTCACTATCAAAAAGGACCAAAAATGTAAACTTTTTCAGATTTTGGGTCAAAACTGTAAAAGTTGTGAAAATGAGTTCCTAACCATGAAACACTATTTTGAAGGGGCTGAAGCTGTCAACAAAATAAGTTTTGGGTTAAAATCGTGTTTTCTTCAAATAAATAATACAAAAGTGTCAAGAAAAGGGTTTTAACGACTAAAAATGAAATTATTTTATATGAGAGGACCAAACGCGTTATTTTATGAAAGAAAGGTGGTGAAAAGGTCAAATTCCATTTTCAAACAAATTAAATTAATTAATACAAATTACAAGATCCATGGCTACCGACGAAACGGAAAAAATTTACACACCCAATAACAAATATCGTTATAGAACGAATTGATTCAGTCTCGAATCAATAATAAAACAAAATCGTCAAACCAAAACCATTCGTTAGACACGCGATAACTACGATAAGCTAACTTACAAACTTTGGGCATAAAAGTTTCAAATCATGCTTGTTGGTCCTTGTTAGCCCATTAACATGATCTTTGGGCCCAAAGGGAATATGCTTATGTGTTATTGGGTCTCTCATGACCCGATTTCATGTAAAAGGACTTTCGCTGGCTCTAATGTGCTATCAGGCCCTATTGGCCGATTAGTACTGCTAGTAAGGTCGAGAAGTCAAATGCGAGTTGGGCGAACGTGTCTTTCGCATTCCCGATAGCCTTAAATAACTCATGGAAATAACGGGACTTCGTACTCTCCTTTCTCCTCGGTTGTTGGGCTTATGAGAAATCAAAGTAAATAGATTCACGGCGTTAAACAAGAGTAATCATGGTGGGTGGATTAAGTGAGTAGTAACGGCCGACGCCTTTAAGGATCGTTCATAATCTGTAGTTATAAACTAGTCATTTTCTTTAATACGTGATTACAACAACTCATAAACCCTCATTAATCCAACGCCACCCGGGTAATTAAAATCATTTGACGTATCGATATAACAATAGAGAAGTCATTGTATTTTATTTATTGGGAAAACATCGGGTTTTCCTGGGAAGTTCAACCTTTTCACTTGCGCGATCTATACAAAAGTTCAACAATTATACATGTTTTGAACAATCAACGAGCATATATTTACAGATCTTCACACTTTTGTTTTACAACAATCTTTTCAGAAAATATCAGATTTTATGGGTTTTACAAACTATTCTAAATCATTTTATCACAACATTGCTTATGAACTCACCAACATTTCATATGTTGACGTTTTACGAAAATGACTTGTATTCTCAGGTGGCAGGTAAACCGAAGAATAAGTACCAAGTAATGTTAGGGTGTTTGCTTATGATATCCACAAGACAATTTTTGTTATGAAGTTGTAATGACTAAAACTATGTACTGGATGTAAACAATATCGGTTGTACTATTTCATTGCATGGTGATGATTTATGTTATGCTTCATGTATATTCATTGTGATGGTATTCAATTTAAGTCACAAGAGCCCTCAGACGTTTCCGCCATCTAGTTTTGGGGTGTGACATATGTGTTCCATGGTAAGCCTAATGTCAGGGCAAGCCTGACGTATGTTAGTTATTATGCAATGTATTCTGTATTCGGGGTAAGCCCGAATTATGCTAGTTTATGTGTTTTATGTTCTGGACTCCGGTCCGATGTCAGGGAAAGCCCGATGCAGTTTACGTGATTATGGTATGTGTTTATGATATATATGTTATGTTGAGTATGTGCCGAGGTAAGCCCGATGCCAGGGCATCCCGATTCCGGGGTGAGCCCGATGCCCGATGCGGTTGAATGCCGAGGTGAGCTCGATGCCGGACAGGAGTCCGATGTCGGGATTCGTCCCGATGCAGTTGGGAAGAGTCTAAGAATTATGTTATTTGCTATTAGTGCTTTGTGTGTCATGTGGTTGTTTGGGGGAGCTCACAAAGCTTCGTGCTTAGAGTTTCAGTTTTGGTTTCGGGTACATAAGCTAGTAAAGGGAAGGGCTCGAGGGGAAGGTCTTGAGACCAACCGTTGTAGGGTAGGATCTCTCATTCGAAGAATTATCTAGTCTGAGTAATATGTAATAGTATTCACGAGCTAGTTAAGGGAAGAAAATGGGGACTTCTTGTGTAGCTGATGGCGGAGAGTGAGTTGGTGATTACCCTAGGGCAAGCCTATGATGAGAGTAGCAGAGAGCAGTAACAGTAGAAGAGACTTGGTGGAGTCAAGGCAGTTCTTGAGGAAAGTACAGATATATATATGGACGGTAGTATGGGCCCGTACTACTGAAAGCAGAGGATCCGTACTTGAATCAAGGAAGGCTGAGACGAGAACAGGGAACTTGTGATATATGTGATCCCTTGAGTTATAGTAGTATTCTAACGTTTGTCATTTTGTGTTTTAAGAATGGTGGTTTTACGCTCGAGACCAACAGTCGCCAGTTCAGGTGTTGGGGATGGATGAGGTTCAGGCTCTGGAGTTGAGCACTGGTGTGGCGACCATGATGGGGTTGCACATGCTCATGTTCAGAGAGTTTAGAGCATGTGGAGCTCTTGATTATGAGGGGGCTCGAGACCCCATTGCTAGTACTCCATAGTTGGCAGATGTTGCCAACGCATTCCGCACCAGCATATGTCTTGAGAGGGACAAGGTTAGGCTCGCGTCCTGTCTTCTGAAGGGTCAGGCACATGATTGTTGGGAAGAGGTCGGGAAAGCCAGTGGAGATGACACTGTGTTGGATGCTATGACCTGGAGTGATTTTGCGACGAGGTTCAGAGCCAAGTTCGCACTTGTTATTAAGATGTAGCAGCTTGCCAGGGAGTTCCAGGATCTCCAGCAGACGATAGAGACTGTGGCAGGGATTACCGCCAAGATTAGGGAGAGGGTCCTCCTTGTTCCGTAGTATGCGGCGGACAAGGAGATAAGGAAGCCCCGATATCATGAGATGCTGCGAAGTGACATCCACTAGTTTGTGAGTCGATCCAGCTATAAGACGCTCAAAGATATGATATCAAGGGCTCGATAGAGGTTGTTGGATTTAGAGATGGAGAGGAAGAGGAAGCCAGAGGAAGTTCAGATGGGGAGTGAGGGCAAGAGGCCCAAGGTATCATGTCACAGATCTTGAAGTGAGCAGGGCCACGGTTATTGTGGCAAGTGTGGCAGGATGCACGAGGGAGCGTGCAAGGTAGGGAGTTCGGGATGCTATAAGTGTGGCCGAACTGGTCACATGAGTCGAGATTGTACAGCTACTACCACCACCACACCAACATCAGATCTGATTTGCTTTCAGTGCATTCAGAGGGGACACAAGCGGTCCCAGTGCCCAAGCTTAGCAGAAGTAGGGAATGTGGTAGCACATTCTTCTACCACATTGAGGATTACAGATTGCCGTCAGGGCCGGCTGAGGCGCCGACGGTGCGGAGCAGGGCCTTTCAGCTTACTCCAGAGGAGGCACGAGCAGCTCCTGACGTGGTGACGGGTATGTATTTTCCTCTTATCTGTGTATTTTATTTTGTATATGTCTCATGGTTGTGTGTCGTTTATAGGATCGTTCTTAGTGAACAACATTGCAGCTATGGTATTGTTTGATTCGGGGGCTACCCAATCTTTTGTGTCGCTAGCTCCTAGCAAGCGGTTTAGCAGAGATCCGGGGGAGCTAGATTGTCCTCTTGATGTCAAGATAGCGGATGACAGGACCGTCAGGGTCACGAGAGTTCATAGAGGTTATACGCTTCGATTATTTGATGAGCAGTTCCCGGTGGACTTGGTTTTTATTCCCCTGCGTGGGAATAAGGTCATAGTAAGTATGGATTGGTTGAGCCCCAATGTGACAGTGATAGACTGCGAACAACAGTTGGTTCGAGTTCGCACTCGCAGTGGGGGAGAGTTAGTAATTCAAGGTGAGAGCCCACATCGCGGACCAGTTTTCTGCTCCGCAGCGAGAGCGAGACGTCACATTCAACAGGGCTGTGCGAGATATGTCTTGTATGTCATGGATACCTGAGATAAGGGTAAGGAGACATTTAATGATGTACCAGTGGTATGAGAGTACCTGGATGTATTTTCGGAGGATTTTCTTGGGATACCTTCGAAGAGACAGGTTGAATTCCGGATTGAACTAGTTCATGGTGCGGCTCCGATAACCAAGGAGCTATATCAGTTGGCTCCTCCTGAGATGCACGAGTTTTCTATGCAGCTGCAAGAGCTGCTAGACAAGGGTTTTATCAGGCCGAGCAGTTTGCCATGGGGAGCCCCGATCCTGTTTGTGAAGAAGAAGGACAGGTCGCACCGTATGTGTATAGACTGATGGGAGTTAAATAAGGTAACGATGAAGAACCATTACCCACTCCCAAGGATAGATGATTTGTTCGACCAACTTCAGGGAGTATCTTGGTTTTCCAAGATTGATTTACGGTCCGAATATCACCAGATGTGGGTCAGAGATGATGATGTGCAAAAGATCGCTTTTAGGACCCGCTATGGTCATTATGAGTTTGTGGTGATCCCGTTTGGTCTCACCAATGCGCCAGCCGTGTTCATGGATCTCATGAATCGCGTGTGTAGACCCATGCTGGATCGGTCTGTAATAGTATTCATTGATGACATCTTGGTTTATTTCAAGACTGAGGAGTAGCACGAGGAACACTTGAGAGAGGTGCTAGAGACCTTGAGGAGGGCGAGACTTTTCGCAAAGTTCTCCAAGTGCGAGTTATGGTTGCGTGAGGCGCAATTTCTGGGGCACCTTGTCAACCTGAAGGGTATATTAGTATATCCGGCCAACATAGAGGCCGTGATGCAGTGGGAGGTCCCGAGGTCTCCATCTGAGATTCGGAGCTTCCTGGGCTTGGCAGGGTATTACAAGAGATTTATCCAGGATTTCTCCAAGATAGCAGTTCCGCTAACCCGACTAACCAAGAAGTTATTAGTGTTTCACTGGGGTCCTGAGCAGCAAACAACCTTTGAGACGCTTAGGCAGCGACTGTGCGAGGCACCGATTCTCACTCTACCAAAGGGAATGGATGACTTTGTAGTCTACTGTGACGCTTCAATCACAGGTATGAGAACAATGTTGACGCAACGGGGGCATGTGATAACTTATGCTTCGAGACAGTTGAAGCCTCACGAGGCTAACTACCCGACACATGATTTAGAGTTGGGGGCGGTAGTGTTTGCCCTCAAGATTTGGCGGCATTACCTCTATGGCATCCGGTGTACTATTTACACGGACCACAAGAGTCTGAGGTACCTCATGGATTAGTCGACCTTGAACATGACGCAACGTCGGTGGTTACATGTGGTAAAGGACTATGATTGTCAAATCCTCTACCAACCAGGCAAGGCAAACATAGTGGCCGATGCCCTGAGCCACAGGGCGGTAGCGGCTCTAATCCGGGATATAAGTTTGAGGATAATAGTGGTTACTCCAATGCTGGAGCATATTAGAGAGGCACATGTTGAGGGACTGAAAGAGTGGCTTCATTTGATTACGATAGCCGAGGATTGTTGACACTGCTTGGGAGGGTTTAGGTACCATACTGGGGCAGAGTACGACAAGTGTTGATGGATGAGGCCCACAAGTCTCGGTTCTCCATCCATCTAGGGGTGACGAAGATGTATAGAGATCTTTGACCTGATTATTGGTAGACCTGCATGTAGCGGGATGTAGCTTGGTATGTCGAGAGATGCCTGACCTGTAGGTAAGTCAAGGAAGATCACTAGAGGCCTCACGGCAAGATGCAGCCGTTAGACATTCTCGTGTGGAAACGGGAAGATATCACCATGGATTTAATTACTAAGCTTCCAAGGACCGCACGTGGGGTTGATTCGATGTGGGTCATCGTGGATCAATTGACCAAGAGCGCCCATTTTATACCGATCCAGGAGAGCATATCGGCCGAGAAGTAGGCCAAGGTTTATGTGCGAGAGGTAGTGGCACGTCCTGGAGTTCCTGTCTCGGTGGTGTCAGACCGAGACATCTGGTTCACTTCCAGATTTTGCAAGCGGTTTCACGACGAGATGGGTACTCGTCTCCATTTTAGCACCGCTTTCCACCCTCACACAGATGGGCAGAGTGAGAGGACGATTCAGGATCTCGAGGAAATGCTTCTGGCATGTGTGCTGGATTTCAGTGGTAGTTGGGATACGTATCTTTTGTTAGGGTAATTTTCGTATAACAATAGGTATCACTCCAGTATAGACCGACCTCCCTTTGAGATGTTCTACGGGAGGAAGTGCACGACCCCAATTTGACGGGGTGAGGTCAGTCAGAAAGTCATGGGGAGTACAGAGGTTGTACTCAAGACCACGGAGCAGATTCAACAAGTTCGGAGCAGGATCTAGACTGCTCAGAGTCAGCAAAAGAGTTACGCCGACCAACGACATTCGGACTTGGAGTTTCAGTTGGGCGACATGGTCCTGCTGAAAGTCACAACCTGGAAGGGTGTTATCAGGTTTCGGAAATGGGGCAATCTGGGCCCCAGGTGCATTGGTCCACTTAGGGTTTTGGCCCGGGTTGTTCGGTTGCATATTCTCTAGACCTTCCAGCAGTGCTCAGCCAGATCCACAACACGTTCCACATTTCTCTGTTGCGGAAGTGCTTGGTGGATGATTCAGCAGTGATACCTCTTGAGGATATTCAGGTTGACGATAGCCTGAACTACATCGAGAGACCCGTGGCTATTCTAGATCACAACACGAAGGAGCTGAGTAACAAGAGGGTAGAGTTAGTGAAAGTCCAGTGGAGGCACCGAAAGGGTTCGGAGTGGACATGGGAGCCCGAAGAGGAAAGGAGGGAACACTACCCAGAGTTGTTTCCTAAGACAACAGACTTCGAGGACGAAGTCTAAGACAAGTGGAGGAGAATTGTAACACTCGGTCTCAGGTACGCATTTAAATTCAAGTCAAATTCCATATTTTACTCTTGGACTCGGCGAGTTTGGGGCTCAACTCGTTGAGTAGGATCGACTCCGGAATGGGGGATTTAGTGACCTACTCGGCGAGTCGGAAGTCAGACTCGGGAAGTAGGATATGTCTGGGTGAAACCCTAAACTGGAGGGTTTGCACAGTATTTAAACATCTTATGAGGCTTCCACCCCATCCTCCAGTACCTCCAGAACATTTCACTCGAAACCCTAATCCTCTATAAGTGATCTTGACATTTCACTCGAAACCTCATTTGCCATCTTTTCTGCCGGACAGTTGCCGGAGTAGCAGGCAGGGATTTTGCACTCAAAGTTTCAGCAGTTAGACATACACGGTGAGTTTCCCTCCAGTAGGAACGAGTCTAAGGCACCAAGGCCAGCCCGTTTAAGTAGTAGAGTATGCTGGGGTGAGCCCTATGTCGGGGTTATCCCGATGCAATTTGTATGTTCCGGACTTCGGTCCGATGTCGGTGCGGTCCCGAGAAGTAGTTATGTATGCTTGATGTCTTTGTGATTCATGCATGTTTATGTGTTATGTGTCATATGTTCCAGACTCCGGTCCAATGTAGGGCAAGCCCGATGCAATATATGTGACTATGTTATATGATATGTGTTCCGAGGTAAGCCCAATGTCAGGGCATGCCTGACGTATGTTAGTTATTATGCCATGTATTTTGTATTCGGGGTAAGCCCGGATTATGCTAGTTTATGTGTTATATGTTTTGGACTCCAATCCGATGTCGGGGAAATCCCGATGCAGTTTACGTGATTATGGTATGTGTTTATGATATAGATGTTATGTTGAGTATATGACGAGGTAAGCCCGATGCCAGGGCAACCCGATGCTGGGGTGAGCCCGATGCCCGATGTGGTCGAATGCCTAGGTGAGCTCGATGCCAGACAGGAGTCCGATGTCGGGTAAGCCGATGTCGGGATTCGTCCCGATGTAGTTGGGAAGAGTCTCAGAATTATGTTATTTTCTATTAGTGCTTTGTGTGTCATGTGGTAGTTTCGGGGAGCGCACAAAGCTTCGTGCTTATAGTTTCAGTTTTGGTTTCGGGTACTTAAGCTAGTAAAGGGAAGGGCTCGAGGGGAAGGTCTTGAGTCCAACCATTGTAGGGTAGGATCTCTCGTTTGAAGAATTATCTAGTTTGAGTAATATGTATTAGTATTCATGAGCTAGTTAGGGGAAGAAAATGGGGACTTCTTGTGTAGCTGATGGCGGAGAGTGAGTTGGTGATTACCCTAGGGCAAGCCTAAGATGAGAGTAGCAGAGAGCAGAAGCAGTAGAAGAGACTTGGTGGAGTCAAGGAAGTTCTTGAGGAAAGTACAGATGGATATGGAAGGTAGTATGGGCCCGTACTACTGAAAGCAGAGGATCCGTACTTGATTCAAGGAAGGCTGAGACGAGACCAGGGAAGTTGTGATATATGTGATTCCTTGGGTTATAGTTGTATTCTAACGTTTGTCATTATGTGTTTTCAGAATGGTGGTTTTACGCTCGAGACCAGTAGTCGGCAGTTCAGGTGCCGGGGATGGATGAGGTTCAAGCTCTGGAGTTGAGCACTGGTGTGGCGACCATGATGGGGTCGCACATGCTCACGTTCAGAGAGTTTAAGTAGCTTTACTATCGGCTAGATAATATCTTATTTCATCAGCTTTACTATCAGCTAGATATAGTAGTGTTGTAAGCTTTAATTTAGTAATATAAATATATATTCACTTCAGGAGGTTGTTTTTTAGCCTTTAATTCTTAGTGTGTTAACTTGGGTATGTATGTGATTTCTCATGTAACCAATATGGATGATAATAAAGTATCTGATGACTTTCCTGGTCATACGTAGTGTAGCGATGTTTCGTCACCCCTGGGCCTAGTCAGCTTGGACTGTAGTTAGCAGTCAAGATGTAATAGAGTCCTTCGTGTATAGATCTATACATGTAGTGGTTGCTTTCCCTCCGGGAAGCTTTGGTTACACGGTGTTTACACAGTAGGGTGCCGTATGGAGGAATAGTGTGTCATATTCTGGATTCGTGTATTCTCTTGTATTATTGTATAATGAACTTTTTAGTATAATTTATAGAGTGTTGTCTTTAACATATATTATCTCGTAATAGTAGTAATTATAGTGGGCAACATAGTGATAGGGGTAATGAGCCGTAGTCTTAACTATACCTATTATAGTTAAATAGAGTGTGGGATTGCATGCCTTTGATTTACAAAGGTATTAAATTAGGTGAAAATTTTCATATCTAACACAAATATATATGATATATAACTAAGAATTCAACAACAGCCAAACAGATAACAGTATACCCTAAGACCGCAATCAAACAAGAACAGGAAGTAAGGCGAGCTATCAGTACTAAGTCCTTCAAGTCTTACTTATATAAATATATTGGTGTAGATATAGTTTTAAAAGAAAAGAGGTTTAAAAATAATTTGATAACAGTTTAATAACAGTTTAACATAAAATGTGTTTGATAGTAATTTAAAACACTTTTGTTTACACGGCAGTTAAAAGTATAGAAAATCCTTTTTTGTTAGCAAGTTATAAATCACATGTGATTGATACTATAACTTGTTGTATTCAACTTGTATCCCCCCATAAAAAAATTTAAAAACATTTGAAAACTCAATTAAGGGGTATAAACTCACCTGCAGCGAGTGGATCGGATGGAAGTGTCGGTTCAGTGTTTAGTGTCAAGTGAAGACTTGAACACACTTTATGACCCTAGTAACATATGAAGACATATGATTACATATAATTATTGATTAAGACACTAATATAACACGTATAGACATCCTAATGCGAAGAAAAACGCTGTGGTCAAGTCCTAGGAGGCTATTGGGTTGAAAGGAAGGAGTGTAAGGCCTCACTATGGAGTTTACTCCTTAATTACCCACCTTAGGAGAGTTTGCGGTTGAGGGACCAATTACCCCATGAGTTTACGGCCGTAAACTCATGGGTGGAGTGTATTTGAGTGCTTAAGGGTCTCTTACATCACTAGGAAGGGTTCTAAGGTTAATTCCATGGCTTGAGAAGTGATTAGGGTCTAAAAGGGGTACTTCCTTGGAGTTTGCGGTCCTTGGACCACTCCTTGGGAGTTTACAGTCGTGAACACCATGGTTTACGGCCGTAAGCCCTTGGACACCTCTCATCCTTCATTTTTGTGTTCTTAAGCTCACTCCTACAAGTTTCTAGGTTAAGGTCTAAGGCTAAATAAGGGGCTTAGGGCTCCTTTTGCATCATTTGAGGGAGTTTACGGCCTAAGAAGGTTCTTGGGCCGTAAACCCTCATTCAAGCCTCCAAACTTGTTGTTTAAGGTCCAAAACACTTCAAGGTTACGTTCAAAGAAGGTTACAGTTTGGGGAAGAAAACTTGCGAATTTTTAGGGGTTTATGGCCTAAGAAGGTTATTGGTCCGTAAACTCCGTGTTCTTGGCATTCTTGGACAATTTTATTGTTATATTGACATGAAATGAGCTTTAGAACAATCTAGGGTAAGAGAACTTACAGTTTGGGGAAGAAAACTTGCGAATTTTTGGAAGAATCGGGCCTTGAAGAGAGAGAGTAGAGAGAGAGAGTGACTAGAGCAGTAAAAATTCAAGTTGATGACCACTCAACCCTTATATAGGGTTTGAGATTGTGGCCAGGTGGGAATCTACCCGATACCGGTGTTAAAAGGGGATTATGGTCTTACCCTATTAAATGGTCGTAATTTGACTTGATTGTAACTAAAACTTTTTAAGGGAATATTGAGGGTGTTTACCGAGTTTCTAATTCATTGCAACACTTATGAAGTCAAATTAAAAGTCCCAATTTAATTTACATGATCAAAAATGTTAACAGAAAATTTTAATAAAAACGAGTTTTATTAACGGAAATGGGTTACAGTAATGGAATAAATTTAAGGTTGTCACATCATCCCCACGTTAGAGGAAATTTCGTCCCGAAATTTAGAATTTAAGTAGCTAAGTTTTTAAAATACAACTAAGCAAAGAGATGAGGGTATTTGAGTTTCATTTGGTCCTCGCACTCCCAAATGAACGCTGGTCCTTGCTTGGCGTTCCAGCGAGTCTTCACAATTGGGATGCAGCTTTGTTTCGATCGTTTGACCTCCCAGTCCATAATCTCCACAGGTTCTTCCACGAAGTTGAGGCTCTCGTTGATTTCGATCTCGTCGAGTGGAATAACGAGAGTCTCGTCGGATAGGCACTTTTTCAAGTTTGAGACGTGGAAGGTAAGGTGTATGTTACTGAGTTCCTGGGGTAGGTTAAGTTTGTAAGATACGGGGCCGATTCTAGCGAGAATCTTGAAAGGCCCTATGTACCTTGGATTCAGCTATCCACACTTTCCAAAGCGTATTGTGCCCTTCCAGGGTGAGACTTTCAAAAGGACTCGGTCTCCTACCTGGAATTCCAAAGGTTTTCGTCGTTTGTTTGCGTAGCTTTTCTGTCGATCTCTAGCGGCTTTTAATTGTTCGCGAATCTACACGATCTTCTTGGTCGTTTCTCGAATGATTTCCGGACCCGTGAGAGTGCTGTCAGGAACTCGTTCTTTAGCTAACTGAGTATCACTCACCTCAGCCCAGCACAGAGGGGATCTGCACTTTCGACCGTAGAGGGCTTCAAATGGAGCTTCCTTGATGCTCGTGTGATAGTTGTTATTGTAGGAAAACTCGACAAGGGGTAACTGGGTATCCCATTCTTTACCAAAGTCGATCACACAGGCTCGCAGCATATCCTCTAGGGTTTGGATAGTCCTCTCACTTTGTCTGTCGGTCTGTAGGTGGTAGGCTATACTCATGTCTAGCCTTATCCCTAAGGCGTTTTGTAGTGATTGCCAAAATCTCAAAGTGAATCTGCTATCTCTATCGAAGATTATAGATATAGGGACACCATGTAGTCGTACGATCTCCTTAATGTATGTTCTTGTGATTTTCTCCATCTTGTCTGATTCTTTGATGGGTAGGAAGTGTGCAGACTTTGTCAATCTGTCGACGATGACCCATATGGTATCAAGTCCACCTGTTGTCTTGGGTAGCTTGGTTATGAAATCCATAGTGATCCGCTTCCACTTCAACTCTGGTATCTCCGGTTGCTGTAGAGGACCTGGTGGCTTCTGGTATTTGACCTTGACCTTCGCGCAAGTAAGACATTTACTTACGAAGGTAGGAATCTCTGCTTTCATGTTAGGCCACCAGTATGACTTTTTAAGATCCAGATACATCTTATCTGATCCTGGGTGAACGGAGTATCGAGTGTTGTAGGCTTCCTTCATGACCAAGTCTCTGAAGCCACCGTGTCGCGGTGTCCAGATTCGGTCCATCAGATATAAGGCTCCGTCATCCTTGACTTCCAAGTTCTTATCCATTCCTCGCATGGATTCTCCCACCACTTTTTTAGGTTTCAACGCTTCGAGCCGAGCTTCCTTAATCTGTGCGGAGAAATGTGAATGGATAGTCATTGTTAATGACTTGACTTTTCGACCAGAATGTTCTTTTCGACTTAGGGCGTCTGCTACTACATTGGCTTTTCCCGGGTGATAACGAATCTCGTAGTCGTAATCATTGAGTAGCTTGACCCACCGTCGTTGTCTCATATTGAGCTCATTCTGGTTCAGTATGTTTTGGAGGCTTTTGTTGTCAGTGTATATCGTGCTCTTCGTACCATACAGGTAGTGCCTCCAGATCTTTAGAACGAATACAACCGCTCCTAATTCGAGGTCGTGTGTGGTGTAGTTAACTTCATGTGTCTTCAGCTGTCTCGAGGTGTAGGCGATGATCTTACTCCGTTGCATCAGGACACAACCGAGCCCCTGATTGGATGCATCGCAGTATACCATAAAATCTTCTGTCCCCTCAGGGAGGGACAGTATTGGTGCGGTGCATAAGACTCGTTTCGAGGTCTAGAATGCCTTCTCCTATTTTTCTCCCCAATCAAAGGTCATGCTTTCTAGGTCAATGTGGTAAGGGTTTCGTGATCCTAGAGAAGTTCTGAATGAATCTGTGGTAGTAGCCAGCGAGGCCTAGAAATTGACGAATTTTTGTCGGCGTCTTCGGTGCTGACCAGTTCTCAATAGCTTTAATCTTGGATGGGTCCATGTGGATTCCTTCTTCTCTAACCACGTGTCCCAAGATTTCGACTCTTCAGATCCAGAATTCGCACTTCGAGAACTTCGCATATAGCTTCTCTGATCGTAGGGTTTCTAGGGCTCGTCGTAGATGATCGCTATGCTCCTCCTTACTCCGAGAATAGACAAGTATGTCATCAATGAAGACAATGACAAACTGATCCAAGTAAGGACGGCACACCCTATTCATTAAATCCATGAATATCGCGGGCACATTGGTCAGTCCGAACAGCATTACTACGAACTCTTAGTGTCTGTAACGAGTTCAGAAGGCTATTTTCAGGACATCCTCCTCAAGCACTTGTAACTGGTGATACCCGTACCTAAGATCAATTTTGAAAAAGTAACTCGCCCCTTCGAATAGGTCGTCTATACGAGGAAGAGGGTAGCGATTTTTGACCGTCAGTTTATTGAGTTCTCTGTAGTCGATGCACATACAGAACGATCTGTCCTTCTTTACGAACAAGACCGGTGCTCCCCAGGGTGAGAAGCTTTGTCTTATAAAGCCCTTGCTGAGCAGATCATTAAGTTGACCGGACAGTTCTTGCATCTCGGCAGGCGCTAGACGTTCGGGCGATTTAGCTACGAGGGTAGCTCCTGGGATTAGGTCGATTCTAAACTGAACCTGACGTTTGGGAGATAAACCTGGTAGCTCCTCTGGAAAGACGTCGGGGAAGTCGCATACGACGGGGAAGTCTTTTAGATCTTTCGTTTTCTGGCTCGTGTCGACAACGTGTGCGAGGAAGGCACGCTATTCCTTACGTAAGTACTTCTGGGCTGGAATACTCGAGATGATATGAAGACTCGTACTGGGTTTGTCTCCATAGATTAACAGAATTTTGTTATTCGGTAGATTTAGGCGGATGGCTTTGTCGAAGCATAGGATATCAGCGCGATGGAGACTCAACTAGTCCATGCCCACAATGACATCGAAACTCTTGTTCGATACTGGTATGAGGTCGATTGGGAATGAATGATCATCTAGTATGAGGGTGCAACCTATGTAGATTTCGTTAGAGCTCTCTGTCTTTCAGTTAGCCATTTGTATGACGAATGTTTCTTTTAGTGGTTATGGGGATTGCTTAAGTAAGTGTTTAAAGTTTTGGTTTATGAAACTTCTTTCTGCTCCACTATCGAATAAGATACAAGCATAAGAGTTGTCAAGAAGGAAAATACCTATGACTACTGTAGGGTCCACTACTGCTTCATTTTGGTCAATATCGAGTAGTCTTCTTGTTCCTCCCGTATTCCCGGTCTTCGGATAGTTTTTCTTGAAATGACCTACCTCGCCGCAGCCATAGCAGGCCTGGCTCACTCCCGAGCTGGGGACTTGGGAGATAGGTTTGGATTGGGATCTGCAAAACTGGACAGTATGGCCCTTCCGGTCCCAGTTATACAGTGCAATTCACGGCAGGGGCCGTTATGATGGAAGGGGCAATTGGGGCACTTGGGTAGGTTTCTAACATAGGATATTGCTAGTACAGGGGCAGCAGGAGTGGTGGTAGCATGGACAGCCACAATTTGTTTGTTTTTGGAAGAGGATTGAGTTTTCTTGCCCGTCTTCTGATCCCAACGCTTCCTCTTGTTGTCGGTTGATTTGGGTGGTGCAGTGGCAGTTGTTGTTGCTGTTCATCGAGTGGAAGGAACTTCATGATCAATCAACCTGTGGGCCAATTCCTTGGCGCTGTCAAAGGTTGCAAGGTATGATGATAGAACGTTCCCTTGATACTGGGGCACTAAACCCCAGATGTATCGTTTTATCTTCTTGCTTTCAGTAGGGATCATGTTGGGACAGATAGCTACTAGGTCGCAAAACCTGGCCGTATAAGCCACTAAGTCAGTCCCCTTCATTTTGAGGTTCCAGAGTTCCTCCTCGAGTTTTTGGATTTCACCCCTAGGACAGTACTCTCTCATTAACAGGTCCTTCAGTGTGTCCCAGCCCATGGCGTTGGTTGTTACCAAGGAGAGTGATTTGACATGGCCATTCCACCATGTCAAGGCCCATTCGGTGAAAGTAGCAGTAGCGAACTTGATTTTACTTTCCTCGGGGCACGAGCACATTTCGAAGATGGATTTGGTTCTTTTGATCCATTGGGACAGAGCAAGGATCCCTCCGGTCCCATTAAAGAACACCGGTTTGCAGTTCATGATATCCTTACAAGTACACCCCTGTGCACGTGGATGGATTTCACCATGTCTGGAGTTGGTGCCCATTCCGGCTCCTCTAGCATCGCCATAATTCATTTGGGCCGTGGCTGCCATCACACCTGCGGTTACAGCTATTTGAAACAACACCTGATCGAACTGCGAAGGAGGGGGTGGTGGAGTTGGAGTTTGAGTCGCAGGTCTACCTCTGTTCGGGCGCTTACGGGGAGGCATCTTTTTCTGAAAGTTTATAGAGATGATGACACTAGTAAGAATCAATTGCATATATGATGTGAGCATTTTATGGGCTAAATTGACATAGTCCAACTATCAGATAGGGTCATAGCTACAGAGTAGGCAACTGCCAATATTACTGGTATTAATGATGTAATATGAGTTCGGGAAAAGTGACCTAACAATAGATCTTACATCAAATCATAAGGGAATAGGTTGGCAGTCTAATAGTCTAGGTAAAGTATTCACAAAGTTAGGAATGTTTACAGACAAGTGCTCTACTGAGCATAGAAAAGAAAAGGCTAGTTCTTAAACAAAAGAAAGATGATTTGACATCTTCTACTAGCGACGGACACCCATTGGGTGACCCCTCAGATCAGCCAGTTGGCGTACAACTTCTTGTAGATGTCGTTCTTGTGCTCTCTGACACGCCCGAAGTTCCCTGAGTTCAGCTCGGGATGCAGCTAGCTGCTGTTGCAGAGCCTCATTGGTCCTCCTAGTCCTATCCATAGCTTCTTCCAGCTGGCGGATACGAACATTGTTAAGGTTAGAGTTGGCGTCAACCTCCACAACTCTGCCAATGACTGCTTGACCTTGCTCGACATTCCTGGTAATCCTTCGGACCATGATGGGCAAGACTTGGTCCGCCGAACCTCCCTCTCTTATATTGTAGAAGCTTTGCTCTCCGTTGAAAGGTAAAGGCTGACCCTGTTCATCGCTCCATCAGTTCAAGGTTACTCCCCACATGGGAGTGGGACCTCGAAATGTTGGACGGGGGTTAGGGTTTGGAGCTACTAGGGGCAGGTTGTTGACTTCTGGTTCGGAGTCAAAGTTATCCGGAAAGCCTTCAGCACGATGATCATCTAAAGGGATCGGGTGATCATCTTGCGACTCCTCATCGAGCCATCCTCCAATGCCTTGGTTTGGATACTACGGATCGCCGGGACGGTGGAAGCCAGCCATGCTATCTACGCGAGAATGGGGAAAGAAAGGTTAATGGACGTGCTAATCTAAGATACTTATAAGATGATCGTTATTAGCCGACCCAATACTTGCATAGTGCATACCAATTACATGTAACCGAAGTAGGATAGACCTTCGAATAAGTGACCCTAACTCTAAATCCCCAATCAAACAAGCATAGGAAATGAAGCGAAGGTCACATATTCTAAGCCTATAGTGCCCTAGTTACATGTAACCGTGGCGTATCCACTTAGCAGCTATTGCCCGACTAATAACGACCGTTTTAGTTATCACATATGTAGCTAATAGAATGCAGAATACTGCTATAGTATTCTTGTTCTAACGTTCTTGTGGTAGTGTTGTTAAGTTTTTAGACTTGTTGCAACATCACAATCACTCTTAGGCACATGCTAGTCACTTCTAGTAAAATGTAGTTGATCAGGATACATCCTCCCAGATGTGACTATATGTCTCTAAGCCTAATTGTGCTGCTCAACAATCTTAATACTTTTGTTCAGTTCTAGTATGATACGGATCCTTTGTATTTATGGATGTATATATATATATATATATACTTAGTTAAATATTTTAATATTTAAAAGTATATATTCTTGGTCAGAGTGTTTTAGTCCCGAAGTGTTTATAGTTCCTATATCCTTTATGGGTTGATATACTTGATTCACTATAAACAATGCTCTGATACTGTCACACCCTCAAACCAAGGATGGCGGAAACGTCCGGGGGTGGAGGACTTCATGTAGAGTATCACAAGAATGAGTATAATAGTGCTCAAAGTAAATACAACCATCATAAATATAATTGAAAAAGTTACACCAAAGTATATGTTTACATGATTCGAGTCAATTACATTATGATACAAAATGAACTGTTTGACGATTTATCGTCCCATCCTCAAAACGTTGTTGATTTCCTGTTTCACTGAATTCCTGAGAATACAAATAGTTTTGAAAAGTGTCAATACAAAGGTTGGTGAGTTCATAAGCTTTTGACAGTAAGAGTTTGAAAATCGATCTTTGTAAAGAGATGTATGTTACCAAGAAAAATCCAATATTTTCCTTACAAAAGTTATGTGGTCCTAAATACCAGGACCGAAATTGAACAAGTATTTGTCATACTTAAAGATATAAAAGTGGTTTCAAATTGGCGTAAAAACCCTTTTTGATATGAAGACGTACAAATATTTTATTTTTCCATACTTAAAGTAATTTCAGTGAGCTAAATCGACATAACTCGCTAAATTAAAGTTAGAACCTGTAAATCTTATGATATGTTAATACCACATGTGAGCTAATCATAACCATACTTGACTTAGACGGCCTTGTAATAGCGACGTTCTTCAGGAGTCGCGAAACTGAAATGACACTTGTCACCACAGACCTGCCGGTCTAGCTGTTGCATTCAGCTCAGGTGTGGGTTTGTCAAACCCAATATAGATCTATACACAACTGTCACGTTCTCCCTACAAGAGACTCTGGTTACAATTTACAGGACTTTTTGAATTGGTTACTTTGGAAGTAACCTGAAGCGAATGACTCACAAATTTATTCATTAATAGATTTACGTGAACTAAAATGAAAACCATTGGTAAATAAGTTTGGGAAGTAAATGATAAATAAACTATACCTATTATGGTTTATCCAAAACGTTTGTAATGTATAAGAATTCTTTTATGAAAATGCCTTAATGTTATGAATCCATAAACTATGCTCATTATAGTTTAATATACGTGTTCTAAGTGAATGAATAATCTTATCATGAATGAGTAAGTTTCAGTTTATGATGATAAACTAACAAGGAAACACATTCAATATTTAAAACTTATTGTTATACACTTTGCTCAATATAATACAAAGTGTTATGAAGGTTATATACTGTTAACTAAATTTAACCTTTCTGCGCTGTTTTAGAAAAGTCATAGAAAAATCATACAAAGTCGAAAAATAAATCCGTAAATTCTGAGAGTTCTCAAAATGTGTCTAGTCTACTCATAATTTTTATCAAGATTTTTAATGACCTCCAACTTGGGTGAAAAAGTCCATAATCACAGACTGGTCCGGATTGGTGTTTGAAATAATAGGCAGATTTGTAAAAATTACCATAAATTGTAGCAAAATCGTATGGAGATGTGCAAGTAGTAATTTTAAAGCTAAGAACTTGTACTACTTACACCTAAAACACTTTTGAAAAAAAATGTTTAAGGTGTCCAAAACTGTCCGTGAATGGAGTCCAACTTTTCTGATGAAAGCTGTTAGAAAATTTTAGTTATGTTCTTGGTGTTTTAACTTGTATTCCCCCCACCCCCCCCCCCTAAAACTTGAGAAAACATGAAAATGTAGGGGTATGAACTCACCTTGAGTAGTTTCAGTAGATGAGTGTTGAAGAAGAGAAGTGTCCAACTCAAGAACACTTGAAGATTCGAAGATCTAACAAGAATGTGATGATGTTTGTGTAAGGAATCATTGATTTGAGAAAGAAGGAAGTGCAATAATCATAGAGAGGATGAATTATACTTACCAAGAGAAGAATAAAGCTTGAAGATCAGCCTTGGAGTCTTGAAAATAGAGAGAAAAAGTTTAAGAGAAAAGTTGTGTTTGATTTTTGGTGATATGAGAGCAAGTAAAAGAAAATGAGGAGAGAGGTTGATTGACCAGTTCTAGAAACGTGGGGATGGCTTGTGAGAGAGGTAAAAAGTACAAGGAAGTGACAAGGTATGGTGGGGAGGAGTGTGGGTTAGTCATGGAGTGGGTATGGGGCTTGCTTGTGTCATAATACAAAGATAAGTCAACACTCAACCTTTGTACTTCACCCAGTATTCTTGGATAAGGTTTTATCCTTAAAAACGTGATTAATCATTAATTAAGGGTCCTTATATGTTAAAATAAAGTTTTAGGTGAAAATCCTGCATTAAAATAATTAAAAACGAAGCTAAAATGAACTCGTAGTCGAAAACCGGGAAGAAAAGGCATTACAGCGAGGCTTCTTGGATTGGGCCGGAGGCTCGGTCTCTTCTGGTGTTGGGTCCGAAGCGAGGCGAGACAGTAGGAAGCGAAGAACAGGTTCGGTCTGAAGTCAGCAGAAGCGAAATAGACCGAAGTGAACAGCGACTTCGGGCTCGGGCATGTGCGAGGTTCGGTCCTGAAAGGACCCTTCGGGTTCGGTTCAGCAGCCTTCGGGTTCGGTTCAGCAGCCTTCGGTCCCTAAGAGGACTTTCGGCCCTAAGAGGGGTTTCGGGTCCTTAAGAGGGGTTTCGGGTCCTTAAGCCCTTTTTGTCCGTTTTTGCCCCGATTTAAGCGGTTTTCGACCCAGTTAAGGGTCGGGATGGCCAGAGAGAGTACAAAAAGTTTAAGGAACTTTTGAGAGAGATTTGGGAGAGATTTAACATACTTAGAGAGATTTGGGAGAGATTTAACATTCTTGGAGAGATTTCACATACAAAGAGATATTTGGGAGAGATTTCACATACTTAGAGAGATTTGGGAGAGATTTGGCATTCTTGGAGAGATTTCTCATACAAAGAGATATTTGGAAGAGATTTCACATACTTAGAGAGATTTGAGAGAGATTTGACATTCTTGGAGTGATTTCACATACAAAGAGATATTTGGGAGAGATTTCACATACTTAGAGAGATTTGGGAGAGATTTGACATTCTTGGAGAGATTTCTCATACAAAGAGATATTTGGGAGAGATTTCACATACTTAGAGAGATTTGGGAGAGATTTGACATTCTTGGAGAGATTTCTCATACAAAGAGATATTTGAAAGAGATTTCACATACTTAGAGAGATTTGGGAGAGATTTCAAAATAGAGAGAGATAGAGTGATAACGATTGAGAGAGGTTTTGTGTGTGACAAATGTGAGTGTCCGGCTTCGCCATGCAAGGTCCGTAAACCCTGTTAAGCCTTGTTTAAGGATCTTACACTCTCCCGATGAGTATGCAACATTGTTTTATCGATTTGGCTCATCACTTACCATAGTTTTAGGTTAAGGAGATCTAGATGTACGTACTTTTTGACTCATGATCTTTCATTAGAATAGCGAGTTGTTTAGAGATTACATATCGTAAACTCAAGTACGCAAGGGAAAATTGAGTCGAACGACTTGACTTGTTGAGTTCAGTTGACTTTGACTTGACTGAAAATTGACGGTTGTCACAGATACCAATCTGTTCTCTTGTATTATTGTATAATGAACTTTTCAGTATAGTGTATAGAGTGTTCTCTTTAACATGTATTATCTCGTAATAGTAGTAATTATAGTGGGCATCATTGTGATAGGGGTAATAAGCAGTAGTCTTAACTATACCTATTATAGTTAAATAGAGTGTGAGATTACATGCCTTTGATTTACAAAGGTATTGAATTAGGTGAAGACTTTCATATCTAACAAAAATATATATGATATATAACTAGGAATTCAATGATAGTCAGACAGATAACAGTATACCCTAAGACCACAATCAAACAAGAACAGGAAGTAAGGTGAGCTATCAGTCCTAAGACCTTCAACTCTTACTTATATAAATATATTGGTGTAGATATGGTTTTAAAAGAAAAGAGGGTTAAAAATAATTTGATAATAGTTTAATAATAGTTTAACATAAAATGTGTTTGATAGTTATTTAAAACAGTTTTGTTTACAAGGCAGTTAAAAGTATAGAAAATCCTTTTTTGTTAGCAAGTTATAAATCACATGTGATTGATACTATAACTTGTTGTATTCAACTTGTATTCCCCCCCATAAAAACATTTAGAAACATTTGAAATGTCAATTAAGGGGTATGAACTCACCTGCAGCGAGTGGATCAGATGGAAGTGTCGGTTGAGTGTTTGGTGTCAAGTGAAGAATCGAACACACTTTATGACCCTAGTAACATATGAAGACATATGTTAACATATAATTAGTGATTAAGACACTAATTTAACACGTATAGACGTCCTAATGCGAAGAAAAACGCTTTGGTCAAGTGCTAGGAGGCTATTGGGTTGAATGGAAGGAGTGTAAGGCCTCACTATGGAGTTTCCTCCTTAAGTACCCGCCTTAGGAGAGTTTGCGGTATAGGGACCAATGCCCCCATGCGTTTACGGCCGTAAACTCATGGGAGGAGTGTATTTGAGTGCTTAAGGGTCTCTTACATCACTAGGAAGGGTTCTAAGGTTAATTCCAAGGCTTGAGAAGTGATTAGGGTCTAATAGGGTACTCCCTTGGAGTTTGCGGTCCTTGGACCACTCCTTGGGAGTTTACCGTCGTGAACACCATGGTTTACGACCGTAAGCCCGTGGACACCTTTCATCCTTCGTTTTTGTGTTCCTAAGCTCACTCCTACAAGTTTCTAGGTTAAGGTCTAAGGCTAAATAAGGGGTTTAGGGCTCATTTTGCGTCATTTGAGGGAGTTTACGGCCTAAGAATGTTCTTGGGCCATAAACCCTCATTCAAGCCTCCAAACTTGTTGTTTAAGGTCCAAAACACTTGAAGGTTAAGTTCTAAGCTAGTTTCTAAGCCTAAGGAAGGGATTTGGGAGCATTTTGGCATCCTTTTAGGGGTTTACGGCCTAAGAATGTTCTTGGGCCTAAACTCCTTGTTCTTTGCATTCTTGGACGATTTTAATGCTATATTGACATGAAATGAGCTATAGAACAATATAGGGTAAGAGAACTTATAGTTTGGGACGAAAACTTGCGGATTTTTGGAAGAATCGGGCCTTGAAGAGAGAGAGAGTAGAGAGAGACTGACTAGAGTGGTAAAAGTTCAAGTTGATGATCACTAAACCCTTATATAGGTTTGAGTTTGTGGCCAGGTGGGAATCTACCAAATACCGGCGTTAAACGGGGCTTATGGTCTTACCCGATTAAATGGTCGTAATTTGACTTGATTGTAACTAAAACTCTTTAAGGGAATATTGAGGGTGTTTCCCGAGTTTCTAATTCATTCCAACACTTATGAAGTCAAATTAAAAGTCCCAATTTAATTTACATGATCAAAAATGTTAATGGAAAAATTTAATAAAAACAAGTTTTATTAACGGAAATGGGTTACAATGACGGAATAAATTTAAGGCTGTCACAACTAATCCAACACTCTCCTACTTGGATAAGTCTAATAATTATTCTGCATATGACTTCAGATCCCAATTTGCAATCGTAGCTTTCAAAAGCCGCTGTCAACTCTCATCATATTAGAAGCGTGTCCTTTAGATATGTGATCATATATTCCTCCATTCTAGATATCGTATAGACTGAGACATGGATTTAAATCATTTTCTCTGTCTATGTGTTGTTTCCCGTTTTCCGATTTATGACAACTGACAATAGACTACAATTGAACACATCAAATTAGTCCCGGCTTGGCCAAGCGCTTAGGTGTCATCACTAAATCACCGAGGGGCCCAAAAGTATTGCTTTTATCCTACTTTGGGTAAAAGGGACGGATAAACTTCGACTCAATGCTGGCTTGTACTCACCCACCGAATCGCACACAACAATATGTTTTATAACACCAAGTTACTGGTGCGTTTACATATTATCAATGTGTAACCGATTCGCAAGATACAACTTACACATCTCGGTTTCAAGAATAGAAGATATTATCTTCTTACCAATCACTCGTGATACAATCCTTGATGTGATCCAAGTGAGCGTGGGTTTATTCCAATACTCTATTCTTATAGCAGCACTCATGAACCTTGCAGCAAACTCTTGCTATGTCTAAAACACTTTAGACAATCTACAATCAAATTCATGATAGTTTTCTTTCGTCCCTACTTCCAAAGAATGAGTGACTGTGGAGAGTTTGAATAATCCTATTATTCGGGAATTCAAAAAATGCAAACTGAAACACAAGAATAATACTAATCCCATATGGCCCCAAACTTTGGGTATAAATAAAACATTTTATTTAATCACCATATTGATTACTCATTATTTGTTGTTTTGGGTAATCAACTTCTTACTTGAACTATAATAACAATTGTCCCATGCTCTTAGCATGCACACTATGTTTACCTATGATCGTTACTTTGTGAAATAGATCAAATGAACACATTTCTAATCATACTCATTTCACAACTCCCAATCCTTATCATAGAATATGCTAGATTCTAACATTTTATGCAATGATCCTTTCGTAAAGTCATAGCTCAAAATCATCAAGACTTGGACAATCTCTATCAGAAACAATTCTATAGATATGATGTCTCTTACTCAAAGTACATTCCGTTGAACATCCTTCTTGCATAAAAGTTTTTAGTCTAGACATTGATTCTCGATATCCAACTCCCAATATGGAAACATTTCTATATTTGCCATATGACAACTTATTCTAAATAATGTCTTACCTATTCACAATTATTTCAATATGGTCCATCCATGACTATACTTCTAACTGTCCACACGCGACCAACCCTTGGCGAACCTTAGATTGTCCTTGGCAGTTATTTAATTATTTTATTCAAAACCGGTTGTATTTTCTTTTTCCCTCTAAATGCCCTAGGCATTTGGAAAATTTTAGAACGGTCGAATATTATGGCATATAGAATTGATCCTATACCTGAAGTGTGTGGGATACAATTCATAATCCAAAACGTGATACTTTACCAGTTTCTTACTATAATATTTCTATTTGTCGTGTTCTAAAAAAATCGAACTACGAAGAGGTATGCCATAATCATCATCGAACTTTGAGAATGCAAATAATAAATATACCCTTGTGTTGGGCTGAAGATTGTTTTGATGTTGCGTCTTTTGGGCTAGTTAGTTTAGCCATGTACACTCCGGTTTGGGCCTGTCCAACCGAGAACCTTTTATGTATTGTATATAAGTTAATGCTTGCATGCATATTAGGTTAACAATTTTAGAGAATAACAATTGAGAGCTTAACGATAGTAACTTCAAGGTTTTCTTTAATCGTTCCTGTAACCTACCAATCCTCTACAGTTGATGTTCTTAATCGAGCTCTTCTGAGGATTTTGTTTTAATCATTCGACTCGTTTGATTCAATCTTGTCTTGTTCTTTTTATTGCGTTCTTACTGTTTTTATATTCATATACTTGTTCAAGATCTAATCGATCATTATAGATTAAAAGGTTAGTTTTAATCCCACCAATTGGTATCAGAGCAGGAGGCTGTGTAATCGATACACATCTTTTATGTGAAAAAGATTTCCATTAGGGTTTTTCCGCAATCATCGATATTTATTGAGCCGTCATCTTAATTGACGTATCTTAATATTTATTGTCTTGCCCTAATCTGCTTTATTACAAGTCTGATCTTTGAACAGGTTTTTACGATCATAATGGACGCGATGCAACCAAACCCTATTAATATTTCCAACAGCATCGGTTCGACGACAAAGATTCCAATCTTATACACCCATGACTATGAAGTATGGGCGCATCATTTTGAAGATTACGTGATTGGATCGGAGGACAATGGTTACCTCATATGGGAAGCCATCATCAATGGACCGTTTTCTCATTCTGCAACGTCCAGAATCGTTAAGACTCAAAAGGAGTACAATGATCTGCTAAAGGACGTGAAGGATATTGCACAAGATGAAAAAGACAAATTCCAGTGCAATATTAAAGCGTTAAGGTTAATCAGATTTGCCCTTCAGTCCGACACATTCAGATTGGTCAGCTCATGCACTACGGCGAAGGAAGTATGGGATAGACTTCGCGAACTGTATTCCACAGACGAAGATCTTGAACATTCTATCCAAACCTTGCTTCTATCTGAGTTTGGAGAATTCAGGCAAGGGGCCGAAGAAACGGTGACCCAGACGTTTGATCACTTCAATCATCTTCTCAGCAAGATAATCAAACACGACATTGAAAGGAAGCTTATCGAACAAAAGGTTACTTTCTTGAACGGACTGAGGTCTGAGTGGAGAGCAGTGGTTTCCACAGTCAAAGCCCATGAGCAGTTTAAATCATACTCTTTGGCGAAACTGCTGGGTATTCTCAAGTCCCGAGAGAAGATTGTGGTACAAGAGAAGAACGTCGTTTCTAGTCTTGGTTCGTTGGCCCTCCTATCTAAAAGTAAAGCTGTGATGGAGGATGAAGAGCTTAACTTGGAGGAATATGACCTCACGTCTGAGGATTATGTCATGATGGTGTCCAGTCCTAAGAGGTTCATAAAGAAGAGATTCCCCAGCAACAGAAACCGAAACTGGCAGGGGAGTTACAGCTCTGAAAAGGTGAACAATGAACCGAAGGCTGATGAGCCTAAGAAGGAACCGAAGGCAGATGGCGATTCCGAAATAAGCTGTTTCTACTGTGGTGGCAAGAACCACTATGCTAAGGACTGTGTTCTTAAGAAGATGGCTGAAAAGGACGATGGAAATGATGAGGAAGCCGTGCTGCAGAAGAGACTGGATGAGTTGAGAAAGAAGAAGTCTACCGCTAACCCTTCTATTAATGCTCTTATTGTGCAGGGTTCGGTTAATGACGATGAGTTCGGTAGCACAGAAGTTTGGTCTACCGACTCAGAAGACGAAGAAGTGAGGAAGCCTACCCATGGGAAGGCGTATGTGGCTAAGGAGGAAAGCAGTGGAGGAAAATGCTTCATGGTGACTGACGTATCACAAATGAGGGGATACAACACCGATGGAGGAAGCAATGGACCGAAGGTACAGGAGGATATGTGCATTACGGCCAAACCACTCAGCCAGCAGTTCAATGAGCTGGATGAACTGATAAAGAAGGTACAATCTGTTTTTATTTCATCTAAAGTACCACCATCCTCATATGAGAAAGAACTAAAAAATGTTAATACAAGAATTTCTCATTTAGATAGTAGCTTAAATCAAACTCGAGTCACCAATTCTAACCTGACTGATCAATTAAGCAGGGTGGCGTCGAAGAGTGAGGAGCGGCGAATGTGGATTGAGTTAAAGGAGTCGGAATTAATTAAAGTTAAAGACAAAAACATTTATTTGCAGAGAGACAATTTAAAATTGTTAAAACAATGGAGTGTTTTTTGTTTAATTGCTAAACGTTTATATTCTAATATTACTCAACTTCACTTGGATTATGAGATAGGCCAAAAGATCCATCGCATGATTTTTCCCTTCCTAGAGTTTAAGGAGGATGAAATCGATGCCGAAGCCTACAATTGTGAGAGTGTCATATCGTCTGATGATGTCAATCCGACCTACATGTATGGACTGGACAAAATTGAGTCCTTCATTAAATCCAAAGACCACAAGGACATGCTCAAAAATCTTTTGGATGAAAATGACAAGCTCAGAAAACAAAATTGATGCTGAAAATGCATCTGAGCTTAACGAGGACGAAAACATGAGTGAAATTTCTGTAGAGGATACGGTTGACTGCTCAGAATTTGTTAAAAGCGAAACTGAAAACCACAAAAATCTTATTTCTGAAAATTCTGTGGAGTTCGCTCGATTGTCCCAACAAAAGTCCCTGAAATTAGTAGAGAAAGCAGTTGTGTATCAAAAGGTCAGCACTACTCCGAATCAAGTATACAAGGTGACTGGAGTAACCGAACATCAAACAACTGAACTCACAGCTATTTTTAACGAAGACAATGCTGATGGCTGCGATGAGTTCTTCTGGGAAGCTCCAATAGATAATGCAAACGAAACCGTTGGCTTATCTGAAAGAACCTCCTGGATGAGCAAAGGAAGATACATCCCTGAACCATTGAACAAGCCAGATAATTTCAATGAGCCAAGCACCAGTGGTACGAAAGATACTCCTCAGGAGGATAATCGTTCAGCAAAAGAAGACATTCCCTCTACTCCAACAGCTCAAAGTGGAACTTCTTCAGACATTCCTTCTACTCCCTCAGTGCAAACTGGATCTTCTTCAGATATTCCCTCTGCCCCCACAACTCAAAGTAAAACTCCTGAAGTTCAAAAGGAACCAGCCAAGGAGACAACAAAAACGAAAGCGAACGTTCATCATCAACCTAAGCAGATGAGGAATAAGAAGATAGAAAGGAACCAAAGATATAGGAAAAACCTTTCTGAAAGGAAACAATTCTGGCACTCCCAGAATGCATACTACTCACACCAAGACAAGAATCTGAAGTATGAAAACAATCCTATAAGAAAGCCTGAAAGTTCCAACAACCGAAAGCCAAGGTTCGGTTCACAAGAAAATACCAACCGAAGGCAAAGTTTCGGTTCCAAGAACAACTCCAACCGAACGCAAAGGTTCGGTCCAGAAGTCAAAAGAGAACAAGACTCTAAGGCCAGTCCCTCCAATGATCAAAAGCAAAAAGGTCACCTAAAGTCACCAGCCAGGAAGTCCTCTCCATCCAAATCCTCTCATTCTAACTCTTCTCGTTCTTCTAATTCTTCTACTTCCACTGATTCATCTCCATCTTGCTCTAAAGCTAATTCCGCTTGTTCTCAAAAACCTCATTCATCAGCTGAACAAAAGAGAAAGCAGAAGGTCAATGAATCCAAACCAGAGTCCAAACCTCATTCATCGATAGTGGCTGCTCGCGTCACATGACAGGGAGGAAAGAGGAGCTCAGGGAATACAGATCTCTTGCAAATGGTGGCAACGTCAAGCTTGGAAATAACTCTTTCGGCGCCATAAAGGGATTCGGGATGATAACAAATGGGGACTTTACTATAAGGAAGGTGGCTTATGTGGAAGGACTCCAACACAACCTCATCAGTGTATCTCAACTTGTTGGAGGTACAGGTCTCAAAGTCTCATTCGATGATGAAGGTTCTAAAATCATAGAGAAAAAGACAAAGAGAGTGATTCTCAAGTCAAAGCGAAAGGGTGAAATGTTTCCTCTAAACATGAAACCCATCAAAGGAAACCCAGCCATATGCCTATTATCAAAAGCTCAATCCGACGAAAGCTGGTTGTGGCACCGAAGACTCTCTCATCTCAATTTCAAAGATATCAACCGACTTGTCACTGGAGGTCATGTTAGGGGTCTTCCATTGCTCAAGTTCGACAGAGAGCATTTGTGTGCTGCATGCGAAATGGGAAAGCAGAGTCGTCAAAGTCACCCATCTGTAATCAACACAAAAGTTGTTGAACCACTCGAATTGCTTCATATCGATTTGTGTGGTCCTTCATCTATCGAAAGCATCAGTGGTAGCAAGTATATTCTTGTTATCGTTGATGACTTTTCATGATTTACATGGGTGTTCTTTCTAAAGCTCAAATCTGAAGCGACTCAAAAGCTGAAAGTGTTTATCAAGCAAATTGAAGTCCAGCTCAAGAAGGTCGTTCGCAACATCAGAAGCGACAATGGTCTTGAATTCAAAAACAAGGAGTTTGAAGAGTTTCTTGCAGAAAAGGGAATTAGTCACAATTTCTCAGCTCCATACACACCACAACATAACGGAATAGTCGAAAGGCGAAACCGGTCTTTGTGTGAAGCTGCTCGAACTATGCTAAGTTTCGCTTCCTTACCTCTTTATTTTTGGGCTGACGCTATTTCTGCTGCTTGTTTTACACAGAACAGGTCCTATCTCAACAAGCGATTCACGCTCACACCATATGAGATGTTAAACAACAGAAAGCCCAATGTGAAATTTTTCCACGTGTTTGGCTCAAGTTGTTTCATCTTTAACTCTAAAGAACACCACAACAAGTTTGATGTCAAAGCCGACGAGGGAATTTTTCTGGGTTACTCACTCACATCCAAGGCGTACAGGGTCGTAAACAAACGTTCAAGAAGGATTGAAAAGACATACTATGTGACCTTTGACGATAGCTATGTAAGGAAGTTATAGGCCAATGAAGACACTGCCGGGGAAATCTTTCCTCAAACTGGCCAAGTCACAGTCTCGATCGCCAATATATACGAGAAATTTCTGGAACTCTTTGACGAACCGGAAAAAGCTTATCTCTTAGAAGCAGGTGCAGCTGACAACAAAGTTGATCATATGATGCAGATTGTCGAAGATGCTGCAAGAAGAATGCATGAAGGAGAATCGCCCACTGATGAATCTCCATCTAACAATGCTTCAGTCGAGGGGGAGCCAAGCTCTCATGTCCAGAGGGATCCAAGCTCTACAACTTCAACCGAAGGTCCTTCACCAACCGAAGGTGCCTCACCAACCGAAGATGCCTCTCCAAACGAAGGTGCTTCAACGCCTGAAAGCCCAACACCACAAGAAACCCCTGAACCTCATGTTTCTCAAGACTCAACTGAAGAAATGATCGACGCTGAACTAGACCCAACCTTTGATCCGAATTACCCTCCTCTTACCAAATGGACCACAGATCATCCTATCTCTCAAGTAGTTGGTGATGTATCTAAAAAGGTTCTGACCCGATCTCAACTGAAGGCAAAACAGACATCCTTATTTTCAAAGGTTGAGCTTTGTATGTTTAACTCATTCGTATCAAAAGTTGAACCGAAGATAGTTAACACTGCCCTCGATCACTCTGATTGGGTTCAAGCAATGCAAGACGAACTGAACGAGTTTGAAAGGAACAAAGTTTGGCGCCTCATTCCAACTCCACCTGATGCTTCAGTTGTTGGTCTCAAGTGGGTCTTCAGGAACAAAATGGACAAGGAAGGTAACGTAATAAGGAACAAGGCTCGTCTGGTTGTAAAGGGATACTGTCAGGAGGAAGGAATAGACTATGAAGAGACTTTCGCTCCAGTAGTTAGGCTAGAATCCGTTAGAATATTTTTGGCTTATGCTGCTCACAAAAACTTTGAGGTTTTCCAAATGGATGTCAAGTGTGCATTTCTCAATGGAGAACTCGAAGAAACTGTGTATGTGGAGCAACCTCCTGGGTTCGTGAACGAAAAGTATCCAAATCATTGCTATATTCTGGATAAAGCTGTGTACGGCCTCAAACAAGCTCCGAGAGCCTGGTATGAAACGCTTACCAAATTTTTAAAGATGTCTAAATTTAAACAAGGTTCGGTTGACCCAACCTTCTTTCGCAAAAAGGAAGGTAACCACCTTATGATAGTTCAAATTTATGTCGATGACATCATCTTTGGCTCCACGAATCCCAGCTTAACAGCTGAATTCAGAAAGCTGATGGAGACTAAGTTTGAAATGAGCTCCATGGGTCCTATTAACTTTTTCCTTGGTTTAAACATAAGACAGGGACCCGAAGGCATCTTTATCAATCAAGAAGCTTACACAAAGACTCTCCTAGCGAAGTTTGGCATGATGGGAGACTCAAAAGTCAAAGTCCCAATGGCATTCGGCACCAAGCTTACCCCATCTCTAGATAAACCAGCTGTCGATATCACGCTCTATCGTCAAATGATTGGCTCACTGATGTATCTAACTGCTAGCAGGCCTGATATCATGTTTTCTGTGTGTTATTGTGCTAGATTTCAGGCAAACCCACGCGAACCTCATATGTTTGCAGTGAAGAACATCTTACGCTATCTCAAGCGAACCACCTCCTTAGGTCTATGGTATCCATCCAACTCAGGCTTCATTGTTCAAGCCTATTCTGATGCTGACCTTGGAGGATGTGGACTCGACCGTAAAAGCACAACTGGTGGCTGTCAATTTCTTGATGGGAAGTTGGTCAGCTGGCAATCCAAGAAACAAACATTTGTGTCGTTGTCTACTGCCGAAGCGGAGTATATTGCCGCTGCATCCTGCACATCACAAGTGATTTGGATCCAGAGTCAACTTCGAGACTATGGACTCAATATGAAGAAGATCCCACTATATTGTGACTCTGAAAGTGCAATTAGGATCTGTCATAACCCAGTGCAACACTCTAAAACCAAACATATAGCACTGAGGTATCACTTCATCAAAGATCACGTGGAAGATGGAAACGTCGAAGTTCACTTCGTAAGAACCACTGATCAACTGGCTAACATCTTTACCAAAGCTCTTCCTGAAGCATCATTCAATAAAATATTGCAAGGGCTAGGTATGATGGAATCAGAGTCAGTACCTCACACTACCTCTCAACCTCAAACGTATGAAGCGAAACCAACCGAACGTTCGGGTTCGGTTCAACCATCTGACTCGCTCATTACTTCAAAGGTAGTTTTTCTGCGTTGTAAATTTCTTGTACAATTTTTTTTCTTTGTGTTAAAAGTATTTATCTCTTGTATATCTAAATTCCTTAGTTTCTCAAAACTTTCCAAAACCGAAACCTACCGAAGGTTCGGGTTCGGTTTTTCAACATTTTGTGGAACCGAAACCAACCGAAGGTTCGGGTTCGGTTTTTCAAAATTTTCCTCAACCGAAACCAACCGAAGGTTCGGGTTCGGTTTTTCAAAATTTTCTAGAACCGAAACCAACCAAACGCTCGGGTTTGGTTTTTCAACTTTTTCCAACCGAAACTAACCGAACGTTCGGGTTCGGTTTTTCATCTTTTTCTAATGTTTTTTTTAAAGTCTTATTTTTTTTCTTCTAATTTTTTTTTATTATTTTTTATTTTTATTATAAATTTCAAAAACTCCAAAAATATTTTTTTTGTATGTTCATTCGTTTGTGAGGATATATTTGCTGCATTACTTAAGTGTCCCTAGAAGCATGCTGCTGTATGTGTCCCAAGCCTCATAAGATTTTGAATAATAGCCTTCATGACCTGGTATACACAAACCTTGTCTTCCCAATAAGGCTAACTCATTTATTCTAATCATGAGCTACCTCACTCTTTTCTCACATGAGTTAAGAGTTTCCTACTTGGTCCTTATTTTCGCAGCAGAGGTAATATATCTTCTTACACCATCCCGATTACACTTCTCCACTACATTCGTTTCATTATCGTAACCCTTGAGACTCTCAGAAACTACCACTGAGGTTTATGGTTACACAACATCTGTGTTTATGATCTTAGTTTCGTGCCACAACGAGCTGAGTGAAACCCAAAATTCAACACCAACGAATTGACGGTGACCAATTAATTTGCTCAAGCTTTCACCAATGAATTGACGAATGTACCTTAATGACATCTCAAATTTTATTTTGCGTGATTCCTATGAAATCGTTACACACCATAACATTTCTTCCCAAGGGATCCAGTTTTAAATTTTTTTTATCTGAGATTTTATATTTATCCGAGCCAATACAACATGAATTCCTACCTACTTGTTCAACAGACTACACCGGTCTCACAAGTACTTTGTTCACTTTCTTTCTTATATCAAGAATAGAATTGATGAATCAAAGCGAAACCACCCTTATTTAGCCTTATTAAAAGAAGCCTTTCAACATTTATTAATAAATGTTTGATCGTAATTCAACGGGATTCCACACCAACACTTTGAGGTCTCTCTTGATCTTGAAGGAAGAGATTCGTGCCCGGGATCATCAGTTTCGTGTCATTATTGACATCACAGAATATCCTTAAAAGAGTTGCTTTATTTCTTTTTCCTTTACACTCTTTGCACGAAAATCCTTGATTTTCCAAAATTCCGTTACTAACTTTTTACAGGCTGGATTATTACTGGATGGTTAATAATGAAGTTGTGGTCAAAAACTATCCACGTGGGTGTTTAATTCAAAAGATGCCGTTTAAAAAAAGGATAAGACAAAAGGTTGCTGACTCGGCGTGAGTTAAATGGATAAAAATTCAAACGACGGTAAAAAGGAAGGCGCGTGTGAATTTGAAACGGCCGTGCTTTTACTGACACTTATGGACGCGTGTGCGAAATCCAAGTGTCATCTCTCTGGCAATTAATGGCGCGTGCGGATTTGAAGCGATTTTCTTCTGAAACGGCGCTTGTTGGGTAGCGTGATCCTAGGATTCTGACATTCTCTCTCCTACGTGATCATCGCATAGAAGATATGAAACGATCTTTCTCTCTCCAATCCCTCACTATAAAAGGCCGTCCACAAAACCTTTTACCTCTTTACTGCCTCCATAATTTCCAAAGAGCAAAAACTCATAAACCATCTACTGTTCATCCTCTTCTCCAACCTGCAACAATGGCTGAATCTTCTTCCGTTCATGCTACTTCTCAGATCCTCCCCATCCGTCCTCAGCAATGCCTGGTCATTGATCTCAACCCACTGGCGTACGACTCCTACATGTCGCCGGTCATAGAATGCTTGAAGTACTCCCAGCTTGCTCCTGCACTGTCAAGAATTGAAACGGTGCCAATGGTGGCCTTATCACAGGTTTATGCGACTGCTTACTACGATAAGGCAGTCGACCGGGTATTCTTTGAAGTTGCAGAACACAAGACTTCTATATCTCGCCCCGTTTCTGCACTATGCTAGGGTTTGCTGCTGACCCATCGCGAGTTCATCCGGAGACGATTCCGGTTGGGATGCTGTTCAACATGTTTTACAACATGGGATACACCGAGGTTCTCACCTCTGTCGCCAAGTTTAAGAAATCTTGCCTGCCGCCCCAGTGGAATGGCCTATTTACTGTTCTTTTCAAGGGCCTGTCAGAGAGGAGCTCAGGATCTGACGGTGCAAGTCGTCTTTTCCTATCGATAATGTATGGGGTGTACAACGGGATAAACCTGGACTATGGGTTTGTCCTATGGCAACAGCTGATTCAGAGCCTCTCTTCCTCATCCCGACACTCGGAGGTGTCGTTGGCCCGGTTCTAGATCTTGATTACAAGATGGGCCATGGACAAGTTCAATGTTCCAACTGCCGATGGTGCATCGATGTCCTCTATTGGTACGTTCCATACCAAGAAGATCATCGTGTCAGATGCATCGAAATTTTCCTTCATTGGGTCCATCCCGGAGACAATGTATGCCGATGTGCCTTCTAACAGCAGAGCGATACAGACGATCAAGGAGTTCAGGCCAACTGGTCCCAGGGAACTGACACCGGACATGCTAAGATCGATTCATGATGCCGACAAACCGGTGACCAGGGGCAAAAAGGGTGAAAAAGGGAAGCAAGCGGCCAAAGCACCAAAGGGCCCTTCTCCCAAAAAGCGGAAACAAACGAAGGCTGCTTCATCCCCACAGCCGAAGAGAAGGAAGACCTAACATAAGCGAAAGCTTGTTATTCCCTCTTCTTCAAGCGAATCTGAGGGTGGAAGTTCGGACTTTGAAGGATCTCAAGGAGACGAATCTCCTCAACGAGGCAACACACCACCTCGGTCCCCAACCCCAGAGATGGAACTTCATCAATCTCCAGTTCCTTCACCTCCACCAACTATTCCTATTTCCATTCCCACCATAAACCCCACTATTCCCCCAACCTCTTTCCCTATACCTCCACCCGTATTCACCACATCAACCGAAACACCACCAGTTACCGAAACCCCTCCAGTAACCGAACCACCACAAACCGAAACCCAAACTCAACCACCACCCGAAACTACCCCACCCCATACTCAACCTCCAAATACACCAACCACAACACCCCCAGCTTCACCACCACCTCCATCTCCTGAAAATGCCTCCGATGGCGAAAACCCTTACCTTGGTGGTGATCACATGAACTTTGATTCGGTCTACTATAGTCTGTTTCAAGTTCAAAGTGACGAGGAGGATGATGCTCCAGTGACAAAAAAGCATCTCTGAGAGCTTAACGAGAAGGTTGATCTACTTCTCGCCTCCTCCAACAACCAGCAATCATCTCTTTCTGAAGCTGCCCTTCAGAAGATTGTTGACGCCTTCTCTATGGCTCAACATGATTCGGTGGCCTCAGCAACTGCTGCTATCGATGCCTCCACCCGAGCCTGTGAGGCAGCGACCGAAAAAGTCGATAAACTATTCTCCGACGCTTCCATCCTGCTGAAGTCCTTGCAGGAAAGCGCCGACGCCACTAAGACAACTCTGGAACCGATTGTTCAACAATTGGCCAAGTTTGTCTCGACGGAGCTGTCTTCGTTCGCTTCCTTACGCCAGAATATAAGCGACGTCAACTCGGCATTTTGTGCCTCCATCGATGCCCGCCTGGCAAAGCTATAAGAGGATCTTGCAGCTGAAAATTCTCTGATGGACGTGTTGGCGAGCAAGACTACCGCCCTCAAGATCAAGAGCACACAACTTTCCAACTCCCAGCAACAATTGGAAGCTCTTCGATCCGAAAGGGAGGTCATAAAGACGTGTGTTTCGGATGTCCACGCAGCGTTATCAAACATCCTGGAAGCACACGACCCCATCCTAAACCATTCGGTGAGGCGTACCCTCGCTGAAAAACTCTCTCCAGCCATGGACCTTCTGAGCAAAATTGAAGGCCTACCGAGTTTCGTGTCCATTCCGAAACAAGGGGGAGATGAGAAGAAAGGATCGAAACCACTTCCTTCCTCTAAAGCTACTCACACAACCGAACCACCCTCTGCTGATCATGCTTCGGGTTCGGGTGTGAAGAACAAGGGCAAAAACAAAGCTGAGGGAGGAGATGAAGATGAAGATGAAGATGAAGACAAGGAGACCATTGCTGACATGTTAAAAAGAAAGAACAGTCGCAATGCTGAAGACGATGCCAGTCGTGTGGCGCGAGAGGCTGAAGAAGCCGAACGCCAGCAAAAAGAAGCCCACGATCTCCTTGAGAGCCGAAAGTTGCTCTTCCCTGCCTGGACCAGGGATCGTATGATAAAAGAGGCCATAGAAACTCCAAGCATATTATGGCTCGAGCCGGTTATATCATTCGACTGCAACAACACTATCGATTCGCAGTTTGATATGCCGCTGACTCGAAAGGCGTTCATCTTCCACGCCTTCTCTAATATTTTTGAAGTCCCGCATCCGAACGATGAGCTTGACAGGAGCTCATTGACTTCTACCTGGAGGCCGCTCGCCCTCAGTATCTTACCTGGAGCGCCCAGAAGATTGTAAACGTTCGGGTGTTGAAGCCTTATGCCGTGGGGAGATTCACAAATGTCAAGTTCAAGCTCATTCGAGGATCTGCAAGAACTGCTCACATCATCTCCCTGGCGGATCTGCCCAATCTAAATCCTCATGATTGGATTGTCTTATACAATATCCTTTTGACTGATGAAACCGAATATGGTCCCATCATAGACCATGTCAAAAGGATGTTGGCCTGCTATATCATGGAGGTTGCCCTAATGGATCAGGAGGTTGCCACAGTGTTTAAGAAGAAACCGAAGATAGCACCTGTGGGATCGGCCAGTGATCTAAATCAAAATGCAAATGGGTAAGATTGATCCGAGGCGAAACTCAGTGATGTTCACTAGATCCGAAGGACAGAAATGTCTCTTCGCTTTAGCTGACAAACACCTTTACACCACAGCTTGCTTGGAGCACGTCTTATCAATTATCAAGCGGTGTAAAGAGAATTCGGCTGATGACATCAAGTACTTCAATGATATGATCAATTGGTACATCCGGTTTAGACAGACCATCCTCTCCATAACCAAGTGTCTGTTTAACACCGTGAAGAAGAAGGTACTAGCTTCAGCTGCCGGCCCAAGTAAGAATTAAAGATCTCGCTCCAAATTGACGCAAAGGGGGAGATTGTTGGGCTGAAGATTGTTTTGATGTTGCGTCTTTTGGGCTAGTTAGTTTAGCCATGTACACTCCGGTTTGGGCCTGTCCAACCGAGAACCTTTTATGTATTGTATATAAGTTAATGCTTGCATGCATATTAGGTTAACAATTTTAGAGAATAACAATTGAGAGCTTAACGATAGTAACTTCAAGGTTTTCTTTAATCGTTCCTGTAACCTACCAATCCTCTACAGTTGATGTTCTTAATCGAGCTCTTCTGAGGATTTTTTTTTAATCATTCGACTCGTTTGATTCAATCTTGTCTTGTTCTTTTTATTGCGTTCTTACTGTTTTTATATTCATATACTTGTTCAAGATCTAATCGATCTTCATAGATTAAAAGGTTATTTTTAATCCCACCAATTGGTACCAGCTTCAGCTGCCGGCCCAAGTAAGAAGTAAAGATCTCGCTCCAAATTGACGCAAAGGGGGAGATTGTTGGGCTGAAGATTGTTTTGATGTTGCGTCTTTTGGGCTAGTTAGTTTAGCGATGTACACTCCGGTTTGGGCCTGTCCAACCGAGAACCTTTTATGTATTGTATATAAGTTAATGCTTGCATGCATATTAGGTTAACGATTTTAGAGAATAACAATTGAGAGCTTAACGATAGTAACTTCAAGGTTTTCTTTAATCGTTCCTGTAACCTACCAATCCTCTACAGTTGATGTTCTTAATCGAGCTCTTCTGAGGATTTTGTTTTAATCATTCGACTCGTTTGATTCAATCTTGTCTTGTTCTTTTTATTGCGTTCTTACTGTTTTTATATTCATATACTTGTTCAAGATCTAATCGATCTTCATAGATTAAAAGGTTATTTTTAATCCCACCACCTTGACTAAATTCAATTAAAATTTCTCGATCTAAGCTTTTAGATTAGAAACAAGGTGTAACATTCTCTCCCTTAATTATAGCAAAAACACTTTTTCATCCCCTGCAACATTGCAATATGAAACTTTTGTTTTTATATAATTCATTTTTCCAACTTGCAATACTAAATAATGATCACTCTCCCACTAACATGATGATTATATCCATTCTAGCATAACATTTATGCTCTCACTAGCTTTGACACGTATTTAGGAACCAGCTAAACTTTCAGGAATCAGTACTTATTGATTTCCAAAGTTCATTGTTTCTAATACGATATGCTTTGATAAGCCTTTATCTAAGCTTCTCAAAATTACACACCTTTCCTTAGACAACTCACATGTGTGTTCAGAACTTATTTTACTAAGTCCCAAATGTTCAGACTAATTGCCAAATCTCACAATTCGAACCATGAAAAAGGGATGCCGTAATCATAATCGAATTTGAGAATGCAATATACATAGTTGCTATCTCCTTAAAATCTCTCTTAGTGAAAGCGTTTCCTCACAATCATTTTCATGAAGGAGAGAAACCTTATGACACTTAGATTTTATGGTGTATGTGTTCCTATCCATGTGAATTTGCCATTACCATAATCGAAACATAAGGTTTGTGGCAAATTCAAACTCTTATGGACAGAACTTGTTTATTCTTAATTTCTTGCCATCAAGGGTCCCACCATTGCTTCCAAGTTATCTAGTAGCTAACCTATGCCAGTAGATGTACTTTCATTGAACAAGGTGTTTTCCTTATGCGTTCTAATGAGAACTCGTAGAACTCATATGCATAATCACTCAATAGGAATGGCACATAAAATAGAATTTTGTCAACACGATAGGTTACAAACCTCAAGTCGTGTGCTAGTGTTTAATAGGTTTACTCTTGATTAGTTCTTGAATCTTTTCAAGATCTTCAGACTCCCACTGACCTCTTGACATATTAGATTCTCTTATCAAGAAACATTTTTGGATAAACAAATATCCAAGAGTTAGTGTGTGTCTATATCAAGGCAAAACATTGCACACATTTGGTCTTAGTTGGTCCGTGTCTTCTACAAGACATCACAACTTACCAATTTCAAATGTGCAAGAGTAAGAAAAACGATTTTCTACTTCACATTTGATGAGTGTGTGTCACTCAATTCATAATCTTGGAGTATGATTCTAAGACTTGAGTTTGGAATGAAGTGTGACTCATCTTTTTGATTTAACCATTTCAACAATTTCCGATTCCTCTTCTTAGCCATACTAGTGCACTAAGATGTCCTTAGAGGATCAATTGTGATATGATTCTTAATCATTAAGACGATCACAAAATCCGATACAAAAGTACTCTCCCTTCTTCTTAGATTTGAGAAACTTTTTATCTTTCTGCCTTCATTGATTCTTCTTATTCGTTCTACCCTTCATTGAAACCTTTCAGTGATTCAGAATGACACTTAATCTTGTATGTATAACCATATTTACTAGACCTTTTGGTAAATCATGATGAATAGTCTCATTGTTATTTGTGGTGGACTTGACTAGTGCACAATATTGTGAACCCATTCTCCTAGTCCTTCACTTGACTCTTTGTCAAGGAATTAGTCTTAAATTCTCTAAGTACCAAGATTTCCATACATCACATGATTCAAATCATATGATTCCAAATTTTCGTACAATTGAAACCTGGGTGATGGGAATCTTGTTGGGTTTTGAGCATTCTAACACTCCTAAGTGTACATGCAACCCTAAATACCTTGGATCTATGTTTTCTCTATTATACATGCAAATAAGAACTTCCAAGGTATTATCCTAATCTAGCATACAAAATCAATGAGAGTAACAAGATAGAATACATACCTCTTTGATGTAGAAAGTCTTCATGAAGCTTGAGTGCCTAGTGCCCCAAGTGTGACACCTCAAATGGTTCACACAACACCAAATACACTTTGAATAACTTGAAAGAAATCTACACTTCATGAAATCGGCTAGCCCTCTCTAGAATGATACTAGTCACCGATTTTGTCAAGAATAAGATCTTTATATAGTGTTACAGTTAGGGTAAACCCTAATTGTCATGACTTTCCATTTCCTTGGATCCATGGGCTCAAATACACCATGGAGCATCCATGGACCATCCTATGGGTTTTAGCCCAACTTGATTATCCATGGGGCATTAGCCCACTATACAAGTATGGATGATTTACACAATCAACCCATATATTTAATTAGTCTTCTTTTGATCACTTAATTAATCCTAGATTAATTGTTGATCAATACTAATTAAATAATCTTATTATTATTATTATTATTAATATACTAGAACTTATAATATATTAATAACCATAAGTGTCTTATTTCTCTCATTATAGTCTATCCAAGTGCATGATGCCATGCAACCCAAATGGACCATGTCGGGTCGGGTCAAGTCTTACCAATTATAGTTATGGACTTAGACATTACTCCCACTTGGATAAGTCTAAAACTATTATTGCGTATGACTTTAGGAACCAACTGGCAATCGTAGCCCTCAAAAGCTTCTGTCGAACTCTGACCTTGTAGATGAACTCTGACCTTTGTCAGTGACTTGTCCATTAGATAAGGGATCATATATTCCTCCATTCTAGATATCATATGGACTGAGACATGGATTATAATCATTCTCTCTGTCCATTTGTTGTTTCCCGATTTCCGATTTATGACGACTGACTAATTGAACAAATCAAATCAGTCCTGGCCCGGCCGAGCACTTCCATTTGTCATCATCAAATCATCGAGGGGCCCACAGATATCACTTTTATCCCGAAGGTAAAAGGAATGGATAAACTTCGACTCATATGGCTTGTTCTACTACTTGTTGAATCATACACAAAGGCACGTTTTATAGCACCGAGTTACCAAATGCGTTTTCGTGCAATTAATGTACAACCAACTCATAGTAACAACTCGTATCTCTAGGTTTGAAGAATATAAGATATTATGATCTGATGATCACTCGAGATAAAATCCATGAAGTGATTCCAATGAGCGCGGGTTGAATCCAATACTCAGAACTTATGAGCACTCATGGGTGTTGTAGGCCTTTGTCCAACACCTTAGACCTCTACAAGCCAACCCATGACAGTCTTAATTCATATCTACTTCCAACATATGACCGACTGTGGATGGTTTGAATAACTTAGTCATCCCGGAAGAATAACCTAGTTTATTCTGGAAGTCAAAACATGCAAAATGAAACACAATAATAATTGAATCCAATATGGTATCAAAACCTATGAACATAAATAAAACACCTTTTATTTATCACCATATGATTACACATTATTCATTGTATACTATTTCAGCTATCAACTTTATTCTTGAATTTAAAACGATAGTTGTCCCATGCTCCAAGCATGTACACTATGTTTTCTAAACACTAGTCATGCCATACACCAAGTATGCATACTATGTTTGTCTATGATCTTTACTTTGTGAACTAGATCAATTGAACATAACTTCAATGATTCTCTTTTCACACTCCCAAATCCTTACTGCAAAAGCAAGAATTCCAAATTCATGCCATTTACTGAAATCTGTCAGATTCTAAACTTATATGCATTGAACCTCTTGTAATGATTATGCACAAAGTCAGAAAGACTCGACAACAATCATTACAGAGTATTCCAAAGGAGATCAGCTCCTTGGAAACATCCTTCTTGCATTAAGTTTCCTAATCTTACACAGATTGAATAATTTCTAACTTTGAAACATTTCCATATTCCATTTTGACTATCACTTCTGAACAGGAGTTGCCTCCTTACAGATTATGTCAATATGGTCCTTCCAAAATTATCACTATACTTCTAACTGTCCTTGAGCACCCAATCTTTGGTAAACCTTAGATTGTCCTCGACAACTGTTTAATCCTTTTAGTCATATCCAGTTCTAAACCTTTTCCCTTCTTAGTGCCCCATGCATTTGGAGAATTTTAGAAAGGATGAATATAGCACATGTAATCGATCCTATATCCGAAGCATATGGGAATCGATTCATGATGTCTCACATAAAGACTAAACCAGTCTTTCGCTATAACATTTCCATTTTAATTTGCCAAGTTCTCATAATTCAGACTATGAAAAGGGATGCCGTAATCATAATCGAATTTCAGAACGCAAATAATGGACTCATATACAAAATTTCCTTATGTTGAGCCATTCCAACATGAAATTCCTATATATCCTTGACTAAATGATTAAAACCTCACGATCTAAGCTTATAGATTTGAGATGAAGTATAATTTCCTCTCCCTTAATTATAGCAAAACAGCTCTTTCCCAATTGAAACTTTTGTTTTCTATAATTAACATTGCTAGCTTGCAAGACTTATCATAATTATCATGCTCCCACTAACATGATGATTATTGGCATAACACTTATGCTCCCACTAGCTTTGACATGTACTCAGAAATCAGTTGACTTTCTTACCAAAGTTCAGATTTCTGATACTAGATTGTTTTGATAAGAATTTATCAAAATCATACACCTTCCCTTAGATAGCGCACTTGTGTGTCTAAACAATTATGAAGAGGGATGCCGTAATCATAATGGTTAGACCTTTTTGCCACTTCTCACAAGTCCAGGTTAGTGTGCCGGTAAACCACACACGCTCCACTAACGACTTTGAGAATGCAAATATCATAATTGCTATCTAGCTAAAATCTACTTAGTGAAAGTGTTTCCTCACCATCATTTTCATGAATCGGAGAGAAACCTTATGACACTTAGATTTACTGGTGTATGTGTTCTTATCCATGTGAATTGTCAAAACCATAGTCACAAGACGGGGATAATGACAAATCCAAACTCATATGGATTGAACTCAATCTTAACTTCTTGCCACCTGGCAGCTCAAGGGCCTGCCATTGCTTCCAAGTTGTTGTGCAACACATTGAGAACTCTAAGAGCTCATATGCAAAGCCAACTTTTACTGGAATGGCCCAGAAAATGTCAACATGATAGGTTATAAACCTCAAGTCATGTGCTAGTGAAGAACTTCAGGTTTTATTCTTGATTAGTTCTTGAGACTTTCAAGACCTTTAAGACTCCCACTGTCCTCTTGACATATAAGACTTTCTTGTCAGTTATTCAAGAGATAGTGTGGATTCTAATCAAGACACACACTTCACAAAATTGGCCTAAGTTGGTCTTTGTTTTATCCAAAACATCACAACTTACCAATTTCAAATGTACAAGAGTAGAAAACTTTTACTCTTACATTTAACAAGTGTTTTAAACCTTCTTTAAGACATGTCATTCAAGTTACAATCTTGGAGTATGACTCTAAGACTTGTATTGGAACGAAGTATGACTCACCTTCTTGATTTAACCATTTCAACAATTCAAGATCCTTCTTCTTAGTGATAAGAATGCACTAAGATTTCCTTAGAGAACTAATTGTGCTATGGTTTCTTAATCATTAAGATGATCACAAAAACTGATACTAAAGTACTCTCTCATCTTTTTAGATTTGAGAAACTTTTATCCTTCTGCCTAATTTGATTCTTCTTATTCGCTCTGTCATACATTGGAACCTTTTTTCCAATGTCTCAGAATTACACTTAAGCTTGTAAGTATAACAATATTTACTAAGCTTTAGTAAACTATGACGAATAGTTTTATCAATCTTTTGTGGTGCACTTGACCAGTGCACAAGAATGTGTACTAGATCCCTTAGTCCTTCACTTGACTCACACATCCATGTGAACAAGTAATTCGTCTTAATTTTCCAATACTTGAAAGTTCTCATTCATCATGCTATACAACTTGGATGATTCCAAGTTCCGGTCCAATTAAATCTTGGGTGATGAAAATCTTTCCTTATTTGGTAAATTTAGACATTACCACAAATGAAAGAATCAATTTCATATTTCCACTCTTGCTATTAATGGAATCATATAAGCAACAATTTTTCCTCAAATGCCATTGTAAGGATATTTTAAAATAAATAAAATCAAAAATTTTCTTTTATTTTAAAACTTTGCGGAAAAACTTATCCTTACAATCCATATGAAAACTTGTTGTTATCTATTCCTAAGCAATATCTCATAACTCCTAAGAAGTAGCTCAAGAATCCGATCTTCAAACTACGCGATAGAAATCCATCTATGCGATCAGATTCAGCATATTCTTTCTTTAAGTTTCTACACTTTTCTTTAATTCTTAAAACATCAACATGTGACCCAGTCACATCATGTATAAAGAATCTCATAATTGAAACTTAGCAGAGTTAGATAGTGGACTTTACCTAAAGTAGAGTCAAACTTATTGGCAGATTCGCAACCAATGCCCCTTCCTTTGGCAATATAAACATATGGACCCTTTGGTAATGGTACACGGGACTATCACAGACTTAGCTTTTCTCTTTACCATTTGGTCTACCCAGTTGACTATGGCCGATCCCTTTCCACTGGGAAGAGAGAGCTTTACTAGATATCCAATGTCATCATTGTCAATGTCCATAAAGTTTTAGGAAGTTGATCTTATCAAATAGATAAGATCATTAAGGGTCTTGTCATAGTCTGTTTCATAGGTGTTCCAAAAGAACTCACTATGTGACTTAGAAAGTAGTTGAACCACCAACTTTCTCAAGACTTTGACACCCAACTCTCCCGGCTTGTCAATATGTGACTACATCTCCAAGATGTGATCACACCTAGACCTTGCCTTTCCAATAGGGCTTGAGTGACCTTAAACTTTTCAAGAACTTGTGGGTTAGGGAGAATAATTAGAGGAGGTGGAAGAAGAATGATTTCCATGGGACATCATCTTCATTTAGGAAAGCTTGTTTCAAGATATTTGGGAAGATCATAAATGTCTAAACCAGACATCTTTTGGGAGATATTCAAGATAGTTGATCTAAGTCCTTAATATAACACCCAATATGAAATATTAAGGCTAGGACCCTACAAACTATTTTATAACTTAGAAGAGGGATGCCGTAATCCAAGCTATAGAATAACTGAAGGTAGGTGAATGACGATTCACCAATTTCCACCAAGATAAACGAAATATATTATTAGGTTTTAATTGGTTTTGAAACTCCTAGATCTTTGAGATTCATTGAACTATTCAATGGCATGTTTCAATCTCGAGTGTGCCCTTCAGGTTTTGTGACTGGGATGCCGAGGATCACAAAACAAGGTGTGAAGTAACCATGCAAATTACTTGGTACCCTTAAGTGTTTACCCCACAATCGATGTGCCGGTTAACCACACACGCTCCATCGATACTATGATAAACATTAAGTTACCCTTTACCTACCTTTTTAAATATGAGTTAGTGTACCGGTTAACCACACACGCTCCACTAACCGACTTAAACAAAGTGCAAAGTGTAATTTCATGGATTAGCACCTTATTCACATTTTCCTAAGTAACTAAGATTGAGTATTATTAAGAGTTTAGTTACTTAGTATTTATCATTAATACTTTTAATGAAGGGAGAATTCTAGTCCTGTCAAACCCGTTCGGCTAACGACCCTCCACCAGTCAAGCAAGCGGTGGGTGAGAGTGGACACCCATTAAGTTGCCATTTTATAGGCAACAACCTTATACCCACCTTATAGACCGGCTTCGTGAATGAGGAATACTAGCAGTAAGACTGACTTTACTCTTATAGATATATATATTATTAACTTATAATATTATAAAGTATAAGGCTTGAATTTTAACTTTTAAAATTCTAAGGGCTAACTTGGAATTAAAGTATTCATAAGAGAAAACTTTTCAAATTCCAAAACTTGAGGGCAAGTTTTGAAACTATTCAAAACTAATTAATTCCATAACTTATGTGTTTAAAGTAGTTTTAATCCAAAAACTCTTCAAGTTCCATAACTTGAGGACATGTTATGGAAGACTTTAAACTAATAAAAGAATTAATTTTTCTTTATTTTATAACTTATGGAATTAATTAAGGTTACACTTTTTTAATTTATTATTTAATTAACAGACTCTTGGTCCTCCATAACTTGAGGACAAATTATGGAGTCATAAAACCATTTAATTAGAACTAGACTCTTCATTTTGTAACCTTTGCCAACTTTTATGAGTTTTATGAAACTTAAATGTGACTTTCCATATAACTTGAGGACAAGTTACAAAAATACATTTTATAATCAACTCTTAGATTAATTTGGATTGAAAACAACTATTTCACTCAACTTTTCTATTAATCTAAGCAACTCATAAGAACAAGATAATTCAAATCAAACTTTTTCATGTAATTAGTCTAAACCTTAAACTAATACAACACATGAATCTATTGACAATTATCTTTGAAATTGGATTAGCATGAACAGTACCACATCAAAAACAAGTTTATAAGTTCAAAAACATCTTAGGGTAATGTTCCTAGTCCAATTCCAGCTAAAAAAAGTCGAATTTATGCTGTCTGGGGGTCCAACTCGTCAAGTGCATGAACCAACTCGGTGAGTTGGATCGATTTGATCACTTTTTAGGCACAGACTCGCCGAGTCTCCTGATGGACTCGCCGATTCTGATGATCAGACAGCGACAATTTCGATTTTTTTAAGCAGTTTTGCAAGTATAACAAGAAAACAAGCCTAGGCTCTAATACCACTGTTGGGTTTTGAGCATTCTAACACTCCTAAGTGTACATGCAACCCTAAATACCTTGGATCTATGTTTTCTCTATTATACATGCAAATAAGAACTTCCAAGGTATTATCCTAATCTAGCATACAAAATCAATGAGAGTAACAAGATAGAATACATACCTCTTTGATGTAGAAAGTCTTCATGAAGCTTGAGTGCCTAGTGCCCCAAGTGTGAAACCTCAAATGGTTCACAGAACACCAAATACACTTGGAATAACTTGATAGAAATCTACACTTCATGAAATCGGCTAGCCCTCTCTAGAATGATACTAGTCACCGATTTTGTCAAGAATAAGATCTTTATATAGTGTTACAATTAGGGTAAACCCTAATTGTCATGACTTTCCATTTCCTTGGATCCATGGGTTCAAATACACCATGCAGCATCCATGGACCATCCTATGGGTTTTAGCCCAACTTGATTATCCATGGAGCATTAGCCCACTATACAAGTATGGATGATTTACACAATCAACCCATATATTTAATTAGTCTTCTTTTGATCACTTAATTAATCCTAGATTAATTCTTGATCAATACTAATTAAATAATCTTATTATTATTATTAATATACTAGAACTTATAATATACTAATAACCATAAGTGTCTTATTTCTCTCATTATAGTCTATCCAAGTGCATGATGCCATGCAACCCAAATGGACCATGCCGGGTCCGGTCAAGTCTTACCAATTATAGTTATGGACTTAGACATTAATCCAACAAATCTATCCTTAGAAATTTTTTTACACTACCATAAATAACATAACTAAGAATCACATCCATTTATAGAAATACACACACATCAATTTTTCACAACGATTTCATTGCAAGGATATACATAAATAAGATAACTAAAAATTTATTTTATTCATAAAAGTAGCGGAAAACATGTCCTTACAGTGCAAAATCAACAGAAAACTATGTAACCAACTCTATCATAACTTCCTAAGCTCAAAATCTGATCTTCGAATCCATGCGATCGTGATCCATTTCTTCGTGATCAGACTCATCTTGCTCTTCCATCAAGCTTCATTTCTTTTCTTTGATTCTACAAAACATTCAATTGTAATCTTATCACATTATGTATTAAGAATCAACGAATATGAACTTAATGGAGTTAGATAGTGCATTTTACCTGAAGTAGAGCCAAATGTCTTGACTCTCCCATCTCTTAGATCTCTCAGGTAAACTGGGCAGCTTCGTCTCCAATGCCCCTTCTCTTGGCAATAAAAACAAATTGACTATTTTGGAACAGCACACGGAACTACTTCAGACTTCTCCTTTCTCTTATGATCAAACTTTTCGACCATGGCATGCCTTTCGTTGCCATTGCCTATTTCTATACAAGTCTGGAAGGAAGATCCACCAATCAACTTTGCTTTTTCGGTGCGGCAAATCATTGTTGATTCAGTAGCAATAAGCATATAGGTGAGATCGATGAGCGTCACGTCATGGTTCATCATACAGTACTCTCTTACGAACTCACTATATGAGTCAGGAAGCGACTGAAGAACCCAGTCAACAGCCAGCTCCTCACAGACAATGGATCCTAACATTTTTAACCTATCAATGTGTGACTTCATCTCTAGGACGTGTGCACACACTGACTTTCCTTCTTCATGTTTACTTGCCAAAAGGGCTTGAGTGAGTTTGAACTTTTCAAGCCTTTGAACTTGTGGGATAGGGAGAACAATAAGAGGAGGTGGAGGAACTGAAGCATGATCCCGTGTTCCTCAATCGAATCATGGAATATCATCTTCATGTGAAAAGCTTGTTCCATGGGATTTGGGAGGACCATAGTTGTCATACTTTGAAATCTACAAAATAGGAGAAAAAATTCAAGTTAGTTGATTGATTGAGTCCTTAATAAATAACCCAAATGAGATATTCAGGCTAGTACCCAACAAAATATTCTACAACTTGGGAGAGGGATATCGTAACCCAAATTGTAGAACATTTGAAGGTAAGTAAATGACGATTCACTAATGTTCCACCATGAAAAACAAAAAGAGATTAAGTTTTAAATGTATTGAAAAACTCCTAGATCCTTTGAGATTCATTGAACTTTTCAATGGCATGTTTAAATCTCGATATGCCCCTCGATTTGTGACTGGGATGCCGAGGATCACAAAACAGGGTGTGAATAACCATGCAAACTTACATGATGCTCTCATTGTTACAGTCACCTAGTCGATGTGCCGGTTAACCACACACGCTCCACCAAACTATAACAAACATTGAGTCACCCTTTGCTACCATTGCTTAGAACCATTTAGTGTCCTGGTTAACCACGCACGCTCCACTAACGTCTTCGCAAGGGCACAAAGTGTAATTTCATGGAATTGCATCAATTCACTTTTTCCTAAAGTAACTAAGATTGGGAATTTTGTATAAGACATTTAGTTACTAAATACTTCATTATACTGTTAATGGAAAGGGTTTGCCCTATCCTACCCATTCAGCTAACGACCCTCCACTAGTCAAGAGTGTGGTGGGTAAGAGTGTATACCCATTCAATCGTCATTTTATAGGCAATTTCCTTAAACACCCCTTATAGACCAGCTTCGTGAATGAGGCCTACTAAGGGTAAGACTAGCAGTTTAAGTTATACATATATAATATTACACTTTTAATGTTATATATAATATAACAGTCTATTTTATACTTTTAAAATACTAGGTGATCTAATTTAATAAATCATGCTTTTAATTTAATTAAATGTAAACCATATCACTATGGATTTACTAACTCTCTTTTAATTATACTTAATTAATTTAATAAAACCATAAGGGTGCAATTTGAACTTTTTCAAAACTTAGGGTTTTAGAATTTAACATTTAAAATTAAACTTTTTAATTAAAATTTAAATTCCAAAATTTGAGGGCAAGTTTTGAAACATTTCAAATCATTAGGGTTTAGAATTTAAATATTTCAAATCAAACCTTTTAATCAAAATTTAAATTTCAAAACTTGAGGGCAAATTTTTGAAACTTTTCAAAACACAACGAATCAAATAGAAAATAATTTAAATTAAACAATTAATTTAATGATTATCTGAATTTGACCTAGTTAATATTACTTGCAAGGCAATTTAGCAATTTAATTCAAATAATCAATTATTATCATATAAGGAAATTATCATTCAATCAAATGGTAATTGTCACACCCCAAAACCGAGAACGGCGGAAACGTTCTGGGGCGGAGGACGTCATGTAATGTATCACAACAATGCAAAGTAGTAAACAAAGCAACAACATCATCCATTGCATTAATAGTATAATTTTGATTACATTTGAGTTCTTTCATAGTATAATTCTACAAAATGAATATTCAAAAATAAAAGACAAGTCTTGATTTCTCCGTCTTCACAGAATCTGGTAGTCGTACCTGTCTATCCGTATCCTGGGAATACAAGTTATTTTGAAAGCGAGTATCAGCAATAATGCTGGTGAGTTCATAAGTATTTAGGTGACTTTGATTTGTAAAGCTGTAAAGAAAGACTTGTAATCGTTTGAAAGAAAGTTTGTACCAACGAATATGTTTGTAAGTAATTGTAAACGTTTGAAACTCCTAGAAAATCCCATATTTTCTACTAGTATAAAATGTAGCCTACTACCAAGGCTCGACTGTTTTGAATGTTTGTTTCAGAAATCCAATATTTGTTCGTACGTGGATGGTACATTAAAAGTCCCAAAATGAAACTACCATGATGTTTTCATGTCTAAGATAGTAGCTTTGTGTACAGTTATAATTGCTAAGGTATATGAAAACTCCGTAAATCAACGTGTTTTTAGTACTCCATGTGAGTTTTATAACCATGCTATTGACACTGACGGCCTGTAACAACGTTCTTCAGGCGTTGGAACTGTTATGACGTTTGTCACCCCAGGCCTGCCAGCCTAGCTGTAGCTAACAGCTTAGGTGTGGGATTGTCAATCCCGTATAGATCTATACACAAGTATCACGCTCCCCCTACAAGGGATTATGGTATATAATACAGGACTTAATAATGCATACTCGAAAGTACGTGAAGCTGTCTCACAACCTAGTATAAAACAGATTTACGTATGAAAATGTCCATTTGTTTTTGTATGAAAATACCTTCTTGATATGGTACTTGTAGTATATAAAACGTTATGAATATCTAGTATACTATCTCATGTAATTGTAATCCTTGAAAAGGTATGTCTCGAAGTTGTATGCTTTTGTAATTGTATGTAATTGTACCTCTTCGCATAGTATGTAATGTATTTGTATTGACTCATGAATTGACTAAATCTTGTATGATTCCTGGTACTTGGAATGGTAAATAGTATGTCTTAATTATACCCATTATATTTACTGATAATGTGTGTGTATAATCGAAGTATGCCCTTGCTACCCAAAGGTACTGAACCAATTGGATAGAAAACTGTTATAGGCGTGCATTTGACAATTAAAATATAAAAGAAGTTTTATATAATCTTTGGGAAGTTTAATTAATAAAAAGCGATGACTTGATGTCAGTTTATAAAACGGATTGAAAATAGTTTGTTTTGACAAGAACCAATTTTTAAGTATCGGAAAACCTTTGTTTGAAATACGATTCTAACGGTGTTTGAAAGGAAACATAAAGTATGTAAGATAGTTTGATGAAAAGTTTTTAACATGTAAAAATGTTTGTTGTAAACTATTATAGTTTTTCCAAAAGTTCGTTTCGTTTGTATAGTAATCCTAGTGTAATGCTCACTTGTTATGAAATGTGTAACTTTTTGTGGTGACATAAATGAACACCTGTACTCAAAGTATAAATAAAATGTTTGATTCGTATACGTATAACAACATATTTAATTTCAATATGTATCAGATGATATCGTGTTATGTTTTCTGTACGAAAGATTCCATATAATGGTTATGAATCACATATGATTTACTTGATAAAAATGAGTATTTAGTGAAACTTTGAGTTACACACGATAATAATCGTGTGTTTACCTGTATTCCCCCCCTTAAAAGAGCATATTAAAACAATATTGATAACACATTTAAAATGTAGATTATAGGGGTATGAACTCACCGAAGAAGGCGCGTGATTTGAAGAAAACGAGATTTTCCCGGGCGGCACCTCGACTGGAAAGTGACGAGATTTTCGGAAATCTCGGGGCTTCGGACTTTCGTCGAGGCTTGGATATGAAACCGGGAAGTCGGGATGTTGTCGGCACGAAAAACGAGGCGAAAATGAGAGAGAATTGAAGCATTTGTGTGAAAACCGTCGGCACCCTCGCAATCTATTTATAGGGGCTGGAGGTCCTCGGTACGCGGGGCGTACTCCGAAGGTACGCAGGGCGTTCGCTTGCGTCACTGCTTACCGCATCCTCGGGCGAAGAGTCTATCGACGTGGTTGATCCGGAGCCTTGTATCCGAGTACGCGGGGCGTACGAGGGTACGCAGGGCGTACTCCTTCGGATAAGACTTTGAAGTGCGTGCCAAGAACTTCAAAAACCCGTAACTTTCGCGTACGAGCTCCGTTTTTGACGTTCTTTATATCCACACGAAGGTGAGAAAATCCTCTACAACTTTCATTTAGACTCCGTCGGCTAATTTTGATTTTATTTTTAATTATATTTTAATTAATAGGTCGGGACACGATAACTTCGTTAAAAATCCGTAACTTCTTTATCCGACGTCCGTTTTCGTCAGACTTTTTATTATTATACTTCTATTGTCGGGCTCTCCAACTTTCGTTTAGGTTGTGTCGGCTAAAGATCGCTCGATCTCTGTTTCGAGTTTTTAGCTGTCTACTGCTAGGTTAGAAACTTCGGAAAATCATAACTTCCTCATACGAAGTCAGATTTGGGCGTTCTTTTTATGCATGATCACGGTTTAACGTAATCTATGACTTTTGTTTAGATACCTAAGGCTAAAAATTATTGTATCGAAACTTTGCGTTTTACGTCTACCAGCGTTGCCGGTTCTCGCCGTGAATTTTTGATTGGTCATAACTTCTTCGTTATAACTCGGATTTTAGTGTTCTTTATATGTACAAAAACCTTGATACGAGCCCTACCAATTTGTTTAACCCAAATATGATTTTAGGAAAGTTAAGTTTTGGCTTAAATTTGACTGGCGTTACATTTTATCATCTCAAAATATCGGGTTGTTACATCATCCCCCTGTTAGAGGGAATTTCGTCCCGAAATTCAAGTTTTAAGTAGTATTAACAATCATGTTACGGATAGGAGTTCTATTTGATACTCGTGTTCTTAAGCAAACATTCGTCTTCGCCTGGCATTCCAGTGAATCTTTCACTAATGGGATACGACTTTGCTTCTTTCGTTTGACTTCACTGGTATGATATCCTTTCCTTGTCGAATGTGTGTTGTGTGTTTCCATGTTCGGTGAGAGTATTACACCTTGTACCCTACAAGTAGTGTCTCCAGATCTTCAGAGCAATCAACGCTGCTCTTGAATCAAGGTCATGTGTTGAACAATCAAATTCTTCGGTCTTAAACTGTCTTGAGGTATAGGTAGTGATCTTTCCCCTTGCATAATAATACAACCAAGCCCTTGGTTATATGTATCGCATTACACCATGCAATATTCTATCCCCTTTTTGGGAGGGATAATATTGGTGCGGTGCATCAGACTTACTTTAGCGTTTGGAACGCTCTTTCTTGTTTACAGACGAATCTGGTGCTCTTCCAAGTGAGAAACTTGTCCTAAAGAATCCCCTTCTGAGGAGTTCGTTAAGATGTCTAGGAAGTTCTTGCATCTCGGTTGTAGCTATACAATAAGGTGATTTTTGGCTACTGAGGTAGCCCCTGGAATTAAGTCGATTCTGAATTCGACTTGACACTGTGGTGGTAGTCTCGGTAGTTCTTTTGGAAGGTGTCGGGAAAGTCGCGTACTTCTTGGATGTTCTGAATGTCCTTCACTTCGAGGCATGTCTCGGCGATGTGTGTAAGGAATGCATGATATTCCCTTCATAAGCATTTCTGAGCTTGCATACACGAATTGATGAGAGGGTTCGTACTTGGTTTGTCGCTGTAAATAACTAGGGATTTGTTGTTTAGGGAGGTTAGGGAAAATTGCTTTATCAAGACACCTGATGTCGGCTCGATGTAGACTTAACCAACTCCTACTGATTATGATGTCAAAACTTTGGGGTGGATTAGCTGTCGTGAAGATCTAAAAGAACGTATAACTACTCATGAATTAGGAAAAAGGGTAGGTATTTCTGAGTTTATTCTCGCTGATGCACGATCACTCGTAGTCTTGGGTAGTCTCCGTCCTGAAGTTCATAGTAGAACTCATACCTGGTCCATCCATCACAGACTCGGGTATACGAGTCGTATATAATTAAGATTGAAGAGGTAGTCGAATAAATGATTCCTCTTTAAGCTCACATCCCAACGAGGAAAAGAAGTTAAAGTGGAATCATCAACTCTAAACCTGTAGAATCTTGATTATATACCTCCCTCATGTATACATTCTTCGGAGACAGATCAACCATATGGGTCTTTAGATTGAACTTGACGTACTGTACGAGTGATACTTCGGGGAGGTTTGCTACGGTTTCCTTGGAAAGGATGAGAAACAGGAGGTACTCTATGCATGAGTACTTCGGTGTTCTGGAATGACAGCTTCGCTAGAAAGACGTTTTCGGGGAAGGAGAAATACGCACGAAACTGATATTGCGAGGATCGAATTGAGTCAAATTGTATGATGATATCAGACTTACTTGGAAGCACGGTATTAGGTTTGATCATAAGGGTGTTACAGGCAAAACACAACAGTGAAACTTTTAACAGAGTTACAGTACTTTGGTTCTACTACAAGACTATTGTTGCGAACAAGGTATACTACAAAAGGCAAGTATATGCAACATGAGGGTCCCCTTATACTGACGGGATCTCTCAAAAGGTAAGACTCGAGTTGCACTAGTTTTATGCGAGTTTAACGACATACTTAATGCTGACGATTGGAAGTGAGCCCCTATTATAGTCGGGTCCTTCATTGCCTTTTTCCATTCTGAGGTCAAACTCCTCCTGTTCTACGGTCGTTCTTCTCTGTTGGGCAATCCCTCTTGAAGTGTCCCATTAAACCACATAGATGGCATATCCGAGAAGTTTCGACATTGGTGGTTGAAGTAATGTGTTTGACCCGAGTCCTGCAGAAGCGGGTAGTGTGTCCGTTCTTGTTGCAGGTCTTGCAGTGTAACAGACGACAACTACCTAAGTGATGGAAGTTGCACTTATTGCAATTCGGTAGGTTTCCAGCATATTGTCTGGTCGGGTTAGGGATAACTGGGATACTTGTAGTGCTGGTGGTAGGAGTTAAAGATGTCGTGGCTGCGAAGGCTGCCACCGGTGATGGTTTCTTGTTTGTCCCTCGTGGTGATTTGCCTTTAACTTTATCCCTAAATTTTCGTTTGTTGCTCATTGGTTTGAGGTTCGGAGCGTCGTGGTAGTTTGTTACTCGTGGGTGTACTTGGTTGTTACTTGGATTGGAATTATTGAAAACCATCCCGCTAACATTTGCATAGTTGGCGTTAAGGTGATTCAGAACAGTTGTCACGGCAGCTGAGACTGCAGCTTGAAAGGTAGCTGCATCAATCTGAAGAGTTGGTGTTTGGCTGATGGGTTGATTACTATTCTTCGGCGACATGATTCTGTAACACGAAAGGAGTTCGTGAGATATTAAGGTTGAACCTAGGTGTATTTCGATCGCTTAAGTAAAGAGTAAGAGTATGTTCTCGAAAGTTTGACCTACATCCCTATGATGCAGTCATAGTACAGAGTAGAAGTATGTTTGTTGTTCAAGCCGAGGTATCGTTAGTTGGTGAATAACATGATCTTACCACTACAGAGACTTGGAAATGTTTTCGGAGTTAAATTACTATAGTCCAATGTTTTGACTAAAGCATGTTTCAGATAGACTCCAACGAGGGTATAATGAGGGTTTTTGAACAAAGAGTGACACGGGGGTTAGCCGATTGTCAATATCATCGATGTTTAAGATGGAATAAGTTTAGGAAAATTTTATCTTGAAGAAGGTCTTACATCATAACATGAGTAGAAAGGTTTTGGCCGCATAAAGGCCTAACTAACAGTACTTACAGTACAAGATAGTTACATAGAAAAATGTTGCATCGGGAATAGACAGAAAAATAATTCTTTTAACAACGGAAATTAAAGTAGGGCATCTACTTTTGGTGACGGTCATCCCTGTGGTGGACTCTCATCCCAGTCAGTTGACATTCCATATCAAGTAGGTGTCCTTTGTATACCATTTGGAGTTCTATGACTTCAGCTTGTGTTTCAGCTAATGCTTGCAGCAGGGTCTCATGGTCTCTCTTAGATCTCTCACGAGTGTTTTCAAGATGATTGGTGTAGATGGTGTGCATTCTTGCGTTGGTTTTTAACCTCTTTGATATAATGGAGAGTCGTCCTGCCTTGAATTTCGTTTCGACCAACTCTGCAGATCAGGATTGTTAGAACTTTGTCTGTTGAGCTCCCTTCGCTTAAGTTGTAGTAGCTTCGGTCTCCTTTTGACGACATAGGTTGATCTCGCTCTGCGCTCCATGTTTCCAAGTATTCTACCTAAGGAGGCGTCGGGCCATGAAGAGTTGGACGAGGGTTAGGGTTTGAATTGGGAGCCACCGAGGGTAGGTTCTCATTCTCGAGTTCAGAGTTATCATCATCCGAAAGGTCTTTAGTATGGTGATTATTCAAACGGGATTGGATGATCATTCTCTGGTTCTTCTCTGAACCATCCAGTATTGCTTTAGTTCGGGAAGTACGAGTTGTCGTGGGGATGGGGTCCAGCTATGTTATCTAAGCGAAAATTTGGGGTATAAGAATCTAACACATAAGTAGTTTATGGAATATACAAAATACTCCTATAGTATTTTAGGTTTACGTTCCATTGTTCCCATTATGGTGTTGTGGGTAAGTTTTTAGACTTGTTGCAACTCATAACAACACTTAGGCACATGCTAGTCAACCCTTGGAAAATATAGTTGATCAGGCTATATCAACCCAGTTTTGACTATATGTCTCTAAGTCTACTTGTGTTGCCCAACAATCGTAATACTTTTGTTCTGTCCTAGTGATACTGATTTTAGTATGAATGCAGACATGTATCCTTACTTAAATATTTTATTATTTAAAAGTATAGACTCTTTATAAGAGTATTTTAATCCCTATTGTATTTATAGTTTGTATATCTTTTATGGGTTGATATACTTAATTCACTATAAACAATGCTCTGATACCAATCTGTCACACCCGAAAACCGAGAACGGCGGAAACGTTCTGGGGCGGAGGACGTCATGTAATGTATCACAACAATGCAAAGTAGTAGACAAAGCAACAACATCATCCATTGCATTAATAGTATAATTTTGATTACATTTGAGTTCTTTCATAGTATAATTCCACAAAATGAATATTCAAAAATAAAAGACAAGTCTTGATTTCTCCGTCTTCACAGAATCTGGTAGTCGTACCTGTCTATCCGTATCCTGGGAATACAAGTTATTTTGAAAGCGAGTATCAGCAATAATGCTGGTGAGTTCATAAGTATTTAGGTGACTTTGATTTGTAAAGCTGTTAAGAAAGACTTGTAATCGTTTGAAAGAAAGTTTGTACCAACGAATATGTTTGTAAGTAATTGTAAACGTTTGAAACTCCTAGAAAATCCCATATTTTCTACTAGTATAAAATGTAGCCTACTACCAAGGCTCGACTGTTTTGAATGTTTGTTTCAGAAATCCAATATTTGTTCGTAAGTGGATGGTACATTAAAAGTCCCAAAATGAAACTACCATGATGTTTTTCATGTCTAAAATAGTAGCTTTGTCTACAGTTATAATTGCTAAGGTATATGAAAACTCCGTAAATCAACGTGTTTTTAATACTCCATGTGAGTTTTATAACCATGCTATTGACACTGACGGCCTGTAACAACGTTCTTCAGGCGTTGGAACTGTTATGACGTTTGTCACCCCAGGCCTACCGGCCTAGCTGTCGCTAACAGCTTAGGTGTGGGATTGTCAATCCCGTATAGATCTATACACAAGTATCACGCTCCCCCTACAAGGGATTATGGTATATAATACAAGACTTAATAATGCATACTCGAAAGGACGTGAAGCTGTCTCACAACCTAGTATAAAACAGATTTACGTATGAAAATGTCCATTTGTTTTTGTATGAAAATACCTTCTTGATATGGTACTTGTAGTATATAAAACGTTATGAATATCTAGTATACTATCTCATGTAATTGTAATCCTTGAAATGGTATGTCTCGAAGTTGTATGCTTTTGTAATTGTATGTAATTGTACCTCTTCGCATAGTATGTAATGTATTTGTATTGACTCATGAATAGACCAAATCTTGTATGATTCCTGGTACTTGGAATGGTAAATAGTATTTCTTAATTATACCCATTATAGTTACTGATAATGTGTGTGTATAATCGAAGTATGCCCTTGCTACCCAAAGGTACTGAACCAATTGGATAGAAAACTGTTATAGGCGTGCATTTGACAATTAAAATATAAAAGAAGTTTTATATAATCTTTGGGAAGTTTAATTAATAAAAAGTCATGACTTGATGTCAGTTTATAAAACGGATTGAAAATAGTTTGTTTTGACAAGAACCAATTTTTAAGTATCGGAAGACCTTTGTTTGAAATACGATTCTAACAGTGTTTGAAAGGAAACATAAAGTATGTAAGATTGTTTGATAAAAAGTTTTTAACATGGAAAAATGTTTGTCGTAAACTATTATAGTTTTTCCAAAAGTTCGTTTCGTTTGTATAGTAATCCTAGTGTAATGCTCACTTGTTATGAAATGTGTAACTTTTTGTGGTGACATAAATGAACACCTGTACTCAAAGTATAAATAAACTGTTTGATTCGTATATGTATGACAACATATTTAATTTCAATATGTATCAGATGATATCGTGTTATGTTTTCTGTACGAAAGATTCCATATAATGGTTATGAATCACATATGATTTACTAGATAAAAATGAGTATTTAGTGAAACTTTGAGTTACACACGATAATAATCGTGTGTTTACCTGTATTCCCCCCCTTAAAAGAGCATATTAAAACAATATTGATAACACATTTAAAATGTAGATTATAGGGGTATGAACTCACCGAAGAAGGCGCGTGATTTGAAGAAAACGAGATTTTCCCGGGCGGCACCTCGACCGGAAAGTGACGAGATTTTCGGAAATCTCGGGGCTTCGGACTTTCTTCGGGGGCTTGGATATGAAACTGGGAAGTCGGGATGTTGTCGGCACGAAAAACGAGGCGAAAATGAGAGAGAATTGAAGCATTTGTGTGAAAACAGCCGGCACCCTCGCAATCTATTTATAGGGGCTGGAGGTCCTCGGTATGCGGGGCGTACTCCGAAGGTACGCAGGGCGTTCGCTTGCGTCACTGCTTACCGCATCCTCGGGCGAAGAGTCTATCGACGTGGTTGATCCGGAGCCTTGTATCCGAGTACGCGGGGCGTACGAGGGTACACAGGGCGTACTCCTTCGGATAAGACTTTGAAGTGCGTGCCAAGAACTTCAAAAACCCGTAACTTTCGCGTACGAGCACCGTTTTTGACGTTCTTTATATCCACGCGAAGGCTAATTTTGATTTTATTTTTAATTATATTTTAATTAATAGGTCGGGACACGATAACTTCGTTAAAAATCCGTAACTTCTTTATCCGACGTCCGTTTTCGTCAGACTTTTTATTGATATACTCCTATTGTCGGGCTCTCCAACTTTCGTTTAGGTTGTGTCGGCTAAAGATCGCTCGATCTCTGTTTCGAGTTTTTAGCTGTCTACTGCTAGGTTAGAAACTTCGGAAAATCATAACTTCCTCATACGAAGTCAGATTTGGGCGTTCTTCTTATGCATGATCACGGTTTAACGTAATCTATGACTTTTGTTTAGATACCTAAGGCTAAAAATTATTGTATCGAAACTTTGCGTTTTACGTCTACCAGCGTTGCCGGTTCTCGCCGTGAATTTTTGATTGGTCATAACTTCTTCGTTATAACTCGGATTTTAGTGTTCTTTATATGTACAAAAACCTTGATACGAGCCCTACCACTTTGTTTAACCCAAATATGATTTTAGGAAAGTTAAGTTTTGGCTTAAATTTGACTGGCGTTACATTTTATCATCTCAAAATATCGGGTTGTTATAGTAATTATCTTTTGTTTGGTCAAGGATATACTCAAATATATGACAAAATTCAAATATTAATGACCCAAAGCAATTAAGGCAAGTATCCTCATGCAAAACAACAAGAAATCCCGAAATCTGCCATAACTGATGCTCGAACTCACCGAGTTCCACTATTAAGTCGCCGAGTTGAAGCTACTCGCCGAGTCAACTATGGAACTCGCCGAGTTCATCAGTCAGGGACACAAAAAAAACGATTTTCAAAGCTTGAACAAATAATCAAGGCATCAATACAATAGAAACCAATCATGGCTCTGATACCACTGATGGGTTTTTACCATAAGAACATCCTATATGCTCATTCAAACCCTAATGCTTGGATCTAGGTTTCTCTATTAAAGATGCATTCATCCAAGACATTAAACCCTAGATCTTGCATGTGATAATCAATATTAACACAAGAATAGGGTTTAGATCTTACCTTGATTGTTATATAGCAATAACAATCTCAAATCCTCCTTGTAATGGCTTTAGAAAGCTTAGAGTCACAAGTGTCACTCCTCTAATGGCTCACAAACACCAAGAGCAAGAGGATGAAGAAGGAGAAGAGGAGAGACACCCAAAAACGGTTGGAAACCCTAAGAAGACTCTTAGCCACGTTTTTGGTGCTCTAGGGATCCTTAAATAGTGAGGCTATTAGGGTTATCTAACAAGGAAACCCTAATTTCACTGCTTAGGCCCTAAGCAACCAATGGACTCCCTCCTTAGAGGCCCTGGACGATTTCTAATGGGTTTCCCCATAGATTTCGTCCACTCCATCCGCTATGGAGTCCATTAGACCAATATTCAACTATCACACAATTGACAGTTCTAGTCCCTTAAGTTTAATTAATATCTTTTAGCCACATAATTAATTCCTAATTAATTATTGACCAATATCAATTAAACAATATGATTTCTCCTTTAATATATCATTCTTATAATATATTAATAAATCATAATTAATCGTCTCTCTCTCCATAATTCATCCTATCAAGTTGTTTTGGTGAAGGCAACCCAAAAGGACCATGCACCATCGGGTCAAGTACATACCAAAATAGTTATGGACTTAGAGACTAACCCAACAATATTTTCGGGGGAAAACGCATGCTAAATATTGTATATACGTTACTATTATGTCTATATAATAGTATATTAGTATCAACGTAGATAGTTATAATAACCGGGATATAGTTGTTCTAAATATAATATTTTGAATATATACAAGTATTATCAACTTGATAGCATGTTCTTATACTAATGTAGATCTTAAGTTATACTTAGGATTCTATGTATATTTCATGTGCGATATAGTGTTGGATTAATGTCTAAGTCCATAACTATAATTGGTAAGACTTGACCCGACCCGGCACGGTCCATTTGGGTTGCATGACATCATGCACTTGGATAGACTATAATGAGAGAAATAAGACACATATGGTTATTAATATATTATAAGTTCTAGTATACTAATAATAAGAATAAGAAGATTATTTACTTAGTATTGATCAAGAATTAATCTAATTAAATATATGGGTTGATTGTGTAAATCATCCATACTTGTATAGTGGGCTAATGCTCCATGGATAATCATGTTGCGCTAAAACCCATAGGATGGTCCATGGATGCTCCATGGTGTATTTGAACCCATGAATCCAAGGAAATGGAAAGTCATGGCAATTAGGGTTTACCCTAATTGTAACACTATATAAAGATCTTATTCTTGACAAAATCGGCCACCACTATGATTCTATGGAGGGCAAGCCGATTCTTGAAGTGTTCTAATTTCTCTCTAAGTTATTCCAAGTGCTTATGGTGTTGTGTGAACCATTTGAGGTGTCACACTTGGGGCACTAGGCACTCAAGCTTCATGAAGACAAGCACAAACAAAAGGTATGTTATTCTAACTTGTGTTATTCAAAGTTTTGTATGCTAGAATAGCACAATACCTTGGAAAGTTGATATTTGCATGTATAATAGAGAAAACATAGATCCAAGGTATTTAGGGTTGCATGGACACTTAGGAGTGTTAGATTGCTCAAAACCCAACAGTGGTATCAGAGCCTAGGCTTGTTTTCTTGTTGTACTTGCTTAAACAGCTTAAAAATCGACTTTTAGTGTTGTCTGCCTAGCAGACTCGCCGAGTCCATGAAGGGACTCGATGAGTCCAAGGCAAAATGCATCCAAATCGCCGAGTTTATTCATGCATTTGACGAGTTGGAACCCCAGACAGCATATTTTCGAGTTTTGGTGCTGGAATTGGTCTAGAATCATTACCTTTGACTGTTTCGGGCTTATAAAACTTGTTTTGAATATGGTAATGATTATGTTAAACCAATTTCAATGCTATGATAAAAGTTTCAAGTTTATATGTGTTCATGTTATTCTTGAAAATTGTTGATTATGAATGATCATGCTTATGAGTTTTGCTAGATCATAGGAATTGTGTGCAAATTGTTTGGTGATATAATTGGTGATGTTGTTGAAAATTGTATGGAGTTCATAACTTGTCCTCAAGTTATGAATTTTCAAGAATTTTATGTTTCCTTGATTTATGAGTTACTTTAGATTGATAATGGAAAAATTATGTTTTAGTTGTTTTCAATCCATATTAGTCTAAAAAAAAGTTCATAAAATATGTTTTTGTAACTTGTCTTCACGTTATGTGAAAAGTCATATTTATATATCTTAAAAACTCATAAAAGTTTTGTAGGTTACATAAAATGTACGAGTTTTTTCCATTAAATAGTTTAATGACTCCATAACTTGTCCTCAAGTTATGGATGTTGAAGAGACACTTCTTTAAGGGGTTTTTAAAGAATAAGGGGTTACATTAAAATGAAGAGTCTTCATTTCAATGAACCATTAAACTCATAAGTTATGATTTAAAGAGTCTTGAAATAGTTTCAAAACTTGCCCTCAAGTTTTGGAATTTGAAAAGTTACTCCTCATGTATACTTTAATTCCAAATTGAACATTGAAATTTTAAAAAGTTTAAAACTCAATCCTTATACTATTATTATAATTTTAATTATATAGATATGTATAAGAGGAAGTCAATCTTACCGTTAGTACGCCTCATTCACGAAGCCGGTCTATAAGGGGGGTATAAGGTTACTGCCTATAAAATCGCAGTTTAATGGGTGTCCACTCTCACCCACCGCTTCCTTGACTGGTGGAGGGTCGTTAGCCGAACGGGTAGGAAGGGACTATAATTCTCCATTCATTAAAGTATAATGAAAAATACTAAGTAACTAAACACTTATAAATTCCCAATCTTAGTTACTTAGGAAAATGTGAAAAGGTGATAGCCCATAAAATTACACTTTGTACCTTACCAAGTCGTTAGTGGAGTGTGTGTGGTTAACCGGCACACTAACATGGACTAGTAAGAGTGGCAAAGGATAACTTGGCTTTATTATAGATTGGTGGAGCGTGTGTGGTTAACCGGCACATCGATTAGGTAATATTGTTAAGGGTACCAAGTCAATTTGTATGGTTATTCACACCTTCTTTGTGATCCTCGGCATCCCAGTCACAAATTTGAGAGGGCACAATAGAGATTCAAACATGCCATTGAAAAGTTCAATGTATCTCAAAAGATCTAGGAGTTTCAAAACAAATAAAACCTAATAATAAAATATTTCGTTTTCATGGTGGAAATTGGTAAATCGTCATTTACCTACCTTCAACTATTTTATAATTTGGATTACGGCATCCCTCTTCCAGTTATAAATAGGTTGTTGGGTCCTAGCCTTAATATTTCATATTGGGTGTTATATTAAGGACTTTAAATCAACTAACTTGAATTTCTCCCATTATAGATGTCTAGTTTAGACAGCTATGGTCTTCCCAAATCTTTAGGAACAAGCTTCCTAATGAAGATGATATCCCAAATGGCAATCAAGGTGAAAGATCAATCCCTTTGTTGGGCATTTGTGGGACTAGAAATCATACTTCACTTCATCCACCTCCTCCAATAAATCTCCCTATCCCACAAGTTTTAAGACTTGATAAGTTCTAAGTCACTCAATCCCTATTGGCAAGTAAAGTCTATATGTTCTTAGATCTTGGGGATTAAGCCACATATTGACAAGTCGGGAGAGTTGGGTGTCAAAGTCTCGAGGTAGCTGGTTGCTGACTTGGTTCTTCAGTCACTCCCTGATGACAGGTCGCGACAAGACCCTTAATGATCTTACCAATTTGCGTGATGATGCTAAATCAACAGTGATTTGGAGCATTAGTAAAGCAAATTGGATTGGAAGATCTACTTTCCAAACCTATTTGGACATTGAAAATGGTGACATTGGAGGTCCAGGAAAAACTTTCTCTTCCCAATGGAAAGGGATCGGCCATATTCAACTCAGTTGACCAAATGGTAAAGAGAAAGGTTAAGTCTGTGATAGTCCCATGTACCGTTTCCAAAAAGTCCATATGATTCTGTTGCCAAAGGAAAGACATTGGTTGCGAAGCTGCTAAATTTACCTAAAACATCTTAAGGATGGTAAAGTCAATAGGTTTGACTCTACTTCAGGTAAAGTCCATTGCCTAACTCTATTAAGTTTCTCTTCTGAGATTCTTATTGCATAATGTGACGAGGTCACATGTTGATGTTTTAAGAATCAAAGAAAAGGTGAAGAAACTTAAAGGAAGTATATACTGATTCTGATCGTGAAGATGGATTTCGATCGCATGGTTCGGTGATCAGAATTTTGAGTTGTTACTTAAGAGTTATGATATATTGCTTAGGTATAGATAACAACAAGTTTTCCATATGGATTGTAAGGATAAATTTTTCCGCAAAGTTTTAAAATAAAAGAAAAATGGTTTTGATTTTATTTATTTTAAGTATCCTTACAATGGCATTTGTGAAAAATTGTTGATTATATGTTTCCATTGATAAGCAATATGGGTAAATGGATTTGATTCTTTCATTAGTGGAAGTGTCATAATTTACCAAATAAGGAAAGATTCTCATCACCCAAGTTTCAGTTGGATAGAAACTTGGAATCATGCAACTTGTATTGTATGATCATGAGAATTTTTTTTATATATTTGGGAAATTAAGTCTAATTCCTTGTTCACATGTACATGTGAATCAAGCAAAGGACAAAGGGATCGGATACACTTGGGTGTGCGCTGATTAGGTCCACCACAAAGTTGATAAGATTATTCATTATGATTTACTAAAGTTTAGTAAATATGGTTATACTTACAAGTTTAAGTATAGTTCTGGATCATTGGAGAAGTTTTAATGATAGACATAATGAGTAAGAAGAATCAAATAAGGCAGAAAGATAAAAGTTTCTCTAATCTGAAGAGATGGGAGAGTACATGAGTATCTTGTTTTATGATTATCTTAGTGATTATGAAACCATGTCACAATTGATCCTCTGAGGACACCTTATTTCATTTTGTTTGACTAAGGAGAGGAATCGTGAATTGTTGAAATGGTTAGATCAAAAGATAAATTATACTTCGTTCCAAAATTAAATCTTATAGTCATACTCCAAGATTAAGCCTTGAGTGACATAATCTTAAGAAAGGTTTAAAACACTTGTTAAATGTAGAGTAAAATGTGTTCTAACTCTTGTACATTTGAAATTGGTAAGTTGTGATGTTTTGGATAAAACAAAGACCAACTAAGACCAATTGTGAGAAGTGTTTAACTTGATAAGAATCTACACTAACTCTTGAATATTCGTTTTTGTCAAGGAATGGTTCTTGACAAAGAGAATCTTATATGTCAAGAGGTCAGTGGGAGTCTTAAAAGGTTCTTAAGATAGATTCAAGAACTAATCAAGAGTTTTGTTAATCACTAGACCACGACTTGAGGTTTGTAACCTATCGTGTTGACATATTCTGTGCCCATTCCAGTTAAAGTTGGTTTTGCATTGGAGTTCTGAGAGTTCTCAACTGGTTGCATAACAACTTGGAAGCAATGGCAGGCCCTTGTGCTACCAGGTGGCAAGAAATTAAGACTGTACAAGTTTAGTCCATATGAATTTGGATTTGTCATTGACCTTGTCGTGTGATTATGGTTATGTCAAATTCACATGGATAGGAACACATACACCATCAAAATCTAAGTGTCATAAGTTTTCTCTCCGATGCATGAAAATGATAGTGAGGAAACTCTTTCACTAAGTAGATTTAAGTGGATAGCAAGTGTGAAGTTTGCATTCTCATGTCGTTAGTGGAGCGTGTGTGGTTAACCGACATACTAACTAATGAGAATGGCAAAGGTTTAGACTAACATGTGAGCTATCTAAGGAAAGGGTGAGACTCCAGGTGTATGATTTGATAAAGTCTTATCAAGGCAATCTAGTATTAGAAATCTAACTGATTTCTAGGTACATGTCAAAGCTAGTGGGAGTATAAAGTGTTATGCTAGTTAGATAATAATCATTATGCTAGTGGGAGCATGATGATTATGTTGCAAGTTGGCAATGTTAATTATAGAAAACAAAAGTTTCAACTCGCTTTGAAAAGTTGTTTTACTATAATTAAGGGAGAGAAATTTATACTTCATTCCAATTCTACAAGCTTAGATTGTGATTTTAATCAACTTTAGTCAAGAATATGTATGAATGTTATGTTGGAATGGTTCCACATAAGGAATTTCTATATATGTTGCTTTCTCAAAATTCGATTATGATTACGGCATCCCTCTTCATAGTTCGAATTATGAGAACATGGCAAATAAAATTTTATAGAATGAATCGTATCCCATATGCTTCGGATATAGGATCGATTGCATGTGTTATAATATCCATCCATTCTAAATTTTCCTAATGCTTAGGGCGTTAAGAGGGGAAAAGGGATTAGAACTGGATATGACTAAGATGATTAAGCAATTGTCGAGAACAATTTGGGGTTTTCCAAAGTTTGGTTACTCATGGACAATTGGAATTATAGAGTAAGGATCGTATTGACATATTTTGGAAAGAGGCAACTCTTGTTCAAAAGTGATGGTCAAGATGGGAATATGGAATTGTTTCCATAGGTGGAAGTTATTATTTGAATCTGTGCAAGATTAAAGAACTTAATGCAAAGAAGGATGTTCAAAGGAATGTACTTTGAATTTGAGACTTCATCTCCATGGAATTGCTTTCCATTGGAATACTTTGTAATGTTTGTTGCCAAGTCTTTGTGACTTGTGTGAATATCATTACAAGAGGATCATTGCATAGATTACGGTAAATGACAAGAACTTGGTATTCTTACATTTACAATAAGGATTGGGATTGTGAAATGAAAATCATTGAGGTAATGTTCAATTGATATACATTTCACAAAGAGATGACCATATGTAAACATAGTATGCATACTTAGAGTATGGCATAGCTATTGTTTAGAGAAACATAGTATGCATGCTTAGAGCATGGCATCACTACTGTTTCAATTCAAGTATTAAGTTGATTAATCGAAACATGAATAATGAGTGATCAATATGGTGCTTAGATAAAAAGGTGTTTTATTTACGCTCAAAGTGTTGAGAGGCCATATAGGACTAGTATTATTTTGTGTTTCACTTTGCATGTTTTGACTTCCAGAATAACGAGGTCATTCTCCTGATTGACCAAGTCATTCAAACCATCCACAGTCGGTCATATGTTGGAAGTAGATATGAATCAAGATTGTCGTGAATTTGGCTTGTATGATTTGTCTAAAGTGCTTTAGACAATGCAATAGTTGCTACAACATTCATGAGTACTCATAAGGGCTGAGTATTGGATTCAACCCACACTCATTTGGATTCACTTCATGGATTTTATCACGAGTGAATCATGAGACGATAATATCTTATATTCTTCAAACCTAGAGATATGAGTTGTTGACTATGAGTTGGTTATACATTGATTGCACGTAAACGCATTGGTAACTCGATGTTATAAAACGTGCCTTTGTGTATGATTCAAAAAATAGTTGGTACAAGCATATGAGTCGAAGTTTATCCATTCCTTTTACCTTCGGGATAAAAGCGATATCTGTGGGCCCATCGATGATTTAGTGATGACAAAAGTAAGTGCTTGGTCGGGCCTGGACTGATTTGATTTGTTCAATTAGTCAGTCGTCATAAATCAGAAATCAGGAAACAACAAATGGACAGAGAGAATGATTATAATCCATGTCTCAGTCCATATGATATCTAGAATGGAGGAATATATGATCACTTATCTAATGGACAAGTCATTGACAAAGGTCATAGTTCATCTACAAGGTTAGAGTTCGACAGAAGCTTTTGAGAGCTACGATTGCTAGTCGGGTTCTGAAGTCATACTTGCAATAATAGTTTTAGACTTATCCAAGTGGGAGACTATTGGATTAATGTCTAAGTCCATAACTATAATTGGTAAGACTTGACCCGACCCGACATGGTCCATTTGGGTTGCATGACATCATGCACTTGGATAGACTATAATGAGAGAAATAAGACACTTATGGTTATTAATATATTATAAGTTATAGTATACTAATAATAAGAATAATAAGATTATTTAATCAGTATTGATCAAGAATTAATCTAGGATTAATTAAGTGATCAAAAGAAGACTAATTAAATATATGGGTTGATTGTGTAAATCATCCATACTTGTATAGTGGGCTAATGCTCCATGGATAATCAAGTTAGGCTAAAACCCATAGGATGGTCCATGGATGCTCCATGGTGTATTTGAACCCATGGATCCAAGGAAATGGAAAGTCATGGCAATTAGGGTTTACCCTAATTGTAACACTATATAAAGATCTTATTCTTGACAAAATCAGCCACCACTATGATTCTATGGAGGGAAAGCCGATTCTTGAAGTGTTCTAATTTCTCTCTAAGTTATTCCAAGTGCTTATGGTGTTGTGTGAACCATTTGAGGTGTCACACTTGGGGCACTAGGCACTCAAGCTTCATGAAGACAAGCACCAACAAAAGGTATGTTATTCTAACTTGTGTTATTCAAAGTTTTGTATGTTAGAATAGAACAATACCTTGGAAAGTTGATATTTGCATGTATAATAGATAAAACATAGATCCAAGGTATTTAGGGTTGCATGTACACTTAGGAGTGTTAGATTGCTCAAAGCCCAACATATAGTTCCAGAGTTAGTGGAGCGTGTGTGGTTAACCGACATACTAACTAATGAGAATGGCAAAGGTTTAGACTAACATGTGAGCTATCTAAGGAAAGGGTGAGACTCCAGGTGTATGATTTGATAAAGTCTTATCAAGGCAATCTAGTATTAGAAATCTAACTGATTTCTAGGTACATGTCAAAGCTAGTGGGAGTATAAAGTGTTATGCTAGTTAGATAATAATCATTATGCTAGTGGGAGCATGATGATTATGTTGCAAGTTGGCAATGTTAATTATAGAAAACAAAAGTTTCAACTCGCTTTGAAAAGTTGTTTTACTATAATTAAGGGAGAGAAATTTATACTTCATTCCAATTCTACAAGCTTAGATTGTGATTTTAATCAACTTTAGTCAAGAATATGTATGAATGTTATGTTGGAATGGTTCCACATAAGGAATTTCTATATATGTTGCTTTCTCAAAATTCGATTATGATTACGGCATCCCTCTTCATAGTTCGAATTATGAGAACATGGCAAATAAAATTTTATAGAATGAATCGTATCCCATATGCTTCGGATATAGGATCGATTGCATGTGTTATAATATCCATCCATTCTAAATTTTCCTAATGCTTAGGGCGTTAAGAGGGGAAAAGGGATTAGAACTGGATATGACTAAGATGATTAAGCAATTGTCGAGAACAATTTGGGGTTTTCCAAAGTTTGGTTACTCATGGACAATTGGAATTATAGAGTAAGGATCGTATTGACATATTTTGGAAAGAGGCAACTCTTGTTCAAAAGTGATGGTCAAGATGGGAATATGGAATTGTTTCCATAGGTGGAAGTTATTATTTGAATCTGTGCAAGATTAAAGAACTTAATGCAAAGAAGGATGTTGAAAGGAATGTACTTTGAATTTGAGACTTCATCTCCATGGAATTGCTTTCCATTGGAATACTTTGTAATGTTTGTTGCCAAGTCTTTGTGACTTGTGTGAATATCATTACAAGAGGATCATTGCATAGATTACGGTAAATGACAAGAACTTGGTATTCTTACATTTACAATAAGGATTGGGATTGTGAAATGAAAATCATTGAGGTAATGTTCAATTGATATACATTTCACAAAGAGATGACCATATGTAAACATAGTATGCATACTTAGAGTATGGCATAGCTATTGTTTAGAGAAACATAGTATGCATGCTTAGAGCATGGCATCACTACTGTTTCAATTCAAGTATTAAGTTGATTAATCGAAACATGAATAATGAGTGATCAATATGGTGCTTAGATAAAAAGGTGTTTTATTTACGCTCAAAGTGTTGAGAGGCCATATAGGACTAGTATTATTTTGTGTTTCACTTTGCATGTTTTGACTTCCAGAATAACGAGGTCATTCTCCTGATTGACCAAGTCATTCAAACCATCCACAGTCGGTCATATGTTGGAAGTAGATATGAATCAAGATTGTCGTGAATTTGGCTTGTATGATTTGTCTAAAGTGCTTTAGACAATGCAATAGTTGCTACAACATTCATGAGTACTCATAAGGGCTGAGTATTGGATTCAACCCACACTCATTTGGATTCACTTCATGGATTTTATCACGAGTGAATCATGAGACGATAATATCTTATATTCTTCAAACCTAGAGATATGAGTTGTTGACTATGAGTTGGTTATACATTGATTGCACGTAAACGCATTGGTAACTCGATGTTATAAAACGTGCCTTTGTGTATGATTCAAAAAATAGTTGGTACAAGCATATGAGTCGAAGTTTATCCATTCCTTTTACCTTCGGGATAAAAGCGATATCTGTGGGCCCATCGATGATTTAGTGATGACAAAAGTAAGTGCTTGGTCGGGCCTGGACTGATTTGATTTGTTCAATTAGTCAGTCGTCATAAATCAGAAATCAGGAAACAACAAATGGACAGAGAGAATGATTATAATCCATGTCTCAGTCCATATGATATCTAGAATGGAGGAATATATGATCACTTATCTAATGGACAAGTCATTGACAAAGGTCATAGTTCATCTACAAGGTTAGAGTTCGACAGAAGCTTTTGAGAGCTACGATTGCTAGTCGGGTTCTGAAGTCATACTTGCAATAATAGTTTTAGACTTATCCAAGTGGGAGACTATTGGATTAATGTCTAAGTCCATAACTATAATTGGTAAGACTTGACCCGACCCGACATGGTCCATTTGGGTTGCATGACATCATGCACTTGGATAGACTATAATGAGAGAAATAAGACACTTATGGTTATTAATATATTATAAGTTATAGTATACTAATAATAAGAATAATAAGATTATTTAATCAGTATTGATCAAGAATTAATCTAGGATTAATTAAGTGATCAAAAGAAGACTAATTAAATATATGGGTTGATTGTGTAAATCATCCATACTTGTATAGTGGGCTAATGCTCCATGGATAATCAAGTTAGGCTAAAACCCATAGGATGGTCCATGGATGCTCCATGGTGTATTTGAACCCATGGATCCAAGGAAATGGAAAGTCATGGCAATTAGGGTTTACCCTAATTGTAACACTATATAAAGATCTTATTCTTGACAAAATCAGCCACCACTATGATTCTATGGAGGGAAAGCCGATTCTTGAAGTGTTCTAATTTCTCTCTAAGTTATTCCAAGTGCTTATGGTGTTGTGTGAACCATTTGAGGTGTCACACTTGGGGCACTAGGCACTCAAGCTTCATGAAGACAAGCACCAACAAAAGGTATGTTATTCTAACTTGTGTTATTCAAAGTTTTGTATGTTAGAATAGAACAATACCTTGGAAAGTTGATATTTGCATGTATAATAGATAAAACATAGATCCAAGGTATTTAGGGTTGCATGTACACTTAGGAGTGTTAGATTGCTCAAAGCCCAACATATAGTTCCAGAGTTGTACTTGGAAGTTCTATATGTTAATTGATAGGTACGTTGTTATTGTTGGTTTTACGTCAACATAAAACTAGGAATGTCATATATTGTTATTATTGGCTTTATGTTAATATAAAACCTACTTTTAATTCTAATTATAGTTGTTGTACTACCTAAGTGTTATAGATATTAGGAATAATGCTTAAAGCATAGTCTAATAACTTAGGGTTTTAGACACGAATATGTTTTTACTACTAGAACTAACGAAACTTGACAAGTCTACATGAGTTATTGTAGTCATCAACTAAGATTAGAAATCTTAAGGAAAATCCTCTGACCGGTAATAGCTAATCTCGTGTGAGAGAGAAAGTCGTGTGTGAATAAGATACGGGTGGACAACCCCACTCGTGGTTGCTAGCTACAACACAATGGTGTGCGAGTGACGAACTGTCCTTTTGTTTGTTTATTATTCCGACGTTTATGAAGCATGTGGAACTTATCTTAAGATTCGAAACTTGTAGCATCAAGTAGAGGTTTGAAACTAGTCATATAGTCGCGGTTACGGACTCATGGTAGCAAATTGTTAGAAGCATTATACTCTGTCGTTATACAAGTATTAATGTTAAGTATAAGTTTCCCAAACACTTACACTCTAGGTACATGAAACTGGTAGGTATACTACTTGTATATTAAGTAGATAATTATACCTAACACATATACTCGTATAGAATTGAAATGTATTGATACATAGCGGTTTTACTCGTATAGAATTGAAATAGACTTATATGTAGCGGTTTTACTCGTATAGAATTGAAATAGATTTATACGTAGCGGTTTTTACTCATATAGAATTGAAATAAGATTTATATGTAGCAAATTTCGTTTGTATGGAATTACAAACACTTATATTCATAGTTTATGAGACTTATAGGTGTATAATTATCTGGTAAGTAAACCATTATATCTAGGATATATATATATATATATATATATATATATATATATATATATATATACATTAAAGGTTTGAGAGTCAAAATGATACTTTCAAAACTATACTTTTTGAACTTGGAAAATGTATTATGTTTATATGGAGTCAAAACCTGTGAACTCACCAACTTTATGTTGACTTATTTTTAAAATGCATGTGTTTTCAGGAAGTGGATAACTATGATACCAGAAATGGCCTTACACTGCCCGGTGTTTCCACTGACGGTCGGGGTGTGACAGATTGGTATCAGAGCTATTAACTATAGTGAATTAGTACTTTCTCAAGAAAGCACGACTATAGTTTAGGGCTTACTCTGTTAGGTTTATGTATATCCATTAACCTACAAATAAAAAGTATTAGTATTATACTAATAAAGGACTACTTACAGGAGCGGTGACAGGATAGACATGTCGCTTGGGTTGTTGGATTTTAGAACGGCTATATGCTAAAATGATCCTGCCCTCCAACTGTCCTGACTGCTTGGTGACTTATCAGCTAGACCTGATGTAACAAAACATAATTAATAGAGCATGAATATAACAAAATCATAAATATAGAGTCATATATGAAGACACAGACCCGCGATAAGAATACACCTAAATACCCGGAATGTTTTTGATCTCAAGGATTTAGATTACATATTCCAACTATAGTTTATACGTGCATAAATCTTCTCACAACTAGGTGCAGGTGTACAAGTATATTTTATTATGATCAGATCATATGAACTATTTTAATTAGGAGTAATATTTGATAGACTAAACACTTGGTGATCTAAAATGTATAGGAACTAAACAAAATTCCTAGAAGAAGTAGATCTCGGCTAAACCTTAACAAATGACCAGAACTACAAAAACAACAACCGCAACCACCACCACCAGAAACAAAACCTCCAATAAGATCAGCAGAACTTGAAGAAATCATAGCTTAGAAAATCGTTGCAACTCTAGCTAATGTCACAAGAGGAGGAGTTAGAAATGAAGGCAATGTAGGGATCGCCAGAATGTGTACCTACAAGAATTTTATGAATTGCAAACCTAAGAGCTTCCATGGAACAGAAGGGGTTGTTAGCTTGTCCCGTTGGATTGAAAAGGCAGAATCAATATTTCAAATAAGCTTCTGTCCGGACGAATGTAAGGTATGATTTGCTTAGTGTACCTTCACTGATGCATCACTTACATGGTGGAACAGCCATGTGAATACAATGGGTATTGATGCTGCCAATTTCATGAAATGGTAAGAGATGAAGAGGACGCTAGTGGACGAGTATTGTCCTAGAGAGGAAATACATAAGCTGGAACAAGAATTGTGGACCCTAACCATGAAGGGTTCAGGGATAAATGCTTATACCACTAGATTCAATGATCTTGCGGTGATGTGTCCAGAACTTGTAACCTCAGAGTACAAGAAGATCGAGCGATATATCTGGGGTCTAGCATCGCAAATCAAAAGAACGATGATCGCATCGAAGCCTGCAACATACGATAGTGCAAAGCGTATAGCTTATCATCTAACCAGCACAGAACTCCAAGTGGGATTTATAGCGGATACTTCCCAATCCGGAACAAACAAGCGCAAATTTAATGGGAAGAATCCCAGACAATCATCTGAGAAGAGACAAGATGTGACAACTAATTACGCAGCCACAACAGTAATACCCACACAACCACGACATTATGAAGGAAAACTCCCAAAATGCACTCAGTGCAACCGTCACGATCTAGCTAACAGCTTTATATGCACTTAATGCAAGAAAAAGGGACACACCGCGAATTTCTGCAGGAGCACAACACCTACAACAGAAAATCAAGGAACAAACACTAGAACCGGCTATGATGGAGGAAGAGCATGTTTTGAGTGTGGTGAAATTGGACATATCAAGAAGGAATGTCCAAAGTTAAGGAGTCAAGAAAGTTAAGCCGTGGTAGGCCATTTTAATAGGAAGAAGTGAAGCTATATATTACCCTTCAGTTGTACCGGGTACAAAATAAATATCAGGACGAAATTTTATAAACGGGGGACAATGTAACAATAGTCAAAATTAGGTCAATAACAATCACATGTGATTATACCAATCATGTATTGTGATTTTGTTAAACTAGTAATATAATAAACTTACTATATATTTCATGATAATTCTAATTAAAATATGAACTTTCTTTATGATACAACTCAAAGTATACGTCCATACGATTCCAAAAGTATGGAGAACATCTAAATCTGACTTCGCGTGAAGAAGTTATGATAAACCTAACACTATAAAATCTGTATAATGAGAGGAATTTAAAATATGCTTATAATTAGCCATTGGATTCTATTATAGAGTTGTAGTACCTTGAATTACCTACGCGTGCCTATAAAGAACTTCAAAAACGGAGTTCGTATGCAAAAGTTATGACCTTTCGAAGATGCAGCTGTCTAAGGGCATGACACGTGGCAGAAACCCTAGCCACCTTAAGTCACGACGTTGAAATTAAGTCCTTGACGTGAAACTTGTCTGGGACACTAATCAGGGCTAGAAAACACTTGTTAAAGCTACGGGGTGACTCATGGATGTTCATGACGTGGCCCTAGGCATGCCACGACGTGAAAGGGCCCAAAACAGCCTATAAATAGCCATTTCGACCCCAACTCTGCTTACACCATTTCTCTTTTTTCTATCTCGTTTTCCAAAGCCGTTTTCGCTTCCCGAGCCTAACAACGATGAGCTTCTGTCCGTTAAGATTCTATACATCACGCTACTACGGTGACTTTCACGGCCCCACTTTGTAATATTATTGGGGGGAAACGCATGCTAAATATTGTATATATGTTACTATTATGTCTATATGATAGTATATTAGATTCAACGTAGATAGTTATAATAACCAGGATATAGTTGTTCTATATATAATATTTTGAATATATACAACTATTATCAACTTGTTAGCATGTTCTTGTACTAATGTAGATCTTAAGTTATACTTAGGATTCTATATATATTTCATGTGCGATATAATTCCAGAGTTGTACTCGGAAGTTCTATATCTTAATTGATAGGTACGCTGTTATTGTTGGTTTTATGTCAAGATAAAAATAGGAATGTTATATGTTGTTATTATTGGTTTTCTGCTAAGATAAAACCTAGTTGTAATTCTAATTATAGTTGTTGTACTACCTAAGTGTTATAGACATTAGGAGTAATGCTTAAAGCATAGTCTAATAACTTAGGGTTTTAGACACGAATATGTTCTTACTACTAGAACTAATGGAACTCGACAAGTCTACATGAGTTATTGTATTCATTAAATAAGATTGGAAATCTTAGGGAAAATCCTTTGACCTGTAACCGCTAATCCCGTGTGAGCGAGGAAGTCGTGTATGAATAAGATACGGGTTGACAACCCTACTCGTGGTTGCTAGCTACAACACAACAGTGTGCGAGTGATGAACTGTCCTTTTGTTTGTTTATTATTCCGACGTTGATGAAGTGTGTGGAACTTATCTTAAGATGCCAAACTTAAGGCATCAAGTAGAGGTTTGAAACTAGTCATATAGCCACGGTTCGGGACTCATGGTAGCAAATTGTTTGAAGCATTATACTTTGTTGTTATACAAGTATTAATGTTAAGTATAAGTTTCCCAAACACTTAGGTGCTGTTTTTTTTCTTAAAAAAACCTCTTCAAAACTCTTACTGCTGCGCGGCGCAGCACATGCGCAACACTTTTTGTCCCGCAACAGTTTGTTTTTCGGAAGTCTTTGTGGCTTAAAACCTTTGCATGTGTGCTTCTTGGGGAAGCACTTGTTGTACCTCTTCCCACCCCTTCAAAAACAATTCGCCGTTTTTTTTCCTTGAAAAATCGAACGATGGGTGTTATTAGACAAGTATATTTAATATTAAGTTTATGGTCATTTACTTATATATTATATTCTATTTTTATCTCTTGAACATTTAATACATTAAATTTATATCCCTTTAATTGTTTTCTCCCATTTGATTTACATAAGTTAAATTCATTTTAATGTTCTTTTTTAAATAAGTGTCTATAATTTCATTTTCCAAATTCTTTTTAAATAAGTGTCTATTATTTTGTGTTTAAAAACGATTTTCATTTTATTAAATTAGTTTATTTTAAATTTTTAATGCCAGCAGCAGTCTGCAGATGTTAACGAAAACAAACCCGCTTTTTATTATAGTCTGCAACCGTTTGGTCCACCTCTTCTACTGCAAAGGTTTGCAGATGTGGTCCGCAGACTTTTTGAATTTTTGCTTCCGAAAAATAAACAACACCTTATACTCTAGGTACAAGAAACTGGTTGGTATACTACTTGTATATTAAGTAGATAATTATACCTAACACACATACTCATATAGAATTGAAATAGATTTATATATAATGGTTTTACTTGTATAGAATTGAAATAGATTTATACGTAGCGGTTTTACTCGTACAGAATTGAAATAGATTTATACGTAGCGGTTTTACTCATATAGAATTGAAATAAGATTTATATGTAGCAACTTTTGTTTGTATGGAATTACAAACACTTATATTCATAGTTTATGAGACTTATAGGTATATACTTATTTGGTAAGTAAACCATTATACCTAGGATATATATATATATATATATATATATATATATATATATATATATATATATACTAAATGTTCGAGAGTCAAAATGATATTTTCAAAACTATACTTTTTGAACTTGGAAAATGTATTATTTTTATATGGAGTCAAAACCTGTGAACTAACCAACTTAATGTTGACGTATTTTTAAAATGCATGCATTTTCAGGAAGTTGATAACTTTGATACCAGAAATGACGTTACACCGCCCGTTGTTTCTACCGAAGACCGGCATGTGACAGAACCCATTCTTTTATACTATTGGGCCGTAAGATACTCTAAATCCCAAAGGGCCGAAATAATTTATGATTAGACTCCAAAAATCATAACTAAAGTTTAATGGGCTCAAGCTATTCCAAGTCCTACCCTCTTGGCCCAAAATCTCGGCCCAACACCATTTAACAAAAAAAATACAAAACAAAAGAGGGTGATTAGTGAGGTTCCACCTAACTAATAACCTTTAGTAAACAATGCTATTATTTCTCATACATTTATGCACTTAGCAATGAACCACTAAGTAAAAACCACTACACCTCCTTCTTATTCTTCTTAAATTTGGCCATAGAGCAACAAAAATCACCACTGCACTTATTTTACTTACAAACCTCTTAAGGAAAGATCTCAAGAACCCCTACATCTTCCTTCAAATTTCGAGATTTTATGTGTAACGTCAAAGAGGTTTTCATCTATATCATCATTTTTGGTAAGTTGTTGTCATACTTAAGTCTTTTATTTTCATACTTAAGCTAAGAACACTCCCTTATAAAGTTTCAATTCGTGATCTAACATCCTAGAAACCGTCTAATTTTGAAAAGCACTCAAGAAGACTTGCTAAAGGCCAATATCTCTCCATTTCTTCTTCAAAATCGAGAACAACAAGAAAAGGTGAGTTCATACCCCCTATTTTTGATTTTTAATTGTTTTTGGGGGAGAATACAAGTTGCTTTATGTAGATCTATGTGTATATGCATGAATATGTGTGTTTTTCATAAGTTATTTGTTGATTATGTGCTATTTACTTCATAAATCTAAAAATATGTTAAAAATATTAAGTTTATCATTTGGATCTACATGAAAAACGTGAGAAAAGTATGTTTTATCTTATACACTTAAAATAGCAAAAATGAGTGTTTTGTTCAAAGATCTATAAACAAACTAAAAATTCAACCCTTGACAGAAACGTTTTGGTCCAATCTCGAACTATTTTTACCTCCTTAGTGATAATATTTTTCAAATGGATTTTACATGAAAAAGGTTTAGATTTATACCTTTAAAATGACTACTCTCACGTTTTCATACGATTTTTCTATAATTTTTAGTGAATTTTACAAAACAGCCTATCAGATTCGAAATAATTTCGGACCAGCCTATGAAGGTGAGCAATTTTGCACTTGTTAGAGGCCTTCAAAAATTATTAGAAAAACTGTGAACAAAGTAGACATAATTTCGAAACTTTCAGATTTTACGGATACAAATTTTGACTTACGATTATTTTTCTACAAATTTTCCAACAACTAGGTCAGAAAAGTCAAAAACCAGAAAAATGTGTATTTTCGCAAAAATCAAGCAGAAAATGATATTGTTGACAAAAATGGGTTTAAAATGTTATTTTTACCACAAAATAGACATAAACACAAGTTTTGAACAAAATGGGGACTAAAGTTTTATTTTCACAAAAACAATTCAGCCTTAATTGTAAATTTTTGGCTTAATGGGCCAAGAACGTCATTTTTACAAAAAGTGGGCCTTTTATGCTATTTTAGTGAATATTTGAACCAAACCAACAATAAACTAACGAACGTATTAATTTTTATCATTTTTAGGTTATTGGGCCTTAGTGGCTCATTTATATGTTTGATAGGTTTTGTACACAATTTGCGTGTTATTTGGGCCTATAAATACCTTACATGTGAAATGGGCCTTAGTTGTCCTTTTGCATATATTTTGGGCCCATGCTATATAATCTTATTCATATTAGCTTTTGAAATGACTCACACATTTAGCGATGCCTTAGTGGCTCACTTACATGGTTCGTTGGGCCTGCAATTAGTTTTATACGTTTATGTTCGCGTAAATTCGATTAAGGATCTAGTGAGTTTGTCGGTTGACACCTATTAAGTGTTCGATCGTAGCTTGTAGTTATAATCAGAGTCTCTTGGAAGGAGAGCACGATTTTGTGTATATATCTATAAGGGGATGACTCCCCACACCTGAGCTGTTCGGTACAGTAAGACTACATCAGTGTAGGGTGACTATAACCTTATTCTATTTTTCAGTGGGTGTTCAGTAACGCCAAGACAGGTGAAATTGTCATTATTTAGTATGGTTATAATGGCTCACTTAGAGAAATTAACGTTATGAAGTTTGTGGAAGACTATTTTCTTTTATGTTGGATTACTAGGAAAGTTACTCACACTGGTACCCCAGCTCGGTGTTGGTACGACAACATTATCTATTTTCTTTTATGATTGGATTACTCTGTAACTTACTCACACTAGTACCCCACCTCGGTGTTGGTACGACAACATCAACTATTCTTCTTTTACGGGCAACATCGGGTTTTCCGAGGACATTCTATATACATCTTCTTCAATCACTTTTGACATTCTATTAAACAATAACACACATGCATTAATACCAGATTAGACATAAACGTACCAAACTATTTTAAGAAAATACAGGATTTCCTTGTTATTACAAAGTTATACAAATCATTTTCTCAAATATAATTATGAACTCACCAACATTATATATGTTGACGTTTTCAAAATAACTTATATTCACAGAGACTCGTTAAGTAGAAAAATCAACAAGAATAGGGGATTTTGTTTTCTACACTAATAAACATCATACATTGAATGTTTTGGTCTTGTTATTTAAAAGATTGTACTTGATGTAAACAATGGCAGTTGCATTATATTATGCATGGTAATGATGATTTTATGTTTCATTTATATTTACTGTAACGATATTTCAAGATGAAGTCACGCACAAGCCCCCAGACGTTTCTGCCGTCTGGTTCGGGGGTGTGACAGATTGGTATCAGAGCATCGTTTTTAGTGAACTGGGACTAAAATACTCTGAACATAATAATTAAAATACATACCTATGTGTGCATTTTAGAGAAATAACACAACAAGAACAGTAAAAGTCTTTAGAGGATTTGAACATCGCTATTAAACTCGGGCAATTATGTAGTCGTATTGGGGGCGAATGTAGCCTGATCAACTACATTCATTCAAAATACGTCCAACATGTGTTCAGGAGTAATTGTGATTGTCAATGAATCAAGAACGTACCATTTAATTATCCAAAGAGCTTATAGAACCAAACCTAAACAAAATTAAAATACTCTAGGATTATTTGGTGTGCTATTTGTTTCTTGTATCTATACCTCCCCCCCACCCCCCTTACCCCCTTCGTGCAATACACTATAGATGGGTATCATTAGCCAGGAAACCCCTATCTCCATAGTCAAGGAAAAGCAGGGTGGCTCGATCCAGAGAAAGACCCAGAAGGAGACTCAAAGGAAGAACTAGAGGAGGAACATGAAGTAGAACTTGCAGATGGACCCGCCGAGTTAGTAGTGGACCTCAAAGAGAAACAGCCCGAGGGAAATGACGATGATACCTCGGGTGCTGAATCCAATGTCATAAATCCACCATGCATGGCCAGAGTACCGACTTATCGTATAGGCCCAGATGGGCCTACGCCCCCATTGGCGTACGATATTAGGAGATGGAGTCACCGGCAGGGAATACTGTCACACCCCCTAACCAGACGGCGGAAACGTTCGAGGGCTCGCGTGACTTGAATTGAATATCATCACAATGAATATACATGAATCATAACATAAACGTCACCATGCCTCAATATATTACAACTGGAATTGCTCACATCAAGTACATTGTTTTCAAATATTACATTTCATAACACAAATTGTTTCAAAGTTTTCAACACAAAATATTCTAACATACTTGGTATTACCCTTCTGCTTATTTGTTACCTGAGAATATAAGTTATTTTGGAAAAATGTCAACATATGGAATGTTGGTGAGTTCATAAGCATAGTTGTAAATAAAATGATTTGTATACTTTATAAAACCCATAAAATCCGATATTTTCTGAAAAGACATTTGTTTATCAAAGTGTGAAGATCTATAGTTGATGCATGAATGATTTCAAAACATATATATGATAGGTATTTTGTATTATAGTTATAATAATTTCAAGCGAGTAGTATTGAATTCCCCGGAAAACTCGATGTTTTCCGATGTCGAAATGTATTCGTGATTATTGATTTTTGTATTGTATTAACGAATGAATATTGATTACTCCACATTGTATATCATCCTAATTTCTTCTACTTTGATTTATCGTAAGCCTTAGGGAACGAAGAGAAGAGGACCACTATGTCCCATTACTATCGTAAGTACCTTAGGCTGTCGTGGATGTGAAAGACACGAGGGTCTAACACGCATTTGATTACTATGACCTTACTAGCTTTTCTAATGGGCCTCTAGGGTCCAATAGCACATAAAAGCTATTGAAAGTCCTTTTATAAAATATTGGGTCATAGAAGGCCCAATAACATATAAGCGTCATCCCTTTGGGCCCAAAGATCATGTCGATGGGCTTGCAAGGCCCAACGAGCATGATTTGAAACTCATAAGCCCAAAGTTTGAAGATTTACTCATTGTAGTTATCGCGTATCTATTGAAGTGTTTTGACTTAATGATTGTTGTATTATATTGACTCGAGACCGAATCAATTCGTTAATAATGACATTTGGTGTTGAATGTGTATTTGTTTTCCGTGTTGTCAGTAGTCGTGGATTTTGTATTTTGACTTAATGGATTAATTTGTTTAAAAGTAAAAATTTGACCTTTTCACTACCTTTCTTTTATAAAAATAACACTTTTAGTCCTTTATATAAAAGAATTTCATTTGTAGTCCTTAAAACATTTTCTTGACACTTTTGCATCATAAACTTGTTGAAAAGACAGTTTTAACTAAAAATTTATTTTGTTAACAGCTTCAACCCTTCTAGAATGGTGTTTCTCCTTCGCAACTTTTAAAGTTTTGGCCCAAAATCTAAAAACTTTACATTTTTGGTCCTTTTTGATAGTGGAAAGCATTTTTGACCCTTAAAATGGTTTTGTTTTGCTAATTATCCCCTGTTTTATAGAAAGTTTCATTTCAGCCCCTTAAATTTGTCATTTTTTACAATTTGAGGCTTATTGGGCCAAAAATCCCAAAATTAGCCCATTAAGCTAAAAAATTTACATTTTAAGTCCTTTGAAAATTTTATTTTTTAGAAAAATAGTTTTGACTCTTTTGGCCCTTAAGAAACCGTGACTTGGCCATTTTTAACCCAATGTTTTGTATATTTGACAATATAAGCCCTAAAATGGTTTTTATGCTAGAATATGTTCATCATAATCTTATAAGCTATTATTCTTGACTCATTTAGTGTAAAATAACTTAGATTATGTTTGTTTCCTTTCTCATGTCATAGATCTCGAGTTAACACTCCTTTTGGTTACATATTCATCACAAAAACACATAAAATCACACACATAGATGCATAAAATCACACATAGCATACACATACACATAGATCTACACATTTTCTTTATTATCCCCAATAAAACATATGAAAACCGAAAAGAGAGGGGTATAGAGCTCACATTGAGTTGTGGTTTCGGTTTTTGAAGGAAAAGATGAATAAATTTCAATCCTAGCAAGTCTTCTTGGAGGATCTCGAACTTAGATGCTTCTAAGGTGCCAGATCATGAGTTTGATTAGTTTAAGAAGAGATTTTGATGAAATGAAGTGGCTAGACCATGGATTAGTCATCAACTTACCTTAGATGATGAATTACTTGATGAAAATCCTTAGATTTCAAGCCAAATTTTCGAGATCTTCAAAGGAGAAGAATATGATCTTGAGAGTGGTTTAGAGAGAATTTTTGGTGAGGTGTGTTTTTATAAGGCCCATATTATAGTTAATTTAGGTAATGCTTGGCCCACATAAATCAAAGTATAATTTTTGTGTCCTCTTAGTGCTAAATTAAATTGGTTGTGACCCATTAAAGTTAACCTAGTTTATTTTGTGTTTATAAGGCCCAAAAATGTTAAGTCTTATGTATATGGGTCCAATTAGGGCCCCTTTGAGAGTTCTAGGTTCAAGATAGTTAAATTGGAAGCTCATTGGTCCATTAGGCCCAATAAGGAAATCCTAGTCCAAAATGGACATAAACCGGGATTTCAAGGGTTTCCAATTCTTTGTTGACTATTTGTAGTGCTTGAATGAAGTATTTGATGAGGTTTTGTTGTTATTGAATAAGCATCATACATGCTTTCATATTGTACATTCATAATTGATATAAGTGTTGTAATTACAAGGCCTCAAAATTCCTAGTTGTGACATCATCCCCCCGTTAGAGGGAATTTCGTCATGAAATTCTTTTGAAAGCAAGACTTGAGAATGCGAGAATAGATAAAGGTACTTCTGTTTCATTTGATTTTCGCGTTCACATGTGAATTCTATCCCGCGTCTTGCATTCCATCGAACATTCACAATCGGAATGTGGCTCTGCTTGGTACGCTTCACCTCCATGTCCATGATTTCAACTGGTTCCTCGATGAACAGGAGATTCTCATTGATTTCAATTTATTCTAATGGGATGACGAGAGTCTCGTCGGATAAGCACATCTTCAAGTTGGAGATGTGGAACACATGGTGTACACTGTTGAACTTGGCGGGTAGTTGCAGTCTATAAGCCACTGGACCGATTTGGGCAAGAATCTCGAAGGGTGCAATGTATCGAGGGGTCAGTTTGCCCCGCTTCCCAAAACGAATCACCCATTTCCAAGGAGATACTTTTAGTAGCACCCTATCTCCGACTTGAAACTCCAAAGGCTTTCGTCTTTTATCGGTATAGGTCTTTTGCCTGTCTCGGGACGATTGCAGTCGGGCCCTGTTCTGAATTATCTTCTCAGTCGTCTCGTGTATGATTTCAGGTCCCGTTAGGGCACTGTTTGGAGTCTGACCTCCCGCTAGTTGGGTGTCTCCTACCTTATCCCAGCACAACGGTGATCTACATTTACGCCCTGCTTCGAAAGGAGCAACTTTGATACTCGAGTGATAACTGTTGTTGTATGAGAACTCAATCAAAAGCATGTGGGTATCCCACTGTGACAACCCAACGTTTATTCCATTATAAAATTCCGTTTTCGCTAACGGAATTTGTCGCTTTATAAAAAGTTCCGTAATTTGGAGTCGTCAATTAAATAAATATTTATTTATATATTTATATTTCATGTGATTATTATTTTAGTAAAAATAAATATAACTCGTTAATGTAGTTCCATTTAACGAAATAAAGTTATATTCTTTTTCAACCACCTAACCCGGGTAAAAAGTTTAAACCTTGTTAAACTTTAGCATCAAGTAGTCGTGTACCGGGTGCAATACCCGAGACATATATAAGGAAGGTGGAACACTTCTTGAACTCTTTTTACCACTCAAACTTCCACTCTCTCTCTACTTTCTCTCTCTAACTCGTTTTCGGCTCCAAAACCGCAAATTACGGCTCCCAAACATAAGATCTTCCTCCTTAACTTGTCCTAAATATCATTTATGATTGCATTAGCTAAAAAATCACACAATATGGCCATCTGTCACACCCCCAAACCAGAACGGCGGAAACGTTCGGGGGCGGAGGACGTCATATTCAGTATCATAACAGTTCATAGAAAGGAAAGTACACACCACCATACATATATAAAGGTTTTAAAAATGTTTACATCATTGTATTTATTACATGCTCAAAAGATAAATGCATAAACATCTTTCAAAAGAAGTAATTAACGCCAACGCGTTAATCCCCAAAAGTTGATTTCCAAACCTGCTTAGCAGTTCCCTGAGAATACAAGTTATTTTAAAGAGAAAGTGTCAACAATTAAGTTGGTGAGTTCATAAGTGGTTTAGAAAGTTTGTATGCCATTTCCAAATTGAGTGTATGTTTTCCAAGAAAATCCCTTATTTTCTTATAAAAGTGTGAAATGAATGAGAATATATGTATTAAATAATATAGATAGTTGAATCAAGAAAAATCCCTTATTTTCCTATTAGTTGTTTGTTTTGTATACAGGAAAATCCCATATTTTCCTAAAGTAATAAAAACCGAAAACAAAAGACATGCTTTAGAAGGTTGAAGCACAAATTTATATAATAAAACCTATTAGAAGATTTCAGTTTGTTAGATGAAGAATAGTTTTAATAACTACTCATTCATCAATCAGAAGTACTATAATAATTGTATATCCGATGAGTTTTATATCCATACTAAACATAATATGCCTGTAGCGACGTTCTTCAGGCGTCGTAGCGTTATGAAAAACTGTCACCCCAAAGGACGGACTGTAGCTAACAGTTAGGGCGCGGGATCATGAGTTCCCGTATAGATCTATACACATTTGACACGTTCTCCGAACGGGAGACTCTGGTTATAGACAGGACTTGTGGCGATACCTTCTAGCAAAAAGGCAGTATTTGAAGATGTACATGTCTAACAGATTCTCAACTAAGTCTGTATTAAAGTAATAGTTTTGTATGCAAAGATCATCCTTTTTTCACAAAGTTTTGACAATGCATAAATCATAAGTTTTTAAAATGTATTAAAACGGTTTAGCAACGAAGGATACTTTGGAATTACTAAATACTTTGTATAAATCTAGTGCATGCAAAGTATGACAAGAGTTTTCACATAGTAGTAGTGAATCACAAGTGATTCATTTGATAAAAACGAGTATAGTGAAACTTTATGAAATACACGATAATAACCGTATGTTTACTTGTATTCCCCCCCCCTAAAAGAGTATAAAAAGCATTTAAAACGTAATTACAGTGTGTTTGTAGGGGTATGAACTCACCTGAAGGTTTGAAGAAAGCGAGATGGAAACCGGGTAGAATTTCGTCTCGGGAAACGGATTTTGCTCGGGATTCTCGGGAATCTTGGGAGTAAAAACGATCTTCGGGACTTGGGCAAAAGGACCAGGGCTTCGGGTTAGCACGGGCACGGAAAACGAGGCAAAACGCAAGAAAAACGAGAGGAAATGAGCAAGTTTTCCCGGAACCCTCGCATCCCTTTTATAGGGGCTGAGAGGCCTCGGTACGCGGGGCGTACGGGCGTACGTGGGGCGTACCCGTGCGTCATGCATGACCGAGTCCTCGACTGCCCCGGAGTTCGGATGGGACGGGGTGTAGCTCGCATAGGGGGCGACGTGGACGAACCGGGCCTTGGATTTGAGTACGCGGGGCGTACGAGGGTACGCAGGGCGTACTTCGGCCCTATTTGCTGACTCCTCTTCGGATATTACCAAGAGTTTATAATTAAATTTATATTTATTTTAATTAATAAACTTCTAAAATTCATATCTTCTTCATACGAATTCCGTTTTCGATGGTCTTTATATCCACGTGCAGGTGAGACTATGCTCTACAACTTTCGTTTAGATTCCGTCGGTAAATTTTGAAATTATTTTTATTATTTATTTTTAAAAGGTCGTGTTTAAGGAATTTCTTCTAAAATTCATAACTTCTTTATCTGACGTCGGTTTTTGCCAGACTTTTTACCGCTGAATTACCATTGTTAAGACCATCGATTTTCGTTTAGTTCATTCCGGCCAAAAGTCGCTCGATCTCCGATTCGAGTTTTTAGCTGCCTGCTGCGTAGCCGAACTTGGAAAAATCATAACTTCAATATACGAAGTCGGATTTGGGCGTTCTTTTTACGTACGATCACGGTTTAAAGACATCTATCACAATAAGTAATTAAATAGAAACTTTTTGGACGTTTTATTTTCGAAGTTACTTTCATTATCACAAAAGCGGTTACAATAATTAACTTTTTAGGTCATTACATAGAGTTGAAATATCGGGTTGTCACATCATCCCCCCGTTAGAGGGAATTTCGTCCCGAAATTAAATACAAAAGAAAAGTTTTAGGGGCTGAGGAAAAGATGCAGATACTTCTGTTGCATCTGATCTTCTCGTTCCCATGTGAATTCAGGTCCTCGCTTAGCGTTCCAGCGATCCTTTACTATTGGTATTCGACTCTGCTTAGTTCGTTTAATTTCCCTATCCATGACCTCGACGGGTTCTTCCACAAAGTTAAGATTTTCGTTTAGCTCGATTTCATCGAGTGGAATTACAAGTGTTTCGTCGGACAAACACTTTTTCAGGTTCGATACGTGGAATACTGGATGTACTTTGTTAAGCTCGATTGGAAGTCGGAGTTTGTAGGCCACTGGACCAACTCTTGAAATGATTTCGAAGGGTCCAATGTACCTAGGATTTAGCTTTCCATGTTTTCCAAAGTGTATCATGGCCTTCCAGGGTGAGACCTTTAGTAGTACACGGTCGCCAATCTGAAATTCCAAGGGTTTACGTCTTTTGTCGGCATAGCTCTTTTGCCTATCCCTTGAGGATTTCAGTCGTTCTCGTATTCGCACGATCTTTTCAGTCGTTTCTCTGATGATCTCTGACCAGTGAGGGTGCTATCAGGGACTAGACCTTTTGCCAATTGCATGTCGCCCACTTCTGTCCAGTACAGAGGTGATCTGCACTTACGGCCGTAAAGGGCTTCAAATGGAGCAGTCTTGATACTAGTATGATAACTATTGTTATAAGAGAACTCGACCAAAGGTAAGTGAACATCCCACGCTTTACCAAAGTCGATTACACATGCTCGCAACATGTCTTCCAAGGTATGGATTCTTCTCTCACTCTGTCCATCAGTTTGTGGGTGGTATGTTGTACTCATATCCAACCTTGTTCCCATGGAATTTTGCAATGATTGCCAGAATCTGGAAGTGAATCTGCTGTCTCTATCTGACATGATGGACATCGGCACTCCATGAAGTCGTACGATCTCCCGCATGTAGGTTCTTGATAGTTTTTCCATCTTATCAGTTTCCTTGATCGGTAAGAAATGAGCGGACTTGGTTAGTTTGTCGACGATCACCCAAATAGTATCTTGGCCACCCTGAGTTTTTGGCAGTTTCATTATAAAGTCCATGGAAATCTGCTCCCATTTCTACTCATGTATTTCAGGTTGTTGGAGTAGACCTGAGGGTTTCTGGTGTTCTATTTTTGTCTTGGCGCAAGTCAAAAACTTGCTCACATAGGTAGCAATCTTCGCTTTCATGTTTGGCCACCAGTAGAGTTGCTTGAGATCTAGATACATCTTGTCTGACCCTGGGTGTACGGAGTATGGAGTCTTGTGTGCCTCGCTCATAACTACCTCTATAAATCCACCAAACTTGGGTGTCCAGATTCGGTTCATGAGTTAGCATGCTTCGTCACTCTTGATTTCTATGTTCTTGTCCATTCCCCTAAGGGTCTCACCTGTCACGTTTTCGGGTTTCAAGGCCTCTATTTGAGCTTCCTTGACTTGTGCTGATAGGTGCGAATGGATCAAAATGGCTAATGACTTCACTCTTTGGCCAGAGTACTCCTTACGACTAAGGGCATCAGCCACGACGTTTGCCTTTCGCGGATGATAGCGAATCTCACATTCGTAGTCGTTGAGCAATTCGACCCAACGTCGCTGTCTCATGTTTAACTCCTTCTGGTCGAAGATGTGTTGGAGGCTCTTGTGGTCTGTAAAGATAGTGCACTTGGTATCGTATAGGTAGTGCCTCCAGATTTTAAGAGCGAAGACCACCGCTCCAAGTTCTAAGTCATGAGTGGTGTAATTGACCTCATGCGTTTTCAGTTGTCGTGAGGCATATGCAATAACCTTTCCCCTCTGCATTAGCACACAACCCAGCCCTTGCTTCGAAGCGTCGCAATACACCACAAAATCTTCGGTCCTCTCTGGAAGAGAAAGGATGGGTGCACTGCAAAGGGCCTGTTTCAAAGTCTGAAATGCATCATCTTGCTTTTCTCCCCAGTTGTAGGTCACACCTTTCTGGGTTAAAGCGGTAAGAGGCTTTACGATGCTGGAGAAATTCTGAATGAACCTTCGATAATAACCAGCAAGACCTAGAAATTGGCGAATCTCTGTAGGAGTAGTTGGTGCAGACCAGTTTTTGATAGCCTTGATTTTTGATGGGTCCACGTGGATTCCTTCCTTGCTGACTACGTGACCGAGGAAGTCCACCTTTCTAAACCAAAACTCACATTTTGAGAATTTTGCATAAAGTCTCTCAGTCCGTAACGTCTCTAAGACTTGTCTCAGATGTTGACTATGCTCTACTTTATTCTTTGAATAAATGAGTATGTCGTCTATGAATACTATCACAAATTTATCCAAGAATGGACGACATACCCGATTCATTAGATCCATGAATACGGTCGGGGCATTGGTTAGTCCGAACGGCATCACTACGAATTCGTAATGTTCGTATCTCGTTAGGAAGGCTGTCTTGGGAACATCACTCTCTAGGAATCGCAGCTGGTGATATCCTGACCTCAGATCGATCTTGGAGAAGTAGTTGGCTCCTTGGAGTTGGTCGAATAAGTCGTCGATTCGGGATAGGGGGTATCGGTTCTTGATGGTAAGTTTGTTGAGTTCTCGGTAACTGATGCACATCCTGAATGATCCATCCTTCTTTTTCACGAACAACACGGGTGCTCCCCATGGCGAGAAGCTCGGCCTGATGAATCCTTTTCCAAGTAGCTCATTCAGTTGGTTGGATAGCTCCTGAATCTCTGCCGAGGCTAATCGATAGGGCGCTTTGGCTACTGGGGTAGCCCTGTGAACCAGATCGATTCTGAACTTGACTTATCTCGCAGGTGCTATTCCTGGAAGGTCCTCGGGAAAAACGTCAGGAAAATCGCATACGTCGGGCACATTCATAACGTCCTGGACTTCGCGTTTCAAATCTACAACATGTGCCAAAAACGCGTGACACTCCTTGCATAGGCACTTCTGAGCTTGGATACTTGAGATGATACGAAGAGTGGTATTAGGTTTGTCGCCCAAGACAAGGAAAGTTTATCCGGTTGGTAGATTAAGGCGAACGACCTTATCGTAACATAAAATGTCCTCATGATGAGAACTCAACCAATCCATGCCAATGATGACATCGAAACTCTTAATCGAGACCGGCATGAGGTTGATTGGAAAGGGATTATCGTTTAGAGTTAGAGTACAGTTTAAGTATATCTCCTTAGTGCCTTCGGTTTTACCGTTGGCCATTTCTACTATAAACGGTTCACTTAATGATTGTGGTAATGGCTTTAGCAAGCCTTTAAAATCGTGACACACAAAACTGTTGGATTAATGTCTAAGTCCATAACTATATTTGGTATGTACTTGACCCGACCCGGCATGGTCCATTTGGGTTGCACTTCACCGACACAATTTATATGGATAATCTTTTGAGAATAGTATGTTTATGATTAATATTAATATATTATAAGTTCTAATATATTAATATGGAATCATATTATTTAATTAGTATTGATCAAGAATTAATTTATAATTAATTAAGTGATCAAAAGGAACTAATTAAATATGGACTCTTATATATATGGAATGGGCCAAGTTCATTTAGGTTGGGCTAAGCTTTCATGGATAGTCCATGGAGTGTTTAACCCATGGATCCTAGGAAATGAAAGGTCATGGGTATTAGGGTTTAACCCTAATCCTCCACACTATATAAAGATGTCCTTGGTTGGTGAAATTGGCGCTAATGTGGATACACTAAGAGGGCTAGCCGATTTCACTAGATAGAACCAAGTATTCATATTCTCTACAGTCTTCCAAGGTGTTTTGGTGATTTGTGATTCCATTTGAGGCTTCCACACTATTGGGGCTAAGCTTTTAAAGCTTGAAGACATCAAGCTACATCAAAAGGTATGTCATCTAACTAGTACTTTGTAGTTTAAGAACTTCATAATATGCTAGTTAGGATTAAAGCCTTGGAAAGTTCTTATTTGCATGTATTATAGAGAAAACATAGATCCAAGGTTTATAGGGTTGCATGTACACCATAGGAGTGTTAGAATGCTCATAACCCAACAGTGGTATCAGAGCCTAGGCTTGTTTTCTTGTTATACTTGCTAAAGAAACTGGAAAATCGAGTTTTGATGTTGTCTACCCAGCAGACTCGCCGAGTCCATGAATGGACTCGCCGAGTCCAAGGCAAAATGCATCCAACTCGCCGAGTTGGTTCGTGTACTCGACGAGTTGGAACCCCAGACAGCATAAATTCGACTTTTTTTGGCTGGAATTGGACTAGGAACATTACCCAAAGATGTTTTGGACGTATAAACTTGTTTTTTGATGTGGTAATGTTCATGCTAATCCAATTTTAAAGATAATTGTCAATAAATTCATGTTTTGTATTAGTTTAAAGTGTTACTCTAATTACATGGAAAAGTTTGATTTGAATTATCTTGTTTATATGAGTTGCTTAGATTAATAGAAATTATGTGAAATTGTTGTTTTCAATCCATATTAATCTAAGAGTTGATTCTAAAATGTGTTTTTGTAACTTGTCATCAAGTTATATGAAAAGTCACATTTAAGAATCATAAAACTCATAAAAGTTGGCAAAGGTTACAAAAATGAAGAGTCTAGTTCTCATTAAATGGTTTTATGACTCCATAAATTGTCCTCAACTTATGGTGTAACCTTAATTAATTCCATAAGTTATAAAACAAAGAAAAGTTAATTCTTTTATTAGTTTAAAGTCTTCCATAACTTGTCCTCAAGTTATGGAACTTGAAGAGTTTTTTAATTAAAACTACTTTAAACACATAAGTTATGGAATAAGAAAAGTTTTGAAAGTTACAAAACTTGCCCTCAAGTTTTGGAATTTGAAAAGTTTTCTCTTATAAATACTTTAATTCCAAGTTAGCCCTTAGAATTTTAAAGAGTTAAAATTCAACCCTTATACTTTATAATATTATAAGTTAATAATATATATATATATATATATATATATATATATATATATATGTATAAGAGTTAAGTCAGTCTTACCGCTAGTACGCCTCATTCAAGAAGCCGGTCTATAAGGTGGGTATAAGGTTGTTGTCTATAAAATGGCAACTTAATGGGTGTCCACTCTCACCCACCGCTTGCTTGACTGGTGGAGGGTTGTTAGCCGAACGGGTTTGACAGGACTATAATTCTCCCTTCATTAAAAGTATTAATGATAAATACTAAGTAACTAAACTCTTAATAATACCCAATCTTAGTTACTTAGGAAAATGTGAATAAGGTGCTAATCCATGAAATTACACTTTGCACTTTGTTTAAGTCGGTTAGTGGAGCGTGTGTGGTTAACCGGCACACTAACTCATATTTAACAAGGTAGGCAAAGGGTAACTTAATGTTTATCATAGTATCGATGGAGCGTGTGTGGTTAACCGGCACATCAATTGAGGGGTAAACAGTTAAGGGTACCAAGTAATTTGCATGGTTACTTCACACCTTGTTTTGTGATCCTCGGCATCCCAGTCACAAAACCTGAAGGGCATACTCGAGATTGAAACATGCCATTGAATAGTTCAATGAATCTCAAAAGATCTAGGAGTTTCGAAAACCAATTAAAACCTAATAATACATTTCGTTTATCTTGGTGGAAATTGGTGAATCTTCATTCACCTACCTTCAAATATTTTATAGCTTGGATTACGGCATACCTCTTCTAAGTTATAAAATAGTTTGTTGGGTCCTAGCCTTAATATTTCATATTGGGTGTCATATTAAGGACTTAAGATCAACTATCTTGAATATCTCCCAAAAGATGTCTGGTTTAGACATTTATGATCTTCCCAAATCTCTTGAAACAAACTTTCCTAAATGAAGATGATGTCCCATGGAAATCATACTTCTCTCACCTCCTCCAACTATTCTACCCAACCCATAAGTTCTTGAAAAGTTTAAGGTCACTCAAGCCCTATTGGCAAGGCAAGGTCTAGGTGTGGTCACATCTTGGAGATGTAGTCACATACTGACAAGCCGGGAGAGTTGGGTGTCAAAGTCTTGAGAAACTTGGTGGTTCAATCACTTTCTAAGTCACATAGTGAGTTCCTTTGGGACACCTATGAAACAGACTATGACAAGACCCTTAATGATCTTATCTATTTGTTAAGATCAACTTCCTTAAAACTTGATGGACATTCACAATAGTGACACAGGAAATCCAGAAAAGCATTCTCTTCCCAATGGAAAGGGATCGGCCATAGTTAACTCGGTTGACCAAATGGTAAAGAGGAAAGCTAAGTCTGTGAGAGTCCGGTGTACCATTAACAAAGGGTCCATATGTTTATATTGCCAAAGGAAGGGGCATTAGTTGCGAAGCTGCCAAATTTACATAAGGATGTTAAAGTCAATAAGTTTGACTGTACTTCATGTAAGTCCACTATCTAACTTTGTTATATTTCTATTATGAGATTCTTGATACATGATGTGACTGGGTCACATGGTGATGTTTTAAGAATCAAAGAAAAGTGAAGAAACTTAAAGAAAGAATATGCTGAATCTGATCGCGTAGATGAATTTCTATCGCGTAGCTTGAAGATCGGATTCTTGAGCTACTTCTTAGGAGTTATGAGATATTGCTTAGGAATAGATAACAACAAGTTTTCATATGGATTGTAAGGATAAGTTTTTCCGCATAGTTTTAAAATAAAAGAAAAGTTTTGATTTTATTTATTTTAAAATATCCTTACAATGGCATTTGAGGAAAAATTGTTGCTTATATGATTCCATTAATAGCAAGAGTGGAAATATGAAATTGATTCTTTCATTTGTGGTAATGTCTAAATTTACCAAATAAGGAAAGATTCTCATCACCCAAGTTTCAATTGGACCGGAACTTGGAATCATGCAAGTTGTATAGCATGATGAATGAGAACTTTCAAGTATTGGAAAAATTAAGACTAATTACTCGGTCACATGGATGTGTGATTCGAGTAAAGCACTAAGGGATCGAGTACACATTCTTGTGCACTGATTAAGTCCACCACAAAAGATTGATAAGACTATTCGTCATAGTTTACTAAAGCTAAGTAAATATGATTATACTTACAAGCTTAAGTGTAACTCCGAGACATTGGAAAAGGTTCCAATGTATGAATGAGCGAATAAGTAGAATCAAATTAGGCAGAAGGATAAAAGTTTCTCAAATCTGAAAAGATAGGAGAGTACTTTAGTATTAGTTTTTGTGATCATCTTAATGATTAAGAAACCATAGCACAATTAGTTCTCTAAGGAAATCTTAGTGCATTCTTATGACTAAGAAGAGGAACTTGAATTGTTGAAGTGGTTAAATCAAGAAGATGAGTCATACTTCATTCCAATACAAGTCTTAGAGTCATACTCCAAGATTGTAACTTGAGTGACATGTCTCAAAGAAGGTTTAAAACACTTGTCAAATCTAAGAGTAAAAGTTTTCTACTCTTGTACATTTGAAATTGGTAGGTTTTGATGTTTTGGATAAAACAAAGACCAACTTAGGCCAATTGTGTGAAGTGTTTGTATTGGTTAGAATCCACACTATCTCTTGGATGTTTGACAAGGGAGTCTTATAGGTCAAGAGGACAGTGGGAGTCTTAAAGGTCTTGAAAGTCTCAAGATCTAATCAAGAATAAAACCTGAAGTTCTTCACTAGCACACGACTTGAGGTTTATAACCTATCGTGTTGACATATTCTGTGCCCATTCCAGTTAAATTCGGCTTTGCATATGAGTTCTTAGAGTTCTCAATGTGTTGCACAACAACTTGGAAGCAATGGCAGGCCCTTGAGCTGCCAGGTGGCAAGAAGTTAAGATTGAGTTCAATCCATATGAGTTTGGATTTGTCATTATCCTTGTCTTGTGATTATGGTTTTGACAATTCACATGAATAAGAACACATACACCATAAAAAATCTAAGTGTCATAAGGTTTCTCTCCGATTCATGAAAATGATGGTGAGGAAACACTTTCACTAAGTAGATTTTAGCTAGATAGCAATTGTGATATTTGCATTCTCAAAGTCGTTAGTGGAGCGTGTGAGGTTTACCGGCACACTAACCTGGATTTGTGAGAAGTGGCAAAAAGGTCTAACCATTATGATTACGGCATCCCTCTTCATAATTGTTTAGACACACAAGTGCGCTATCTAAGGGAAGGTGTATGATTTTGATAAATTCTTATCAAAACAATCTAGTATCAGAAATCTGAACTTTGGTAAGAAAGTCAACTGATTTCTGAGTACATGTCAAAGCTAGTGGGAGCATAAGTGTTATGCCAATAATCATCATGTTAGTGGGAGCATGATAATTATGATAAGTCTTGCAAGCTAGCAATGTTAATTATAGAAAACAAAAGTTTCAATTGGGAAAGAGTTGTTTTGCTATAATTAAGGGAGAGGAAATTATACTTCATCTCAAATCTATAAGCTTAGATCGTGAGGTTTTAATCATTTAGTCAAGGATATATAGGAATTTCATGTTGGAATGGCTCAACATAAGGAAATTTTGTATATGAGTCCATTATTTGCGTTCTGAAGTTCGATTATGATTACGGCATCCCTTTTCATAGTCTGAATTATGAGAACTTGGCAAATTAAAATGGAAATGTTATAGCGAAAGACTGGTTTAGTCTTTATGTGAGACATCATGAATCGATTCCCATATGCTTCGGATATAGGATAGACTACATGTGCTATATTCATCCTTTCTAAAATTTTCCAAATGTCTGGGGCATTAAGAAGGGAAACGGTTTAGAATTGGATATGACTAAAAGGATTAAACAATTGTCGAGGACAATCTAAGGTTTACCAAAGATTGGGTGCTCAAGGACAGTTGGAAGTATAGTGATAATTCTGGAAGGACCATATTGACATAGTATGTAAGGAGGCAACTCTTGTTCAGAAGTGATAGTCAAAATGGAATCTGGAAATGTTTCAAAGTTAGAATTTTCAATCTATTTAAGATTAAGAAACTTAATGCAAGAAGGATGTTTCCAAGGAGCTGATGTCACACCCCAAAACCAAGAACGGCGGAAACGTTCTGGGGCGGAGGACGTCATGTATAGTATCACAACACAGTAAATGTAAATAAGCAAACAACATCATCCATTGCCTTAAATATATAATTTTAATACAAGTGTGTTCTGTACAGTTATAGACACCAAAGATAATGAAACACAAAATAATATGAGATGAGTCTTGAATGCACTCCTTCTTCTTAAAAGCTGGCCTCGGTACCTGTCTACTGATGACCTGAGAATACAAGTTATTTTCAAAGAGTTTATCAGCATAAAGCTGGTGAGTTCATAAGTATTTTAGTGTCAATGTTTCTTGTAAAAACGTTTGAACCTGTCTCAATGTATAAGTTTGTAAAAATGTAAGCAAATGTTTGAAAGTGTTTGTAAAAGTTTGAATCCCTCAGAAAATCCTATATTTTCTATAAAAGTAACCTTCTACCAAGGCTAAATTGTTTTGTGAACCTGTCTGTTGTAAAAGTGTGTAATTACCCAAGTATAACTATCATTTGTTAAAAATATAGTTTGTACATTAACGCTTGAGTGATGTTATCACTAAAATATGTAATGGGTAAATCATTGTAGTACTGTAGCTTTGTATAATAAGACTACTGCTATACTAAATACTATTACTACCTTAAACCGGATTTATATTAAGGTATATTGTGATAAATTGCACCATGCTATCGACTGGTAACAACGACATAATGAACGGTCGTAATAAAAGAAATGACGTTTGGCACCCGCAGACCTGCAAGTCCGGCTGTAGCTAGCAGCAAGGTGTAGGATAGTCAATCCAGTATAGATCTATACGCAAACTCACGCTCTCCCTCCAAGAGAATTCTGGCTACAACTCGGGCCATGACATTTAAGGCATGCTCCGACACAGTGGATCACAATTGATATCGTATTCTTGTATATGCAATGTTTCTCGTATATCTGTATATGTATTGTTTCTAGTATATCTGTATATGTATTGTTTCTAGTATATCTGTATATGTATTGTTTCTAGTATATCTGTATATGTATTGTTTCTAGTATATCTGTATATGTATTGTTTCTAGTATATCTGTATATGTATTGTTTCTAGTATATCTGTATATGTATTGTTTCTAGTATATCTGTATATGTATTGATCCTGCGTTACCCCGATGGTAACCAACTAATGATGTACTGATGAGTATGAATATGGAAGTACTTTTATGTCTATACATGTATATATGATATATAAGTAATATGGAAACGACCTTCGGATGGTCACCCGAAATCCCACCAGACCACATCTCAAGGCGCGAAAAGGAAATAGGGCGGATGGCTTTCCTAAGTCCTTTAATCATTATTTATACATCTATACATATATGGGCATGCAATTGTATATATAAAAGCATAAATAAGTTTTCATAAAACATTTGAAGCATAAATATAATTTCAAGAGATGATTGACTTGATGTCGATCTATAAATCATTTTGAAGGCATACGTTGATAAAACAGTTTAAGTAAAAGAAGCATTTGTTTAAATCACAGTCTATAAGTAAGTTTGGATAGTAAAATAGTTTGTAAAACATTTCAATAGTAAAGCAGTTGAAAAACAGTTTGAACAGTGGTGAAAATCGTTGTTTTCCTAGTTATTAATCACATGTGATTAAACACAATCACATGTGATTGAAGCAATAACTTATAAGTATTTGACTTGTATTCCCCCCCATAAAGTGTTATAAAACATTTAAAATCATTTCAAAGGTTGATTCAAGGGGTATGAACTCACTTGTGGTGAGTCGTTTGAATTGCAGTGTCGGCTACCGTGCTAGGTGACAAACGGAGACTGGTTTACACGCACGAGCCTAGTTATCATATCATAAGCATATATATAACTAATTATACAAATAATAACTTAAATAAATAAGTTAATACACATAGGAAACATGTAAACACTTTTATGAGTGTTTAATGTCCAAATGGTCGCATCTAAGTTGCTACGGGACAAGGCAAAAGGGTTTGAAACATCAAATAGCCTTGTGTAGGAGTTCACCACCCAACAAACCCCACACCTTGGAGTTTAGGGCCGTAAACTCATAGGTTTATGGCCGTGAACTCCTCAAAGGGTTGTTTTGGGTGTTTTGTGGTGTTATCTTGCATCTAGAACACTCTTAGCTTTGTTGGAATAATACATGAAGTAGTTTTAAGGCTCTAAAACACTCCATATGGGAGTTTACGGCCTAAAGTCCTTCATCCTAGAGTTTACGGCCGTAAACTCTTGGATTTTAATTGATTTGAAGCACTTAACAACAAGGATTGCTTTCATGAATTTATCTAAGGCTAATGGGGACAAGAGGCACACTTTGGTGCCTTCACTTGGAGTTTACGGCCCAAGAAATGTTCCTTGGCCGTAAACTCCTTTCAAGGAGTGGTTTTTATGTGTTATACTCTCCATTCTAGTCCCAAGGGTTCAAGGTAAATTGTCTAAGGGCTCAAGGGTTGCTTGGAATGATTTTTGTCCCACAAAAAGGGGTTTACGGCCCAAGAGAAGTTCTTGGCCGTAAACTCCTACTAACTTGTGATTTTGATGAGCTTTTGGTGTTCTAAACAAGCACAAGTACGAGTAGTTAAAGTCCTTAAGCATTTGGGGAGAGTTTTAGGGCATTTAAGCCCTTGAAAAGGGGTTTACGGCCCAAGGGAGTTCCTTGGCCGTAAACTCCTAGAACTTGTGTTTCTTGGATGCATTTAGGCCTATAAAGATCATATCCTAACTCCTAAACAAGTTGTCTAACAAGGAATCGGGACTAGGACGCCATAATGTTCCATTTTGGAGTTTACTCCCCAAGAACGTTCTTGGGCGGTAAACTCCCGGATCTTGATATCTAGACATGCAATTGATGTTAATAAACACTTAACAAGTATTGAATCACATATAGAAAAGTAGACTCACAATCTGGGATGAAAACCCGAAGATCCGTCAGAGAGAATATGGCTTTTCTCTATTTGGAATTGTGAATAATGAATTAATTTAATTCAGAAAACTATTTATAGTCCTGGAATATTTTGGCAGAAAATATTTTTATTCCTGATGTTGGACTGTAATAGTATGAAACTTGGAATGCCCAAGTTTCACAAAACCAGGAGTATCCACTCTCCTGATATCATCTAAAACATAAACCCTAATGTACACAAATTTGTTCGGAAAAGCTTGAAAATCACTGAAACTGAACTAGTTTCTATTCAATAGATGAGGTTCATACAATTGAAATTTCAGGTTGTCACATCATCCCCCTGTTAGAGGGAATTTCGTCCCGAAATTAGAATTTAAGAAAATAAAAGTTACAAACAATTAAGCGAAAAGATGAGGGTATTTCAACTTCATCTGATCCTCGCGTTCCCAAGTGAATTCCGGTCCTCGCTTGGCGTTCCAGCGAACCTTCACGATAGGGATATGGCTTTGTTTCGTCTGCCTGACCTCACGGTCCATGATCTCTACAGGTTCTTCCACGAAGTTGAGGCTCTCGTTGATCTCGATCTCGTCGAGTGGGATTACGAGAGTCTCATCGGACAGACACTTTTTCAAGTTAGATACGTGGAATGTAGAATGTACGTTACGCAGTGTGTCTGGTAGATCAAGTTTGTAAGCTACGGGGCCGACTCTGGCAAGAATCTCGAAAGGCCCTATGTACCTCGGATTAAGCTTCCCACGCTTGCCGAAGCGTATCAAGCCTTTCCAGGGTGAGACTTTGAGGAGGACTCGGTCTCCCACCTGAAATTCCAAAGGTCTTCTTCGTTTATCGGCGTAGCTCTTCTGTCGGTCTCTAGAGGCTTTCAATCGTTCACGGATTTGAACGATTTTCTCTGTCGTTTCCCGAATGATTTCCGGGCCAGTGAGAGTACTGTCAGAAGCTTGCTCCCTAGCTAATTGGGTATCACCAACCTCAGCCCAGCACAAAGGGGATTTGCACTTGCGGCCGTAGAGAGCTTCGAATGGAGCAGCCTTGATGCTCGTGTGATAACTGTTATTATAGGAAAATTCGACAAGGGGTATATGAGTATCCCATGCCTTCCCAAAATCAATCACACAGGCTCGCAACATATCTTCCAATGTTTGGATGGTCCTCTCACTCTGTCCGTCGGTCTGTGGATGGTAGGCTGTGCTCATGTCCAGCCTTGTTCCTAGGGAATGTTGTAGGGATTGCCAAAATCTTGAGGTGAACCTACTATCTCTATCGGAGATAATGGAAATAGGTACACCATGCAACCGTACAATTTCCCTAATGTATGTTCTCGAAAGTTTCTCCATCTTGTCGGTTTCTTTGATAGGCAGGAAGTGTGCAGACTTGGTCAATCTATCCACGATGACCCATATGGTGTCAAGTCCACCCGTCGTCTTGGGCAACTTGGTTATGAAATCCATAGTGATCCGCTCCCACTTCCATTCTGGAATCTCTGGTTGTTGCAGTAAACCAGAGGGCTTCTGGTACTCGACCTTAACCTTTGCGCAAGTAAGGCATTTACTCACGAAGGTAGCAATCTCTGCTTTCATATTAGGCCACCAGTACAGCTTTTTAAGATCCAGATACATCTTATCTGAACCTGGGTGGACGGAATACCGAGTGTTGTGCGCCTCGGTCATGACCAAGTCTCGGAAACCACCGTGTTTCGGTGTCCAGATCCGGTTCATGAAATATAAAGCTCCGTCACCTAAGGGATTCACCCGACACATTTTCAGGTTTCATGGCCTCAAGTTGAGCCGCCTGAATTTGCTTAGTCAGGTGTGAATGGATGGTTATGGATAATGACTTCACCTTGCGACCAGAATATTCTTTACGACTTAAGGCGTCTGTTACTACGTTGGCTTTACCTGGATGATAACGAATATCGCATTCGTAGTCACTGAGTAGCTCGACCCACCGTCGTTGTCTCATGTTGAGCTCCTTCTGATCGAAAATGTGTTGTAAACTCTTGTGGTCGGTAAAGATAGTGCTCTTCGTTCCATACAAGTAATGTCTCCAGATCTTCAGAGCAAACACTACTGCTCCTAATTCAAGATCGTGGGTTGTGTAGTTAACCTCGTGTGTCTTCAACTGTCTCGAGGCGTAGGCGATGACCTTACCTCGCTGCATCAGAACAGATCCGAGTCCTTGATTGGATGCATCGTAGTAGACGACGGAGTCTTCTATTCCCTTTGGAAGGGATAGTATTGGTGCGGTGCACAAGGCTCGTTTGAGCGTTTGGAACGCTCTCTCTTGCTTCTCTTCCCAGTCAAAGGCCACGCCTTTCTGGGTCAGGGTCGTAAGAGGCTTTGCTATTCGTGAGAAGTTCTGAATGAACCTGCGGTAGTAGCCAGCGAGACCTAGAAATTGGCGAATTTCTGTAGCTGTCTTTGGTGCTGACCAGTTCTCAATGGCTTTTATTTTGGATGGGTCCACGTGGATTCCCTCTTCGCTTACCACGTTTCCTAAGAATTCGACTCTTCGGATCCAAAATTCACATTTCGAGAACTTCGCATAAAGTTTCTCTTTCCGTAGTGTCTCTAGAACTTGTCGCAGATGGTCGCTATGCTCCCTCTTACTTCTGGAGTAGATCAGGATGTCGTCAATGAAAATGATGACGAACTGATCTATGTAAGGTCGGCATACTCTATTCATCAGATCCATGAAGACTGCGGGCGCATTGGTCAATCCAAATGGCATCACCACGAACTCGTAGTGTCCGTAACGAGTTCGGAAGGCTGTCTTCGGCACATCCTCCTCGAGCACTCGTAACTGGTGATATCCGGATCTCAGATCAATCTTGGAAAAATAGTTCGCCCCTTGCAGTTGGTCGAATAGATCATCTATACGTGGCAGAGGATAACGATTCTTGATCGTCAATTTGTTAAGTTCCCTGTAGTCAATACACATACGGAATGATCCGTCTTTCTTCTTAACGAACAAGACCGGTGCTCCCCAAGGTGAGAAACTTGGTCTTATAAAGCCCTTGCTGAGCAGTTCGTTAAGTTGACCAGAGAGTTCTTGCATCTCGGCTGGTGCTAAACGGTAGGGCGACTTGGCTACTGGGGTAGCTCCTGGGACTAAGTCGATTCTGAACTCGACTTGTCGTTGCGGAGGTAACCCGGGTAGTTCTTCTGGGAAAATGTCGGGAAAGTCGCTCATTACTGGGAGGTCCTTTAGTTCTTTCGTTTCTAGGTTCGTGTCGACGACGTGAGCAAGGAATGCGCGGTATTCTTTGCGCAGATATTTCTGTGCTTGAATATTAGATATAATGCGAAGACTCGCACCAGGTTTGTCGCCGTAGACTATAAGAGTTTCGTTAGATGGGAGGTTTAGATGGACTGCTTTCTCGTAGCACATGATGTCGGCGCGATGAAGACTTAGCCAATCCATGCCGATAATAACGTCGAAACTTTTAATTGAGACCGGCATAAGGTCGATTGGGAATGAATGGTTATCTAAGGTTAGAAGACAACCTAAGTATATGCTATTAGTACTTTCAGTTTTCCCATTGGCCATCTCTACTGTGAATTGTTCATTAAGTGCGTGTGGTTGTTGCTTAAGCATGCGAGCAAATTTGTGGTTTACGAAGCTTCGCTCCGCTCCACTATCGAACAGTATGCATGCATAGGAGTTATCAAGGAGGAACGTACCAGTCACCACTGTCGGGTCAGCGATTGCTTCCCCGTGGCCTATTGCTAGTACCCTCCCTGCTCCTCCATTATTCCCCGCCTTAGGGCAGTCCCTTTTAAAGTGGCCTGTTTCGCCACATCCATAGCAAGTTGGGCTCACGCCTGAGCCGGGAACTTGGGAGATCGGTTGCGCCGGGAACTTACAGAATCGGACGGTGTGTCCTTTCCTGTGGCAGTTAGTACACTGCATTTCACGGCAGGCACCGTTATGGTGGAAGTTGCATTTGTTGCACTTCGGCAAACTTCCAGAATACTGCTTCCCCGTAGCAGTAACAGCAGTAGGGGCTACCGCAGCATGTACTGCTACGATTTGCTGTTTCTTTGAAGCTCGCTGCTTCTTCTTCTCATCCCAAAACTTCCGCTTGGTGCCAGCGGGTTTGGAGGGTTCTGGGATGGCTAGGGTGGTTGTGGCTGCAGGGGTCTTGACTCCATGGTCAATAAGTCTTTGTGCCAATCGCTTGGCACTGTCGAAGGTAGCGGGGTTGGATGCTAAGACATTCCCCTGGTATGGAGGCACTAGCCCCCATACATACCGTTCAATCTTTTTCCCTTCAGTGGGGACCATATTGGGGCATAGGGCCACCAGTTCGCTAAAACGGGCAGTGTAAGCGATCACGTCGGTGCCCTTCATAGTCAGATTCCAGAGTTCATGTTCTAACTTCTGGATTTCGCCCCTAGGGTAGTACTCCTCAGTCATGAGGTCCTTCATTGTTTCCCAGCCCATTTCGTTAGCCACGACGAGAGTTAGGGCTTTGACGTGGCCGTTCCACCACGTTAGGGCTTTACCCTCAAAGGTGCATGCGGCATATTTCACTTTGCACGCAGCAGGGCATGAGCAGATTTCGAAGACTGATTCAGTCTTCTCGAACCATTGCGAGAGAGCAATGACTCCGCCGGTGCCATAGAAAGGCTTCGGCTTGCAGTTCGTGAAATCCTTGTAAGAGCACTCCCTCGAGCGCACAGGGATTTCAACTGGGATAGATTCAACAGGGGTTCCACCTCTGCTAGCATCGGATGAGTGATACTGAGCCATGGCAGTTGCCACTGCTGCAGCTACGGCAGCATTCAAGGCTACAGTATCGATGACCGCAGGTGGTGGAGGTACAGGATTATTCCTATTCCGGGGAGATTTGCGAGGAGGCATCCTTCAGCTATAAGTTTATAAAGACAAGAAGGATGTTAAGAATCAATTTGTAAGCAACGTGAGAGTGACCCATGGACTAAATAACCATAGCCCAACAGTTAAATGAGTGTTTGAAATCACATAAGAAATATTAGTAGGAATACACAAGTGTACAAATTTTTCCCACATAATAGATAGATTTCAATAGCACGGGTATTACTGATGTAATAAGTTCAAGGAAAATCGACCTAACAGTAGGTCTTACATCATACCATAAGGACAATACTGACAGTCCTAGATTCCTAATTAGAGTATCGAAAGTTAGGAATATTTTACAGACAAGTGCTACTTAGAGCACATAAGTTCAAGGCTATCCCTAAATCAAAAGACAGAGATGTACTAGACATCATCTAGTGGTGATGGGAATTCCTCGGGCGATCCCTGAGGTCGGACATTTGGCGAAACACCTCTTGAAGGTGTCGGTCCTGAGCTCTCTGACGAGCTCGAAGTTCTAAGACTTCAGCACGGGAGGCAGCCAACTGTTGCTGCAGAGTTTCGTTGGTTCTCCGGGTCCGTTCCATGTCTTCTTCAAGACGGCGAATGCGGACTGTATTGACACCTGAATTGGCATCAATCTCCATGACCCGGTCGATGGCTGCTCGACCTTGCTCGGCATTATGAGCTATTCTGCGGATGATTACCGGCAGAGCTCTATCAGCAGAGCCACCATCCCTAACATTGTAAAAGGTTCGGTCCCCAAAGTATGGCAAGGGCTGACCCTGCTCATCACTCCAGCGATTTAAGTCGTTTGCCCACATGGGAGTAGGGCCTGGAAACGCTGGTCGAGGATTGTTGTTCGGGGCTTGACCTACGAGCGGTAGGTTGTTGACTTCAGGCTCGGAGTCAGATCCATCTGAAAAGCCTTCTGCGGGGTGATCATCCAAAGGGATTGGATGCTCATCTTCAGGCTCTTCATCGATCCATCCGGCATTGCCTTCAATGGGGAAGTACGGGTCGCCATGATGAAATCCAGCCATTTAGATCTACGCGAGAAGAGAGGTCTAAGAATATAGTATACGTGTAACTAATAGCACAAAATACTCCTATAGTATTTTAAGTTTAAGTTCTACTGATCTTCTTGTGGTATTGTTGGTAAGTTTTTAGACTTGTTAACATATCACAACCATTCTAGGGCATATTCTAATCACTCCTAGGACCAGCATAGTTGATCAGGCTATGCCATTCCCAGGACTGACCATACATCCCCGAGCTCACTTGTGATATTCAACAATCGTAATACTTTTGTTCTTGTCATTGTGACACTGATTTTTGTATGAATGCTGACTAGTATACTTAATTAAATATTTTATTATTTAAAGTATAAACTCTTGGTCAGAGTGTTTTAGTCCCTTTTTGGGTTTATAGATTAGTATATCTTTTATGGGTTGATATACTTGATTCACTATAAACAGTGCTCTGATACTAATCTGTCACACCCCAAAACCAAGAACGGCGGAAACGTTCTGGGGCGGAGGACGTCATGTATAGTATCACAACACAGTAAATGTAAATAAGCAAACAACATCATCCATTGCATTAAATATATAATTTTAATACAAGTGTGTTCTGTACAGTTATAGACACCAAAGATAATGAAACACAAAATAATATGAGATGAGTCTTGAATGCACTCCATCTTCTCAAAAGCTGGCCTCGGTACCTGTCTACTGATGACCTGAGAATACAAGTTATTTTGAAAGAGTTTATCAGCATAAAGCTGGTGAGTTCATAAGTATTTTAGTGTTAATGTTTCTTGTAAAAACGTTTGAACCTGTCTCAATGTATAAGTTTGTAAAAATGTAAGCAAATGTTTGAAAGTGTTTGTAAAAGTTTGAATCCCTCAGAAAATCCTATATTTTCTATAAAAGTAACCTTCTACCAAGGCTAAACTGTTTTGTGAACCTGTCTGTTGTAAAACTGTGTAATTACCCAAGTATAATTATCATTTGTTAAAAATATAGTTTGTACATTAACGCTTGAGTGATGTTATCACTAAAATATGTAATGGGTAAATCATTGTAGTACTGTAGCTTTGTATAATAAGACTATTGTTGTACTAAATACTATTACTACCTTAAACCGGATTTATATTAAGGTATATTGTGATAAATTGCACCATGCTATCGACTGGTAACAACGACATAATGAACGGTCGTAATAAAAGAAATGACGTTTGGCACCCGCAGACCTGCAAGTCCGGCTGTAGCTAGCAGCAAGGTGTAGGATAGTCAATCCAGTATAGATCTATACGCAAACTCACGCTCTCCCTCCAAGAGAATTCTGGCTACAACTCGGGCCATGACATTTAAGGCATGCTCCGACACAGTGGATCACAATTGATATCGTATTCTTGTATATGCAATGTTTCTCGTATATCTGTATATGTATTGTTTCTAGTATATCTGTATATGTATTGTTTCTAGTATATCTGTATATGTATTGTTTCTAGTATATCTGTATATGTATTGTTTCTAGTATATCTGTATATGTATTGATCCTGCGTTACCCCGATGGTAACCAGCTAATGATGTACTGATGAGTATGAATATGGAAGTACTTTTATTTCTATACATGTATATATGATATATAAGTAATATGGAAACGACCTTCGGATGGTCACCCGAAATCCCACCAGACCACATCTCAAGGCGCGAAAAGGAAATAGGGCGGATGGCTTTCCTAAGTCCTTTAAACATTATTTATACATCTATACATATATGGGCATGCAATTGTATATATAAAAGCATAAATAAGTTTTCATAAAACATTTGAAGCATAAATATAATTTCAAGAGATGATTGACTTGATGACGATCTATAAATCATTTTGAAGGCATACGTTGATAAAACAGTTTAAGTAAAAGAAGCATTTGTTTAAATCACAGTCTATAAGTAAGTTTGGATAGTAAAATAGTTTGTAAAACATTTCAATAGTAAAGCAGTTGAAAAACAGTTTGAACAGTGGTGAAAATCGTTGTTTTCCTAGTTATTAATCACATGTGATTAAACACAATCACATGTGATTGAAGCACTAACTTATAAGTATTTGACTTGTATTCCCCCCCCCCATAAAGTGTTATAAAACATTTAAAATCATTTCAAAGGTTGATTCAAGGGGTATGAACTCACTTGTGGTGAGTCGTTTGAATTGCAGTGTCGGCTACCGTGCTAGGTGACAAACGGAGACTGGTTTACACGCACGAGCCTAGTTATCATATCATAAGCATATATATAACTAATTAGACAAATAATAACTTAAATAAATAAGTTAATACACATAGGAAACATGTAAACACTTTTATGAGTGTTTAATGTCCAAACGGTCGCATCTAAGTTGCTACGGGACAAGGCAAAAGGGTTTGAAACATCAAATAGCCTTGTGTAGGAGTTCACCACCCAACAAACCCCACACCTTGGAGTTTACGGCCGTAAACTCATAGGTTTATGGCCGTGAACTCCTCAAAGGGTTGTTTTGGGTGTTTTGTGGTGTTATCTTGCATCTAGAACACTCCTAGCTTTGTTGGAATAATACATGAAGTAGTTTTAAGGCTCTAAAACACTCCATATGGGAGTTTACGGCCTAAAGTCCTTCATCCTAGAGTTTACGGCCGTAAACTCTTGGATTTTAATTGATTTGAAGCACTTAAACAACAAGGATTGCTGTCATGAATTTATCTAAGGCTAATGGGGACAAGAGGCACACTTTGGTGCCTTCACATGGAGTTTACGGCCCAAGACATGTTCCTTTGCCGTAAACTCCTAGAACTTGTGTTTCTTGGATGCATTTAGGCCTATAAAGATCATATCCTAACTCCTAAACAAGTTGTCTAACAAGGAATCGGGACTAGGAAGCCATAATGTTCCATTTTGGAGTTTACTCCCCAAGAACGTTCTTGGGCGGTAAACTCCCGGATCTTGATATCTAAACATGCAATTGATGTTAATAAACACTTAACAAGTATTGAATCACATATAGAAAAGTAGAGTCACAATCTGGGATGAAAACCCGAAGATCCGTCAGAGAGAATATGGCTTTTCTCTATTTGGAATTGTGAATAATGAATTAATTTAATTCAGAAAACTATTTATAGTCCTGGAATATTTTGGCAGAAAATATTTTTATTCCTGATGTTGGACTGTAACAGTATGAAACTTGGAATGCCCAAGTTTCACAAAACCAGGAGTATCCACTCTCCTGATATCATCTAAAACATAAACCCTAATGTACACAAATTTGTTCGGAAAAGCTTGAAAATCACTGAAACTGAACTAGTTTCTATTGAATAGATGAGGTTCATACAATTGAAATTTCAGGTTGTGACAGCTGATCTCCTTTGGAATACTCTGTAATGATTGTTGTCAAGTCTTTCAGACTTTGTGAATAATCATTACAAGAGGATCAATGTATATAAGTTTAGAATCCAACAGATTTCAGTAAATGACATGAATTTGGAATTCGTGCATTTGCAGTAAGGATTTGGGAGTGTGAAAAGAGAATCAGTGAAGTTATGTTCAATTGATCTAGTTCACAAAGTAAAGATCATAGAAAAACATAGTGTGGCATGACTAGTGTTTAGAAAAACATAGTGTACATGCTTGGAGCATGGGACAACTATTGTTTTAAATTCAAGAATAAAGTTGATAGCTGAAACAGTATACAATGAATAATGTGTAATCATATGGTGATAAATAAAAGGTGTTTTATTTATGTTCATAGGTTTTGATACCATATTGGATTCAATTATTATTGTGTTTCACTTCGCATGTTTTGACTTCCCGAATAAACTGGGTTATTCTTCCGGAATGACTAAGTTATTCAAACCATCCACAGTCGGTCATATGTTGGAAGTAGATATGAATTAAGACTGTCATGGGTTGGCTTGTAGAGGTCTAAGGTGTTGGACAAAGGGCTACAACACTCATGAGTGCTCATAAGTTCTGAGTATTGGATTCAACCCGCGCTCATTGGAATAACTTCATGGATTTTATCACGAGTGATCATGAGATGATAATATCTTATATTCTTCAAACCTAGAGATATGAGTTGTTATTATGAGTTGATAGTACATTGATTGCACGAAAACGCATTTGGTAACTCGGTGCTATAAAATGTGTCTTTGTGTATGATTCAACAAGTAGTAGAACAAGCCATATGAGTCGAAGTTTATCCATTCCTTTTACCTTTGGGATAAAAGAGATATATGTGGGCCCCTCGATGATTTGATGATGACAAATGGAAGTGCTCGACCGGGCCAGAACTGATTTGATTTGTTCAATTAGTCAGTCGTCATAAATCGGAAATCGGGAAACAACAAATGGACAGAGAGAATGATTATAATCCATGTCTCAATCCATATGATATCTAGAATGGAGGAATATATGATCCCTTATCTAATGGACAAGTTCGTTGACAAGATCAGAGTTCGACAACGGCTTTAAGAGCTACGATTGCCAGTTAGGTTTGAAGTCATACGCAATAATAGTTTTAAACTTATCCAAGTGGGAGACTATTGGATTAATGTCTATGTCCATAACTATATTTGGTATGTACTTGACCCGACACGGCATGGTCCATTTGGGTTGCACTTCACCGACACAATTTATATGGATAATCTTTTGAGAATAGTATGTTTATAAATAATATTAATATGTTATAAGTTCTAATATATTAATATGGAATCATATTATTTAATAAGTATTGATCAAGAATTAATTTATAATTAATTAAGTGATCAAAAGGAACTAATTAAATATGGACTCTTATATATATATATGGAATGGGCCAAGTTCATTTAGGTTGGGCTAAGCTTTCATGGATAGTCCATGGAGTGTTTAACCCATGGATCCTAGGATATGAAAGGTCATGGGTATTAGGGTTTAACCCTAATCCTCTACACTATATAAAGATGTCCTTGGTTGGTGAAATTGGCGCTAGTGTGGATACACTAAGAGGGCTAGCCGATTTCACTAGATAGAACCAAGTATTCATATTCTCTAAAGTCTTCCAAGGTGTTTTGGTGATTTGTGATTCGATTTGAGGCTTCCACACTATTGGGGCTAAGCTCTTAAAGCTTGAAGACATCAAGTTACATCAAAAGGTATGTTATCTAACAAGTACTTTGTAGTTTAAGAACTTCATAATATGCTAGTTAGGATTAAAGCCTTGGAAAGTTCTTATTTGCATGTTTTATAGAGAAAACATAGATCCAAGGTTTATAGGGTTGCATGTACACCATAGGAGTGTTAGAATGCTCATAACCCAACAAAAACTTCTCTCCGCTCCACTATCAAACAAAATGCATGCATACGAGTTATCGAGAAGAAACGTACCTGTAACAACAGTGGGGTTCGCAACGGCTTCATCTTGTCCCATTGCGAATACTCGGCCCCTTCCACCTGTATTCCTGTTGTTTGCCTTCGGTCAGTCCCTGTGGTGGTGCCCCGTTTCTCCACACTCAAAGCAGGCGCGACTTACTCTGGTATTAGCAGTGGGGGCGGATTGTTGGGTTGGCTCTTTGCAATAGCGGGCTGTATGTCCCTTCTTATTGCACCTGGTGCATTGAAGGTCATGGCAGAGACCGTGGTGGTGGAAGTTGCATTGGTTGCATTTCGGAAGTTTCCCATTGTATGAGCTGGTGGGGGCAGTGTTGGTAGGTACAGTAATAGCGTGGATCGCCACTACTTGTTGTTTCTTGGGGTTCTCCTGTAGGGTTTTTCCCCTTCTCTTGTTGCAAGGCCTATTCTGGCCATGTGCCTCCTTAGATGGATTGGCGGTAGCTGCAATGGTACCCTGTTTTACCACGTGGTCGACGAGTCACTGAGCCAGGCGTTTAGCGCTGTTGTAGGTAATAGGGTTGGAAGCTAAAACATGCCCTTGAATCTGGGGTGACAACCCCCAAATGTACCTTTCAACCTTCTTTGATTCTGGGTTGACCATGGTAGGGCACAATGCAGTGAGGTCGTTGAACCTAGCTGTGTAGGCGAATAGATCAGACCCAGTCATTTTCAGATTCTACTCAAGCTTTTGCACTTCGCCCCTTGGGCAGTATTCTTCCAGTAGTAGAACCTTCAGATCTTCCCAACTCATGGCGTTGGAGACAGTGAGCGTCACCGAATTCACATGGCTTTTCCACCAAGTGAGGTCTCGATCTATGAAGGTGCAAGCAGCGAACTTAACCTTGCTTGTTTCTTGGCACGAGCAGATCTCGAAGACTGTTTCGGTCTTTTCGAACCATTGCATTAGTGCAATGACTCCTTCTATGCCATTAAAAGTCTTTGGCTTTGAGTTGGAGAACTCCTTGTAGGTATACTCCCTTACTTGACCATGGCCGGTGCCACGATTGGAATGATTCGTGCTGCTTCCTGTACCTCCATTTGGATTGGAGTTTATTTGAGAGAGAGCTGCTGTTACTGCTGCTATGATAGCAGCTTGGACCATGGTCGGATCATAAGTTAGTTGTGGAGGTGGTGGTGGGGTTGCGTTTGGACGTGCTGATCTACGAGGAGGCATTGCGCTGCCAAAATAAAAATGAGAGATTATAAGTTTTGGTGGTTGTGAGTTGAATGATATTGAGTTAACTTCCTCTAATAGTATAAGAATTTGGTTTGGCCAACACAGGGTTTTGAGCCTGATTTATAAATGAAGTTTGAATAGATGTACTTATGAATTGGACGAACTACATATAATTAAAACAGGAAAGAGGTATGCCCTATATATATTAAACATATAGTTGTGTTACATCCGAGTTTAGACAAAAAAATTTGACCTTTCTAAAGCTCTCCGATTACAAAAAGTTTTAAAGAAAATTATATTCTTATCCGAAGTCCTAATTTATAACAAAATTTGAAATTTTGGCAAGCACTACTTGCGACGTAGGTTGCGCTTGGAGCTTGATTCCGTACCCGATTGCTTCGATTCCATTAGACGGCTATCAAAAGCGGCTTGTTGTTCCCTTAATTCGGCCAGGGCTGCAATCATTTGTGCTTGTAATGCCTCAGTTTGGAGTTGGGTATGGTCCTGAATCCCATCCAGCCTACAGATGTCAGAAGTGTGAACCTGTACTTCTACGTTGATCTCGCGGATCCGGTTGGCTTGAACTCCGGATTGATAGCACTGGTTGGCTAGTTTGCCAACCATGACTTGGAGTGCTCGGTCTGCCGATCCCCCGCCTCTGACATCATAAAAGTCTCGGCACATGCCGTAGGGAGGGCGTAAGCTTTGTTGTTGGCTCCAATGGTGGAGGTGACTCCCCCACACAGGAGTGGGTCCTTGGAAGTTCCTCACATGGACGGGAGGTTGTGGGGCCGGTGGATTGATAGCCTCTGGCTCTGAATCTGTACCAGAGTCATCTCCTTCATCCAAATCTATAGGTTCTTCGTCTTCTTCAGGATCTTCTTCGATCCATCCTCCATTACCTTGGTTGGGGTAGTAGGGGTCATTGGGGTGGTGGAATCCAGCCATTGAGTCTGTACGAGAATAGGGTTAAGAATTTACTATAAGCTAAAGTACATGAAATTTACCCTTAAGTTTAATGGTTGTTGATACTCAAATACTCCCTTAGTATTATTTAACGATATGTTTTTGGTAAGTTTTAAATTTGTTGTCCACTGCAGACACTCCTCGGCACACGTTAGTCGGCTCTCGGACAAATATAGTTGATCAGGCTATATTCTTCCCAGTTCCGATTACATGTCCCAAGGCGTACCTGCACTGCACAACTTATTTATAATACTTCTAAAATGGTCCGATGTGAAACTGTTATTAGTATGAAATGAGTGCATTCTTACTTTACAGAAACTAAATAAATTTAATTTCAAAAGTATGACTCTTCTCAGAGTGTTTTTGCCCAGTTGAGTTTATAGTTGTATACCAAAAATGGTTTTGATATACTTAATTTACTATAAACGATGCTCTGATACCAATCCGTCACACCCCCAAACCAGAACGGCGGAAACGTTCGGGGGCAGAGGACGTCATATTCAGTATCATAACAGTTCATAGAAAGGAAAGTACACACCACCATACATATATAAAGGTTTTAAAAATGTTTACATCATTGTATTTATTACATGCTCAAAAGATAAATGCATAAACATCTTTCAAAAGAAGTAATTAACGCCAGCGCGTTAATCCCCAAAAGTTGATTTCCAAACCTGCTTAGCGGTTCCCTAAGAATACAAGTTATTTCAAAGAGAAAGTGTCAACAATTAAGTTGGTGAGTTCATAAGTGGTTTAGAAAGTTTGTATGCCATTCCAAATTGAGTGTATGTTTTCCAAGAAAATCCCTTATTTTCTTATAAAAGTGTGAAATGAATGAGAATATATGTATTGAATAATATAGATAGTTGAATCAAGAAAAATCCCTTATTTTCCTATTAGTTGTTTGTTTTGTATACAGGAAAATCCCATATTTTCCTAAAGTAATAGTTAGCCTAATGTCCCAGACTAAAAACCAAAAACAAAAGACATGCTTTAGAAGGTTGAAGCACAAATTTATATAATAAAACCTATTAGAAGATTTCAGTTTGTTAGATAAAGAATAGTTTTAATAACTACTCATTCATCAATCAGAAGTACTATAATAATTGTATATCCGATGAGTTTTATAACCATACTAAACATAATATGCCTGTAGCGACGTTCTTCAGGCGTCGTAGCGTTATGAAAAACTGTCACCCCAAAGGACGGACTGTAGCTAACAGTCAGGGCGCGGGATCATGACTTCCCGTATAGATCTATACACATTTGACACGTTCTCCGAACGGGAGACTCTGGTTATAGACAGGACTTGTGGCGATACCTTCTAGCAAAAAGGCAGTATTTGAAGATGTACATGTCTAACAGATTCTCAACTAAGTCTGTATTAAAGTAATAGTTTTGTATGCAAAGATCATCCTTTTTCACAAAGTTTTGACAATGCATAAATCATAAGTTTTTAAAATGTATTAAAACGGTTTAGCAACGAAGGATACTTTGGAAATACTAAATACTTTGTATAAATCTAGTGCATGTAAAGTATGACAAGAGTTTTCACATAGTAGTAGTGAATCACAAGTGATTCATTTGATAAAAACGAGTATAGTGAAACTTTATGAAATACACGATAATAACCGTATGTTTACTTGTATTCCCCCCCGCTAAAATAGTATAAAAAGCATTTAAAACGTAATTACAGTGTGTTTGTAGGGGTATGAACTCACCTGAAGGTTTGAAGAAAGCGAGATGGAAACCGGGTAGAATTTCGTCTCGGGAAACAGATTTTGCTCGGGATTCTCGGGAATCTCGGGAGTAAAAACGATCTTCGGGACTTGGTCAAAATGACCAGGGCTTCGGGTTAGCACGGGCACGGAAAACGAGGCAAAATGCAAGAAAAACGAGAGGAAATGAGCAAGTTTTCCCGGAACCCTCGCATCCCTTTTAAAGGGCTGAGAGGCCTCGGTAAGCGGGGCGTACGGGCGTACGCGGGGCGTACCCGTGCGTCATGCATGACCGAGTCCTCGACTGCCCCGGAGTTCGGATGGGACAGGGCGTAGCTCGCATAGGGGGCGACGTGGACGAACCGGGGCCTTGGATTTGAGTACGCGGGGCGTACGAGGGTACGCAGGGCGTACTTCGGCCCTATCTGCTGACTCCTCTTCGGATATTACCAAGAGTTGATAATTAAATTTATATTTATTTTAATTAAGAAACTTCTAAAATTCATATCTTCTTCATACGAATTCCGTTTTCAATGGTCTTTATATCCACGCGTAGATGAGACTACGCTCTACAACTTTCGTTTAGATTCCGTCGGCAAATTTTGAAATTATTTTTATTATTTATTTTTAAAAGGTCGTGTTTAAGGAATTTCTTCTAAAATTCATAACTTCTTTATCTGATGTCGGTTTTTGCCAGACTTTTTACTGCTGAATTACCATTGTCGAGACCTTCGATTTTCGTTTAGGTCATTCCGGCCAAAAGTCGCTTGATCTCCGATTCGAGTTTTTAGCTGCCTGCTGCTTAGCCGAACTTGGAAAAATCATAACTTCAATATACGAAGTCGGATTTGGGCGTTCTTTTTACATACGATCACGGTTTAAAGACATCTATCACAATAAGTAATTAAATAGAAACTTTTTGGACGTTTTATTTTCGAAGTTAATTTCATTATCACAAAAGCGGTTACAATAATTGACTTTTTAGGTCATTACATAGAGTTGAAATATCGGGTTGTCACACCATCAAAAGGGATTTTACAGCCTAAGAACCTCCTTAGGCCGTAAACACCCAAAATGTGCCAAAAAGTCCCAAATTTCCTTCTTTTAAACTTGGATACTAGTTAGGGGTTTTACCTAGGATTGTTTGAGCATCAAAACCATAAGTTTTAGGGCGTTAAGGAGGGTTTAAGGCCCAAGCACATGCTTAGGCCGTAAACACCCTTTTTCCATGTAAAATGCCCCAAAAACCCTTCCAATGCATGTTTAGGCTTGGGATATGATTTTAGGAAATTCCATTTCGAGTTTGGGACCATTAAACATCACATTTGAGGGGTAATTTAGAGTTTACGGCCCAAGCATAAGCTAGGACCGTAAACTCCCCCAAACCTCATCAAATGAGGGTTTAAATCCCTTAAAAAGCCCTAAACCTTCACTAGAAAATTATTGGGATGAAATAAGCACCTTAACATCAAAGATTGGGGAGTAAAAAAGAGTTCACATCCAAGCCATGAGGCTTACGGCCATAAACTCCCACGGAGTGGCCTTTGGGCTGTAAACTCCAAGGGAGTAAACTCTTGGACTCCCTAGTACCCCCTTCTGGTCTTATATAATCCTCGAGAAGCACTTCTACTCCATAAGACCTCGAATCAATTATAGGATATGTAAATGTTTTAATAAAAAGTATAAGTGAATAATTTCTTGTAAAACACATATCTCAGATGTTAATAGGGTCTTAAAAGGTGTACAATGTGACAACCCGATATTTCGAAGCAATATGATGGAACGCAAGTCAAATTTAGGTCAAAATTTAACTTTCCTAAAATCTTATTTGGGTTAAATAAAGTAGTAGGAATCGTATCAAGGTTTTCATACGTATAAAGAACCCAAAAATCCGAGTTATAACGAAGAAGTTATGACCAACCGAAGATTCTCGGCAAAACCGGCAATACTGATAGACGTAAAATACGAAGATGCAATACAATAGTTTTTAGCCTTAGGTATCTAAATAAAAGTTTTAGATATCATTAAACCGTAAACGTGCATAATAAGAACGTCCAAATCTGACTTCGTATGAGGAAGTTGTGATTTATCTAAGTTACAGATATAACAGTAGACAGCTAAAAACTCGAAATAGAGATCGAGAGACTTTTAGCCGACACAATCTAAATGAGAATTGAATGGCTCAACAATACTAGCACAACGACAAAAAGTCTGACAAAAACGGATGTCGGATGAAGAAGTTATGAAACTTTAACGGATTTTTCCTATCCCGGTCTATCAAAATATCATATTAAAAATAAATCAAGTTTTACTAATTAATTAAAATATAAATTTAATTAAAACCCGGTATTATCCGAAGAAAGAGTCATCGGTCCGATCCCTCGTACGCCCCGCGTACCCTCGTACGCCCAGCGTACTCGGATGCTAGGCCCTGGTTTGTCCACGTCGCTCTGATGCTTCGACCGAGGATGCGGTCATTCATGACGTCTCGTACGCCCTGCGTACAAGCGTACGCCCCGCGTACGCGAGGCTTCCAGACCCTATAAAAGGGATGCGAGGGTGCCGACCAATTTTGCTCATTTCCTTCCTTTCTCGGGCCGAAGCTCTGCGTTTCAACCCTCGGAGCCATCCCAAAGTCCCGGTTTTCATATCCAAGTATGGAATGAAGTTTTACACTCCCGAGATTCTCGAGATTCCCGAGAATCTCGAGAGATCCTCTTTCTCGAGTAGAAGTTCTGCTCGGTTTTCGTCTCGCTTTCTTCAATCAATCAAGTGAGTTCATACCCCTTAATTAACCTTTTAAATGTTCTATAAATGCTTTTATATGCTTTCAAAGGGGGGGGGGGGGATACAGGTAAAGCACACGAGTATCATCGTGTGTTATATAAAGAATTATTATATGCTTTTATTTAACCAAATCATATGTGATTTATAACTATTATACGGAAACTTTCGTATGCAAAATGTATCACGATAACATCCTATCTTTTGAAATGAAAAGTGTTGTTATTTACGTATAAATCAAACACACTGCTTATACTCTATGTATATGTGTCCATCTTAGGCACTACAAAAATTATATCTTTCATGACAAGTGAGCATTTCACTAGGGATTACTATACAAACGTTTTTACATGTTGAAACACTTTTAGAAACTGTCTTACAAACTGTAGGTTTCCTTTTTGAGTCTGTTATATTTGTGCTTCAAACAAAGGTCTTCTCACACTTAAACTGTCTTGTCAAACGGTCTTTCTAACGATTTATAAACTGACATCAAGTCATAAATTCTTATTTACTAAACTTTTCAAAAGTTTTACAAAACTTCTTTTATGCTTTTATATTATAAATTGCATGGCTCTATATGTATAGTTATATAAGAAATGTTTAAAATACTTAGGAAGGCTATCCACCCTGTTTCCTTTTCCTCGATTTGGATGTGGTCTGGTGGGATATCGGGTACTCTTCCGAAGGTCGTTTAAATATTAGTTATATATCATGTGTACATATATAGTCATAAATGTTCCATCCGTTAATTCAGTTCCGATACTCTTGGGTAGCAAGGGCGTATAAACCTACTTAGACACTCATCAATTACATTCTAGTAAACTATTATAGGAATAGTTTAGGGTATACAAAACATTATCCCTATTAGAAGAAACTACACCAGAATCAGTTCATTCATGATTCTAGACTACATGCTATATGAAGGGATACTCTTACAGAGATTCCGCTTACATGCATACGTTTACATAGATGCACTTAGATGAGTACATTTACATAGATCATATATGTATGAGTTACTACTACATATGATATGTGTAGATACTGTTATATAGATCACCTTCTTATCTTTACCTTGTGATACAATCACATAATCGACGAGATGAATTGGACTTTATATCCTAGTACCAAAGGATACTTTGAGGGACTAACCATTCCTATAGCCACTGTTAGCTACAGAGGATAAATGACTCATCTACGGATGTCTACGGTTGATACCATTACAGGTATACTTAGGGGACTAACTATTCCTAAACCAACTGTTAGCAACAGAGGTAAATGGACATCTACGGATGTCTACAGTTGATCTGTTTACGGTGAGTTTCCACATCGTGTGTATCATTACTTAAGGGACTAACTATTCCTAAACCCAACTGTTAGCAACAGAGGTAAATGGACATCTACGGATGTCTACAGTTGATCTGTTTACGGTGAGTTTCCACGTCGTGTGTATCATTACTTAAGGGACTAACTATTCCTAAACCCAACTGTTAGCAACAGAGGTAAATGCACATCTACGAATGTCTACGGTTGATCTGCTTACGGCGAGTTTCCACGTCGTGTGTATCATTACTTAAGGGACTAACTATTCCTAAACCCAACTGTTAGCAACAAAGGTAAATGCACATCTACAGATGTCTACGATTGATCTGTTTACGGCGAGTTTCCACATCGTGTGTATCTTAGTACCAAAGGATACAATATAAGCTATTATATTATTACTTTTATAGTTTTATAAAAATAGTTAAACAGGGAAAAACCGTCACATTTTCAAGTGATGCGTACTTTCAAAATAGTCAGGTCTTAGTAAAAGACTACTTTCAAAACATCCGGGTCTTGGTACAAGACTACTTTTATACTGGTAGGAAATATGGGATTTTCTAGAGTTTTCATACTTATACTAAATGTTTCATCAATCATTCACCAGCCTTTCATAACAACTAATCAAAGCAATGACATTAAATACTTATGAACTCACCAACTTAAATGTTTACCTACACTTTCATATTAACTTGTATTCTCAGGTTACAAATAGACATGTGCCGATGCAAGGTTTAGAGAAGATGGAGCAGTCAAGACTCGTCTTTTATTTTGATCCGTTATCATGTTTTCTTGTACGATGAAAGAAAACACTTGTAACTAAAATTATACTATTAATGAAATGGATGATGTTGTTGCTTGTTTACTACTTTACATTTCTTGTGATGCATACGTGACGTCCTCCGTCCCAGAACGTTTCCGCCGTTCTCGGTTTTGGGGTGTACAGATTGGTATCAGAGCATTGTTTATAGTGAATTGAGTATATCAACCCATAAAAGATATACTAACTATAAATACAATGGGATTAAAAATACTCTGATTTAGAGTTTATACTTTAAATAATAAAATATTTAAGTAAGTATACGTGCCTGCATTCATACTAAAATCAGTGTCACTAAGACAGTACAAAAGAATTACGATTGTTGGGCAACACAAGTGGGCTTAGAGACATATGGTCAAATCTGGGAAGATATAGCCTGATCACCTATATTATCCGAGGGTTGACTAGCATGTACCTAAGTTCAATTGGGTGGTTGCAACAATGCGAATATCTTACCAACCCTACCACAATGAGAGCAACAAAACATAACATTAAAATTAAAATACTATAGGAGTATTTGGTGTTACTATAAGTACTTTATACTTGAGAACTAAAACGGGATCTTCATCACTAAGTTGATAGTTGCTAAGTGGATACACTAAGGCTATATGTAATTAGGATGTTATAAACTCAGAATTTGTGAAAATTTTACTTCACCCCTATTCTGTGTGAATACGGAGTTAAGGTCACTTATTCGAAGGTCCATCCTGTTAAATTACACATAGCTGGTATGCACTTCACAATTAGAGATGTAACTAATGAAGGTTTTCTGAATAATTATCTAGATAGTTCGTCTAATAATTATTCTCTTACCCTTAAATTCTCGCCTAGAAATCATAGTTGGACTCCATCCCCACGGCAACCAGTATCTTCCGAACTAAGTCATAGATGGTTGGTTTGGAGAAGAACCAGAGAATGATCATCCTATCCCTTTGAATGATCATCGTAATGAAAACCTTTCAGATGATGCTAATTCCGAACCAGAGGTGGAGAACCTACCCCGAGCAACTCCCTTTCCAATTCTTAACCCACGTCCAACTTTTCATGGCTCAACGCCTGAGTCGGTGGAATGCTTGGAAACATGGAGCCAAGGACAAGATCAGCCCATGCCATTTATTGGCAACCAAAACTTTTACGACCTGAACAATGGGGGCTCATCATGCAGAATCTTGCCAATCTTGGTCCGCAGAGTGGCCCGAAATGAGATTCAAGGCAAGACAACCCTACATTAGATTGTCGAAGTTGTCGTCGATGCAAGAATGCATATGTGACAACCCGATATTTCAACTCTTTGTAATGACCAAAATGGGTCAAGTATTGTAACCACTTCTGAATAATAAAAAGTTACTTTCATAATAAAATGTATAAATAAGTTCCACTTAATTTCCTTCTATGATTAAATGTCTTTGAACCATGATCGTACGTGAAAAGAACGCCCAAATCCGACTTCATATAGCGAAGTTATGATTTTTCCAAGTTCGGCTTAGCAACAGACAGCTAAAAACTCGAATCGGAGATCGAGCGACTTTTGGCCGGAATGACCTAAACGAGAATCGAAGGTCTCGACAATGGTATTCCAGCGGTAAAAAGTCTGGCAAAAACCGACATCAGATAAAGAAGTTATGAATTTTCTAAGAAATTTCTTAAACACGATGGATTTTTAATAAATAATAAAAAAATAATTTTGCAATTTGCCGACGGAGTCTAAACGAAAGTTGTAGAGCGTAGTCTCACCTACGCGAGGATATAAAGACCATCGAAAACGGAGTTCGTATGAAGAAGATATGAATTTTTGAAGTTTATTAAATAAATTAATTATTTATTTTATTCAAAATTCGGATATTATCCGAAGGGGAGTCAGCGTCCTCATCCGAGGTACGCGCTGCGTACTCCTGTACGCCCCGCGTAACCGAGAGGATTGGCCTCTGATCGTCCACGTCGCGCTATCCGAAGGAAACCGACCCGTCCGACCCGACGTCCCATCCGACCCGCCGTCCCATCCGACCCGTGTACCCAGCAACCCGTCCCATCCGAACCGAGGCAGTCGAGGCTTCGGTCATGCATGACGTACGCGTACGCGCTGCGTACGAGCGTACGCCCCGCGTACCGAGGCAGACCAGCCTTACTATAAATAGGATGCGAGGGTTTCCAAAGAAGGGGTTCATTTCTCTTCTCTCTCTCTCAACTTTGCCTCGTTTTCCATGTCCGTTCAAACCCGAAGCTCTGGTCTTTTTGGCTCAAGTCCCGAAGGTCGATTATACTCCCGAGATTCCCGAGAATCCCGAGGAAAATCCATTTCCCGAGACGAAACTCTGCCCGGTTTTCCATCTCGCTATCTCCAAAACTTTCAAGTGAGTTTCATACCCCTTAATCAACCGTTTTAATTATTCTAAATACTTTTATATGCTTTCAAGGGGGGGGGGGGATTACAAGTAAAACACACGAGTATTATCGTGTGTTACATAAAGAAACTCTTTTATATACTGTTATATATTCAAATCACATGCGATTTATAAACCTTTAAGGAACCTTTATATATATATATATATATATATATATATATATATATATATAACATATGTTACAATAGCATTTTATCCTTTAAAATATAAAATTGTTGTAATGCATGTATAAACTAAACTGTTCTTAGATTATTCTTTTCTATCTTAGACACTATACCAAAAATCTATGCTTTCATAAACAAGTGATTCTTTTTCTAGGTATTTCTAAACAAACAAGGCACACTTTTTGAAAACTATAATAGGTATAGTTTTACGAACAGATTTCTAACTCTTATGTACTAGAAACATATATTTCAAGAAGTTTACTTTCGTATACAAGAACAAACGTAACATTTTAACAAGTAGATCTGTTTTTATACCACGGATTTGTGAGACACTAACTTCATGTACGTTCGAGTACACATTTCAAGTCCTGTATTATATACCAGAATCCCTTGGAGGGGGAGCATGGTGTTTGTGTGTAGATCTATACGGGCTTGACAACCTGCGCCCTGACTTTTAGCTGCAGTCCACCGTTTGGGGTGACAACGTCATAACATTCCAACGCCTGAAGAACGTTGTGTATAGGCATTCAGAGTCAATAGTATGGTTATAAAACTCACAAGGGGTATTAAAAAAATGCATTGATTTACAAGGTTTTCAAACTCATTGGTTATTCTACATTTACATACATTTTGGAAACAAACATTGGTCTTGAATGAAGGCTACTTTTATACTAGTAGAGAATATAGGATTTTCTAAACACAAACAAACAAAGATAAAACATTTCATTTCATTCAAACATTGTCACTTAAATACTTATGAAATTCACCAGCTTAAATGCTGATCTACTCTTTCAAAATTACTTGTATGTCCTAGGGATTCAGTAATTTCAGGTACTAATATGCTTTTGAAGAAGAGATGCTGCGGCGCCAGTTTAATCTCATATTTTGACATCATATTGTAATTGGTTTTGAACATGTAACTTTTGACAAATGTAAACTTTCAATTATATATATGATGGTTGTATTGCTTTCTTTACTATGTATTCATTTGTTACGTTACCACATGAAGTCATCCGCCCCCGAACGTTTCCGCCGTTCAGGTTTGGGGGTGTGACAGCATACCCTCCGCACCATTCATCTAGAAGATGCTCACGAGAGATCAGAGAGAAACCATGAGACCCTGCTGCAAGCACTAGCCGAAAACCCGAGCCAAAGTCATAGAGATCCAAGTACGTCAGAGAGTGTTCGAGAGATACTTGCTTGATATGGAACGTCAACTAACTGAACTAAGGGTTCACCATGGGGGTGACTGTCGCCAGTAAGAGATACCTTATTTCCTTCTTTGTTTTAAAGAACCGTGTTCCTGTCTATGTTCTGTGTAGTACTTTCTATGTGACTAACTTTTGCTGTATGTACTTTTGGTTTGGTCTTTATGATGACAAGAACCATCTCCTATGGATATGATGTAAACCCTTTTACAAGGTCGTTTTCCCAAACTTTTACGTCATAAATATCAAAGGTATTGACAGTCGGCTAACTTCTGTGTCATTCTTTATTCAAGTACTCTTATCATACTTTCATTGGAATCTATCTGAATCATGCTTTAGTCAAGTCATTTGACCATAATAATTTAACTTTGAATACATTTCCAAGTCTCTTTTAATGGTTGGATCATGTTATTCACCAACCAACAATTCCTCGGCTTGAACGACAAGCGTCTTGAGACCATTCTATGAACTTACTTCCACTCATTCTAAGACTACATCCTAGGGATGCAGGTCAACCCTTCATAAATATACTTCCACTCAACACTAGGACTGCATCATAGGGATGTAGATCAAACTTCCGCAAACATACTTCCAATTCGTACTAGGACTGCATTATAGGGATGTAGGTCAAACTTTCGAGAACATAACTTTACTCTTTACTTGAACAATCGAAGTACACCTAGGGTCAACCAGAATCGCTCACAAATTTATTTTCTCTTCGTGAAACAGAATCATGTCGTCATCTAGAAACGATCACCCAAGCACCGAAACCCCTATCCTCCATATCAACGCCACTACATTACTAGCTGCAGTAGCAGCTGCTGTGACAACTTTCCTTACACACATCAACTCAAGCAACACAATCAACGCTGAAAAAGGAACCGTGGGTTCCGATGGTAGTACCAAACCGGGAAACCAACAAATGGCAATAGTCATGGAATTGCGAAGCCTAAAGACCGAAAGGAAGAGACGCTATCGTGAAGCCCTAAGGGAGTGCAAGAGATCCCAAAGATTTGCCATGCCACAGCCACCAGTGGCAACTCCGGCAGAACGCTTTAGGAAGCAATTTCCAAGGTGGAGTAATGAGGAAGGCACTCGTGACCACATAACACTGGCTAAGCACCGAAATCCCGTCACCAATGCAAGTACTAGCCAGTCATGCCACCAATGCGGTGAAATAGGGCACTTCAAGAAGGATTGCCCTATAGCAAAGAACTCTGGCGCAGATGGGAAGATTCTCAGGATCACAGCTTCAGGAGAGCCTACTTCGGAACCCTCGTTAATGTAACTTAGGCGTGTCGTTATAACAGACTTATAAACCATCCAAAACTAGTGCAACCAGAGTCTTATCTTTTGCAGGATCCCGTCGGTTTAGGGATGCTCATGCTGCGTATACTTGCCTTTCGAAGTATACCTTATTCGCAGCAATAGTCTTGTAAAAGTCTAAAGTACCATAACTCTGTTGATGGTTGCATGATTGTGTTTTGTCTGTAACCATCTTATGTTCAAATCTAATGTCTTTAAGTTTCCTTATGATTCCGACATTATCATACTACTTGATTCAATTCTATCCTCACAAAAACAGCTTCATACGTACGTCTCTTCCTCCGAAATCGTCTTTTTAGCGAAACCGTCATTCCAGAACAACAAAGTACTCGTACATAGAGCACCTCATGTTTCTCATCCTATCTGAAGAAAAATTCAACAAACCGCGCCGAAGTACCACTCATGCAGTACGTCAAGTTCAATCCAAATACCCACAGTTTCAAGCTTATTTATATACGGCTCGTATACCCGAGACTGTGATTGATGAACCTGGTATGGGTTCTACTATGAACTTCAGGACGGAGACTGCCCAAGACTACGAGTGATCGTGCTGCCATGCAAATAAACTTAGAAGTCGAACGCATGCCCTTTCTGTCGATTGGGACGAGGAAGACAGATAGAACAAAAGTACCTATCCTTTTTCCTTAATTCATGAGTAACCACACTTTATTTTAGATCTTCATGAGCCCAAATCAACCACAAGGTTCTGACTTCATAATCAGTATGAATTGGTTTGTTCTTATACAAGAGGAAAGGTCACTGCCTATACCTCAAGACAGCTTAAGACACAGGAAATTAACTATACAACACATGATCTTGAGTCAGGGGCAGCGGTAATTGCTTTGAAGATCTAGAGACACTACTTGTATGGTGCAAGAGGTACTATTATCATAGTCCACAAAAACATTCAACATACGTTCGACCAAGAAGAGTTACCATCCCAGTAAAGTCAAACGAAAGAAGCAAAGTTGTGTACCGATAGTGAAGGGTTCGCTGGAATGCCAAGCGAGGAATCAAGTTCACTTAAGAAAACGAGAAGCAAGTAAAACTTCTATCCATAGCATGTTTATCAATTATGTTTAAACTCTAATTTCAGGATGAAATTCTCTCTAATGGGGGGATGATGTGACAATCCGATATTTCGAGGCAATATGATGGAACGCAAGTCAAATTTAGGTTAAAATTTAACTTTGCTAAAATCTTATTTGAGTTAAATAAAGTAGTAGGAATCGTATCAAGGTTTTGATACGTATAAAGAACCCAAAAATCCGAGTTATAACGAAGAAGTTATGAGCAACCGAAGATTCTCGGCAAAACCGACAATACTGATAGACGTAAAATACGATGTTGCAATACAATAGTTTTTAGCCTTAGGTATCTAAATAAAAGTTAAGATATCATTAAACCGTAAACGTGCATAATAAGAAAATCCAAATCTGACTTCGTATGAGGAAGTTGTGATTTACCTAAGTTATAGATATAACAGTAGACAGCTAAAAACTCGAAATAGAGATCGAGAGACTTTTAGCCGATGCAATCTAAATGAGAATCGAAGGGCTCAACAATACTAGCACAACGGTAAAAAGTCTGACGAAAATGGACGTCGGATGAAGAAGTTATGAAACTTTAACGGATTTTTCTTGTCCCGACCTATCAAAATATTATATTAAGAATAAATTCAAGATATGCCGACGGAGTCTAAACGAAAGTCGTAGATCGTAGTCTCACCTACGCCTGGATATAAAGAACATCGAAAACGGAGTTCGTATGAGGAAGATATGAATTTTTGAAGTTTACTAATTAATTAAAATATAAATTTAATTAAAACCCGGTATTATCCGAAGAAGGAGTCATCGGTCCGATCCCTCGTACGCTCCGCGTACCCTCGTACGCCCAACGTACTCGGATGCTAGGCCCCGGTTCGTCCACGTCGCTCTGATGCTTCGACCGAGGATGCGGTCATCCATGACGTCTCGTACCCCCCGTGCACGCGAGGCTTCCAGACCCTATAAAAGGGATGCGAGGGTGCCGGCCAATTTTGCTCATTTCCTTCCTTTCTCGCGCCGAAGCTCTGCGTTTCAACCCTCGGAGCCATCCCAAAGTCCCGGTTTTCATATCCAAGTATGGAATGAAGTTTTACGCTCCCGAGATTCCCGAGATTCCCGAGAATCTCGAGAGATCCTCTTTCTTGAGTAGAAGTTTTGCTCGGTTTTCGTCTCGCTTTCTTCAATCAATCAAGTGAGTTCATACCCCTTAATTAACCTTTTAAATGTTCTATAAATGCTTTTATATGCTTTCAAAGGGGGGGGGGGGGATACAGGTAAAGCACACGAGTATCATCGTGTGTTATATAAAGAATTATTATATGCTTTTATTTAACCAAATCATATGTGATTTATAACTATTATAAGGAAACTTTCGTATGCAAAATGTATCACGATAACATCCTATCTTTTGAAATGAAAAGTGTTGTTATTTACGTATAAATCAAACACACTGCTTATACTCTATGTATATGTGTCCATCTTAGGCACTACAAAAATTATATCTTTCATAACAAGTGAGCATTTCACTAGGGATTACTATACAAACGTTTTTACATGTTGAAACACTTTTAGAAACTCTCTTACAAACTGTAGGTTTCCTTTTTGAGTCTGTTATATTTGTGCTTCAAACAAAGGTCTTCTCACACTTAAACTGTCTTGTCAAACGGTCTTTCTAACGATTTATAAACTGACATCAAGTCATAAATTCTTATTTACTAAACTTTTCAAAAGTTTACAAAACTTCTTTTATGCTTTTATATTATAAATTGCATGGCTCTATATGTATAGTTATATAAGAAATGTTTAAAATACTTAGGAAGGCTATCCACCCTGTTTCCTTTTCCTCGATTTGGATGTGGTCTGGTGGGATATCGGGTACTCTTACGAAGGTCGTTTAAATATTAGTTATATATCATGTTTACATATATAGTCATAAATGTTCAATCAGTTAATTCAGTTCCGATACTCTTGGGTAGCAAGGGAGTATAAACCTACTTGGACACTCATCAATTACATTCTAGTAAACTATTATAGGAATAGTTTAGGGTATACAAAACATTATCCCTATTACAAGAAATTACACCAGAGTCAGTTCATTCATGAGTCTAGACTACATGCTATAAGAAGGGATACTCTTACAGAGATTCCACTCACATGAATATGTTTACATAGATGCACTTAGATGAGTACATTTACATAGATCATATATGATGAGTTACTACTTCATATGATATGTGTAGATACTGTTATATAGATCACCTTCTTATCTTTACCTTGTGATACAATCACATAATCGACGAGATGAATTGGACTTTATATCCTAGTACCAAAGGATACTTTGAGGGACTAACCATTCCTATAGCCACTGTTAGCTACAGAGGATAAATGACACATCTACGGATATCTACGGTTGATACCATTATAGGTATACTTAAGGGACTAACTATTCCAAAACCAACTGTTAGCAACAGAGGTAAATGGACATCTACGGATGTCTATGGTTGATCTGTTTACGGCGAGTTTCCACGTCGTGTGTATCATTACTTAAGGGACTAACTATTCCTAAACCCAGCTGTTAGCAACAGAGGTAAATGCACATCTACGGATGTCTACGGTTGATCTGTTTAGGGCGAATTTCCACGTCGTGTGTATCATTAATTAAGGGACTAACTATTCCTAAACCCAACTGTTAGCAACAAAGGTAAATGCACATCTACGGATGTCTACGGTTGATATGTTTACGGCGAGTTTCCACGTCGTGTGTATCTTAGTACCAAAGGATACAACATAAGCTATTATATTATTATTTTTATAGTTTTATAAAAATAGTTAAACAGGGAAAAACCGTCACATTTTCAAGTGATGCGTACTTTCAAAATAGTCAGGTCTTAGTAAAAGACTACTTTCAAAACATTCGGGTCTTGGTAGAAGACTACTTTTATACTGGTAGGAAATGTGAGATTTTGTAGAGTTTTCATACTTATACTAAATGTTTCATCAATCATTCACCAGCCTTTCATAATAACTAATCAAAGCAATGACATTAAATACTTATGAACTCACCAGCTTAAATGCTGACCTACACTTTCAAAATAACTTATATTCTCAGGTTACAAATAGACAGGTGCCGATGCAAGGTTTAGAGAAGATGGAGCAGTCAAGATTCGTCTTTTATTTTGATCCGTTATCATGTTGTCTTTTACGATAAAAGAAAACACTTGTAACTAAAATTATACTATTAATGAAATGGATTATGTTGTTGCATATTTACTACTTTACATTTGTTGTGATGCATACATGACGTCCTCCGCCCCAGAACATTTCCACCGTTCTCGGTTTTGGGGTGTGACATACAAGTCCTTAATTGACACCAAACGCTCAACCGACACCTTCACCCGAATTACCCGATTTACTCGATTTCAGGTGAGTTCATACCCCTTAACGAACCTTTCTAATGTTTTCATATGTTTTAGGGTGGAATACAAGTCAAATATACATTTTTATGGAAATCAATCACATGTGATTTACTATCCGTAGTTCAAATCACATGTGATTTATCACTATGCTTTATAAAAGAACTTTACGCTTTCAAAACTACTTTCGAAAAATAAGATATTTTCTAAATTCTTTCTTTGGTCAAGATTTTTATTAAATTACTTTTCTTATAAAATTTATCTACACTAATATATTTATATAAGTAAGACTTGAAGGACTTAAGACCGATAACTCGCCTTAATTCCTGTTCTTGTTTGATGTGGGCTTGGGGTATTTGTTATCCGTCCGACTGTCATTGATTTCTTAGTTATATATCATGTATATTCGTGTTAGATACGAGCATTTTCATCTCATTCGATGCCTATATTACTTAATTGCCAAGAACCATACACACTAAGTCAACTATAATAGCTATAGTTAAGGCCACTACTACTCGTTACCACTACTACTATACATACTATAATTCATACTATTACAAAACGATACACGAATAAGAGAACACACTTTGAACTACATAAGAGACTAGTACACTATATTACAAGAGAAAGCACTAATCCGGAAGATAACACACTAACTCTCTACAAGATACTCTATGCGCTACATACTGTGACCAGAGCTTTCCAGAAGGAAGGCGACGCTACATGTATAGATCTATACGGGGCATACACTATTAGATCCCGACTGTTAACTTCAGTCCAAGCTGAGCAGGCCCAGGGATGGCACTACTTCACTACACTGTGTATGACCGGGAAGGTCATGGGATCCTTTATTACTCACACTATTGGTCACATACAAGGAATACACTATATCCATACTAAAATTCTAAGACTAAAGTCTCAGTTAATATCCCGAAGTAAATAAGTATCCATTACTAATGGAAGTTCGCACCACTATCACTATCAACATGCATAACTTTTCTTCTATCTACACTACATACTGGAGATTTAGTACCACACTTTTACAACAAACAGTTTTCAATGATAAAACTTACATGCAACCTAGAGTTTTTCACTTACGATGTATTTTCTGGAAAATATAGGATTTTCTAGAGTTTTCTACTAATTATAAATGTACATTGTAGCTTTTCACACTATATGTTCTAATACATTTTATACATTAACCACACTAAATTCTTATGAACTCACCAGCTTTATGCTGATGCTCGTTTTCAAAATAACTTGTATCCTCATGTCAAAGATAGACAGGTACAGGTGCAGTATTTTGGAGAGGATGGAGTATACAAGATCCATCTCTTATTTTTGTTATACTTCTGGTGTCTATTGAAACTTTACAGAACACACTTGTAATTAAACGCATTATGTAATGAAATGGTTGTATGTTTCTTGTTTTTACTATTATGCAATTGTGATGATACTGTACATGACGTCCTCCACCCCGAAACGTATTCCACCGTTATCGGTTTTGGGGTGTGACACCCACAATTTTCAAAAGTCTATTACGCACGCGCGAAGCATATCTTCTAGCGTTTGGATGGTTTGTTGCTTTGGCCATCCGTTTGTGGGTGGTAGGCAGTCCTCGTGTCGAGTTGTGTTCCCATAGCTTTCTGAAGCGATTGACAAAAGTGGGTTGTAAACCTACTATCTCTATCTGAGATGATAGATACAGGTACTCGTTGGAGTCTCACGATTTCCTTAATGTAGATTCTTGTCAGGCCCTCCATCTTGTATGATTCTTTTATTGGTAGGAAATGGGCGGATTTCGTTAGTCTATCAACTATTACCCAGATCGTGTCCAAACCATCCGTCGACTTGCGTAGTTTGGTCACAAAATCCATGGTAATCCTTTCCCATTTCCACTATGGAATTACTGGTTGTTGTAGTAATCTGGAGGGATTCTAATATTCCACCTTTACTTTAGCACAAGTAAGGCATTTGCTAACGTAAGTGGCAATCTCTGCCTTCATATTAGGCCACCAATAATTTTGCTTAACATCCAAGTACATTTTGTCTGAACCCGAATGGATGGAGTATCGCGTCTTTTGGGCTTCGTTCATGACTACCTCTGTGAATCCCCCAAGTTTAGGGACCCATATGCGGTTCATGAAGTAATATGTCCCATCTTCCTTCACCTCCAAGTTCTTCTCCATTCCATGCAGCACTTCACTTGTTTTGTTTTCCACCTTCATGGAATCTGACTGGGTTGTTCTGATTTGCGAGGTCAGGTGGGATTAGATGGTTATCGAGAGAGTTTTCACACAACGATTTGAGTATTCTTTTCGACTCAAGGCATCGGCTACCATGTTAGCCTTGCATGGGTGGTACTTGATTCCGCACTCGTAGTCGTTTAGCAGTTCGACCCATCTTCGTTGCCTCATGTTTAGCTCTTTTTGATTCAGGATGTGTTGGAGACTCTTGTGGTCGGTGAAGATGGTGCACTTAGTATCGTAAAGGTAGTGCCTCAAAATCTTCAGGGCGAAGACCACTGCTCCCAGCTCAAGATCGTGGGTCGTGTAATTCACTTCGTGAGTCTTTAGTTGCCGGGACGCATAAGCTATCACCTTTCCACGCTGCATGAGTACACAGCCTAAACCCTGATTTGACGCATCACAGTAGACTATAAAGTCTTCCGTTCCTTCGGGTAGCTATAGCACCGGCGCACTGTAGTGTGCTTGCTTCAGAGATCGAAACGCGGCTTCCTGCTTGTCCGTCCAGACGAAGGGTACGCCATTTTCTGAAAGCATGGTAAGCGGTTTGGCCGTCTTAGAGAAGTTCTGGATAAATCTCCGGTAATAGCCTGTGAGACCCAGGAATTGGCGAATTTCTATGGGTGTTGTTGGAATTTCCCATCCTTCAATGGCTTGGATTTTAGAAGGATCCACATGAATTCCTTCCTGACTAACAACATGGCCCAAAAAGTTCACACTTCGGAGCCAAAACTAGCACTTGGAGAGTTTTGCGTATAACTTTTCGGTTCACATGGTTTCCAGGATTTGTCGAAGATGTTGTCCGTGTTCTTCTTCGTTTCGGGAATATACGAGGATAACATCGATGAAAACGATAACGAAGTTATCAAGAAAAGGTCGGCAGATTCGATTCATTAGGTCCATGAATGCGGCAGGAGCATTCGTTAGACCGAAGGGCATTAAGACAAATTCATAATGTCCGTAACGAGTTCGGAAGGCAGTTTTTCGAATATCCTCCTCCTGAACCTTGAGTTGGTGGTATCCAGATCGCAGATCTATCTTTGAGAAGTGACTGGCTCCTTGGAAGTGGATTCATGGAAGTGGATATCGGTTTTTGACAGTGAGCTTGTTAAGTTCTCTATAGTCGATACACGTCCTAAAAGTAACGTCTTTTTTCTTGATAAAGAGAACTACAGCTACCCAAGGTGAGCAACTGGTTCGGATGAATCCTTTATCCAAAAGCTCACTAAGTTGGCTGGAAACTCTTGCATCTCCGCAAGAGCCAATCTGTAGGGCGATTTGGCGATGGGGGTAGCTCCTGGTACAAGGTCAATTCGAAACTCGACTTGTCTTTCTGGGGGTATGCCGGGAAGATCATCAGGAAAGACATATGGGAACTCACAAGCCACTGGAATGTCTTGAATGTTGACCTCTTTCTTGGATTTGTCTATTATGTGAGCGAGGAACGTCAAGTCCTTCCATCGTAGGTACTTTTGCGATTTAATGCACGAGATAAGATGGAGGTTCGTGATGGGTTTGTCCCCGTATATAACTAGGGTTTCGTGATTTGAGAGATGAAGGCGAACGACCTTCTCGTGACACATAATTTCAGCATGGTGGGGGCTTAACCAATCCATGCCGATAATCACATCAAAACTCCTAACGGAAATAGGCATTAAGTTTATTTGAAAGACGTGGTGATTTCAGGCTAGGGTGCATCCGATATAGCCATTTCCACCGTGAAGGTTTCATTAAGCTTATGGGGTTGTTGATTTAACAAGTGTTTGAATCTATTGCTCACAAAACTTTGTTCTGCTCCGGTATCAAATAGGATGCATGCATAAGTGTGGTTTAGGAGAAACGTACCAGTAACAACAGCGGGATCCTAAACCGCTTATCCCTGCCCCATAGCTAGCACCCTTCATGTTCCTGCATTCCCATGGTTGTTGGTGTTGGGGCAATTCCGACGGATATGCCCTGTCCTTCCAGATCCGTATCAAGTGGGGCTTGATCATGTGTTATTGCTGCTGTTGTTGGTGTTGTTGTTGTTGTTGTTGCGGTTGCTGTTGATGTTATTGTTTCCGTGTGGTTGACTTTGGGGAGGGTATGTATTGCAATACTTTGTCGTGTGACCCTTCCGATTACAACTGGTGCAATGCATTTCTCTGCATTCTCCATTATGGTGGAGACTGCATTTGTTGCACTTTGGGAGAGTTCCCGAATACTGCCTAGGAACACTTGGATTAGCTGAGGCTGGAGCATGTGGTGTGAAGCGTAGTTGAGTGGTCGCAACATTGACCGTCACTGTTTGTTGCTTCTTTGCTGATTTCGAGCCTTGTCGCCTTTTTCTCTTGTTATTCTTTCCTTTCTTGTTGTCATTCTCTTTCTTGACTTTAATTTCTGCTGGCTTCTCGCCCTTTTTGTTGTTGTGGTCATACAGTTTCTTGGCCAATCTCTTGGCACGGTCGAACGTTTCATGTTTTGCAGCGATCACATTTCCTTGAATTGTGGAGGTCAGCCCCCAGATGAATCATTCGATTTTCTTCCCTTCAGACGTAATCATGCCAGGGCACAATAATGACAGCTCGCTAAACTTTGATATGTATGCATCTATATCAGAGTTTCGGACGGTGAGATCCCACAGCTCTTGCTCCATCTTCTGGATTTCGCCACGAGGGCGGTACTCAGCCATCAACATTTCCTTCAGCTCCGTCCATGACATAGAGTTGGCTACAGGGAGAGTCATGGCCTCTATATGTCCATTCCACCAGGTGAGAGCCTGGTCGACAAAGGTGCACGCGGAAAACTTGACTTTCACATCCTCGGGGCATTCACATATATCGAACACTGATTCCACCTTCTCAATCCACCTTTTCAGGGCTATCACACCACCCGTGCCATTAGAGGTTCTCGGCTTGGCATTGGTGAAATCTTTGTAGGAGCATGTTTTCGTCAGTCCTTGATTGATCCTGTTGTTCAAGCATCCTGCCCCTTGTCCGTTGACTCCTCCTTTGTTCCCTTGGTGAATCTGTGTCATTGATGCGGTGACCGCAGCAGACACAACTGCTTGGAATGCAGCTGAGTCAACTTCTGGAGGGGTTGGTCCAAGGTTACCACGAGTTGGTTGTCGAGGCATCTTTCTGTCATAGAACGGAAAGATGTTGAGTGCCTATGGTTTTGTGAGAATGTGATCCTATAAACTAGGTGTGTGGCACGAAAACCTTTCATTAATATTATCCTGGATATATAACACTATTTAGCATACAATCATGGATATATAACACATAGCAGATTACAACATCATAGTAGAACACATAAAACCTTTCATTAATATTATCCCATTTTTGATACATGAAATTTTTGCTCAAAAGAGCATACATAAGTGGTGCGAATCCGGCAGCATAATGGCTCTTTGAGTAGTGTAATCACTTAAACATAGAGTCGGGGTACATAGCATAGATCCTAGTAACATAATATTAAAGAAGGGTACGACTAGTCCTAGTCATGGTGGGATGCGCCAGGGAGTGGTACTAAGGAAGTGGACGCTCCCTGAAGACGAGCCGCCTTTCGTTCCGCATCTCGGAGTCGAGCCTCCCACCTTGCCTGTCTCATGTGGAACTCTCGGATAACCTCTCGCGTTTCCTACTTTGCACGCTCGACCCTAGTCCGCATCTGGTTCATCTGATCGGCGGTGCTCTGAGCTAGGTCGCTAGTGTTCCGCAATTGTCTCACCATGACCGGAAGAGCACGATCGGCTGGTCCTCCATCCCTCAGGTCATAGAAATCGTGTGACATGCCGAACATGGGTCGTTGTCCCTGCTGTCTGCTCCACCTCCAAAGGTTGATAACCCAGGGGGTTGTAGGACTAGTGGGGCCTACTCGATAAGCGGGCACCCTAACCGGATAAGGGAGTTGATGACTTCGGACTCTGCGTCCGAATTACCATCTTCGTCTTCGTTGGGTTCCTCCTCGAGACCTCCTTTGGCTTCCTATTCCTCCTGATCCACCACTGGATCGGCAGGTCCGCCTTCGACTTCCGCCTCAGGTTCCCCTTCGGATTCCTCCTCGGGGTCTTCCTCAGGTTCCTCTTCAGACACCTCCTTGGGGTCCTCTTCAGGTTCCTCCTCGGATTCTTCCAACCATCCGTTATTCCCCTGATTAGGGAAATAAGGATCTCCGGGGTGATGGAAACCAGCCATGTTGTCTGCGAGGGTGTATAAACATGCTAATATCATTCCTAAGACGTATAGATTGAGTTGTTCTTCACTTTTTTCTGATAAAGGGGTATGTTTTTAGGTTTTCCTACCATCGCGATTTCCTCAGGACACGTGATAGTTGTACCTTGGAGGAAATGTAGTTGATCAGGCTACATCCTCTCCTTGACACAACCATGAACAGTCCTGGCTTACCCGAGATGATAGCATTATCTTGTTTTGGTTTGGTATTATATTATGTTTCCTAATTCACACAGGCAAAGATGTTTTATAGCTGTGTTTTTATTTGTTTTGGTTTGTTCAGAGTTGGGTTAGTCCCTCTTTGGTTTATAGTTGCATATCAATGTGTGGTCAGATATGCTAGTTCATTATAAACAATGCTCAAATACCAACCTGTCACACCGCCGAACCAGACGGCAGAAACGTCCGAGGGCTCGCGTGACTTTAATTGAATATCATCACAATGAATATACATGAATCATAGCATAAACGTCACTATGCATCAATATATTACAACTGGAATTGTTCACATCAAGTACATTGTTTTCAAATATTACACTTCATAACACAAATTGTTTCAAAGCTTTCAACACAAAATATTCTAACATACTTGGTATTACCTTTCTGCTTATTTGTTACCTGAGAATACAAGTTATTTTGGAAAAACGTCAACATATGGAATGCTGGTGAGTTCATAAGCATAGTTGTAAATAAAATGATTTGTATTGTTTATAAAACCCAGAAAATCCGATATTTTCTGAAAAGGCATTTGTTTATCAAAGTGTGAAGATCCATAGTTGATGCATGAAGGATTTCAAAACATATATATGATAGGTATTTTGTATTATAGTTATAATAATTTCGAGCGAGTTGTATTGAATTCCCCCGAAAACCCGATGTTTTCCGATGTCGAAATGTATTCGTGATTACTAATTTTTGTATTGTCTTAACGAATGAATATTGATTACTCCACATTGTATATCATCCTCATTTCTTCTACTTTGATTTATCGTAAGCCTTAGCGAACGAAGAGAAGAGGAGCACTATGTCCCACTACTATCGTAAGTACCTTAGGCTGTCGTGGATGTGAAAGACACGAGGGTCTAACACGCATTTGATTACTATGACCTTACTAGCTTTTCTAATGGGCCTCTAGGGTCCAATAGCACATATAAGCTATTGAAAGTCCTTTTATAAAATATTGGGTCATAGAAGGCCCAATAACATATAAGCGTCATCCCTTTGGGCCCAAAGATCATGTCGATGGGCTTGCAAGGCCCAACGAGCATGATTTGAAACTCATAAGCCCAATGTTTGAAGATTTACTCATTGTAGTTATTGCGTATCTATTGAAGTGTTTTGACTTAATGATTGTTGTATTGTATTGACTCGAGACCGAATCAATTCGTTAATAACGACATTTGGTGTTGAATGTGTATTCGTTTTCCGTGTTGTCAGTAGTCGTGAATTTCGTATTTTGACTTAACGGATTAATTTGTTTAAAAGTAAAAATTTGACCTTTTCACTACCTTTCTTTTATAAAAATAACACTTTTAGTCCTTTATATAAAAGAATTTCATTTGTAGTCCTTAAAACATTTTCTTGACTCTTTTGCATCATAAACTTGTTGAAAAGACAGTTTTAACTCAAAATTTATTTTGTTAACAGCTTCAGCTCTTCCAGAATGGTGTTTCTCGGTTAGAACCCCATTTTCGCAACTTTTACAGTTTTGGCCCAAAATCTAAAAACTTTACATTTTTGGTCCTTTTTGATAGTGGAAAGCATTTTTGACCCTTAAAATGGTTTTGTTATACTAATTATCCCCTGTTTTACAGAAAGTTTCATTTCAGCCCCTAAAATTTGTCATTTTTCGCAATTTAAGGCTTATTGGGCCAAAAAGCCCAAAATTAGCTCATTAAGCTAAAAAATTTACATTTTAAGTCCTTTGAAAATTTTATTATTCAGAAAAACTATTATGAAAACTGTTTTGACTCTTTTGGCCCTTATGAAACCGTGACTTGGCCATTTTTAACCCAATGTTTTGTATATTTGACAATATAAGCCCTAAAATGGGTTTTATGTTAGAATATGTTCATCATAATCTTATAAGCTATTAGTCTTGACTCATTTAGTGTAAAATAACTTAGATTATGTTTGTTTCCTTTCTCATGTCATAGATCTTGAGTTAACACTCCTTTTGGTTACATATTCATCACAAAAACACATAAAACCACACACATACATGCATAAAATCACACATAGCATACACATACACATATATCTACACATTTTCTTGTATTCTCCCCCATAAAACATATGAAATCCGAAAAGAGAGGGGTATGAAGCTCACATTGAGTTGTGGTTTTGATTTTTGAAGGAAAAGATGAAGAAATTTCGATCCTAGCAAGTCTTCTTGGAGGATCTCGAAATTAGATGCTTCTAAGGTGCAAGATCATGAGTTTGATTAGGTTGAGAAGAGATTTTGATGAAATGAAGTAGCTAGATCTTTGATTAGTCATCAACTTACCTTAGATGATGAATTACTTGATGAAAATCCTTAGACTTCAAGCCAAATTTTCGTGATCTTCAAAGGAGAAGAAGATGATCTTGAGAGTGGTCTAGAGAGAGTTTTTGGTGAGGTGTGTGTGTTGTGTTCGGCCGAGAGAAGAAAAGAGAGAGGAGGAGAGAGTGGTGATGGGATTGTTGCATGGAGATATGAGGCCTTAGCATCGCAATCCAAGATATAATGGTGAGGTGGCTACCAAAAGTCAACTCCTCTTTCTTTGTGGGTTTGGGCCGAGAATGGAGAGGGGAAGAGAGAAAATTTGGGCTTTTTGCCCTTAAGCCCATATTATAGTTAATTTAGATGATGTTTGGCCCAAATAAATCAAACTATAATTTTTGTCTCCTCTTAGTGCTAAATTAAATTGGTTATGACCCATTAAAGTTAACCTACTTTATTTTTGGTTTATAAGGCCCAAAAATGTTAAGTCTCATGTATATGGGTCCAATTAGGACCCATTTGAGAGTTCTAGGTTGAAGATAGTTAAATTTGAAGCTCATTGGTCCATTAGGCCCAATAAGGAAATCCTAGTCCAAAATGGACTTAAACCGGGATTTCAAGGGTTTCCAATTCTGTGTTGACTATTTGTAGTGCTTGAATGAAGTATTTAATGAGGTTTTTTTGTTATTGAATAAGCATCATACATGCTTTCATATTGTTGTTTCATAATTGATATAAGTGTTGTAGTTACAAGGCCTCAAAATTCCTAGTTGTGATAGATACAACCACACTATGGTAGGAACCGAGGTTTCTTCGATCCTAGTCATAGAGTACAGGTAACCGGGCCCTCCCAGTTTTGGGCTAACACACATGAGATATTGATAACCAAGCTCAGGACACCCCAAATCAAACAGACCAAATGTGGTTGCTATCGAGAGAAATGAAAGACAAACACAGGAAGTGAACGAAGACTCCCGAATAAGACAATTAGTTTGGGAGGTGTGGCTACGAGATATCGAGCAAGAAGTAGCTCGTGTCCGAGGTGCATCTGCTTCATCAGCACAACCAGTAGACACTTTCCGTCACAACTAGGATCATCCTTTTCTTTTCTCCCCTACTAACCAATATGACTCTCTTTCGTGTACTAAGATAGTACTTACCAATGAAACGATTATGTCCTATCTTTATTTCATGTTATTGCATAAATTCAATTATATGCACAACCGAACCCTCGAAACCTCTATATAATTAAGGATCTCAAAACCAAAAACAACCTATATACTGTAAGGATAGACATAACGATCCTGCCAAATTTGCGATCACCAACTACCGTAAATACATCATTGGGATGTAGACGGAAACAATGAGAATCATTCGACAAGACAGAAATTTTATAGAGTACAACCACGAATGACGATCATTAATTACGATCTAGTTTATCAACATGCAGCAGAAAAAATGTCATTCCACAGAAATAACATGCACACCCGAAAGACATTGCTCCTGCAGATGGACTCTACTACATTCTATGCTGCTGTAACCACAGTAGTAACTGCTGCTATGGTACAACTGAACACAAACAACACCAATAGAGGTGGTGATAACATCGAAAATTCCAGCCGTAGGAACAAGCATGGGAACCAAAAAGTGACAGCTTATCAAGGCACTCCAACCCCCAAGCTTAAGAGCATGAAGCGAAAGTCTGGAAGCAAGAGAAAAGGAAAGCCCACTAAAGGGTTTTCGAAGAAGCAACATTTTGGTGTTGTCCATGCGACCATGACCCCTACCACATCAACACCAACAAGATCATATGTTGGAAGTCTTCCAAAATGCGGCCAGTTCAATTTCCATTATAAGGGAGCCTGCCGGGATCCGCATTGTAAGAGATGCAACCGAAAGAGTCACACCACCAAATACTATAGAATTTATCCATGACATAATTAGCAGCCAAACAACAACAACAACAATCACAACAACCTTAATAACAACACCAATGTTGGGACTAGTCAAACCTGCTAAGGGTGTGGAGGAACCGGTCACTTCAAGCGCAATTTCCCCAAGGATAACCTTCAAGGAGCATAAGGATCAGGAAGAGTCCTGACTGTGGGTCAAGGAGAGACAACTCAAGACCTGACGGTTGTTACCTGTACGTTCCCACTTAACAACCCTTTCTCCTGCATCTTACTCAATAGTGGAGCCGAGCGAAGATTCGTTAGTAACAAATTCTAGCACTTCATAAAACAACAACCTGAAAAGCTAAATGAAGCCTTCACGGTGGAGATGGCTAATGGGAAAAAGCAAATCAACCAAAGACATTTATGTAGGGTGCACCATAACACTAAACAACCATTCATTTCAAATAGATTTGGTGCTAGTAAATATTAGGAGTTTTGTGGTGATAATCGGCATGGTTGGGTTAAGCCCCCACCATACTGATACTATGTGTCGCGAGAAGGCCATTTGCCATCATCTCCCCAATCACGAAACTCTAATAATCTATGGTGATAAACCTAGCACCAATCTTCGTCTTATCTCGTGCATCAAGGCACAAAAGTGCCTGTAGAAGAAGAACTACACTTTCCTCGCTCACATTGTGGACAAGACCAAGGAAGAAGTAAGCATACAAAGTATTCCAGTAGCATCCGATTTTCCGGATGTATTTCCTGAAGAACTTCTGGGAATACCCCAGAGAGACAGGTCGAATTTCGAATCGATGTCATACTGGGAACCACATCAATTGCCAATTCACCCTATAGGTTAACTCTCGCTGAAATTCAGGAGTTATCCAGTCAATTAAGAAATTTTTTGAGCAAAGAATTCATCAAACCAATCTTCTCACCTTGGCAAGCTCCGGTCTTGTTCATCAAGAAGACGGATGCTTCAGAATGGGCATCAATTTTAGTGAATTGAATAAGCTCACTATCAAAAACCGACACCCATTCCCTCGGATTGACGACCTATTTGGCCAGCTCCAAGGAGCCAGTTATTTCTCTAAAATAGATATAAGAACTGTTTATCATCAACTTCGAGTCTGAGAAGAGGACATTCCAAAAAAACTGCTTTTGAACTCGATTCAGCCATTTCAAATTCATTGTGATACCCTTCGGTCTATCGGATGCCCCCACGATATTCATGGACCCTACGAACGGAGTTTTCCCAACCATTCCTAGTCATCCTTTTCATTATTTTCATCAATAACATCCTCGTCTACTCACGAAGCAAGAACAAAACACTGTTAACACCTACGACCGGCCTTGAAAGCATCAAAGTCGGAGAATATCATGCAGGAAGCACTGCATGGATGGATAAAACTTTCAAAGTCATGCTCTGAGCCTAGGTGTTTGAATTCAACAAGTCATGGGATACTCGGTTGCCCTTGATTGAATTCTCATACAATAACAGCTATCGCACGTGCATCAAGGTTGCCCCTTTCGAGGCTCTTTATGGTCGTAAATGCAGATCACTCGCCAATATTCTCACGGGACCAGAAACCATTCACAAACCGATAAAGAAGATAATCCAAATCTGAACTTGACTTCAAGCATCAGAAGACAAACAAAGACTTATGCTGACAAATGACAAAAACCGCTGGAATTCCAAGTCAGAGATCGGGTGCTACTAAAAGTCTCCCCCTGGAAAGGGATCATCCGTTTTGTGAAAAAAAGGGAAAACTAAACCCGTGCTAAATTGGACCATTTGAAATTCTTTCCCAAATTGGTCCAGTAGCATATAAGCTGCAGCTACCTTCGGAGCTCAGCAAGGTATACCCCATGATTCACATCTCAAAATTAAAGAAGTGCTTATCTGATGAAAATCTTGCCATTCCTCTAGAAGAAATTGAAATCAACTAGAATATCCTGTTCGTCGAAGAACCAGTCGAGATAATGGATAGGGAAAGGTTCGATGGAACGCCAAGCATGGACTAGAATTCACATGGGAACGCGAAGACCAGATGAAGCAGAACTACCCTTACCTATTCCCTCATTCATGATCCTACCTTTCGAAAGAATTTTTGGACGAAATTCCCTCTAACGGGGGGATGATGTCACAACTGGCATTTTTTTTAGAAATTTCTATTCTCATGAAACCATCATCTATTGTAAGGCTTGTACTCTAAGTGAATACTACACTCTATGCTCGTTCAAATACATCTCATATGGGCAAGTAAGGGTTGGAAACCCTAGAAATCCCGATTCAAGTTCATTATTGACTAGGATTCTCTTATTGGGCCTAAGGGACTTATAGATCATCAATTCATCAAATCTATAACATTTTGGACCATTTGGGCCTAGAATGATTCATTCTAACCCTATTGGGCCTTATTGGGCCATAATAACTCCAATTAACCTTACTGGACCTTAGAACCCATTCTTTTATACTATTGGGCTGTGAGATACCCTAAAGGCCCAATGGGCCGAAAGATTTTATGATTAGACTCCAAAAATCCTAACTAAAGTTTAATGGTCTCAAGATATTCCAAGTCCTACCCTCTTGGCCCAAAATCTCGACCCAACACCATTTAACAAAAAAAAAAACAAACACAAAAGAAAACAAAAGAGGGTGATTAGTGAGGTGCCACCTCACTAATAACCTTTAGTTAACCATGCTATTATTTCTTATACATTTATGCACTTAACAAAGAACCACTAAGTAAAAACCACTGCACCTCCCTCCTATTCTTCTTAAATTCGGCCAGAGCAAATAGAATCACCACCACACTCATTTTACTTACAAATCTCTTAAGGAAATTTCTCAAGAACCCCTACATCTTCCTTCAAATTTCGAAATTTTATGTGTATCTTCAAAGATGTTTTCATCTAGATCATCATCTTTGGTAAGTTGTTGTCATACTTAAGTCTTTGATTTGTATCCTTAAGCTAAGAACACTCCCTTATAAAGTTTCAATTTGTGATCTAACATCCTATAAACCATCTATGTTCGAAAACCACTCAAGAAGGCTTGCTAAAGGCCAAAATCTCTCCATTTCTTCTTCAAAACCGAGAACAACAAGCAAAGGTGAGTTTATACCCCCTATTTTTGATTTTTACTTGGTTTTGGGGGAGAATACAAGTTGCTTTATGTATATCTATGTGTATATGCATGAATATGTGTGGTTTTCATAACTTATTTGTTGATTATGTGCTATTTACATCATAAATCTAAAAATATGTTAAGAATATTTAGTTTATCACTTGGATCTACATGAAAACCTTGAGAAAAGTATGTGTTATCACATATAATACATGTAAACTAGTAGATCTAGGGTTTATACACTTAAAATACCAAAAATGAGTGTTGTGTTCAAAGATCTATAAACTAAACTCAAAATTCAGCCCTTGACATAAAAGTTTGGTCCAGTCTCGAACTTTTTTGACGTCCTTAACGATAATATTTTTCAAAACTGTTTTACATGCAAAAAGTTTAGGTTTATACCGTTAAAATGACTACTCTCACATTTTCATACGATTTTTCTAGAATTTTCGGTAAATTTTACAAAACTGCCTATCAGATTTAAAATAATTTCGGACCAGCCTGTGAAGGTCAGCAATTTCACACTTGTTAGACACCATTAAAAATTATAAGAACAATTTTGAACAAAGTAGACAAAATTTCCAAACTTCTAGAATTTACGGATCCAAATTTCGACTTACGATAATTTTTCTATAAATTTTCCAACAACTAGGTCAGAAAAGCCAAAAACCAGAAAAATATGTATTTTCACAAAAGTCAAGCCAAAAATGACATTTTTGACAAAAATGGGTTTAAAATGTTATTTTTACCACAAACTAGTCATAAACACAAGTTTTGAACAAAATGGGGACTAAAGTGTTATTTTCACAAAAAAAAATTGGGCTTTAATTGTAAATTTTTGGCTTAATGGGCCAAGAACGTCATTTTTACAAAAAGTGGGCCTTTTATGCTATTTTAGTGGATACTTGAACCAAAACCAAAATTAAACTAACAAACGGATAAATTTTGATCATTTTTAGGTTATTGGGCCTTAGTGGCCCATTTATATGTTTGATAGGTTTTGTATACAATTTGCCTGCTATTTGGGCCTATAAATACCTTACATGTGAAATGGGCATTTGTTGTCATTTTCCATATATTTTGGGCCCATGTTATATAATCTCATTCATATTAGGTTTTGAAATGACTCACATATTTAGCGATTCCTTAGTGGCTCACATACATGGTTCGTTGGGCATGGAATGAGTTTTATACGTTTATTTTCACGTAAATTTGATTAAGGATCTAGTAAGTTTTTGTCGGTTGACACCTATTAAGGGTTCGATCGTAGCAAGTACTTATAATCAGAGTCTCTTGGAAGGAGAGCGGGGTTTTGTGTATAGATCTATACGGGGATGACACCCCACACTTGAGTTGTTCGCTACAGTTAGACTACATCGGTCTTGGGTGACTATAACCGTATTCTATTTTTCAGTCGGTGTTCACTAACGCCAAGACAGGTTAAATTGTAATTATTTAGTATGGTTATAATGGCTCACTTAGAGGAATTAATGTTATGAAGTTTGCGGAAGACTATTTTCTTTTATGTTGGATTACTAGGAAACTTACTCACACTGGTACCCCACCTCGATGTTGGTACGACATCATTATCTGTTTTCTTTTATGATTGGATTACTCGGTAACTTACTGACACTCGTACCCCACCTCGGTGTTGGTACGGTATCATTAACTATTCTTCTTTTACGGGCAACATCGGGTTGTCCAGGGAGATTTTATATACATCCTCTTCAATCACTTTTGACATTCTATTAAGCAATAACACACATGCATTAATACAAGATCTGACATAAACATACCAAACTATTTTAAGAAAATATAGAATTTTCTTGTGATTAAAAAGTTATACAAATCATTTTCTCAAATATACTTATGAACTTACCAACATTATATATGTTGACGTTTTCAAAATAACTTGTATTCTCAGGGACTCGTTAAGCAGAAGAATCAACAAGAATAGGGGATTTTGTTTTGTCCACTGATAAACATCATAAATTGAATGTTTTGGTCATGTTATTTAAAAGATTGTACTTGATGTAAACAATGACAGTTGTATTATATTATGCATGGTAATGATGATGTTGTGTTTCATCTATATTCACTATAATGATATTTCAAGATGAAGTCATGCACAAGCCCCCGGACATTTCCGCCGTCTGGTTCGGGGTTGTGACAGATTGGTATCAGAGCATTGTTTATAGTGAACTGACATATCTAACCATACAAGATATGCAACTATAAATACAATGGGACTAAAATACTCTGAACATAATGAGTGTGGGTTTAATCCAATATTCAGAACTTATGAGCACTCAGAAATGTGGTAGCAACTCTTGATATGTTCAACACCTTACATGTCTACAAGCCAACTTCATGATAGTCTTGCGTTAATACCTACTTCCAACGTATTATTGACTGTGGATGGTTTGAATAACTTAGTCATTCAGGATGACTGATCTAGTTATTCTAGAATTCAAAACATGCAAAGTGAAACACAAGGATAATACTAATTCAATATGGTCCCAAGCACCTTTGAGAGTAAAAATAACACCTTTTATTTAAACACCATATTGATTACTCATTATTCATTGTATAATGTTTCAAATTTGTCAACTTAATACTTGAATTAAAATAATAGTGGTCCCATGCTCCAAACATGTACACTATGTTTTCTAAACAATAGTTATGCCATACACCAAGTGTGCACACTATGTTTGTCTATGATCCTTACTTTGTGAAATAGATCAATTAAAGATTATTTCAATGATTCTCATTTTACAATCCCAAATCCTTACCGTAAATGTAAGAATTCCAAATTCTTGTTATTTACCGAAATCTGTTAGATTCTAAACTTGTATGCATTGATCCTCTCGTCATGACTATGCACAAGGTCACAAATACTTTTTAATAGACATTACAGAGTATTCCAATGGAGATCATTCCATGGAAACAAAGTCTCAAATTCAAAGTACATTGCTTTGAACACCCTTCTTTCATTCCTAATCTGACATAGATTTAATGGATAACTTCCACTTATAAAACATTTCCACATTCCCATTCTGTCCATCACTTCTGAACAAGAGTTGGCTGTTTTCAGAATATGTCAATACGGTACTCTCCAAAAATTTACACCATACTTCCAACTGTCCCTGAACAACCAATCTTTGGTAAACCTTAGATTGTCCTCGACAATTGCTTAATCAAATTAGTCATATCTAGTTCTAGTAATTTATCCCTCTTAATGCCCTAGTTATTTGGAAAAAATTAGAACATATGAATATTATAGCACATGCAATCGATCCTATATCCGAAGCATATGGGACACGATTCATGATATCTGGCATAAAGACAAGATACTAGACCAGTCTTTTGCTATAATATTTCTATTTCTATTTGCTATGTTCTCATAATTCAGATTATGAAAAAGGATGCCGTAATCACAATCAAATTTTAGAACGCAAGTAATGTCCCCATATATAGAATTTCCTTATGTTGAACCATTCCAACATAACAGTCATATATATACTTGACTAAATTAGATTAAAATCTCACGATCTAAGCTTTTAGATTTGAAATGAAATATTATTTCCTCTCCCTTAAATTTAGCAAAACAACTTTTTCCCTATTGAAACTTTTGTTTTCTATAATTAACATTGCTAACTTGCAACACTTACCATAATTATCATGCTCCCACTAACATGATGATTAGTAGCATAACACTTATGCTCCCACTAGCCTTGACATGTATCTAGAAATCAGCTGGACTTTTAGAAATCAATACTTTATTGACTTTCTTACCAAAGTTCAAATATCTGTTACCATATGCTTTGATAAAACTTTATCAAAATCATACACCTTTCCTTAGATAGCACACATGTGTGTCTAAACGATTTCAGAACTATGAAACGGGATGTCGTAATCATAGTCTTAATTGTTTAGACCTTTTCCATCCTCACAAGTCCATATTAGTGTGCCGGTTAACCACACATGCCCCACTAACGACTTTGAGAATGAAAATATCACAGTTGCTATATACTTAAAACCAATTAGTGAAAGCGTTTCCTCACTATGATTTTCATGAATCGTAGAGAAACCTTATGACACTAAGATTTTATGGTGTATGTGTTCCTATACATGTGAGTTTGTCAAAACCATAATCACAGGACAATGTTAGTGACAAATCCAAACTCATATGGAACGAACTTGTTTAGTCTTAACTTCTTGCCACCTGGCAGCACAAGGGCCTACCATTGCTTCCAAGATGTTATGCAACCAATTGAGAAATCTTAGAACTCGTATGCAAAGCCAACTTTAACTGGAATGGGCACAGTAATAGGAATATATCAACACGATAAGTTATAAATCTCAAGTCGTGTGCTAGTGATGAACTACAGGTTTTATTCTTGATTAGATCTTGAAATTCTTTCAGGATATTTAAGACTCCCACTGTTCTCTTGACATTTCAGACTCTTTTGCCAAATATGCAAGAGATAGTGTAGATTCTTATCAAGGAAAACACTTCACACAATTGGCCTTAGTTGGTCTTTGTTTTATCCAAAACATCACAACTTACCAATTTCAAATATAGAAGAGTAGAACACATTTTACTCTTACATTTGACAAGTGATATAAACCTTCTTTTAAGATATCTCACCCAATTTACAATCTTGGAGTATAACTTTATGAATTGTTTTGGAACGAAGTATGACTCATCTTCTTGATTTAACCATTTCAACAATTCATGATTCCTCTTCTTAGCCATAGGAATGCACTAAGATGTCCTTAGAGTAGCAATTGTGATATGGTTTCTTAATCATTAAGATGATCACAAAACATGATACTAAAGTACTATCCCATCTTTTTAGATTTGAGGAACTTTTATCTTGTTGCCTAATTTGATTCTTCTCATTCGTTCTGCCATACATTGTTACTTTTCCAATGTTTCAAAATTATACTTAAATTTGTAAGTATAACCATGTTTACAAAGCTTTAGTAAATCATGACGAATAATCTTATCGATCTTTTGCAGTGGATTTGACCAGTGCACATCCAAGTGTACCCGATCCCTTTGTCCTTCACTTGACTCACATATAAATGTGACCAAGGAGTTAGTCTTAATTTTCCAAAGATGAAAATTCTCATTCATCATACAACTTGCATGATTAAGAGTTTCAATCCAATTGAAAACTTGGGTGATGAGAATCTTTCCTTATTTGGTAAATTTAGACACTACCACAAATGAAAGAATCAAGTTCATATATTCATCATTGCTAGAAACATACAAACATCAATTTTCCTTTAATGCCATTGCAAGGAGATATAAAATAAAATAAAACAAAATTGTATTTATTTATAAATGCGGGAAAAACTTTTTCCTTACAATGCAACTTTAAATGAAAAACTATGCTATTACATATTTTCTAACAATCTATCATAACTCTTAAGTAGTAGCTCAAGAATTCGATCTTCGAACCATGCGATTGAAATCCATCTTCGCGATCAAATTCAGCATTCCCTTCCTTTAAGTTTCCTTCCCTTTGCTTGATCCTGCCAAACAACAAAATGTAACCGAGTCACATTTTGTATTAAGAATCATCAATCAGTAACTTAACAGGGTTAGATAGTGGACTTACCTGAAGCAGAGTCAAACTTTTTGATTCTTCCTTTTCTCAGATCTTTCAGGTATCCAGGCCAGCTTCGCAACCAATGCCCCATCTCTTGATAATGAAAACATATAGACTCTTTGGGAATGGTACATAGGACTATCACAAACTTAGTTTTTCCCTTTACCTTTTGGTCAACCGGGTTGATCAAGGTCGATCCTTTTCCATTGGGAAGAGAATGCTTTTTTAGATATCCAATGTTACCATTGTCAATGTCCATGGAAGTTTGGGAAGTTGATCTTCTAATCAAATTTGTTTTACCAGTGCTCAAAATCATTGTTGATTCAACACCATAAAGAAATAGGTAAGATCATTAGGGCCATGTGAAGAGAATTGTTATCGCGATTAAAAAAATGATTATGATTGAATGATTGAAAAGTAAGAACACAACGAGTAAATATTAATCAGATCTGATATTGATGAAGACTGATTACAAAGCTTTTAAGTAGAAAGAATACTCGAGAAAGAAGTACCTTCTACTTCTATCCTCAGTCCCTATTTATAGGAAACCTGAGTGTACAAAAAATATACTAAGTCTAATACAATACACTTCCCATAAAACTGTACTTAGTAAAATAACTAAAAATGCGAAACTAAACAAACAAACATTTCGACTTTTACAATTCATAACCTCTACAATCTCCCCCTTTGTAAACAGTCGAAGCTATTCAGTCCATAAGCCTCTGAACAGTTGAGTGAATTGTCTTTCGCACTTCTCCATACCAAGAAATCACCTTCTTAAGCTCTCTCTTGTCTCCTTCATTATTCTTCTTGCAGTTGTTCATACGAACAATAAAGTTCGTATATTGCGAAGAAGTATATCTTTCAACCTCCGAGACCTTGAACAAAAATTTCTTGGGCTTTCCCTTCGTATCTCTTCCTGAAAATACCATGCCAAAAGGTTTCAGGCATATTTCCCCAACAACATACTTAGATAATGTTGACTGGGTCAAGGTATCTTCCCAATGAACATTCACTTCTCTTCCCAAAGTAGTTGCAAGTTCTTCATCAGTTAAAGCCAAACAATCGAAGAAATTATCGATATAAGTCTTGACATGTGCGAACCCAATTCTAAACACTTCAGTCTCAGATCCTTTGAGCTTATTCTCTTCCATATGTTTCAAAATAAGAGCCACTTGAATAAGATCATTACAATTCATCAGAGGGAAGTCAGCTATTGTGAAATCATACTGCTTGTTATCAGCTTGAATAACAAAATAACGAAAATTCTGAATTATGTCTTCAAACATCGTATCCTTCTTGATCGTGAACACCTTTTTGATCTTCATTAAAGACCATACTTCTTCTGGATTCTTTCCCAATACATCATGAAATCTGATTTTCATGTGTATGTAGTCATCAACATTATCAAACTTCTCGCTAATCTTGTACTGAGCTGTAATGAAAAGCATTTCATTTATCGGAAAACCCAACTGGCATTTGTCCGAATTCGCAATATCGTAGCTTCTCTTTGGCTTCTTCTCAAATTCATACATCTCCCTTCCCACTACTTTCGACTCTATAGATTCATAAGAGTATAACTTTGCAGGATCTCCTTTATTTATTGTCAGAGGATCACTTGCCCTTTGCCTCATTATGCTTTGAACTTACCTCATCCTTTCCAACTCAGCCTCTGCTTCAGCTTTCTTCTCCTCCTTCGAATTTTCATACAAAATCCCTTTTCCTTTTCCAACATTATCAGTTGGAGGTTTCGCACTAGAACTTCCTTCTTTTGACCCAATCGTTATTCCTTTGGCTAATTGTCTTGTGGTTATTGTTGTTGAGGAAATCGGCATAGTGAATATTGGAAGAGTAGATTTGAGCTGAGTAGATATGACTTTACCCACGATCTTCGCATCATCCTCTTTACTTGAGTTTGTCTCTCCCCCTTGCACCCCTGTGAAAGCAGGTGGGGCACTCTTTGGTAGTAAAGAGGTGAAGTTCGCAATCGGAGCAAGTGCCTTATGAATTGCTTGTTCCAAAGTATTGACTTTGAGATTCAAGAATTTAGGAGTGAGAATAGATGGAGATGAAGATTGTGAAATCAAGGCTTTCAAATCAGTCACCATTTGAATCAATTGATCAAACTTCGCCATATTTTCTTTGTGATTCGCTTCAATGATTGGAGTAGAAATAACTTTGTTGATGTCTGAGACAACTACATCAACCCTCTTTTGTACTTCAATCTGTTGAGAATTAATAGCTTGAAGCTCCTTCGCAAGTTCAGTCTTTAATTCTTCTATCTTGAAGTTCACATCCTCCCGAACCTTCATTACATCCTGCACAAACAGAACATGGCGTTCTTTTGCTACAACTTGTAAATCCTTAACAACTCCATTAAATGTACTTCCTTGAGCTTTAATGCGAAGCTCATTGTTTTTGTCTGTCTGATCAACCTTATCAAGTATTCTTTTCTCAGCAGCCTTGAGCATAACATCTACCTCCATTCCTGAGATAGATGTCATTCTGCCAGAATCAGCTTGTGACCAAATAATGGCATTCAACTTTTGATTAAGGACATTGCATTTCTTTCTTGTCATAAGCATATGATCAGGTATATCCTCCTCCTCTGAATCAAAGTGAATATCTTCAAACACTCCTCCAAAAGCTCCTGCTTCGGTCTCATTATCAGACATGGGTTGGGAAGGTTGAGGAGTTTCATGTGATTGTGATGGAAATAAGGTTGTAAATGGATTTTGTAGAGTATGGTCAAAAATGGATGAGGTTGTGGAAAGTGTAGTAGTTGGAAGTGATACTAGTGGTAATGAAATAGGTAATGTAACTACTAGGCTAATGGGTAAAGTGGTTTCATCACTTGTGATAGGTGCCCCCGTATCAGATACGTTGACAACCGTATCAAAAATAGGTACCTCCTCAGAAACTGATTTGGTAGTGACTATTTCAAGTGGAATGGGTTGCGAAGAAATTTGCGAAACGTTTGTAATGGAAACAGGTGGAAGAGAAACAGTTACCAGTGTAGAAACAGGTGGAGTGTCTAGAACCACCACTTCATCAGACGACTCATTGCAAATTATCAACTTTCGCTTCTTCAATAGAGTTTGTTGCATCTGTTTCGCAACATCCTGAGGTCGTTGCCTCTTTGACCCTGGAGAAACAGGAGCTGGAATACTGCGAATGGTCACCCCCTTACTGCTTACTTCAGTTTTGCGAATCTTTTTCAATACCCCTGATTTTGAGGGTATTGTTTCTTTCTTCGATTTTGATGAGGTCTCCTCTATCTGAACCTCTTCTTCTTGACCTTGTTTCGAAGATTGAACTGTTTCATCCTTCTTGGTGGCCTTCTTCTTCTTTGGGGTTTTGGCAGTGACTTCCAATAAGATCCCGGTCTGCACAGCTGGATCAAATGTCTTCATGTATCGTATCAACACTTTGTGAGTGGATGATACTTTGTGAAGCATCGCATCTGGAATGCGAGCAACATGAGTAAAAATGTTTTCATCATCCTCCACCTCCTTCGGCAATTGATACAATGAAAACTCCGCAACCTCAGCACCCTCTGGAACTTGAATTCCTTCTTTGTCATACAACTTTTCCAGAATAAGGCTCTAATACCTTGCACATGAAATACCTTTCTCAGAATTCGTGTTTTCCAAACTTTTTTTGAACTCCTTCCGCAATTGAGTTCCGTAATCAACACTAATATCATAATATAATCCCATCACCATCACGTAGACTTCCATACGCCCCCTGTCAAGACCTACGGTTCTTCCTGCCAAACATCTGAGGAAAATTCCAAATAGAAAATTCCACATACAAGGTAATCCAGACTTTCTGAAATCACTAATCTTCTCTAGAGCTGGCTGGTGTCCCATCTCATTGAAGATAAAGATTATTTGGGAATTCAGAGGTTTGAAAAAAGGATGGTTGTTGGGAATGTTCAAGAACTCGATGAACAGTTTCTTGGTGAGTTTGACCCTTTTGTTGTTCATTAGAATAAAGGTAATAACACCAGTGGCATAGGACCATATTGACATAATCTGTAAGGAGGCAACTCTTGTTCAAAAGTGATAGTCAAAATGGAATCTGGAAATGTTTCAAAGTTAGAATTTTCAATCTGTTTAAGATTAGGAAACTTAATGCAAGAAGGATGTTTCCAAGGAGCTGATCTCCTTTGGAATACTCTGTAATGATTGTTGTCAAGTCTTTCTGACTTTGTGCATAATCATTACAAGAGGATCAATGCATATAAGTTTTGAATCTAACATATTTCAGTAAATGACATGAATTTGGAATTCTTGTATTTGCAGTAAGGATTTGGGAGTGTGAAAAAAGAATCATTGAAGTTATGTTCAATGGATCTAGTTCACAAAGTAAAGATCATAGACAAACATAGTATGCATACTTGGTGTATGGCATGACTAGTGTTGAAAAAACATAGTGTACATGCTTGGAGCATGGGACAACTATTGTTTTAAATTCAAGAATAAAGTTGATAGCTGAAACAGTATACAATGAATAATGTGTAATCATATGGTGATAAATAAAAAGTGTTTTATTTATGTTCATAGGTTTTGATACCATATTGGATTCAATTATTATTGTGTTTCACTTTGCATGTTTTGACTTCCCGAATAAACTGGGTTATTCTTCCAGAATGACTAAGTTATTCAAACCATCCATAGTCGGTCATATGTTGGAAGTAGATATGAATTAAGACTGTCATGGGTTGGCTTGTAGAGGTCTAAGGTGTTGGAGAAAGGGCTACAACACTCATGAGTGCTCATAAGTTCTGAGTATTGGATTCAACCCGCGCTCATTGGAATCACTTCATGGATTTTATCACGAGTGATCATGAGACGATAATATCTTATATTCTTCAAACCTAGAGATATGAGTTGTTACTATGAGTTGGTTGTACATTGATTGCACGAAAACGCATTTGGTAACTCGGTGCTATAAAACGTGTCTTTGTGTATGATTCAACAAGTAGTAGAACAAGCCATATGAGTCGAAGTTTATCCATTCCTTTTACCTTCGGGATAAAAGCGATATCTGTGGGCCCCTCGATGATTTGATGATGACAAATGGAAGTGCTCGACTGGGCCAGGACTGATTTGATTTGTTCAATTAGTCAGTCGTCATAAATCGGTAATCGGGAAACAACAAATGGACAGAGAGAATGATTATAATCCATGTCTTAGTTCATATGATATCTAGAATGGAGGAATATATGATCCCTTATCTAATGGACAAGTCATCGACAAAGGTCAGAGTTCATCGACAAGGTCAGAGTTCGACAGAAGCTTTTGAGAGCTACGATTTCCAGTAGGTTCCTGAAGTCATACGCAATAATAGTTTTAGACTTATCCAAGTGGGAGACTATTGGATTAATGTATAAGTCCATAACTATAATTGGTAAGACTTGACCCGACCCGGCATGGTCCATTTGGGTTGCATGACATCATGCATTTGGATAGACTATAATGAGTGAAATAAGACACTTATGGTTATTAATATATTATAAGTTCTAGTATATTAATAATAAGAATAATAAGATTATTTAATTAGTATTGATCAAGAATTAATCTAGGATTAATTAAGTGATCAAAAGAAGACTAATTAAATATATGGATTGATTGTGTAAATCATCCATACATATATAATGGGCTAATGCTCCATGGATTATCTAGTTGGGCTAAAACCTATATGATGCTCCATGGATGCTCCATGGTGTATTTGTACCCATGGATCATGGAAATGAAAGGCCATGTCAATTAGGGTTTACATGGTGTAACCCTAACTATATAAGCATCTTATTCTTGACCAAAATCGGCCAGTAGTGTGGAAAGCAAGGGCTAGCCGATTTTCATGAAGTGTAGAATTCTCTCAAGTTATTCCATGTGTATTTGGTGTTGTGTGAACCATTTGAGGTGTCACACTTGGGGCGCTAGGCACTCAAGCTTCATCAAGACATTCTACATCAAAGAGGTATGTATTTTATCTTGTTATATTCAATGTTTTGTATACTAGATTAGGATAATACCTTGGATGTTCATATTTGCATGTATAATAGAGAAAACATAGATCCAAGGTATTTAGGGTTTCATGTACACTTAGGAGTGTTAGAATGCTCAAAACCCAACAATTACCCCGTTACCGTTAACGGAATATTCCATTTTATAAATGTTTCGTTAATTTGAGGTCGTAAAATAAATAAACGTTTTATTTATTTATATTCTATGTCGTTATTCATCGTAATAAAATAAAGTAAAATCACTTAAGTTACATTTCCATATTAATTTGGAAAAAGTTAAATTTTATTATGACCAATAAATTGGGTGCAACCAAAAGCCCCATTTAACGACAGTAATGGGTAGATTTCCACTGAGCTCCAACTCCAACCCATATATAAGGGGGAATGGACTTCATTCCACCCCTTTTCACTCTCTCTCTATACTCTCTCTCATACAAGCCCGATTTCGCCTCAAATCCACAACCAAACGCCTCCAAATCGTAAGTCTCCTTACCCTATCTTATTCTAAACATCATGGATTGTTGCATTAGCCCAAAAATCGAACTTAGAAGCTGTTGAAAAGGAGTTTACGGACTAAGAACCTCCTTAGGCCGTAAACCCCTAAAAAGAGGCCAAAATGACCCAAATTTGTCCCTTGAAGCTTAGAAACCAATTGGGGATTTAGCCTAGGAGTGTTAAAACCACAAAACAATCATTTTTGGGACACAAAAGAGGGTTTACGGCCCAAGCACATGCTTAGGCCGTAAACACCCTCTAAACTTGTAAAATCAAGTTCCAAACACTCCCAAACCACCCTTAGGCTCAAGACATAAATTAGGGACATGCTATTTCGGGTTTGGAACAATTAAACACTAAGAAATGAGGGGTAAAAAGGAGTTTACGGCCCAAGCACATGCCGAAGCCGTAAACACCTCCAAACCACGTCAAATGGTAGTTTTAATCCCCCCAAATGGCCTTATACTATTTATTATAATTTTATCCATAGACAAAACTTCAAATCATTTTTTCTCGAGCCATACGAGGAGAAAACTTCCTATACGGTTCTAGGGGGGGTTCTTTTTCATCTACATCTATCCCGATGAGCACTTCATTATAAATTACTAGGATTGTATTAAGGGCTTAAAACTTCAATAAAATCAAGGTATAAGAGTACACGGCTATGAACTCCCATAGGGGTGGTTCATGAGCCGTAAACTCCCATTTGGTATCCCTAAATGCCTTAAATCCACTCATACAATTTAGATTTGGACCTAGAAAAATTCCACAATCGAGATAAAGCCTTTAAACATCCTAGAACATCCTCACCATGAGTTTACGTCCGTAAACTCATGGGGAGTTGTCCCAGGGCCATAAACACTATATGGAGAGTTTACTCTTGGAGAGTAAACTCCATTCCTAAGCCATTCATACCCTTAAATGTTACCCGGGACACCCCAAACACTTAACCAAAGTGTTTTCCGCTCCTTAGAGTGTGTATACTTGTTTAATTAGTATTAAATGTACTAATTGTATGTGAACATATGTTATCATGTGCTAAATAGGTCACTAAGTGTGTCCAAGTCTTTACTTGACACCGAGCACCCAATCGACACCTTCGTCGGATCCATTTACACCAGGTGAGTTCATACCCCTAATTGAACCTGTTAAATGTTTTTACATGTTTTATAGGGAGGGAGTACAAGTTAAACATGCCAGTTATCATATCAATCACATGTGATTGATAACCCGCATGCACAAGGATTTACCACACTGTAAACTGTTTTACCGAGTAGGATACTATAACTGGTTTTCTAAAATGTTTTCACTTGATCAAAACTCTTACTTATACTGTTTTATCAAAGTTCATTTTTGTGACAACCCGAAACTTCTAACCCATGTAATTGATCTAGCACTAAAACTTGAGTTCATTGTCTTTTATTAAATCTTGTAATTTCATATGAGTGCTCTAGACTTAGTATAATCTAGATATGAGTCTTACGAAGGGTTGGAGAGTGTTTAGTATCACAATATCGTGCCAAGCTCACTGAATAAGGTGTGTGTGCGGCCACACACCTGTGTGTACGGCCACACACCTAACCGCAAACACCCTCAACCTCACACCCAATTCAATTTATGGATGGATACCCCTTCATTCATTCAATTAGATGTTCTCTTCCCTCTCTCTACTTTCTCTCTCTAAATCATCAACCAAGAACACTTGGAAGGCTTCATAATCGTGATCTACTCATTATGTTCATCATATTCATCCTCCCATGAAGGTGTACGGCCGCACACCTTCATATGGGGGTAACACACATTCAAAACTCCCAAGTATGAAGAGCATTCACTTCGAAAATCAACATATGGACTTAAATGAGGAGTGTACGGCCGCACACACCCTCTGTATGGCCGCACACTCTTGTGTGCTGCCTCACACACACTCCTGGCCGCACTCCCCAGCTGCACACTCATTTTCAAGACCATACACCCACTCTAATACCCATATTTGGCCCTAAACTTGCATAAATCATTAAGTTTGGATCATAGGACACATCATGTTTAGTCATGAAAAACCTTAGTTCTAACTCATTTATGTGTCATCACATGAAAAATAGGGGCCATAGGAGTTTAGGGCATCCGTTGACACTCAAACTCTACATTAAGCGGTGAGTTCATACCCTACCCTTTTTCAATATTTTTAATTGTTTTTAGGGGGGAATACAAGCAATGTACAAGGGATACTTGTACTCAAAACTTGTTTTACATGTGTTGTGTTTCATATTTCATATGCTTTTAACACTGATAGCCATAACAGATAACCGTTTGAACTTACAGAACACGTAAACATAATATTTGTGAATCATGTTATAAAATGTTGTATTTTATATTTTCACAAATGGTTTTTCCATAGTATATCAGTTAAAAGCATGACATTTGAAACTTAAACATCAAACTTTGTACACTGTTTTGTCCTCGGTAACACTCCACAGAGATACGCGAGTGGAGGATAATTGTTCATAACAGGACCTTTCTGTATTATTACTAGTAAATTTGTTATTCCTATAAATTGGAGACACGTCCTCGGTAAACACTCCACAAAGATACGCGAGTGGAGGACCGCACCCGTAACCAGAATCTCTTAGATATGGAGCGTGACTTGAGTGTATAGATCTATATGGGGCTGACTACCCCACACCTGGTTGCTAGCTACAGCCGAACCGAAATGGTTCAAGGGTGACGAAAGTCATAAGGTGATGTGGACTACTTATTGTCATATTTAGTCTATCGTATGGTTATGGAACTCGCAATTAGGATTACAAAGATTTACTTAATAGTAATAATTATTAAAGTAATTAATTTACTTTGTAAATATTAGTTTTATATACGTGTTAAAACTAATACATTTCACAAGGATAACCAGGTTTTTCAGTATACATCTTTCACATTTGGTAACCAACATTTAGGAAAATATGGGATTTTCCTGGGAACATTTGTACATAACTAGAAAAGTGTAACAAACCAGATAACTTACATTTCATAAGAGTAAACATGTTTTCAGTGTACAACTTTACATTACGTTTGGGAATCAATAACTAACCTTTTAAGAAAATATAGGATTTTCTTGGTATGTGTGTAACATTTTCAGAAACGGAAAGGAAACTTGTACATTTTTCCACAAAACAAAAACTGCTTATGAACTCACCAGGGTTATGCTGGTTTTTAAACCGCTTGTATTCTCAGGTCAGCGTTAGACAGATACCCGAAGATCCTTTTGTTCGAAGACGGTGTGGACAGAAGACTTGTCTCGTTTTGTTTATATATACTATGTTTCACAACTTACTTTTGAAACCAATGTAAACTTCTCTATATGTAATGTAATGGTTGTTTTACTTTACTTACTATGTGAATTGGATTTGATACTCAACATGGAGTCAACCCCGGAAATGTTTCCGCCTTCGGTTTTCGAGGTGTGACAGATTGGTATCATAGCCCTTGTTTATAGTGAATAAAGTATACCAAACCTTACATGGTATAAAACTATAAACACTAAAGGGCCTAAGTGCTCTGAATTAAAAGTATCTTCAAACTTTAAGTATTTTCAAAAGTATACAAGTATACCGAACCGTCGAGATCTGTAACTACAAGTAGAACAAAACATAAGTAAATGGGTGTTGTGTACTACGGTTAAACCTGGGCAGTTATGTAGTCGTGTCTAGGATCAATATAGCCTGGCCAAATATATTCATTCGAGACACGGCCAACATGTGCTTGGGAGTGACTGTGGTATGCGGCATGCCTAAAACATACCTTAATACCATAAACATTGAGCCAGTATCGTAGCGAATCATGAAATACTATGGGAGTATTTCTCGAGCCAATCCTTTGTAGAAATCCTCATTCACGTATAGATCCTTGATCATTCCGTTAGCGATAGTTTACCTGCTTTGATAACTCTTTCATGCTTTATCGCTTATTCGGAATATATATCTGTCATATCTCTCGATTCGATTCAGAGGACTTATCATCCTCTCTTTCTTGATCTTATTAGATTAAGATGCCTCCAAGAAAGAGATCTAGCTCAATTACCAACAACCCTCCGCCACCACCTCCTCCTGAATTTGACATCGTGGTATTTCAGGCAGCTGTTACCGCCGCGGTGGCAGCTGCTATGTCTCAATTGAACACCGGTGGTTCCGGTGGTTCGGGAGGCGGTACTCAAACTCAGGATCAAGAAAGCAATCAGGGACACCGAAAGGAGGGTTCCTATAAGGATTTCATGAATGCAAAACCAACATCTTTTGATGGCACTAAAGGTGTCATTTCCTTATCCCGATGGTTCGAGAAAATCGAATCCATCTTTGAAATCTGTGCCTGTGCGGAATCTGATAAGGTCAAGTTTGCAGCCTGTACCTTCATTGATAAAGCCTTGACTTGGTGGAATGGCCGAGTCAAATCTCTGACCCTACCCGTAGCCAATGCCATGGGCTGGGAAGCCATGAAAGAACTCTTGATAGATGAATACTGTCCCCGTGGTGAAATGCAGAAACTAGAGCATGAGCTCTGGAACCTGAAGATGAGGGGTTTCGATATTGCTGCATACACTTCTCGATTCGATGACCTCGTACTTCTCTGACCGGGATTGGTCACTCCTGAAAGTGAAAAGATAGAAAAGTTCATCTGGGGGCTGACCCAGCCTACTAAGGGAAACATCTTAGCTGCATGTCCGGATACCTATGATAGTGCCAAGAGTTTAGCCCAAACCCTAATTGATCATAGTGATGACGTCGAGGAAACCACCACCGCTCCTGAACTGACCAAGAGGAGTGGTGAGAAAAGAAAGTTCTGGAAGAAGAAGAAGAAGGATCAATCCTCGCAAGGATCCTCCAAGAGACAGCAGACTGTAGCAGTCCATGTTGCTACTACCCCCGTTGCTGCTGCTTCTGTTGTGGGATCCACAGCTCCAACTCCTACTAGCAGATATGCTGGTAATCTTCCTCTGTGTGACAAGTTCAAATATCACCAAAACCCCGGCCGATTCAGCAAAGTTCCTGCCCAATCGGCCAATCAATCATCTGGAGCAGGCGTTGGTCAAGCTTGCTATAACATTGGAGAGGTTGGGCACTTTAAAAGGAATTACGCCAAGAAATCAACAGCTGATAATACTGGGAAAGTCCTAGCCATAGGACGGTAGGAAGCAGTCGACGATCCCACTATAGTCTCGGGTACGTTCCTTCTCGACAACACATATGCTAGTATTCTTTTTGATTCGGGTGCTGAAAGAAGCTTTGTTAGTCATTCGTTCAAGCATAACCTAAACCATAATCCCCAACCTTTAACTGAAATGTTTACCGTCGAGATGGCTAACGGTGAGAAAGAAAACGCCAGCAAGGTGTTCATAGGTTGTACTCTTACCCTAAACGACCATTCATTTCCCATTGATCTGATGCCAGTTTCCATAAAGAGATTTGATGTTATCATTGGCATGGATTGGTTGAATCCCAATCATGCTGATATCCTCTGTTTCGAAAAAGCCATCCGTCTCAACCTTCCTTCGGATCAAACTCTCGTAATCTATGGCGATAAACTCAGTCCCAATCTTCGTATCATTTCCTGCATCAAAGCTCAAAATCTCTTGCGAAAGGAGTGCATTGCATTCTTAGCCCATGTAATCAACGAGAAATAGGAAGTGAAAGACCTCGCGAGCATCAGGTCGAGTTCCGTATTGACCTAATTCCTGGAGCTACCCCTGTGGCAAAATCTCCGTATCGCTTAGCTCCAGCAGAGATGCAGGAGTTATCTAGCCAACTCAATGAGTTGCTCAGTAAAGGATTCATTAGACCAAGTTCCTCGCCCTGGGGAGCTCCGGTATTGTTTGTTAAGAAGAAAGATGGATCCTTTCGGATGTGTATCGACTACCGTGAGCTGAACAAGTTGACCGTCAAAAACCGATATCCTCTTTCGCGAATAGATGACCTCTTCGATCAACTCCAGGGAGCTAGTTACTTCTCCAAAATAGACCTTCAGTCAGGGTACCATCAGCTACGAGTTCATGACATTGATGTTTCCAAAACATCTTTTAGAACTCGGTATGGACACTATGAATTCGTAGTGACGTCCTTCGGTTTAACCAACGCACCGACCGTGTTCATGGACCTGATGAACCGGGTGTGTCGTCCTTATCTGGATAAGTTCGTCATTGTGTTCATTGATGACATACTTGTCTACTCCAGAAGCGAAGAAGATCACAAACAGCACTTGGGGCTAGTGTTGGAAACCCTTAGATCCGAGAAGTTGTACACGAAATTTTCCAAGTGTGAATTCTGGATTTGGAAGGTAACTTTCCTCGGTCACGTGGTAAGCGAGGAGGGTATTAATGTAGGTCCTTCCAAGATTAAAGCGATAGATAATTGGTCGGCATCGAAGACACCCACAGAAATCCGACAATTCTTGGGTCTCGCCGGCTATTATCGGAGATTTATCTAGAACTTTTCCAGAATCGCCAAACCCTTAACCACTCTATCACATAAATGTGTATCCTTTTGTTGGAGTGAAAAGTAAGAAACCGCATTCCAAACATTGAAGAAAGCTTTGTGCAGTGCACCGGTCCTGTCCTTGCCCGAAGGAACAGAGGACTTCGTTGTTTTCTATGATGCGTCTAATCAGGGCTTAGGTTGTGTGCTTATGCAAAGGGGAAAGGTGATTGCATATGCCTCAAGACAGCTGAAAGCACACGAGGTCAACTATACCACACATGACTTGGAATTAGGAGTCGTAGTCTTTGCACTAAAGATTTGGAGACATTACCTCTACGGAACCAAGTGTACGATCTTCACTGACCATCAGATCCTTCAGCACATCTTTGGTCAGAAAGACTTGAACATGAGGCAGCGACGATGGGTAGAACTACTCAGTGATTATGAGTGTGAAATCGATTACCATCTCGGCAAGGCCAATGTGGTAGCATATGTCCTTAGCCGAAAGGAGAGTTCAAGCCGAAAGGTGAAGACCCTGACGATGACCTTCCATTCCAACTTATCCATGAAAATCCAAGAAGCCAAGTTAGAAGCCCTCAAACCTGAGAACGTGTCATTCGAAGACTTGAGAGGAATGGAAAAGAAACTTGAGATCAGAGGTGACGGAGTCTACTGCTTCATGGATTGAATCTGGATTCCAAAGTCAGAGGATTCAGGGAGATTGTCATGGAGGAAGCGCACAAGACCAGATACTTCGTTCATCCGGGTTCGGACAAGATGTACCTGAATCTCAAGAAACAATATCGGTGGCCAAACATGAAAGTTGAGATAGCTACATTCGTGGGCAAGTGCCTGACTTGCGCCAAGGTGAAAGTCGAATACCAGAAACCCTCGGGTCTGTTCCAACAGCCCGAGATACCCGAATGGAAATGGGAGATGATTACCACGGATTTCATCACCAAGTTACCCAAGTGTCCGAGTGGGTACCACACCATTTGGGTAATTGTCAATCTTTTGACAAAGTCCGCTCACTTCATTCCGATCAAAGAATCATTCAAGATGGAAAGACTCGCGAGAATTTACGTCCAAGAGGTAGTCCGACTGCACGGTGTACCTGCGTCCATTATCTCTGATCGAGATAGCAGGTTTACCTCTAGATTTTGGCAGTCACTCAAGAAGGCTCTTGGAACCAAACTAAACATGAGTACAACTTGTCACCCTCAGACCGATGGACAGAGTCAGAGAACTATCCAAACTCTGGAAGACATGCTTAGATCATGTGTCATCGATTTCGGAAAGTCGTGGGACACACATTTGCCTTTGGTCAAATTCTCATACAACAATAGTTACCACACCAGCATCAAGGCTACTCCGTTTGAAGCCCTCTATGGTCGCAAGTGCAGATCCCCTCTATGTTGGGCTGAGATAGGGGACACGCAGCTACCCAAGAGTCAATTCCCCGACAGTGCTCTCACTAGTCCTGAAATCATTCGCGAAACCACTGAAAAGGTCATCCAAATCCGGGAACCATTGAAAGCTTCACGAGACCGCCAAAAGAGTTACGCTGATAACCGACGGAAACCTTTGGAGTTCCAGGTTGGAGATCGTGTCTTGTTGCAGGTCTTGCCCTGGAAAGGCATGATATGCTTTGGGAAATGTGGAAAACTTAATCTGAGGTACATTGGACCCTTCCAGATCCTCGCGAGGATCAGTTCGGTAGCCTATAAACTCCGATTACCCCATGAACTCAACAACATTCATCCCGTCTTTCACCTCTCTAATCTTAAGAACTGTTTATCAGACAAAACCCTTGCGATCCCTCTTAATGCAATCGAGATTAATGAGAACCCGAACTTTGTGGAAGAACCAATCGAAATCATGAATCGAGAGATCAAACGCACAAAACAAAGTCGCATCCCGATAGTGAAGGTTCGCTGGAATGCCAAGCGAGGACCGGAATTCACTTGGGAGCGTGAAGAGTCAATGAGTCAGAAGTATCCGCACCTCTTTCCAAGTCCATGATTTGTATCTTAATTCTGAATTTCGGGACGAAATTCCCTCTAACAGGGGGATAATGTGACAACCCGAAATTTCTAACCCATGTAATTGATCTAGCACTAAAACTTGAGTTCATTGTCTTTTATTAAATCTTGTGATTTCAGCAAAGTTCCTGCCCAATCGGCCAATCAATCATCTGGAGCAGGCGTTGGTCAAGCTTGCTATAACATTGGAGAGGTTGGGCACTTTAAAAGGAATTACGCCAAGAAATCAACAGCTGATAATACTGGGAAAGTCCTAGCCATAGGACGGTAGGAAGCAGTCGACGATCCCACTATAGTCTCGGGTACGTTCCTTCTCGACAACACATATGCTAGTATTCTTTTTGATTCGGGTGCTGAAAGAAGCTTTGTTAGTCATTCGTTCAAGCATAACCTAAACCATAATCCCCAACCTTTAACTGAAATGTTTACCGTCGAGATGGCTAACGGTGAGAAAGAAAACGCCAGCAAGGTGTTCATAGGTTGTACTCTTACCCTAAATGACCATTCATTTCCCATTGATCTGATGCCAGTTTCCATAAAGAGATTTGATGTTATCATTGGCATGGATTGGTTGAATCCCAATCATGCTGATATCCTCTGTTTCGAAAAAGCCATCCGTCTCAACCTTCCTTCGGATCAAACTCTCGTAATCTATGGCGATAAACTCAGTCCGAATGACTAACAAAGCTTCTTTCAGCACCCGAATCAAAAAGAATACTAGCATATGTGTTGTCGAGAAGGAACGTACCCGAGACTATAGTGGGATCGTCGACTGCTTCCTACCGTCCTATGGCTAGGACTTTCCCAGTATTATCAGCTGTTGATTTCTTGGCGTAATTCCTTTTAAACTGCCCAACCTCTCCAATGTTATAGCAAGCTTGACCAACGCCTGCTCCAGATGATTGATTGGCCGATTGGGCAGGAACTTTGCTTCATAATCGTGATCTACTCTATCTTCAAGCTAAGTAGAGTGGTAAACACTTGGATCCCAAGCTTAAAACTCATTATGTTCATCATATTCATCCTCCCATGAAGGTGTACGGCCGCACACCTTCATATGGGGGTAACACACATTCAAAACTCCCAAGTATGAAGAGCATTCACTTCGAAAATCAACATATGGACTTAAATGAGGAGTGTACGGACGCACACTCCTGTGTACGGCCGCACACTCTTGTGTGCTGCCTCACACACACTCCTAGCCGCACTCCCCAGCCGCACACTCATTTTCAAGACCATACACCCATTCTAATACCCATATTTGGCCATAAACTTGCATAAATCATTAAGTTTGGATCATAGGACACTTATTCTTAGTAATTACAAGCCCTAAGGATGCTTTCCCATCATGTTTAGTCATGAAACACCTTAGTTCTAACTCATTTATGTGTCGTCACATGAAAAATAGGGGCCATAGGAGTTTAGGGCATCCATTGACACTCGAACTCTACATTAAGCGGTGAGTTCATACCCCTACCCTTTTTCAATATTTTTCACTGTTTTCAGGGGGGAATACAAGCAAAGTACAAGGGATACTTGTACTCAAAACTTGTTTTACATGTGTTGTGTTTCATATTTCATATGCTTTTAACACTGATAGCCATAACAGATAACCGTTTGAACTTGCAGAACACGTAAACATAATATTTGTGAAACATGTTATAAAATGTTGTATTTTATATTTTCACAAATGGTTTTTCCATAGTATATCAGTTAAAAGCATGACATTTGAAACTTGAACATCAAACTTTGTACACTGTTTTGTCCTCGGTAACCCTCCACAGAGATACGCGAGTGGAGGATAATTGTTCATAACAGGACCTTTCTGTATTATTACTAGTAAATTTGTTATTCCTATAAATTGGAGACACGTCCTTGGTAAACACTTCACAGAGATACGCGAGTGGAGGACCACACCCGTAAACAGAATCTCTTAAATAGGGAGCGTGACTTGAGTGTATAGATCTATACGGGGCTGACTACCCCACACCTAGCTGCTAGCTACAGCCGAACCGAAATGGTTCAAGGGTGACGAAAGTCATAAGGTGATGTGGACTACTTATTGCCATATCTAGTCTATCGTATGGTTATGGAACTCACAATTAGGATTACAGAGATTTACTTAATAGTAATAATTATTAAAGTAGTTAATTTACTTTGTAAGTATTAGTTTTATATACGTGTTAAAACTAATACATTTCACAAGGATAACCAGGTTTTTCAGTGTACATCTTTCACATTTGGTAACCAACATTCAGGAAAATATGGGATTTTCCTGGGAACATTTGTACATAACCTGAAAAGAGTAACAAACCAGATAACTTACATTTCCTAAGAGTAAACATGTTTTCAGTGTACAACTTTACATTACGTTTGGCAATCAATAACTAACATTTTAAGAAAATATAGGATTTTCTTGGTATGTGTGTAACATTTTCAGAAACGGAAAGGAAACTTGTACATTTTTCCACAAAACAAAAACCGCTTATGAACTCACCAGCGTTATGCTGATTTTCAAACCGCTTGTATTCTCAGGTCAGCGTTAGACAGATACCCGAAGATCCTTTCGTTCGAAGACGGTGTGGACAGAAGACTTGTCTCGTTTTTTTATATATACTATGTTTCACAACTTACTTTTGAAACCAATGTAAACTTTTCTATATGTAATGTAATGGTTGTTTTACTTTACTTACTATGTGAATTGGATTTGATACTCAACATGGAGTCAACCCTGGAAATGTTTCCGCCTTCGCTTTTTGGGGTGTGACAATTTTAAACTGGTTTATGAAAGGTTTCTAAAAAATTTCTAAAGGTTTACAAAATTATTTTACCAAAGAACACCAAGTTGTGATTTTCTTAAGTATAAAGGTTTTTCCAAGGTTTTCATCAAAGTTCTCCTTCATGTCGTATACTCTTATTTGTTAGATACCGCTGCTTTGCTTTACTTAGTTTAAACTCCTACTTGATAACGTTTCCACTTCGTGATACACTTATATTTGGTAAGGCTTATACTTCACGATTCGGTTATTCCACACTATTCGTTTACACTTCACGATAAGGTAATTCCACACGACTCGGTTATACATCACGATTTGGTTATTCCACACGACTCGGTTATACATCACAATTTGGTTATACTTCACGATACGTTTTCACTTGTTACACACTCAAGCGTAGTTGTATGTATGCCTATGCTTGTATAGACGCATATAAAATAATGGGTGAAGGACTTAGGAATACTTGTTCGCCCTATTTCCTTTTCTTCGTTGAGATGTGGTCTGGTGGGATCGGATGGCCGTCCGAAGGTCGTTTGATTCATTAGTTATATATTCTGTATACGAGCATAGACATATAGGTTCACTCTAGTCAGTTCAGTTATGAGTCTCTACCTCTAGTTCAACACTTATATTGGAAACCCACTTCCCACTATTTGGGATGCATCTTCGGGACATGACCTTCTCCGTCGTCTAGTTGGTAACTAGAGTCTCTTGTATGGAGAGTGGACATTGTGTGTATAGATCTATACGAGATTGACAGACCCGCACCCTGACTGCTAGCTACAGTCCACGGCCTACCAAGCCAAGGGGTGACAAATGTCATATTTTATATTGACGCTGGTAGGGCGTCAAATACTCTAGTGTCGGTTAGTATGGTTACGAGTATCCCAGGTTACCTTATAATTCATGGCCTTAAGGTAACGGTATTTCACACTGCATTTTACACTGTACCTTACACTATAAGCTGAAAACCCAGTCTCAGAGTCACACTGTTTTTAGACCTTGCTAGCTGTATCTTTTATTTGATAGTATCTGGGGTCTGTATTCCTTGTTTTAGACCTTGCTAGCTGTATCTTTCATTTGATACTATCTGGGGTCTGTATTCCTTGTTTTAGACCTTACTAGCTGTGTCTTTCATTTGATACTGTTTGGGGTATGTAGTCTTTGTTTTTAACCTTGCTAGCCGTACCTTTCATTTGGTACCGTCTGGGGTCTGTGTCTCCCTTTATTAGACTGAGCCAGGCGTGTCGTTTGTTCGATACTCTCCTGGAGTCTATGAGTCCTTTTGCCTTAGTCAACAGTCTTCACTACTGAGGCATATGTTAGTTTCCATGATTTCTCTTGCTTTCTTTAATAATCAAATTTTGTATTTTGATAATGATAGCGATTAAGGGAAAACTACTTTTTACCACATAACTCTGTCCAGTCATGGTAGAAGACTACATTTATTAAAGAAAATATACAATTTTCTGGAAAAGACTCTAATTTATTGGATACTCTAAAACTACCACTTTTATTAAAGTTATTTGAATAAAATGACACTAAATACTTATGAACTCACCAGCATTTGTAAAAATGCTGATACTCGCTTTTCAAATAACTTGTATTCTCAGGTCAACATTAAACAGGTACATCCCCGGAGCTTCTGACCAAGACAGTTTAGTACCAAGCTGCACCTATATTATTTACTTGTATTACTTTGATATATTGTAATGTAAACCATGTAAAACTAATACTATTAATGCAACGTTTTATTTTACTTTGATTACTATAATGCATGTGCTGTGATACTTGACATGACGTCATCCACCCCAAAATGTTTCCGCGGTTCCGGTTTTGGGGTGTGACAATGAAGCACATTGACATTCAGTACCATTTCATAAAATATCATGTTTTAAATGGCAATATTGAACTCATCTTTTTTCCATATGACGATGAAATTGTTGATGTCTTTACTAAGGATTTAGACGAAACCAAGTTCAACGATTTCCTGAGCAAAATGGGTATGATGATGCCTGATTCACAATTTTTTTGAAGAGGCGTATTTAATGGAAACATCTGAAAGTAAAATTGGTTCTGAAGAAAAATCTTCTAACATCTCAGAACTATTATCTCTCGAAATAATTAAGATCATTTTATGTGTCTTTTTTATCTAACCTTTAATCTCAATGCAAAGTTGTACAAATCCAAAATCTTTTGAAGTTCAAAGACCAATATAATCACATTGGTAACAATTTCGCATCGAAACTTACTTCATAAGGTCTTCTCGGAATTCAAATCCAGATCGGTAGTGAATCTCTAGTCTCTTTTTGGAATTGATTCATTAATTTTTGCTCCAAACTCTTTTAAACACTTTTCATTTCAGAACACTTTGCTCCGGAAATCTCCTTCAAGCTTTATTTCGGACACTATTTGAAATTCTCTTCCGGAATCTTTCAATCACTTCAAAGTCTTGCTCTGGAACCATCTCAAGCTTCTGACTTCGGAATTTTAAAAAATCTACTCCAGACCATTTTTAAGCTCATACACATCATTTCGAATCAAGTGAAATACTTCATTATTCACATAATATGAAAAAAATTCACGAAGAAGTCCCAAAGGTTTTAAGATGAAAAAAAATTAATGCCTACCGAAACCTCATTATTCAGAAATCAAAATTCACGAAGAAGTCCCAAAGGTTTTAAGATGAACCATTTTCTAACGGTTACTTTTCAAGATGCTTTACTTGTCCTCCTCGAAATCCGCACACGATTGCACGCCCCTATAAAGCAAACATCCCATCACCATTTGTGATTTCTATTTTCAACTATAATCCATTGAAAACTTTCATCATCTCAGGTCAACTCACCCCCAGAACAGCAAAATCTTAAATGCAACCCGTTTCCAATTCATATTCCATCATTACTACTTCCCACCGACCCGTTTCCATGACCTATATAAACCTATTTAAACCCTCCAATATTCATTTACGCTCACAAAATCCGCAAAGTCTCTCATCTTCTTCTGTGTTCTTGAGTTCTTTGAGCATTCATATAACTGCAACAATGGCTTCCTCCAACATTGCCCAAACCTTTTCCAAAATCACCAAAACTGCTGCCCAAAAGAAATTGTCTAAGGAATCATTGTCTTCAATGTCGTCTGAACCCTTTCTCAGGGATACCACACACCACTTCTCTCTTAACCCTATGGATTTCGAAGAATCAATCAGAGTGATGATTGAGTTCATGGCTCATCATCCCATCTCCATCCCGTTCACTAAAATCCCAGAACCACCACTTCCGCTCCCTCTTTTTCTCATTACCTTCGAGAGAGTTGGAATCCACAATGATGTTTTGGAAACCAAGATTACTGGTGATTGCATCGTGCCAATCCACAAGTCTACCTTTCTTAGAGCAATTGGAGTTAATGAAAATCCCAAGGGATTTAAAGTTCAAGAACCAACAGCTGAGGAATTTCAACAGTTCTTGAAGCACATAGGGTATGATCAAGAGTACAAGGCAAAAGAGTTCAAGAAATCGGCTGTTTCCGGTCTTCGAACCGTTTTGATGCATTTCGTCATCCATGGGCTATCCGGAAAGTAGGGTGGTACGCACACCCTAAGCAAGGACTGGTTGTATGTAGTCTACAACATCTTCTCCGGAAACGAAAACGTTGTGGATATTCCTGAATTTCTATGGCAAGACTTCCAAAAAGTTGCCATGAATAGGAAACCTAACGAGATTTCGAGCCCTACGTTCTTGGCACTGACAATCCAACTGTAGGGTTTTTAGAATTCTAATACTCCTAAGTTTACATGCAACCCTAAATACCTTGGATCTATGTTTTCTCCATTATACATGCAAATATGAATATCCAAGGTATTGTACTAACTAACATACAAAACTTTGACTCACATGAAATATAACAAGTTAGAACACATACCTCTTTGATGTAGAATGACTCCATGATGCTTGATAGCCTAATGCCCCAAGCGTGATACCTCAAATGGTTCACACAACACCGAATGCACATGGAATAGATTAGAGAGACATCCACAATTAATGAAAATTGGGAAGCCCTTTCTATTACTCATAGTGGCCGATTTTCCAAAAAATATGATATTTATATAGTGTCACAATTACGGTAAACGCTAATTGTCATGGCTTTCCATTTCCTTGGATCCATGGGTTCAAATACGTTGGATAAGGTGTCTAAGTCGATAACTATTTCTAGTAAATACTTGACCCGACCCGGCATGGTCCAATTGGGTTGCATGGCACCATGTAATTGAATAAACTAAATGAGAGAAATAACACATATGGTTTATTAATATTTTATAAGTTCTAATATATTAATAATATTATTTAATTAGTTTTGAACACGAATTAATTTAGAATTAATTAAGTAATCAAAAGATAACTAATTAGATATATGGGTAGATTATGTAAATCTTCCATATCTTGTATATTGGGCTATGAGGCTCCATGGATTGTCAAGTTGGGTTCCACCCATAGGATGCTCCATGGATGCTCCATGGAGTTAACCCATGGATCAAGAAATGAAGAGACATGGAACATTAGGGTTTACATAATGTTACACACTATATAAGCAATGTAACTCTCCCCAAAATCGGTTACACTAGAGAAACAAGAGGACTTGGCCGATTTGAGTGTGTTAGAGTATTCTCTCAAGTTTATACTTTGCATTTGGTGTTGTTCGAAGCATTTGAGGCATCATACTTGAGGTGCTAGGCTCACAAGGTTTCAAGGAACACTTACAACAACAAGGTATGTAGTTCTATCTATTATTCAAGTTAAAATTGTTCCCCATGTATGCTAGATAGGATCATAGCGTTGGAATTCAACTTTGCATGATAATTAGACAAACATAGATCCAAGGTTATTAGGGTTGCATGTACACTTGGGAAGTGTTAGAATGCTCAAAACCCAACAGTGGTATCAGAGCCTAGGCTTGTTTGTTTGTTATTTGTGCTAAATAGTTGAAAAAAGTCGATATTTTTGCAATCGGACTGATGAACTCGTAGAGTCCATGGGGGGACTCGCCGAGTTCATGTGAATCTTCAACCTACTCGCCGAGTAGGTTCATGCACTCGGCGAGTAGGAGCCTCGGATTGCAGATTTTCGACTTTTGTTGCTGGAAATGGACTAGACATTACCCTAAACTGTTTTAGTACTTGAAAACCTGTTTTAGATGGTGTAATGTCTTCACTAATCCATTTAGAACAACAAGTTATCAAAATTACAAAGTTTTAAGTGTAATTTTTGATTCATGAAAGTGTTCATATTCATGTTCTTGATCTTATGATGTTTAGATGATCATGGGAATTATTTGTAACCTATGTGGTAGATTAATTCATGATCATTATTTGTTTTAATGGAGTCCATAACTTGTCCTCAAGTTATGGAAAACCAAAAGTCACTTTGTTTAAAAACCATTAAAAGAACACATGGGTTATAAAAATGAAGGGTCTTCATTTTTAATGCCCTAATAAAGTCATAAGTTACAAGAAATGAAAAGTTTTGAAAGTTTACAAAACTTGCCCTAAAGTTTTGGAAGAAGTAAAGTCTTGATTAAAACTTTAGTTCCAACCTTTATACTTATAATATCATAAGTTAATAATATATATATATATATATATATATATATATATATATATATATATATATATATGTATGTATAAGATTAAAGTCGTTTTACCGCTAGTACGCCTCATTCACGAAGCCGGTCTATAAGGTGGGTATAAGGTTGTTGCCTATAAAATGGCAACTTAATGGGTGTCTACTCTCACCCACCACTTGCTTGACTGGTGGAGGGTCATTAGCCGAACGGGTAAGCCAAGGACTTATAAATTCGCATTAAAAGTATGATGAATATTATAAAGTAACTAAATGTTTTATTAAATTCCCAATCTTAGTTACTTTAGGAAAAATGTGAATAAGGTGCTAATCCATGAAATTACACTTTACACTTTGTCTAAGTCGTTAGTGGAGCGTGTGTGGTTAACCGGCACACTAACATGGACTTAACAAGGTAGGTAAAGGGTGACTTAATGTTTATCATAGTATCGATGGAGCGTGTGTGGTTAACCGGCACATCGATTGAGGGGTAATTTATTAAGGGTACCAAGTAATTTGCATAGTTACTTCACACCTCGTTTTCTGATCCTCGGCATCCCAGTCACAAAACTTAGAGGACATACTCGAGATTGAAACATGGCTTTGAAAAGTTCATTGAATCTCAAAAGAATCTAGGAGTTTCTATGAACCAAATTAAATATTTTTAATATTTCGACTTTGGTGGAAATTGGTGAATCGTCATTCACCTACCTTTCAAATATGTTATTACATAGATTACGACATACCTCTTCTAAGTATAATATATTGTGATTGGCTCCTAGCCTTAATACTACATTTGGGTGTTTTATTAACGACTATCTCTATTTCTAAACTAAACTTTTCTTCTTTTCAAATGTCTGCAAACACTGCTGCTTCTGGCTCTAATCGTAATGGCTCCTTTTCTCTAATGAACTTGTGTGGGAAAGTCACTTTTGATGGATCCAACTTTAATGAACGAATCAGAAACATCCGAATGATTACCCGCTACGAGGACAAAGAATATGTCCTCAATAAGGAGCTTAAGGAGATTGAGGAGACAGTTGCTAATCCTCAAGAGATCACTGACTTTAGGGCACATGAAAGGGATGCCACCAAGGTGGCATGCGTCATGATGGCCACTATGACAGCCGACCTCCAAAAGTCCTACGAGGACTACTTCCCTTTTGAAATGCACCAAGATTTGATGGAAAGATACCATCAAAGTGCACGACAAGAGAGGTATGAAATCATCTCCTCCATGATAACAACCCGAATAAAGGATGGAGAACCCATCACGGGCCACATGTAGAAAATGCAAAGATTTGTGGACCGCTTGCTGAAGCTTAATGTGAACTTCCCCGAGGAGCTAGCAATAGATATTATTTTAAACTCCTTACCTTCATGTTATGATCAATTCCGCATGACATACCACATGAACAAGGAAGAGGTCACTCTAAGCAAACTTCATAGACTCTTAAAGACCGCGGAAAGTGGTCTTAAGGGTAAGCCGGTTGTTACTACTCCTACTCCTACCAACTCCACCCCTGTCTTGGCAATTGGGAAAGGATAAGGGAAGAAGAGAAAGAGTTCTTCGAAGGGTACCAAGGTTAGGACCCTTGATGGCTCTTCTTCAAGTGGAACCCAGAAAGGTTTCATCACTTCTTCTTCTGACCCAAAAGAGGCTGAATGCTTCTATTGCCATGAAAAGGCACATTGGAAGCGGAACTGCCCAAAGTACCAGCAAGATGTGAAGGATGGGAAAGTTAAACCCAATCATGCAGGTATTTACACTATCTTATCTAATAACTCACCCCATTCTAACTCATGGGTCCTTGATACCGGTTGTGGTATTCATATCTGTTCTGATTTTCAGGGACTAAGAAGAAGTGAAAATGTGGAGCAAGGAAGAATAAACTTGATCATGGGAAACATGAAAGCTTCACCCGTCACCAAGATTGGAGTTTATACTTTATCGCTAAGTAGTGGGTTTAGTTTAGATTTGAATAAATGTTGTTATTCGCTAGAAATGGCAAGAAATATTATTTCCTTTCATGCATTGTATAAACAAGGTTTGACCTTTTCATTTGATAATGAAGTTGGTTCAATTAATGCTTTCTTTAATAATGTTCTTTATTTTAAAGCAGTACCTTGTGATGGCATGTATGAAACTGTATCTGTGGTTGATAACATAGGAAATAATGTACTGTGTGTTGATTCTGTTAATAATAAAAACTTGGATAAAGCATCACTATGGCATTGTCTTCTTGGACATATAAGCAAGAAACGCATAGGCCAACTCCAAAAGGATGGAGTCTTGGAGTCATTTGACCTAAAGTATGATGATAGTTGCGAATCTTGCTTACTTGGAAAAATAACAAAGTCACCCTTCACAGGTTCTTGTGAGAGGGGTGAAGGTTTGTTGGATCTTGTGCACACGGATGTGTGTGGACCATTCAAACATGCCACAAGGGATGCTAATCGTTATTATTTGACTTTTATTGATGATTATAGTAGGTATGGATATGTGTACTTAATCAAGCATAAGTCAGAGACTTTCAAAAGGTTTAAGGAATTTAAACAGGAAGTCGAGAATCAATTGGGCAGGAACATTAAGACACTTCGATCCGATCGAGGTGGTGACTATCTTAGTTCAAAGTTCCTCGACTATCTTAGGGAATGTGGGATTGTCTCACAATTGACACCTCCCAGGACACCGCAATTGAATGGTGTGGCTGAGAGGCGTAATCGAACCTTGTTGGATATGGTTCGTTCCATGATGAGTCGAGCTTCGCTACCAATCTAATTCTGGGGGTATGCCATAGAGACTGCTGCCCATATTCTTAATCTAGTCCCTACAAAGAAAGTTGCCAAAACTCCTCACGAGATGTGGACTGGTAAAGTACCTAAACTAGACCACATCAAGATTTGGGATTGCGAGGCTTTTCTGAGGCGCGAGTCTCATGATAAGCTAGAACCCCAAAGCGAGAGGTGTATTTTCATCAGCTACCCACAAAGATCCTTTGGTTACCTCTTCTACAGACCTAGTGATAATGTGGTCTTTGCAGCAAGAAGAGGAGTTTTGAGAGAGAGAGAGAGAGAGAGTTTATAAGCCAAGGAGACAGTGGGAGGCAAATTGACCTTGAAGAACTTCAAGAGTCAAGTGGTGAAGGAACTTCAAACCCAAGCCCTCAACTTGAGGAGGAAACTCTTGTTGAGCCAATTGACGAGTTTGTACCTCTGAGGCGTTCCACGAGAGTTAGGAATGCACCTGAGCATTACTATGGTTTCCATATTACTGCGGAAGGTGAGACACTTATTAGTAATAAGACACTAGTAGGTCTGGATGAACCTAATAGCTACACGGCAGCCATGACAGGCCCTGAGTTTGCTAAATGGAAAGAGGCTATGGATAGCGAGATACAATCCATGTATGACAATCAAGTTTGGAACTTGGTTGAGAATGTACCAGGTCGTAAGACTGTAGGGTACAAATGGATCTTCAAGAAGAAGACCGAAGTGGATGGTAATGTACACACTTATAAGGCTCGACTGGTTGCAAAGGGCTTCTCTCAAACTCCTGGAGTGGATTATGATGAGACTTTTTCTCTAGTAGCCAAGATTAAGTCTACTAGGGTTATGTTAGCAATAGCTGCATTTCATGACTATGAAATATGGCAAATAGATGTCAAAACTGCTTTCCTTAGTGGAAAGTTGACTGAAGATGTTTACATGAGTCAGCCAGATGGTTTTGTCTGCAACGAGTACCCTAAAAGAGTGTGTAAGCTTGAGAAATCCATTTATGGATTAAAGCAAGCACCTCGCAGATGGAATCTTTGCTTTAATTAGAAAGTCAAGGAATTTGGATTTTCTAGGAGTGAAGATGAATCTTGTGTGTATGTCAAGGCTAGTGGGAGTATAGTTAGCTTTTTGGTAGTGTATGTGGATGACATACTACTCATAGGAAATGACATCCCAACTCTGCAGTAAGTTAAGTCCTGGCTTGGGAAGTGTTTCTATATGAAGGACCTAGGAGAAGCTGCCTATATTCTAGGGATAAGGATTTTGAGAAACCGGAGTAAAAGACTAATTGGGCTTAGTCATAGTACATACTTGGACAAGGTGTTGAAGAGATTCAGCATGCAAAACTCCAAGAAAGGAGAGTTACCTATCTAGAGTAACGCCAGATTGAGTAAGACACAAATCCCAAGTACCAAGGCTGAGATAGCAGAAATGAGTCAAGTACCTTATGCTTCAACAGTAGGCTCGATCATGTATGCTATGATGTGTACTCGACCTGATGTAGCCTTTGCCTTGAGCATGGTTAGCAGGTATCAGGGGAATCCTTGCAAGGCACACTGGACTGCGGTAAAGAATATCCTTAAGTACCTACGGAGGACTCAGGACCGGGTCCTTACCCTCGGCGGGAGTGATGACTTGAGAATTGTAGGGTATAGTGATGCTAGCTTCCAGACTGATAGGGATAATTTCCGCTCTCAGTCGGGCTGGGTCTTTACCTTAAACGGAGGAGCAATCACTTGGAATAGTTCCAAGCAGGAGACAATGGCTGATTCCACTTGTGAATCGGAGTATATAGCAGTGAGCGAGGCAGTAAAGGAGCCAATATGGCTAAAGAACTTTATTGGAGACCTTGGAGTTGTACCAGCTATAAAGGAGCCCATGGAAATTTTCTGTGATAGTGAAAGTGTTGTTGCCTTAGCCAAGGAACCAAGGCATCACGGGGATCCAGACACATCGACAGAAAATATCATTTTATCGGACATCGCATAGAAGAAGGAATCCTCGTGGAAAAGAGGGTATCATCGGATGAGTGTTGGGTTTTGATCATTCTAACACTCCTAAGTGTACATGCAACCCTAAATACCTTGGATCTATGTTTTCTCTATTATACATGCAAATAAGAACTTCCAACGTATTATCCTAATCTAGCATACAAAATAATGAGTGTAACAAGATAGAATACATACCTCTTTCATGTACAAAGTCTTCATGAAGCTTGAGTTCCTAGTGCCCCAAGTGTGACACCTCAAATGGTTCACACAACACCAAATACACTTGGAATAACTTGAGAGAAATCTACACTTCATGAAATCGGCTAGCCCTTTCTTGAATCATACTAGTCACCCATTTTGTCAAGAATAAGATCTTTATATAGTGTTACAATTAGGGTAAACCCTAATTGTCATGACTTTCCATTTCCTTGGATCCATGGGTTCAAATACACCATGGAGCATCCATGGACCATCCTATGGGTTTTAGCCCAACTTGATTATCCATGGAGCATTACCCACTATACAAGTATGGATGATTTACACAATCAACCCATATATTTAATTAGTCTTCTTTTGATCACTTAATTAATCCTAGATTAATTCTTGATCAATACTAATTAAATAATCTTATTATTCTTATTATTAATATACTAGAACTTATAATATATTAATAACCATAAGTGTCTTATTTCTCTTATTATAGTCTATCCAAGTGCATGATGCCATGCAACCCAAATGGACCATGCCGGGTCGGGTCAAGTCTTACCAATTATAGTTATGGACTTAGACATTAATCCAACAGTCTCCCACTTGGATAAGTCTAAAACTATTATTGCGTATGACTTCAGGAACCAACCGGCAATCGTAGCTCTCAAAAGCTTCTGTCGAACTCTGACCTTGTATATGAACTCTGACCTTTGTCAATGACTTGTCCATTAGATAAGTGATCATATATTCCTCCATTCTAGATATCATATGGACTGAGACATGGATTATAATCATTCTCTCTGTCCATTTGTTGTTTCCCGATTTCCGATTTATGATGACTGACTAATTGAACAAATCAAATCAGTCCTGGCCCGGCCGAGCACTTCCGTTTGTCATCATCAAATCATCGAGGGGCCCACATATATCACTTTTATCCCGAAGGTAAAAGGAATGGATAAAGTTCGACTCATATGGCTTGTTCTACTACTTGTTGAATGATACACAAAGGCACGTTTTATAGCACCGAGTTACCAAATGCATTTTCGTGCAATCAATGTACAACCAACTCATAGTAACCACTCATATCTCTAGGTTTAAAGAATATAAGATATTATCGTCTCATGATCACTCGTGATAAAATCCATGAAGTGATTCCAACGAGCGCGGGTTGAATCCAATACTTAGAACTTATGAGCACTCATGAGTGTTGTAGCCCTTTGTCCAACACCTTAGACCTCTACAAGCCAACCCATGACAGTCTTAATTCATATCTACTTCCAACACATGACCGACTATGGATGGTTTGAATAACTTAGTCATTCCGGAAGAATAACCCAGTTTATTCTGGAAGTCAAAACATGCAAAGTGAAATACAATAATAATTGAATCCAATATGGTATCAAAACCTATGAACATAAATAAAACACCTTTTTTTTATCACCATATGATTACACATTATTCATTGTATACTGTTTCAACTATCAACTTTATTCTTGAATTTAAAACAATAGTTGTCCCATGCTCCAAGCATGTACACTATGTTTTCTAAACACTAGTCATGCCATACACCAAGTATGCATACTATGTTTTCTATGATCTTTACTTTGTGAACTAGATCCATTGAACATAAATTCAATGATTCTATTTTCACACTCCCAAATCCTTACTGCAAATACAAGAATTCCAAATTCATGTCATTTACTGAAATCTGTTAGATTCAAAACTTATATGCATTGATCCTCTTGTAATGATTATGCACAAAGTCATAAAGACTTGACAACAAACATTACAGAGCATTCCAAAGGAGATCAGCTCGTTAGAAACATCCTTCTTGCTTTAAGTTTCCTAATCTTAAACAGATTGAAAATTCTAACTTTGAAACATTTCCAGATTCCATTTTGACTTATCCCTTTTGAACAAGAGTTGCCTCCTTACAGACTATGTCAATATGGTCCTTCCAGAATTATCACTATACTTCCAACTATCCTTGAGCAACCAATCTTTGGTAAACCTTAGATTGTCCTCGACAATTGTTTAATCCTTTTAGTCATATCCAGTTCTAAACCTTTTCCCTTCTTAATGCCCTAGGCATTTGGAAAATTTTAGAAAGGATGAATATAACACATGTAATCGATCCTATATCCGAAGCATATGGGACACGATTTCATGATGTCTCACATAAAGACTAAACCAGTCTTTTGCTATAATATGTCCATTTCAATTTGCCAAGTTCTCATAATTCAGATTATGAAAAGGCATGCCGTAATCATAATAGAATTTTAGAACGCAAATAATGGACTCATATACAAAATTTCCTTATGTTTACCCATTCCAACATGAAATTCATATATATCCTTGACTAAATGATTAAAACCTCACGATCTAATCTTATAGATTTGAGATGAAGTATAATTTCCTCTCCCTTAATTATAGCAAAACAACTCTTTCCCAATTGAAACTTTTGTTTTCTATAATTAATATTGCTAACTTGCAATACTTATCATAATTATCATGCTCCCACTAACATGATGATTATTAGCATAACACTTATGCTCCCACTAGCTTTGACATGTACTCAGAAATCAGCTGACTTTCTTACCAAAGTTCAGATTTCTGATACTAGATTGTTTTCATAAAACATTATCAAAATCATACACCTTCCCTTAGATAGCACACTTGTGTGTCTAAACAATTATGAAGAGGAATGCCGTAATCATAATGGTTAGACCTTTTTGCCACTTCTCACAAGTCCAGGTTAGTGTGCCGGTAAACCACACATGCTCCACTAACGACTTTGAGAATGCAAATATGACAATTGCTATCTAGTTAAATCTATTTAGTGAAAGTGTTTCCTCACCATCATTTTCATGAAGCGGAGAGAAAACTTATGACACTTAGATTTAATGGTGTATGTGTTCTTATCGATGTGAATTGTCAAAACCATAGTCACAAGGCAAGGATAATGACAAACCAAACTCATATGGATTGAACTCAATCTTAACTTCTTGCCACCAGGCAGCTCAAGGACCTGCCATTGCTTCCAAGTTGTTGTGCAACACATTGAGAACTCTAAGAACTCATATGAAAAGCCAACTTTAACTGAAATGGGCACAAAATATGTCAGTACGATAGGTTATAAACCTCAAGTCGTGTGCTAGTGAAGAACTTCAGGTTTTATTCTTGATTAGTTCTTGAGACTTTTAAGACCTTTAAGACTCCCACTGTCCTCTTGACATATAAGACTTTCTTGTCAGATATTCAAGAGATAGTGTGGATTCTAATCAAGACAAACACTTCACAACTTACCAATTTCAAACGTACAAGAGTAGAAAACTTTTACTATTACATTTGACAAGTGTTTTAAACCTTCTTTAAGACATGTCACTCAAGTTACAATCTTGGAGTATGACTCTAAGACTTGTATTGGAACGAAGTACGACTCATCTTCTTAATTTAACAATTTCAACAATTCAAGATCCCTCTTCTTAGTCATAAGAATGCACTAAGATTTTCTTAGAGAACTAATTGTGCTATGGTTTCTTAATCATTAAGATGATCACAAAACTGATACTAAAGTACTCTCCCATCTTTTCAGATTTGAGAAACTTTTATCCTTCTGCCTAATATGATTCTTCTTATTCGCTCTATCATACATTGGAACTTTTTTCCAATGTCTCATAGTTACACTTAAGCTTGTAAGTATAATCATATTTACTGAGCTTTTGTAAACTATGACGAATAGTTTTATCAATCTTTTGTGGTGGACTTGACCAGTGCACAAGAATGTGTACTCGATCCCTTAGTGCTTCACTTGACTCACACATCCATGTGAACGAGTAATTAGTCTTAATTTTTCCAATACTTGAGAGTTCTCATTCATCATGCTATACAACTTGCAAGATTCCAAGTTTCGGTCCAATTGAAACTTGGGTGATGAGAATCTTTCCTTATTTGGTAAATTTAGACATTACCACAAATGAAAGAATCAATTTCATATTTCCAGTCTTGCTATTAATGGAATCATATAAGCAACAATTTTTCCTCAAATGCCATTGTAAGGATATTTTAAAATAAATAAAATCTAAAATTTTCTTTTATTTTAAAACTTTGCGGAAAAACTTATCCTTACAATCCATATGAAAACTTGTTGTTATCCATTCCTAAGCAATATCTCATAACTCCTAAGAAGTAGCTCAAGAATCCGATCTTCAAGCTACGTGATAGAAATCCATCTACGCGATCAGATTCAACATATTCTTTCTTTAAGTTTCTTTACTTTTCTTTGATCCTTAAAACATCAACATGTGACCCAGCACATCATGTATCAAGAATCTCAGACTAGAAACTTAGCAGAGTTAGATAGTGGACTTTACCTGAAGTAGAGTCAAACTTATTGACTTCAACATCCTTAGGTAAATTTGGCAGATTCGTAACCAATGTCCCTTCCTTTGGCAATATAAACATATGGACCCTTTGATAATGATACACGGGACTATCACAGACTTAGCTTTTCTTTTTACCATTTGGTCAACCGAGTTGACTATGGCCGATCCATTTCCATTGGGAAGAGAATGCTTTTCTGGATTTCCTGTGTCCATCAAGTTTTAAGGAAGTTGATCTTAACAAATAGATAAGATCATTAAGGGTCTTGTCATAGTCTGTTTCATAGGTGTCCCAAAGGAACTTACTATGTGACTTAGAAAGTGATTGAACCACCAACTTTCTCAAGACTTTGACACCCAACTCTCCCGGCCTGTCAATATGTGACTACATCTCCAAGACGTGACCACACCTAGACCTTGCCTTGCCAATTGGGCTTGAGTGACCTTAAACTTTTCATGAACTTGTGGGTTGGGGAGAATAATTGGAGGAGGTGAATGATGTATGATTTCCAAGGGACATCATCTTCATTTAGGAAAGCTTGTTTCAAGAGATTTGGGAAGATCATAAATGTCTAAACCAGACATTTTTTGGGAGATATTCAAGATAGTTGATCTTAAGTCCTTAATATGACACCCAATATGAAATATTAAGGCTAGGACCCAACAAACTATTTTATAACTTAGAAGAGGGATGCTGTAATCCAAGCTATAAAATATTTGAAGGTAGGTGAATGACAATTCACCAATTTCCACCAAGATAAACGAAATGTATTATTAGGTTTTAATTGGATTTGAAACTCCTAGATCTTTGAGATTCATTGAACTGTTCAATGGCATGTTTCAATCTCGAGTGTGCCCTTCAGGTTTTGTGACTGGGATGCTGAGGATCACAAAACAAGGTGTGAAGTAACCATGCAAATTACTTGGTACCCTTAAGTGTTTACCCCTCAATCGATGTGCCGGTAAACCACACACGCTCCATCGATACTATGATAAACATTAAGTTACCCTTTGCCTACCTTGTTAAATACGAGTTAGTGTGCCGGTTAACCACACACGCTCCACTAACCAACTTAAAACAAAGTGCAAAGTGTAATTTCATGGATTAGCACCTTATTCACATTTTCCTAAGTAACTAAGATTGGGTATTATTAAGAGTTTAGTTACTTAGTATTTATCATTAATACTTTTAATGAACGGAGAATTCTTGTCCTGTCAAACCCGTTCGGCTAACGACCCTCCACCAATCAAGCAAGCGGTGGGTGAGAGTGGACACCCATTAAGTTGCCATTTTATAGGCAACAACCTTATACCCACCTTATAGACCGGCTTCGTGAATGAGGCGTACTAGCGGTAAGATTGACTTTACTCTTATACATATATATATATTATTAACTTAAAATATTATAAAGTATAAGGGTTGAATTTTAACTTTTAAAATTCTAAGGGCTAACTTGGAATTAAAGTAGAAAACATTACAAATTCCAAAACTTGAGGGCAAGTTTTAATCCCAAAACTCTTCAAGTTCTATAACTTGAGGACAAGTTATGGAAGACTTTAAACTAATAGAAGAATTAACTTTTCTTTATTTTATAACTTATGGAATTAATTAAGGTTACACTTTTATTTATTTATTTATTATTTAATGAAGAGACTCTTGGTCCTCCATAACTTGAGGACAAGTTATAGAGTCATAAAACCATTTAACTAGAACTAGACTCTTCATTTTTGTAACCTTTGCCAACTTTTATGAGTTTTATGAAACTTAAATGTGACTTTTCATATAATGTGAGGACAAGTTACAAAAACACATTTAAGAATCAACTCTTGGATTAATTTGGATTGAAAACAACTATTTCAATCAAGTTTTCAATTAATGTAAGCAACTCATAGGAACAAGATAATTCAAATCAAACCTTTTCATGTAATTAGCCTAATCACTAAACTAATTCAAAACATGAATCTATTGACAATTATCTTTGAAATTGGATTAGCATGAACATTGCCACATCAAAAACAAGTTTATAAGTCCAAAAACATCTTAGGGTAATGTTCATAGTCCAATTCCAGCCAAAAAACTCGAAAATATGCTGTCTGGGGCTCCTACTCATCGAGTGCATGAACCTACTCAGCGAGTAGGATAATTTTACTGATGGACTCGGCGAGTTCATCAGTGGACTTGGTGAGTCCAATGCCCAGAAGGCCAGAAAATCGAGTTTTTCAGCATTTTTCAGCAATTTGCATCAAGTATAATTGAAAACAAGCCTAGGCTCTAATACCACTGTTGGGTTTTGAGCATTCTAACACTCCTAAGTGTACATGCAACCCTAAGTACATTGGATCTATGTTTTCTCTATTATACATGCAAATAAGAACTTCCAAGGTATTATCCTAATCTAGCATACAAAATAATGAGTGTAACAAGATAGAATACATACCTCTTTCATGTAGAAAGTCTTCATGAAGCTTGAGTGCCTAGTGCCCCAACTGTGACACCTCAAATCGTTCAGACAACACCAAATACACTTGGAATAACTTGAGAGAAATCTACACTTCATGAAATCAGCTAGCCCTTTCTTGAATCATACTAGTCACCCATTTTGTCAAGAATAAGATCTTTATATAGTGTTACAATTAGGGTAAACCCTAATTGTCATGACTTTCCATTTCCTTAGATCCATGGGTTCAAATACACCATGGAGCATCCATGGACCATCCTATGGGTTTTAGCCCAACTTGAATATCCATGGAGCATTAGCCCACTATACAAGTATGGATGATTTACACAATCAACCCATATATTTAATTAGTCTTCTTTTGATCACTTAATTAATCCTAGATTAATTCTTGATAAATACTAATTAAATAATCTTATATTCTTATTATTAATATACTAGAACTTATAATATATTAATAACCATAAGTGTCTTATTTCTCTCATTATAGTCTATCCAAGTGCATGATGCCATGCAACCCAAATGGACCATGCCGGGTCGGGTCAAGTCTTACCAATTATAGTTATGGACTTAGACATTAATACAACAATGAGAACCAAGCAGATCCCCTCACGAAGGGACTGAGTAGGGTTAAGCATCTCCAGCATGCTCAGAGCATAGGGCTGAAGGATGATATAAGTTTTAGTAGTTAGATAAATCTTGAAATTTGTAAAGTGTAATTGACATTTGATGATGAATAAAAGTTGTGTTTATTTATGAGTAAAGTGTTACTATCTTTTGTCAATCGTTTACTATAATTTCTTTTGCATGTTTTGATTTCTAGAAGAGTATGTTGTGGTTTCACATATTATTCAAACTTTCCACAGTCAGTCATATGTTGGAAGTAGATATGAAGTAAGACTGTCATGAAGTTGGTTGTATGTGTCAGAATATAAGACAACACTTCGTGAGTGCTCATAAGTTCTGAGTATTGGAATCAACCCACGCTCACTGGAATTTCTTCACGGAATTTTATCTCGAGTGATCGTGAGATGGTAATATCATATAAGTCTTCAAACCTAGAGATATGATTTGTTGCCTATGAATTGATTATGCATTGATTGTACGAAAACGCATTGGTAACTCGATGTTATAAAACGTGCTTTTGTGTATAATTCAACTAGTAGTAGAACAAACATATGAGTCGAAGTTTATCTGTTCCTTCTTGGATTAGAAGTTGATATTTGGGCCCCTCGATGATTTTGTTTTGACCTATGTACCGGGCCCGGTCAGAACCAAGTTGATGTGTTCAATTAAGTTCTTTGTCAAACAAATCGGAAATCGGGAAACAAATTGTTGGACAATAAGTATGACATTGTTCCATGTAATTGTTCGGCTGATATCTAGAACAGAGGATTATATGATCACTTATCTTAAATGGTGTATCAACATCTTCTCAGTTCTAAGAGACCTTGAAAGAGCTACGATTGCCGATCGGTTCCTGAAGTATTGCAGTTATAGTTATTAGACTTATCCAAGTGGGAGACTGTTGTATAAGGTATCTAAGTCCATAACTATTTCTGGTAAATACTTGACCCGAGCCGGCAAGGTCCATTTGGGTTGCATGGCACCATGCAATTGAATAAACTAAATGAGAGAAATAACACATATGGTTTATTAATATATTATAAGTTCTAATATATTAATAATATTATTTAATTAGTTTTGATCAAGAATTAATATAGAATTAATTAAGTGATCAAAAGATAACTAATTAGATATATGGGTTGATTATGTAAATCTTCCATATCTTATATAGTGGGCTAAGAGGCTCCATGGATTGTCAAGTTGGGTTCCACCTATAGGATGCTCCATGGAGTTAACCCATGGATCAAGAAATGAAGAGTCATGGAACATTAGGGTTTACCTAATGTTACACACTATATAAGCAATGTAACTCTCCCCAAAATCGGTTACACTAGAGAAACAAGAGGGCTTGGCCGATTTTGAGTGTGTTAGAGTATTCTCTCAATTTTATACTTTGCATTTGGTGTTGTGTGAAGCATTTGAGGCGTCACACTTGAGGTGCTAGGCTCACAGGGTTTCAAGTTACACTTACAACAACAAGGTATGTAGTTCTATCTATTATTCAAGTTAAAATTTTTCCTTATGTATGCTAGATAGGATCATAGCCTTGGAATTCAAATTTACATGATAATTAGACAAACATAGATCCAAGGTTATTAGGGTTGCATGTACATTTGGGAAGTGTTAGAATGCTCAAAACGCAACAAAATACACCATGGAGCATCCTATGGGTTTTAGCCCAACTTGATAATCCATGGAGTCTTAGCCCATTATACGAGTATGGAATATTTACACAATCAACCCATATATTTAATTAGTCTTATTTTGATCACTTAATTTATTCTAGAATACTTCTTGATCAATACTAATTAAAGAATCTTATTAAAATATTAGAACTTATAATATATTAATAAACCTTAAGTGTTATTTCTCTCATTTTAGTCTATCCAAATGCATGATGCGATGCAACCCAAATGGACCATGCCGAGTCTGGTCAAGTCTTACCAATTATAGTTATGGACTTAGACATTAATCCAACAGTCTCCCACTTGGATAAGTCTATAACTATTATTGCGTATGCCTTCAAGAACCAACTGGCACTTGTAGCTCTCAAAAGCCACTGTCGAACTCTTACCTTGTTGATGAACTCTGACCCTTGTCAATTACTTGTCCATTAGATAAGGGATCATATATTCCTCCATTCTAGATATCATATGGACTGAGACATGCATTATAAATAATTCTCTCTGTCCATTTGTTGTTTCCCGATTTCCGATTTATGACGACTGACTAATTGAACAAATCAAATCAGTCTAGGCCCGCTCGAGGACGTACGTTTGTCATCACTAAATCATCGAAGGACTCACATATATCGCTTTTATCCCGAAGGTAAAAGGAATTGATAAACTTTGACTCATATGGCTTGTTCTACTACTTGTTGGATCATACACAAAGGCACGTTTTATAACATCGAGTTACCAATGCGTTTTCGTGCAATCAATGTACAACCAACTCATAGTAACAACTCATATCTCTACATTTGAAGAATATAAGATATTATCGTCTCATGATCACTTATGATAAAATCCATGATGTGATTCAAATGAGCGCGGGTTGAATCCAATACTCATAACTTATGAGCACTCATGAGTGTTGTAGCACCGTTTTGTCCAACATCTTAGTCCTCTACAAGCCAACCCATGATAGTCTTGATTCATATCTACTTCCAACATATTATCAACTGTGGATGGTTTGAATAACTTAGTCATTCATGAAGAACAATGTAGTTATTCTGGAAGTCAAAACATGCAAAGTGAAACACAAGAATAATCGAATCCAATATGGTCTGAGAACATATGAATATAAATAAACACACCTTTTATTTATCACCATAATGATTACCCATCATTCATTGCATACTGTTTCAAACTATAAACTTTATACTTGAATTAAAACAATAGTTGTCCCATTTGGATAAGTCTATAACTATTATTGCGTATGCCTTCAAGAACCAACTGGCACTTGTAGCTCTCAAAAGCCACTGTCGAACTCTTACCTTGTTGATGAACTCTGACCCTTGTCAATTACTTGTCCATTAGATAAGGGATCATATATTCCTCCATTCTAGATATCATATGGACTGAGACATGCATTATAAATAATTCTCTCTGTCCATTTGTTGTTTCCCGATTTCTGATTTTATGACGACTGACTAATTGAACAAATCAAATCAGTCCAGGCCCGCTCGAGGATTTACGTTTGTCATCACTAAATCATCGAAGGACTCACATATATCGCTTTTATCCCGAAGGTAAAAGGAATGGATAAACTTTGACTCATATGGCTTGTTCTACTACTTGTTGGATCATACACAAAGGCACGTTTTATAACATCGAGTTACCAATGCGTTTTCGTGCAATCAATGTACAACGAACTCATAGTAACAACTCATATCTCTACATTTGAAGAATATAAGATATTATCGTCTCATGATCACTTATGATAAAATCCATGATGTGATTCAAATGAGCGCGGGTTGAATCCAATACTCATAACTTATGAGCACTCATGAGTGTTGTAGCACCGTTTTGTCCAACATCTTAGTCCTCTACAAGCCAACCCATGATAGTCTTGATTCATATCTACTTCCAACATATTATCAACTGTGGATGGTTTGAATAACTTAGTCATTCATGAAGAACAATGTAGTTATTCTGGAAGTGAAAACATGCAAAGTGAAACACAAGAATAATCGAATCCAATATGGTCTGAGAACATATGAATATAAATAAACACAACTTTTATTTATCACCATAATGATTACCCATCATTCATTGCATACTGTTTCAAACTATAAACTTTATACTTGAATTAAAACAATAGTTGTCCCATGCTCCAAGCATGAACACTATATTTTCTAAACACTAGTCATGCCATACACCAAGTATGCACACTATGTTTGTCTATGATCTTTACTTTGTGAACTAGCTCGATTGAACATAACTTCAATTATTCTCTTTTCACACTCCCAAATCCTTGTCGTAAATTTAAGAATTCCTAACATTTATTGAAATCTGTTTAGATTTTAAACTTATATGCATTGTTCCTCTTGTAATGATTATGCACAAAGCCACTTAGACTTGGCAACAATCATTACAGAGTATTCCAAAGGAGATCAACTCCATGGAAACATCCTTCTTGCATTAAGTTTTCTAATCTTACACAGATTTATTGAACAACTTCCACCTTCCCTTATTCCTATTTTGAATATTAGTTCTAAACAAGAGTTTCCTCTTCTCAGAATATGTCAATATGGTCCTTCAAAAAATTAACACTATACTTCCAATTGTCCTAGAGCAACCAATCTTTGGTGAACCTTAGATTGTACTCGACAATTGCTTAATCCTTTTAGTCATATCCAATTTTAGACCTTTTCCCTTCTTAATGCCCCAGGCATTTGTAAAATTTTAGAAAGGATGAATATAGCACATGTTGTTGAGAGAAAAACTTGGAGACACACTTGAACAAACGTTAGAACAAGTTAATTGCGGAATAGTTAATCTCTAAGGATCTAAAAGCTCAACAATAATAAAGTTAGATAGTTAGATAGTTAGATAGTTAGTTGCGGAAAGTAAAGAAAGATAAATGACAAAAGTTATATCAAGAATACACTTAAACTGATTCATAACAAGGAATGCAGTCACTCCAAGTTAGTAAGCGAGATCAAGTTTAGTGATTAAGTCTAGAAGACTTGCTCTGAAGAGAGGTTATGTTCCAGTAGCAGTTTTAGTGAGATTAAGATAAGAGAGATAACAGGTGAAGATAAGAAAGATGAGAAATCTTGTGTATTAAGAAGATAAGAGTTTTCACACTCACATATATCACAAGTGCATAAGTACATAATACATAAGAGAGAGTCTCTATTTATAGAGTTTAGAAACGAACAACTCTATGAGTAGTCGTGCAAGACATGCCGGACAATAGAGTGAATTACATAGTAAGGAAATAACTAAGACTGTGAATAAGTAAGACTTGAAGACTCTGGATGTTGCTGATAGAAAATGGTTGCGGTCTCAGTTGAAGTGCTTGACTCCGGTGCTGAATTGGCTGCGGGTACTGAACCGTTGCGGTAGATAAGTTCAAAAAAGGTCACTTTCATGTTTCAAAAATTTCCCCCTAAGTGACCTTTTTAACTATGGTGCAGTTATCAAGTTTGAGAAACTTGATCAAGATCCACCAAAATTTTCCAACATTTTCCAGCCACAAGATTCTTCTGGAGATCTCGAACTTGACTTCAGCAGTAGTGTGTTTTGATCTTTCCACTGCGGTCTTGCATATGTCAAGTTGCTTCTTGGGTAGGCGATGCATGGCATTCATCGGAATGAAATATTTGACGTTGTCCATTTTCCGTTTGAATATGACGCCAAAATCTGGGTAGTTGGTTGAGCCTATAAATCTTTCTTCAAAACCTTTTGTAAGCATTGGCACTTGTTCAAATGGTGGAAGGTCAAATTTCTTGACAATGGTGGGGTGGATGTCCGCATCAATCTTCGCAAAGTCACAGACATTTTCCACGAGGAAAGATTTGGCTTTGTCGAGAGCTATCTGCATCTTCGGATGTTTCTCTGCCTTGTTCTGGAAAACTCTGGCAATGAGAAATATTTCTTCAGGGTTCATGCAGGGGAAGTCTGCCTGGGTGCGGGTGTAATCATGCTCTCTTCTGGTCAGAGTGAATTGAGCAAAGTATGCTTTCATAAACTTCAGCATCTTGTAGTTCTTCACTACGGATGGTCTATCGTTAGACCAAATGTTTTCCACAGAAGAACCATGCTTCGCATAGAATCGAGTCAATCATTCGAATTCCATTGGCAGACGCTTATGATCAGGAAGACTACGATCGAAGGAGTCAAAGACGGTAAAGTACTTGGCATTGGGAGAAATTGGAATGTCCTAATAACCATCTGATGGTGGTTCAACATATGTAAGGTGGGGAGTGTAGTCTTTATCAAGTAGCCTGCAGAGAGGATTGGCCCATGAGTTGATCAGCGATTCATCAATCATAGTGTCAAAACCGCATTCTCTCCATATTATTTCAGCTAGCTTGGCTGCTTTCCAGTCATGTTTCCTCTGGGCAGTGGCAGGAGAATCTGTAGAGCTTTCTGAGGACATATATTCCTCAAGATTCTTTAGATGAGGAGGCATTAGAGGATGGTTTATGTTGTTTTTGGGTGATGAGTGGGGAGATGGAATATTTTGAGATGGTGGAGGGGAAGGTTGCGGAGTGGGAATTTTATCTGTGGTGAGTGGAGGGCTCTGTCGGGTGGATGTATTTGAGTGCTCACTGCGATTGTCTTCTTTCTCACTTCCCCCTCTTGAGGAATGCAACCCTGGTGCTTCCTCAAGACATTGTTTCAGTCCATCAACTTTGGCACAAACCTCAACAAAGTGTGCTTTCATTGATTCGGCCAGTTGGGAGTTATTTGGAATGACAGAGTTGAAGAGCAGCTTGTGAATATCCTTTGTGAGCTGCACTATCTCTGGGCCATGGAAGTTTGATGTGAGGAATTTCTGCATGCGGGCGATTTTTGCATGAAGAATAGAAATCGTAGACTCATAGGCAGTATGAGTTTCCTCTATTGCCTTTTGGGACTGGGCAGCTTGATCCGCAATGGCTGTTTGTAAGACTTGTTTGATTGCGGTGACCTCAGTGATGAGGTGTTCCGCTGCGGCCATGAAATCTTCATGGTCGGCCCTGCGTTTGGTGTCGAGAGATCGTATTCCCATCTCGACTTTGAGAGAGATGCACTCAGCGGCCATACACTCTCTCGTTTCTAGTCATTCGATGCGCTCGATTAGGGATTGCGGTCCTGGGAGATCTTCTGGTGGAGGTTGGGAGGGCTTGACACAGCCAAAATTTGATCAACTTTGGCTTGTGGGTTGAGGAGTTCTTTACGAGTGACCGCATCTTTCTTCTTTTTCTTCTTCTTTTCTTTAGGCTTAGAAGTGGAGTGCTGAGAACCGCTGGATTCTTCTTCTTCCTCAAACATCATGAGGTCATCATCTGATGGATTCGGTTTGTTGACCTCTTGGATGTCTTCATCGTCAAAGCCGAAGGTTGGGGCTGAGCTGAGTTCAATAGTTGGCTCGTCGTCCTGAGATGGGTTGACTGCGATAGATGAAACAAGAGTTGAGGAAGGAGGAACATTTGATGTACCTGCGGTTGCGGTAGAGGCTTGGGCTTTCAGCATGGTTTTAGCCATTTGGTCCATCCAAGTCTGAACCTTAAGAATTGTTGCAGCAGTGTGAGCGTTGCTGATGGCATTTGCCCAGTATCTGGCTACGGACAGAATTTCTTGCTGCTTCTGCTTTTGTTGTTTGACCTGCTGCTCCTTGCGGGCTTGGAATGCCCTTTTGAAGGCAGCATACTTCTTGATTTCAGCATCAGTGGTTGGTTGATACCGACTCCAAGAATCATTCGAGTCTTCTCCGTCAATTCCTTGTTGTCGCACCAAGGTGTCCCTTGGGTTCACGGATCCTTGCACATTAATGCTCACCGTGCCTAAACCACCTGATATAGACGTAAGCAGAGTAGGATTTCATGGGCTTCCTTTGTCTCCTTGACGCGTGGTCAAGTTTGGCCTCGACCCAGTTCTGGCATGGGAGAAAGAGATGCCCTACGGATGGAGTGTTGTTTGTAGTTTTTGGGATACTTGCAAGAGGATGGAGTCTAACTCCTCAGAAGAAAAGATGTGCAGCCTGGAAGCCTTGGAGACCTTAGGGCGATTACCAGTTTTATCTACTTTAGATCCAATTGGGGGGTTATCTCCACGTTCAGAAGAAGATGAGGATGAAACAATCTCACAAGATGAGTTTTAGTGGTATTCGATGGTGGTATCGAATGGATGTGCGGCCATCCCAAGGACTACCGGAGCCTTTTGAGAGGCTTTAGTATCAGTCCGGTCACGCATATGGCTAGTAGTTTCAGTTGTCTTTCTTTTATTGAGGATATATATGGGTTGTCTATCTGCCTCAGAGTCACTGCTCGATATAGTGGTGGTTTGGGGTTTGCGTTTCTTGGAGGGTGCAGTTTGTTTTGGAGCTTTCTTTTTGGGTGTTGTAGCTTTCTCTTTGGAAGCTACTAATTTTCTCCGTTGAGAAGGATTAGAGAGTGTAGTGGCAGAGGGGGCTGCAGTACCCTCGGGAAGAATAGTTGAAGAAAGAAGAGGTGGGGTAGAAGGGTATGGGATAATACCCTCCGTGGCCTCAATATTATCTGAGACATCAGCAGTCTCAAGACCAAGTAGTGAAAGAATGTGTGTGGAGAGCCTGCGGATAGGTCCAAAAGACGTTTGATCAGAGAAAGGAGTATACCTTTTGAGATCCTTAGTGACAAAGAAATTGATGTCACTTCCCATGTTGAGACCAGCATCCGCATGCAGATCAGAAATACACAGAGACCAAAAGCGAGCAAAAGTGAGCTCGGTTGGGTTTTCCTTTGGTTGTCCTTTGGGAATGTACTGGAGGAAATCATCCCAAAGAATTTGACCGTAGTTGAAATCACGGCCTATGAAGATGCTCCATACAAGTTCAAGGAGCTTGAGTCCCATGTTGTCGATGCCTCCGGTTCTGCCAGATAGACATCGGATGACAAAGTGGCATACAAACTGCCAAACCGCAGGCAGCTGTTTTTTATTAAACTCACCAACCCCTCGGATTGGTTTCTGGTAACCCATTTGGTACAGTGCGGTAGTGATATCGGATAAGGATGGAGTGAAGAATTTGATAGAGGGATGGATTAACAGGTTAATGGAGGTTAAGAATTTTTCTTTGGTCAAGATGACCAAGGAATCGTTGACGAGGTTCAGATGGACTTCTTGAGGATTTTCCTTTGGTCTGTATGCAGACAGAGCACATTTGAGAAGTGTAGAAACGGGAACAACATCGGTGAATGCGTCGAACGGGCCAGAAAGAATGTGGTTCTTAAGATGCTTGATCATCAGTTTTGTTGGAGCATTGTAAGAAGGATGATCGTCAAATACAGCCCTGAAGTTGCTTGAATCAATTATTGGTGATGTGGAACCGGTTTGATTCATCGAACTTGAAGCCTTGGATTGCTTCTTAGATGCACCAGATTTCGACATTGAGTGTTATGAGATGGAAGTTCTTGAGAGCTTTTGAGAGTTCTTGGAGAGTTCAGAGAGTAATCAATTATCAGAGAGCGTAAATGATTATTGAGAAGAAGAAGGGTTTATAAAGGGGGTAAAAGGATTTTAACCCTAGGTAAAAGATAAGAGGGGGTAAGAAGTTGAATGGGGTTTTGGAGGGAATCAACGATTCTGTAATTGAATCTCAACCACACGAATATGAAACGGTTTTTTAAGAGATTTGAGAAATCTTAAAAGGAGGATTAGCATTTAATGGTGGAGTGGACACATGGTAAAACGTCAGGTAATCGTGGGTTGATGAGAGAGAAAGTTGAAACTGATTGGACGTGTTTGGGAGAAGAAAGGACAAGTTCAAAAAGGATCGATTTGGGAATCATTCTTTTTGGCATTATCCCTAAAATAGGTCTGATACGGGGTTTATTAAGAATGGTAAAGTGACAGTTTCTAAAGGGAATGTTTGTATTTTATTTAGTGAAGGGTCATTAAATAGCACACAAGGATTCAAGAGTTAATGAATCAGTTGGAATTTATGTGAGACGATTGCGGATTAATTCATCAAAACCGTTGAGAAACTCCATTGTGGATGAGAAAGAAAGATTTTGGAGAATCTGTGAGACAAACCCATGAGAGATACGTATGACATATGGTTGCGGTACCTAGACTGCGGTATCAAAACCATCTATCATATGTAATTCTCAGTTAGAACCGTAATGGGGACCAAGGACGATCTACGGTAGCTAACACTTCAAAAAGAACTGCGGGTCCGGATTCATCATTCCCAACATTTGTAAGAATGTATTGAGTTTTGAAGAGTCAAGAGCTTTTGTAAAAACATCAGCAGTCTTTTCATGAGTAGGAACAAAGATGAGTTCAATATTACCTTTCAAAATATGATCTTTGATGAAATGGTACCGTAACTCAACATGTTTCGTTTTGGAGTGTTGAATAGGATTATGAGACATAGCTATAGCACTTTCTGAGTCACAATAAATTGGTATCCGCAGCATTCTGTACCCGTAGTCTAGTAATTGTGTCTTCATCCAGAGAACTTGGGAGCAGCAGCTGGTTGCGGCTACATATTATGCTTTTGCGGTAGATAGAGATACACACGTTTGTTTTCATGAAGACCAGCTTACAAGTCTTCTGCCTACAAATTGACATCCACCTGAGGTACTTTTTCTATCGAGCTTACAACCTGCATGATCCGCATCGATGAAGGCTTGAAGACTGAAGTCGTTGCCTGTAGGATACCATAAACGCATAGATTTGCTTCCTTTAAGATACCGGAGAATTTGTTTGGTTGTGGTCATGTGAGACACATTTGGGTTAGCCTGGTATCTTGCACATACACCAGTTGCAACGACAATGTCATGTATGCTTTTGGTGAGGTACATTAGCGAACCAATGATGCCTTTATAAGTCTTGTGATCCACAGGTTCACCAGAGGGATCAGCAGAGATCTTATATCTGAAGGCCATGGGTACTTTAGCAGAAGAGCAGTTTTCCATTGAGTATTTCTTTAGAAGTTATGTGGTGTATTTTTCTTGATGAATGAAAATTCCTTGCTGAATTTGTTTGACTTGAAGACGTAGAAAGAAGTTGATTTCTATATTCATGCTCATTTTGAATTTGTTGGTCATGAGCTTTGCAAATTCATCTACCATATCTTGATCAGTAGACCCAAAAATGATATCATCCACATATATTTGTACCATCATAAGGTGGTCACCATTTGCTTTTCTGAATAATGTGGGATCAATCACTCCTCTTTTGTAACCGGAGGAGACAAGAAATTCAGAGAGTGTCTCATACCAAGCTCTTGGAGCTTGTTTTAGGCCATAGACTGCTTTCTCAAGCTTATAGTAGTAGTCTGGAAATTCTTTATTTTCAAATCCTGTAGGTTGTTGAAGGTAAACTTCTTCTTTTAGTTCACCATTGAGGAAGGCACTCTTAACGTCCATTTGGTGTACCTAGACATTTTTGTGGGCTGTGTATGCTAGAAAGATCCGGATGGCTTCCATTCGTGCTACAAGAGCATACGTTTCATCGTAGTCAATGCCTTCTAGTTGACTATAGCCCTTGGCAACCAATCTTGCCCTTTTTCGGATGACTGAACCAGATTCGTCTAGCTTGTTCTTGAAAAACCATCTTGTACCGACAATAGTATGACCTTGTGGAAGAGGAACAAGTTGCCATACTTTGTTTCTTTCAAATTCTTCAAATTCTTCTTGCATTGCAACTATCCAGTCTGGTTCAAGTAGAGCTTCTTTGATAGTTCGAGGTTCAACTAAAGACATAAATGTTGTATAATGACAATGGTCAGATAAGTCTTTGGAAGACCGAGTCTGGATACCTGCTGATGGATTGCCGATAATTTGACATGGTGGATGGTCTTTTGTCCATACATAAAGACGTGGCATTAGATGATCAGCAGCTACAGTAGAAGGAATGTCATGGATATCAGAGGAATCTGCGGTTGGGGAAGGCAGTTCCCCGTGGACTTGAGAACATCCTGCTGAAACATCTTGATCTATTAGACAGGGTTTTCTTGAAGAATTGGCAGAGATCGAGGTTCCCCCTGGATTGCGGATAGGAGTTCCTATGGAACTTGAGAAGGTTCCCCCTGGAATGCAGATGAAAGAGTGACAATTCTGGGATCGGATCTATTGTCAATATTCTCTATGAATACTTCATCTGAGTCGTTTGAAGGTTCGATTGATGGTGAGACTTTACTTCGGATAGTAATGCAAGCAGCATCAAGTACTGGAACCTCAACGGTTGTACCAATATCCGGAGTAGAGCTTTCCCCCTCAACCGGAGAGGTTGAAGTATTGAGAGATACTACTTCAGATAGAGAAGGTCCAGATACGTCGGCATGTTGTTGTTGAGCTGCGGATGACACTAGGACTTCGGATAGTTTTGCCATCTCAATGGGATCAAACAGGTCATCATAGTTGATTTCAACTAGATTTAGAGGTCAAGAATTGGTTGGAATGTCACTTTCCATGATTGCAGTTGTTTCGGTGGATGGAGGTGCACTGCGGTTGTGAGAGTCATCAAATTTCACATCAAAGCTTTCAATGATCAACCTTGTTCTTCTGATGAGCACTCGATATGCAACCTTGTTAGTGGAATAACAAAGGAAGATACCTTCTTCAGACTTCGCTGCAAACTTATTGAGTTGATCTCTGTTGTTGATCACGAAGCATCTACATCCAAAGATATGAAAGAAGCAAACATTGGGTTTGCGATTGTTGCACCCTTCATATGGCGTTTTATTGAGACATTTGCACACAATACTTCGATTCTGAACATAGCATGCGGTTGCTACTGCTTCGGCCCAGAAATAGAGACAAAGTTGGGCGAAGTTAAGCATCGATCTGGCTGCTTCAACGAGTGTGCGATTTCTTCTCTCTACTACGCCATTTTGTTACGGTGTATAGGGTGCTGAAAAATTGTGAGAGATGCCTTTGGAAACTAGGAAACTGGTCAGAAGATGATTAGTGAACTCAGTTCCATTATCACTGCGGATGCGTTTGACTGGAAGCTTGATTTGAAGTTCGATTTCTTTTATGAAGTTAATGAAGATATGCGATGTCTCTGATTTGAGTCTAAGAAAGAAGACCCATGTGAAGCGTGTATAATCATCAACAATAAACAGTATATATTTTTTGTGGTGAAGACTGGCTACGGTTGAGGGACCATAGAGATCAATGTGTAGTAGCTCCAGTGGTTAAAAGATAGAAGAATCTATTATCAGAGGGTGACTTGCTTTGGATTGCTTACCGCATTCGCATGTTGGGCAAAGAGTTTCGTTGCTGAATTTGAGAATAGGAAGACCACTGACCAGTTCTCCTGTGACAAGATTGTTGATGTAGCGAAAATTGAGATGAGCAAGCTTGCGGTGCCATAGTCAGCAGACTTTAGATACAGCTTTGGACAGAAAGCACAACTTCGGTTTGCCAATGATAAGAGAAACATCAAGAGGGTACATTGTGCCTTCGCAGTGTGACTTGATTAAGCAGGTGCTGCGATCATTCGTCATTATGTAACATAATTGTTTGTCAAATTCAACATGATGTCCTGCCTTACATAGTTGGCCAACACTGATAAGATTGTGTTTAAGACCTTCTACATAAGCAACTTTCTGAATAGAAAAGTTCCCCGTAGTGAGAACACCGTAACATTGGATGACACCGTTTGCATTGTTGCCAGATGTGACATTTCCACCATTGCATATAGGCCTGAAATCCCGAAGGTACTCTAACCTTCCGGTCATGTGCAAGGAGCAAGCACTGTCAATTAACCATTCTTCTTCTTGTTCCTCCTTGCACAAAGCCTGAAATTTAAACGGTTAGTTTCGGTATGCAAAGAAGTTTGGAGCCAGGGATGATTGATGTATTCGTGAATGATGCATGGTCCGAGGTTGCATGGACAGGTCTTTTGTCATTGTTCAAACCGAGTCTTGGGTTTTGTTCAGATTTGGATTGTTACGAGGTTTCTGAAAAGTGTGAGATTTTTGTCTTTGATTTGACTTGACATGAGATAAAAACCTTTGACAACTGCACTGACATTTGCAAAAAAAGGGTTTGTCATTGAATCTGACATTGTGCTTGGTCAGCGGTTTATGGGGTATGTTGGACTTGAAATTAGTCTGAGGTGGGTAACTTTTGAGAGATTTGACGTTTGAGTTCTGAAAAGTTTGTTTTGAACGAGGTTCCGTTCGTGTAAATCTTTGGTTTGCTCTAGGTCGATTTGATAAAATTCTTTTCCATTTGTTTTGATTTGATCTTAAAAGTGTTGGAGTGGGTAAAACTCCTTTCCATTTTGGGCCAGTTGGAGAGTAGATCTAAAAAACATAGTTTCTGAAAGGTTTGACACCTTTTTGGGTTTTGTCAGAAATAGCAGAGGTGACTTTTGAAACTGAACTTTTCTTTTTGTTTGTTTTCATGAAAGAAGAATTTTTTGAAATGTAATTTGTGAGAACAAATTTTTCTGGACTCCTGGATTTAGAAATTCTTACATGTTTTCTATTTTTTGAAAAACTCTGTATGCCTTTGTTTTGAAATCCGATTTCCTCTTTGAAAGCTCTTTTTGCCAAGAATTTTGGTGAACCGCAGTCATTGTTATTCAACTGCGGTTTCTTGGAACCTTTTGGAATATTTTGAAAGCGTGGGCTAGAATCATCAGAACTTGAAGGTTTTGGAATTTGAGAACATTGGCCTACCTCAAATTTTCTATAGGCAATTCGTGAAAAATCGATTGAATAGTTGTAGTTCCTCGAAGTAAAGAGTTGCAGTCAATGTGTTTTTAGCTGTGGTGAAGATGACTTGACTATTTCAAAGTAGGTTTTAGATGAGACTGCGATGGGACATTTCTGGGACAGTTGATTGCAGTCTGAGGAAAAGGATGGAAAGTCCTCTAAAACTTCGAGGCCTTCAACGACAATTTCTTCATCAACATCGGATGAAGGTTGAGAATTGGAGTGAGTTGTGCCACTGATGGGAATTTGATCACGTATGTGACTAGAATCCTTAGGCACAATTTCCTCAATGACACAATTATTGCTCAAATTGTGTAATCTACCAAAGTGAGTTTTGATATCCTCGGGGAAAGTCTTGTCATTGAAAGGGAAATGAAATTCTCTATCAGGAGGGACATACACTCTGTCTTTCTTGAACCGGGGTGAGGAATCCATTGCAGCAGGATATCCATTAGACCAACCCCAATTATATGTATTGTCTACAGTTCCATTGTTTACCAAATTTTCAATAGCCTCACTTTCATTAAACAGTTTTTCAATTAAAAGATTCAAGCGTACAATTTCTTTCTAACCTAAATCTTTTTGATTCAAGGCTATTTCTAATTGTGTTTCACTTAACATTCTAGCATCTTTCTCTAACTCTAGATCTCTTTCTAGCATTGCCATCTTAAGTCTCTTGTTATCCAGTCTTCCTCTCACATGGAACATCTCTTGGGACGCTATGTTCTTCTCATCTAAGGCTTTGTTATAGTTTGAAAGGACGGCAGCACAAGTGTCATTAAGATCATCTATGTAGGGTTGACAATCATGCGTGCTATAATTTAAAGTTTGGATCATGATTTGTACCTGTTCAACGATGCTTAGGGTCCCATCTTTCGCCATGTAGCAGTAGTTTTTGTTCAACATTGCTGACCCATCATCATCCGTAGTAGCCAGCATGTAGATTTTTCTCTTTCTTGTAACATTGCTGATGGTCTCTTCTTCATCTCCTGATGACCAAACTTGATGGTCTCGCTTAACTTGAGCCACATATGCCCTTTCTTTTTCTTTTTCTTCTAACTCTTGAGCCATTCTGGGATAGAATGCGCAGTCCTTGACTACGTTAGCCTTACAGTCTTTTGCGATGTGATTTTATTTGTTGCATTTGTGACAAATTACAACATCAGCCTTGTCTTCTAATTGAGTACCAGAGTCATTGTTCTGAGGAGACTGCGGTACCTCCTTGGGTTGATTGTTTTGAGAGACTTTAGAATACCGAGAGTTGTTGTTCTGAGGACCGAAGTTATAGTTGAATGGTGGTTTGTTGAATTGTTGATTATTGAGAAAAGAGGAAGTTGGTATGCGGTTGAACTGTTGGCTAACTAGAGCAATAGCCTTCTGAAACTCTTCTTCATCATCATACTCAGAATCTGCTTCGTATACCTGTGGCGGGGTGTCATACGATGAAGAGTAAGGTGACTACTGTGGAGCTTGTGCTATGAGAGCAAGTGGTCCTCCGAAGTCAGCACAGTCTTTGAGTACAGTAGATTCTTGTGCTTGAAGTTCTCCATAAATTTTGTAGAGTGATAAAGAGTGAATCTTTTTGTCACCTTGGACTACCATTTTGGCTGTAGTCCAATGTCTTCCTAGACAATTAAGGAACCGGAGATTGGTTTCATGGTTGTTGCGAATGGTACCAGCATTTGATAACTTTGTGACTATTAGGTTGAATCTTTTGAAGGAGTCTTCCAAACTTTCACCAGCGTGAGCTTTGAAGTTGTTGAAGTTGTTGAGTGCGGTTGTGAGCTTCTTATCTTGTGCTTGTTCTGAGCCTTCGTACATGTTTTTGAGTACATCCCAGATCTCTTTGGATGACTTGCAGTTTATGATAATATCAAAGTTGTCAGGAGCAACACCACATGAAATTTCATAAAAAGCAATAGCATCATTTTCCATTTTATCGAGATCATCTTTGGTAGGACGGCTCATAGTTGGTTGACCTCCTCCTAGTCTGGTTGCAGCACCGTCAGTTTGGATTGGTGTGAGAACTGGAACATGTGGTCCTTCTACCACGGATGTCCATACATCTCTACCCAATCTTCTTAACTACCTCTCCATTCTTTGTGACCAGTGATGATATTCATTCGCTACTAGTATTGGGGCTCGGTTAGAACCACCAACACTATTGGAGACATTCAGAGATAACGATTGTGACATTTTTGTTTTTTGTTTTTTTTTGAAAAATAAGCTTTAGTGCTATAGAAAGCATAATGAGAAAATCAGAGTTCAGATATCCAAAAAGCAACCACTTTGGCTCTGATACCAATTGTTGAGAGAAAAACTTGGAGACACACTTGAACAAACGTTAGAACAAGTTAATTGCGGAATAGTTAATCTTTAAGGATCTAAAAGCTCAACAATAATAAAGTTAGATAGTTAGGTAGTTAGATAGTTAGTTGCGAAAAGTAAAGAAAGATAAATGACAAAAGTTATATTAAGAATACACTTAAACTGATTCATAACAAGGAATGCAGTCACTTCAAGTTAGTAAGCTAGATCAAGTTTAGTGATTAAGTCTAGAAGACTTGCTCTGAAGAGAGGTTATGTTCCAGTAGCAGTTTGAGTGAGATTAAGATAAGAGAGATAACAGATGAAGATAAGAAAGATGAGAAACATTGTGTATTACGAAGATAAGAGTTTTCACACTCACATATATCACAAGTACACAAGTACATAATATGTAAGAAAGAGTCCCTATTTATAGAGATTAGAAAAGAACAACCCTATTAGCAGTCATGCAAGACATACCGGACAATAGAGTGAATTACATAGTAAGGAAATAACTAAGACTGCGGATAAGTAAGACTTGAAGACTCCGGATGTTGCTGATGGAGAACGGTTGCGGTCTTAGTTGAAGAGCTTGACTCCGGTGCTGAATTGGTTGCGGGTACTAAACCGTTGCGGTAGATAAGTTCAAAAAGGGTCACTTTGATGTTTCAACACATGTAATCGATCCTATATCCGAAGCATATGGGACACGATTCATGATGTCTCACATAAAGACTAAACCAGTCTTTTGCTATAATATTTCCATTTGAATTTGCCAAGTTCTCATAATTCAGATTATGAAAAGGGATGCCGTAATCATAATCGAATTTTAGAACGCAAATAATGGACCCATATATAGAATTTCCTTATGTTGAGCCATTCCAACATAACATTCATATATATACTTGACTAAATTTGATTAAAATATCACGATCTAAGTTGTTAGATTTGAAATGAAGTATATTTTCCTCTCCTTTAATTATAGTAAAACAACTTTTCAACCCTTGCAACTTCATGAATTGAAACTTTTGTTTTCTATAACTAACATTGCTAACTTGCAATACTTATTATAATTATCATGCTCCCACTAACATGATGATTATTAGCATAACACTTATGTTCCCACTAGTTTTGTCATGTACTCAGAAATCACGTGGAATTCTAGAAATCAATACTTTATTGAATTTCTTACCAAAGTTCAGATTTCTGATACGAGGTGCTTTGATAAAACTTTATCAAAATCATACACCTTCCCTTAGATAGCACACCTGTGTGTCTAAACAATTATGAAGAGGGATGTCATAATCATAATGTTTAGACCTTTTCGCCACTTCTCACAATTGCTATCTACTTAAAAAATCTACTTAGTGAAAGAATTTCCTCACCATCATTTTCATGAATCGGAGAGAAACCTTATGCCACTTAGATTTTATGGTGTATGTGTTCTTATCCATGTGAATTTGTCAACCCATAATCACAAGACTAGGTTAGTGACAAATCCTAACTCATATGGATTGAACTTGTGCAATCTTAACTTTTTGCCACCTGACAGCTCAAGGGCCTGCCATTGCTTCCAAGTAGCTATGCAAACAATTGAGAACATGTAGAACTCAAATGTATAGCCAACTTAACTGGAATGGGCATAGAAATGTCAACAAGATAGGTTATAAACCTCTAGTTGTGTGCTAGTGATGAAATACATATTTTATTCTTGATTACTTCTTGAAACCCTTTAAGGATTTTTTAGACTCACACTGTCTCCTTGACCTATAAGACTTTCTTACCAAATATTCAAGAGATAGTGTGGATTCTAATCAAAGCAAACAGTTAACACAATTGGCCTTAGTTGGTCTTTGTTTTATCCAAAACATCACAACATACCAATTTCAAATGTACAATAGTAGAAAACTTTTACTCTTACATTTGTCAAGTGTTTTAAACCTTCTTTAAGACATGTCACTCAACTTACACTCTTGGAGTATGACTCTAAGACTTGTTTTGGAAAGAAGTATGACTCATCTTCTTGATTTAACCATTTCAACAATTCTTGAATCCCTTCTTAGCCATAGGAATGCACTAAGATTTCCTTAGAGTACTAATTGTGATATGATTTCTAAATCATTAAGATGATCATAAAACCTGATACTAAAGTACTCTCTCATCTTTTCAGATTTGAGAAACTTTTATCTTTCTGCCTAATTTGATTTTTTTCATTCGTTCTGCCATACAATGTTTCATAATAATACTTAACCATGTAAGTAAAATCATATGTACTAGGCTTTAGTAAATTATGACGAATAGTCTTATCAATATTTGTGGTGGATTTTGTTGGGTTTTGAGCATTCTAACACTCCTAAGTGTACATGCAACCCTAAATACCTTGGATCTATGTTTTCTCTATTATACATGCAAATAAGAACATCCAAGGTATTATCCTAATCTAGCATACAAAACAATGACTATAGCAAGATAGAATACATACCTCTTTGGTGTAGAAAGTCTTCATGAAGCTTGAGTGCCTAGTGCCCCAAGTGTGACACCTCAAATGGAATCACAATCATCAAAACACTTAGAATAACTTGAGAGAATTCTTACAACTCATGAAATCGGCTAGCCCTCTCTAGAATCCTACTAGTGCCGATTTTGTCAAAGAATAATATCTTTATATAGTGTTACAATTAGGGCAAACCCTAATTGTCATGACTTTCCATTTCCTTGGATCCATGGGTACAAATACACCATGGAGCATCCATGGACCATCCTATGGGTTTTAGCCCAACTTGATTATCCATGGAGCATTAGCCCACTATACAAGTATGGATGATTTACACAATCAACCCATATATTTAATTAGTCTTCTTTTGATCACTTAATTAATCATAGATTAATTCTTGATCAATACTAATTAAATAATCTTATTATTCTTATTATTAATATACTAGAACTTATAATATATTAATAACCATAAGTGTCTTATTTCTCTCATTCTAGTCTATCCAAGTGCATGATGGTATGCAACCCAAATGGACCATGCCGGGTCGGGTCAAGTCTTACCAATTATAGTTATGGACTTAGACATTAATCCAACAGTCTCCCACTTGGATAAGTCTAAAAATATTATTGCGAATGGCTTCAAGAACCGACCGGCAATCGCAGCTCTCAAAAGCTTCTGTCGAACTCTGACCTTGTAGATGAACTCTGACCTTTGTCAGTGACTTGTCCATTAGATAAGGGATCATATATTCCTCCATTCTAGATATCATATGGACTGAGACATGGATTATAATCATTCTCTCTGTCCATTTGTTGTTTCCCGGTTTCCGATTTATGACGACTGACTAATTGAACAAATCAAATCAGTCCTGGCCCGGCCGAGCACTTCCATTTGTCATCATCAAATCATCGAGGGGCCCACAGATATCACTTTTATCCCGAAGGTAAAAGGAATGGATAAACTTCGACTCATATGGCTTGTTCTACTACTTGTTGAATCATACACAAAGGCACGTTTTATAGCACCGAGTTACCAAATGCGTTTTCGTGCTATCAATGTACTATCAACTCATAGTAACAACTCATATCTCTAGGTTTGAAGAATATAAGATATTATCGTCTCATGATCACTCGTAATAAAATCCATGAAGTGATTCCAATGAACGCGGGTTGAATCCAATACTCAGAACTTATGAGCACTCATGATTGTTGTAGCCTTGTCCAACACCTTAGACCTCTACAACCCATCATGACAGTCTTAATTCATATCTACTTCCAACATATGACCGACTGTGGATGGTTTGAATAACTTAGTCATTCCGGAAGAATAACCTAGTTTATTCGGGAAGTCAAACATGCAAAATGAAACACAATAATAATTGAATCCAATATGGTATCAACCCTTTGAACATAAATAAAACACCTTTATTTATCACCATATGATTACACATTATTCATTGTATACTATTTCAACTATCAACTTTATTCTTGAATTTAAAACAATAGTTGTCCCATGCTCCAAGCATGCACACTATGTTTTCTAAACACTAGTCATGCCATACACCAAGTATGCATACTATGTTTGTCTATGATCTTTACTTTGTGAACTAGATCAATTGAACATAACTTCAATGATTCTCTTTTCACACTCCCAAATCCTTACTGCAAATGCAAGAATTCCAAATTCATGCCATTTACTGGAATCTGTCAGATTCTAAACTTATATGTATTGATCCTCTTGTAATGATTATGCACAAAGTCATAAAGACTTGGCAACAATCATTACAGAGCATTCCAAAGGAGATCAGCTCGTTAGAAACATCCTTCTTGCTTTAAGTTTCCTAATCTTAAACAGATTGAAAATTCTAACTTTGAAACATTTCCAGATTCCATTTTGACCATCACTTCTGAACAAGAGTTGCCTCCTTACAGATTATGTCAATATGGTCCTTCCAGAATTATCACTATACTTCCAACTGTCCTTGAGCAACCAATCTTTGGTAAACCTTAGATTGTCCTCGACAATTGTTTAATCCTTTTAGTCGTATCCAGTTCTAAACCTTTCCCCTTCTTAATGCCCCAGGCATTTGGAAAATTTTAGAACAGATGATTATAGCACATGTAATCGATCCTATATCCGAAGCATATGGGACACGATTCATGATGTCTCACATAAAGACTAAACCAGTCTTTTGCTAAAATATTTCCATTTCAATTTGCCAAGTTCTCATAATTCAGATTATGAAAAAGGATGTCGTAATCATAATCGAATTTTAGAACGCAAATAATGGACCCATATACAGAATTTCCTGATGTTGAGCCATTCCAACATGAAATTCATATATATTTCCTTGACTAAATGATTAAAACCTCACGATCTAAGCTTATAGATTTGAGATGAAGTATAATTTCCTCTCCCTTAATTATAGCAAAACAACTTTTCCCAATTGAAACCTTTTGTTTTCTATAATTAACATTGCTAACTTGCAATACTTATCATAATTATCATGCTCCCACTAACATGATGATTATTAGCATAACACTTATGCTCCCACTAGCTTTGACATGTACCCAGAAATCAGCTGGACTTCTAGAAATCAATACTTCATTGACTTTCTTACCAAAGTTTAGATTTCTGATACTAGATTGTTTTGATAAAGCTGTATCAAAATCATACACCTTCTCTTAGATAGCACACTTGTGTATCTAAACAATTATGAAGAGGTATGCCATAATCATAATGGTTAGACCTTTTTGCCACTTCTCACAAGTCCAGGTTAGTGTGCCGATAAACCACACACGCTCCACTAACGACTTTGAGAATGCAAATATCACAATTGCTATCAAGCTAAAATCTACTTAGTGAAAGTGTTTCCTCACCATCATTTTCATGAATCGGAGAGAAACCTTATGAAATTTAGATTTGCTGGTGTATGTGTTCTTATCCATGTGAATGGTCAAAATCATAGTCACAAGACAAGGATAATGACAACTCCAAAACCATATGGATTGAACTCAATCTTAACTTCTTGCCACTTGGCAGCTCAAGGGCCTGCCATTGCTTCCAAGTTGTTATGCAACACATTGAGAACTCTAAGAACTCATATGCAAAGCCAACTTCAACTGGAATGGGCACAGTATATGTCAACACAATAGATTATAAACCTCAAATTGTGTGCTATAGAAGAACTTTAGGTTTTATTCTTGATTAGTTCTTGAGACTTTCAAGACTTTTAAGACTCCCACTGTCCTCTTGACCTATAAGACTCCCTTGTCAAATATCCAAGAGATAGTGTGGATTCTAATCAAGACAAACACTTCACACAATTGGCCTTAGTTGGTCTTTGTTTTATCCAAAACATCACAACTTACCAATTTCAAATGTACAAGAGTAGAAAACTTTTACTCTTACATTTGACAAGTGTTTTAAACCTTCTTTAAGACATGTCACTCAAGTTACAATCTTGGAGTATGACTCTAAGACTTGTATTGGAACGAAGTATGACTCATCTTCTTGATTTAACCACTTCAACAATTCAAGTTCCTCTTCTTAGTCATAAGAATGCACTAAGATTTCCTTAGAGAATTAATTGTGCTATGGTTTCTTAATCATTAAGATGATCACAAAAGCTGATACTAAAGTACTCTCCCATCTTTTCAGATTTGAGAAACTTTTATCCTTCTGCCTAAATTGATTCTTCTTATTCGCTCTGCAATACATTGGAACCTTTTTCCAATGTCTAGAGTTACACTTAAGCTTGTAAGTATAATCATATTTACTGATCTTTTGTAAACTATGACGAATAGTTTAATCAATCTTTTGTGGTGGACTTGACCAGTGCACAAGAATGTGTACTCGATCCCTTATTCCTTCACTTGACTCACACATCCATGTGAACAAGTAATTAGTCTTAATTTTCGAAAACTTGAAAGTTCTCATTCATCATGCTATACAACTTGCATGATTCCAAGTTCCGGTCCAATTGAAACTTGGGTGATGAGAATCTTTCCTTATTTGGTAAATTTAGACATTACCACAAATGGAAGAATCAATTTCATATTTCCACTCTTGCTATTAATAGAATCATATAAGCAACAATTTTTCCCTCAAATGCAATTGTAAGGATATTTTAAAATAAACAAAATCAAAAATTTTCTTTTTATTTTAAAACTTTGCGGAAAAACTAATCCTTACAATCCATATGAAAACTTGTTGTTATCTATTCCTAAGCAAAAATATCATAACTCCTAAGAAGTAGCTCAAGAATCCGATTTTTCAAACTACGCGATAGAAATCCATCTATGCGATCAGATTCAGCATATTCTTTCTTTAAGTTTCTCCACTTTTCTTTGATTCTTAAAACATCACCATGTGACCCAGTCACATCATGTATCAAGAATCTCAGAATAGAAACTTAACAGAGTTAGATAGTGGAATTTACCTGAAGTAGAGTCAAACTTATTGACTTTAACATCCTTAGGTAAATTTGGCAGCTTCGCAACCAATGCCCCTTCCTTTGGCAATATAAACATATGGACCCTTTGATAATGGTACACAGGAATATCACAGACTTAGCTTTTCTCTTTACCATTTGGTCAACCGAGTTGACTATGGTCGATCCCTTTCCATTGGGAAGAGAATTCTTTCCGAGATTTCCTGTGTCACTATTGTCAATGTCCATCAAGTTTTAAGAAAGTTGATCTTAGATAAGATCATTAAGGGTCTTGTCATAGTCTATTTCATAGGTGTCCCAAAGGAACTCACTAAGTGACTTAGAAAGTGATTGAACCACCAACTTTCTCAAGACTTTGACACCCAACTCTCCCGGCTTGTCAATATGTGACTACATCTCGAAGATGTGCTCACACCTAGACCTTGCCTTGCCAATAGGGCTTGAGTGACCTTAAACTTTTCAAGAACTTGTGGGTTGGGGAGAATAATTGGAGGAGGTGAAAGAAGTATGATTTCCAAAGGACATCATCTTCATTTAGGAAACCTTGTTTCACTAGATTTAGGAAGATCATAGGTGTCTATTACAGACATCTTTTGGGAGATATTCAAGATAGTTGATTTAAAGTCCTTAATATGACACCCAATATGAAATATTAAGGCTAGGACCCAACAAACTATTTTATAACTTAGAAGAGGTATGCCGTAATCCAAGCTATAAAATATTTGAAGGTAGGTGAATGACGATTCACCAATTTCCACCAAGATAAACGAAATGTATTATTAGGTTTTAATTGGTTTTGAAACTCCTAGATCTTTGAGATTCATTGAACTTTTCAAAGGCATGTTTCAATCTCGAGTGTGCCCTTCAGGTTTTGTGACTGGGATGCCGAGGATCACAAAACGAGGTGTGAAGTAACCATGCAAATCACTTGGTACCCTTAATAAATTACCCCTCAATCGATGTGCCGGTTAACCACACACGCTCCATCGATACTATGATAAATATTATGTCACCATTTACCTACCTTGTTAAGTCTAAGTTAGTGTGTCGGTTAACCACACACGCTCCACTAACGACTTTGACAAAGTGTAAAGTGTAATTTCATGGATTAGCACCTTATTCACATTTTCCTAAGTAACTAAGATTGGGTATTATTAAGAGTTTAGTTACTTAGTATTTATCATTAATACTTTTAATGAAGGGAGAATTATAGTCTTGTCAAACCCGTTCGGCTAACGACCCTCCACCAGTCAAGCAAGCGGTGGGTGAGAGTGGACACCCATTAAGTTGCCATTTTATAGGCAACAACCTTATACCCACCTTATAGACCGGCTTCGTGAATGAGGCGTACTAACGGTAAGACTGACTTTACTCTTATACATATATATATATATATATATATATATATATATATATATATATATTATTAACTTATAATATTATAAAGTATAAGGGTTGAATTTTAACTTTTAAAATTCTAAGGGCTAACTTGGAATTAAAGTATTCATAAGTGAAAACTTTTCAAATTCCAAAACTTGAGGGCAAGTTTTGAAACTATTCAAAACTAATTAATTCCATAACTTATGTGTTTAAAGTAGTTTTAATCCAAAAACTCTTCAAAAGTTATGGAAGACTTTAAACTAATAAAGGAACTAACTTTTTCTTTATTTTATAACTTATGGATTTAATTATGGTTACATATTTTCCTTTAATGAATTGACTCTTGAACTTCCATAACTTGAGGACAAGTTATGGAGTCATAAAAAATTATTCAATGACACAAGACTCTTCATTTTGTAACCATTGCCAACTCTTATGAATTTTATGAGTCTTTAATGTGACTCTTCATGTAACTTGAGGACAAGTTACACAAACACATTTTATACTCAACTCTTAGATTAAAATGGATTGAAAACAACTATTTCACTCAACATTTCTATTAATCTAAGCAACTCATAAGAACAAGATAATTCAAATCAAACTTTTTCATGTAATTAGTCTAAACCTTAAACTAATACAAAACATGAATCTATTGACAGTTATCTTTGAAAATGGATTAGCATGAACATTACCACATCAAAAACTAGTTTATAAGTTCAAAAACAACTTAGGGTAATGTTCCTAGTCCATTTCTAGCCAAAAAACTCGAAAATATGCTGTCTGGGGGTCCAACTCGTCGAGTGCATGAACCAACTCGGCGAGTTGGATCGAATTCATCACTTTTTAGGCATGGACTCGCCGAGTCTCCTGATGGACTCGCCGAGTCTGATGGCCAGACAGCACCAGATTCGTTTTTTCAGCTTCTATTGCAGGTATAACAAGAAAACAAGCCTAGGCTCTGATACCACTGTTAGGTTTTGAGCATTCTAACACTCCTAAGTGTACATGCAACCCTAAATACCTTGGATCTATGTTTTCTCTATTATACATGCAAATAAGAACATCCAAGGTATTATCCTAATCTACCATACAAAACAATGACTATAGCAAGATAGAATACATACCTCTTTGGTGTAGAAAGTCTTCATGAAGCTTGAGTGCCTAGTGCCCCAAGTGTGACACCTCAAATGGAATCACAATCATCAAAACACTTAGAATAACTTGAGAGAATTCTTACAACTCATGAAATCGGCTAGCCCTCTCTAGAATCCTACTAGTGCCGATTTTGTCAAAGAATAATATCTTTATATAGTGTTACAATTAGGGCAAACCCTAATTGTCATGACTTTCCATTTCCTTGGATCCATGGGTACAAATACACCATGGAGCATCCATGGACCATCCTATGGGTTTTAGCCCAACTTGATTATCCATGGAGCATTAGCCCACTATACAAGTATGGATGATTTACACAATCAACCCATATATTTAATTAGTCTTCTTTTGATCACTTAATTAATCCTAGATTAATTCTTGATCAATACTAATTAAATAATCTTATTATTCTTATTATTAATATACTAGAACTTATAATATATTAATAACCATAAGTGTCTTGTTTCTCTCATTATAGTCTATCCAAGTGCATGATGCTATGCAACCCAAATGGACCATGCCGGGTCGGGTCAAGTCTTACCAATTATAGTTATGGACTTAGACATTAATCCAACAGATTTGACCAGTGCACAAGAATGTGTACTAGATCCCTTAGTCCTTTCCTTGTTCACATAAGGAATTAGTCATAATTTTTTCCAAAGCTGAAAGTTCTCATTCATCATTCTATAACTTGCATGATTCCCAGTCTCGGTCCAATTGAAACCTTTGGTGACGAGAATATTTCCTTATTTGGTAAATTTAGACATTACCACAAATGAAAGAATCAAATTCACTTTCTAAAATTGCTATCAGTGGAATCTTATAAGCAACAAATTTTCACAAACGCCATTGTAAGGATACAAAAAATAAATAAAATCAAAAGATTTACCTTTTATTTTAAAACTTTGTCGAAAAACTTATCCTTACAATCCATATGAAAACTTGTAGTTATCTATTCCTAAGAAATATATATCATAACTCTTAAGTAACAGCCCAAAATTCTGATCACCGAACCATGCGAGTGAAATCCATCTTCGCAATCAAAATTTGCATATACTTTTTTTAAGTTTCTACCCTTTTTCTTGATTCTTAAAACGTCAACATTTGACCCATTCACATCATGTAATAAGATTCTCAGAATTGAAACTTAATAGAGTTAGATAGTGGACTTTTACCTGAAGTAGAGTCAAACTTATTGCCTTTACCCACCTTATGATCTTTCAGGTAAATTTGGCAGCTTCGCAACTAATGCCCTTTCATTTTGGCAATAGAGCCATATGGAGCCTTTGGGAATGTTACATGGGACAATCTCAGACTTAGCCTTTCTTTTTAGCATTTGGTCAACCGAGTTGACTATGGTCAATCCTTTCCTTGGGAAGAGAAGGCTTTTCTAGATATCCAATGTTACCATTGTCAATGTCCATGGTAGATTAGGAAGTTGATCTGCTAATCAAATTTGCTTTACTAGTCCTCAAATCATTTGTGATTCAGCAACATCAAGCGAATAGATAAGATCATTAAGGGTCATGTCATAGTTTGTTTCATAGTAGTCCCAAAGGAACTCACTATGTGACTTAGAAAGTGATTGAACCACCAACTTTCTCAGGACTTTGACACCCAACTCTCCCAACTTGTCAATATGTGACTTCATCTCCAAGATGTGAGCACACATAGACCTTGCTTTCCTTTAGGGCTTGAGTAACCTTGAACTTGTGGGTAATGGAGGATAATTGGAGGAGGTGGAGGAAGTGAAGTTCCAAGAGATTTGGGAAGATCATAGATGTCTAAACTAGACACCTTTCGAGAGATATTCAAGATAGTTGATTCAAAGTCCTTAATATAACACCCAATATGAAATATTAACGCTAGGACCCAACACAATATTTTATAACTTGGAAGAGGGATGTCGTAATCCAAGCTATAGAATATTTGAAGGTAGGTGAATGATGATTCACCAATTTCCACCATGAAAAACGAAATAATTTATTAGGTTTTAATTGGATTTGAAACTCCTAGATCATTTGAGATTCATTGAACTTTCAATGGCATGTTTCAATCTCGAGTGTGCCCTTCAGGTTTTATGACTGGGATGCCGAGGATCACAAAACAAGGTGTGAAGTAACCATGCAAATTACTTGGTACTCTTAAGTGTTACCCATCAATCGATGTGTTGGTTAACCACAAGCGCTCCACCGATACTATGATAAACATTAAGTTACCCTTTGCCTACATTGCTAAATCCAGGTTAGTGTGTCAGTTAACCACACAAGCTCCACTAACGACTTAAGTAAAGTGCAAAGTGTAATTTCATGGGTTAGCACCGAATTCACATTTTCCTAAGTAACTAAGATTGGGAATTTATAAGAGTTTAGTTACTTAGTATTTATCATTAATACTTTTAATGAAGGGAGAATTATAGTCCTTGTCCTACCAGTTCGGCTAACGACCCTGCACCTGTCAAAGAAGCGGTGGGTGAGAGTGGACACCCATTAAACTGCCATTTTATAGGCAGTAACCTTATATCCCCCTTATAGACCGGCTTCATGAATGAGGCCTACTAATGGTAAGACTGAATTGCTCTTATAAATATATATATATATATATATATATATATATATATATTATTAACTTATAATATTATAAAGTATAAGGGTTGAATTTTATCTTTTAAAATTCTAAGGGCTTAACTTGGAATTAAAGTATTCATAAGAGAAAAAATTTCTAATTCCAAAACTTGAGGGAAAGTTTTGAAAATATTCAAAACTAATTAATTCCATAACTTATGTGTTTAAAATAGTTTTATTAAAAAACTCTTCAAGTTCCATAACTTGAGGACAAGTTATGGAAGACTTTAAACGATTAAAGAATGTAACTCTTCTTCTTTATAACTTATGGAACTAATTAAGGTTACACATTTTAATGATTTAATGAAGTGACTCTTGAACCTGCATAACTTGAGGACAAGTTATGGAGTCATAAAACCATTTAATGAGGATAAGAATCTTCATTTTGTAACCATTGCCAAATTTTATGAGTTTTAAGAAACTTTAATGTGACTTTTCATGTAACTTGAGGACAAGTTACACAAACTTTAATGTGACTTTTCATGGCTTTCCATTTGCTTGGATCCATGGGTTCAAATACACCACGGAGCATCCTATGGGTTTTAGCCCAACATGATAATCCATGGAGTCTTAGCCCACTATACGAGTATTGAATATTTACACAATCGACCCATATATTTAATTAGTCTTCTTTTGATCACTTAATTAGTTCTAGATTAATTCTTCATCAATACTAATTAAATAATCTTATTAATATATTATAACTTATAATATATTAACCTTAAGTGTTATTTCTCTCATTTTAGTCTATCCAAATGCATGATGCCATGCAACCCAAATGGACCATGCCATGTCGGGTCAAGTACATACCAATTATAGTTATGGACTTAGACACCATTCCAACACCAACAACTATAGAAAGAAAGGTCTGAACCTATTCTGGTCACCACCATTCCAAAAGAGGTATACGTCTCCTTTAAAACTGTTAAACATTATCGCAATCCGGAACAGTCATCTTTTGGACCTATCTGATGCTTGTCGGAACACATGTTAGCCCTCATTACTTCCAGATCCTTTCATTGAAAACAACATTTGGAGACTTTGATTGTGTTTGAACCAACATAGTCTACCCTTGTCTCCATGGATCCCACTCCGTAAGTGGCCAAACCGGCTTCATCCGGTGGAAAAAAATCCACTAAACAAAAAACATCTCCTTCTAAGCCAAAAACTAGAAAGAGATCCAATGTCAGATCTTCCTCTCAACAGGAAGGAGCACATACTCATGGGGACTCTGCTCATAATTCACACTCACCTTCCCAAAAAGGTGATGCAGGTGTTGAAAAAAGTTCCTTGCCGCCTCAATGATAGGAATAAGTTAATCGAAATCTAAATGGAATTCTCTTTTATCTTATTGAATCAGGTTGTTTTTCATTCTCCTTTAGTTGTTAATTGTGTTTTGTTTAAGTATATACTGATTACTTAAGTTTCCAGTCTTGCAAAACTAGAGAACCCCCCCCCCTTTCTTACTTGTTTTATTTAGGTAATACTAGAATTTATTTTAATTTTTACCGTTCCATGCGTTCGATACCCTACTTGCTTAAGCTATATTGCTAATTGTCAGGTACACCGCCTTTTGGTGTGTTTGTCTTTGTGTCTATGTTAGTAGAATTAAAACAAGTACATTATACACATATAAAGTTTTTGGCGCAGTTGTCGGGGAACGGTTCTAATAGTTAATTTTATTTTCTAGTGTTATTGATCATTTGTGTGAGATTTTTCTTGCATAAAGTTATTATTTTTTCTGCTTTAATTGTCATATTTGATTTTTCGGGCTAGGACTCGTGTAATCCGCTATTCTAGCAACTGCGAACTTTAGGCTGAAAGGTCACATACTCGCCCAACTAAAGGACATCCCATTCTATGGTAATGATCATGAAGACACGTACAAGCATATCGATGAGGTCAACAACATAGCCGACTACTTCAACATCCCTAATGTGCCTCTTGAGACAATTCTACCTCGTATGCTCTCGGTTACATTTAAGAGAGCCACAAAAGATTACCTAAAATCACTCCCTCCAGGATCTATCACACATGGCGAAAGATGCGCAAAGAGTTCATTGGTCAATTCTGCTCTCTCTCAAAAATAGCAAAGTTGAAGAAGTCAATTGCAAACTTCGAACAACAAAGAGGATAGTCACTTTATGAGGCGTGGGAAAGATACAAAGGTTTGTTGAGGAACTACCCTCATAATGACCTAAACATTCAACAAGATGTTTCTATATTCTATGATGGAGTCAATGTGACAACCAAGAAGCTCCTTGATTCCCAAGGACCACTCACAAATAAGGCACGACTCAACACGAGAGGTGGTGAATTCAGTTTCTGATGACATGGTGGCAGTGATGGCTATGTTAGAGAACATGGATAGTAGGATGAAAAAGATGGACCAATCCATCCACGCCATCCGAATGGGATGTGACAATTGTAGCGGGCCCTACCTTACTAAACATTGTGACCTTGACGAGAACGGGAACTGGAAAGCACAAGTTTGTTATTTGAGTGACAATTGGTTTGATGACGAACAGAGGTAACCAAAAAAAGAATGGATACCATATAATGAGTATAAGACGGAAAATGAGGAAAAGTAAAGGCAAAAGGCGAGAGGGATCTATCAAAAGGAAGAGCCAATGCAAGTGAAGAAGACGAATTTTGAAGCCATGCTTGAAAATTTTGCGAGTGCATCCGAGAAAAGACATGATGAAGTCGATGCTCCTATAAGGTAGCAACAAAACATATTGAAAGAGTACCAAATTCTGAGGAAAGATTAACAAGCTCTATTTCGGAATCAACAAGCCTCAATCCTTAACATAGAGAAAAAAATCGGGCAGCTACCGAAACAATTCAATGAAAGAACATCGGGTGGACTTCCTAGCAACACCGAGAAGAATCCAAGAATGGCTCATATTAATGCAATAACAACAAATGAGCAAATTTTCAATCCTATGACTCCAATCCAGCATGAAGATCCAAGTGTGTTGCAAAAAAATAGAGAAGATACTCAAGAATCGCAAACAGTGACAAAAACTCGACGAGTTCAGAAAACGAACTCGACGAGTTGTGCAACTGAAGAAAAAAATAATTCTCCATTAAAACCGTACCAACCTCCCATTCCATTCCCAGGTCGATCCATATGCGATAGGCAAAATGAAGAGTACATGAAGTTTTCAGAGCACGTAAATGCCCTCCAAGTTAACATTCTGCTCCTTGAAGCAATAGCAGAAATGCCCAAATATGCAAGATTCCTTAAAGAACTCCTTATAAATGATGGAGGATGTCTCAGAGATAGTGTTGAATGAAATTTGTTCAGCCGCTATGATGAATGAACTACCACAAAGGATCGGAGATCTAGGTAGCATAAGTTTGCCTTGTCAATTTGGAAATTTGACTACTTCTTATCCATTGGCTAATTTTGGGGCTAGTGTAAACCACATGGCATACTCATTCTTCAAGAAGTTAAACCTTGCAGAACCATAGCCCATCCATATATAGATCCATGTAGCTAACAAGACAATTACCTATCCAAGGGGGAATTTGCGAGGGTCTTCTAGTTAAGGTGGATAACTTGGTATTTCTTGCTCATTTCATACTCTTAGATATGGAAGAAGATCATAAAGTTCCACTTATTCTTGGAAGACCATTTATAAACATTGTGTGTGCTATAGTGGATGTGTGAGAATCAAAGCTCACTCTTCAAGTGGGAGATGATTCGGTCACCTTTGGAGTAAATCAATAGATGAAGCACTCAAGGTAAACTGAAAATAAGATTTCCTCAATGGATTTGGATGATGACTTGTTAGAAAAAAGAGCTAGCACTTTGGCATTAAAACAATGCAAAGGAATTCACATTCTCATAAGAATAAGACTTTGATGCCCAAAGAGACTTACAAGAATTGGAGACTACTTGATGGAATTGAAGGTGATGAAGATATAAGCAGTTCTGAAGGTACAAACTCGGCATGTCTTGGCAAACAGTTACAATATGGTGAAACAAATAAAGACAACAAGAAGGAGAGTTTGGAGAAACAAGAGAATACCAAGGCTTGGAAGGACAAGAAGCGTAACTCTCCCATTGGCTCGCACATGATTAATCATAAAATAGAATAAATTAAACCAACAACAATAAAGAGCACCAAGCCTCGCGCCTTAGTATCTACCACCTTTGAAGGTTTTACTTTTCAACCACCCGATTCCCATGTAAATGAAAAAAGTGAGATATAATATGTGACCTCAAGTAATGTGGAAGAGATACGTGAAACGGCAATCGAGGTAGAGAAAATGGATGTGGAAAAGGTGGGACAACAAAATGGAGAAGAGAAAACAAGGCTTGTGAAGAGGGGTAAAGGAACAAATCATATGTATAACGAAAATACCACTAAAAAGACAAGGGAAGCTGAAGAAAGCATACATAGAGAAATTAATGGCTTATAAAAGAAGATGGAAGGTGCAAATGGTAAAGAAGGAATTTCCGTCGGAGGAAGCCACTACGACGTAGAGCAGGAAGGAGTCAGCTAAAGACTCCTCACAAAGAAGCACTTGTGGGAGGCAACCCATTGTTTAAGTTTGCTTTCTTTTACCCTTTTCTTTTCTTTCATTTTTAGTCTTTTATATTCTTTATTCTTGTGTGGTTTTTAGGATGTTCACTCTAAGTCTTCTGATTTGCTTAAAATGTTGCTTGAGGACAAGCAAAGGTTAGAGTGTGGGGTGTGGTGGAATTTTTGTGCGAACAGTTAAATTATTTTCAAACAGAGCCTAAAGCTTGCCGAGTGCATATGCATACTCTACAAGTCCATTTGACTTTTCTCGATTTTTATTCAGACCCGTCTCTAGTCGACGTATTTGGTGTTGTTGAGAGAAAAACTTTGAGACACACTTCAACAAGATGGTTAGAATAAGTATATAGCGGGATAGTTAATCTCGAAGGATCTGTTAGCTGAACAATAATATTAATAGTTAGAAGTTAGCTAGTTAGATGCGGAAGTAAAGTAATGTAAATGCCAGGAATTTTTATATCAAGAATACACGTAAGTTGATTCATAACTTGGAATGCATTCAAACCAATGTTAGTAAGTGAGATCAAACTTAGTGAATAAGTCACAAGGACTTGCTCCGAAGAGTAATTATAATCATATATGTTTAAGTAAGAAGTAGAGAGTGAAGAGTGATAGAATGATAACTTTAGAATTTGTATTCAGATGAAATGCATAATTTATCAGTGAGCAGGAGAGATATTCATTATAGAAGAATAAGTCTCTATTTATAGAGACATAGAACTACACTAGATTACAACTCTGTAAGCAGCCATGCAAGGCATACAGGATAATAGAGTGTATTACATAAAAGATAAAAACACAGTAATCCAGCTAATGACTTCGGTAGCTGACTCCATGTGCTGATGTGGTTGCGGTAGAGAGATTGTTATGGTAGCTAAGTTCAAGAGGATCACTTACATGATTCAACAATTTCCCTCAAAGTGACCTCTTTAACTTCGGTTCAGCTATCAAGTTTGAGGAACTTGATCAAAATCCACTAGAACTCCCAATAGCCATCTGAAGGAGGTTCTGCATAAGTGAGGTGGGGAATATAATCTTCATCTTGCAGCCATCGGTGAGGATTGACCCAAGAGTTGATAAGGGTTTCATCTATGAGAGTATCAAAACCACTTAGCCTCCAGATTTCTTCAGCAAGTTTAGCTGACCTCCAGTCTTTTTTCTTTTGGGCTGTGGTATGGGAATCAGTTGGCCTTGGTAAGGACAGGTTCTCCTCAAGATTTCTGAAGTGAGGAGGAGTTTCAGGCTTTTTGGGAATATGTTGAGATGATTGTGGTGAGGGTTGCGGTGTGGAAATTTTGTTAGTGATGACGGGGGGACTCTGATGAAGGGCATTATTAGAGTGATGGACTTCTTCTTCTTTTTCACTTCCCCCTCTTGTGGAATGCAGCACAGGTGATTCCTCAAGCCATTGCCTAAGTCCATCCACTTTGGGGAAAACTTCTTGGAATTGAGCTTTTAGGAGTTCTGCCAATTAGGAATTGGTTGGAGTGGATGAGCTAAAGAGCAACTTGTGGATTTCTTTCGTATGTTGGAGGGTCTCAGGGTCATGGAAGTTGCATGAAAGAGATTTCTGCAGTTTGTTGATTGTCGTTTTAAGAACAGATATAGTGGACTCATAAGCATTATGAGTATCATTTATAACTTTCTGAGACTGAGAGGCTTGATCCGCGATGGCAGCCTGGAGATTCGTTTTGATTATGGTCACCTCCGAAATGACGCGTTCTATTGAAGCCAAGAAATCTTTGTGGTCAGCCTTGCGGTTGTTGTCAAGGGACCGGATCCCTATTTCTACTTTAAGAGAGATGCGTTCAGCAGCCATGCGTTCCCTGGTTTCCAGACGCTCTATTCTTTTAATCAGAGACTGAGGTCCTAGAGTGTCTTCAGGTTGCGGTTGAGTTGGCTTAACCACAGCCAAGATCTGATCGAGTTTGGCTTGCAGGGATAAGAATTCTTTTCTGGTCACCGCATTCTTCTTCTTCTTCTTTTTGGGTTTGGAGGTGGAATGATGGGAACCACTGGATTCTTTAGCTTCATCGAACATCATGAAGTCATCATCTAAAGGAGAGGGTCTGTTCACCTCCTGAATGTCGTCATCATCCAGACCAAAAGTAGGGCAGGACTGATTGAGATTGCGGGTTCTTCATCTTGTGATGGATTGACTGGAATGGAAGTTGGAGTAGGAGGTACTTTGGAGGGACCTGTGGGTGCACCTGAAGCTTGTGCTTTGAGAAGTGTTTCTGCCATTTCATCCATCCATTGTTGAACCTTTTGAATTGTTGCTACAGTATGGGCATTACTGATTGCATTTGCTCGATACTTAACAACTAACTAGATATCCTGTTCTTTTTGCTGCTGCTGCTTGATTTGTTGCTCCTTGCAGGCTTAAAAAGCCCATCGGAAGGCTTCATACTTTTTGATTTCAGCTGCGGTTGTTGGCTAATAACGACTCCAAGAATCGCTTGACTTACTTTCGTCAATTCCTTTATTTTGCACCAAGGTGTCCCATGGGTTCACGGATCCTAGCACATTAGTGCTCACCGTGCCTAAGCCACCTGTAAAAGATGAAAGCAGAGTACGATTTCCTGAGTGTCCTCGGTCTCCTTGACCTGTCGTCAAGTCTGGCCTTAACTCAGTTCTGGCATGGGCTGAAGAATTGCCCTATGGATGGGAATGTATTTGCAGTGTTTGGTGATAGAATTAAGGATGGAGTGCAACTCCTCTGGAGAAAACCAATGCAGTAGGGAAGCCCTGGAAACCTTAGGGCGAGAACCAGTATCATCCCTTTGGGGTGATACCGGAGGGGTGTCTCCATGATGATTAGAATCAGAATTAGACTCACTTTCTGAATCTGACTGAAAAAGGATGGTGGTGATGAATGGGTCTGCGGCCACCCCAACGACTACTGGAGCCTTTTGAGAGGCTTCAGCATCGGTCCGGTCACGCATATGGCTAGAGGTAGTGGTGGTTTTTCTTTTCTTGAGGATAGATATCGGTTGCCTGTCCTCTTCTGAATCACTGCAAGATACAATGGTTGGTTTGCTTTTGCGTTTCTTGGTGGGTGCGGTTGGTTTGGGAGCATCCGTCTTAGGTGATCTTTGTTTCTTCTTGGATACTAATTGCTTTCTCCTTTGAGAAAGGTTGGATAAAGTAGTGGTAGAGGGGACTATGGTACCCTCAAGGTTAATGGCTACAGATGTAAGAGGTAGGGTAGAAGGGTATGGGGCAATACCCTCCGTAGCCTCAATGTGGTCTGAGGCATCAGCAGTCTTAGGACCAAGAGAAGAAAGGATATGAGTGGGAAGCCTACAGATCGGTCCAAAAAGAGTTTGATTAGAAGAAGGGAGGTACCTTTTGAGAACCTTAGTGACGAAGAAGTTGATGTCACTACCCATATCAATCCCAGCGTCAACATGTAGGTCTGATATGCAGAGAGACCAAAATCTTGCAAATGTGAGCTCGGTTGGGTTTTCCTTCGGGTGCTCCTTGGGAATATATTGAATGAAATCACCCCAAAGGATTTTCCCATAGTTGATGTCGTGCCCGGTGAAGATGCTCCATACCAATACCAAGAGCTTGAGTCCCATGTTGTCAATGCCTCCGGTTCTTCCGGATAGGCAACGGATGACAAAGTGGCATACAAACTGCCAAACCTCAGGCAGTTGGTTCTTTTTGAATTCACCAATTCCTCGAAATGGTTTTTGATACCCCATATGGTAGAGTGTGGATGTGATGTCAGCCATGTATGGTGAGAAGAATTTGATGGACGGATGAACCAGAAGGTTAATGGTTGTGAGGAACTTTTCTTTGGACAGAATGACCAAAGAACCGTTAATGAGATTGAGATGAACTTCTTGAGAGTTTTCCAATGGGTGATAAGCAGAAAAGGAGCTCTTGAAGAGAGTAGAAACTAGAACAACGTCTGTAAACACATCAAAAGGACCAAACAGAGGGTGGTTCTTGAGAAACTTGATCATGAGCTTGATGGGAGCATTGTATGAAGGATGATCTTCAAACACTGCCCTGAAATTGCTTGATGCGATTGAAGGAGGGTCTGAGCCTGTGGGATTCACCGAACCAGAAGCCTTGGATTGGTTCTTTGAAAGTCCTGATTTCACCATTGTTGAAGTTGAAATGTGTTTGACAAGGAAGTAGAACACAAAATTCTTGATGGTTTTGAGAGGGAATGATCGATTTTCAGAAAACGAAAAGTGAATTTAGTGAAGGAGATGAGTTTATAAAAAGGATGAAAAAAGAAAATTTAACCCTAGGTAAATGGTAAAATAGGGTAAAACATTGATTGGGGTTTTTGGGGGAATCGATGATTTTTGGATTGAATCTCAGCCACATATATTAAAACGGACTGTAAAAGATTTTGGGAGTTTTTCCAAAAAGGGTTTGCATTTAATGTAAAGTCAGACGCATGTTTATATGTCAGGTAATTGTGGGGGTGATGGGAGAGGAAGAGGTAACGCATGGGACGTGTTTGGGTGAGGAAATGACAAATTAAGGATGAGTTTATTGGAAATACGTTCTTTTTGTCATCATCCCTAAAATAGGTCTGATAAAAGGATTACTCAGAAAGTGAAGATGACAGTTTCTAAGGAGAATGTTTTATTTTATTTAATGAAGGATCATTAAATAGCACACAAAGGTTTCCATGTTGATAAAGCAGTTGAGAAATTATCATGAAGATTGTGGATGAAAAATTCATTGCGGTTGGAAATGTCATCGCGGATGACCAAGGTAAAGGCTGCAGTGAGAAGCTAAGAAAAAGCACTCATACAAAAATTAGTAAACATAAACAATAAGGACCCATGAAAGATAGATATAATATATGGTTGTGGTACATCAACTGTAGAACAGGTGATGTTCCAAAACCATCTATTATAAATAACTTTCAGTAACCGCAATGGGGACCAGGAAGGTCTATGGTACGAGTTAATTCAAGAAGAATTTTGGATCCAGATTCATCATTCCCAACATTTTTAGGAATACATTGAGTTTTGTACAGTCAAGTGCTTTTCTAAAAACATCAGCAATCTCTTCATGAGTAGGAACAAAGATGAGTTCAATATTACCTTTCAGAATATGGTCTTTGATGAAATGATACCGTAGCTCAATATGTTTAGTCTTGGAGTGCTGATTAGGATTATGAGAGATCGCTATGGCACTTTCAGAGTCACAGTAAATTGGTATCAACAGCATCCTGTATCCGTAATCTAACAATTGAGTCTTCATCCAAAGAACTTGGGAACAGCAGCTGGCTGCGGCCACGTATTCTGCTTTTGCGGTAGATAAAGAAACTCACCTTTGTATTCTTGAGGACCAGCTGACAAGTCTTCCTCCTAAAAATTGACATACACCAGATGTACTTTTTTGATCAAGTTTGCATTCGGCATGATCTGCATCAGTAAATGCTTGAAGACTGGAGTCATTGCCTGCGGGGTACCATAGACCTAGAGATTTGCTTCCTTTTAGGTACCGAAGAATTTGTTTGGCTGCGGTCATGTGTGACACTTTTGGATCAGCCTGGTACCTTTCACACACACCGGTTGCGAAGACAATGTCAGGTCTACTTGCAGTGAGATACATTAGTGAACCAATGATACCTCTATAAGTCTTGTGATCCATAGATTCACTAGAGGGATCAGCAGAGATCTTATATCCAAAGGCCATAGAGACCTTAGCAGAAGAGTAATTGTCCATAGAGTATTTCTTCAGAAGTTCAGTGGTGTATTTCTCTTGATGAATGAATATCCCTTGCTGAATTTGTTTGACTTGAAGACCTAGAAAGAAGTTAATCTCTCTATTCATGCTCATTTGAAATTTGTTTTTCATGAGCTTATCAAATTCATGCACCATTCCTTGATCAGATGACCCGAAGATGATATCATCCACATATATTTGTACAAGCATAAGGTGAGTCCTGTTTGCGTTTCTAAATAGTGTGGGATCAATCACTCCTCTTTTGTATCCTAAAGAGACTAAGAATTCAGAAAGAGTTTTATACCAAGCTCTAGGGGCTTGTTTCATACTGTAGACAACTTTGTGAAGCTAGTAACAGTGATCAGGGAACTCGATACTTTCAAATTTGGGAGGTTGTTGAAGATAAACGTCTTCTTTTAATTCCCCATTGAGAAAAGCACTCTTAATGTCCATTTGGTGTACTTTGATGTTTTTGTGAGAGGCATATGCTAAGAAGATTCTGATTACTTCCATTCAAGCTACCGGAGCATATGTCTCATCGTAGTCAACACCTTCCAGTTGACTATAACCTTTAGCAACTAGCCTTGCCCTATTTCTGATAAATGCACTAGATTCATCTAGCTTGTTCTTGAAAACCCATCTTGTACCAACAATAGTATGACCTTGTGGTAAGGGAACAAGTTGCCACACTTTGTTTCTTTCAAATTCTTCCAGTTCTTCTTGCATTGCAGAAATCCAATCTGGTTCCAATAAGGCTTCTTTGATAGATCGAGGCTCGACTGTAGACATAAATGTCGCATAGTGACAATGATCAGATAAATCTTTGGCAGATCGAGTTTGGATACCTACGGACGGATTGCCAATAATTTGGCCTGGTGGGTGATCCTTCGTCCATACATGTAGACGAGGCATCAGATGATCAGCAGTTGCGGTTGAACTAATGTTTTCAATATCAGAGGTTGCTTCGAAGTGGGGAGGAAGTTCCCCCTGGATTTGAGAACAACCTGCTGAGTCATCCTGACTTGTTGGAGTGAGAGAGACATGTTCTTTGATAGGTTCCCCCTGGATTGTTGAAGGGAGTCTATCTAGAACCTGAGAGTGTTCCCCCTGGATTGCGGATGGGAGAGTGACAATTCTTGGATCGGTTGTAGTGTCAATATTTCCTATGAGTTCATCATCTGAATCCGAAGATACGTTTGATGGAACTGATTCTCTACGAGCAGGAATGTGAATATCGTTAAGTACTGAAACCTCGATGGTTACGGCTAGATCTGGAGTAAAGCTTTCACCCTCAACCGGAGAGGTGGAAGTATTGAGAGATGTTCCTTTGGATGGATATGGTCCAGAAATGTCAGCATGTTATTGTTGAGCAGCTGAAGACACAAGAACCTTGGATACTTTTTCCGTTTCAACAGGTTCGAAGAGATCATCATAATTGACTTCTACTAGATTCAAAGGACCTGAAGAGGCAGGAATGTCACATTCCATGATTGAGGTGGTTTCAGTGGATGAAGGGGCATCACGAATGTGAGACTCATCGAATTTCACATCGAAGCTTTCAATGATCACCCTTGTACGCCTGATAAGCAATTGATAAGCAACCTTGTTAGTGGAATAACCAAGGAAGATGCCTGCATCAGACTTATGTGCAAATTTATTAAGCTGATCTCTGTTGTTGATCACGAAGCATCTACAACCAAAAATATGAAAGAAACGAACATTCGGCTAGCGGTTGTTAAGAATTTCGTATGGTGTTTTGTTAAGACGTTGGAACACAATGCTTCAGTTTTGGACAAAGGATGCAGTTGCTATAGCTTCGGCCCAGAAGTAGAGACGAAGGTGGGCGAAGTTAAGCATGGATTTGGCTACTTCTACTAATGTGTGGTTTCTTCTTTCTACTACACCATTTTGTTGTAGAGTGTAGGGTGCTAAGAAGTTGTGACAAATACCCATGGACGCCAAGAAACTGTTGAGAAGATGATTAGTGAACTCGGTTCCATTATCACTACGGATGCGTCTGACTGGAAGCTTGATCTGAAGTTCTATTTCTTTGATGAAGTTTATGAGAATCTACGGTGTTTCAGATTTGAGTGTGAGGAAGAAGACCCATGTGAAGCGAGTGAAGTCATCAATAACAACTGGTATGTATTTCTTATGATGGAGACTGGCTACAGTTGAAAGAGACTTGCATTGACTTGTTTTCCACATTCACAAGCTGGAAAGAGAGTATCGTTGCTGAATTTGAGAATAGGGAGACCACGGACAAGTTCTCCAGTGACCAGATTGTTAATGTATCTGAAGTTGAGATGAGCTAGCTTGTTGTGCCATAGCCAGCTGACTTCGGATACAACTTTAGAAAGAAAACACAGCTGCGGTTTACCATTGATGAGAGAGATATCCAGAGCATACATTGTTCCTTCTGAGCATGAATTGATTAACCAAGTGCTTCTGTCACTTGTCATTATGTAACATAATTGATCATCAAACTCCACCCGATGGCCTGCTTTACATAGTTGGCCAACACTAATGAGATTGTGTTTAAGGCTTTCTACATAAGCAAACTTCTGAATGGAAAAGTTCCTCGTGGTGAGAACATCATAGCCTCGTATGATGCCATTTGCATTGTTTCCAAAAGTGACATTTCCACCATTGCATATAGGCCTGAAATCCGAAGGTACTCTAACCTTCCGGTCAGGTGCAAGGAGCAGGCACTATCGATCAACCATTCTTCTTCTTGATCCTCCTTGCACAAATCCTACAAAAACTAAATGGTTAATTTGGGCACCCAAGTGAGTTTGGAGCCCGAGGTCACATGCGATGTGTTAATCGATGCATGATGCGGGGTGGCATTGACAGGTTTTAAGTCAACTTTCAAACCTAGTCCTGGGTGTTTGAAGTTCTTTGGAGTTTTGTGAGATTGTGAGTAATTACAAGTACTTTTGGAGAGATTAGATTTGACCCTGAAATCCTGGGTGTTGAAAGTTCTTTAAATTCTTTTACATTGAAATTGACAAGAGAACTTTTTTTCATTTTCTCTGACATTTGACCTAGTCTGAGGTTTTCAAGAAAAAGTATGTTTTTGTCCATTCCGAGGATTTTCAAATTTGACCTTTTTGTTTGTGTGTTTTGAAAAGGTGTTTTGTGCAGGTCTGGTAGGTGTGAAGGCACGTGCAGAGCTTTTGTGATGTGATTTCTTAAACATTTGAGATGACCTTTTGAGTGCTGGAGTTGGCAAAATTCATTTCTATTTTTGAGATTTTGACACTGAAAAGGTTGGAGTAGGTAAGATACCTTTCCATTTTGGATCATTGATAGAATAGATTTGAAATCCATTTGAACGAAAAGACTTATCCTCATGTTTGGATATTTTTTAAGTATTGTCAAAAATAGTGAACTCCTTTCTTTTTGTTTTCATGGAAACAGTTTTTCTCGAAATGAAAATTTAAAAAAGTAAACTTCTCAGGACTTTTTGACTTAGGACATTTCACAGATTTGTTATCTTTTGAGCAAATTTCTCGTTCCTTTCCACAAGAGCGAAATTCTTCTTTAAAAACTCTTTTTGCTTCGGTCTTAGGACCACAGTCAGTGATATTCAATTGTGGTTTCCTAGAATCTTTTGAAGATTTTGAAAATTAGTGACTCGATTCATCCGAACTTGAGAAGTTAGGACTTTGAGAACATTGACCAAAATCAAAATTTTCAATTGGTATTTCATGATTATTTGGCTCAATTATCACAGAACTCTTGACTTTGATCAGTGGAGTAGTGCTTTGGACTACCGCGGAGTAAGTCTTGGTGACTACTTCTTTGGGAAAATTGATATTAGACAATGGGACACATTGCAGTATGTGACTGCAGTCAGAGATATTGAGGTTAGACTATAAGGATGAGAAGTCTAAAGAGACTTCAGGACTTTCAATAACAAATTCCTCATCGACTACGAATGATATCTAAGAATCTGTGTTGTTAACATGAGTAGAAGATTCAGGGAGAATTTCTTCTATAACACAATTATTACTCAGATCATGAATTTTTCCAAAGTGGGCTTGGATATCCTCAGGAAATGTTTTGTCATTGACCGGAAACAAGAAGTTGCGGTCTGGTGGGACATAGGGACGTTCCGATGTGAACCGAGGTGATGAGTCCGTTGCGGTTGGGTGACCATTGGACCAACCCCAGTTAAAAGTGTTATCAACATTCCCATTATTAACAAGATTCTCAATGGTCTCAGTTTCATTAAATAACTTTTCAATTAACAGATTTAAGTATACAATTTAATTTTGTGCTAGATCTCTCTGATTTAAGGCTATCTCTAATTGGGTTTCACTAAGCATTCTAGCATCTTTTTCTAGCATTAAATCCTTCTCTAACATTGCCATTTTGAGTCTCTTGTTGTCCAAACATCTTCTAACATGGAACATCTCCTGCGAAGCGATGTTCTTCTAATCTAGGGCTTTATTGTAGTCTGTAAGGACAGCAGCACAAGTGTCATTGAGTGTGTCTATGAAAGGTTGACAATCATGCATGTTGTAATTTAAAGTTTGAATCACGAGTTTTACCTATTCCACAATGTTGAGAGTTCCATATTTATCCATATAGAAATGGTTCTTCTTTAGATTGGTTAATTTGTCTTCATCAGCAGTTGCTACCATACAGATCTTGCCTTTCCCTTTGCTAAGGACATCTTCATCTTTGTCTCCTGATGACCATACTTGATGATTCCTCTTCACTTGAGGAACGTAGGCCTTTCCCTTTTCTTTATCTTCCAGTTTGTGAGCCGTTTGAAGATAGAAGGCTCTATCTTTTACTACGTCTGCCTTGCAATCTTTTGTCACACCCCAAACCAGAACGTCGGAAACGTTTGGGGGTGGAGGACGTCATGTCAATTATCAGTGTATGAAATGAATATGAATAATTGTTGTATAAATTGTATGAATTTGAACCAGGAAAATCCTATATTTTCCTAAATGTAAAATGCAGTCTCAAATGACCAAGACCGTAACCTGTAAGCAATTATGACATGCTAAAAAGAAGATGTATAGTTTTATTATTAAGTAAAACTAGTTGTGGAAGTGTTTATCCTGAGTTTTTGATCATGCTGATAATACCCTAGAATATAGTTATTACCCCCCAAACATGATTGAGTTATGTATTACTACGTGCATGAGTCATTGTTTCCACGTGTTGTGAGTTCCTCATAACCATACTAGAGGCAGTACCTAATGTTGACATTTGTACCCCTAATGACAGACTGTAGCTAACAGTCAGGGTGCGGAGTTGTCAGCCCGGTATAGATCTATACACACTTGTCACGCCCTCCCTCCAAGAGACTATGGTTATAGGTGGGGACTTTCGTTTGGTACAAACAAAGCCATATGACATCACATGATTGCTAACAACGAGTTCATGAGTAATATGATGAAAAATCATTTGTATGATATGATTTCCTTTTCTACCGTGTTACAAAGACGTGATGATGAGTTGAGTTTTCTTGTAAAAGCATCATGTTATAGTTGCAATGGTTACCCTTGATATGATGTAGTATGCAAGTGTATAAATAAAACATATTTATATTTATAAAACATATTGTATCCCAAGAGGGTAAAGTTGTGTTGTGAGGTATTTTGCATGATAATAACTTCATAAGATAGTTAAAACAACAATATGAAAAGTATAGCAAAAGATCGATGTTTCACACGATTTTAGTCGTGTGTTTACTTGTATTCCCCCCCCCCCCCCCTTAAAATTGTATAAAAGCATTTACAAAATATTTGAAAACGTAGTTATAGGGGTATGAACTCACTTGATTGATTGAAGATAGCGAGATGAAAATCGAGTAGAACTTCGACTCGGAAAAGTTGATTTGCTCTGGATTCTCGGGAATCTTAGGAATGTGAAACCTTCCTTCGGGACTTGAAGGTGAAAACTGGGGCTTTGGGAGGGTCTCGGGGGTTTAAACGCAGAGTTTCGGCGCGAGAAAGAAGGGAACTGAGCAATGAAACTCGGAGCCCTTGAAATCTATTTATAGGGGCATTTCTGGTGTGCCGCTTTGTGGCTAAGGCTGGCCACGTCGTGGGGAGCAAGTCTTATCCTCTTCCATTGATTGGACGCCCTCAGTCACATGCCGGGTCGCGGCAAAACTGTGCCACGTCGTGGCAAACCTGATAGCCTCGGATTTCGGGCCTCAAACTTGTAAAATCCGTAACTTCCGCATACGAGCTCCGTTTTCGACGTTCTTTATATGCACGCGTAGCTAAAAATAAGATCTACTACTCTTGTTTAGACTTCATTGGGAAATTTTGAATTTATTTTTAAGTATTTATTTTTAACGGGCCGGGACACAAAAGGTCCGTTAAAATTTCTTAACTTCTTAATCCGATGTCCGTTTTCGTCAGACTTTTTGCCGTTGCGCTACTATTGTTGAGACCTTCGATTCTCATTTAGGTTGTTTCGGTCAAAAGTCTCTCGAGCTCTATTTCGAGTTTTTAGTTGTCTACTACTATATTTGGATCTTGGAAAAATCATAACTTCATCATACGAAGTCAGATTTGGACGTTCTTTTTATGTACGCTCACGGTTTAATGTTATCTACAACTTTCATTTAGATACTTAAGACTAAAAAATATTGTATTGAAACTTCGCATTTTTCGTTTAATCGGTGTTGCCGGTTTTGTTAGAAATCTTAGAATGGTCATAACTTCTTCGTTATAACTCGGATTTTTGTGTTCTTTATATATATGAAAACCTTGTTACGATATCTACCACTTAGTATACTCAATTACGGTTTTATAAAAGTTTAAATTTTGACCTAAGTTTTTCTATTGTTACATTATCCCCCCGTTAGAGAGAATTTTGTCCCGAAATTCGTGTTTTGACTGGGACTCCAATTCTTGCGGCCAGGCGTGAGTGCTTCTGGTCCATTTGTTCCTCTTGTTCCTTTATGAATCTAGATCCTAATGTGAATGTTTCAGCGGACCTTCATTACTCCACCTATCACTTCACCGATCGGGATCGTGTGGTTTTGGGTTGTGCTTCTAAATGTTAGCATATTCACTCGACGCATTAGGGCAGCTACGTTTTGAAGTTCATGGTTGAATTCACTCCTAGTTTCTGAGCTTGGATTTGACTCGTATGCGTGGTATTTCTAAATGATCTGTTGGGGGATACTACGGGAAGGTTGTAAAGATATAGTACTCCTCACATGAGTACCTCGGGGTTTTGAAACTAGAAACCAATTGAGGTTTGTGTCGGGTTTGTCATTATAAATCGATCGAGTTTCATTAGTCGATGGTTAAAGTGAAAGGGTCTTTTATAACACATGGAACTAGTATGGGTAGGGCCACACCAATCCACATCGAATGTCGATGTCGGTACTTCTCATTGTAAGACGTTTGTTAGTGGGATAGTGCATTCTACGTATGTTTTTTCAGTGCTTTTTAGTCTCTCTCTATTATTACTACTATGAAAGTTTTGTTTAATGATTGGGGTGTTTGTTCGAGTAGATTTTTAAACTTGTGACTCACGAAACTCCTCTGCGTCCCTACTATCAAATGGAATGTATCTAAATAAGTTATCAAGGAGAAATGTACTCGGAATAACCATGGGGTCTGCAATGGCCTCCTATTGGCCCATTGTGAATACTTGGCCTCATCCACTAGCATTCCTGTTGTTTGCCTTCGGGCAGTTCCTTCGGAAGTGTCCCGTTGCTCCGCACTCGTAACAAGTACAGTCTACCCCCACATTTGCGGCTGGAGCGGTTGGTTGGGCTATTTCCCTGCAGTAGCGGACGATGTGTACCTTACTATTGCACCTAATGCAATGCATTTCATGACAGGGTCCATGATGATGAAAGTTGCATCGGTTGCACTTAGGTTGGTTGTCGTTGTACGGCCTTCTGGGTGTAGGGGTGGTAGGGATAGTAACAGCGTGAGCTGTCACTAACTGTTGACTCTTGGGGTTCTCTTGCATGGTTTCCCCCTTCCTCTTATCCCAGGGTTTCCTTCGGTCCTCTATATCCTTTGGTGGCTCCGAGACAGCGGTAATAGTACCCTGTTTAACACGGTGATCAATCAATCGTTGAGCCAAGCGCTTCGCGCTATCAAACGTGACTGGGTTAGAGGCCAGGACATGCCCTTGGATCTGGGGTGATAATCCCCAAATGTACCTCTCCACCTTCTTCGATTCTAGGTTTAGCATACTTGGGCACAAGGCTGACAAATCACTGAACCTAGCCGTGTAAGCGATTAGGTCCGATCCGGTCATCCTTAGGTTCCATAGCTCATGCTCTAACTTTTGGATTTCGCCCCTCGGACAGTATTCTTCCAGCATCAAGATTTTGAGATCTTCCCAGCTCATGGCATTAGCAACTGGGAGAGATAGGGCTTCCACGTGTCCCTTCCACCAGGTGAGGGCTCGATCAGAAACAGTGCAAGCGGCGAACTTGACTTTGCTGGTCTCTGGGCATGCACATATCTCGAAGACCGTTTCTGTCTTTCTCGAACCATTGCATAAGTGCAATAACTCCTCCTACCCCGTTGAAAGTTTTTGGCTTTGCATTCGAAAATTCCTTGTATGTGCATTCTCTGATATGAGCATGGCCAGTGCCATGATTCAAGTGGTTGGTACTGCTTCTAGTTCCACCAGCTCCGTTAGCATTTATTTGCGTAAGAGCAGCTGCTACTGCTGCAGTGATAGTAGCCTGAACCATGACAGGATCATATTGTGGGAGTGGTGGCGGCAGTGTAGGTGTTGCGTTGTTGATGCGACGCACAGATCTACGAGGCGACATCGCTGCCAAAGAAATAACAATGAAGACAATAAGTCTTTTAATGATTGTATGGTTTGGGTAGTAGAGGTGTCCTGCTAGGTGTAATCCAGCCATTGTGTTTGTACGAGAATAGGGAAATAAGGATTGTCTCGAACTAAGGCACATAAGGTTGACATCAAAGTTAAACTATCGTATGCATAAAATACTCCTATAGTATTCTAAATGTTATGTTTGATTCTAAAGTTTATAAGTTTGGTAAGTTTTAGATTTGTTGTCCATTTTAGCTATCCCCTTGCATATGTTGGTCGGCTCTCGGACAAATATAGTTGATCAGGCTATATTCATCCCAGTCCCGACTACATATCTCAAGGCATACATGTATTGTACAACTCATCTGTAATACTTCTATATTGTTTTCATTATGATACTAACCCTGTTATCCAATGTATGCATGTACGCTTTATAAAAATTTCATTTTTAAAAGTATAACTCTTCCTCAGAGTGTTTTTGCCCAGTTGTGTTTATAGTTTTATACCAAAAATGGTTCTGATATACTTAATTCACTATAAACAATGCTCTGATACCAATCTGTCACACCCCTAAACCAGAACGGCGGAAACGTTCGGGGGCGGAGGACGTCATGTCATGTATCATAACAAATGAATAGTAAAGAAAGTACACACCACCATAATATAAATATATTTGAAAAGTTTACATAATTGTATGTGTTACATGTTTGTAAAAGAAATCAAATACAATATGGTGATCCAAAATATGTTACTAACGCCAGCGCGTTAGTCTTCAAAAGTAGTTGCTACTTGGTTTAGCGGTTTCCTGAGAATATAAGTTATTTCAAAGAAAAAGTGTCAAGATTTAAGTTGGTGAGTTCATAAGTAGTGTTTTGTGGAAATGTATGTCATTCGAAAGTGCATGTGTGTTTTCCAGAAAATCCGATATTTTCTTATGAGTGTATGAAATGAATATGAATGATTGTTGTCTAAATTGTATGTATTTGAACCAGGAAAATCCTATATTTTCCTAAATGTGAAATGCAGTCTCAAATGACCAAGACTGTAACCTGTAAGCAATTATGACATGCTAAAAACAAGATGTATAGTTTTATTATTAAGTAAAACTAGTTGTGGAAGTGTTTATCCTAAGTTTTTGATCATGCTGATAATACCCTAGAATATTGTTACTACCCCCCAAGCATGATTGAGTTATGTATTACTACGTGCATGAGTCATTGTTTCCGCATGTTGTGAGTTCCTCATAACCATACTAGACGCAGTACCTAATGTTGACATTTGTCACCCCTAATGACGGACTGTAGCTAGTAGTCAGGGTGCGCAGTTGTCAGCCTCATATAGATCTATACACACTTGTCACGCTCTCCCTCCAAGAGACTCTGGTTATAGGTGGGGACTTTCGTTTGGTACAAACAAAGCCATATGACATCACATGATTGCTAACAACGAATTCACGAGTAATATGATGAAAAATTGTTTGTATGAAATGATTTCCTTTTCTGCCGTGTTACAAAGACGTGATGATGAGTTGATTTTTCTTGTAAAAGCATCATGTTATAGTTGAAATGGTTACCCTTGATATGATGTAGTATGCAAGCGTATAAATAAAACAGATTTCTATTTATAAAACATATTGTATCCCAAGAGGATAAAGTTGTGTTGTGAGGTATTTTGCATGATAATAACTTCATAAGATAGTTAAAACAACAGTATGAAAAGTATAACAAAAGATCGATGTTTCACACCATTTTAGTCGTGTGTTTACTTGTATTTCCCCCCCCCCCCCCTTAAAAGTGTATAAAAGAATTTACAAAACATTTGAAAACGTAGTTATAGGGGTATGAACTCACTTCATTGATTGAAGAAAGCGAGATGAAAATCGAGTAGAACTTCGACTCGGAAAAGTTGATTTGCTCGGGAATCTCGGGAATCTCGGGAATGCGAAACCTTCGTTAGGGACTTGAAGGCGAAAACCGGGGCTTTGGGAGGGTCTCGGGGGTTTAAATGCAGAGTTTCGGCGCGAGAAAGAAGGGAACTGAGCAATGAAACTCGGAGCCCTTGAAATCTATTTATAGGGGCATTTATGGTGTGCCACGTCGTGGCTAAGGCTGGCCATGTCGTGGGTCGCGGCAAAACTGTGCCACGTCGTGGCAAACCTGACAGCCTCGGATTTCGGGCCTCGAACTTGTAAAATCCGTAACTTTCACATACGAGCTCTGTTTTCGACGTTCTTTATATGCACGCGTAGCTAAAAATATAATATACAACTCTCATTTAGACTTCATCAGAAAATTTTGACTTTATTTTTAAGTATTTATTTTTAACGGGCCGGGACACAAAAAGTCCGTTAAAATTCCTTAACTTCTTCATCCGATGTCCGTTTTCGTCAGACTTTTCGTCGTTGCGCTACTATTGTTGAGACCTTCGATTCTCATTTAGGTTGTTTCGGTCAAAAGTCTCTCGAGCTCTATTTCGAGTTTTTAGCTGTCTACTGCTATATCTAGATCTTGGAAAAATCATAACTTCCTCATACGAAGTCAGATTTGGGCGTTCTTTTTATGTATGCTCACGGTTTAATGTTATCTACAAATTTCATTTAGATACTTAAGGCTAAAAAATATTGTATTGAAACTTCGTGTTTTTCATTTAATCGGTGTTGTCGGTTTTGTCAGAAATCTTAGAATGGTCATAACTTCTTCATTATAACTTGGATTTTTGTGTTCGTTATATGTATGAAAACCTTGTTACGATATCTACCACTTAGTATACTCAATTACGGTTTTATAAAACTTTAAATTTTGACCTGAATTTTGCTATTGTTACATCTTTGGCAAAATGGTTTTCCTTATTGCACTAGTGTCATATGATGATGTCACTCTTGTCTTCTATAGAGGTACTGGTGTCAGTTGATTGGGATTGCGGTGGTACTTCTTTGGGCTGAGTTTGCTGAGGTTGCGGTGGAGGGAGACGGTTTTTGGTGGAACGGGAAGTGATTGTTTTGAAAGTTGTGGTTGAAAGGTGTTCGGTTGAATTATTGGTTTTTGCGAAATGAAGGTGGTAAGCGATTGAATTTCTGACTGATAAGAGCAATGGCATTCTGAATCTCTTCTTCATCGTCATATTATGAGTCAGCTTCATATAACTACGGTGGAGAGTCATACGAGGTGGGATAGGATTGAGTGTGAGATGATTGGGATATTTATGCTAGTTGTCCTCCGAAGTCTGAACAGTCCTTTAGTAGTGTCGACTCTTGAGCTAGTAATTCTCCATAAAGCTTATAGAGAGATAAGGAGCGAATCTTCCTGTCACCTTGTACAATCATTTTGGCTGTTGTCCAGTGTCTTCCTAAGCCATTAAGAAACTACATATTTGTTTCATGATTGTTGCGAATGGTACCCGCATTGACCAATTTTGTGACAATCAAGTTGAACCTTTTAAATGAGTCTTCCAAACTTTCACCGGAGTGGACTTTGAAGTTATTGAGCCTATTCTGAACCTTCGTACAAGTTTTTGAGAACATCCCAAATTTCCTTTGCTGATTTGCAATTTATGATGATGTCGAAGTTGTTGGGAGCAACTCCATAAGAGATTTCATAAAAGGCAATAGCATCATTTTCCATCTTGTCTAGATCATCTTTTGTGGGACGATTCAAAGCTGGTTGACCTCCTCCAAGCCTTGTTGTGGCTCCATCGGTTTAAACAAGGGTAAGTACTGGAACGTGGGGTCCTTTTTCTATAGATCTCCAGACATCTCTACCAAGTCGTCTGAGATACCTTTCCATCCTTTGAGACCAGTGATGATACTCATTCGCAACCAGTATTGGGGCTCGATTTGAACCACCAACATTGTTGGAAACATTTAGTGATAATGATTGTGCCATTTGAAATTTTGTTTAGAGATGAGCTTCAGTGGTATAGAGGGCTCTTAGAAAAATCAGAGTTCCGATTTTCAAAAAGCAACCACTATGGATCTGATACCAATTGTTGAGAGAAAAACTTTGAGACACACTTGAACAAGATGGTTAGAACAAGTATATAGCAGAATAGTTAATCTCGAAGGATTTGTTAGCTCAACAATAATATTAATAGTTAGAAGTTAGCTAGTTAGATGCAGAAAGTAAAGTAATGTAAATGACATCAATTGTTATATCAAGAATACACGTAAGTTGATTCATTAGTTGGAATGCATTCAAACCAATGTTAGTAAGTGAGATCAAACTTAGTGAATAAGTCACAAGGACTTGCTCCAAACAGTAATTATAATCATATATGTTTAATTAATAAGTAGAGAGTGAAGAGTGATAGAATGATAACGTTAGAATTTGTGTTTAGATGAAATGCATAGGTTATCAATGAGCAGGAGAGATATTCATTACAGAAGAATAAGTCTGTATTTATAGAGACATAGAACTACACTAGATTACAACTCTATAAGAAGCCATGCAAGGCATACATGATAATAGAGTGTATTACATAAAAGATAAAAACAAAGTAATCTAGCTAATTACTACGGTAGCTGACTCCGGGTGCTGATGTGGTTGCGGTAGTGAGATGGTTGCGGTAGCTAAGTTCAATAGGGTCACTTCCATGATTCAATATGGGTCCCCAACTCGACGAGTAGATTTATTTATTGAAAATAAAAATATGGTTTTTAACTCGCTCAAATAGGGTATTTACCCTAAAAAGAAAAGTATCATCAGTTTCAGCCGCCATCACCTTGCAGTCGACGAGACCTAACCTCTAAAGCACAATCCTTCCTCTTTTCGTCATTTTACTCCAAAACACTCAAAAGGGTTAGGTTACTCATGCATAAATCTGTTAATGTTTCGATTTTTAGATATTTGATGGTTGCATTGTGTATAAAAGCCCCGATTTTTGACTTTGGTATGAACATTAGGGTTTTAATTTTTACCAAAATAGGATGTTTTAACTAGTTTTTCTTGTGAATTAACACGTGTTTTACTACCCTGGACCAACCCTAGTATGATTTTGAGTTAAGGGGCTGAATTTGATGAAATTAGAAAAAAAATTTCAAAGCCCTCATCGGACTCGCCGAGTTGCTATTGCTACTCGACGATTTGCTTTGAAAGAATGCCCAGATTTACAATTTTTGTTTGATATATTTTCTGTTTGTTTGTTTCCTTTGATGTTTGTTTTGTAGAAGAATGAGAATAAATAGGGGTCAACAACAAGTTCCAAGAAACTAAGGGGATTTCCCTTGGTGTAATTTTCCACAAATTGGGTCTTAAAGGGCATTGGTTGAGTGGAAGAAGAAGTTGGAAACATTAAAGAAAATGGAGTTCTACTTGCCAAATGAGTTGAACTAGTCTTAGTTCGAACAAGTGGGTTTGGTGGAAGCCATGAACCTATATTTGACAGTAGTCTTCATAAATAATGGGGTAGAAATTACTTGTGACGCATGGAGGAGGCTATTTCAAATGCAAGAACTAGTCTACAAGGACTTGTGTTTGTAATTTTATGCTACGGTTACATTCTGGGGTGGAGATGATTACTATAACACAAATGAATTGACTTATTTTCTTGGTGGTGATTTCCGAGAATGTAGTATGGCCGAATTGGGTTGGAGGATGGGTTTATATGACCAATCAGTTGTCAATACTACAGCCTTTTGTACATTTCATGACAGTTGCGATAAAGTTTTCCCGAATGGGGTATCCGGGTCTAATTAGTGGTAGACAATAGCGAATGGAGTTTATATACCATCAGCCGCATAAGAGGCAAGTATAAGGTCACTGGTTCACCAACTCATCCACCGGTTTATTTTGAGCTCCATCAACAAGAAAAAAGATGATGACAAAGTGCCTAATATTAATGTTTTCTACCATTGGTGCATCATTATTCCAAACACTTTTTGTAACATCCCTTATTTTTTGGCAAGGTACCTAGCGGAGGATGGGGTGAAAGATCGGAAAACTTCATGAATTTGTGGTGGGATGTTTGTGTCTAGGTTGGCGAGATCTTAAGGTGTTTTTGAGAGAGGGGTCAGAATTACTTATCTATGTTGCAACCACCTTCATTTATTACTCTTCTTTATAAGAGGGATAGAATTGTCGAAGATTATGGAGTGGGAAACTTTGCTATTCCGGATGAAGATGAAGTGGTAGTGCCCGAGGAGCCGGGAAGGAGGGTGACGCCTAGACAAACTCACATACACGAAGACCTGCTCGTTATTCCCATGGATGAACAGCTACCTATGGACCCATATAATGTATGGAGTTAAGGGCATACCAACACGACATATGTCATACCTTGAGTCATAACTGTATGGTTCTTGATTATATATGATGAGTCGCCTATACATCCCCCCACCAATGATTCTTTCCCAAACTACCCTCACATTCGAGGTTGCGAAGATCAATGGAGTGCAAGGAGAAGTGGAGCTGGTGGTAGTGGTAGTGCACATGGAGCAGGAGATGATGAGGAAGAAGAGTGACTATCCTTTCCTTTTATTTGTGTTTGATAGGCTAAAACAATTTTATTTTGTTTGTGTGTTTTTTATGTTTATTTTCTTAAACTTCTAGTTAAATAGTAGTAATTAAGGAGTTTAATTTGATGTTTTTTTTCCTTTTTTATTATTTTCTTTTTCTTTTTGATCTTTATAGAAAATAGGGTGAGGGATTAAATGATTAATTAAAGCATGAGGAAACAAAGTGAGGGGTCGAGTCTAGACGAGAAGATTAGAATATTTGAGTCGTAGTACGAGTCTGGCTCTTAAAATGGCTTAATAGGAGTCTAACTACTGAAGAAAAATTAGTGGGTGTGTTGCCTTAAGACTCTCCTTAACCTCAAAAATAGCCCTGAAGCATAAAGAAATATTTGGTCATACAGAGACGAAAACTCGTCGAGTACGTCTTTAAGAAGTATAAAATTCAAATCTTGATGCTTTCCTTGATAGATCTCGTTAGGTTGCAAGTTTTGGCATTTTTGTTCTGAAACCCTTGGTCTTATGAAAATTGTCTACTCCAAACCATTTGAGCTATACTTTCAAGCATTTCTGAGTGTTTGGTAAGATAAAAGTGCATGCTTGAACCTTTGTATTCTTCCATGTAAGAGTTATGGAGTGTTAGATGGATTTGTAGGTTAGGGTTTTAGTTTTTAGCTCCTTGTAGCCATGCAAAGGCATAAAAGTTGTTACCTTATGGCTTTAGATTTTTATTAGGTTTCGACGATTTCCAGTGAAAATTCACGATTTCTACTATATCACGTTTCAACTCGGCGAGTCTCCACCTAAACTCAACGAGTTGCTCATTCTTTTATCTTTGAGTCGACGATTTGATTCGATTCAAGGTGGAAATTGGCTTCAGTTTTTATGACCATTTCTAGGCGTTCCAAAGATGATTTTTCCTACATATTTAGAGCTATCAACCACACGAGACTTATGACACCCAAGGCGTGCATGAGTTGTTCCCATGCCTAAAGTCAGATGAAGATAGAGCTTAAAAAGAAGAAAATCAACCTCGCAACTTCTATCCCAAGGGAGGCTGTTCCAATTCTCTCTTTACTTTTATGTTATTTAATTGTTTTTAACATGCAATCGGGACATTTCGTAAATAAAGTGTGGGGTAGGAAGTTGATTACATTAGTGACATTAGAATCCTAGGTATAATTTTAAAAAAAGGTGCATAAAAAGTTGATAGGGTTAAATTAGAAAATTATGGTAAAAAGCAATTAGGATTCCATGCTAGTGTTGTGTTTGATGATACTATGAGAACTTACATGTTTAGTTGAGCCAATATATGTTCGAATGCATTTGTGGCCCCCCTCTATTCTTGTGAAAATATGGGTAAAAAACACAAACTCGCTTAGTTTGAGGGACGCAACATATTTAGCTTCGTGTACTAGAAATGTATCCAGGAAAGCTTAACTAGTCATTTCACATAAGACTAATGTCTTTAATCAATAAAGCATGAAGTTAAATCCCCTTGCGTAAGCATATGTTTTTCTCGGTTTTTAGTTTGAGCGAAAAAAGTGTTGTATAAAAAAAGAGTGATGCAATGTTTGAAAGTAAGATTCTACAAAGCTAGGAAGACAAAGAAAAAATATCAAGAAGAAAAGCTACAAATTATTGAAGATTCAAGTTATCAAGTATTGTTTTTATTTTAATTTTCTTTTCTAGGTTATTTTTCCATATGTATGCGATGCTTGGGGGTTTAACCAGAAATGACTTGAGGTTATGAAAGTTTTACGCGGATGGATTCGGAGGGATGCATAAAATGAGCGTTGTTCGGAAAAAGTGGTGAGTGTTTATGAGGCTTGTTTGTATTTAGAACTAGGGGGTGTTTAGGAAAAAATTTAGACCCAAATGCATGCATTGCGGTCTTGACATAATGGATGGGTTTGATTGAGATTGTCTTATGTGATGCTACTGTGCTAAAATTCAGTTTTACTTAGGGCAAGCAAAAGTCAAGTGTGGGGTATTTTGATATGTTGCTTATTTAGTCATAAATCATGCATTATATTAATACTTTATGTTAATTTTATCTTAAATAATCGACAAAAGATGCTTAATTATGTTAAAATTTCATTTTCAATAATAAGGGCATGCTCTGGCGAAAAAGGAAGCGGAACTAGCGATTGGAAGCTTGGAGATTGGATTTTGAAGAAAGAAGGCTTAAATGAAGAGGAACTTGACGAGTTGGTCCCCCAACTCGACAAGTTGGCTGGAAAGTTCCTGACTCAACAATGCCTTTCCGTACAAGCATATTAAGTAAAAATAACTCAGCGAGTTTATCTTAAACACTCGACGAGTTGGAGCTCAATTTTTGAATATATATATATATATATATATATATATATATATATATATATATATATATATATATATATATATTGTTTATTCTCGAAACCCTAACTTATGCTGGAGACTTTGGACTACTCTTGGAGGCTAGAAAGGTTCTGAGAAGTTCTGTTTTTTGATTTTCAACTAGAAGCTTAAATTTGAAAAGATTAAAGGCATTAAAGTATAACTTTTCTCTTAATATTTGTTTTTAATCATGTTGATAACATTAGATTTTGAGTTTATGATTCTTGTTGCTAAAGTTATGGGCTTAACTCCATACTTCTGTTTAGATGTAGATGATCTTATGAATATGGTTTGATTGAGTAGCTTGGATTAATTGGATTTGGTTATTTATCCTGTTAAGCTTGTTAAAATATCCTTATGTGTTAATGATAATTATTTTCTGTTAATAACTAAGTAATTGAGTTGCATGAATATCTTCTTCATTGCTTGGATCATATAGTTTTCTGAAAACAAGATTGTATGCCTAGTATTAGTGAACATGAACCTGGGGTTAACTAGAATATAAGTAAGTTAATGTGTGAGCATATGTGAAGACCAACCACATATGAGTTAATTGAATAAATAATTTAGTTAACTAATATTACAAGTCTTAGTTGATTCAATATAAACATTAGGAAACTCATTACTTTAATCACTTGATCACTGTTTGAATTAACTTGTTTGCTAAAGGATTAGTAATAGTGAACATGAACCTAATCACATTAGAAATCGGTAATCAATGATATATTAATCCATTACACTTGCCATGAAATCAACCATAGGAATAAGTCAATCGAAATCTAAATGGAAGTCTCTTTTATGTTATTGAATCTAGTTGTTTTTCATTTCCTTTAGTTGTTTATTGTCTTTTGTTTAAGTGTTATTGATTGCTTAAGTTTCTAGTCTTGCAAAACTTGAGAAAACCCCCCCTTTTCTTACTTGTTTTATTTAGGTAACACTAGAATTTATTTTAATGGTTACCATTCCTTGTGTCTGATGCCCTACTTGCTTGAACTATATTGCCAATCGATAGGTACACTGCCTTTCGTGTGTATGTCTTTGTGTCTAAGCTAGTAGGATTAAAACTAGTACATTATACACATATCAAACACACATAGGGAATATTAGTAGTACAATATAAAATATATACTCCTTTGGTAATTTGAAAATTAGAATAATTTTCTAAAGCAAAAGAAGTAAAAAAAAAGTAGAAGCTTATGTTCAGAAGTTCAAGATACTAAAAAGCAATGTAAAGGAAGCATAAAGAAGTATTGTCAAACACAAATAAAATCAAAGCATGTAAATGTTATTTTTTTCGGAGTGCAGTGAGTACAATTTTATTCCGTGAGTCCATAACCCGTCCTTCATCGTAATCGAAAAGTACTTTGTACCCAGCATCACATAGTTGATGTAACAATTATGACTTTCGGCACCGAATCGTTATTTACGAAAAATGACCAACGTCGAATATAATTGAATTAATATGTAAATATATCAATATGTCATAAAAATATTAAGTTTTGTATTAAGAAATATAGACAAAATCAACCAAGACATCCATAAGTCGTAAAAGTTAGTGCGCTGAAACATCTATATTTTATTATATATTTAGGAAGTAAGCATCATCCAGATCCCGAGTATATAAATTTCACAAAAATCTGAGTTCATATTAAGGATATATGAATTTTATAAAATATAAAAATCAGTTGCGTAGTAAAACTTATTAACATCAAATGGTACGGAGAGAATGATTGACTTTTAGAAAAGTCACCAAAACGATAATCGTACTACTCTTTAAATTAAGAATTCTGGTAAAAAGGAATGCCAAAATCGGACTCCCTACAAGCTAGGTATGATTCTTCTGAAATCATTAACTCATTTAAAATAAGTTCTAAAAATAAAATTTGGAATTAGCCAATACAAACTAAAGGAAAGTTGCGGTACACATCGAGAGCTATGTGTGGATATAAAGAATGTTGAAAACAGAATCCGTATGAAGGAGACCGGCCAGTCTAGGGTCACAAATGTCTATAATCAAATACGGGCGCCTGAGAAACGCTAAGACAGACCTCCATCATATTAGTATGGTTATAACGACTCACTTAGTATATAACAGTGAATTATTTAGAAATAAACATATGTTACACCTTTCGACTATAATAACGGTTGTTTGGATACTTTAAATGAAGTGTTTATCACACAAGTATTAGTGTTTCAATGTTACTATTTACCCATTTAGAAAATATAGGATTTTCTAGGGAAAACAATTGTTTACGAAGTCTAAAACAATAAATGAACACATACAAGCAACTATACTTAATTTAAAACTAAACTTACAACTATTTTGATAAGAAAATATTGGATTTTCTGGTTGTTCTAACTGACACAAATATTTATACAAAATGATTATGAACTCTGACAACCCGAAACTTCTACCTGGTATATCTAGTCAGTTAATCTAAGTTAAACTCGTTCCTTTTAACTCCTAACACTGATTAAGGGCTCGTTTAAGCATTTAAAGCCTTGAGTAAAACCAAAGTTTGAATTAGGGATGGGTTGGCTTAAGATTTAGGGTTGCAAAAAGGCCAAACACTACATTAAAAGGAGTGTGTGGCTACACACCCGAGTGTATGGCCGCACACATGAGTGTGTGGCCGCACACCCGAGTCTTTGGCCGCATATATGAGTGTGTGGTTGCGCACCCGAGTTATGGTCGCACACATGAGTGTGCGGCCGCACACCCATTATCTATATATAGAGGAGGCTCATTTTCACTTCATTTCCCCTCTCCTCAACCGCATACACCTTTCTCTATCACAGGCTTCTTCCACCACAAACCCTCCAAAGACTTCAAAAATGTGAGTAATCCATCCCTTAGCTTGTTGTGCATGAAGAACCACTTAATTTAAGCCTAGAATCATTGAGTCCTGTCATGTTCTTCATCTCTTTGAAGGAGTGCGGCTGCACACCCACACAATGTGGCCTCACACTCCTAAAAGACCCTCCAAAGTGAGAGTTGGACTTCCATATTCGAGTTGGACCTAGAACACTTCATGGATGCAAGTATGGACCTTGAAAACACCGCAAAAGTGCCTTCCATTATGAGTGTACAACCGCACACCCATTGGGCCGCACACCTATGGCCGTACACACATTTAAGGTGGCCATACACCTCCCTCATGTAATCCTTTAAGGTTCTAGCACTTAGTGTAGGTAGTCCAAAGTTCTTAGAGTGGTTCTCCATCACATTTAGCAGAGAAATACGTTCATTTGCCTCCTTTATGTGTCATTAAATGTTATTTAGGATCAAATCGTGTTCAACACTTCACTTGAACATCTGGCATTCCATATCGATCTTTCATTCAAATCGCCCGAGGTGAGTTCATACCCCTATGCTTTTCCGAGTTTTCATGTTTTCATGTTTTCAGGGGGGAATACAAGAAAAAGTACATGGGAACTTGTGCTCAAAATATATTATTTTGTTTCAGATAATTATTTTTTCAGTATGCCTTTAACAGGGAAAAAAGTTTTACTAAACGATTAACAAATCAACTTGTAGAAACAGTTTTCTTAACTAGAGCAATGAACTTATGAATCATCTTGCAAAATGTATCGTTTTATAAAGGATTCATATTAATCACAAAATGATTTTCTATATTATTACTTCTATATTTGTTCGTCTAAGTTGGAGACACATCCTTCGTACCACTCACCACAAGAAACATAGTGTAGGACTAGCACTTGTGACCAGAATCTTTGTAGGGAGAGCGTGACTGTTGTGTATAGATCTATATGGGCCTAACAATACCGCACCTTGCTGCTAGCTATAGTCGGACCGGCAGGTCTACGGGTGACAAAGTCATAAAGGATACTGATCGTTGCAGGCCATATCTAGTCAGTTATCGTAATGACACTCACAACCTAGATAGCAGAGATTTACTTTTGTAATAATGAATCAAGTGAACTAACCTCAAAGTAATAACCGATTTGATTACTGGATGGTATTGATAGTACCTTTAGGATTTAGTTCAACACGTTTTCTTTTATTAGTTTTATTTATATAATGGGGCTAATATACCTCACTGGGAGTAACCAGGGTTTTTAAAAGAAAACTACGTTTATCGATATAAGTATGGTAGATACTTGTACACCTCAGGTTAGAACAAATAGCCAACCATCAACTTTTAGGGAAAATATAGGATTTTCGAGGGATAACTCGGCTTTTCATAAACGGATTGTTTTTACATGTAATTAACAGATATTCATATTCATTCCACGACTCCTTGGATTGTACATACCTTGTATGAATCTGGAAGTCATGGAAGGAAAGGGTTTTCAAACATGCTATTCATAAGAAAATATAAGATTTTCTTGAGGAACACTTATCAAAAGGATTGAAAGAAACATTTTCCACCAAAAACTAAATGCTTATGAACTCACCAGATTTATGCTGATATTCTTTTAAACTACTTGTATTCTCAGGGGTTTAGTAGACAGGTACTTCCAGGCTTTTAGAGAAGTCACGTCTTTTGATTTTACTTTTGTCATGAACAAAACTATGTACTAATACAATGTAAACCTTATTCATATATCTATTCAATGTTTGGTTGTGTTTAATATGCTTGCTATGATACAACTGTTGTGATACTACGAATGACGTCAACCACTCTCGAATGTTTCCGCCGTTCCGGTTTGGGGGAGTGACAGATTGGTATCAGAGCTCATGTTTATAGTGAACTAAGTATACAAAACCATACATGGTATTCAACTATAAATATTAAGGGGGCCTAAGTTCTCTAAACTAAAAGTATATTTTCAAAAATAAAAGCATTTTTCTAAAAAGTATACAAGTATACCTAAGTAACAAAACCAGTGTCATAAGAAGAACAAAACAAAAGTATTTGGATGTTGGACATTGCGGTTAAACCTAGGCAGTTATGGAATCATGTCTAGGGTCAATATAGCCTGATCAACTATATTCATTCGAGACATGAACAACATGTGCTTGGGAGTGACTGTGGTGTCGCAGCAAGCCTAAAACTTACCTAGGTACCAGAAAAGATCAAGAATCAAACATAAGCGTTAGAATACTATTGGAGTGTTTTATGATGCTATAACGGTCGAACTAGAAACTTACCCAAGGATCTATTCTTCAAAAATCAAGCATATAGCTATAATACATTGGAATTATTATTAGATTTGATGCCTAATAACTGTCCCTTTACCCCTTATCTCGCGTAGATAGCATGGTCAGATTCAATCTCCCTAGCGACCCGTACTTTCCCAACCAAGGAAACGATGGATGGCTCGAACGAGCACTAGAAGACAACCATAAGATTCCTTTGGACAATGACTTCGCCGAACCATTTCCTAAAGAGACTGACTCAGAACCCGAAGTCGAGTACCTACCTCAAGTAGGCCCGATACACAATCCTAACCCCCGACCTTTTGAAGGCCCAACGCCTATGTGGGTCGGACGCCTAGATAGGTGGAGTCACGAACAAGGCCAACCCTGCCCGTACAATGGGGATCACCGCTTCTACAATGTGATTGAGGGAGGCTCCGCAGATAGAGCCCTTTCAATCATAGTCCGCCGAGTGGCCCGCAATGTTAAACTAAATGTGGCAGCCATTCAGCGAACTATGGAGCTTGAGGCAGACTCGGATACCAACACAAACCGCATTCGAAATCTTGAAGTTGCTCACCGGAGAACTATGAGGGGCAATGACGCTATGCAACAAGATCTGGCTACCACTCGAGCTGAGGTCATAAAGCTCCAAGCACGCGAGACAGTATACGAGAGCCGCCTTCTTGACATGAAGCGCCAGCTGGCTAACGTAAGGATCCGTCCGAGGAGTGCCCGTCGCCGATCGGAGAATACTCTACACATCGTTCCTTTTTAGTATAAGGAATAACTTTCATATCTATTTGTTGAGTAGTTATTTTCCGTAAATATCTTTGTCTTTCATGTTGCCAAGATTTTTCTCTTTATTAGTATAACTTAGACCTACTTTTAGGTCAAGAGTCCTGAAAATTGTGTAATCTTAGTTTCAGTTATAGTGGCAACAAGCATATATCAGTTAAAGATCATCATTGTCAAAAGTATATCTTAGATCGATAGCATGAAAATTAAGCAACTTTATGAAGGTCCTATCATTGTTTTGTCCTCAAAACATGTATCCTAGGATTTTCTTAGACCATCATTCCTTTTCCCCATTAATTTCATATCAGTCTCCATAAAAAGCTTCGATGTCATAATCAGCATGAGATGGTTGAGCCCCAAATCGTGTTGATGTCCTTTGCACTCGAAAGGGTGACTCGCCTCAATCTTTTCCCCTGACAAAGCCTTCATTGGTTATACTGATAAGATTTGTTCGAACCTTCGTATCATTTCCTTCGCCATGGCCCAGAAGTATCTGCGAAAAGGATGCCATGCATTCCTGGCTCATGTGGTTGATGAAAAGCAAAAAGTTAAAGAACTTGAGAGCATCCCTGAAGTCTGCCACTTTCCTGATGTCTTCGCCAAGGAAATTCCAGGGATTTCTTCCGAGTGTCAACTTGAATCCCATATCGATTTGATCCTCGGAACTACCCATATAGCTAAATCTCCATAGCGTCGAGAGCCGACGAAAATGTGAAAGTTATCCAGCCAGCGCAATGAGTTGAACAACAAGGAGTTCGTAAGTTTATTGTATGTGGACCTTATTGCGATCAAATCTTTATTTATTCTAGCTAGGACCACATCTTAGGGATGTGAGTCAAATCAATGAGAGTCAAATAGCAAAAGGGAAAAACTAAATGCATAGATAAACATTTAGGATACATCCAGAGGTAACCATCATTGCTCACAAGCTTCTTTTCTTGACATGTGGCAGATCATGCATCCGAAGACACATAACCAACCCACAGGTAAGACGCCAATCCTCCAGATGGACTCAGCTACATTCCAAGTTACTGTCACAACAGTGGTGGTAGCCGCCCTAGCTGTTCTTAACGCTAACAACACAAATTTGGGTGGAAGTATGAATGACAATCCAAGTCATGGTGTTGACCAATCTCAACAACAATTGCGTACTAGAAAGGGCACACCTGATCTCCAACCTAACACCCTAAAATGAAAGCTCAAAGGAAGTTGTTCAACCCAAAGACCTACTGAGAGGCAACGAATTGGGACAGTCAGTACCCCAGTCATCCCTGTTTTCCCAACACCAACCATACCTTACAGTGGAAATCTCCCACACTGCAGCAAATGCAACTACCATCATCATGGAGTCAGCCGAGTGTTGCATTGCACTAGATGCAACAGGAGGGGACACACCACCCGCAGTTGTAGAACCCTAGTCGGGTTCATCACTCCGACTACCAATGTTGGGAAACGTCCAACCTATTACCTCTATGGAAGTGTGGGGCATTTCAAAAGAGACTGCCCAATAGAGAAAAACAATGAGGAAACAGGAGGAGTCTGACCTCAGAGAATGAGGAAGCGTCAAAGAACCCTGCTATGTTTTGGTACATTTTCGAAAACCCCTACAATTGCTCATAATCATGATTATTTCCTCTTCAAAATTAAATCACGACATTCTTATAAGATTTAAAGCCCCGATGAGTAAGTTATGACAGCTTAGTGAATACGTTAAGTTCAGTTGTAATTATACACAACTTTTTTACACCAAACGGTCATAGAGAGATCTAGTAAGAACCATTTCATGAAAGATCATAGTTTAAAGACATCAGAACCTTCGTGTTAGTAGTACCTGTTAACTTCGAATCAAGCACAGCAAACACTAGGGACATTCACCCAGAGGCACCAATGTGCTAACGAAACGATCTTTCCACACGAACTTAACGCGCGATTCTACGACGTCATCCTGTTTAGTCCGACTGAGTCTATGTTATACCAAACCCTTTTGTTCTAAATAGTTCGATCGCAATACACCTGTCACTCGTAACAGACAATTATATGCGAACTTCGAAAATTCACCTCTCTTCAAAACCCGAAGGTATTCATGCGAAGAGTATGAATCAGAACCCGCGAATACGACGCTGAAGATCCGATGAAACATCAAGCGAGAGCCCGAGTACAAAAACGAGAGACTCGGATGTGTATACCTTTGAGAAGTAATCCGTTTTCATGGGATACATGTAATCATTTCCTCCGACCGGTTTAGCAAGTTTACCTCGAGAACTTAGCAACGTACATCCCGTCTTTCATGTATCAAACCTAAATAAGTGTCTGTCCGATGAGACACTTGCGATTCCCCTCGACAATACCGAGTTAAACGAGAGTCTACACTTCATGTAGGAATCATTTGAACTCATGGACCAGGAAGTCCATCGCACGAGACAAATGTCGTATCCAGATAGTGAAGGTTCACTGGGATACCAAACGAGAAATTGAATTCACTTCGGAGCACGAGAATCCATGGAAACAGAAGTACCCCCATCTTTTCTAGGTCCGCGAGTTGTATCATTATTCTTGAATTTCGAGGCGAAATTCCCTCTAAAGGGGGGATGATGTGACAACCTGAAACTTCTACTTGGTACACTTAGTCAGTTACTCTAAGTTAAACTCGTTCCTTTTAACTCCTAACACTGATTAAGGTATCATTTAAGTATTTAAATCCTTGAGTACAACCAAAGTTTGAATTAGGGATGGGTTGGCTTAAGATTTAGGGTTGCAAAAAGACCAAACACTCCATCAAAAGGAGTGTGTGGCGACACACATGAGTGTGTGGCCGCACTCGAGTGCATGGTCGCACACATGAGTGTGTGGTCGCACACCTGAGTGTATGGCCGCACACATGAGTTAGTGGGCGCACACTCGAGTGTATGGCTGCACACATGAGTGTGTGGCCACACACCTGAGTGTATGGCCGCACACATGAGTGTGTTGCCGCACATTCGAGTGTATGGCCGCTCACATGAGTGAGTGGCTGCACACATGAGTGTGTGGCCGCACACCTGTTATCTATATATAGAGGAGGCTAATTTCACTTCATTTCCCCTCTCCTCAACCGCACACACCTCTCTCTCTCTCACAGGCTTCTTTAACGACAAACCCTCCCAAGACTTCAAAAACGTGAGTAATTCATCCCTTATCTGTTTGTGCTTGAAGAACCACTTAATCTAAGCCTAGAATCATTGATTCCCATCATGTTCTTAATCTATTTGAAGGAGTGCGGCTGCACACCCACACAAGGTGGCCTCACACTCCTAAAAGACCCTCCAAAGTGAGAGTTGGACTTCCATACTCGAGTTGGAACTAGAAGACTTTATGGATGCAAGTATGGACCTTGAAAACATTGCAAAAGTACCTTCCATTATGATTGTATGGCCGCACACCCATGGTCGTACACACCTTTAAGGTGGCCATACACTTCCCTCATGCAATCCTTTAAGGTTCTAGCACTTAGTGTAGGTAGTCCCAAGTTCTTCGAGTGGTTCTCCATCACATTTAGTAAAGAATTGCCTTCATTTAACTCCTTTATGTGTCATTACATATTATATAGGATCAAATCGTATTTAAGGCTTCACTTGGACATCCGACATTCCGTATCGATCTTTCATTCATATCGCCCGAGGTGAGTTCATACCCCTATGCTTTTCCGAGTTTTCATGTTTTCAGGGGGGGAATACAAGAAAAAGTACAAGGAAACTTGTGCTCAAAATATATTAGTTTGTTTAAGATAATTATATTTTCAGCATGCTTTTAACACGGAAAACAGTTTTACCAAACAATTAACAAATCAACTCGTAGAAACAGTTTTCTAAACTAGAGCAATGAACTTATGAATCATGTAGCAAAATGTATCATTTTATAAAGGATTGTTGTTAATAACAAAAGGATTTTCTATATTATTACTTGTAAATTTGTTAGTGTAAGTTGGAGACACGTCCTTGGTAACACTCACCACAAGAAACAGAGTGTAGGACTAGCACTTGTGACCAGAATCTCTTATAGGGAGAGCGTGACTATTGTGTCAAGATCTATACGGGACTGGCAATCCCGAACCTTGCTTCTTGCTACAGTCGACCGGTAGGTCTACGGGTGACCAAGTCATAAAGAATATCGGCCATTGCTGGCCATATCCAGTAAATTATGGTCATGACACTCACAACCTAGATAGCAAAGTTTTACTTTTGTAATAATGAATCAACTGAACTAACCTCAAAGTAATAACTGATTTGATTACTAGAGGGTTTTAATAGTACCTTTAGGATTTAGTTCAACACGTTTTCTTTTATTAGTTTTATTTATATAATAGGGCTAATATACCTAACTGGGAGTAACCAGGGTTTTTCAAAGAAAAGTATGTTTATCGATATAAGTATGGTAGATACTTGTACACCTCAGTTTAGAACGAATAACCAACCATCAACTTTTAGGGAATATATAGGATTTTCCTGGGATAACTCGACTTTTCATAAACGGATTGTTATTACATGTAACTAACGGATATTCATATTCATTCCACGACTCCATGGATTGTACATACCTTGTTTGAATTTGGAAGTCATGGAAGGAATGGGTTTTCAAACATGCTTTTCATAAGAAAATATAGGATTTTCTTGAGTAACACTTTTCAGAAGGATACAAGGAAACATTTTTCACCAAAAACTAGATGCTTATGAACTCACTAGCTTTATGCTGATATTCTTTTAAACTGCTTGTATTCTCAGGGGCTTAGTAGACCGGTACTTCCAGGCTTTTAGAGTGGTCGGCGCGTTAGAATCACGTCTTTCGATTTTACTTTTGTCATGAACAAAACTATGTACTAAGACAATGTAAACCTTATTCATATATGTATTCAATGTTTGGTTTTGTTTACTATGCTTGCTATGATACAACTGTTGTGATACTACGCATGACGTTAACCACCACCGAACGTTTCTATCGTTCCAGTTTGGTGGTGTGACAGATTGGTATCAGAGCTCTTGTTTATAGTGAATTAAGTCTACCAAACCATACATGGTATACAGCTAGAAACATTAAGGGGGCCTAAGTGCTCTAAAATAAAAGTATATTTTCAAAAATATAAGTATTTTTATAAAAAGTATACAAGTATACATAAGTACCCAAACCAGTGTCATACATAGAACAAAACAAAATTATTTGGATGTTTGACATCGTGGTTAAACTTGGGCAGTGATGTAATCATGTCTAGGATCAATATAGCCTGATCAACTATATTCATTCGAGACATGAACAACATGTGCTTGGGAGTGACTGTGGTGTCGCAGCAAGCCTAAAACTTACCTAGGTACCAGAAAAGTTCTAGAATCAAACATAAGGGTTAAATAGTATAGGAGTATTTTAGGATGCTATAACGGTCGAACCGATAACTTTCCCAAGGATCCATTCTTCAAGAATCAAGCATATAGCTATAATATAAAGGAAGTTTTATTAGATTTGATGCCTAATAACTATCCCTTTACCCGTTATCTCACGTAGATAGCATGGCCGCATTCTATCTCCCTAGCGACCCATACATTCCCAACCAAGGAGATGATGGATGGCTCGAACGAGCACTAGAAGAGAACCATGAGATTCCTTTGGACAATGACTTCGCCGAACCATTTCCTTGAGAGACTGACTCAGAACTCGAAGTCGAGAACCTACCTCAAGTAGCCCCGATACCAAATCCTAACCCCCGACCTGAGTTTGAAGGACCAACGCCTATGTGGGTTGGACGCCTAGATAGGTGGAGTCAAGTACAAGGCCAACCTCGCCCGTACAATGGGGATTTCTGCTTCTACAATGTGATCGAGCGAGGCTCCGCAGACAGAGCCCTTCCGATCAAAGTCCACCGAGTGGCCCGCAACGTTGAACTAAACGTGGCCACCACTCAACGAACTATAGAGCTTGAGGCAGACTCAGGTAGCAACACAAACCACATTCGAAATCTTGAAGTTGCTCACCGGAGAACTATGAGGGACAATGAAGCTATGCAACAAGAGCTAGCTACCACTCGAGCTGAGGTCATAGAACTCCGAGCACGCTAGACAGTATACGAGAGTCGCCTGCTTGACATGGAGCTCCAGCTGGCTAACGTAATGATCCGTCCGATGAGTGCCCGTCGCCGATAGGAGAATACTCTACTCATCCTTCCTTTTTATTCTAAGGAATAACTTTCATATCTATATGTGGAGTATTTATTTTACATAAACATATCTGTCTTTCATGTTGCCAAGATTTTTCTCTTTATTAGTATGACTTAGACCAACTTTTAGGTCAACAATAAGCATATATCAGTGAAAGATCATCATTGTCAAAAGTATATCTTAGATTGATAGAATGCAAATTAAGCAACTTTATGAAGGTCCTATCACTATTTTGTCCTCAAAACATGTATCCTAGGATGTACTTAGACCATCATTCCTTTTCCCTATGGTTTTCATATCAGTCTCCATGAAAAGCTTCGATGTCATAATTGGCATGAGATGGTTGAGCCCCAAATCGTGTTGATCTCCTTTGCACTCGAAAGCGTCACTCGCCTCATTCTTTTCCCCTGAAAAAGCCCTCACTGGTTATAGTGATAAGATTTGTTTGAACCTTCGTATCATTTCCTGCGCCAAGGCCCAAAAGTATTTGCAAAAGGGATGTCATGCATTCTTGGCTAATGTGGTTGATGAAACCCAAAAAGTTAAAGACCTCGAGATCATCCCCGAACTCTTCCACTTTCCTTATGTCTTCCCCAAGGACATGCCATGGATTTCTTCCAAGTGTCATGTTGAATCCCGTATCGACTTGATCCTCAAAACTACCCTTATAGATAAATCTCCATAGCGTCTAGAGCCGACAAAAATGTGAGAGTTATCCAGCCAGCACAATGGGCTGAACAACAAGGAGTTCATAGGTTTATTGCATGTGGACTTTATTGCGATCAAATCTTTATTTATTCTTCCTAGGACCTCATCTTGGGGATGTGAGTAGAATCAATGAGAGTCAGATAACAAAACGGGAAAGCTAAATGCGTAGATAAACATTTAGGATACATCCATAGGCAACCATCGTTGCTCACAAGCTTCTTTTCTTGACATATGGTAGATCATGCCTCCGAAGAAACATAACCAACCCACAGGTAAGACACTGTCACACCCCAAAACCAAAGAACGGCGGAAACGTTCCGGGGTGGAGGACGTCATGTGAAGTATCATAATAATGTAAAGTGTTAAACAAGCAACAACATCATCCATTGCATTAAAAGTAAAGTTTTAATATGTGTGTGTTCTTTCATAATGTACAACAATAAAATAAATAATCAAAATAAGATGAGTCTTGTCTGTGCTCCGTCTTCTCAAAAACCTGGCCATCGTACATGTCTAACTGATGACCTGAGAATACAAGTTATTTTGAAAGCGAGTATCAGCCTAAAGCTGGTGAATTCATAAGTATTTAAGTGTTATTGTCCTATTTTGGAATGCTGTTATGAATGTCATGTAAATCTTTAAATGGAACAGCTGATATAAGTATGAAATGTAGTCTTCTACCAAGAACCGAATGTTTTTGTAAGTAAAAATGATAGTTTTTCCTTCTTTTTGACTATTACAAACAGTACTTAGTCTAACTCATCATTTATGCGAATGTATCACATAATGTAAGTGTTATCCCGAGGTACTAGGGCTAACACGACATCATAGTAAGCGAAATGTATATCCTATCACAAAGTAAAGTAAATAGGAAAAGTATTAATGTAAGTGTTATCCCGAGGTACTAGGGCTAACACGCCATCGCGTAAAGCGAAATGTATATCCTATCACAAAATAATGTAAAATAGGAAAAAGTACTAATGTAAGTGTTATCCCGAGGTACTTGGGTTAACACGCCATCGCGTAAAGAGAAATGTATATCCTATCACAAAATAAAGTAAAATAGGAAAAAGTACTAATGTAAGTGTTATCCCGAGGTACTAGGGTTAACACGCCATATGTAAATGTTATCCCGAGGGACTAGGGCTAACACGACATATATAACCTAATGAACATCCGAAGATTGTCCAATTGTCCTCTATAGCAGCAGCAGGGCAGAGGAAGGGTTAGTCTCGTAACGGACTCCTAATATAAGTAATAACCTTAGGCATCCGTAGATGTTCATCGACCACTGGTGCTAATCAGCTGGGATTCGGAATGGTTAGTCCCGCCTAGATATCCCGAGGTACTAGGGATAGGCAGGAAAATTTACACAGAAGGTACAAATAAATCTTCCTCATGTATGGTATTCATGTAAGTGTATTCAGGTAAATGTATCTATGTAAACGTACTCATGTATCATGTAAGCATATGTAAGTGTACTCATGTATCATGTAATGTACTGGTATAGACTCATGAATGAACTTACTCTTGTGTGATTCCTTGTAATAGGAATAACGTTTTGTATGTTCTAACTATCCCTATGATAATTAACTGCAAGGTAATTGGTTTTTCAAGTAAGTTTATACACCCTTGCTACACAAGAGTGTGGGAAACTGAATGAAGGATGAAAACTATAATCTCAAAACATTTATATAAACATAAGTGTATAAGTATAATTTTGTTCAAGAAGGTAAAAATAATGGTTTTGCAAGATATCTAAGAGTTTTGAACAATAATTAAGAGTGACTTGATGTCATTTTAATAAACATTTCAAAACTAATACTTTTGTTGTGAAGGTATTTTAAGATAGAAAACCATTTCATGTATCACATTTTGAAGTATGTGAAATCTACTGGATGAAAACACAGTTATAAAATACATAAGAGTGATTTAATAACATACTGTTTTCTACTTGTATTCCCCCCCCCCCATTAAAGCATTTAAATTCATTTAAAACATTGATTAAGGGGTATGAACTCACCTGTTTTGAGTGGTTCTAGCGGGTACGCGTGTAGGGATGAGAAGTTCCACGAATGAAGTCCCGAGACACAATAAGTCCTAAATGACACATAAGGACACATATTGACATGAATATAGTGTTTATAACATCTATATGAAAGGAAACACCTTTCGGGACTAGGTAACACCTTGACCGAGTGTTGGAATCACATGTGATTCAGCATAGGAAGGTATAAAGGCACTCACATGAGTTTACTACCATGAGTTCATGGCCCAAGGGAGTTTACGGCCGTAAACCCATGGCTAATCATATGGGAATGCAAGTTTGAAGGCTGGGGAATGATTTAGGGACATTAGCTCTAACCTAAGATGAAGAAAACCAGCTTTCTTTGAAGTTCTAAGGAGTTCATGGGCCAAATGAGTTTACTACCATAAACTCATGTCCATTTATGTTTATGAGGGTTCTAAAGGTCATAAGGAAGCATTCTAATTTCAAGCCTAAGCCTTTCGAAGTCATTGTGGCATCAACACACCCTTAACTTGAGTTCACGGCCCATGGACCATTTGGTCATGTGTTTGCGGTTGTAAACACTCATGGGTGTTGATATTTTTATTGTTTTGGGTCCTAGACACATCAAGGTAAGGTGCTATGTTTGTCTCTTCGCTTAATGAAGGTCTGTAGGGCATTTTGGCACCCTAATATGGAGTTCACGGCCCAAGAACTTCCTTGGTCGTGAACACCATTTCCTTGGTGATTTAAGGTTGTTTTCTATCCCTAAACTCATTAGTGTACAAGTCCAAACTAGTGTCATGGATTAAGGAAGGACTAGGCACCATTTGGCCTTTAAAAAGGAGTTTACTCCCCAAGGTATTCTTGGGCGGTAAACTCACAGATCTTGCTGTTTTCTTATGACTTTGTGGTCTAAACATGTAATGGTAGTCCCTATGTTGAGTTCCAAGGCTTTGAGGGACATTGGGCACACATTTAGCCCTAAAATGGAGTTTACTCTCCAAGTGTTCTCGGGCGGTAAACTCCCAAATCTTGGGATTTTGATATGATTTTGATGTTTTAAACACAATCTAAGTTATATAAAACAACTAGAGAGGGGTACTCACGATTTGGGATAAAAACTCGAAGATCCGTGAGAGAGAAAATGGCTTTTCTCTAGGTTGAAATGTAACTAATGAATGAATATGCCTCAGATTTCTATATATAGTACTGAGATTTTTGGCAGAAAATATTTTATTCTTGGAATGAACTCTAATATCATTGAGTATTGGAATAATAGTGTTGCAGAAAACCCTAGTGCAACCACTTTCCTGATATCTCCTTAAGTGTTAAACCTGAAATACTCAAACTTATACCCAAAGTCTGGAATTTCTCTATAACTGTTCTAACTTCTATTGGCTTGATATGGTTTGTTCATATTGGAAATTTCAGGTTGTCACATCATCCCCCTGTTAAAGAGAATTTCATCCCGAAATTAGAATTTAGGCAAGGAAGTAGGTACAAATGATCTAGTCATGAGGTGGAAACTTCCTAATCGATTTGTTCTCGCGCTCCCAAGTGAAATCGGGTTCTCGGTTGGTATCCCAACGAACCTTCACTAACGGGCGATCGTGTTGCTTTGTCCGCTTGACCTCTCGGTTGAGGGTCATAACGGTTCTAACACGAAGGCATGGATCTCGTTAAATCTCGATCTCATCGAGAGGGCTTACGAGAGTCCTAACAGAAAGCTACTGTTTCAAGTTCGAGACGCGAAGGGTAAAATGTACGCTACTGAGTTCGCGGAGTAGGTCTAGTTTGTGAGATGCAGGACCGATTCTAGTAAGAATCTCGGAGGTCCCAACTACATTGGATTTAGCTTCCCACGCTTTATGAAGCGTATTAAGCCGTTCCCAGAGTGAGGTTTCCTAAAGAATTTGGTCTCTCACTTGGAATTCCAAAGGTTTTTTCTCTCGCTGAACTTCCCAGTCAAGGGCCACCCCTTGTTAGGTCAAAGTCGAAAGGGTTTTTGAAATTTGCCGGGAGTTCTGAATGGACTATGATAGTAGGTCTGAGAGACCTAGAATTTGGCGAATTTTCCTGTCGGTGACAACGGTGCCGACAAATTCCCAACGGTTTTGGATAATTTGACAGAGTACTCAAGAATTTCCACATCACTAATACTGTGTCTCAGGAAATTTGACTCTTAATTCCAAAACTCTTGTTCAGAGAACTTTGTGAAAAGTATCTCCGAGGGTAATGTTTCTATGGGTTCTTCCTTACTACGAGGGTAGATAAGTAAGTCAATACATGGAGAAATGGCGAACTAGTCCCAGTAAGAAAGACGTACCCCACTCATCTAGCTTAAGAATACTATGGGCGTATTGGTCCTATCCGAGGGGTATCACTACGGATTTGAAGTGTCTGCATCGAGTTCAGAGGGTAGTCTTTAGGACATCCTTCCCTAACACTCGAACTGGTGATATTCGGATCTCCGGTCCATTTCTGAAAGTAATTCTTTCCTTGTGTTTGCTAAATAAACTCGTCCATGTGAGGCAGAGACAACAACTTCTAAAGGAAATATTAATGAAGTCTCCAGTCGTCGAGGTACATATGATGCACTCCGTCGACTTCTGGTAAGAATAAGACCGGAGCTCTCAAGGGTGAGAAACCCGGTCTTCTAATTCTATTGTTGAGTAGTTCACTGTGTTGTCTGGGCTATTCTTGTATCTTCCGTAGGTGTTTAGACTGTGATGCAATCTGGTTATAAGATTCGTATTGGGTTCTAAGTTGGTTCCTATGCCAATGTAATTACTCGTACTCTTGGGCAGTCTCTGTCCTGAAGCTCATATTAAAATTCATACAAGGTTCAACGATCACAATCTCGTGTATACGAGTAGTACATATTTAAGATTGAAAAGGTAGTCGAATAACTGATTCTTCCTTAAGCTCACATCCCATCGAGGGAAAAGAAGTTAAAGTGGAATCATCAATTCTAAACCTGTAGAACATTGATTATATATCACTCTCATGTATACATTCTTTAGTGATAGATCAACCGTATGAATCCTTGAATTGAACTTGACGTACTACACGAGTAATACTGTGGAGATTCCTTCGGAAAGGAAATGAATTATAAGGTACTCTATGCATGAGCACCTCGGTGTTCTGATATGACGGCTTCGCTAAAAGACGTTTACTGAGAAAGAGATGTACTTATGAAGCTGGTATTGTGAGGATCGAATTTACTCGAGTCTTATGATAAATGCGGAATCATATGGAAATTAACGACATTAGATTTGAATATAAGGCGTTACAGACAAAACACAACAGTGCAACTTTTAACAGAGTTATTGTACTTAGGATTTACTACAAGACTATTCCTGCGAACAATGTATACTACAAAAGACAAGTATACGCAGCACGAGCATCCCTGAATGGATGGGATCCCGCAAAAGATAAGACTTTGGTTGCACTAGTTTTGGATAGTTCATAAGTCTGTTACAATGAAACGCATAAATTACATTAACGTGGGTCCGGAGTAGGCTCTCCTGCGGCGGGGGTCGGTAGTATACTTCCGTCAGTGCCAACATTTGCTGCCTCTGGGCAATTCTTTCTATAGTGACCTACCTTGCCACAACTGTAGCAAGCTTGGTTTACTCTGGTGCTGGGTACTTGGTTGTTCAGTCTTGCTAGGCTCTTGCAGTAACGCTTGGTGTGACCCTTTCTGTTGCAGTGTGAGCACTGCATCTCCCTACAAGGTCCATGGTGGTGATAACTGCATTGGATGCATTTTGGGAGATTTCCAGCATAAATCTTGGCTGGTTTAGGGACAATTGGGATGTCTGAATTGATGGTAGTTGGAGGTGCTATTGTTGTGGCTGTGAAGGTTGTTACTGGTGGTTGTTTCCGGTTCGCCCTTCGAAACAACTTGTCCTTAGGTTTATTCCAAGACTTTCGGTTGTTACTCTTGGTCTTAGGACTCGGATTATCGTGGTAGTTTGTTTCTTGTTGCGGTGCTTGATTGTTACTCGGATTGGAATTGTTGTTAACAATCCCGCTAACACTTGCATTGTTAGCGTTCAGGTGGGTCAGAATAGCTGACACGGCAGCCGAGACTGCAGCTTGAAAGGTAGCTGCATCAATCTGAAGAGTTGGTGTTTGGTTGATGGGCTGATCGTTTTTCTTGGGTGACATGATTCTGTTACACGGAAGGAAAGATGAATTTGTGAGCGAGAATGGTTGAACCTAGACGTAGTTTGATCGCTCATGTAAAGAATAGAAGTATGTTTTCTAAGGTTCGACCTACATCCCTATGATGCAGTCCAAGTACAGATTGGAAGTATGTTCACGAAGGTTTGACCTATATCCCTATGATGCAGTCCTAGCAAAGATCGGAAGTAAGTTCGTACACTGGTCTCAAGATGTTTGTCGTTCTAGCCGAGGCATCATTGGTTGGTGAATAACATGATCCAACCATTACAAGAGACTTGGAGATGTCTGTGGAGTTAAATTTCTATAGTCTAATGACTTTACTGGAGCATGTTTCAAATAGACTCAAATGAAAGTATGATAAGAGTATTTGAATGAAGAATGACACAGGAGTTAGCCGACTGTCAATATCTTTGATATTCATGACGTACAAGTTCGGGAAAATGACCTTGTAAAAAGGTCTTACATCATATCCAGGGAAGATAGTTCTTGACAGCATAAAGACCTAACTAAAGTACTTACAGTACAAGATGGTTTCATAGAAAATGCCACCTCGGGCATAGACAGGAACATGATCCTTTTCTAACAAGGAATATAAGGTAAAGTATCTACTATTAGCGACGGTCATCCCTCTGGTGAACTCTCAGTTCAGCTAGTTGGCGTTCCACATCAAGTAGGTGTCTTTCGTACACTCTCTGGCATACTTGAAGTTCTATGACTTCGGCTCGAGTCTCATCTAGTGCTTGCAACAAGGTTTCATGGTCTCTCTCAGACCTCTCACGAGCATGTTCAAGGCGACTGGTGTGAAGCATATGCATTCCTCTATTTGTATCAACTTCTGCGATACGTTGTAGAGTTGTCCTGCCCTGAATTTCGTTTCGGGCAACTCTTCGGATCAGAATTGGTAGAACTCTGTCTGCTGAGCTCCCTTCACTTACGTTGTAGAAACGTTGGTCTCTATTGAACGGCATAGGTTGATCTTGATCTTCGCTCCATGTTTCCATACATTCCACCCATGGAGGCGTCGGGCCATGAAAAGTTGGACGAGGGTTAGGAATTGGAAAGGGAGCCGCCTGGGGTAGGTTCTCAACCCCGGGTTCGGAGATAGCACCGTTTGAAAAGTCTTCAGCATGGTAATCATTCAGAGGGATCAGATGATCATTATCTGGTTCTTCCCCAAACCCTCCAGCAATCACTTCGTTCGGAAGGAACAGGTTGTCGTGGGGATGGAATCCAGCCATGTTATCTACGCGAGAATTGGGGTAAGAAAATAATTATTAGACGAACTATCTAGATAAATATTTAGGAAATCTTCAATAGTTACATCGCTATTTGTAAAGTGCATACAAGTTATATGTAATCAACATAGGATAGGCCTTCAAATAAGTGACCTCAACTCCAAATTCACAAGGAATAGGGGTAAAGCAAAAATTTCACCGATTCTAAGTCTATAACATCCTAATTACATATAACTTTAGCGTATCCACTTAGAAACTATCAACTTAGTAAGGAAGATCCCGTTTTAGTTCTGAAGTATAAAGTACTTATAGTAACACAAAACACCCCTATGGTATTTTAGACTTAGGTTCTGTTATAATGTTCTCATTGTGTTAATGTTGGTAAGTTTTTAGACTTGTTGCCATATCACAACCATTCTTGGGCATGTGCTCATCACTCCTCGGAACAACATAGTTGATCAGGCTATGCCACTCTCGAGACTGAACATACATCCCCGAGCTTACCAGTGATATTCAACAGTCGCAATACTTTTGTTCTTGTCATTGTGACACGGATTTTAGTATGAATGCAGGCATGTATACTTTTTTAAATATTTTATTATTTGAAAGTATATACTCATAGACAGAGTGTTTTAATCCCAATGTATTTATAGTTAGTATATCTTTTATGGGTTTATATACTTAATTCACTATAAACAGTGCTCTGATACCAATCTGTCACACCCCAAAACCAAAGAACGGCGGAAACGTTCCGGTGTGGAGGACGTCATGTGAAGTATCATAATAGTGTAAAGTAGTAAACAAGCAACAACATCATCCATTGCATTAAAAGTAAAATTTTAATACATGTGTGTTCTTTCATAATGTACAACAATAAAATGAATAATCAAAATAAGATGAGTCTTGTATGTGCTCCGTCTTCTCAAAAACCTGGCCATCGTACCTGTCTAACTGATGACCTGAGAATACAAGTTATTTTGAAAGTGAGTATCAGCCTAAAGCTGGTGAATTCATAAGTATTTAAGTGCTATTGTCCTGTTTTGGAATGTTGTTATGAATGTCATGTTAATCTTTAAATGGAACAGTTGATATAAGTATGAAATGTAGTCTTCTACCAAGACCCGAATGTTTTTGTAAGTAAAAATGATAGTTTTTCCTTCTTTTTGACTGTTACAAATAGTACTTAGTCTAACTCAGCGTTTATGTGAATGTATCACAAAATAAAGTAAATAGGAAAATGTACTAATGTAAGTGTTATCCCGAGGTACTAGGGCTAACACGACATCACGGTAAGCGAAATGTATATCCTATCAGAAAGTAAAGTAAATAGGAAAAGTATTAATGTAAGTGTTATCCCGAGGTGCTAGGGCTAACACGCCAACGCGTAAAGCAAAATGTATATCCTATCACAAAATAAAGTAAAATAGGAAAAAGTACTAATGTAAGTGTTATCCCGAGGTACTAGGGTTAACACGCCATCGCGTAAAGCAAAATGTATATCCTATCACAAAATAAAGTAAAATAGGAAAAAGTACTAATGTAAGTGTTATCCCGAGGTACTATGGTTAACACGCCATCGCGTAAAGTGAAATATATAACCTATCACAAAATAATGTAAATAGGAAAAAGTACTAATGTAAGTGTTATCCCGAGGTACTAGGGCTAACACGCCATATGTAAATGTTATCCCGAGGTACTAGGGCTAACACGGCATATATAACCTAATGAACATCCGAAGATTGTGCAATTGTCCTCTGTAGCAGCAGCAGGGCGGACGAAGGGTTAGTCTCGTAACTGATTCCTAATATAAGTAATAACCTTAGGCATCCGTAGATGTTCATCGACCACTGGTGCTAATCAGCTGGGATTCGGAATCGTTAGTCCCGCCTAGATATCCCGAGCTACTAGGGATAGGCAGGAAAATTTACACAGAAGGTACAAATAAATCTTCCTCATGTATGGTATTCATGTAAGTGTATTCAGGTAAATGTATCTATGTAAACGTACTCATGTATCATGTAAGCATATGTAAGTGTACTCATGTATCATGTAATGTACTGGTATAGACTCATGAATGAACTCAGTCTTGTGTGATTCCTTGTAATAGGAATAACGTTTTGTATGTTCTAACTATCCCTATGATAATTAACTGAAAGGTAATTGGTTGTTCAAGTAAGTTTATACACCCTTGCTACACAAGAGTGTGGGAAACTGAATGAAAGATGAAAATTATAATCTCAAAACATTTATATGAACATAAGTGTATAAGTATAGTTTTGTTCAAGAAGGTAAAAATAATGGTTTTGCAAGATATCTAAGAGTTTTGAACAGTAATTAAGAGTGACTTGATGTCATTTTAATAAACATTTCAAAACTAATACTTTTGTTATCAAGGTATTTTAAGATAGAAAACCATTTCATGTATCACATTTTGAAGCATGTGAAATCTACTGGATGAAAACACAGTTATAAAATACATAAGAGTGATTTAATAACATACTTTTTTCTACTTGTATTCCCCCCTTCCCCATTAAAGCATTTTAAATCATTTAAAACATTGATTAAGGGGTATGAACTCACCTGTTGTGACTGGTTCTAGCGGGTACGCGTGTAGGGATGAGAAGTTCCACGAATGAAGTACCGAGACACAATAAGTCCTAAATGACATATAAGGACACATGTTGACATGAATATAGTGTTTATATCATCTATATGAAAAGAAAAACCTTCCGGGACTAGGTAACACCTTGACCAAGTGTTGGAATCACATGTGATTCAACATAGGAAGGTATCAAGGCACTCACATGAGTTTACTACCATGAGTTCACGGCCCAAGGGAGTTTACGACCGTAAACTCATGGCTACTCATGTAGGAATGTGTCACACCCCAAAACCAAGAACGGCGGAAACGTTCTAGTGCGGAGGACGTCATGTAAAGTATCACAACGCAGTAAAAGTAAACAAGCAAACAACATCATCCATTGCTGTAAATATATAATTTTAATACAAGTGTGTTATGTACAGTTATAGACACCAAAAATAATGTAAATCAAAATAATAAGATGAGTCTTGGATGCGCTCCATCTTCTCAAAAGCTGGCCTCGGTACATGTCTATTGATGACCTGAGAATACAAGTTGTTTTGAAAGAGTTTATCAGCATTAAGCTGGTGAGTTCATAAGTATTTCAGTGTCGCTGTTTGTTATCAAAACGTTTGAACATGTCTCAAGTGTAAGTTTGTAAAATGTATGTAAATGTTTGTAAGTGTTTGTAAAAGTTTGAATCTCTCAGAAAAACCTATATTTTCTATTTAAGTAGCCTTCTACCAAGGCTTAACTGTTTTGTATGTTTGTTTGTTGTAAAAGTGTGTAATTTCCCAAGTGTAACTATCATTAACAAAATATAGTTTGTACATTAATGTTTAAGTGAAATAATAACTAAATATATGTAATGGGTAAATTATTGTAGTACTGTAGTGTTGTATTATAGGAACTACTGTTGTACTAACTACCTTAAACCGGATTTATATTAAGGTATTATGTGATTTAATTGTACCATACTATCGACTGGTAACGACATACGAATAGTCGTAAAAACAGAATGGCGTTTGGCACCCGCAGACCTGCAGGTCCGGTTGTAGCTAGCAGCAAGGTGTAGGATAGTCAATCCAGTATAGATCTATACGTAAACTCACGCTCTCCCTCCAAGAGAATTTTGGCTACACCTCGGGCCATGACATTTAAGGCATGCTCCGATACAGTGGATCACAATTGTTAACGTATTCATGTATATGTAATGTAATGTTACTTGTTCTAGTATCGTTGTATATGTAATGTAATGAACTGTTCTAGTATAGTTGTATATGTTCTTTATCTAGTATAGTTGTATATGTACTCATAGTAATGTATTGTATATGTTCTCATAGTAATATAATGTATATGTTCTCATAGTAATAAGTATTGACTCATGAATGAACTGACTCATTGATCTAGCAATTATAGTAGTATGATCTTGTGTTACCCCGATGGTAACTTACTAATGATGTAACTAATACGCGTGAATATGGAAGTACTTTTATGTCTATATATGTACGCATGATATATAATTAATATTGAAACGGCCTTCAGACGGCTACCCGAAATCCCACCAGACCACATCCAAATCGAGAAAAAGGAAATAGGGCGGATGGCCTTCCTAAGCCTTTTAAACATTGCTTATATATATATATATATATATATATATATATATATATATATATATATATACATATATGGGCATATAATTGATAAGAAGTATAACAAAGTTTAGATAAAAGTATTTGATAAGTAAAAGAGTTTGTAATGCAGTTTGAAGTAAAACAGTTTGATAAACAGTCTGAACAGTAATAAAACCATTGGTTTTATAGTTATTAATCACATGTGATTGATGTAATAACTATAAGTATTTAACTTGTATTCCACCCCATAAAAGCGTTTAAAACATTTAAAAGTATTTCAAAGGTTAATTAAAGGGGTATGAACTCACTTGTGGTGAGTGGATTGGATGGAGTGTCGGATACGGTTTTAGGTGGCAAACGGAGACGTGTACACACCCACGAGCCTAGTTATCATATAATGAACATGTATATAACTAACTATCCAAATAATAACAAATAAATTTAGTTGGGACACTCTTGAACATGTAAACACCTTGTATAGGTGTTATAAGTCTTAAGGGTTGCTTCTAGGTTGTTGTAGGACAAGGCTAAAGGGGTTTAAAGTTCCAAAGGGCCTTATATATGTGTTTACTCTTCAATAAACTCCACACAAAGATTTTACGGTCGTAAACCCTTGAGTTTACGGTCGTAAGCTCTCAAACATGTTGCCATAATTTGCTTTGAAGTGTTACATGATTTCTAGAATAAGTTCTACTTGGTGGTTTAATCCTTTGGGTAGTTTAGGGAATTAATACACTCCTTTTAGGATTTTTCGCCCCAAAGACCATTTCCTTTGGAGTTTACTGTCGTAAACTCTCATGGGATGGGTTTTTTTGTGCTTTCAAGTCCCAAGCACATGTAGGATAGTTTCTAGGCATTTGTTTTAAGCTAATGAAGGTCCTAGGCACACTTTGGTGCCCTTGATTGATGTTCACGGCCCAAGCACATTAATAGGGCCGTAAACTCACATAGGAAGGTGTCTTTGATGTTTTAAAGTCCTCAAACTAGTTAGGAATAAATAGGGGTTAAAGTCCAAGGCTTTTGGAGTGATTTAAACACTCTTTGACACTTGATTTTGGAGTTCACGGTCCAAGAACTTCTTGGGTCGTGAACACCCTAATCTTTGTGTTTTTGATTGTTTTCTAGTCTTAAATACACTTATAAATAAGCCTAAGTTCATTACCTAACATGGGGAAAAGGCTAGGTAGCATTTAAGACTCATATTGGAGTTTACTCTCCAAGAACGTTCTTGGGCGGTAAACTCCCGAATCTCACAGATTTGATATCTAAAGTAAGTTATTAACCACATAATAAGCATTATAAGACAACTAGAGAAGTGTACTCACAATTTGGGGCGAAAACCCGAAGATCCGTGAGAGAGAAAATGGCTTTTCTCTAGTTGGAAATGCGAATAATGAATGAATTTGGTTCAGAATTCTATTTATAGTCCTGAGATATTTTTGGCAGAAAATATTTTTATTCCGGAAATGAACTCTAATATTATGAAGTTTTGAAATACTCGAGTTTCACTACCCCATGTGCATCCACTCTCCTGATATCTCCTTAAACGTAAACCCTAATATACTTAAACTTATTCGGAAAAGTCTGAAATTCACTGTAACTGGTCTAGCTTCTATTGAATTGATAATGTTCGTACAAAATGGAAATTTCGGGTTGTCACATCATCCCCTCCTTAGAAGGAATTTCATCCCGAAATTAGAATTTAAGCAAATAAGTAGTTACAATCAACTAAGCGAAAAGATGAGGGTATTTCAGTTTCATTTGATCCTCGCGTTCCCAAGTGAATTCTGGTCCTCGCTTGGCGTTCCAGCGAACCTTCAGGATCGGGATACGGCTTTGCTTCGTCTGCTTGACCTCACGGTCCATGATCTCTACCGGTTCTTCCACGAAGTTGAGGCTCTCTTTGATCTCGATCTCGTCGAGTGGGATTACAAGAGTCTCGTCGGACAGACACTTTTTCAAGTTAGATACGTGGAATGTAGAATATACGTTACGGAGTTCGTCGGGTAGGTTGAGTTCGTAAGCTACGGGGCCGATTCTTGCGAGAATCCCGAAGGGTCCTATATACCTTGGATTAAGCTTCCCATGCTTACCGAAACGTATCAAGCCCTTCCAGGGTGAGATTTTAAGAAGGACTCGGTCTCCCACCTAGAATTCCAAAGGTTTCCTTCGCTTATCAGCGTAGCTCTTCTGTCGGTCTCTAGAGGCTTTTAATCGTTCACCGATCTGAACGATTTTCTCTGTCGTTTCCCAAATGATCTCCGGACCGGTGATAGTACTGTCAGAAGCTTGCCCCCTGGCTAATTGGTATCGCCCACCTCAGCACAGCACAAAGGGGATCTGCACTTTCGGCCGTAGAGGGCTTCAAATGGAGCAGCCTTGATGCTCGTGTGATAATTGTTATTGTAGGAAAATTCGACAAGGGGTAAATGAGTATCCCATGCCTTCCCAAAGACAATCACGCAGGCTCTCAACATATCTTCCAGTGTTTGGATGGTCCTCTCACTCTGTCTGTCGGTCTGTGGATGGTAGGTTGTGCTCATGTCCAGCCTTGTTCCCAGGGAGTGTTGTAGCGATTGCCAGAATCTTGAGGTGAACCTACTATATCTATCGGAGATAATGGATATAGGTACAACATGTAGTCGTACGATCTCCCTAATGTATGTTCTCGTAAGCTTCTCCATTTTGTCAGTTTCTTTGATAGGCAGAAAGTGTGCAGACTTGGTCAATCTATCGACGATGACCCATATGGTATCAAGTCCACCTGTTGTCTTGGGTATCTTGGTTATGAAATCCATAGTGACCCACTCCCACTTCCATTCTAGAATCTTTGGTTGTTGTAGTAAACCGGAGGGCTTCTGGTACTCGACCTTAACCTTTGCGCAAGTAAGGCATTTACTTACGAAGGTAGCAATCTCTGCTTTCATATTAGACCACCAGTATAGCTTTTTAAGATCCAGATACATCTTATATGAACCTGGGTGGACGGAATACCGAGTGTTGTGCGCCACGGTCATGACCAAGTCTCGAAAACCACCGCGTTTCGGTGTCCAGATCCGGTTCATGAAATATAAGGCTCCGCCACTCTTGGCTTCTAGGTTTTTATCCATTCCTCTAAGGGATTCACTCGTCACGTTTTCAGGTTGCATAGCTTCAAGCTGGGCCGCCTGAATTTGCTTAGACAAGTGCGAATGCATAGTTATTGTCAATGACTTGACTCTTCGACCAGAATATTCTTTCCGACTTAGGGCGTCTGCTACTACGTTGGCTTTACCCGGATGATAACGGATTCCGCATTTGTAGTCACTGAGTAGCTCGACCCACCGTCGTTGTCTCATTTTGAGCTCTTTCTGATCGAATATGTGTTGTAAGCTCTTGTGGTCGGTAAAGATAGTGCTTTTCATTCCGTACAAGTAATGTCTCCAGATCTTCAGAGCAAACATAACTGCCCCTAGTTGAAGATCGTGGGTCGTGTAGTTAACTTCGTGTGTCTTCAACTGTCTCGAGGCGTAGGCGATGACCTTACCTCGCTGCATCAGAACACACCCGAGCCCTTGATTCGATGCATCGCAATAGACTATGAAGTCTTCTATCCCTTCGGGGAGGGATAGTATTGGTGCGGTGCACAAAGCTCGCTTGATCGTTTGGAACGCTCTCGCCTGTTTCTCTTCCCAGTCGAAGGACACGCCTTTCTAGTTCAGTGTTGTAAAAGGTTTCACAATTCGGGAGAAGTTCTGTATGAACCTGCGGTAGTAGCCAGCGAGACCTAGAAATTGCCTAATTTATGTAGGTGTCTTTGGTGCTGACCAGTTCTCAATGGCTTTAATTTTGGATGGGTCCACGTGGATTCCCTCTTTACTTACCACGTGTCCTAAGAATTCGACTCTTCGGATCCAAAATTCACATTTAGAGAACTTCGCATAGAGCTTCTCTGCTCGTAAACTTCCTAGAACTTGTCGCAGATGATCGCCATGCTCTTCCTTACTTCGGGAGTAGATCATGATGTCATCAATGAATACAATGACGAACTGATCGAAGTAAGGTCGGCATACTCTATTCATCAGATCCATGAAGACTGCAGGCGCATTGGTCAATCCGAATGGCATCACCACGAACTCCTAGTATCCGTAACGAGTTCGGAAGGCTGTCTTCGGAACATCCTCCTCTAGCACTCGTAACTGGTGATATCCGGATCTCAGATCAATTTTGGAGAAGTAACTCGCCCCTTGTAGTTGGTCAAATAGATCTTCTATGCGAGGCAGAGGGTAACGATTTTTGACCGTTAGTTTGTTGAGTTCTCTATAGTCGATACACATACGGAATGATCCGTCTTTCTTCTTAACGAACAAGACCGGTGCTCCCCAAGGTGAGAAACTTGGTCTTATAAAGCCCTTGTTGAGCAGTTCGTTAAATTGACCAGATAGTTCCTGCATCTCTACATGTGCTAATCGATAGGCCGACTTGGCTACTGGGGTAGTGTTGGGTTTTGAGCAATCTAACACTTCCTAAGTGTGCATGCAACCCTAATAAACCTTGGATCTATGTTTGTCTAATACATGCAAAATAATAATTTTTCCAAGGTTCATAACCTATCTAACATGGCATGGGGTACTTTTAAACATAAAAGAATTAGATGAGATTACATACCTTTTGATGATGAGTTTGATTCCTAAGGAGTTTGAGGCCCAAGAACCAATAGTGTGAATGCCTCAAATGGAATCACAAATCACCACAAACTCTTGGAAAACTTTCGAGAGTGTACACACACTTGTAATTTTCGGCCACACACAAGCACACACACTAGTGCCACTAGTGGCTATTTCATGCAACATAAGCATGCTTATATAGTGTACAAGATTAGGGTGAAACCCTAATAACCGATGACCTTTCCTTTTCCAAGGATCCATGGGTTAAAAGCTCCAAGGATCATCCATAGATTTCCATATAAGCCTAGCCCATTAACAAATGAGTGTTAGCCCACACTATATAATACCAATTACCCACAATCTAATTAGTCTTCCTTTTAATCTCTAAATTAATTCATAATTAATTTAAGACTAAGACTAATAAAATAACATGAGTTCATATTAATATATTATAACTTCTAATATATTAATAAACATATGTGTATAACTCTCATAAAATGATCCATAAATAGTTTGGATGAAATACAACCCAAATGGACCATGTCGGGTCGGGTCAAGTATATACCAAATAAGTTATGGACTTACACACCTTATCCAACAGACTCCCACTTGGATAAGTCTAATAACTATATTTGCGTATGTTACTTCAGGAACCAACCAGCAATCGTAGCTCTCGAAAACTTTGTTGAACTATGAAGCACCATTTTAGATAAGTGATTGTATAATCCTCTGTTCTCATGATATTAGCCGGACAAATACATGGAACAATGTCGTACTTATTGTCCAGCAGTTTGTTTCCCGATTTTCGATTTGTTTGACAAAGAACTTAATCGAACACATCAATTTAGTTCTGACCGGCCGGTACATAGGTCACAACAAAATCATCGAGGGGCCTAGATATCGCTTCTATTTCTAGAAGGAACAGATAAACTTCGACTCATATGCTTGTTCTACTACTTGTTGAATTGTACACAAAGGCACGTTTTATAACATCAAGTTACTGATGCGTTTACGTGCAATCAATGCACAACCAACTCATAGGTAACAGCTCATATCTCTAGGTTTGAAGATTTATATGATATTACCGTCTCACGATCACTCGAGATAAATTCCATGAAGTGATACAACTGAGCGTGGGTTTAATCCAATACTCATAACTTATGAGCACTCATGAATGTTGTAGCAACCATTGGTATGACTAAACCCATTTAGCCATCTACAAACTCGATTCATGACAGTCTTGATTCATACCTACTTCCAACATATGAACGACTGTGGAGTGTTTAAATAACTTAGTCATTCGAAAAGAATAACCTAGCTATTTTGGAAGTCAAAACATGCAAAGTGAAACACAATAATAATCGAATCCAATATGGTCTTAGAACTCTTTTGAATATAAATAGAACCACCTTTTATTTATCACCATATTGATTACACATTATTCATTGTATAATGGTTCAAACAATCAACTTAAGACTTGAATAAAAACAACAGTCGTCCCATGCTCCTAGCATGTACACTTTGTTTTTCTAAACAATAGTTATGCCATACTCCAAGTATGCACACTGTGTTTGTCTATGATCCTTACATAGTGATGTAGATCAATTGAACATGATTCCAATGATACTCATTTCACAATCCCAAATCCTTATTGTAAATGTGAGAATCCCCGATTCCTATCATTTACCAAAAATATATGTTAGATTTTAAAGTTTTATGCAATGTTCCTCTTGTAATGATTATGCACAAAGTCACCAAAACCTTGTCACCAGTCATTACAGAGTATTCCAAAGGAGGTCAACCTCTATGGAACGGAAGTCTCATATTCAAAGTACATTGCTTTGAACATCCTTCTTGCATTAAGGTTTTCTAATCTTACATAGATTGAATAACTTCCACCTATGGAGACATTTCCATAGTCCCATTTTGACTATCACTTCCGAACAAGAGTTACTTATTTTCAGAATATGTCAATATGCTCCTTTCCGACAACTTACACCATACTTCCAACTGTCCATGAGCAACCAATCTTTGGCGAACCTCAGATTGTCCTCGACAATTGCTTAATCACTTTAGTCATATCCAGTTCTAGACTTTTCCCTTCTCAATGCCTTAAGTATTTGGAAAATTTAGAAAAGATTAATATTATAGCACATGCAATCGATCCTATATCCGAAGCATATGGGACACGATTCATGATGTTTGACATAAAGACATGATACTAGACCAGTATTTTGCTACAATATTTTTTATTTGCCATGTTTTCAAAATTTAACTATGAAGAGGGATGCCGTAATCATAATCAAATTTTGAAAACGCAATATATATAGAATTTCTTCAAGTTGAACCATTCCAATATAAAATTCATATATATATTCTTGACTAAAGATGATTAAAAACTCAATCTAAGCTTTAGAATTGAAATGAAGTATAATTTCCTCTCTTCCTTAATTATAGCAAAACAACTTTTCAACCCCTGCAACTTCACGAATTGAAACTTTGTTTTCTATAATTAACATTGCTAATTTGCAACACTAAACGTAATAATCATGCTCCCACTAACATGATGATTATCAGCATAACACTTATGCTCCCACTAGCTCTGACATATTCCCAGAAATCTGCTGGACTTCTGAAATTTAGATTTATACACCCTTTCTTAGATAGCTCACATGTGTGTCTAAACAATTTTCAGAACTATGAAAAGGGATGCCGTAATCATAGTCTCAATTGCTTGGGCATTTTCCATTTCTCACAAGTCCATGTTAGTGTGTCGGTTAACCACACACGTTCCACTAACGACTTTTGAAAATGCAAATAACACAATTGATATCTACGTAAAATCTACTTAGTGAAAGTGTTTCCTCACCATCATTTTCATGAATCGGAGAGAAACCTTATGAAACTTAGATTTTATAGTGTATGAGTTCCTATCCATGTGAATTTGTCAAAAGCATAATCACAAGATAAGGTTAGTGACAAATTCAGCCTTACATGGATTAAACTTGTTCAGTCTTAGTTTCTTGTCACCTTGGTAGCACAAGGCCCACCAATGCTTCCAAGTTGAACTCTGATAACTCACATGCAAATTCAACTTATTTGAAGTAGGTACATAAATAAGAATTATGTCAACACGATAGGTTGCAAACCTTAAGTCGTGTGCTAGTGATAAATTACAGGTTTTACTCTTGATTAAATCTTGAAACTCTTTCGGGATCTTTAAGGTTCCCACTGTCCCCTTGATATATAAGTTTCCCCAGTCAAGAACCATTCCTTGACAAAACAAATATTCAAGGGATAGTACGGATTCTTATCAAGACTAACACTTTACACAATTGGTCTTAGTTGGTCTTTGTCTCACCCAAGACATCACAACTTACCAATCTCAAATGTACAAGAGTAGAAAACATTTTACTCTTACATTTGACTAGTGTTAATAAATCTTCCTTTATGTCACTCCAGGTTACAGTCTTGGAGTATGACTCTATGAATTGTTTTGGAACGAAATATGACTCATCTTCTTGATTTTAACCAATCCAACAATTTATGACCTCTCTTCTTAGCCATAACAATGCACTAAGACGTCCTTAGAGTATGAATGTGTGATATGGTTTCATAATCATTAAGATGATCATGAAATACGATACTAAAGTACTCTCCCATCCTTTTAGATTTGAGAAACTTTTATCTTTCTGCCTAATTTGATTCTTCTCATTTTTTTGTCATACATTGTAACCTTTCCAATGTTACAGAATTATACTTAACCTCATAAGTATAATCATATGTACTAATCTTTAGTAAATCATGACAAATCAATATTTGTGGTGGACCTTGACCAGCGCACACCCAGTGTACCTAATTCCTTAGTCCTTCAACTGACTCACATATACATGTGATCAAAGAATAAGTCTTAATTTTCAAAGATGAAAATTCTCATTCATCATACAATACAACTTGTATGATTCCAAGTTTCTGTCCAATTGAAACTTGGGTGATGAAAAACTTTCTTCATTTGGTAAATTCAGACACTACCACAAATGAAAGAATCAAATCCACTTTCCAATATTGCTATTACTGGAAACATATAAGCAATAATTTTCCACAGATGCCATTGTAAAGATATTTTTAAAATAAATAAAATTAAAACTCTTTTTTTATTTTAAAACTTTGCGGAAAAACTTATCCTTACAATCCACATGAAAACCTTGTTGTTATCTATTCATAAGCAATATATTATAACTCTTAAGCAACAACTCAAAATTCTGATTGCCGAACCATGCGATCGAAAACCCACCTTTGAATCAGAATCAACATATACTTACTTTAAGCTTCCTATCTTTTCTTTGATTCTTAAAAACATCAGCATGTGACCCATTCACAAGAATCTCCAAATAGGAACTTAATAGAGTTAGACAGTAGACTTTACCCGAAGTAGAGTCAAACCTCTTGACTTGATCAACCTTACGACCTTTTAGGTGAATAGGGCAGTTTCGCAACCAATTCCCCTTCCTTTGGCAACAAAACACATGGACCCGTTGGTAATGGCACATGAGACTATCTCAGAATTTGCCTTTCTCTTTACTATTTGGTCAACTGAGTTGACTGTAGCCGATCCCTTTCCATTGGGAAGAGAAATCCTTTTCTAGATATCCAATGCTACCATTGTCAATGTCCATGTAGACGTGGGAAGTTGTTCTTTTAATCAAATTTGCTTTACTGGTGTTCCAAATCATTGCTGATTCCACAACACCAAGCAAATAGATAACATCATTAAGGGTCATGTCATAGTCCGTCTCATAGTAGTCCCAAAGAGACTCACTATGTTACTAAGAAAGTGATTGAACATCCAACTTTCACGGGACATTGACACCCAACTCTCCCGGCTTGTCAATACGTGGCTTTATCTCCAAGATGTGAGCACTCATAGACTATGCTTGCCAATAGGGATTGAGTGACTTTAAACTTTTCAAGAACTTGTGGGTGAGGGAGAATAATTGGAGGAGGTGGAGGAAGTGAAGCATGATGTTGAGGGACACTATCTTCAAGAGATTTGGGAAGATCATAGTTGTCTGAACTAGACATCTATAATGGGAGAAAATCAAGTTAGTTGATTCAAAGTCCTTAATATAACACCCAATATGAAATATTAAGGCTAGGACCCAACACAATATTTTATAATTTGGAAGAGGGATGTCGTAATCCAAGCTATAAAATATTTGAAGGTAGGCGAATGGCGATTCACCAATTTCCACCATGAAAAACGAAGTAATTTATTAGGTTTTAATTGGATTTGAAATTCCTAGATCTTTTGAGATTCATTGAACTTTTCAATGGCATGTTTCAATCTCGAGTGTGCCCTCTCAAATTTTGTGACTGGGATGCCGAGGATCACAAAACAAGGTGTGAATAACCATACCAATTCACTTGGTACCCTTAATATTATCACCTAATCAATGTGCCGGTTAACCACACACGCTCCATTGATCTATGACAAACATTAAGTCACCCTTCGTGATCCTTACTAGTCCAAGTTAGTGTGTCGGTTAACCACACACGCTCCACCAACGACTTGGTAAGGTACGAAGTGTGAATTCCATGGGCTAGCACTAAATTCACATTTTTCCTAAAGTAACTAAGATTGGGAATTAAATAAAACATTTAGTTACTTTATAATAATCATTATGCTTTTAATGAGAATTTAAAGTCATTGTCCTACCCATTCGGCTAACGACCCTCCACCAGTCAAGCAAGCGGTGGGTGAGAGTGGACACCCATTAAGTCACCATTTTATAGGCAACAACCTTATACCCACCTTATAGACCGGCTTCGTGAATGAGGCCTACTAACGGTAAAACGACTTATTCTTATACATATATATAATAATTAACCATTAATCTTATAATAGTATAAGGGTAGAATTTTATCTTTTAAAACTTCTAAGGGTTGGAATTAAACTTTATTAAAGTGTGTGAAACTTTTCCAAATTCCAAAACTTGAGGGCAAGTTTTGTGACTCTTCAAAACTTTTCATTTCATAACTTATGAATTAAAGGTTCATAAAATGAAGACTCTTCATTTTATGTAACTAATGTGTTTTTAATGTGTGTGAAAGAAAAGTGACCTTTGGATATCCATAACTTGAGTACAAATTATGGACTCCATTAAAACACATAAATGATCAAGAATTAATCCTAAACAATTCAGCAAATAATTCTTATCATGTTCTAAATTCATAAGAACATGAACATGATCATCAAAATTTCAAGAATTATATGAACACATAAAAATCATGGAATTTTGATATATGCTATTGTAAATGGATTAGAACAACCATTAAACCAACTAAAACAAGTTTTAAAACACCAAAACAGTTTAGGGTAATGTTTCTAGTCCATTTCCAGCAGCAAAAGTCGAAATTCTGCATTCTGATCATTCTACTCGCCGAGTGCACGAACCTACTCGCCGAGTAGGATGAATTTTGCCTTGAACTCGGCGAGTCCCCCCATGGACTCGGCAAGTCCATCATCCAGACAGCAACAATTTCAACTTTTTTCACTATTTTGCATCAAGTATCAAACAAGCAAGCCTAGGCCCTAATACCACTGTTGGGTTTTGAGCAATCTAACACTTCCTAAGTGTGCATGCAACCCTAATAAACCTTGGATCTATGTTTGTCTAATACATGCAAAATAATAATTTTTCCAAGGTTCATAACCTATCTAACATGGCATGGGGTACTTTTAAACATAAAAGAATTAGATGAGATTACATACCTTTTGATGATGAGTTTGATTCCTAAGGAGTTTGAGGGCCAAGCACCAATAGTGTGAATGCCTCAAATGGAATCACAAATCACCACAAACTCTTGGAAAACTTTCGAGAGTGTACACACACTTGTAATTTTCGGCCACACACAAGCACACACACTAGTGCCACTAGTGGCTATTTCATGCAACATAAGCATGCTTATATAGTGTACAAGATTAGGGTGAAACCCTAATAACCAATGACCTTTCCTTTTCCAAGGATCCATGGGTTAAAAGCTCCATGGATCATCCATGGACTTCCATATAAGCCTAGCCCATTAACAAATGAGTGTTACCCCACACTATATAATACCAATAGCCCACAATCTAATTAGTCTTCCTTTTAATCTCTAAATTAATTCATAATTAATTTAAGACTAAGACTAATTAAATAACATGACTTCATATTAATATATTATAACTTATAATATATTAATAAACATATGTGTATAACTCTCATAAAATTATCCATAAATAGTTTGGATGAAATGCAACCCAAATGGACCATGCCGGGTCGAGTCAAGTATATACCAAATAAGTTATGGACTTAGACACCTTATCCAACAGGTAGCTCCTGGGACTAAGTCGATTCTGAACTCGACCTGTCGTTGCGGAGGTAATCCTGGTAGCTCTTCTGGGAAGATGTCAGGAAAGTCACTCACTACTGCAATGCTCTTTAGTTCCTTTTTCGAGGCTCGTATCGACGACGTGAGCAAGGAATGCGTGGTATTCTTTGCGCATATATTTTTGTGCTTGAATACTTGATATAATACAAAGACTCGCACCGGGTTTGTCGTCGTAGACGATAAGAGTTTCATTAGACAGGAGGTTTAGATGGACTGCTTTCTCTTAGCACATGATGTCGGCATGATGAAGACTTAACCAATCCATGCCGATGATAACGTCGAAGCTTTTTATTGAGACTGGCATAAGGTCGATTGGGAATGAATGGTTATCTAGAGTTACAGTACAGCCTAAGTATATGCTATTTGTGTTTTCTGTTTTTCCATTAGCCATTTCTACTGTGAATTGTTCCTTAAGTGTGTGTGGTTGTTGCTTGAGCATGTGAGCAAATTTATGGTTCACGAAGCTTCGCTCCGCTCCACTATCGAACAGAATGCATGCATAGGAGTTATCGAGGAGGAACGCACCAGTTACCACCGTCGGGTCAGCAACTGCTTCCCCATGGCCTATTGCCAGTACCCTCCCTGCTCCGCCAGCATTCTTCGCTTTGGGGCAGTCCCTCTTGTAGTGGCTTGCTTCTCCACATCCATAGCAGGTCGGACTCGCGCCAGAGCCGGGGACTTGGGCGATCGGCTGTGCTGTAGATTTATAGAAACGGACTGTGTGCCCTTTCCTGTTACAGTTAGAGCACTGCATTTCACGGCAGGGGCTGTTGTGGTGGTAGTTGCATTTGTTGCATTTGGGCAAACTTCCGGCATACTGTCCCACCGGAGCAATAGCAGCAGCAGTAGGGGTTATCGTGGCATGCACTAACACAGTTGGCTACTTTTTGGCAGCTCGCTTCTTCTTCTTCTTTTTGTCCCAGAGCTTCCGCTTACTGTCAGCGGGTTTGGAGGGTTTCGGGATGGCTAGGGTGGTTGTTGTTGCACGGGTTTTGACTTCATGGTCGATGAGTCGATGTGCCAATCGCTTGGCACTGTCGAAGGTAGCGGGGTTTGATGATAGGACATTCCCCTGATACGGAGGCACCAACCCCCATATGTACCTCTCGATCTTTTTCCCTCCGGTGGGAACCATATTGGGGCAGAGGGCCACCAGTTCGCTGAACCTGGCGGTATAGGAGACTACGTCGGAGCCCATCATGGTTAGGCTCCACAGCTCCTGCTCCAATTTCTGGATTTCGCCCCTCGGGCAGTATTCCTCAATCATGAGGTCCTTCATGGTTTCCCAACCCATGTCATTCGCCACCACGAGAGTTAGTGCCTTAACATGGCCGTTCCACCATGTCAGGGCCTTTCCTTCAAAGGTGCAAGCGGCATATTTGACTTTGCTCGCAGCAAGGCATGAACAGATTTCAAAGACTGATTCAGTCTTCTCGAACCATTGCGAGAGGGCAATGACTCCGCCGGTCCCATGAAAGGACTTCAGCTTACAGTTGGTGAAATCCTTGTAGGAGCACTCTCTCGAGCGCATAGGGGTTTCAACCGGAATTGATTCAACAGGGGTTCCACCTCTGCTGGCATCAGAAGAGCGATACTTAGCCATGGCAGTTGCCACTGCGGAGGCTACGGCAGCATTCAGGGCTGCAGTATCGATGACCGGAGGAGGAGGAGGTGGAGGTGCAGGGTTATTCCTGGTAGATTTGCGAGGAGGCATCTATCCGCTATATGTTTAGAAAGATGAACAAAATGGTAAGAATCAATTGTAGGTAGGGTGAGAGTAACACATGGACTACTCAACTAAGCTATTCCAGCTACGATATCTATGCGAGAAAAGAGGCATAAGAATGTAGTATATAAGTAGCTTGTAGTAGCACAAAATACTCCTATAGTTTTTCAAGTTTAGGTTCTACTGATCTTCTTGTGGTATTGTTGGTAAGTTTTTTTTTTTGACTTGCTAACATATCACAACCATTCTAGGGAATATGCTAATCACTCCTAGGACCAGCATAGTTGATCAGGCTATGCCATTCCCAGGACTGACCATACATCCCCGAGCTCACTAGTGATATTTAATAATCGTAATACTTTTGTTCTTGTCATTGTGACACTGATTTTAGAATGAATGCAGACTAGTATACTTAATTAAATATTTTAATATTTAAAGTATAGACTCTTGGTCAGAGTACTTTAATCCCAAATGGGTTTATAGTTAGTATATCTTTTATGGGTTGATATACTTAATTCACTATAAACAATGCTCTGATACCAATCTGTCACACCCCAAAACCAAGAACGGCGGAAATGTTCTGGGGCGGAGGACGTCATGTGAAGTATCACAACACAGTAAAAGTAAACAAGCAAACAACATCATCCATTGCATTAAATATATAATTTTAATACAAGTGTGTTCTGTACAGTTATAGACACCAAAAATAATGTAAATCAAAATAATAAGATGAGTCTTGGATGCGTTCCATCTTCCTAAAAGCTGGCCTCGGTACCTGTCTACTGATGACCTGAGAATACAAGTTATTTTGAAAGAGTTTATCAGCATTAAGCTGGTGTGTTCATAAGTATTTTAGTGTCGGTGTTTGTTATCAAAACGTTTGAACATATCTCAAGTGTAAGTTTGTAAGATGTATGTAAATGTTTGTAAGTGTTTGTAAAAGTTTGAATCTCTCAAAAAAACCTATATTTTCTATTTAAGTAGCCTTCTACCAAGGCTTAACTGTTTTGTATATTCGTTTGTTGTAAAAGTGTGTGATTTCCCATGTGTAACTATCATTAACAAAATATAGTTTGTACATTAATGTTTAAGTGATATAATCACTAAATATATGTAATGGGTAAATTATTGTAGTACTGTAGTGCTGTATTATAGGAACTACTACTGTACTAACTACCTTAAACCGAATTTATATTAAGGTATTATGTGATTTAAATGTACCATACTATCGACTGGTAACAATGACATACGAATGGTCATAAAAACGGAATGACGTTTGGCACCCGCAGACCAGTAGGTCCGGCTGTAGCTAGCAGCAAGGTGTAGGATACTCAATCCAGTATAGATCTATACGCAAACTCACGCTCTCCCTCCAAGAGAATTCTGGCTACAACTCGGGCCATGACATTTAAGGCATGCTCCGATACAGTGGATCACAATTGGTAACGTATTCATGTATATGTAATGTACTGTTACTTGTTCTAATATCGTTGTATATGTAATGTAATGAACTGTTCTAGTATAGTTGTATATGTTCTTTATCTAGTATAGTTGTATATGTTCTCCTCCTAGTATAGTTGTATATGTACTCATAGTAATGTATTGTATATGTTCTCATAGTAAGATAATGTATATGTTCTCATAGTAATACATATTCACTCATGAATGAACTGACTCATTGATCTAGCAATTGTAGTAGTATGATCCTGTGTTACCTCGATGGTAACTTACTAATGATGTAACTAATACGCATGAATATGGAAGTACTTTTATGTCTATATATGTACGCTTGATATATAATTAATATTGAAACGGCCTTCGGACTGCTACCCGAAATCCCACCAGACCACATCCAAATCGAGAAAAAGGAAATAGGGCGGATGGCCTTCCTAAGCCCTTTAAACATTGCTTATATATCTATACATATATGGGCATGCAATTTATAAGAAGTATAACAAAGTTTAAATAAAAGTATTTGATAAGTAAAAGAGTTTGTAAAGCAGTTTGAAGTAAAACAGTTTGATAAACAGTCTAAACAGTAATAAAATCATGGGTTTTATAGTTATTAATCACATGTGATTGATGTAATAACTATAAGTATTTTACTTGTATTCCCCCCCCCCCCCCCATAAAAGCATTTAAAAGATTTAAAAGTATTTCAAAGGTTAATTAAAGGGGTATGAACTCAATTGTGGTGAGTGGATTGGATGGAGTGTCGGATACGGTTTTAGGTGGCAAACGGAGACTTGTACACACCCACAAGCCTAGTTATCATATAATGAACATGTATATAACTAATTAGCCAAATAATAACTAATAAATTTAGTTGGGACACTCTTGAACATGTAAACACCTTGTATACGTGTTATAAGTCTTAAGGGTTTCTTCTAGGTTGTTGTGGGACAAGGCTAAAGGGGTTTAAAGTTCCAAAGGGCCTTATATGTGTGTTTACTCTTCAATAAACTCCACACAAGGAGTTTACAGTCGTAAAACCTTGAGTTTACGGCCGTAAGCTCTCAAACATGTTGCCATAATTTGCTTTGAAGTGTTACTTGATTTCTATAATAAGTTCTACTTGGTGGTTTAATCCTTTGGGTAGTTTAGGGCATTAATACACTCCTTTTAGGAGTTTTCAGCCCAAAGACCATTTCCTTTGGAGTTTACTTCCGTAAACTCTCATGGGATGGGTGTTTTTGTGCTTTCAAGTCCCAAGCACATGTAGGATAGTTTCTAGGCATTTGTTTTAAGCTAATGAAGGTCCTAGGCACACTTTGGTGCCCTTGATTGATGTTCACGGCCCAAGCACATTAATAGGGTCGTAAACTCACATAGGAAGGTGTCTTTGATGTTCTAAAGTCCTCAAACTAGTTAGGATTAAATAGGGGTTAAAGTCCAAGGCTTTAGGAGTGATTTAAACACTCTTTGACACTTGATTTTGGAGTTCACGGTCCAAGAACTTCTTGGGCCGTGAACACCCTAATCTTGGTGTTTTTGGTTGTTTTCTAGTCTTAAATACACTTATAGATAAGCCTAAGTTCGTTTCCTAACATGGGGAAAAGGCTAGGTAGCATTTAAGCCTCATATTGGAGTTTACTCTCCAAGAACGTTCTTGGGCGGTAAACTCCCGAATCTCACAGATTTGATATGTAAACTAAGTTATTAACCACATAATAAGAATTATAAGACAACTAGAGAAGTGTACTGACGATTTGGGGCGAAAACCCGAAGATTCGTGAGAGAGAAAATGGATTTTCTCTAGTTGGAAATGCGAATAATGAATGAATTTGGTTCAGAATTCTATTTATAGTCCTGAGATATTTTTGGCAGAAAATATTTTTATTCCGGAAATGAACTCTAATATTATGAAGTTTTGAAATACTCAATTTTCACTACCCCATGTGCATCCACTCTCCTGATATCTCCTTAAACGTAAACCCTAATATACTCAAACTTATTCGGAAAAGTCTGAAATTCACTGTAACTGGTCTAGCTTCTATTGAATTGATAATGTTCGTACAAAATGAAAATTTTGGGTTGTCACAGAATAAAAGTTTGAAGGCTAGGGAATGATTTAGGGACAGTAGCTCTAACGTAGGATGAAGAAAAGCCACTTTCTTTGAAGTTCTAAGGAGTTGACGGCCCAAATGAGTTTACTACCGTAAACTCATGACCATTTATGTTTATGAGGGTCCTAAAGGTCATAAGGAAGCATTCTAATTTCAAGCCTAAGCCTTTGGAAGTGTTTGTGGCATCAAAACACCCTTAACTTGAGTTCACGGCCCATGGACAATTTGGTCATGTTTTTTCGGCCGTAAACACTCATGGGTGTTGATATTTTTATTGTTTTGGGTCCTAGACACTTCAAGGTAAGGTTCTATGTTTTTCTCTTGGCTTAATGAAGGTCTTTAAAGTATTTTGGCACCCTAATATGGAGTTCACGGCCCAAGAACTTCCTTGGCCATGAACACCATTTCCTTGGTGATTTGAAGTTGTTTTCTATCCCTAAATTTATTAGTGTACAAGTCCAAACTAGTTTCATGGGTTAAGGAAGGACTAGGCACCCTTTGGCCCTTAAAAAGGAGTTTACTCCCCAAGGTGTTCTTGGGCGGTAAACTCACAGATCTTATTGTTTTGTTGTGATTTTGTGGTCTAAACATGTAATGGTAGTCCCAATGTTGAGTTTGAAGGCTTTGAGGAACATTGGGCACACATTTGGCCCTAAAATGGAGTTTACTCTCCAAGTGTTCTTGGGCGGTAAACTCCCAAATCTTGGGATTTTGATCCGATTTTGATGTTTTAAACACAATCTAAGCTATATAAAACAACTAGAGACGGGTACTCACGATTTGGGATAAAAACCCGAAGATCCGTGAGAGAGAAAATGGCTTTTCTCTAGTTGGAAATGTAACTAATGAATGAATATGGCTCAGATTTCTATATATAGTCCTGAGATTTTTGGCAGAAAATATTTTATTCCCGGAATGAACTCTAATATCATAGAGTATTGGAATAAGAGTGTTGCACAAAACCCTAGTGCAACCACTCTCCTGATATCTCCTTAAGTGTTAAACCTAAAATACTCAAACCTATACCCAAAGTCTGCAATTTCTCTGTAACTGTTCTAACTTCTATTGGCTTGATATGGTTTGTTCAGAATGGAAATTTCGGGTTGTCACAGACACCAATCCTCCTGATGGACTCAGCTACGTTCCAAGTTACTGTCACAGTAGTGGTGGCAACCCCCCTAGCTGTTCTTAACGCTAACAAAAAAATGTGGCTTGAAGTATGAATGGCAATCCAAGTCTTAGTGTTGACCAATCTCAACAACAAGAGCCTACTAGAAAGGACACACCTGATCTCCAACCCAACATCCTAAAACAAAAGTTCAAAGGAAGTTGTTCAACTCAAAGACCTATTGAGAGGCAACAAAATGGGACAATTAGTACCCCAGTCATCCCTGCTGTTCCAACACCAACCATACCTTACTGTGGAAATCTCCCAAACTGCATAATATGCAACTACCATCATCATGGAGTCTGCCGAGTGCTGCATTGCAGTAGATGCAACAGGAAGGGACACACCGCCCGCAGTTGTAGAACCCTAGTCAGGTTCATCAATCCGACTGCCAATGTTGGGACACGTCCAACCTGTTGCCTCTGTGGAAGTTTGGGACATTTCAAAAGAGACTGTCCAACAGAGAAGAACATTGAGGAAACAGGAGGAGTTTGACCTCAGAGAATGACGAAGCATCAAAGAACCCGACTATGTTTTCATACGTTTTCGAAAACCCCTATAATTGCTCATAATCTTGATTATTTTCCCGTCCAATTTAAATCATGACATTCTTATAAGATTTAAAGCCCCAATGAGTAAGTTATGACAGCTTAGTGAATACGTTAAGTTCAGTTGTAATTATGCACGACTTGTGTACACTAAACAATCATAGAGAGATCTAGTAAGAACCGTTTCATGAAAGTTCATGGTTTAAAGACATCATAACCCTCATGTTAGTAGTACCTGTTAACTTCGAATCAAGCACAACAAACACCAGAGAGATTCACCCAGAGACACCAATGTGCTAATGAAACGATCTTTCCGAACGAACTTAAAGCGCAATTCTACGACGTCATCTTCTTTAGTCCGACTGAGTCCATGTTATACCAAACCTTTTTGTCCTAAATCGTTCGATCGCAAAACTCTCGTCACTCGTAACAACATTTAGATGCGAAATTTGAAAATTCATCTCTCTTCGAAACCCGAAGGTATTCATGCGAATAGTATGAATCATAACCAGCGAATACGACATTGAAGATCCGCTAAAGCATCCAACGAGATCCGGAGTACAAAAAGGAGAGACTCAGTTGTGTATACCTTCGAGAAGTAATCTGTTTTCATGGGATACCTATAATCATTGCCTCCGACCGGGTTAGCAAGTTTACCTTAAGAACTTAGCAACGTACATCCTGTCTTTCACGTGTTAAACCTAAATAAGTGTTTGTCCGATGAGACACTTGCGATTCTCCTCGACAATATCGAGTTAAACGAGAGCCTGCACTTCATGTAGGAATCATTTGAACTCATGGAACAGGAAGTCCAGCGCACGAGACGAATGTTGTATCCAGATAGTGAAGGTTCACTGGGATACCAAACGAGAACTTGAATTCACTTGGGAGCACGAGAGTCCAAGGAAACTGAAGTACCCCCATATTTTCTATGTCCGCGAGTCGTATCATTATTCTTGAATTTTGGGACGAAATTCCCTCTAAAGGGGGATGATGTGACAACCTGACACTTCTACCTGGAACATCTAGTTAGTTAATCTAATTTAAACTCGTTCCTTTTAACTCCTAACACTGATTAAGGGCTCATTTAAGTATTTAAAGCCTTGAGTACCAGCAAAGTTTGAATTAGGGATGGGTTGGCTTAAGATTTAGGCTTGCAAAAAGGCCAAACACTCCATCAAAAGGAGTGTGTGGCCGCACACTCGATTTTATGGCCACACACATGAGTGTGTGGCCGCACACCCGAGTGTATGGCCGCAAACATGAGTATGTGGGCGCACACCCGAGTGTATGGCCGCACACATGAGTGTGTGGCCGCACACCTGAGTGTATGGCCGCACACATGAGTGTGTGGCCGCACACCCATTATCTATACATAGAGGTGGCTCATTTTCACTTCATTTCCCTTCTCCTCAACCACACACACCTCTCACTCTCTCAGACTTCTTCAACCACAAACCCTCCCAAGACTTCAAAAACGTGAGTAATCCATCCCTTAGCTTGTTGCGCTTGAAGAACCACTTAATCTAAGCCTAGAATCATTGAGTCCGTCATGTTCTTCATCTTTTTGAAGGAGTGCGGCCGCACACCCACACAAGGTGGCCTCACACTCCTAAAAGACCCTCCAAAGTGAGAGTTGGACTTCCATATTCGATTCCGACCTAGAACACTTCACGGATGCAAGTATGGACAATGAAAACACCGCAAAATTACCTTCCATTATGAATGTACGTCTGCACACCCATGGTCGTTCACACCTTTAAGGTGGCCATACACGTCCCTCACGCAATCCTTTAAGTTTCTAGCACTTAGAGTAGGTAGTCCCAAGTTCTTAGAGTGGTTCTCCACCACATTTATTAGAGAAATACCTTCATTTAACTCCTTTATGTGTCATTACATATTATTTAGAATGAAATCGTGTTCAAGGCTTCACTTGGATATCCGGCATTCCGTATCGATCTTTCATTCAAGTCGCCCGAGGTGAGTTCATACCCTTACGCTTTTCCAAGTTTTCATGTTTTTATGGGGTAATACAAGCAAAAGTAAAAGGAAACTTGTGCTCAAAATATATTATTTTGTTTAAGATAATTATATTTTCAGTATGCTTTTAAGACGAAAAATAGTTTTACCAAACGATTAACAAATCAACTCGTAGAAACAGTTTTCTAAAATAGAGCGATGAACTTATGAATCATGTAGAAAAATGTACCGTTTTATAAAGGATTCATGTTAATCACAAAAGGATTTTCTATATTATTACTTGTAAATTTGTTAGCCTAAGTTGCAGACACGTCATTGGTAACACTCACCACAAGAGACAGGGTGTAGGACTAGCACTTGTGACCAGAATCTCTTGTAGGGAGAGCGCGACTGTTGTGTATAGATCTATACAGGACTGACAATCCCGCACCTTGTTGCTAGCTACAGTCGGACCAGCAGTTCAACGGGTGACAGAGTCTTAAAGGATACCGGCCATTGCGGGCCAGATCCAGTCAGTTATGGTCATGACACTCACAACCTAGATAGTAGAGATTTACTTTTGTAATAATGAATCAAGTGAACTAACCTCAACGTAATAACCGATTTGATTACTAGAGGGTATTAATAGTACCTTCCGGATTTAGTTAAACACGTTTTCTTTTATTAGTTTTATTTATATAATAGGGCTAATATACCTCACTGGGGGTAACCAGGGTTTTCAAAAGAAAACTACGTTTATCGATATAAGTACGGTAGATACTTCTACACCTCAGTTTAGAATGAATAACCCACCATCAACTTTTAGGGAAAATATAGGTTTTTCCCGGGATAAATCGGCTTTTCATAAACGGATTGTTTTTACATGTAACTAACGGATATTCATATTCATTCCACGACTCCTTGGATTGTACATACCTTGTATGAATCGGGAAGTCATGGAAGGAATGGGTTTTCAAACACGCTTTTCATAAGAAAGTGTAGGATTTTCTTGAGGAACACTTTTCAAAAGGATTCAAGGAAACATTTTCCACCAAAATCTAAATGCTTATGAACTCACCAGCTTTATGCTGATATTCTTTTAAACTGCTTGTATTCTCAGGGGTTTAGTAGACAGGTACTTCCAGCCTTTTAGAGAAGACGGCGCGTTAGAGTCGCGTCTTTCGATTTTACTTTTGTCATGAACAAAAATATGTACTAAGGCAATGTAAACCTTATTCATATATGTATTCAATGTTTGGTTGTGTTTACTATGCTTGCTATGATAGAACTGTTGTGATACTACGCATGACGTCAACCACCCCCGAACGTTTCCGTCGTTCCGGTTTGGGGGTGTGACATGAACTCATCAACATATTTTATGTTCACGCTTTTCAAACGACTAGTATTCTCAGGAAATTAGTAAGCAGGTTTCTGAGCCGCGGATGCTGAATTATATTGACGTATTTTGCAACTTACTCACCATTGTTTCTTTTGTGTAACTCAAAAACATAAAATGATGTAAAACAACGTAATTTTGTTATATTGATTTATGATTTTTGGATTTGCTAAGTTTCATTTATATTAAATTGTTATCATATTGCACAATGACGTCACCCACCTCCGGACGTTTCCGCCGTCTGGTCCGGGGGTGTGACATATACTGGTATAAATAACACACACACACACACACACATATATATATATATATATATATATATATATATATATATATAAACGGGTTCCAGTGGTTACTCAGGGGGTAGCGGTTCTGAAAACATAAGAACCAGAACCAAAACCACTTAAGGCGGTTCCATAACTTTAGGAAGCAGAACCAAAACCACTTAAGGTGGTTCGAGTTCAAGAATCGGCAGTTTCGAGGCGGGTCCGGTTCCAAAAGCGGGTATCCAGTTCCAATGCTCATCCCTAATATGATACATGTGATAAGGAAGTGAGTTTCATATTGTTGCCCTTGCTTTAACGTCAAGACTGATAAGTCTTTTTTCATCATCATCATAGCTAGTATTTGGCTTTTGTTTCAAGGGACCAATAGCAGTATTATTAACCATAAGTTGATATATGGGAGCGTGTGGACCTTTGTCTACGATGTTAAGCACATCAAAGTCCATAGTCTCAAGAACAACCATAGCCTTTGATTTCCACATTGCAAAGTTTTATTCATCAAAATAAGGGAATGTGTTTAAGGCAGCTGAGTTGGGATAATGAGAGGAAGACATGATAACTTGAATGTATCGAAAACCCACTCTGCTACAAATTGAAGGTTTGTATCGATTGGATAAACTCAAGTATAAACAATAAAGACAAACAAAGAACAAAGAGCATCATCATCACAAAGATATTTTCACTAATAAAAAGGATTCTTACAAAGAGAACAAGTTACAAAGAGGGCAACAAGCTCGATCAGGGCTTAGCCCTAATAGTACAATATATATGATTACAAAAAACGAAGATCCCACTATTTTGGGGATATAACTAATCTATGTAAAGGTCTCATCCTAATCACTAAGATTACAGATTAGATATATATTATATATACAACATATAACTACCTAATATACATATGATCATTAAGATCATTGGGTTTAAGTTGACGATGATTAAACTATTGTTGGCGCTGGCATTGGTGGTCAATGTGTAGTGTGTTTAACTCATAAAATCAAAAGGTGTGACCTTACAAAGATAAACCCTAATTTGAATAATAAAATATTCCAATTTTTTCTTTTTCAAAATTGTTATCCTAATCATCTATAGGAAGCTTTTAGAACCCTTATGAAACCTCATCGAAACCATCCGAGCCAGGAGGGTTCTTGAATTGCATCCAATTATTAACTATTACATAATTATAATTAAACCGTTGCACCTTTAATTAATTCTAGTTAATCTAAAATTCATTTCCAATTTATACTGATTAATTCTAAATTTGATCTTAACCATTTATAATTAATTTATTAATCAATTAATAAAGTAACAAATTATTTTCTCATTATCCTAAAATTGTTTCTAACTATTTATAATTCTTGAGGGCAACCCAAAAAGGACTTTGATTTTTATTCCATAAAGTTATACCATTTTATTTATGACCATATACACCTAATCCAACAACATTTCTAGAAGTAAAGAATTATTTTCTCCATATTTAGTAAGGAGATGGTTGTGAACCGATGAGTCGTATTGTGACATCCCCATTTTCACGGCCAGAAAATATCGATTTTGTTTATGCTTTGTTTAAAAATCAGAGTAATATTTTAAATAAAAGTGTTGCGGAATTTGTCCCAAAACAAAATATGATAAATATTTATCAAAAGCATTTCCGTAGAAATGTATTTCATTAAAAAGACTCGGGATATCATGTTCGACACAGATCATAAGCATAAACAGTACAACATAGGCCTTACTACATTATTCCCTATTTACAGGCCTAAAATCCTTTAATCTCTCATCCCAAGACATCACATCTATGCTCATGCGCCACTACCTGTAATACAAAAAACTGAGTGGGTCAGGCTTGGGAGCCTGGTGAGCACATAGGGTTTTCAACCCACAATAAATAAGTTTATTAACTTTATCAAACCAAACAAACCCGATTACTCGTTTCCGTTATCCTCAGTTTACGTCCCTAAAACATCTAACACAAGGGACCTAGTCTAAGGACTATCATCGGGATGGACACTACTGCTAAGGGGATTCCTCAGCAATAAATGTACTGAAGGCAACCATGTGGGGGATGGAGTACACCTGGTGAGCACACAGTTCAAATAAACACCTATAGGTTGCGAGCCTTCTAGTGTTCCACTGGACTGTCTAGAATAGTCTGTGGTCGTCATCTATACTCCGCTAGATGACTGGATCATCAATAACATCTATAACGAGGCCTTTCATTATTACATTTTATCACACAGCAACTATTACATCTACCCATGTTCTACCCAACATATTTTGTAGATTTAAAATACATATACAGTTTAAATCATATAAAACGTGTATAACATCGTTCATCCAGCATAGATAGCAAGTATACAGATAATACGCACACACAACATGTAATTTATATAAAATACTTCATATTTATGTGTAAGCTGAAAGTAACTATGCACTCACCTAAAAGGTGGTGAGTCAGTACTCGGACAGCGCTTTGATACTTTCAAAACAATTTTCCTTCGATAAAACCTAGTACCAATACCACTAGGGTTTAGTGTAACGATAACCGCAACAAATTAATAGTCTGACCATTATTACTATTATATAAGCATTAAATAACACTCAATATAACTCATAATAATAGCCCAAATAATTATTTTAAGCACCTAATAACATTACCATAATTATTTGAAAGCTATCTTAAAAATTGCGTAAGTGTAGCTCACTTACATCGGATTTTAAAGAAAACTGGGCGTTGCTCGAAGTAGCGTTTCCGAAAGCGAAAGACCCTTTTTCTCGGGACTCCGGGAGCCTCGGGGCTTCCTTAGGGTGCTAGGGGATCACCTAGGCCTAGGGGAGGGTTAAAACCCTTAGAGAGAGAAAGTAATTTAGAGAGAGAAAGTAATTTAGAGAGAGAAATAAAATGGAGTGAAAAACTCGGAGACCCTCGCAGGTACTTATAGGCGTGAAACCTCTCGGATTACACTGGGCGTCAGCAGTCTACGCGGGGCGTAGGCTTCGGATAAGGGTGCCGCCTCGGACCAGCTGTCTCGCACTCCGGAAGAGGAAAAGGACCGAAGGTACGCTGGGCATACCAACCTCGGACCCGGGGCATAATAGCGAAGGGAGGCGTGTCCGAATCTGAAGCATTCACTAATCAGCGATGGACGGCCCACAACGCGTCACGTCACCAAGTTCGTATCAGCCTTCACAAATTCGACCATAAACTTTAAAAATTCGTAACTTTCACGTACGAGCTATGTTTTCAACGTTCTTTATATCCACGCGAAGGTGGGAATGTACTCTACAACTTTTATTTAGACTCCGCCGGCTAATTTTGAATTTATTTTAAAAGTTATATTATTAACAGGCCGGGACAGGATTGGTCCTTAAAAATTCATAACTTCTTCATCAGACATCCGTTTTCGTCCGTCTTTTTATCGTTATGCTACAATTAATGAGATCTTCGATTCTCATTTAGGTTGTGTCGGCTAAAAACCACTCGATCTAATATTCGTTTTTCGGGTTGTACACTGCTAAGCCGAAACTTCGAAAAATCATAACTTCCTCATACGAAGTCAGATTTGGGCGTTATTTTTATGGACGCTCTCAGTTTAACGTATTCTACGATTTTCGTTCAGATCGCTATGGCTAAAACTCGTTGTATCGTAAATTCACTATTTATGCTTTCCGGTATCGTGTCGGTTTTATCACGAAAGTTCAACGGGTCATAACTTCTTCGTTATAACTCGGATTTCGGCGTTATTTATATCCCCATAATCCTTGTTTCGACCACTACAACTTTATATAAAGATACCGGGCTTATATCACACTTTAATTTTGACGCTTATTTTTATCTTTTATTTATTAAATATTTATAAATACATAATAAGCATAAAAATTTACATAATTCACATAATACTCAAATATTTCATCTTTATTACTTCAAAATAAGTTACAATAGTTGACTTAGACTATTACATCGTCTAAAATGCTTAGCCCCGAAACCCGGGCATTACACGTATGATCTCCAAATTTGTTATGAGCTGCTAGTCAGCAGTTGGTATAGACTCGCCATATGTATGGGTAATCGAACAAGATTATGATATCAAAATTGTTATGATTTGTTAAGATGTCCATAAGGTTAAGAAAATAAGTTTCAGATTATCAAGTTTCATAAATTTATGGTATTTATGCTTGTGAAAAGTTAAAGTTCTTATGAATTATTCTGAGAGTATATTTCATATTCATTTTGACGAATCTAAACATATGTATCGCATGAGCCCTTTGAATTACTATGTACACTTGCTATTAAAAATCTTTGGGAATACTTTGAACAATCTCAAATATGTATTTTCGCTTTCCTTATATTACGGTTGCGAATGTAATTTCTAACACCATTATTGTAAACATTCATAAACAATTGACTGCTTTCATAAAAATGAAGGTTTTTGAGCTTTCTAACACTCCTATGGTGTACACGCAACCCTAGAAACCTTGGATCTATGTTTCCTCTATTATACATGAAAAATAAATTTTCCAAGGTTCTCATCCTAACTAGCATGTCATGGGGTACTTGTAATATAAAACCTTGGTAGAATAACATACCTCTTCTTGTGGTTGACTGCTTGGAGTCTTGAGATCCTAGCACCAATAATGTGGATGCCTTAAGTGGACTCATGAATCACCAAAACACCTTGGAAGACTTGAGAGAATAATATGCACCAAGTAGAAATCGGCCCACCCGTTGTACTCACACACTAGTGTCATTTCATGTGTCAAAGATCTCTTTATATAGTATGGGGGATTAGGGTTACATCCATGTAAACCCTAATACCCATTACCTTTCATTTCCATAAGATCCATGGGTTAAAAACTCCATAGACTATCCATGCAACCTTAGCCCATCCTAAATGAACTTGGCTCATTCTATATATATAAGAGTCCATATTTATTTAGTTCCTTTTGATCACTAAATTAATTCTAAATTAATTCTTGATCAATACTAATTAAATAATATGATTTCATACTAATATATTATAAATTATACTATACTAACAAATCATGAATATACTTTTCTCAAAATATTATCCATACAAATTGTTTTAGTGAAGTGCATCCCAAATGGACCATGTCGGGTCAGGTCAAGTACATACCAAATATAGTTACAGACTTAGACACCTTATCCAACGGTCTCCCACTTGGATAAGTCTGATAACTATAGTATGACTTCAGGAACCGACCAACAATCATAGCTCTGAAAACTCCGATGAACTATGAAGCGCTATTTTAGATAAGTGATCATATAATCCTCTGTTCTGGATATCAACTGGACAAATACATGGAACAATGTTGTACTCATTGTCTAGTAGTATGTTTCCCGATTTCTAATTTGTTTGACATAGAACTAAACAGAACACATCAATTTGGTTCTGACCGGGCCTGGTACATAGGTCACTTTTAATTCTCCAAGGACTAAAAGGAACAAATAAACTTCGACTCATATGCGTGTTCTACTACTTGTTGAATCATACACAATGGCACGTTTTATGACATCAAGTTACTGATGCGTTTTCTTACAATCAATGCACAACCAACTCATAGGCAACAACTCATATCTCTAAGTTTGAAGACTTATAAGATATTACCGTCTCACGATCACTCGAGATAAATTCCATGAAGTGATACAAGTGAGCATGGGTTTAATCCAATACTCAGAACTTATGAGCACTCATGAATGCTGTAGCAACTTTTGCTATGTCTAACACCTTAGACATCCACAAGCCCAATTCATGATATTCTTGATGCATACCTACTTCCAACATATGACCGACTGTGGAGAATTTGAGTAAAGTAATTATTCTAGTCAAAACATGCAAAATTGAAACAATAGTAAACAAATGACACAAGATAGCAACACTTTACTTATAAATAAACAAAAACTTTTATTTAATCATCAAATGTCAATTACATTTTACAAGTTTCAGAAATAACTATCTAATCTAAGAACTAATACCATCCTTCAATCCGATGCGCCTCGCATGCTACAAATGCCTAACCCTAGTCAGTCCCTTCGTGAGGGGATCTGTTGGGTTCTCTTCTGATGATATTCTCTTTGCCACGAGGAGTCCTTTTTCTATCTTGTGTCTTATGAAGTGATATTTTCTGTCAATGTGTCTGGATCTGCCATGATCTTTCGGATCCTTAGCTAAGGCAACCGCACTATTTTTGTCATATAAAATCTCCATAGGCTCTTTATAGCTGGTACAACTCCAAGGTCTTCGATGAAGTTCCTCAGCCATATTGCCTCCTTCGCCGCTTCACTCGATGTGATGTACTCTTACTCACTTGTTGAATCAGCTATTGTGTCATGTTTGGAACCTTTCCAAGTAATTGCTCCTCCATTCATGGTAAAGACCAAGCCTGACTAAGAGCAAATATTATCCCTATCAGTCTAAAAGTTAGCGTCACTATAGACCATTACTCTCAATTCATAACTCCCACCAAGGGTAAGGACCCAGTCCTTAGTCCTCCGCATGTACTTGAGAATGTTCTTCACCGCATTCCAGTGAGCCTTGCTAGGGTTCCCCTGATATCTGCTGACCATGCTCAAAGCAAACGCCACATTAGGGCTACTACAGGTCATATCATACAGGATCGAGCCAACAACGGAAGCATATGGTAATCGACTCATCTCAACTATCTCGGCCTCTATACTCGGGCTCTGAGCCTTGCTGAGTTTGGCATTATGTTGGATCGGTAAGTCACCTTTCTTCCAATTCTACATGTTGAACCTTTTCAACATTTTGTCCATATAGGTTCTTTGACTAAGTCCAATTAGTCTTTTACTCCATTCTCTCAATATCCTTATACCTTGGATATAGGCAGCTTCTCCAAGGTCCTTCATAGCGAAACACTTCCCAAGCCAGGACTTAACTTCCTACAAAGTTAGGATGTCATTTCCCATGAGTAGTATGTCATCCACATACAATACCAAAAATCTAACTATAATCCTACTAGCTCTGACATAAAAGGACTCATCTTCGCTTCTCGAAAATCCAAAACTCTTTGACTTTCTCATCAAAAAAAGATTCCAACTGCGAGATGCTTGTTTCAATCCATAAATAGATTTCTCAAGATTACACACTCTATCAGGATACTCTGCACTGACAAAACCCTCTGGCTGACTCAAGTAAAAATCCTCAGCCAAATTTCCATTTAGGAAAGTGGTTTTGACATCCATTTGCCATATTTCAAAATCATGAAATGAAGTAATGGCTAAGATAACCCTAATAGACTTAATCTTTGCTACTGGTGAGAAGGTTTCATCATAATCAACTCCATGAGTTTGAGTGAATCCCTTCACAACCAATCGTGTCTTATAAGTTTGCACTTTCCCATCCATGTCTATCTTCTTCTTCAAGAGCCATTTGCACCTGACCGTCTTACGACCCGGTACATTGTCAACCAAGTTCCAGACTTGATTGTCATACATGGATTGAATCTCGTTGTCCATGGCCTCTTTCTGTTAGCAGACTCGGAGCTTGCCATGGCTTCCGTATAGCTGTTAGGTTCATCCAAATTTACGAGTGTACTATCACTGATAAATGTATCATCTTCCGCAATAATATGGAAACCATAGTAATGCTCATGTGCATTCGTAACTGTCACACCCCCAAACCAAGGATGGCGGAAACGTCCGGGGGTAGAGGACTTCATGTATAGTATCACAACAACGAGTATAATAGTGCTCAAAGTAAATACAACCATCATAAATATAATTGAAAAAGTTGTACAATAGTATGTGTTTACATGTTTCAATCAATTACACTTATGATGACAAAAATGAAATGTTTGACGATTTAACGTCCCATCCTCAAAAGCGGTTGATTTACTGTTTCACTGAATTCCTGAGAATACAAGTAGTTTGAAAAAGCTTCAACAATTAAGATGGTGAGTTCATAAGAGTTTTGTTTGAGAAAGAAACCATTTTCCTTGTAAAAGCGACAAAGTATGTTTCCAGAAAATCCAATATTTTCTAAAATGTTTATTGTAGTCTTAACTGAACCAAGACTTAGTATATGTAAGTAAATCATTAAATTCCCGTTTAATGTTTATTTAAATAAAACTCCTTTCTGAGAAATCCTTAAATTCCCGTGAACGGTGTGTTCGTTAATTTTCCAGTATTTTCTTTATCAAGTGTGAAATAAATGCTCTTATGTTATGCGATAATGAACCCTAGAAGGACCCGTAGATTCCTTCTATAATCACCCAGTGTATATAAGTTATATAAAATTTTAAGTTAAATAAACTGTCGAATATAATGGGTCTGCCCTAGGTCCACAACCAAACGAGGAACAGGAAATAAGGTGGGCCCACCAATTCTAGGTCGATTGAGGGTAGATTCTTATATAACCCTAGCATATACACTTAGCAATTATAGCTGAAATCTAACAATTCTAGATGAAATGTAGTTTTGATAGAAATATTTTTCCAAAGAAAATCCAATATTTTCCTTATAAAAGTCATGTAGTCCTAATTGTTAAGAAAGAGAATATGTGTGTGTTTTGTGCTTATAATGTTCATAATGGAATGTGTTTCCAAAGAAAATACAATATTTTCCTTATAAAAAGTCATGTAGCCTTAAGCGTCAAGACCGAGAATATACAAGTATTTTTCCATACTTAAAGTAATTCATGCAAGTTTAAATCAGCATAAACTCGTTTAAATTAGAAGTAAAACCCCTTTACAAATTAGAATTTTTCATGTAAACTTGAAAGATTGTTAACTCCCTATGTGAGTCGCTATAACCATACTACGACAAAATAACCTCCTTGCGACGTTCTTCAGGAGTCAGAATCGAAATGACATTTGTCACCCCCGATCAGCCGATCGGACTTATGCAAGTAGCATGGGTGTGGGTTGTCAATCCCAATATAAATCTATACACAATTATCACGCTCTGTCTACAAGAGACTCTGGTTATAACTAATTCAAGATTTTCTGTGGTACTTAAGAGTACCCTGAAGGAGAATGTCTCACAACTAACGTTAACTAGTTTACATATAGTTTTGAGTATAAAACCTCTTCTGTAGAGTAAGTGAAATCACGTTTTATGAAAATACATTTGTGATATAAATCCATAAACTATTACTATTATATTTTATCAAGTAGTATATGAAAAACCAATTTGTTTTGAGAGTAAAACCTTTTCCATGTAGTACGCTTTTATCGAAAATTCATAAATTATACTTAATGTAGTTTATTAGATGTGTTCGAATGAATGGAGGAAAAATCCTTAACATGAATGACTAATTTCTATTTATGATGATAAACTAACAACAATCCATCTAAACATTGAGAAACTTATTGTTATGCACTTTGCTCAACATAATACAAAGTGTTGTTAATATGGTAAACTATGCAACTAGTTTTTATCCTTTCTGCACTGTTTTGAAATTATCATAGCAAAATCATACGAAGTCGAAAACTAACTCCGTAAACTCTGAGAGTTTAGAAAATGTATCTAGTTTATTCATAATTTTTATTATGATTTTTAGAAGTCTCTAACTTATGTGAAAGTGTTCATAATCACAGACTGGTCCGAATTCGTTTATGAAATGATAGGTAGTTTTGTAAAAATCACCATAAATCGTAGAAAAATCATATGGATATGTGCAAGTAGTCATTTTAAACGTATAAACCTGAACTATTAGCGTATTATATCGTTTTGAAAGATATTAAGTTTAAGTTGTGTAAAACAGTTCGTGGACAGATCACAACTTTTCTGTTGTAAGGTGTCAAGTTGAGTTTTGAATATGTCTTGGTGTTTTAACATGTATTCCCCCCCCCCCCCTGAAAACTGAAGAAAAATAGAAAATGTAGGGGTATGAACTCAACTTGAGTGATTTCTTGAAGAGTGGAAGGTTGAAGATGATGAGTTTCAATTCTAGATCACTTGATGAACACACGAAGTTTTGGATGATCCTAAGAACGATTTTTGGTGTGAAGATATGAGTCGTTGATCCAAGAGTGTTATGAAACATGTAATAATACTTGAGTTATAAGGAAATACTTGCAAATAAGTGAATAAATGACTCAAGAATACATCAAAAGTGTGGCTGAAAGTTGAGAGAAAAGAGGCCCTCTTGATGGTTTAAGAAGTGTATACGGTTTAATGGTGAAGCAAAAGATCAAGGAAAATCCCAGACATTTCCTTATATGGAGGGTTGCTGGAGCAAGTGGCTAGGGTGAAAGGATGTTTGTCTTGGTTTGTGTGATTGTGGATAAGGTGGCAAGTGGGAGGGTGACACTTGGAAGGCAAGTGGGCACACTTGACCCACTTGTGGAGTAAATATCTTCTTAATATAAAATAATGATTTTTGATTAATAAATCTTTGAAAAATAATTAAAATAATAGTTTTGGGGGTTTAAAATGATAAAAATATGAATTTGGTTAAAAAAAATCCCGTCAAAAACACGCTTAGGAGGCGAAAGTAGTCGAAAACCGGACAATAGGAATCGAACCTGCGAGGTTCGGCTCTTAGGAGTGTAGGAACCGAGAGAGAACCGAGAGCAGGAAGGGAAGGTCGAAGGTCCGAAGGTCCGAAGGTGGGGCGTGTGTGAGGGTCTCGCATGGGGGCCGAGGTTCGGTCCTCGCTGTTGAGCCTCGGTCTGCTGAGCTTTCGAACCGAGAGGCTTCTGATACTTTCGGCTCCTAACAGGAGTTTCTGTTCCTAAGAGGAGTTTCGGTTCTTAAGAGAAGTTTCGATTCCTAAGAGGACTTTCGGTTCCTAAGAGGACTTTCTGTTCCTAAGAGGAGTTTCGGCTCTATATGGCTGTTTTTCGAGAAATCTTTCCGTTTTGCGTGATTTTTGACCAAGTTAAGGGTCGGGATGACCCGGATGACTATAAAAAGTTTGAGAGAGATTTTGGGAGAGATTTGGGAGAGATTTCACATACTTGGAGAGGTTTGGGAGAGATTTGACATACTTGGAGTGATTTGGGAGAGATTTCACATACTTGGAGAGATTTGGGAGATATTTCACATACTTGGAGAGATTTGGGAGAGATTTCACATACTTGGAGAGATTTGGGGAGATTTCACATACTTGGAGAGATTTGGGAGAGATTTCACATACTTGGAGAGATTTAGGAGAGATTTCACATACTTGGAGAGATATTTGGGAGAGATTTCACATGCTTGGAGAGATTTGGGAGAGATTTCACATACTTGGAGAGATTTCACATTCTTGGATAAATTTGGGAGAGATTTAACATACTTGGAGAGATTTCACATACTTAGAGATATTTGGGAGAGATTTCACATACTTAGAGAGATTTGGGAGAGTTTTAACCTTAGCCATTATTATCGCATAATCTTGCAACTGCAAGGTTCGTTAATGATCATATTAAGTTCCCGAAAGGGTCCTTAGTCGTGTTTTAATGCGTTTAACTCCCTTTTTAGGGTTTTTACATTGTTAACATACAAGTACTAGTTAAGTTTGACCAGTTTGACTTGTTGATTTCGACTTTGACTTTGACTTGAATTTGACGGTTATCACAGTAACTCTCGTGGAACGTCTTAGAGGTACAGACTCGTCAGTTGGTTCAACAGGAGTTTCCTCCTCAGGTTGATTGCTAGGGTTTGAGGTTCCTTCACTACTTGCCTCTTGAAGCTCTTTAAGGTCAATTTGCCTCCCACTGTTTCCTTGGCTTATAAATTCTCTCTCTTTCGAAAGACGCCTCTCCTTGCCACAATGACCGCATTCTCACTGGGTCTGTAGAAGAGGTAACCAAAGGATTTATGTGGGTAGCCATTGAAAATACACCACTCACTTCGAGGTTCGAGCTTATCTTAGGTCTCACGTCTCACGAAATCCTCGTAACCCCAAACCTTGATGTGGTCTAAATCCTAAACTTTCCCATTCCACATCTCGTGAGGTGTTTTGGCAACCTTCTTGGTAGGGACTATATTTAGGATATGGGCGACAGTCTTTATGGCATACCCCCAGAATGAGATTCGTAACGAAGCTCGACTCATCATGGAACGAACCTTGTCCAACAAGGTTCGATTGCGCCTCTCAGCCACACCATTAAGTTGTGGTGTTCTGGGAGGTGTCAATTGTGAAACAATTCCACATTCCTTAAGATAGTCAAGGAATTCTATACTAAGATGCTATCATCCTCGATCGGATCGGAGCTTCTTAATGTTCTTGAAAAGATAATTCTCCACTTCCTATTTAAACTCTTTGAACTTTTCAAAGGTTTCTAACTTATGTTTGATTAAGTAGACATAACCATATCTAATGTAATCATCAGTAAAAGTCACATAGAAGCGGTTAGCATCCTTAGTGGTGGTTCTGAAGGGTCCACACACATCTGTGTGTATGAGGTCCTACAAACCCTTACCCATAGCACAAGTATCAATGAAGGACGACTTTGTCATTTTTCCAAGCAAGCAAGACTCGCAACTATCATCCGAATTTAAGTCAAATGACACCAAGACTCCAGCCTTTTGAAGTTGTCCTATGCGCTTCTTGTTGTCATGACCAAGACGACAATTCCACAAGGATGCCTTATCCAAACTAGTGAAGAATCGATATGTAACATATTATTTCCTAATTTATCTTCAACCGACACAGTTTTATATACACAATCACAAGGTAATACTTTAAAATAAAGAACATTATTATAAACAACGTTAATACCACCACATTCATTATCAAATGAAAAAGTAAATCCTTGTTTGTATAAACCATGAAAGGAAATAATATTTCTCTCCATTTCAGACGAGTAACAACACTTATTCAAATCTAACACTAACCCACTACTTAGCAACAAAGAATAAACTCCAATCTTGGTGACAGCTGAAGCTTTCCTATTCCCCATGATCAAGTTTGTCTTTACGTTCTCCACATCCTCACTTCTTCTTAGGCCCTACAAATCAGAACATATATGACTACCACAACCTATATCAAGAACCCAAGAATTAGTATGCGGTGAGTTATTAGACAATATAGTGTAAGTACCTGCTTGGGTAGGTTTGCCCTTCCCATCCTTAACATCTTCCAGTTACTTGGGGCAGTTTCGTTTTTAGTGCCCCTTATCATGACAATAGAAACATTCAGCTTCCTTTGGGTTGGAAGAAGGAGTGATAGAACCACCTTTGGTTCCACTTCAAGAAGAGCCATCAAGAAACTTTCCCTTGGTACCCTTCAAAGGGGACTTCCTATTTTTCCCTCTACTTTACCCGATTGCCAAAACAGGGGCGGTGTTAGGAGTAGGAGTAGTAACAACCGATTTACCTTTAAGACCAGTTTCAGCGGTCCTCAAAAGTTATTGAAGTTTGTTGAGTGTGACCTCCTCCTTGTTAATGTGATTGTTGATTCAGAATTGATCATAACAAGTAGGTAAGGAGTATAGTACGATATCAATAGGCAACTCCTCTGGGAAGTTCACATTTAACTTCAGCAAACGGTCCACAAACCTTTGCATTTTCTGCATGTGGGCCATGATGGGTTCACCACCCTTCATTCAGGTTATTATCATGGAAGCGATGATTTCATACCTCTCTTGACGAGCACTCTGATGGTAGCGGTCCATCAGGTCCATGTGCATATCAAAAGGGTAAAAGTCCTCATAGGACTTCTGGAGTTCAGCTGTCATTGTGGCCAACATGATACATGCTACTTTGGTAGCATCTCTCTCATGTGCCCTAAATTCAGTGATCTCCTCTAAAGTAGCAGTAGACTCATCAATTTCATTCAGCTCCTTGTCGAGGACATATTCCTTGTCCTCGTAACATGTGACCATCCTGATGTTCCTGGTCCAATCATTAAAGTTGGAACCATAAAATATGACTCTCCCAAAAAGGTTCATGAGAGAGAAGGAGCCGGTAGGGTTTGAGCCAGAAGCAGCATTGTTGGAAGACATCTGAAAAGAAGAAAGACAAGCTTAGATTAGATATAGAATGCTTAATAAGACACCAAAATGTAATATTAAGGTTAGGACCCAACACAATACTTTATAACTTGGAAGAGGGATGCCGTAATCCAAGTTATAAAATATTTGAAGGTAGGTGAATGACGATTCACGAATTTCCACAATGAAAAACGAAATAAATTATTAGGTTTTAATTGGATTGAGACTCCTAGATCTTTTGAGATTCATTGAACTTTTCAATGGCATGTTTAAATCTCGATTGTGCCCTCTTAAGTTTGTGACTGGGATGCCGAGGATCATAAACAAGGCGTGAATAACCATGCAAATTTACTTGCTACCCTTAATCTTTATCACCTAATCAATGTGTCGGCTACCCACACGTACTCCATTGATCTATGATAAGCATAAAGTCACCTTAGCCACTCTTACTAGTCCATGTTAGTGTATCGGTTACCCACACACGCTCCTCCAACGACTTGGTAAGGTACAAAGTGTAATTTCATGGGATAGCACCAAATTCACATTTTCCTAAAGGGACTAAGATTGGGAATTAAAAAACTTTAGTTACTTTACATTTATCATTATACTTTTAATGAGAATTATAGTCATTTTCCTACCCGTTCGGCTAACGACCCTCTACCCGTCAAGGAAACGGTGGGTGAGATTGGACACCCATTACGCTGCAATTTTATAGGCAACAACCTTATACCCCGCTTATAGACCGACTTCTTGAACGAGGCCTACTAATAGTAAAACTGACATGCTCTTTTACATACATACATATATATATATATATATATATATATATATATATATATATATATATATATTAACTTATAATAGTATAAAGTATAAGGGTTGAATTTTAACTTTTAAAACACTAGGGTTTGGAATTAAAGTGTGTGTGAGAGTTTACAAATTCGAAGACTTGAGGGCAAATTTTGAAACTATTCAAGACTCTTCAATTTCATAACTTATGAATTTAATGGTCTATTAAAATAAAGACTCTTCATTTTATGTAACCTATAGTTCTTTAATGACTCTTTAAAGAAGTGACTTTTGGTAATCCATAACTTGAGGACAAATTATGGACTCCATTAATAACATTAGATCAAGAATTAAATCATCAAACAATTTGATAATAACCTTTGAAAATGGATTAGCATAATCATTACACCATCAAAAACAGGTTTTATAAGACCAAAACAGTTTAGGATAATGATTATAGTCCATTTCTAGCAGCAAAACTCGAAAAACTACACACAAGGCCTCCTACTCATCAAATGCAAGAACCTACTCGTCGAGTCCCCCCATGGACTCGGCGAGTTCACTGGCCAGTGAATAGTTTTTCGACTTTTTCAAGCATTTTGCATCATGTATAATGAAAACAAGCCTAGGCTCTGATACCACTTAAGGGTTTTTAGCATTCTAACACTCCAATGGTGTACATGAAACCCTAGAAACCTTGGATCTATGTTTTCTCTATTATACATGAAAAATTGATTTTCCAAGGTTTTCGACGTAACTAGCATGTTATGGGGTACTTGTAATATAAAAATTTAGTAGATTAACATACCTCTTCTTGTGGTTTATTTCTTGGAGTCTTGAGACCCTAGCACCAATAATGTGGATGCCTCAAATGGAATCACAAATCACCAAAACACCGTGGAAGACTTGAGAGAATAATATACACCATGTAGAAATGGGCCCACCCTTTTGTACTCACACACTAGTGTCATTTCATGTGTCAAAGACCTCTTTATATAGTATGGAGGATTAGGGTTACATCCATGTAAACCCTAATACCCATGACCTTTCATTTCCATAGGATCCATGGGTTAAAAACTCGATGGTCTATCCATGCAAGGTTAGCCCATCCTAAATGGACTTGGCCCATTCTATATACATAAGAGTCCATATTTAATTAGTTCCTTTTGATCACTAAATTAATTCTTGATCATTATTAATTAAATAATATGACTTCATATTAATAAATTATAACTTATAATATATTAATAAATCATAAATATACTATTCTCAAAAGATTATCCATACAAATTGTTTTGGTGAAGTGCAACCCAAATGGACCATTCCGGGTCGGGTCAAGTACATGCGAAATATAGTTACGGACTTAGACACCTTATCCAATAGTCTCGCACTTGGATTAGTCTGATAACAATAGTATGACTTCTGGAACCGGCCAACTATCGTAGCTCTTAAAACTCTAATGAACTATGAAGCACCATTTTAGATAAGTGATCATATAATCCTCTATTGTAGATATCAGTCGGACAAATACATGGAACAATGTCGTACTTATTGTCCAACAGTTTATTACCCTATTTCCGATTTGTTTGACATAGAACTAAACTGAACACATCAATTTGTTTCTGATCGGGCCCGGTAGATAGGTCAAAACAAAATCGTCGAGGGGCCCATATATCATTTTTAATCCTCCAAGGACTAAAAGGAGCAAATAAACTTCGACTCATATGCTTGTTCTACTAATTGTTGAATCATACACAAAGGCATTTTTAAGACATCAAGTTACTGATGCATTTTCGTACAATTAATGCACAACCAACTCATAGGCAACAAATCATATCTCTAGGTTTGAAGATTTATATGATATTACCGGCTCACAATCACTCGAAATGTATTCCATGAAGTGATACAAGTGAGCGTGGGTTTAATCCAATACTCAGAACTTATGAGCACTCATGAATGTTGTAGCAACTTTTGCTATGTCTAACACCTTAGACATCTACAAGCCCAATTCATGATAGTCTTGATGCATACCTACTTCCAACATATGACCGACTGTGAAGAATTTGAATAAAGTAATTATTCTGGAATTCAAAACATGCAAAATTGAAACAATAGTAAACAATTGACACAAGATAGCAACACTTTACTTATAAATAAACAACAACTTTTATTTAATCATGAAATGTCAATTACATTTTACAAAGTTTTAGAAATAGCTATATAATCTATAGAACTAATATCATCCTTCAACCCGATGTGCCTCACATGCTGCATATGCCTAACCCTATTCAGTCCCTTTGTGAGGGGATCAGTTGGGTTCTCTTCTGATGATATCCTCTTTGCCACAAGGGGTCCTTCTTCTATCTTGTGCCACAAGGGGTCCTTCTTCTATCTCGGTTCCTTGGCTAAGGCAACTGCACTACTTCTATCACATAAAATCTGCATAGCCTCTTTATAGCTGGTACAACTCCAAGGTCTCCGATGAAGTTCCTCAGCCATATCGCCTCCTTCGCCGCCTCACTCGCTGCGATGTACTCTGACTCACTTGTCGAATCATCTATTATGTCCTGTTTGGAACTTTTCCAAGATATTGATCCTCCATTCATGGTAAAGACCCAACCTGACTGAGAGCATAAATTATCCCTATCAGTCTGAAAGCTAGCGTCACTATACCCCACTACTTTCAAGTCATCACTCCTACCAAGTGTAAGGACCCAGTCGTTAGTCCTCCACAGGTACTTGAGAATTTTTTTCACCGCAGTCCAGTGAGCCTTACCTGGGTTCCCCTGATATCTGTTGAACATGCTCAAAGCAAAGGCCACATCAGGGCGAGTACAAGTCATAGCATATATGATCAAGCCAACAGCGGAAGCATATGGTAATCGACTCATCTCAGCCATCTCAGCCTCTATACTCGGGCTCTGAGCCTTGCTCAGTTTGGCATTATGTTTGATCGGTAAGTCACCTTTCTTGGAAGTCTGCATGTTGAACCTTTTCAACACTTTGTCCACATAGGTGCTTTGACTAAGTCCAATTAGTCTTTTACTACATTCTCTTAATATCCTTATTCCTAGGATATAGGCAGCTTCTCCAAGGTCCTTCATAGCAAAACACTTCCCAAGCCAGGACGTAAATTCCTGCAAAGTTGCGATGTCATTTCCCATGAGTAGTATGTCATCCACATACAACACCAAAAAGCTAACTATACTCCTACTAGCTCTAACATACACACAAGACTCATCTTTGCTTCTCGAATAGCCAAACTCTTTGACTTTCTCATCAAAATAAAGATTCCAACTGCGAGATGCTTGTTTCAATCCATAAATAGATTTCTCAAGCTTACACATTCTATCAGGATACTCTGCATAGACAAAACCCTTTAGCTGACTCATGTAAACATCCTCAGCCAAATTTCCATTTAGGAAAGCGGTTTTGACATCCATTTGCCACATTTCATAAGCATAAAATTAAACAACGGCTAGCATAACCCTAATAGACTTAATCTTTTCTACTGGTGAAAAGGTTTCATCATAGTCAACTCCATGAGTTTGAGTGAATCCCTTCGCAACCAATCGCCCCTTATAAGTGTGCACTTTCCCATCCATGTCAATCTTCTTCTTGAAGATCCATTTGCACCTGACCGTCTTACGACCCGGTACATTGTCAACCAAGTTCCAAACTTGATTGTCATACATGGACTGAATCTCGTTGTCCATGGCCTCTTTCCATTTTGCAGATTAGGGGCCTAACATGGCTTCCTTATAGCTGTTAGGTTCATCCAAATTTACCGATGTACTATCACTGGTAAATGTATCACCTTCCGCAGTAATATGGAAACCATAGTAATACTCAGGTGCATTCGTAACTCTAGTGGAATGCCTTAGAGGTACAGACTCGTCAGTTGGTTCAACAGGAGTTTCCTCCTCAGGTTGATTGCTAGGGTTTGAGGTTCCTTCACCACTTGACTCTTGAAACTCTTCAAGGTCAATTAGCCTCCCACAGTTTCCTTGGCTTATAAATTCTCTCTCTCTCTCGAAAGACCCCTCTCCTTTCCACAATGATCACATTCTCACTGGATCTATAGAAGAGGTAACCCAAGGATTTCTGTGGGTAGCCGATGAAAATACACCGCTCACTTCGAGGTTTGAGCTTGTCGTTAGGTGTTTTTTTGCAACCTTCTAGGTAGGGACTAGATTTAGGATATGGGCGGCAGTGTCTAAGGCATACCCCCAGAATGAGATTGGTAACGAAGCTCGACTCATCATGGAACAAACCATGTCCAACAAGGTTCAATTGCACTTCTCAGCCATACCATTAAGTTGTGGTGTTCTGGGAGGTGTCAATTGTGAAACAATTCCACATTCCTTAAGATAGTCCAGGAACTCTATACTAAGATACTCTTCTCCTCGATCGGATCAGAGCATCTTAATGTTCCTGCCCAGATTATTCTCTACTTCCTGTTTAAACTCTTTGAACTTTTCAAAGGTTTCTGACTTATGTTTGATTAAGTAGACATAATGTGAAAACCCGAAGTTATTTCCGTCATTGTAACCCGTTCCGTCAATAAAATTCGTCCTTTTTCGAATTGTTTCCGTTACATTTTTAAATTAAGTCATTAATTTTGAGACTTCTATTATGACTTAATGAGTATCCAAACACGTTAGAAGCACGTGAAAATGCTTTTGATATTTAATTAAATAAATTTTAATTACGACCTCGTTGGGTTACAAACACTTAATTGGGTACGACCAAAAGTCACGTTTAACGTTAGTATCGGGTAGAATTCCACCGTGTCTCAAACTTAATCCATATTTAAAGTTCAAAGAACTTCATTTATAGCTTTTTCAACCTCTCTCTACTCTCTCTCTCTCTCTCTATAATTCCAAGCCTTTGATTCAAAATCATCCAATTCAAGCCCCAAATCGTTAAAGTAACTATCCTAGCTCATAGAATAACCTCTTTGGCTTTCAAATTCATGATTAAATCATGTATTAAGACCATAAACATGTGTTTACGGCCCTGGAACACCCCTAGGCCGCAAACACACATAAAAAGGGTTTTGGAGCCCAAAAACCCTCCCAAATCACTTATGGAGCATGGAAATGACTTAAGGGCTTATTTGAATGGACTAGGAACACCATAAACTCAACATTTAAGGGGTAAATATGAGTTTATGGCCCAAGAACATGCTTGGACCGTAAACCCCTTTTCTTAGGTCGTAAACACCTTCTAAGATGTTTAGATGCCCCTTAAACACCTCATAAGCCTTGAATTAAAGTCTAGAAGCAACCACAAATGAGTTAGGGGCCTTAAACTTGATAAAAACCACTCCCTTAGGAGTTCATGGACGTAAACCCCCCAAGGATGGGTTCCTGGGCCGTAAACTCCTATAAATGGGTAAAATGGTGCCTTAACTTCATCCTATGACTTGTAAAATGAGTTAGAATCACATGTGATTAATCTTGGACCACTAAAACACATAACGATTGGGTATGAGAGAGTTTACGGCTATAAACTCATAGTTTACAGCCGTAAACTCCATTAGATGGTCCCTTTGGTGGTTTAATCCTTTCCTATGCCCTAGGATTGATCCTAGCATCACACCACGAGTGTTTTAAGGCCATTTAGCAACCAAGAACCCACCACCCATGAGTTTACGACCGTAAACGCATGGGGATATGGTCTATGGGCCGTAATCTCCTTTAGGAGTTTACTCTTGAAGAGCAAACTCCATATCCAAGCCTTACACACCCTTAGATACAACCTGGGTCACTCATAACACTTGAAATGAAGTGTTTTCGCCCCTCGAAGTGTTTGTTAATTAGTAAATCAAGGTCTAATTAGATACAATTTATGTATCTCTTCATATTACATAGGAACCTCGCGTATAATCAAGCCCCGAACTGACGTTTAGCATCCAAACCGACACGTTTCTTGACTGGTGAGTTCATACCCCTATGCGTTTTTCAGTGTTTTTCAATGTTTTAAGGGGGGGGAATACAAGCAAACTATAAATGTTTTTCGAAACTAAAAACTGATGTAATTCTATAAATATCTGGCAAACTTCTAGATATCTTTACCTCTTATGTATTATGCAGAGCATAAGGGATGTTTTATCGAATGTAACTACATGGATTTCAATTATAGTAAAGGAAACAATCAAACCAATCAAATTATTATGGGAATAATTTGGGATCTTCAATTCTCGTTTTATGAATTCAGATTTCATGCAATGTCAATAGATAAACTATGTCTGATTCAGTTTCTCTATGTTAATGTAGAGTATCATGCCAGATAATTTCTTTGTATTCAATTGTTTATACTCTATTATGTTTGATAACGACCGAGTACACCGTGAATAATTTAATACTAGCTTGTGAGATTCGTCTTCATTAAACCCTTCGGGTTATCAGTAAATCCTCCCCGGAAGTATAACCAGAGTCTCTTGGAGGGAGAGCATGGAATTTGTGAATAGATCTATTCGGGACTGATTTAACTGCTAGCTATAGTTAGGCGGGCACGCCTGGGGTGACAAATTTTCGATATCATCCGACGCCTGAAGAACGTCAAGGAGGTCTCGGGTCACATTAGCATGGTTATACGACTCACAATACGTATTAAAATATAAGTTTATTCACGGATTCTATATTTTCCTATAATCTATAGTTTCATGTATTAAAACTACCTACTATTGTACTGGATGGTGTTCCCAGGGGTTTTCAATATATAGTTTTATGTATTAAAACTACATACTGTTGTATTGGATGGTATTCCAGGGGTTTTCAATCTAGAGTTTTACGTATTAAACTATCTACTTTTGTACCAAACTGAAATTCAGATGTTCTAACTAAACTGTCTTTATAAGAAAATATGGGATTTTCATGGATAAAAACTTTTTCAGAAAACTAAAGGAAACATGTTCATTTTCAGAAAACAAAACACTTATGAATTCTCCAGCTTTATGCTGATTTTTAAATTGCTTGTATTCTCAAGTCCACATTAGACAGGTAACCGCGATCTTTTGGAGAAGACGAAGTGTATTGAAGACTCGTCTTAGCTTTTGTTTATATGATGTATGAACTTGTAACACTTTACTTTCAAACAAATGTAAATTATCCTATGTAATGTAATGGTTGTTTACTTCGCTTCTATGTACATTGGTTGTGATACTTAACATGAAGTCACCTCCGCCCCGGAACGTTTCCGCCTTCGGTTTCGGGGTGTGACACATAACCATATCTACTGTAATCATCAGTAAAAGTCACATAGAAGCGGTTTTGAAGGGTCCTCATACATCTGTGTGTACGAGGTCCAACAAACCTTAAGCCCTAGCACAAGTACCAGTGAAGGATGACTTTGTCATTTTTCCAAGCAAACAAAACTCGCAACTATCATCCGACTTTAAGTCAAATAACTCCAAGACTCCCGCCTTTTGGAGTTGGCCTATGTGCTTCTTGTTGACATGACTATGACGACAATGCCACAAGGATGCCTTATCTAAACTGTTGGGAATAAATTCGAGATGACGAATGCAGAATATCAAGAACAATCAAGAATCAATCACCACAATATGCAAGAAATCTGATAAAGGTTTTTCATGTATTGATTATGAGATGAACATACAGAGAAAACCCTAATCTGGTCAAAAGCTTTTTCCAAAAGTAAACCTAATGATTATTTATAGGGAACAATAAATATCTACCATAAATATAAAATAAATGCCTAATATAAAATCCATGCTTAGAAGAGCTCGATTAAGAACTTCTACTGTAAAGGCATTATAGGGAATCATAAAATGATTAACTCTAAAAAGGCTTCCCTAAATAACCAAATATGTCATATCAATTTCAATATCTCAAATACTCGACAATCTCCCCCTAGATGCTGAAACTGATGAACACCACGATTTCCGATCTTCTAAACGAGAGAAATACACTACTAGAAAAAAGGCCTTTTACGACGCTCATTGCGCGTCGTAAAACGCTCAGACGACGCACAAATGCGTGTCAAGGAAGGCCCTGTCATAAAGAGAGACGACGCGCTTTTGCGCATTGTCTATAGACGACGCGCATTTACGACGCGCGGTTACGACACGCAATGCGTATCAAGGAAGGCCCTGTCATAAAGGAAGACGACACACATTCGCGTGTCGTAACCTTACGACGCGCGTGTTAATGACACGCAATGCGAATCAAGAAAGCCCCTGTCAAGGAAGGCCATGTCATAAATGAAGATGACACACATTTTTGCGTATCGTAATTTTAAATTTTAAAAAAAAAATTATTTATGGATTTACTTATTTTCATATTAAATTTGCATTTTATGTCACATAATGGAAAATAAAATACCATATACAAATAATACAATGCATTGCACAAAAGTTAATGTTATACAAATAATCATTCGAATAGTAGACAAATGTAATACTACAAATAATCATTCCAATAGTAGACAAATGTAAGATTTCAACATTTTTTATATAATTAACTAAATTATTAGCCAAATTTCCTAAAATACCAACATACTTTTCTATGAAGAGCATTAACACTATTCTTTTCCATCAAAAACTTCAAAACCTGCATAATTAATTTAATGTTTAATCAGCTACAGGTCAATAAGGTAGGTTTAAGCAAAAGAGGTTCATAGTACTAAGATTTTACTTACCACTGTTGTTAATGACATTGAAAGAAGCAGCCCAACAAACACCCCCTCAAAAGGATTATTACTAAATGAAACCACAAACAAAGTTAAAAAGTCAAGTACTTGGGAAAGCACACCTTTAAATCTTGGGTAAACATCAGAGCTTCAAATAAATGATCATAGCACCAAAAGATATTCAGTTTCAGGACTCAGTTTTGAACACATGAAAGAAGACTCATAAGGATGCCAAAGAGTTGGATAGAGGACTAATCAAATTTACCACATGTCATTTCTCTTCTCTTCTCTTATGTATTATGTAATTTATTGCAAGTCTATGGATTCGAAACTTACCACCCTAGCAGCGTCATTAATGACAAACCAACCACCATAGGGACAAAAATGCTTGCAACCTGAACCACACACACACACACACACACACACACACATATATATATATATATATATATATATATATATAATACGCATAATAAGTGAATTGTCTTTTACCAATTTATGCAATCATCTTTCCCTATTTAACCTATTTATGCAACTTATACACCCATGTTTCATCAGGTTAAACAGGTTGCTGGTAAAACATCGTATGTTTTGGTCCTACAATAAATAATACACCGGTGCATATTTTCTAATAAAGAAACAAATTTGTTGCAGAATCGGGAAGAGGGTGAATGTTGTTTCATAAATATGCATATGCATTTAATCCTTTTAAATATAAACACTCGAACCATAATTCACATGTCTACTTTTACCAATTTATTTTATGCAACATATATGCAGCTGACATGAATGAATTATACAACATGTTAGGAGTAAAATAAGGGATGGTTGCATATTTAGTATGATAAATAAAGAGATTTGTGGCATAAGGGTGCATAAATAATAAAAAGCAAAAAGGAAGAGGAAAGCTGACTTACATAATCAGCAAATTTCTGAATTGGTGCTTTTGACATAATACATAAGAGTGGTCCCGAAGGGATAGCTGGCAGCAAAAAATCTCAGGCAAAAAAAATTCCAGGAGAAAACAGTTAGTACCTCAAAAGCAAAGGTTTTATAGGGTTAGGCATGCACCAGCAAGACAAGGACTAAGATTATAAGTGATTTGAATGGGACATAGTAATTAAAGGAATTTTTAAAGGAATTTTTGTTACCATTGTTCCATGCATAGTGGTTGGGGTAGAGTGTTTTTCCATCACTGTTAACACGGAAGGGTCCAAGTTCTTCCATGGCTCCATATCCAAACAACAAGCATCCTAGCCCAGTAGAATACCTTCATTAATAGTGGTTCTTACTCTAAATTTTGGTGCATTTGGATGATGATCTTTAGAATCTCCATTCTGATTCATGAATATTTTATGTGATTCAGATTCTAGTGAAGGGAAGAGAGGAGTAGCCGGGGCTGTTAAAAGCCTGAAAAAGATAACATCCAAACTTTACTAAATGTGTAAATGTGATCAGTAACATGTGCCTACAACTCTACAAGGATATAAAACCATAATTTGTACATACTGGTTGCAGAAGGCATACTGATTTTGGTAGAATTTCCTGTTCTTGATCCTGTGACATCAAATTTTTTATATAGTTATTGAAATATATTATGATAAATTCGTATACACATGGCCAGGTAAGCTACACAAATCAAATAAATTCATTAGGGATTTCCTATACTTTTACTCCTAAATTTTAGATAATATATTACAAGATTTATTACTTAAAAGGATAAGAAAAGGTCATAAAGTGAAAGCGATAATAGGTCCAGAATCAACAGCCCAAGCAAGATTCTTGGAGGTTTTGGGAGACAAAGCCAATGTGCCCATTCTTTCATTTTCAACAACTCCTTTTTCGAATCAGAATCCTTACTTTCTTCGAATTGCAGAAGATGAAACCACTCAGTTCAAAGGCATTGCTGCCATGGTTGAAGCATTTGAGGCCAAACGATTACATAAATGAAATTAAAAGAATAATAATATTAATAAGAGAAAAGGGGAATTAATTAAAAATGAAAAAACAAAATAATGTGTAGTTTTTTTTACCTCGTCAACACAGAGACGTGAGGGCTCTTAATCTGATACATAGCAGAAATCACAGGGACCATTTTGTAATTTATTCTTAATCGATTTTACTGATCACAAAAATGGATCTTGTTGCTATATTAAAAAAAATTATATTTTAATAATTCATGAAGCCTTGACTGGATTGCAATTTGGGGAAACAAAGATTAGTTGTCCCGGATTACTTACCTTTCCTTGAACACTACTTGGAACAACTTATCACCATGACAAGCTAAGTCAACTAGAAACTTTCCCTATTTACATTTTACAACAATACCTATCAATAAATGAAACAATTATACTACATTTCTTAAAAAAAAAGCATAAAATTAGAATAAAATAATGAAATAGATGAAGAGAAGTTAAGAAATCACGCATATTATAGAACAGATCCATATCTAATGTCTGAAGCATTCTAGTTTAATCAACTAGGATAAATGTCTAGCAATGTGATTACATTGCAATAATTTCATGAAGATTATTTATATAGCTTTGTTGTTTTGTATAAGGAAATACAATTACCTTCCCAACTAGTATCTCATTAGCATGCTGAACCCCATATACATCAACAGTATCAAAGAATGTAACTCCTCTATTAAAAGCTTCCTTTAGCACTTTGTTGCCTTCTTCCTCAGGGAGAGGATTGTTATAGATACCTGTAAGCCCCATGCAGCCATACCCTAGTATTGAGACTTGTAGAAAAGGAAAATGAGGTTGAATGTATAACAGATCCATATCTAATTTGCAATTTATAAAAATCTTTTCTATCCCTAATCATACAACTTTTTGTCCCAGAATTCAACTACCGAATGCATCAAACCCCCAAATTGGAAGTAGAATATAAACCTAGATAGAATTAAAGAGATGATTTAGGGAGAAAGGTTTTAACAGAAAAGGTAATCGTATCACATACTAGTTTTCTATTATGTTGCCCCATGCAGCTACATGGATAATGTTTTTTGCATGTATCAGACACATAGAAATTCAGAAGCCACATGGATAATGTTTCTTGCCCTTTAGAATTCATGCACATTCTAGTTTTCCATTATGTTGCTCCTTCATTCCAAACAGAATTACAATTTTTCTATAGGAAAAAGAATCTTTTGAACTACAGATTTATCAATCTGTCTTGATAATTTTATGGTAACAGATAAGTAACCCTAAATTTCCAATTTGTTTGTGTTTTGAACCAATTTGTCAAAATTAAGTACTATTCAGAGAATACAAGTCAACATGAGGGGGAGAATCACCAAATCAAGGGCAAAATCGACATAAACAAGAAAAAATTCGAACAGTAGAAAAGATAATTTAACAATATATATATGAAAATTTAGTGAATAATGCCAATTTGAGAGACACGTGGTTTGAAGTTTCATAAAATCTCATGTTTGAAAGCCCTATGTCGGCTCTTTGGACTGTGGTCTCGATTACTATAGGTAGAATCACATATTTGTGGGTGCGATCGAGCCCACTAAGTTTTAGATGATATTATCATACCTTCAACACAAGGAAGACGATGTTATTAAGAGGGAGTCTTGTTGTGCGAGACAGATCACAAAGAAGATCTGATGGTCATTAAACCAGACCTAGGGCTTGTAAATTTGAGCATATGTGGCGGTCTCTGTCGAGGTAAGGTTATCCCAAGCTCTCCGGCTAAAAGAGATGAGTCGAGATCGTTGGTAGATGAGGTGAGCCAAGGTAGCGAGCGTTGCAGAGAGCCTTCCCATCTTGAAAAGAACCCTAGAATGATCCTTTCGATTTCAGGGGCAATCTTGCGAGGATTTCAAGAAGGAGAGACTCAGTGAGGTTTTGAATATCGTATGAGAACGTATGAGCAAGGAGAAGATGAAGTCCCTAGGGATTTTTCTTGAGGCGGGGGGATTAATTTTTGGAATCCAATAGGCGGGAGTAATTTTAGTCGATTTCATTTCCCGCCTAAAACGCGTGTTTCACTTAAAAATTATAAAGCGACACATTTACACGACGCACATTTTATGAAAGACGCCCTCCGCATTTCTTTTTTTTTTTTCTTTTCTGACACTAATTTTAGGGCGCGCACAAATGCGTGTCCTTTATCCTTCAAATTTTGCAAAACTGACATTATTTTTTAGGGCACGCACAAATGCGCGTCCTCTATCAGCGAGTGTCATTGTTTGCGCGTCATTAAATGCTGTTTTTCTAGTAGTGATAATAATAATAATCTTCCAAATACGAACTCCCCTTGAATAATCATCACTCCCCTTTGAATCTTCAACAAATACCATGGAGAGAATCCGGAAAGTTAAGAAGAATCACCAACAATCTTCAAAACCCGTCATAATTGATGAAATAAATCCCTTTAGAATAAACCCAATCTTCGAAAATTAAAAGCGGAAAAATAACAAAAAAATAATTTTGTATTTTCCGATATTTAAATTTAGTCAAAAAAATAGAATAAGAAGCAATTTATTTTAGAAGGGTTTGAAAAGAATAAGACCAAAGAAAACGGACAAGAAGTGAAAGATTTTTGGAAAGAAGGGGTAAAAATAGTAAAATCCCAAAAATATTGTGAAATATTGGGATATGAGAATAAATCTATCAAGCCACACAAACTTCAGGGACAGGAAATGTAAATTTACCCAGCATTTTTATTGAATCAGATTAATGCGTCAAAGTTTGACGTGTGAAAGCAAATTAAAGTGGCTAATTTGTTCAAACTCAGAGGACCTAAACTGTAAAATAGCTGAAGTTTCAGGGACCGATTGTGTAACATGAGTCATCTTCTCCAAATTACTCCGGATTAAAAGAATACGGCGACAGGAACGAATACGAACACCTAGTTTTGACTTTTAAAAAGTCAAAATCGAAAAATCAAATCCGTAATCAAAGGCATTATTCCGTTTCCAGCAATTTCCCATAAGGTTCGATTCTGAAGTTCATGAATCGTTGTATAAGACGCGTACGATTGAACACAGTGACTTCATACGAATCCAAGAAATCAACAGCCACGAATCATACTATCGTTCCGAGCACAAGGATTGTTTGTAAGATGCGAATCGAGTCCAGTCCCAACTGCGAATCCACTTTCTAATCGATTTCTCAGTTTGATTTTGATTTCACCTAATCCAATTGGGAACCTGTGAATATTGAATCCGACTTCGAGACCAAGGATTGTGATGGTCCGATTTTAGTAAAAACGATTCTGATTGAACCTTCGTTTCCAGTTCGTTTTGCTTTCAGTCTCCACATTTGAAATCGAACTCTTTTGATTTGAGCGAGAGTAAGCTGCTGAGCGTCGTTCCGATTTAGTTGACCATGGACCAAAAGCGAGTCTTAGGTTCGCTTTCAATTGCAGGTTCGCTCCCTATGGCTCCGATTTCAAATTGACATGGACCGAAAGCTCTTAAGTTCGCTCCGAATCCGTCAATTACACACCCAAAGCGAAATAGACCAAACGATTCGGTCTATTTCGGTTCCAATTTTTTTTTAAGACGCCTTCTTCACTTTTGATTTCCTTCTTGTTTGATAGGTTCGCTTTTGAGTCTGCTTAAAGAAACGAACACAGTAACAAGCATACAAGCGAAACTAACCCCTACCTTTTAGTAAATGCGAATCTGACCCTCTTGAATGCTGTGAACTGACGATTTGTACCCTTTAAGCAGAAAAGTGTCAGAAGGCAGCTTTCTTTTTTGCAGAAAAATGACATTTTTTCAACTTTTTCAGCCTTTTGTCAATTCCAACAAAAAAAAAACAATAAATTTGATTTCTTCACATAATATCATATCTTTGAACCAAATCCATAAGATTTCACCAAGATTTTGTCCCCATTTTTATTTATTTATTTATTTATTTTTATAAAGGACAACTTTTATGAGACTTTTGGTATCCATTTAAGGATCAACTTTGAAGTTGGTTTCTCGCATACCCACTTATTTGAAGAAAATCTATCATCCTCTGAAAATAATATCCGCTTCTTAGTTGGAAAACAAAAATTTCCAAAAAAATCATTAAACCAACCGAATTCTCTTTTCTTTTCCTTCCAACTTCTAACATTTTTAACTGAAGAAAAATGGGAATCGGAAATTATTTGAACATGCTTGACTTCAACTTTCTCAACTCTTTCACAAGCATTGGGCAGTTGTACTAATAAATCATCCTCGTAATCCGAGATATAAGTATTCATGTTAATATACACAGGTAAATGTATCTACGTAAAGGTACTCATGTAATGTGTTCATGTAAGCGTGATCATGTATCATGTAAGTATATGTAAACATACTCATGTATCATGTACTCAACTGTAAATGTACTCATGTATCAGGTAATGTACTGGTATAGCCTCATGAATGAACTGACTCTTGTGTGATTCCTTGTAATAGGAATTATGTTTGATATCTTCAAATTATCCCTATGATAATTTACTAAATGGTAATTAGTTGTTCAAGTAGGTTTATACACTCTTACTACTCAAGGGTGTGAAAGACTAAATGAAAGATGTAAACTATAACATCAATACATATATAAGAATATAAGTGTATATGCATAGTTTAGTTCAAGAATGTAAAATGGTTTTGTAAGACATCTTATGGGTTTTGAACAATAATTAACAATGTCTTGATGTCATTTTAATTAGACATTTCAAAAGTAAAACATTTGATAACAAATTATTTTTAAGATTTAAAACCATTTCATGCATCACATTTTGTAGTATGTGAAATCTGTTAAATGACAAACATAGTTATAAAATACATATGAATGATTTAATAACATGTTTGTTTCTACTTGTATTCCCCCCCCCCCCCCCCCATTTAAGCATTTAAAATCATTTAAAACATTGATTAGAGGTATGAACTCACCTGTAGATGGTGATTCGGATGAACCGGACGGTATAGGATTGCTAGATGTCAAGCGAGGACTTGTACACACACTACGATCCTAATGAACATATAATCACACATATATGCACTCAATTAGTCTCAAATCACTAATTGATAATGTTAAGACATCCTAGACATAATAAACACTTTATATAAGTGTTTTAAGCCCTAAGGATTGCATCTAAGCTATTGTGGGACAAGGCACTTGTGTTTAGGGTTCCAAAGGACCCCGTATATGAGTTTACTCCCCATATACCATCACACATGGAGTTTATGGTTGTAAACTCTTGAGTTTACGGTCGTAAACTCCCAACCATGGGGGTATTGTGTGTTTTGTAGTCCCAAATAATTCCTAGAATTATTCCAACTTGGTGGTTCAATTCTTGAAAGGGTTTAAAGCCTAGAAACACTCCCTAGAGGAGTTTACGGCCCCAAGGCCATTTCCTTTGGAGTTTACAGCCGTAAACTCCCTTGGAATGGTGTTTTTGTTGTTTTCAAGTCTCTTGCATATGAAGGATATGTTCTAGACATTTGTTTAAAGCTAATGAGGACCCTAGGCACACTTTGGTGCCCTTGTTTGGTGTTTACGGCCTAGGAGCATTACCAGGGCCGTAAACTCACTTCAAGAGGTGATTTTGATGTGTTTTTGTCCTTCAATTAAGTGGGAAACAATTCCATGTAAATGTCTAGGGCTTTAGGTGTCTTAAAAGCACCCATTGGTCCATTTTATTGGAGTTTACGGCCTAAGATACACTGGGGCCGTGAACTCCCATGTATTTGTGTTTCTTGATTGTTTTTGTCCTAAATACACATACAAATGAGTCTAAGGCAGTAGCATAACACAAGGGACAATCTAGGCTCGGTTTCGGGAGTTTACCGCCCAAGAACACCTTGGGGAGTAAACTCCTAAATCTAATGATTTAGCCATCTAAATCATGTTATAAGCACATAATAAGCTTTCTAACACTACTAGAAAGAGTTACTTACGTTTTGTGTCACACCCCAAAACCACGAACGGCGGAAACGTTCAGGGGTGGAGGACGTCATGTACAGTATCACAACAGTGTAATATAATAAACAAGCAACAACATCATCCATTGCATTATAAGTAAAGTTTAATACATGTGTGTTCTTTCATTGTAATAAGACACCAAAAATATACAATCAAAATAAAAGACGAGACTTGTCTGCTCCGTCTTCTCAAAACCTGGCCTCCGTACCTGTCTACTGACGACCTGAGAATACAAGTTATTTTGAAAGCGAGTATCAACTTTAAAGCTGGTGAATTCATAAGTATATAAGTGTCATTGCCTTGTTTGTGAAAATATGTTATGAAAGCCATGTAAACCTTTAAATGAAAATGTTGAGGTAAGTATGAAATCCCTAGAAAAACCCTTATTTTCTATAAGTATGAAATGTAGCCTTCTACCAAGACCCGAATGTTCTGTATGTATGAAGTGTAGTCTTCTACCAAGACCCGAATGTTCTGTAAGTATGAAGTGTAGTCTTCTACCAAGACCCGAATGTTTTCTAAGTATGAAGTGTAGTCTTCTACCAAGACACGAATGTTTTGTATGTATGAAGTGTAGTCTTCTACCAAGACCCGAATGTTTTCTATGTATGAAGTGTAGTCTTCTACCAAGACACGGATGTTTTGTATGTATGAAGTGTAGTCTTCTACCAAGACCCGAATGTTCTGTAAGTATGAAGTGTAGTCTTCTACCAAGACCCGAATGTTCTGTTTGTAAAATGATAGTTTTTCCTTTGTGTTTACTAATACTAAAAGTGCTTAATCTAACTCATCGTTTATGTGAATGTATCATAAATTAAAGTAAACAGGAAAAATGTAATATTGTAAGTGTTGTCACTGGGTACTAGGACCAACACAGCATCGCGTTAAGAGAAATATATAACCTAATGAACATCCGAAGATTTTCCAAAACAAGTATTAACGTAAGTGTCATCGCTGGGTACTAGGAGTAACACAATCATCGCAATAAGCGAAAGATATAACCTAATGAACATCCGAAGATTGTCCAATTGTCCTCTGTAGCAGCAGCAGGTGGGTGGAAGGGTTAGTCCCAAATCGATCTACCTAATATACGTAGTAACCTTAGACCTCTGAAGATGGTCATCGACCACTGGTGCTAATCAGCGGGGTTCGGAATGGTAAGTCCCGCCTAGTTATCGATCTACCTACTATAAGTAATAACCTTAGACCTCCGTAGATGTTCATCGACCACTGGTGTTAATCAGATGGGATTCGGAATGGTAAGTCCCGCCTAGCTATCCCATTGAACCGAGATAGGAAAGACAATTTACACAGTAAGTATTAATAAATCATCCTCGTAGTCCTAAGTACAAGTATCCAGGTAAGTGAATACAGGATAATGCACCTATGTAAAAGTGTTCCTGTATGGTATTCATGTATGTGTGTTCATGTAACAGGTAAGTATATGTAAACATATTCATGTATCATGAAATCCTAAGTACGTGTACTCATGTATCATGTAAGACATTAGTATAGACTCATGAATGAACTGACTCATGTGTGATTCCTTGTAATAGAAGTAATGTTTGGTATCTTCAAACTATCCCTATGATAATTTACTGTAATATAACTGGATGATCATGTAGATTTATACACTCTTACTACTCAAGAGTGTGGGAAACAAAATGAAATATGTAAACTATAACATCAATACATATGTAAGAATATAAGCGTATATGCATAGTTTAGTTCAAGAATGGACAATGGTTTTTGTAAGACATTTTCTGGGTTTTGAACAATAATTAACAATGACTTGATGTCATTTTAATAAACATTTCAAAGGTAAAACATTTAGTAACAATGTGCTTTTAAGATGTAAAACCATTTCATGCATCACATTTTGTAGCATGTGAAATCTGTTAAATGACAAACACAATTATAAAATACATATCAATGATTTAATAACATGTTTGTTTCTACTTGTATTCCCCCCATTAAAGCATTTAAAATTATTTAAAACATTGATTAGGGGTATGAACTCACCTGTAGTTGGTGATTGGGATGAACTGAACGGTATAGGATGGCTAGGTGTCAAGCGAGGACTTGTGCACACACTACGATCCTAATGAACATATAATCACACATATATGCACTCAAGTAGACTCAAATGACTAATTGATAATGTTTAAGACATCCTAGACATAGTTAACACTTTATATAAGTGTTTTAAGCCGTAAGGATTTCATCTAAGCTATTGTGGGACAGTGTACTTGTGTTTAGGGTTTCCAAAGGACCCTATATGAGAGTTTACTCTCCATAAACCATCACACATGGATTTTACGGTTGTAAATTCTTGAGTTTACGGCCGTAAACTCCCAAACATGTGTGTTTGGTGTGTTTTGAAGTCCCAAATGCTTTCTGGAATTATCCTAACTTAGTGGCTAAGTCCTTGGAAGGGTTTAAGGTTTAGAAGTACTCCAAATAGGAGTTTACGGCCTCAAGGCCATTCCCCTTGGAGTTTACGGCCGTAAACTCCCTTGGGGTGTTGTTTTTGTTGCTTTCAAGCCTCTTGCACTTGTGGGATATGTTCTAGACTTTTATTCCTAGCATATGAAGGCATTAGGCACATCTTAGTGCCCCTTTTAGGAGTTTACGGCCCAAGAACCATGTCTTGGCTGTAAACTCACTTTGTTAAGTGATTTTGATGTGGTTTGGTCCTTCCATTAAGTGTGTAACAATTTCTTGTAAAGGCCTAGGGCTTTAGGTGTCATAAAACACCCCTTATGTCCATTTATATGGAGTTTACGGCCTAAGCTTCACTTGGTCCATAAACTCACTTTTGTTTGTGTCTTTTGGTGTGTTTAAGACCTTAAACTACTTGGGAAAATAGCCTAGATGCAAGCCTTAAAGTCCTAGAGTCCTTAAATCACCATTTAGTGTTAGGAAATGGAGTTTACGGCCTATGAGAGTTCTGGGCCGTAAACTGCCAATCTTGGATGGATTTTGGCTTGTTTTCTTGTCCCTAACATGCATACATAAACATCTAAGGCCTTATCACAACACTAGTGTCGGTTTTGGCTTCGTTTCGGGAGTTTACCGCCCAAGAACACCTTAGGGTGTAAACTCCTAGATCTAATGATTTAGCCATCTAAATCATGTTATAAGCATCTAATAAGCATTCAATTCAATACTAGAAAGAGTACTCACAATTTGGGATAAAAACCCGAAGAGCCGTCAGAGAGAAAATGGCTTTTCTCTAGTTGGAATTGTGAATAATGAATTAATTTAATTCAGAAAACTATTTATAGTCCTGAAATCTTTTGACAGAAAATATTTTTTCTCGAACTTGGACTGTAACATTATGAAACTTGAAATGTTCAAATTTCACAAACCCAAGAGCATCCACTCTCCTGATATTTCCTGAAGTGTACAATCCTGAAAACTGCCAATTTATACTCGAAATCTGAGTTTTCACTGTAAATGTTCTAACTTCCATTGGATTGAAATGGTTTTTCAGAATGGAAATTTCGGGTTGTCACATTTTGGTATAAAAACTCGAAGATCTGTGAGAGAGAAAATGGCTTTTCTCTAGTTGGAAATGTGAATAATGAATGAATTTGGTTCAGAATTCTATTTATAGTCCTGAGATATTTTTGGCAGAAAATATTTTTATTCCTGTAATGATCTCTAATACAATAGAGTGTTGGAATAATAGAGTTGCACTAAACCCTAGTGCATCCACTCTCCTGATATCTCCTGAAGTGTAAACCCTGAATTACTCAAACTTACACGAAAAAGTCTGAAAATTAGTTGTGACTGCTATAACTTCTATTGAAGTGATATAGTTTGTACAGAATGGAAATTTCGGGTTGTCACACTGAGCTAGGCAGCGCATATCAATCTCTGGCTCAGGTCCCTGCTGCGCTCCCCGGGGAGCAGGTTTACGCCGCTGGACCCGTCTCGGCTGTGGCTCAGCGGCACCCTCCTCATCCGCCACATCATCTTCTCGTACTCGCAAGACACCATCTCCACCCCACTCCAATACACGCATCGACTCCAACAGCTGAAGACTCATCGGTCTCATATCATGGAATACCATCGATGTCGTGATCTCACGCGTGATAACCGCGTGATAAAATGCCCTCCGCATATCGGGCTATCCTCCCGAGGTTCCCTGGCCCTCCGTCCCAAATATGCATCTAAAGCAACGGGATGGTTTAGGTGCCTCCCTGGAGTAACAAGTGCCCATAGGAAATACAAGTCTGTCGAAGGCACTCTCTCACTGTTCTTGTGATGCGTGAGAGTCATGGAAATCAACCGGTGCGACAATCTGTAGGTAGTAGATCGTATCATCCTACCCCGTGCAGTAGATGGTGTATAAACTCCTCCCGTAATCTCGGCCCAAAAAGTGTTCTCGTTATAGTCGTCTGGCCGCTCCGTAAGACAATCAGCAAGGAATGCCGAAGTGGACACTCCTCGTCTCATCCGCTGTGTAAATACCCACTCGAGTCGCAAGCTCTATCACGCTGCATTCCCGACTCACTCCCCCCAGTCTGAAGGCAAAAGTTGTCCTGTCATCGGGTGCCTTCCTAGGATCATAGGAAACTGTAGCATAGAACTCCAACAAAAATTTCCGATAAACAGGCTCTTGGATCCTGAACAATCGTGCCCATCCCTGACACACGAACAAATCCACACCACTCGCGTCCGAGTGCGTGTATTGCAAAAATTCCTGGATCAGTGCAGCTAGTCCAGTCCGGGTCGCCAAGTCCCAATCAAATGAGGGTGCTATGTCGATCTCCTTGGTGAGCAGCAAACTCAAACTGTTGACATATCGTGTCTGGGTTGCATCGTTCAGCGTTTGCGGAAATTGTAAGAAACGGTGATTGGTCACATCCTCGGGTGGGTTAGTCCGTTCGATTCTTCGGGCCATAATCTGCACAAATAAACACAAACACAAAACCAAACACAATTTCATAGAATTAACAAATTTTTAAACCAAAAAAAATTGGAGCTGGACATGGTCTGTACGCTGGGCGTACGTCCAGGTTCATGAGTTTGTGTCCTGGTTCCTTTGCTTGTTCCCAAATCAAATTTTTTTTTTTAAATTAAGCAATTCTACAAGCAATAAACCCAGCAGGGGCAAACAAATGGGCATATCGAGCATAAGGATTGCGTGGTCCTACACAGTAGAAAAAAACGGGACCTCCCTAAAAATATGAATCAATCCCTGTAAATTCCTTGTCTATTAGAAAACACTTACCAGGGAAACATGTGTAGCAGTCAAGAATCGAAGTCAACAGGGGTTATGCTAGGCGTATGTCCCCGAGTTTTAAATCGATGGGTGTGGGTTGGGATTAAGACCAAATTAAGTCCTAAGGTTTAGTTAATTGATAGAAATCGGTCCATTCAAGTGGTAATTAGAACATATATTTGCGAAATCGGCCCTAATTCAAGAACTATATAAACCCTAGATTTCGAACAAAGACAATTTGCAGCCAATTTCATCGATTTAAACATAAATCCATAACATTGAGTACCCGAAATACTTACTTGTGTGCCGAATTTTACAAGAAAAGTAGAAAAATCAAGATTCTTGGAAAGACTTCGTCCGTCACAGTTTGTGTGTGCAAAAGGGATTGTGAAAAAGTAACAAAAAAGTCAAGGGTCAAAAGATATAACCTGGTCGTCGTCTTACGCTGGGCATAACCCCAATTCCATGAAAATCCATACGCGATCCGGGGTTTATTACGCTTGGCGTAAGTAAACTTACGTTGGGCGTAAGTTTAAATGAAACTTTTCCTTTTTCTTTGATTTAACTTCCTTTTCTTTTAATTATTTAATTAAGGGACTTAAAACTTAATTATTATTTTTTCTTTTTAATTTTTCAGCAAATGACTTTCCGATGAGTGAAAAATGAGACGTCACAATCACTTATCTTTGTCTAGATCAAACGACAATGGTTGATTAAAAACCTTTGCATGCAAGAATTGGTTTGCGAAAACACCTACTTTCGGGACTCGTTAGAATATTTCCTTTGTTTTCCTTGCACCTTTAACTAAAAGCGGAACAAGAAGTGACCTAACTAGTCAAGAACAGCAAGAGCTCGGTCTTCCACTTAACCACCACAATACGCCTTGCTATACTACGCCTCCTGGATTGAGTTGGACAAATCAACAAAGTAGTAGGCTAAGCAGGTCAAGAATTCCCCAATCGCTTTCATCCTCGAAACCCATGAAAAAAGTAAAGTCAAGCAATGTGTACAATCCCAAATTCCTGCAAATAACAACAAGAACCTTCCCGACAAGTAAAATGATATCATCGAAAATCAAACTAAAAATAAAAACTAACTAAAAACAAATAACGAATAATCAAATAAACTAAATTAATGACAAGCCCCTCCCCGACAACGGCGCCAAAAACTTGATGTGCACAAAAGTACCCACTAATTTTAATATTTATAACCTAACAAACTTAGACTAACTATGCACTTATAGGCAGTGTACCTAGTCAGATTACAGTATAACTTAGGTAAGTCAGGTGTTGATCACAGGGAACGGTGGTGAATTAATTTAATAAATTTGATTATAGGTTATAGGTCACACAAAAAGAATAAAGAAATAGTTTAATAAATCTCAAACAAACAATTAATTAACAACTCTCGATAAACTAATAGGAAAGCAAATCTCTTCAGGTACTTTGGTTTAGATAAATTACACCTTAAAAACATAGATAATTGCATACACAAATTCATTTATTCATGTTCACCAATTCCTAAAATGATTAGATTCGCGTTCACTATAACTAATCCTTTAGCAAACAAGTCAATTCAAACAGTGATCAGTTGATTAAACTAACATGCTTCCAAGTGTTCAGTTCGTATCAAGCAAGACTTGTAAATATAGTTAATCAAATTAGTCATTCAATTAACCTCTTGTTGATGGTCATCAAACAAGGCTCACACATTAACTTACTTATTCCGAAGTTAATCCTAGTTTCACATTCGCTATTCCTAGACTTATAATCTCGATGGTCATCAAAATCATAAGAGACAAGCAATCAAGCAGATGTTCATACAACTCAATTTACTTAACAATTAACAGCAAATAATTATCATTAATACGTAAGGATCTTTTAACAAGCTTGGCAAGATAAATTAAACACAAACAAACAATTTAATATAGGAATTAGTCTAATAATCAAAGTTTCATTCAATCATAAACGCAAAGTAAAAGGTTTTTACACCTAAATCAGAAACTAAATACAGAATAGTAACACAATGGAATGCTAAACATGGTCACGTTAACAACCCATATGATTACCGACACGTATCTGCTCTCCAACCCTTCCGATCTCCACTCCCGTTAGCTTAACGGCCTTTCGTCCGCCTTCTAGACCCTCAAAACGGCTTAACAGAAGTTTAATATCGACTAAATTAAGTTGGAAGTCGAATCCTCTTCCCTGGTTAGCTAAACATCGACTTTTATAACCTTTGTAGCCGACTTACATACGCTGGGCGTAAGTCGGATTACGCTGGGCGTACTAAGGATTACTACGCGATGGAGTTTATCCGGTGCCAGCCATTACGCGGGGCGTAATTGTTGCTCCAGCATTTTTAATTACTTTTAGCTTCTAAGCCCGGTTTCCGCTTCAATCTTTTCTTTTGTGCTTTATCGTCAACGAATAGCTGCAAATCATAATTCAAAGCATTATGAGTACTTTTTAGTTCTAAAAGAGAATAATAAAGGCGAAAATATTAAGATATAATGCATAAAAATATATATAAAAATACACATATCAACGACGATCCGTACTTCCCGAACCAATGCAATGCTGGTTGGCTAGAGGCAGAACCAGAAGATGATCACCCAATCCCTTTGGATGATCACCAGCTGCTCAGGACCCAAACCTGAACCCCCGTCCCGCATTTCAAGGACCCACACCTCTGTGGGCCACTAACTTGACTAGATGGAGTCAGGAACAGGGTCAACCCATTCACTACAATGGAGATAGAAGTTTCTACAACCTCACTGAGGGAGGTTCTGCTAACAGGGTCCTACCCATCATGGTTCGTAGAATTTCCAGAAACAGGATACTGGGTCAAGCAACTATCGACCGAGTCGTAGAGATTGAAGCCAACTCTGGCGTTAACACTATCTACATTCGCCAACTAGAGTCTGCTCATGAAAGGACTCTGGTCCGCAATGCAAATCTGCAGAGGGAACTTGCTAAAACTCAAGCCGAAGTTAGAGAACTTCGAGCTCAGCAAGTGAGAGCTGACAGGCGTATAAGGGACATAGAACGTCTACTGTCGGGATCAAGAACTCATGCTAGTAGTTCTCGTCGCCGATAGAATCTCGACGACTCACCTTTTGGATATAACCTAGTTTATGTAAAACTTTGTTCTAACTTCCTATCTTTATAAATCTTAGACCTGTTATGTCTTGATCTAGTCATAGTTCTGTCAAAATTTTCCTATCTTGGTCGATGTAAGGCCAATTCTAGGCCATTTTTCCCGAACTTGTTACATCTGTAATTCCAGTATTATTGACAGATATCTAATCATATGGAATTATTATCCAAATGTTGTCATCTTCATTTAGTCATTATGTTCATTTTGTTATCGGGCTATGGGGAGTTAGTCCATGAGACACATTTATTATTCATTTATTCTTATCCATGTCGTCATCTTTTAAACGTATAGTTAAAGATTTCGCCTCGCAGAAATCCCAGGCGTAACCCAAACAACGAAGCATCGATACCACCACCTCAACCTCTTCAACCACCTACTCCCTTCGATGCCAATATGTTCCAGGCAGCTTTCACAGCAGCAGTTGCAGCTGCTGTGTCAGCAATCAACGCTCCTGTCCCTAGTGGATTGGGAACAGGTGCACCTCCCTCGAACCACGGCAAAAGCCATGGACAACCTCGGGAATGCACCTATAAGGACTTCACGAATGCCAAGCCCCGCAACTTCAATGGTACTGGTGGGGTTATGGTGTTAAGGCAATGGACTGAAAAGATGGAATCTGTCTTTGAAATCTGTGCTTGCCAGGAGGGAAACAAGGTCAAGTTTGCAGCTTGTACCTTCTCTGACAGAGCATTAACATGGTGGAATGGCCATGTTAAGTATCTGACTTTGGTGGTGGCGTATTCCATCAGCTGGGAGAAATTGAAGGACATACTGATGAAAGAGTACTGTCCTTGAGGTGAAGTACAAAAACTCGAGCATGAACTCTAGGGTCTACAAATGGTTGGATCCGACATCACAACCTACACAAATAGGTTCTGTGATCTGGCAAACCTATGCCCTGATATGGTTGCTCTCGAGAGCAAGAAGATAGAGAGATATATCTGGGGAGTGTCCCCCTAGATCTAGGCAAGTGTGTTATTTTCCAGGCCTATCACTTTCGATAGTGCCAAGGAACTGGCACGATCTCTCATTGATCACCGGAAACCTCAGAACCCAAGAATCCTCCAAGAAACAACAACTTGTGGCAATCAATGCTGCCACAGTGACTCCCGTTGTCCTTGCGAACCCCTTACCAACAAAAACTTATGCTGGAACTCTCCCGAAGTGCAACAAATGCAGCTTCCACCACCGCGGACCTTACAGGGAGATGCAGTACACTAACTGCAACAGGAAGGGGCACACAATCCGTTTCTGCCAGACTCCAACAGCTCAGGCCGCCCAGGTTCCTAACGTCGGTATGGGCCAAACTTGCTACGGTTGTGGCGAAGTGGGCCACTACAAGAGGAACTGCCCTAAAGCGGAGATGGCTGGAGGAGTAGGAAGAGTTTTGGCCCTAGGCCACGAGGAAGCAGTAGCTGATCCTATGATAGTTACTGGTACGTTTCTCCTTGATAACTCATATGCTTGCATACTTTTCGATAGTGGAGCAGAGAAAGGTTTTGCAAGTCACAAATTTGCACACCTGCTTAAACAAAAACCCTGTGCATTAGATAATTCATTCACGGTAGAAATGGCTAACGGGAAAACGGAGAGTACTAACTGCATATACGTGGGTTGTACTTTAACTTTAGATGGCCACACTTTCAAGATAGATCTCATGCCGGTCCCAATCAAATGTTTCGACGTTATCATCGGCATGAATTGGTTGAGTCTTCTTCGCGCCGACATCATGTGCTTTGACAAAGCAGTTTGTCTTAACCTTCCTAACAACGAAACCTTATTTATCTATGGCGACAAACCTAGTACGAGCCTTCGCATCATTTCATGCATTCAAGCCCAGAAGTGCTTGCGAAAGGAATACCATGCATTCCTCGCACACGTCATCGATACAAGTCAAGAAATGAAGGACATTCAGAACATCCCAGAAGTACGCGACTTTCTCGACATCTTCCTAGAAGAACTTCCCGGTTTACCACCACAATGCCAAGTCGAGTTCAGAATCGACTTAGTGCCAGGAGCTACCCCCGTAGCCAAATCACCTTATCGTTTGGCACCGGCCGAGATGCAAGAACTTTCCAATCAACTTAACGAACTTCTCAAGAAGGGATTCATTAGACCAAGCTTCTCACCTTGGGGAGCACCGGTCTTGTTCGTCAAGAAGAAAGATGGATCGTTTCGCATGTGCATCGACTATAGAGAACTCAACAAGCTTACCGTTAAAAATCGTTATCCTTTGCCCCACATTGACGATTTATTTGATCAACTTCAAGGAGCCAACTACTTCTCGAAGATAGATCTACGATCCGGATATCACCAACTATGAGTGTTAGAGGAGGATGTTCCCAAGACAGCCTTCCGAACTCGTTATGGGGACTACGAGTTTATAGTGATGCCGTTCGGATTAACCAACGCGCCCGCAGTATTCATGGATCTGATGAATAGGATGTTTTGTCCTTACTTGGATCAGTTTGTCATTGTCTTCATAGATGACATACTTATCTACTCTCGAAGTAAGGAGGAACATAGTCAACATCTCCGTAGAGTCTTAGAAACATTGCGATCGGAGAAGCTCTATGCGAAGTTCTCCAAGTGCGAATTTTGCATCCGACGAGTCGAATTTTTGGGCCATGTTGTTAGCGAAGAGGGAATACATGTGGACCCTTCCAAAATCAAGGCCATTGAGAACTGGTCAGCACCGAAGACACCTACAGAAAGTCGTAAATTTCTAGCTCTAGCTGGCTACTATCGCAGGTTCATTCAGAACTTCTCCCGCATAGAGAAACCTCTTGCAACACTGACCCAGAAGGGCGTAGCCTTTGACTGGGAAGAGAAACAAGAAAGAGCGTTCCAAACGCTCAAACGAGCCTTGTGCACCGCACCGATACTATCCCTCCCTGAAGGGATAGAAGAGTTCGTTGTCTATTGCGATGCATCAAATCAAGGACTTGGATATGTTCTGATGCAGTGAGGTAAAGTCATAGCCTATGCCTCGAGACAGCTGAAGACACATGAGGTTAACTACACCACACATGATCTTGATCTAGGAGCAGTTGTGTTCGCTCTGAAGATCTGGAGACACTACCTGTATGGTACAAAAAGCACGATCTTTACAGACCACAAGAGTCTGCAACACATTTTCGACCAGAAGGAGCTCAACATGAGACAACAACGGTGGTTCGAGCTACTCAGTGATTACGAGTGCGATATTCGTTATCATCTGGGTAAAGCCAATGTAGTAGCCGACGCCCTAAGTCGGAAAGAATATGCTGGTCGTAGAGTCAAATCTTTGACTCTAACTATCCATTGACACTTGTCAATGCAAATTAAGGAGGCTCAGCTCGACGCTTTGAAACCTGAAAATGTGGCTGGTGAACCCTTAGAGGGATGGATAAGAACTTGGAAGCCAAGGGTGGCAAAGCCTTATACCTCATGGATCGGATCTGGACACCGAAACACGGTGGCTTCAGAGACTTGGTCATGACGGAAGCTCACAACACTCGTTATTCTGTCCACCCAGGTTCAAATAAGATGTATCTGGATCTTAAAAAGTTATACCAGTGGCCTAACATGAAAGCAGATATTGCTACCTTCGTGAGTAAATGCCTTACTTGCGCAAAGGCCAAGGTCGAATACCAGAAACCCTCCGGTCTCTTACAGCAACCGGAGATACCAGAATGGAAGTGGGAGCGGATCACTATGGACTTCATAACCAAGTTGCCCAAGATGACGGGTGGACTTGATTCCATATGGGTCATTGTCGATAGATTGACCAAGTCTGCAGACTTCTTGCCAATCAAAGAAACAGAAAAGATGGAGAAACTTACAAGAACTTACATTAGGTAAATTGTAAGATTGCACGGTGTTCCCTTATCTATTATCTCGGACAGAGATAGTAGATTCACTTTGAAGTTCTGGCAGTCATTACAAAGTTCCCTAGGAACTAGGCTGGACATAAGTACGGCCTACCATCCATAGACCGACGGGAAAAGTGAGAGAAATATCCAAACCTTAGAATATATGTTACGCGCCTGTGTGATTGACTTTGGGAAAGCTTGGGATACCCATTTACCCCTCGTCGAATTTTCCTACAACAACAGTTATCACACGAGCATAAAGGCAGCTCCATTTGAGGCCCTCTATGGCCAAAAGTGCAGATCCCCTCTGTGCTGGGCTGAGGTGGGTGATACCCAGTTAGCTAAGGGACGAGTTCCCGAAAGCACTCTCATGGATCCAACGATCATTCGGGAAACGACAGAGAAGATCGTTCAAATTCGTGAATGATTGAAAGCCTCTAGAGACCGACAAAAAAGCTACACTGACAAGCGAAGGAAACCGTTGGAATTCCAGGTAGGCGACCGAGTTCTACTGAAGGTCTCACCTTGGAAGGTCTTGATACGCTTTGGAAAGCGTGGGAAGCTCAATCCAAGATACATAGGGACTTTCGAGATTCTCGCAAGAATCGGCCCTGTAGCTTACAAACTCAACCTACCGCACGAACTCAGTAACGTACATCCTACCTTCCACGTCTCGAACTTGAAAAAGTGTCTGTCCGATGAGACTCTTGTTATTCCACTCAACGAGATCGAGATCAACGAGAGCCTCAACTTCGTGGAGGAACCCGTAGAGATCATGGACCGAGAGGTCAAGCAAACGAAGCAGGGCCGTACCCCGATAGTGAAGGTTCGCTGGAACGCAAAGCGAGGACCTAAATTTACTTGGGAGTGAGAGGATCAAAGGAAACTGAAATACCCTCGTCTTTTCACTTAGTTATGTGTAATTTCTTATTTGCTTAAATTCTAATTTCGGGACGAAATTCCTTCTAACGGGGGGATGATGTGACAACCCGAAATTCTATTATGTACAAACAATATCACTTCAATAGAAGTTATAACAGTCACAGTAAATTTTCAGACTTTTCTGTATAAGTTTGAGAAATTCAGGGTTTACACTTTAGGAAATATCAGGAGAGTGGATGCACTAGGGTTTTGTGCAACTCTGTTATTCCAACACTCTATTATATTAGAGATCATTTCGGGAATAAAATATTTTCTGCCAACAATCTCAGGACTATAAATAGAATTCTGAACCAATTTCATTCATTATTTACATTTGCAACTAGAGAAGAGCCATTTTCACTCTCACGGATCTTCGGGTTTTCATTCCAAATCATGAGTATCTCTCTCTAGTAGTGTTATATAGCTTATAATGTGTTAATAACATAGATTACATAGAAAACAACTAGATTTAGGAGCTTACTCCCCAAGGTGTTCTTGGGCGGTAAACTCCCAAAATGATGCCTACCCTTTCCCCCGTGATGTGTTACTACCTTAGGCTTGTGTACTAGTGTGTATATGACTTGAAATCACCCCAAGAACACCAAGGTTTAGGTGTTCACAGTCCAAGAAGATCTTGGACCTTGAACTCCAAAAACATGGACCAAAGAGTGCTTTTAACACTCCTAAAGCCTTGGACAATTAACTAGGTTTACTCCTACATAAATCAAGGACTTTAAAACATCAAGAACCCCTCTCAAAGAGAGATTATGGCCCTAATATGGTGCTTGGGCCGTGAACATCAAACTAAGGCACCAAAGTGCGCCTAAGGCCTTCATTAGCCTTAGATAAATGCCTAGAACCTATCCTACATGTGCATGGGACTTGAAAGCATAAAATTATCCCTTTTCATGTGAGTTTACGGAAGAAAACTCAAAAGGAAATGGCCTTAGGGCCGTAAAATCCTCAAAGGAGTGTAATAGTGCCCTAAACCCTTCCAAGAATTAAACCACCAAGTTGGAATACTTCTAGGGATCATTTAGAACTTCAAAACACAAAATGACACCAAGCTTAGGAGTTCACGGCCGTAAACACAAGGGTTTACGACCGTAAACTCCTTGTGTGATGTTTATGGAAGAGTAAACTCATGTATAGGGTCCTTTGGAACCCTAAACCCAAGTTCCTTGTCCCACAACAACTTAGATGCAATCCTTAGGGCTTATAACACTTATATAAAGTGTTTATCATATCCTAGGATGTCTTAAAATTTTCAATTAGTAATTTAAGACTAATTGGTTGCATATATGTGTCATTATATGTTATATAGGATCATAGTGTGTGTACAAGTCCTCACTTGACACCTAACAATCCTACACCGTTTAGTTCATCCAAACCACCATCTACAGGTGAGTTCATACCCCTGAATCAATGTTTTAAATGATTTTAAATGATTTAATCGGGGGGGGGGGGGATACAAGTAGAAAACATCATGTTATTAAATGATCCATTTGTATTTTATAACTGTGTTTTCATTCAACAGATTTCACATACTACAAAATGTGATGCATGAAATGGTTTTTCTATCTTAAATATACTTTGTTATCAAATGTATTACTTTTGAAATGCTTATTAAAAATGACATCAATTCATTGTTAATTATTGTTCAAAACTCTTAGATATCTTACAAAACCATTATTTCTACCTTCTTGAACAAAATTATACTTATACACTTATGTTGATATAAATGTTTTGAGATTATAGTTTTCATCCAACAATCAGTTTCCCACACTCTTGTGTAGCAAGGGTGTATAAACCTACTTGAACAACCAATTACCTTTCAATTAACTATCATGGGGATAGTTAGAGGACACAAAAAATTATTCCTATTACAAGGAATCACACAAGAGTTAGTTCATTCATGATTCTATACCAATACGTACATTACCTGATACATGAGTACATTTACATATGCTTACATGATACATGAGTACGTTTACATATACTTACATGATACATGAACACGCTTACATGAATACATTACATGAGTACCATTACATAGATACATTTTCCTGTATACACTTACATGGATACATGTACCTTGATTTACGAGGATGATTTATTAGTACCTTCTGTGTAAACTGTCTTGTATATCCCAGTTCAACGGGATATCTAGGCGGGACTAACCATTCCGAATCCCAGCTGATTAGCACCAGTGGTTGATGACCATCTACGGAGGTCTACGGTTAATACTTATACTAGGAACATCGATTACGGGACTAACCCTTCCTTCCCCCTGATGCTGCTACAGAGGACAACTGGACAATCTTCGGATGTTCATTAGGTTATACATTTCACTTACTGCGATGTCGTGTTAGTCCTGGTACCCAAGGATAACACTTACATTAGTAAATTTTCCTATTTACTTTATTTTGTGATACATTCACATAAACGAGGAGTTAGACTAAGTACTTTTAGTACTAGTCAATAGAAAGGAAAAACTATCATTTTACTTACAAAACATTCGGGTCTTGGTTGAAGACTACATTTCATGATAACAGAAAATAAGGGATTTTCTAGGGCTTTTCATACTTATATCAAAATTTTCATTTAAAGGTTTACATGGCATTCATAACAGCTTTTCAAAACAAGACAATGACACTTAAATACTTATGAATTCACCATCTTTAAGTTGATACTCTCTTTCAAAATAACTTGTATTCTCAGGTCACCAGTAGACAGGTACGATGGCCAGGTTTTGAGAAGACGGAGCGCAGACAAGTCTCGTCTTTTATTTTGATTATATATTTTTGGTGTCTTATTACAATGAAAGAACACACATGTATTAAAACTTTACTTATAATGCAATGTATGATGTTGTTGCTTGTTTATTATTTTACACTGTTGCGATACTGTACATGACGTCCTCCACCCCGGAACGTTTCCGCCGTTTTTGGTTTTGGGGTGTGACATATACACCCTAACCTAGTTTTTATTCATGAAGCCTTGATTTTTGACTTATAAATTAAGGGTGATTGATAATGACTTAAATTATATTTTCCTTGACTATAATTCCCTAAATTTAGTTATTTTAAATTGACATTGTAACGTTCATAATTATTTTAATTGAGTTTTAGAGGTCAAATTTTATAAAATTAGGTTTTTAGGACATTTAGGGTTTTTGAGAGTTTGTAAATCTTTGGATATCAAATAAATTGAATCTTTGAGACTTCAAATCATTTTCTGGTATTACAACTCTTTTATAGTTATAAATAATGTTTGTAATTCCTTTTTGTCGGTTTATTGGCGTTTCTATGTAGTGGTTCCGAGATTCAAGTGAAATTGAAGAGTCAAGTTTACTAGCCCTAGTTTTCAAGTTCAACTTAAGTTTCTATAAGACTTAGACCTAATTTCTACTACTAGGTCAGGTGCATGATGTGTGTATATGATTCATGAAAAGGTGTTCAAGTCAAGGAATGACCCGAATTTGAATAGTTGTTTCAGTTAAAGTAACTACAAAAGCCACGTATCAATTTGGAATCTAAATACACTATCCATGTTTCTAATTGTTTCCAAGTTTATAGTAGGTTATAACTTAGCTTCTAGTTACTAAGTCTAGTATGTGTTGTACCTATACATGCAACTAAGTTTAGTCAAATCTAGAACTGACTTGAATTTTGACAGTCGTCACAGTATGTGATGCCATTTTGTCTATAAATTGCATGCATAATGCAACCAACAGTGTTAGTTGAGGTTCTTAGTATTGTAGAGGCAGTTGAATTGAGAACTATTAGAAAAGTCTAGGTGATGCCATAGTAGAGTTTATATACAGTATAATGTATGGTTGCTATATAGATTTAGTGTGTTTAAGTAGAGATTTCAGGATGGTTCTTGAGGAAAGTACAAATAGGTGTGGAAGGTAAGTATTAGGCCCATATGACTAAAAGCACATGATCTTTACTCGAGCCAATGATAGTCTTGGAGTTTCTAAAGAGACCAGTGTCGTGAGAATTTCCTATATTTTTCTGCTCATCATTTCTAAGTTGTTTCTCAGTTTGAGTATGGTGGTGATCACTCGAGGAGGAGGTTTTGGTTCAGGCCCGGGGGCATATCGATTGATGAGAGGCTAAGCAAGTTCATCGCGACTAAGATTACTTGTCGTATCTTCGATGCTACTCCTGTGATGTTTGGCACCATCAAGGAGGGGATTATGGATCTTCTGGATGAGCGACTCGGTACTTTTTTCATCGAGATTGTTGCGGGTCAGTTAGGAACATGAACTCCCTCGTTTCGGGAGTTCAAGGCTTTTGGAGTTCCATAGTTCTTAGGGGCTAAGGACCCCATCACTATCTGACGTTGGATCGTTGACATGGAGAATGCTTAGCTGAGGAGTTTTTTCATGGGGGAAAGGGTAAGAGTTGCATCCTACCTACTAAGAGACCAAGCACGTGACTAGTGGAATGTGGTCGGCCGAGCATTCAAATTTGAAGACATTTGGCATAGTTTGTTAGGAGATTCTAGGAGGACTTTGCACTGGCGATAATGAGGCATTAGCTGGTGATGGAGCTTCAAGACCTTTGCCAGACTACTAAGACTGTGGCGCAGATCACCGCCAAGTTCCATGAGAGGGCTCTGTTGGTTTCGCAATATGTTGCAGACGAGGCGATGAAGAAGATGAGATATCATGACATGTTGAGGGATGACATCATGGAGTTCGTGATGTTTTCAAGCTGAAAGACCCTAAATGAGATGATTGAGAGGGATCGTGAACAGGCGATTAAGTTGGAGCTTCAGAAGAAGCACAAGCAGGAGCAGGTCTAGAAAATTGTGGCCCACGCTAAGAGGCCCAAGACATTTGATTCACATTCTACCAGCATGATCAAGTCATTGCGGAAAGTGTGGTGAACCGCATAGTGGGGCATGTTGATCAACGAGTTAGCTTTTTTATAGATGTGGAAAGACCAGTCATATGAGAAGGGATTGCCCTCGAAGTGCATTGATTTGTTTTCGATCTAACCACACTGGCCATAAAAAGGCCGATTATCCGAGGTTGTTGGGCGCAGCAATGGCGGTGCCTATACCAGCCACCTTGACAATTACCGATTGCCACCGCCTATGGTGAAGAGAAGGACAGTCCAATTGAATACTAATGAGGCTTGAGCAGCGCCAGATGTGGTTATAGGGACTTTCTTAATCAATGGTATCACTGCGCATGTTCTATTTGATTTAGCTGCTACTCGATCCTTTGTATCTCTTGCTCTTAACAAGAAGTTTAGTGATGCTCTTGGGATTCTGGATTATCTGTTAGAGGTGGAGATTGATGATGATCGTTTTGTGAGTGCTTCGAGGGTTCATCATGGGTGTGTATAGAATCTGTTTAGTGAGACATATTCTATTTACTTGGTTCTAATTCATCTGCTAGGGTTGAACGTTATCATCGAGATGCATTGGTTGGGTTCTAGTGGTTACATGATTGATTATGAGCAGCAACTAGTGACAGTTCGAACCCCAAGTGGGGAGAACTAGTTATTCATGGTAAGGGATATTTGCGTGGACTGGCTCTCTGTTCAGCTGCAAGGCCTTGGAGATATCTTCAGGAGGGATGTTCTGGATTTTTGGCTTACGTGTCTGATACTCGGATTGGGGGAACGATGATGTTGATTAAGTGTTCCCATTATTCAAGATTTTCCCAATGTGTTCCCTGAGGATTTTCCAGGTGTGCCTCCTAAGAGGCAAGTCAAGTTTCGCATTAATTTAGTTCCTGGTGGGGCCTCGATGGCCAAAGCACCATATTGGTTGGCACCACTAGAGATGCAGCAGTTGCCTACACAACTTTAGGAGCTGCTAGATAAGGGGTTTATTAGACTGAGTAGTTCACCACGGGGAACACCAATCCTTTTTGTGAAAAGAAGGACGACTCACCCATGATGTGCATTGACTATCAAGAGTTGACGAAGCTAACAGTGAAGAACCATTACCTAATTCCAAGGATCGACGACTTATTTGACTAGCTTCAGAGTGCATCTTGGTTTTCGAAGATTGATTTGCGATCGGGTTACCATCAGACGAGGGTTAGAGATGAGGATTTAAAGAAGATAACCATCAATACTCATTATGGTCATTACGAGTTTGTGGTGATGCCATTCTGGCTCACCAACGTGCCAACAATGTTCATGGATCTCAGGTATGCCGACCGATGCTAGGTTAGTCATTAATCATGTTTATTGATGATATCTTGGTCTTCTCCAAGACCAAGGAGCAGCATGAGGATCATTTGTGATAGGTATTAGAGACCCACAAAATTGAGAGGCGGTATGCCATGTTCTGCAAATGCGAGTTTTGTTTATGCAAGGTGCAATCTTGGGGAGCACCGTCAACCAGAAGGGTATGTTGGTCGATTCATCCAAGATCGAGTTTCCGGGAACCCCATCTAAGGTTCGTAGTTTTCTAGGTCTCGCGAGATATTATTGGAGATTCATCCAGGATTGCTCCAATATTAATGTGCCATTGATCCGCTTGACGAAGGGAAATGTTATTTTCTGGTTGGGACCAAATAAGTAGGAAACCTTTGTGACACTGAGGCAGAGATTGTGTGAGGCTCCAATTCTTTCATCTCCCAAGGGAATGGAGGACTTTTTGATTTACAGTGATGCGTTATTCTAGGGTTTGGTAGCAGTCCTCATGCATAGTGGACATGTGATTGTGTACGCTTCGAGGCAACTGAAGGCTCATGAGGCAAATTATCCTACACACGATTTGGAGACACTACATGTATGGCATTAGGTGTACTATCCACACCAACCACAACAGCTTGAGGTACCTGATGGATCAGTCGAATTTGAATATGTGGTAGCGAAGATGGTTCGACGTGGTAAAGGATTATGATTGTGAGATCTTGTACCACTTTTGGGAGACCAATGTGGTGGCCGATGCCCTAAGTCTTAAGGTTTCGAGTGCACCTATAGGGGAGATGTCTCTGAGGATGGTGATCATTATCCTTCTTTAGATTTGATCTTGAAGGCTCAGTTGGAAAGACTAAAAAAGGGGAATTGGAAGGCAGAGTGAATCAGGGGGCAGATTCTTGTACTCGTCAGAGATAGTCGGGGTTTGTCGACTTAGTGTGATAGAGTTTAGGTTCCGACTACTGATAGGGTGAGGCGTACAGTTATAGAAGAGGCTTATTAGTCAAATTTTTCGATCCATATGGGGGCCACGAAGATGTAGAGGGATTGGATGTTTAGTTGTTGGTGGCCCTCAATGAAAAAGGAGATAACATGGTTTGTAGAGCGGTGCGTAACTTTCCGAAAAGTCAAGGTCGAACATAAGAGACCTCACGACAAGATGCAGTCGTTACCCATTACCATGAGGAAATAGGAAGAGATCACAATGTATTTTATCACAAAGTTGCCAACGAAGGCACGTAGAGTTGATTCTATCTAGGTCATTGTTGATAGATTGACCAAGAGTGTGCATTTTATTCTAATTATGGATAGTATATTAGCCAAAAATATGGCTAACATTTACATTAGAGAGGTGGTGGTTCGGTATGGAGTGCTAGTTTTAGTGGTTTCAATTTTTGATGTTCGTTTCACCTCTAGGTTTTGGAGGAATTTTCATGAGAATTTGGTACATAGCTACATTTCAGAACAACATACCACCCCTAGACCGATGGACAGATTGAGTGGAGGATTCAGACGCATGAAGATATGCTACAGGCATGTGTGTTAGATTTTGGAGGGAGTTAGAATACTTATCTTCCACTGGTCGAGTTCTCCGACAACAACAGTTATGATGCGAGTATTGATCAACCACCATTCGAGATGTTGTATGGGAATAGGTGCATGACCTCAGTTTATTGGGGTGAAGTCGGCCATCGGGTCATGGGGAGTGCTGAATTGGTGCTTAAGACTATTAAGTTGATTCAGTAAGCGTGTGACAGGTTATGAGTCACACAAATTCAGAAAAACATTTATGCAGACCATCGTCGTTCGAACCTCGAGTTTTAGGTGGGGGACTTTGTGCTACTCAATGTTTCACCTTGGAAAGGTGGCATCCGATTTCGGAAGCGGGGTAAGGTGGCATACTAGTTGGATTTTCCATAAGAGCTTAGTCAGATCCATAACACTTTCCATGTCTCTCAATTGCGAAAGTGTGTAGGCGATGATTTGACGGTGATTCCTTTGGACGATATTCAGGTTGATGAGCGCCTGAACTATGCAGAGAGGCCGATTACGATCCTCGATAGAAAGACCAAGGCGTTACGCAAAAAATTAGGGAACCTGGTGAAGGTATAATGGCAGCAATGGAAGGGCTCTAAGTGGATGTGGGAGCCTGAGGTGGAAATGAGGGAGCACTACCCATATTTCTTTAAAGCAGCGAACTTCAAGGACGAAATCTAATTGAAGTGGGGGAGATTTGTAACATTCATTATCAGGTATTTTTCAATTATAGCTTAAAAAACCAAAAATGTTTGCATTTGCAGTCCTTAGTCTTGGCGTAAGTTGGAGCTACGCCTTGCGTAGCTCACTAACATTGGACACACACTTTTGCTTGTACGTTGGTTGTATGTGGAGGTACATTGGGCGTATTTGTGTAGACTTCAAAACCTAATTTTTAGGGTTTGGACCCTATTTAAAGAACTTTATGGCCTTAAACCCTTCCTTACCTCCATCCTCCATCCCTCTTAGACCCCATCTTAAAACCCTAATTCTTGTGTGGAAATTTTGAGGTATTTTAGTGATATTTTGGTGTTCTTGGTGGTGAAGGAAAACCTATGAAGTGGTGGTGTTTCTCTAAAGCTTTTGCATCCAGATTCTTCTCATCTTTATGCATCTTTAAGAGGTATAAAGTTCAAATCTTGATGCTTGCCTTGCTAGATCTCATTAGGTTGCAAGTTTTAGCAGTTTTGTTCTAAAACCCTTGGTCTTATGAAAATGGTCTACTCCAGACCATTTGAGTTGTACTTTCAAGCATTTCTAAGCGTTTGGTGAGATAAAAGTGCAAGGTTGGACCTTTATATTCTTCCATGCAAGAGTTATGGAGTGTTAGATGGTTGTATAGGTTAGGGTTTTAGTTTTTAACTCCTTGTAGCCATGCAAAGGCATAAAAGTTGTTACCTTACGGTTTTAGACGTTTATTAGGTTTAGATATGAAGTTTGGACGGAAGGTCCTTAAGCGTTAAGACCTTAATAGTGAGTTTGAACTTTTGAATGGTATGTTGGGCGTGACCCTGAGTACAGTGGACGTACTGGGTTGTTGCCATGTAATCCTTCAAAACCATGTAGTACGCTGAGCATAACTTGGACTACATAAGGCATTCTCCCAGAAAGCACTCTTGGGCCGTCTTTGGGCCTTAGTTCATGTATGGGAAGGGCAAAATGGTCTTTTTCCCTTAGTAAGCTAAAGGATCAATTGGACCTTTGTCACAACCCAAAACCAAGAACGGCGGAAACGTTCCGGGGTGGAGGACGTCATGTACAGTATCACAACAGTGTAAAGTAGTAAACAAGAAACAACTTCATCCATTACATTAAAAGTAAAGTTTTAATACATGTGTGTTCTTTCAAAGTAATAAGACACCAAAATATACAATCAAAATAAAAGACGAGTCTTGTATGTGCTCCGTCTTCTCAAAACCTGGCCATTGTACCTGTCTACTAGTGACCTGAGAATACAAGTTATTTTGAAAGAGAGTATTAGCCTAAAGATGGTGAATTCAGAAGTATTTAAGTGTCATTGTCTTGTTTTGGAAAACTGTTATGAATGCCCTATAAATCTTTAAATGAAGCAATTGATATAAGTATGAAAACCCTAGAAAATCCCTTATTTCCTACTAGTATGAAATGTTGTCTTCTACCAAGACCCGAATGTTTTGTAAGTAAAAATGATAGTTTTTCCTTTCTTTTGACTAATACTAACAGTACTTAGTCTAACTCATCGTTTATGTGAATGTATCACAAAATAAAGTAATAGGAAAATGTACTAATGTAATTGTTATCCTTTTGTATTAGGATTAACACGACATCACGGTTAGCGAAATGTATAACCTTTGAACATCTGTAGATTGTCCAATTGTCCTCTATAGCTACAACAGGTGGGAGGAAGGGTTAGTCCCGTAAACGTATTCCTAATATAAGTATTAACCGTAGGCATCCGTAGATGTTCATCAACCTCTATGGCGAGCAGTAGGCCCAAGGAATGGTTAGTCCCATAAAGGTACTCCTAATATAAGTAATAACTGTAGGCATCCGTAGATGTTCATCAACCACTAGTGCTAACAGCTGGGATTCAGAATGGTTAGTCCCGTCTAGATATCCCATTGAACTGGGATAGGCAGGACAATTTACACAGAAGGTACTAATAAATCATCCTCCTGAATCAAGATAGAAGTATTCTTGTAAGTGTATACAGGTAAACGTATCTACGTAAAGGTACTCATGTAATGTATTCATGTAAGGTACTCATGTAAGCATATTCATGTAACATGTAATGTATAGTATAGACTCATGAATGAACTGACTCTGATATAATTCCTTGTAATAGGAATAATGTTTTGTATCTTCTAACTATCCCTATAATAGTTAACTGAAAGGTAATTGGTTGTTCAAGCAGGTTTATACACCCTTGCTACCCAAGAGTGTGGGAAACTGAATGAAGGATGAAAACTATAACATCAATACATATATAAGAACATAAGTGTATAGATATAGTTTTGTTGAAGAAGGTAAAAATGGTTTTGTAAGACATCTAAGAGTTTTGAACAATAATTAACAATGACTTGATGTCATTTTAATAAACATTTCAAAACAAATACATTTGCTACCAAGGTATTTTAAGACAGAAAACCATTTCATGCATCACATTTTGAAGTATGTGAAATTTGTTGGATGAAAACACAGTTATAAAATACATATGAGTGATTTAATAACATACTGTTTTCTACTTGTATCCCCCCCAATTAAAGCATTTAAAATCATTTAAAACATTGATTAAGGGGTATGAACTCACCTGTAGATGGTGGTTTGGATGAACTGAATGATGTAGGATAACTAGGTGACAAGTGAAGACTCGTTCACACCCAATGATCCTAGTTAACATATAATCACATATATATGTATTCAATTAGACTTTAAACGACTAATTGACAAAGTTAAGACATCCTAAGGCATGTAAAACACCTTATATAAGTGCTACAAGCCATAAGGATTGCATCTAAGTGCTAAAGGACCTTGCTATTGTGTTTGGGGTTCAAGGGTAAACTCCCTTGGAGTTTACGGTTTCATGATCTTGACCTAATGAGTTTACGGTCGTAAACTCAGAGTTTACAGTCGTAAAATCCTCTCCTTTTTACCATAAGCTGTTTTGAGGGGTTGCAAGTCCTTTGAAGCATTTCTACTTGGTGGTTTGGACTTTGGAAGGGACTAGGGAAACAAAACACCCCTTTTTAGGTGTTTACGGCCCCATGGTCATTTATCTTTGGGTTTACTACCTTAAACCCATATGTAAATTGGTATTGTTATGTTCTCAAGTCCCTAACTCATCAAGGTAATTGTCTATGCTAGTATTTAGGCCTAAGGAAGGAATATGGCCCAAATAAACACACTAAAGGGTGTTTACGGTTTTGGGAGCTCCCCAAACCATAAACACATGATCATGGAATTCTTTGGTGTTTTTCATGGCTTAAACCCTTCAAGGAAAGGTTCAAACATGTCAAGGAAGGCTTAAACATCCGACTAGGGCTTAGATTAATGACTTAGGCACACTTTGGTGCCTTATATGGTGTTTACGGCCCAAGAACATTCTTGGACCGTGAACACCTTGTTCCATGTGTTCTTGGCATATTTTCTTGATGCTAACTTGTAATACTAACTCAATAAGACTCAAGGAGTGAAGTAGTTACTATAAGGAAGCTTTAAATATGCTAAAAGTCCAAGAACACTTAGTGTGTGTTCTTGGTGTTCTTGGAAATCTAATCAAAAACACAAAAATGAATGGATGAATAGATGCACAAACACTAGATTAAGTGTTTAGTCAACTTGAAATGCATAGAACACTTACAACTTGGAAGATCTTGAATTGTTTCTAGTTTGCTACTTGAGAGGTTTTCTTGAGTTTACTCTTTTGGAGTTTACTCATTTGGATAAATGGGGAGTAAACTCATCATTGACTAGACTTATGGAGTAAACTCATGGATAAGCATGAGTTTACAGATTTTGGGATGATTTTTCGACCCAAACAAAATAGTTTGGCCGGGAACTTCTAAGACGCGAGGTGTTTGCAGTTTTTAAATTTCAAAACCCGAGATGACACTTTCTTACACCCGTTCGTTTAAAGAATATTATTAAAATAATCAAAAGAACTCCAAATTTTTTAAAATAAGAAATAATGACATTAACTTATAATAAGAAGTGATTTACTTCTAGGGTTTGACCGAATGAAAATTTCTGGGTTGTCACAACCTTCGATTATGGGGTTAAAACCCTGATTATTAATTAGAGTTGATTTTGGATCATGATCAGTGTGAGGAGCCATAGTAGCATCATTATGAGTGTACGTTTCAAATGTCTTCAGTTGAGGTGAATCTTGTCACCACACTAGCGGGTCAAAGGCACCAATATCACCTATTGAATTGTACGTGTTGGATGCATGTGATTATGTACCTATTAGTAATAAGATTGTATGAATTATTCATAGAGCCTATCTTGGCTCGGAGTCATTATGGACTCAAGGTCAATACGGACCCGAGGGTTAATACGGACCCGTGATAACTACTTCTTGTTTTATGGGGTTGATACGGACTCGGGGATTGATATGGACGAGACACAACTGTATGTTGTTATATTTATGTCATTGTTATGTGTGGTATTTTGGGGAACTCACTAATCTTTGTGCTTACAATTTAAGTTTATGTTTTAGGTACTTCTGGTATGAAAGGGAAGGGCTCAACGTGATCGCATCACATCCACCTGTGTTCAACATTTTTTTTGATGTTTGAGACTGTAATCTGATAACTATTTTCACATTAACTCACTTTTGTTGGATTGATATGGATATTTGATGATTTTTTTATTAAATTAAAAATTACTATTTTACTTATGAATTTTTGAACGTTACAGATTGCATCATTAATTTACAGACGAATAATGGATACATTTTAAACATAGAATAATATGAAGCCTAGAACTAGAATAAACTTGTCCCAAGATATGTGTTTGTCAAAGTTGGTAAAAGTAAAAAGAAAATGATTGTCCAAGGAAGAGGCATTAAAGAAAGCAATGAATATAAATAAAAAGAGAATGGAAAGGTGATCGTAAAAAGATATTTGTTCTTAATCCACAAAAGGTAAAGAACAACAAGAGGTAGAGTAAGTGAAGTGGAAATATGTACCAATTGTTTCTACAAATGAATTCAACATACTTGATAAAGGTGTAATCTTCAAGTAAGATGAGGTGCAAGAGAAAATTGTTAAAGTATTTCCCATAGGGTTTAACTACGCCACACGTAGCCGCTTTTTTCATGAGAACCATAATTTCGGGCCTTGGGCCCCATATAATAACCTTAACTCATAGGGTTTCACGTAATTATCAAACTCCACCCTCTATCAACAAAGCCCTAGCCTACCACTTTTGTGTACTTGAGATTTGAGTTTTGAAATCCCACTTTTATTATGCTTGATGAAGAAGAAAGATCTTGATGGTGCTTGGAAGTTACATTATTAGAGGAACCAAACTTTCCATACCTAATGGAGACCAAACACCCTTACCGAAATGAGTATGACTTGACACCTCCAGAATGATGAAATGTGGATGCATCATGAAATTCTTTTGTCCATGATGCGGTGCACCTCCCAAAAACTCCTATAAATAGGAGGCTTTCCCTCTTCATTTCTTAAACCATTCTCTCTCGGTAATCTCTTTCTCTCTCTCTCTCTCTCTCGCTCTCTCTCTATCTCACACCCTTGAACATTCCAGTCCCTCGTTATTTGTGACATCCCCATTTTCTCAGCCAGAAAAGACCGATTTTGTTTATGCTTTATATAAATTAGAGTACCTCCTTTAATAAAAATGTTGCGGAATTTGTTCCCAGTAAAACATGATAAATACGTTATCAAATCATTTTTGAAGAAAAGTATTTTTATTCATTTTAAAACATTTGGATGTCATCGTCAATATAGAAACATAAGCATAAACAGAACTTACATTCATTATCACTAGTGATTTATATCTCCTTAATCTCTCAGTGTAATGTGACCTCATATCAACACCTATGATATAAATAAACTGAGTGGGTCAGGTTGAGAAACCTGGTGAGTACATAGGGTTTTCAACCCACAATAATATAATTATTATGTTTAATCATCAAACAGTTAACCCAATTACCCATCCATATTATCTTCTTTACTCTTAAGGATCTACCCTAAGAATCAACTATTTCTCATTCATTCATTCCAAAGGATTATCCTAAGGAATAGGTATGAAGTCCATCATTGCCAGGGTTTTACTCAACAGGAACTAAATCCATAGTTGCTAGGGTTTATCTCGTTTATCAATAGTATCGTTTTTGAGAATCCACTTGCAATACATGTCAATGGGTTTTTATCTCATTTATCGATAATATTGTTTCCAAGAATGCACTTGCAATACATGTCAATGGGTTTTTAGAGTATAGCTGGTGAATACACAGCTCAAATAAACACCTACAGGTTGCGAGCCTGCTAGTGTTCCACTGGACTGTCTAGAATAGTCCGTGGTTGTCATCCATACTCTGCTAGATAACAGGGCCAACACTTGTGTAAAGCGCTTCTCTCATGGTTCACCACTCACCGTTATCTCATGGTTCACCTCTCATCGTTATCTCATGGTCTATATCACCTCTAATCATTTTATTTTTTTTGTCACACAACAACAATTTCATCTACCCATATTTTACCCAACACATTTTGTAGATATAAAATACATATACAGTTTAAATCATTTAAAACATGTATAAGAATCTTCTACCCAACATAGAAACCAAGTATTCAGAATTTATGCAAACATAGCACATAGTTTATATAAAATACTTCATATCTATGTGTAAGATGAAAGTAACTATGCACTCACCTGATAAGGTGGTGACTCTGTACTCGGACAACGCTTCGTTTACTCAAATCAATTTTTCCTTCAATAAAACCTAGTATCATTACCACTAGAGTTTAGTCTAACGTTCACTGAGACTAATTAATAGTCTTGCTATTATTACTATTATATAAGCATTAGAACAATCCTCTTCATCCACTATGTACAGACAGGGGCCAGACATGGAACACCGGAGGGCTGGATCATTTTGGCATATAGCAGTTCAGAAATCCAGCAACCCAAGCGGCCCTCTAAACCCAATTTTGCATGTACCGCGAGTGGTTAAAAATATATTATAACGACACTTATATAACTCATAATAATAGCCCAAATATTTATTGTAAGGTCCTAATAACATTAATATATTGAAACATAAGCTATACTAAAGATAGTGTAGGCGTAGCTCACTTACATCGGGTTTTTCGCAAAATCGGGCTCCGAAGAAGCAGAGTTTCTGAGCCAAAGGCTCTTCTTTTCGGAACAGTCGGGCGCTCCAGGGCTTCCACCTCTTGATAGGGAGTTACCCTAGGTGTTGGGGGGTTTGGGAGGCTTAGAGAGAGGTTCTATAGAGATAAATAAGGGTTTGGAGGTATGAGGAATGACACTGCCCTGCACCTCTATTTATAGGCTGAAAATCTGACCGACTCATAGAGTCCATGCTGTTGGATTAGGTGTCTAAGCCCATAACTATAATTGGTATGTATTTGAATTGATAGCGGCACAGTCCTTTTGGGTTGCCCTCAAACCTAGCAATCGGACAAGGAAATTATGAAAGGAGATATATTAATTTATTATAAGATTAATTAATTAATATAAATGAATTTATTAATATGTTAAAAGATTAATATATTAATTATAAATCATTATGTTTACTTAATAATTAGCCAGAAATTAATTAGAGTTAATTTTCGGGTTAAAAGTATTAATTATAAAGTGCAGGGACTAGTTTGCAATTAACTGATAGTTGAATGGAAGGATCCAGAACCCCCTTGGAAGGAGGTGGACGAAAACCCTAGGGGAAACCCTAGAGAATTCCTCCAAGGGGTCCAAGATAAGGCCCTTGGATTTTTCTTATGCCCTAAGCAAATGATAACTAGGGTTTCCCCTAAACCCTAGATCCTTCAACTGTTTAAGGAGCCTCCTGCTTCACATTTTAGGTCACTGATTCTTTGGAAGAAACCCTGGCTGAAATTGCATACTCTCTCCATCCTCTCTCCTTCTAGTTTCCTTCTTGCTAGTTCTTGGGTGTGATTCCATTAGAGGCATTACACTTGTGGTGCTAAGCTTCCAAGAAGATCAAGATCAAGATCAAGAGGATTATCAATTGTTTACTATAACAATTGAAAGGTATGTTAATATTAAACCCTAGTTTGTTAATTTCGAAATTAGCCTCTCTCCTCTAGGGTTCTTATTTTGCAATTCAAAGTTGTATGTTCAATAGTTAAAACATAGATCCAAAGTAGGTTGCATGTGAACTTAGGAATTGTTTTCTAGTTTATTTGTTTTACCTAAAACCCATCAGTGGTATCAGAGCCATTGTTTGTTTTAAATTGAATCGCTATAATTGTTGAATTGCAAATTAGGGTTTATAGTTGTTAAACCCTAAAGGCCATTTTTTCGATTTCTAGGGTTTTAGATCAAAGGGTTTTCGAAACCCCTAGCCTCCAAAGAACCCTAATCGAAATTAGGGTTAGCGTTTTGAAAACCCTAGCCTCCTCCCTTGTAAACTTCGAAATATGCTTGATATTTTAGGGTTTCTTGTTTTGGATAATTGTTACTTGATTAGATTAATTGGATAATTATCCTTACCCTAATTTTCGAAATTTAGAGGGATAAGGATTAGGATTAAATTAATTGTTTAATTTAATTAGATAATCCTTACAAGATTTAATAAATTAATTAAAAATTACTTAGTAGATAAATATTAAATCTAATTAATTGGTTTATTTAAATTTAAAATTTAATAGTTTAAATTTCGAAATTTATATAAACCCTTGGAGTTTTAAAATGTTTTAAAACACACCTTATATATATATATATATATATATATATTATAATTAAAAGTTTAATATTATATGTGTAAAAGAATATGGTCAGTCAAATCACTAGTATGCCTCATTCACGAAGCTAGTCTATAAGGGGGGTGATGTGTACAAAAGTACCCACTAATTTTAATATTTATAACCTAACAAACTTAGACTATCTATGCACTTATAGGCAGTGTACCTAGTCAGTTTACAGTATAGCTTAGGTAAGTCGGGTGTCGATCACAGGGAACAGTTGATTAATTTAATATATTTAATTATAGGTTATAGGTCACACGAAAAGAATCAAGAAATAAATCTCAAACTAACAATTAATTAACTACTCTCGATAAACTAACAGGAAAGCAAATCTCTTCAGGTACTTTGGTTTAGACAAATTATACCTTTAAAACATAGACAATTGCATACAAATTCATTTATTCATGTTCACCGATTCCTAAAATGATTAGATTCGCATTCACTAAAACTAATCCTTTAGCAAACAAGTCAATTCAAACAGTGATCAGTTGATTAAACTAACATGCTTCCTAGTGTTCAGTTCGTATCAAGCAAGACTTGTAAATATAGTCAATCAAATTAATCATTCAATTAACCTCTTGTTAATGGTCATCAAACAAGGCTCACACATTAACTTTCTTATTCTCAAGTTAATCCTACTTTCACATTCGTTATTTCTAGTCTTATAATATCGATGGTCATCAAAAATCATAAGAGACAAGCAAATCAAGCAGATGTTCATACAACTTAATTCACTTAACAATTAATAGAAAATAATCATCATTAACACATAAGGATCTTTTAACAAGCTGGGCAAGATAAATTAAACACAAATAAACTATTTAATATAGCAATTAGTCTAATAATCAAAGCTTCATTCAATCATAAACACAAAGTAAAAGGTTTTTACACCCAAATCAGAAACTAAATACAGAAAAGTACCACAATGGAATGCTAAACATGGTCACGTTAGCAACCCATATGATAACCGACATGTATCCGCTCTCCAACCCTTCCGATCTCTGCTCCCGTTAGCTTAACGGCCTTCCGGCCGCCTTCTAGACCCTCAAAACGGCTTAACAGAAGTTAATTGTCGACTAAATTAGGTTAGAAGTCGAATCCCCCCTCCTGGTTAGCTGAAAATCGACTTTTATAATCTTTGTGGCCGACCTAAGTACGCTGGGTGTACTTAGGATTGCGCGGTGCGTACTCAAGATAATTATGCGATCAAGTCTATCCGGTGCAAGCGTGTACGCGGCGCGTACCATTAATTTACGCGGAGCGTAACCGCTTTGGTCATTACGCGTGGCGTAATGCGACTGTACGCGGGGCGTAATCCACTTCTTCAGCATATTTAATTTCTTTTAGCTCCTAAGTCCGGTTTCCGCTTCGGTCTTTTCTTTTGTGCTTTACTGACAACGAATAGCTGCAAAACATAATTCAAAGCATTATGAGTACTTTTTAGTTCTAAAATAGAATAAATAAGGCCAAAATATTAAGATAAAGTGCATAAAAATATATATAAAAATACACATATCAAAATACCCCACACTTAGCCTTTGCTAGCCCCCAAGCAAATTTAATTTTATTTTACCAATATCACACTAAACAATCCGTTTAAAACTCATCCATTATGCCAAGACCTCAACGCGTACATGTGTGTCTAAAATTTCCTAAAGTACCCCCCCATATTTTAAATACTCACAATCTTCATAAACACTCGCCCACTTTTTCCGAACAATGCTCATTTTATGCAACCCTCTGAATCCATCCGCAGAATGCCTCCTAACCTCAAGGTATTTTTAGTTGAGCAACCTAAGCATACATAATCTAGAATTACAATTATCGATACCACTATGGAGCTCTATTTGAATTCTTCATTTCTTTGACATTTGATCTTTGATCTCTTTGAATTCACCACCTTATTTGAATTGATTTCTGGTATCTTCAACTTTTTGGATTTCTTCAGAATTTTGATCTTTTGATCTTCACTTTAATTGCTCCAAAATTCTTCACACTTTTTTATCATAATTCTTTCTCTCTTTTTTTTTACACATGTAACTCACTTTTTTTTTCACTCAAAACCTACATGCTTAAGCAGAGGCGCTCAACCTCAACCTTTATTGGTTAATGATAATAATTTTCCTAAATACATTTCAGGTTTAGGCTGCTAAACATATTGCATCCCTCAAACCAAGCGGGATTATGTTTTTGTTCCATGATTTCACTAAAATAAGGGAGGCCACAAATGCACTATAACGTATATTGGCTCAACTAAACATTTGAGTTCTCATCGGATCATTTCATACAATTTTAGCAAAAATTTAAATTATCACTAGATTTTTCTAAATTAAACTATTATTTCAAGTTTTTTAAAATTTTAAATTATTAAATTTTCCAAATCTAGCAATTTCATTTATTCTTTTAATTTTAATTTACTTTTACCGACCCCCTACCCCACACTTATTTCATACAATGCCCTCATTGTATGCTAAAACGAATTAAGAACATAAAAAGGAGAAAAAAGGAAAAGACTCCCCTGGGTAGTTGTGGCGAGATCGAATGGGGCTACTACAAGTTGCTTCAAATATCGCCGAAAGACTGAAAACTTGAACTGCTGCTTCTGAATTTGCCGAAAAACAAAATCAAGACCGCCATCTTCGAAAATGTGGTGCAAAATATTGCAATTAAATGCAATGTATAGTAACCATGACGTGGGAAAGTGTCGACCACGTCGTCTCGTCAAGAATGACATCCTCTTCTCGCGATGAAAATCCCCCACAATATAGGAAAGTGTCGACCATGTCGTGGCAGCCGAGACGATACTTCCTCCTCGCGTCGAAATAAAACTCTATGGTGTGGGAACTGCTCATCCATATCATAAGAGTCAAAACATTGTGAAAATGCCAATCTTCAAAACGATCGCTCACGAAATAAATATGCACCCCACACTTATGACAAATTGTGGGTCTTGACTATAATCTTCAACTCTCATACTGCTCTCTCTAGCAACAGTCGGACCTAGCTGCTGAACTTACTGCCAGCTTCCTAAGGGCGAAAATTCTGCAGAAATCTAAACAACCAAAGAGCATCAACATGGAAAACAAAATTAAAACAAACTAAATCAAAGTTTAATTACATACCAAATACTAAAAAAACTAAACTAAACACAAAATAAAAATAAAAAGGATCACTCGTCATCTCCATCATCATGTGGCTGTGTCCCAGAAGTACCGGCCCCATCAAATCGTGACTGGAATGGTGGTGGAAAGGGGAACGAATACTAAAACCCATGGTGGGCAAAGAATGCGTTTAACGCATTCCCATACCACTGTTGTTGCCTGTCCACATGTGTAACATACTCGCTAAGGTTCTGGACCCTCATGTCAAGACGGTCAATACCCTGAGCCAGGTAGCGCATATCAATCTCCCGCTCAGGTCCCTGCTGCGCTCCCCGAGGAGCAGGTCGACGCCGCTGGACCCGTCTCGGCTGTGGCTCGGCGGCACCCTCCTCAGCTGCCACATCATCTGCTTGAACCCTCAAAACACCATCACCACCCCGCTCTAATACGCGCATCGAATCCAATAGTTGAAGACTCATCGGCCTCATGTCGTGAAACACCATCGATCTCGTGATCTCACGCGTCAGCAACTGATATGACCGAGCTAACCGTGTGATAAAATGCCCTCCGCATATCGAGCTATCTCCCCGAAGTCCCCTGGCCCTCCGTCCCAAATATGCAGCTAATGTAACGGGAAGCTTCAGGTGCCTCCCTGGAGTAACTAGTTCCCATAAGAAATACAAGTCCGTCGAAGGCACTCTCTCACTATTCTTGTGATGCGTGAGAGACATAGAAATCAACCGGTGCAACATTCGGTATGTAGTAGACCGAATCATCCCCCCTCGAGCGGTAGATGGTGTATAAACTCCTCCCGTAATCTCGGCCCAAAAAGTGTTCTCGTTATAGTCTTCTGGCCGGTCCGTGAGACAGTCAGCAAGGAACGTCGGGAAATGGACACTCCTCGTCTCATCGGCTGTGTAAATACCCACCCGAGTAGCTAGCTCTATCACGCTGCATTCCCGGCTCACTCCTCCCAGTCTGAAAGCAAAGGTTGTCCTGTCATCGAGTGCCTTCCTAGGATCATAGGAAACTGTAGCGTAGAACTCCAGCAAAAACTCCCGATATACAGGCTCCTGGATCCTGAACAAACGCGCCCATCCCTGACACACAAACAATTCTACACCACTCGCGTCCGAGTGTGTGAATTGCAAAAATTCTTGGATCAATGCAACAAGTCCAATCCTAGTAGCACATTCCCAATCGAATGAGGGTGCAATATCAATCTCCTTGGTGAGAAGCAAGCTTAAGTTGGTGACATAACGTGCCCGGGTAGCATCGTTCAGCGTTTGCGGAAATTGTAAAAAACGACGATCATTCACATCCTCGGGTGGGTTGGTTCTTTGCGTCCTTCGAGCCATAATCTGCACAAACAAACACAAACACAAAACCAAACAAAATATAACAACATTAATAGATTTTTAAACCAAAAAAAATGGAGCTGGATAAGGGCAGTACGCTGGGCGTACATCCAGCGTACGCTGGGCGTACGTCCAGGTTCCACAGATCTACGTCCCGGTTACTTTACTTGTGCTAAAATCATAACCCAACTTAAGATAAATATAGCAGGGCAGCAGACTGTTAATATTTTCGTGGTCCAAATACAGTAGGAACAAAAAAAACATGACCACCCTTAAAAATCAATCCCCATTGTCTCGTAACTATTGAAAATCAACTGTAGCAGTCAAGAACTCGAAATCAGTCAAGAACTCGAAGTCAACAGGCGTACGCTTGGCGTACGACCCCGAGCTCAAATCGATGGGTGTGGGACGGAATTTAGACCAAATTAGGTCCTAGGGTTTAGTTTATTAACCGAAATCGGTCCATTCAAGCCCTAATCAATACATGCATGTGCGAAATCGGCCCTAAATCAAGAACACTATGAACCCTAGAATTCGAACAAAAGCTAAATGCAGCTTATTTCATCAAATTAAACATAAATCTAAGCCATTTAGTATCCGAAATACTTACTTGTGTGTTGGATTTAACAAGAAACTAAAAATAATCGAGGATCTTGGAAAAAGTTGCCGTTCACAGCGTATGCGAGAAAGGAATTGGGTTGGAAAATAACAGGGAAGTCAAAGGGTCAAAAGATATACCTGGTCGCTGATGTACGCGGGGCGTAACACAAGGGTACGCGGGGCGTAACCCCAACACCCTGAAATGTTCATTCGCGATTCGGGTCTTATTACGCATGGCATAATCATACTTACGCAAGGCGTAAGTTTAAATAAAATTTCCCTTTTTCTTTTAATTGAATTTCCTTTTCTTTTTAATCATTTAATCAAGGGACTTAAAACTTTATTATTTTTTTCTTTTTAATTTCTTCAGCTAATGATGACTTTACGATGAGTGATAAAAAAATAAAAAAAATTAAAAAAAAACAGAGACGTCATAATCACTTATCTTTGTTAAGATCTAATGACAATGGCTGATCAAAAACGTTTGCATGCAAGAATTGGTTTGCGAAAACACCCACTTTCGGGACCCGTTAGAATATTTCCTTTGTTTTCCTTGCACCTTTAACTAAAAGTAGAACAAGAAGTGACCAAACTAGTCAAGAACAGCAAGAGCTCGGTCTTCCACTTAACCACCACAATACGCCTTGCTATACTACGCCTCATGGATTGAGTTGGACAAATCAACAAAGTAGTAGGCTAAGCAGGTCAAGAATTCCCTAATCGCTTTCATTCCCGAAACCCATGAAAAAAGTAACGTCAAGCAATGTGTACAATCCCAAATTCCTGCAAAATAAAAACAAGAACCTTCCCGACAAGTGAAATGATATCATCGAAAATCAAACTAAAAATAAAAACTAACTAAAAACAAATAACGAATAATCAAATAAACTAAATTAATGACAAACCGTTCCCCGGCAACGGCACCAAAAACTTGATGTGCACAAAAGTACCCACTAATTTTAATATTTATAACCTAACAAACTTAGACTATCTATGCACTTATAGGCAGTGTACCTAGTCAGTTTACAGTATAGCTTAGGTAAGTCGGGTGTCGATCACAGGGAACGGTTGATTAATTTAATATATTTAATTATAGGTTATAGGTCACACGAAAAGAATCAAGAAATAAATCTCAAACTAACAATTAATTAACTACTCTCGATAAACTAACAGGAAAGCAAATCTCTTCAGGTACTTTGGTTTAGACAAATTATACCTTTAAAACATAGACAATTGCATACAAATTCATTTATTCATGTTCACCGATTCCTAAAATGATTAGATTCGCATTCACTAAAACTAATCCTTTAGCAAACAAGTCAATTCAAACAGTGATCAGTTGATTAAACTAACATGCTTCCTAGTGTTCAGTTCGTATCAAGCAAGACTTGTAAATATAGTCAATCAAATTAATCATTCAATTAACCTCTTGTTAATGGTCATCAAACAAGGCTCACACATTAACTTTCTTATTCTCAAGTTAATCCTACTTTCACATTCGTTATTTCTAGTCTTATAATCTCGATGGTCATCAAAAATCATAAGAGACAAGCAAATCAAGCAGATGTTCATACAACTTAATTCACTTAACAATTAACAGAAAATAATCATCATTAACACATAAGGATCTTTTAACAAGCTTGACAAGATAAATTAAACACAAATAAACTATTTAATATAGCAATTAGTCTAATAATCAAAGCTTCATTCAATCATAAACACAAAGTAAAAGGTTTTTACACCCAAATCAGAAACTAAATACAGAAAAGTACCATAATGGAATGCTAAACATGGTCACGTTAGCAACCCATATGATAACCGACATTTAATTTACGCGGAGCGTGTACGTGGCGCGTACAATTAATTTACGCGGAGCGTAACCGCTTTGGTCATTACGCGGGGCGTAATGCGACTGTACGCGGGGCGTAATCCACTTCTTCAGCATATTTAATTTCTTTTAGCTCCTAAGTCCGGTTTCCGCTTCGGTCTTTTCTTTTGTGCTTTATTGACAACGAATAGTTGCAAAACATAATTCAAAGCATTATGAGTACTTTTTAGTTCTAAAATAGAATAAATAAGGCCAAAATATTAAGATAAAGTGCATAAAAATATATATATAAATACACATATCAGGGGGTATAAGGAAACTGCCTATAAAATGGTAGTTGAATGGGTGTCCACTCTCACCCACCGCTTCCTTGATTAGTGGAGGGTCGTTAGCAGAACGGATTTGATAGGACAACTACTTCTCATTAAAAGTATAATGCTATTAAATAAAGTACTAGAACATTATTTTTCAAAATCCCAACTCTAGTTACTTTAGGAAAAATATGAAAAGTATGCTAATCCATGAAATTGCACATTATGCTTTATTGGTCATTAGTGGAGCGTATGTGGTTAACCAGCACACTAAAAGGCACTAATAAAGAGTAGTAATGGGTATCTTATAATTATCATTTTGATGGAGCGTGTGTGGTTTACCGGCACATCAATAGTTAATGATAAAGATGATAAGGTTACCAAGCACATTTGCATGGTTATTCACATCTAGTTTGTGATCCTCGTTATCCCAGTCACAAATAGTAGAGCATAATCCGAGATTAAAACATGCCATTAAATAGTTTTAATGTATCTCTCGGCGTCCCATTTCTATGTTGTAAATCGTCATAGTTGGGTCCTAACCTTGATATGATATCTTTGGGTTATTATATTGAGGTGTCTTGAAATCTAAACTAAAGTTATCTTTCTTTTCAGATGTCTACTCCTGGAAAGACTTCTGCTTCTTCATCCTCCAGCCACAACTTCTCTTTACTCAACATTTGCTCCAAAGTCGTTATGGATGGCTCTAACTATAACGATTGGATGCGTAACATCAAGATGGCACTCAGATTCGAGGACAAAGAGTATGTCCTTGAAGAGGAGCTCAAAGAACTTGATGAGTCCAAAGCCACTCCCGAATAGTATGCTGCCTACAAGAAGCACTATGATGATGCTACCAAGGTGGCATGCATCATGGTCGCAACCATGTCCCTAGAACTGCAAAGGTACTATGAGGACTATTAGCCTTTTGAGATGAACAAGGACCTTATGGAAAAGTACCATAAGCGAGCTCGTCAAGAAAAGTTTGAAGTAGTCAAGTCACTCATGGCTTGCAAGATGAAAGAGGGGGAGTCGGTTGTATCTCATGTGCAAAGAGTGCAACGCTACATAGAGAGTTTGGTCAAGCTCAACATTCATTTTGATGAGGAATTGGCCATTGACATGGACTTGAACTCGTTGCCTGATTGTTATGGTCAGTTTATCTTAACTTACCATTTGAACAACACTGAGCAGACATTGGCCCAATTGCACAACTTGTTGCAGACTGCTGAAGCAGGGATGAAGGGTAAAAGTATAGCCTCCACTCCTGCAAGTGCTCCTGTTCTAGCTATTGGACAGGGAAAAGGGAAAAAGAGGAAAGGTCCTCCTAAGCGAAACTAGAAGGCAAAGGTCCAAGTAGGGTCATCAAGTAATGGCCCGAAAGCTAAGTCCAATGCTTGCATTCCCCACGTCTCTGATCCAAAGGAAGCTGTTTGCTTTTATTGCAATCAAAAAGGGCATTGGAAGAGAACCTACCCACAATATCTGCAGGATATCAAAGATGGCAAAGTGAAGCCATCTTCGGCAGGTATTTACACTATTTCTTCTGATAACTCATTATCTTCTCGTTCATGGGACCTTGATACAGGATGTGGTTTTCACATCTGTTCTGATTTACAGGGGCTAAGGGAAAGTGAGGAGATAGAGCAAGGAATGATAAACTTGATCATGGGAAACAAGAAGTCTTCACCAGTAACCAAGATCGGAGTTTATCAGCTTTTGCTTAGTAATGATGTTAGATTAGATTTATTGAATTATTGCTATTCGTCTGAGATGACGAGAAACATTATTTCATTTCATGCATTATTCAGACAAGGTTTTAAATATTCTTTTAATGATTTGAATGGTTCAATTTATGTTTATAAGAATGATGTTTTTGTGTTTGAAGCTTTACCTTGTGATGTTGTGTATGAAACTGTGACTTGTGTTGATAGCTTAGGAAATAGTGTACTTAATATTGAGTTGTCTAATAGTGTAGACAAGGCATGCTTGTGGCATTGTCATCTTGGACATATTAACAAGAAACGCATAGCCCAACTGCAAAAGGATGGAGTGTTAGAATCATTTGACCTAAAATTAGATGATATGTGTGACTCTTGTCTTTTGGGAAAGATGACAAAATCACCTTTCACAGGGTCTTGTGAAAGAGGTGAAGGTCTGTTGGATCTCATACACAAAGATGTGTGTGGGCCCTTCAGGTCAACCACAAGGGATGCTAATCGATTTATGTGACTTTCACTTACGATTATAGCAGATATGGTTATAGCTACTTGATCAAACATAAGTCAGAAACCTTTGAAAAGTTCAAAGAGTTTAACCATGAGGTCGAAAATTAATTGGGCAGAAAGATAAAGACACTTAGATCCGATAGAGGCGGCGAGTATCTTAGTATCGAATTCAACAACTATCTAAAAGAATATGGGATAGTCTCACAATTGACTCCTCCTAGGACACCATAGTTAAATGGTGTAGCTGAGAGGCGTAATCAAACCTTGTTAGACATGGTTCGTTCTATGATGAGTCGTGCTTCGCTTCCTGTTCACTTCTGGGGGTATGCCTTAGAGACAGCCGCCCACATCCTCAATCTCGTCCCTACAAAGAAGGTTGCCAAAACACCTCACGAGATGTGGACGGGGAAAGTTCCCTCGTTGGCACATATTAAAGTCTGGGGTTGTGAAGTTTTCGTAAGACGAAAGACTCACGGCAAGCTAGCAGCTAGAAGTGAGAAATGTGTTTTCATTGGTTACCCAAAGCTGTCTTTTGGATATTTATTCTACAGACCTAGAGAGAATGTGGTGTTTGTAGCTCGAAGAGGAGTCTTTCTAGAAAGAGAGCTCATATTCAATGAGGACAGTGGGAATACCATTGACCTTGAAGAGATTCAAGAGTCAACCAATGAAGGAACCTTAGATGACACTAGAACTCAACCAGATGAAACAGTTCCTATTGAACCAGTTGATAAATAATTACCTCTTCGAAGATCCACTAAGGTGAGTGTGCCACCTGAGTTGTATGGTTTTCATATTACTTCAGACGGTGACACATTCATTAGTGATAGGACACTGGTGAACTTAGATGAACCAGTCTCTTACAAGGAAGCAATGGCAGGCCCAAAGGCTTCCAAGTGGAAAGAGGCAATGGACAGCGAGATAAAGTCCATGTATGACAACCAAGTTTGGAATTTGGTTGATAATGCACCAGGTCGTAAGACAATTGGGTGCAAATGGATCTTCAAGAAGAAGACAGACATGGATGGGAATGTACACACATTCAAGGCTAGACTGGTTGCGAAAGGTTTCACACAAACCCCAGGGGTTGACTATGATGAAACTTTCTTGCCAGTAGCCAAGATTAAATCTATCAAGATATTGCTAGCCATAGCTGCCTTTCATGACTATGAAATCTGGCAGATGGATGTCAAGACTACTTTCCTTAGTGGGAAATTGGCAGAGGATGTTTACATGTGTCAGCCAGAGGGTTTTGTTGATGCAAAGTTTCCCAATAGACTGTCCAAGCTTGAGAAACCCATTTATGGATTGAAACAAGGATCTCGCAGTTGGAATCTTTGATTTCATGAGAAAGTCAAAGAGTTAGGCTTCTCTAGAAGTGAAGATGAGTTTTGTGTGTACATCAAGGCTAGTAGGAGTATAGTAACTTTTCTGGTGTTATATGTCGATGACATATTACTCATTGGTAACGACGTTCCAACCTTAAAAGAAGTTAATTCTTGGCTTGGAAAGTGTTTTGCCATGAAAGACCTTGGAGAAGCTGCCTATATTCTTGGGATTAGGATATTAAGAGATAGAAAGAAGAGACTGATTGGACTTAGTCAGAGCACATACTTGGATAAGGTACTAAAGAGGTTTAGTATGGAAAATTCCAAGAAGGGAGAGATACCTATCCAGAGCAACACAAAATTGAGTAAGACTCAATACCCTAGTACAGATGAGGAAATAGCTGACATGAGTCGTGTACCATATGCTTCCGCTGTCGGATCGATCATGTACGCTATGACATGTACTCGCCCTGATGTGGCCTCTGCTTTGAGCATGGTCAGTCGCTATCAGGGAACCCCGGGTAGAGCTCATTGTATAGCAGCAAAGAATATACTTAAGTATTTGCGAAGAACGAAGGACTGGGTCCTTGTACTTGGTGGCAATGATACTTTGAGAGTAGATGGTTACAGTGATGCCAGCTTTCAAACGGATAGAGATAACTTCCGTTCTCAATCTAGCTGGGTATTTCTACTGAATGGAGGAGCAGTTACTTGGAAAAATTCCAAGCAAGATACGGTGGTTAATTCTACTTGTGAATCGGAGTACATAGCAGCGAGTGAAGCGTCTAAAGAAGCAGCTTGGTTTTGGAACTTCATCGGGGATCTCAGAATTGTTCCAACCATCCAGGTGCATATGGAACTGTTCTGCGATAATGAGGGAGCGATTGCCTTAACTAAGGAACCCAGATAGAAAGTACCATTTCATTAGGCATAGAGTAGAAGAAGGCCATCTTGTTGTAAACAGGGTATCATCTGAAGATAAGCCAGCAGACCCCCTCACAAAGGGTCTAAGTAGGGCTAAGCATATTCAGCATGCTCGGAGCATAGGTCTGAAAGATGATATTAGTTTTAGTAGTTAGATTAGTTTTGTCCTGAAACTTGTAACAAAGTAAATGTAATTGACTTTTGGTGATTAAATAATAAAGTATTATTGATGAGTTTACTACCTTTTGTCAATTGTTTATTATTGTGTTTCATATTTTGCATGTTTTACTTCCTGAATAATATGATTGTTCAAACTCCATAGTCGCTCGTAGTTTTGGAAGTAAGTAGTGAATTAAGACTGTCATGAATTGGATTGCAGATTGTCTAAGGATAGACATGGCAATAGAATTGCTGCAATGTTCATGAGTACTCAGAGAGTGAGATTTGAGTATTGGATAAACCCACGCTCAGAGTATTACTTCATGGAATTCATCACGAGTAATACTGAGACGATAATATCTATGATCTTGGAACAGAGATATATGAGTTGTAATTTGCAAGTCGACTATACATTGGTGATACGAAAATGAATCAGTAACTTGGTGTTATAAAACGTATTGTCATGTATGGTTTGATGAGTAAAAGATACAAGCATATGAGTCAATGTTTATTCGTTCCTTTTGCCCTAACGGGAAAAGCGATATCTGTGGGCCCCTCGATGATTTGGTGTTGACTTATGTGCTGGGCCCAGCCAGGACTAAATTGATGTGTTCAATTAGAAATCCTACGTCATCACAAATAAGGAATCGGGAAACATAGATTCTGGACAAAGAGGTTGATTGCATTCGATGTCTTTTGTCTAGGGATATCTAGCAGAACGAAGGATTATATGATCACTTATCTTAGGACACGTAACTGACTGGGTCAGAGTTCGGCAGCAGCTTTTTGGAAGCTACAATTTGCTGGTCAAATTCAGAAGGCACACTAGCAATTATAGTTACATACTTATCCAAGTGGGAGATTGTTGGATTAAGTGTCTAAGCCCATAACTATAATTGGTATGCACTTGAATTGATAGCAGCACAGTCCTTTTGGGTTGCCCTCAAACTTAGCAACCGGACAAGGAAATTATGAAAGGAGAGATATTAATTTATTATAATATTAATAAATTAATATAAATGAATTTATTGATATGTTAAAAGATTAATGTATTAATTAGAAATCATTATGTTTAATTAATAGTTAGCTAGAAATTAATCAGAATTAATTTTCAGGTTAAAAGTATTAATTATAAGGTGCAGGCACTAGTTTGCAATTAACTGATAGTTGAATGGAAGGATCCAGGACCCCCTTGGAAGGAGGTGGACGAAAACCCTAGGGGAAACCCTAGAGAATTCCTCCAAGGGGTCCAAGATAAGGCCCTTGGGTTTTGCTTAGGCCCTAAGCAAAGGATAACTAGGGTTTGCCCTAAACCCTAGATCCTTTAACTATTTAAGGAGCCTCCTGGTTCACATTTTAGGTCACTGATTCTTTGGAAGAAACCCTGGCCGAAATTGCATACTCTCTCCATCCTCTCTCCTTCTAGTTTCCTTCTTGCTAGTTCTTGGGTGTGATTCCATTAAAGGCATTACACTAGTGGTGCTAAGCTTCCAAGAAGATCAAGATCAAGATAAGGAAGATTATCAATTGTATACTATAACAATTGAAAGGTATGTTAATCTTAAACCCTAGTTTGTTAATTTCGAAATTAGCCTCTCTCCTCTAGGGTTCTTATTTTGCAATTCAAAGTTGTATGTTCAATAGTTAAAACATAGATCCAAAGTAGGTTGCATGTGAACTTAGGAATTTTTTTTCTAGTTTATTTGTTTTACCTAAAACCCGTCACATGCCACATGTCAGCATATGTTGGCAAGCCTTGGGGAGAAAGCAATGGTTAGGATTGTGTCAGGTCACCCGATTTCGCACAGCACCCTCCCGACTTAGAAAAAGCATAACTCTAGCATACGAACTCTGATTTTGACGTTATTTACATCCACGTGTAGGTGGGATCATAATATACAACTTTCGTTTAGACTCTGTCGGTTAATTTTCGACCGATCTTAAATTTATATGTAGGAGGAGATTAGATTGTTAAATGACTGCAAAAAATTAGTAACTCTTTCATACGGACTCCGTTTTCATCTGTCTTTTTATCATTGATTTCCTATTAATAAGATCTTTAACTCTCATTTAGGTTGCGTCAGCCAAAAACCGCTCGAACTAAAATTCGAGTTTCGGGTCGTGCACTGCTAAACCAAATCTTAGGAAATTCATAACTTCATCATACGAAGTCAAATTTGGACGTTCTTTTTTTGTTTGATGTCGCTTTAACGTATACTACAACTTTTATTTAGATTGCTAAGGCTAAAAAGCACTCTATCATAAATTCACTATTTACGTCTCCTAGCGTCGTGTCGGTTTGCCGTAAAACTTCGACGAGCCATAACTTCTTTGTTATAACTCGGATTTCGACGTTCTTTATATGTACGGAACCCTTGTAACATATACTATAACTTAGTTAAGATTTCTCCTTCTAAATAATGTTCCATCAAAAACTCATTTTTGATGCTTATTGTCTCTAAATTGACTAGCCCGAATCTGCGGGTATTACATTATTCCACTTCTCGTTCTGTAGTTTTAATAGTATCAGTAGCGAAGCCCTGGAGGTTTCAAAAGATATAAGAAGTAAGTGTTGATGTTCTACTTGCAGATATTTGGAGTACGTTAATCTCGTAAGTTACACTTTGGCTTAAGTATAACTGATATGAAAAAGGCTCGTTGTCGTTATCATGAACTTGTGAATTAGATTAATTACTAATTCTTGTTATTATACTGATTGGTCTACTTACGGGCACAGTGTCTAGGATAGACACATTGTCTTGGCTGTTGAATTTTAGAAAATTTATATTCTGAAATGATCGTGCCACCCGACTGTCTTGACTGGCTAATGCTTGTTTGATAGTCATCCAATGTTATTGAGAATAGTGAAGGTTATAGATTTTGTTACTAGATTGCCATAGACATTGATCAAATATAATGTTATAGGTTAATACTTTTTAGCGCGTTACTTGCCAGTTGGATCGTCATTGGATAATTAATAGTCATATGAGAAATTTTTCGACAGAGTTACAACACTATACTATGTGTTACAGTATATATGCTTCTATGATAAGGTATAGGAACTGCTAGAGTAGAATTATATGTGGATACTAGTATAGCCTTTTTTTGATTGGTTATTTGGTTATATGATTCGTTCATATGTCTATACGAAGAGTTGACGGTGGAACGACGAGAAGCCGTGTGCCTATAGACACGTGTTGACAACAGAACGACGACATACCATGCATCTGCACATGTTATTAGTAGAACGTCGAAAGGTGGTAACCATTGTTTATATATATATATATATATATATATATATATATATATATATATATATATATATATATATATATCGGGAACTTATTAAGCTCCGTGCTTACGCAGTGGATTGCAAATGATTTCGGCAGATCATAAAAAGATCAAGGATTGACTTTACACATGTATTGGCATCATATTTTAGTTATCCGCATGTTCTTTTTATAAAATGATTTGAATAGATAGGCTACGTACGTTTTGAAAATGATAGAAAAAAGGGGTTTTAGTACTACCATTAGTTACAAGTATAATTTGTTCGTACATACATAATTGTTTGTAAACGTAATAGAAACACTAAAAATATATATGAATATCCAATTGCCTCAACCCAAACAATAAAATAGTGAAAAGGAATCAAAGGAGTTGTGACATTTGTTGGTCAAGAAAAAGGAGGGAATTTTAGAGGGCCATTGTCATACTTGCACTCACCCCACTTCATGTGATGAAGTGTACGTACCTAATAAACATTACTAGCTTACGACTAGTTGGCTATCGTTTTTTAGTACAACAATTATAAGGTGGTACTTTGCTTTTACCCCATAAAGGAATAAACGCTGAACACACACGTATATCTCTTGCAACATTTATTGATATCATAGTGTCGATATCAACATCAAAGTTTGATAACTTTTTATGTCTGGATTTTGGAGCGAGAATCATGAACCACATATTCGCTTTTGCTACCATTCATACATTAGATATTTTATATGTTAGGGTAATTTCTATATAACAACTATTTATAAGATTAGAGATTAATTCAATATATCGTATTCTAAATCCGACCATATTGCTTTAATGATATGACTAGGAGTGGTGGTGTGTGTCTTAGCATATCAAGTCATATTTTTGCATGACATATAAGCATAGTATAATGCTATGAAGTGTTTGTGTGTTATTTGATTTAAAAAAAAAAAAAAAAAAAAACTAGCAATCACAATTAATCAAACCCTCATTCATTTCCATATATCTTCTCTTTCTTCTGGTTGTGCCGGCAACATGTCTTCTTTGGCATACACCCTAGCAAGATGCTAGGGTGCGGTGTTTAGCCAAGCCAACAAGGCTTTTGCGAGAGCTTCAACATGGCCATTCCCCATAGTCTAACCAACTTCGTATGTTTTTCCATTTTAGATAACTAAATATTCCTTCCGTTCCAAAATTATAGTCCATCTTTTCTTTTTGTTTTTTCCCAAGATAATAGTTAATTTTTAAAAATAAATAACATTTTTATTAAAATACCTCCTTATTATTATTTAACCACTAAGCATTTAATGGAACATTAAATGCAAAGTAAGGATAATTAAAACTATTATTTTACTGTAAATAGTTAGAAATAATTAATGTTTTCTTAATTTGTATATTTTTTGTTGTAGACAATAATTTTGAGAATAAGATAATATTTTTTTTTCATAAAAAAAACCACTCAAACTTGTTAGTCAAAGATGAATAACCCGTAAAAAGTGGAACTCGTGTATTCTTGTCATTCAATTCTAACTAATAAAGTAAATGCCTGCTAAGCATAAATAATTGACAAAAACTTTACATACACGATGATCAATTTACACATCTTGTTGAAAGTATGTGTCCATAATTAGGCCCAAATTATTTGTAATTAGCTCTCTTTGAATAACAAAAGATAGTAATTGGTTAAAAAAACGTGAGATGTTGGTTGCTATTACAAGTAATTAGTTGGTTGAAAAATAGGGTTCGTACATAGAAACGTGGACAATTTCAAAGTAAGGTAATCTAGTTTGCCCATATTTTTATTTTGGGTGATGAACTTTGTTTTTCTATGTATCATACTTTCGGCAACTTCTATTCATCATGTCATATTTATATATAACCCATATTATAATATGTGTCATTAGGTTTTCAGCTTTCTTGTGGACCACATGTTTAAATGTTTTGAAAGTACATTACCTTTTTATAGGGAAATACAAAGTCTACCATCCAAAATAAAAAATCGGCCAAATTAGGGTATATTTCTACACAGGGTTCCCTTGTTTTGTAACATACCAAATGGATATTACATCATGATTTAAACAAGTGACACAACTTGTATAATAGATGAAAACCTCTGGTGACTTGGTTCATGAACCGGTTTGAAAGTAAACCTTACTTAAACAAAAAACTTTTTTTTCAAAACAAATTATTTTTTTAAGGAAAAACACTTCATTACCTTAAATATATTTCACCCCAAAATATTTTATTATATGCAAATTGTTGAAAAAGAAAACAAGAAACATGTTACATTTGGGTAATGGGTAAGATGCATTGTGTGGGGCTACACACACGTGTGGTAAGTGGTCCATTAGAGTTCATGCAGAGGAAGTTTTGTTTGGTTGAGCCAAAGTCAACATCACAATCATGGAGACATTATTTATGGGCAAGACTAAAGCTCTTCGTCATCGACCACTCACTTTAATGCTTCTACATTCTATAAAAGTTTGTGGGTATGTAATACTTATGTGAGAAAAACATCTCCATATAACATATTTATGTGTAAAGAGTTCTTGGTTAAGAACGAAACAGATTAAAATAGAAGTTGACATGGGTTCGAATCTTACAATCCTCAACATTAGGATTGTCTACCATTCAAACAATCATAAGGTCCCAAACGTCATCTTCTTTACATACTATGAAATACGAAGGATACTTATTACATTGGCATGAGTAACAATTAATGGTATAAAATAACAATATACTTTTTTTATTGGTAAAGATGTATAATAATATAAATAAAGATATAGAAAGGAAAGTGGAAAGATACGGTGAGGTGGTTTGTCTTTAATAGGCAAATCATGTGAACTTTTGGCCTTGGCCCGTTTGCCGTATGACCCCATTGCTCACCTTTTTCCTTTTTTATATACAGAATAATGAATAAAAGAATTTAAGTGGTTAATGGCAAAAGTATAGAAGAGAAAAGTTCCTTCAATCAAGTCTTCATCTTTGCCTTGTGGAATGATGGTGAAGTTTTTGTTTTATACCATGTTTCCTTCCTTCCTCTCTTCGCACTCTTCCCCTTTCTCCATTGCATATAGATAGATCATGTGCACTCTATATGATCCACAAAATCCTATGGAATATTTCATGGTTTTTTGGACTTTATTGTTGGTTTTATTTGATTGAATGTTTTCTTAATTCTGTATATCTGATAGAAAGTTATTTTTTAAGAAGGAAAACCTATCTAGAAAACTAATGCAATATTTTTAGTCTTTACTATCTAGCTATTAGGAGCGCTGAAAAAGGATAAATTATTTATGGTACCACACGTTGAACCGAAGGGTGTCAATTGGCATACATTCAAAACATACGTAACTTTGCTTTTTTATACAATAATATTATACAATATAACTTTACTCAAATACATACACGGATGTCACGGTATTATGTAGGGGTACTTGTAGGATTGATGAGAGGTTCGAGTTTTAGCAGCAACATTATTATCTACAACGGGTAGTTATAAATCATATTATTACATATCATGTAGAAGTGCGTAGACAAAGTAGGGATTGTTGTGAACAGTTTGGAACTTGTTATAATATACTATTAATAGGTCTTGTCTCATGAAGGTCAAAAGATACAATGTACACAACACAAAAGGCAAACAACAGTTGGCTACTTTGACTACTTCATAATTCTGATTGAAAGGTACGGACAAGTACTTATCCTCGGCAACACATGGTGGTGGGTGGATAGTGGACACTATGCACATTCCATTTTTATTAAAAACATTTGTAACAGACCTCCTTTACCAAAAAGGTTCCATGAATTTCAATAGCCTTTTGAAGGGCACTTTCTTTTTGTGAAAAGGTATCAAATCTTAGTTAAAGATTCAGCCCATGGCACAAATTCCTACTTAACTTTAAATGACGCTCAAAAAAACAAATAAGAATAAATAAAATCTCATTCATAATCCTGTTTTCTGTAAAGAGCTCCTTAATTCATTTATAACTTTTATACAGAATTTATGATCTTTAATTTCTCCCTATCTAATTTTTATTTGACCATCTTGAGTTTTAGAACATGACATTTGTAATAAAAGATATCCCCATTTTTCTCAAAAAGAAAATTCACTGATGAACATAATAGAGACATGGAAGAGGGAATCGAGAATATGACAAACTACAAGTATACAAAGACACAATCAGCGCTCCATGATATCAAATCTTACAAGTACCAATGACGAGGGATCTTCCATATGTTAATTTTGCACAACAAAACCATGATAGTGTTGGAACTTTAAACAATCCAATAAATATTATTGTAAACTAATTATCGTACTTTTAAAATATCAAATAAATTATTAATATTAATAATTAAATATCAAATAGTTATAACCAACGCAAACAAGTTGCCAATTTACTATTGAGATTAAACGTCAAGGCTTTGCAAATAATAAATCTAACTGATATGATTATAAAAAAAAAACGGAACAAAAAACGGAAAAAAAACAAAAACAAAAAAAGTAGAATGAGATCCCATTATCGGACAAGTAGAATACATAACAAATAAATAAAAACCAACCCGGAGATTTCTTGACATATAATGAATGAAAGATCTCCTATCATTAAAGGAATTTACGTTCTCAGAATGTTGTAAGCCTCGGCATGATCCCCATGATTTAAGTAAGATATTTGATAGTTCCAACAACTAAGGAAGAACTGGTAAATGCAAAACGATTACTCGGAAACTAAAAGAATGAAGAGGACCAAAGGTAGATAGTAGAGTAAAGAGATTTCTCTATTTTTTTTATGTAGAATACGATTCTAGAATAGCAATATTTATAGTTGTAGAAACCATACGAGACTCCAAAATTTAGGAAACTATCACGAAAACCACACTATCACGGCTCATCATGAGTCATGCAGATTTGACTCGGTGAAACCCTAGCTGATGTGCCTTGCTCTCGAAGCAACATGTCTTTTGTAGTCTTTTAGAAACTTCTACAATTTTTCCACAAAGTTAACAAATGCTCAATATGTTGATTAGGTCGCACTATCCCAATCCAAGCTAAACCTTTCTAAAAATAGAAGTTCTTCAGCTCCAACCGACCTATGCAGCGTCCAAATGGCAAAATTGTTGCTAAATCGTGTCATGCACAAACCTTGCCTCTTACACCCATGAACAAGCTAAACACTTGTAGGCCTAGCCTGCCCCTTCAGTAAAGAATTTGATGGTTAGATGTAATGCCCAAATTTTTATACTAGGTACACCGCATTAAAAAAAAATTATTTACATCTTAATAAAACGTTTTGGTGTAAACCAACATACTGGATTAAAAGAAGTTATTACCTAGAATCGTATTGGCATCAAGTACATTTTTCGATCATGGCGCTACAACAACCTAACCAGCAACACAACAATAACACAGTAAAGACATAAGGCTTACTGAATAACAACTACAATAACATAATATCACGTAACATCGTTTACAAATTTAATTTATCATCCAAAACATACGTCACATCCAATATGCTAATTAAATTATACTAATTTGTTATTAATTATTGATTCCTCAATAAGCCTACTAGTTTCATGTCGCTTTAAAGATTATCACTTAACAATACTCTCAAGACTAACCAATGGTTCATTATTTCCAGAAAAGTGATGATGATTTCTCCGTATATAGCAATGCTTAAGATTGAGACTCGATTGTGTGTTGATGCAACGTGGTAAAGTGATAGCTTATGCCTTAAGACAACTGAAAGATTATGGAAAGAATTATCCCACTCATGATCTCGAACTCGCTACAGTGGTATTTGCCTCAAAACTTTGGAGACATTATATTTTTGGTACAAAATGGCAATTGTTTACCGACCACAAAAGTATCAAGTATATATTCAGTCAACAAACTTTGAATATGAGGAAACAACGATCAATGGATTTGATCAAATACTACGCCTGTGAAATCTTGTATCATCCTGGAAAAGTCAATGTAGTTGCCGATGCACTTAAAATCAAATTTTATCGTAATAGTATGTGTTATACTATTACTCACGCTACAGTAAAGTTCACTATTTTTGATGAACTAGAGAAATGGCAAGTAGAGACCTTAAAGCCAGAAAATGTGAAGAATGAAGGGATGATACATTATATTGATGCTTTACTTGATGATCCACGAGGATTGAAGGTATTCAAGAATCGGCTGTGGATTCCAAAGAATGGTGGATTAAGACAGGAGATTTTAGATGAAGCCCATAAGTCTAAACTATCAATACATCCTGGTACAAGTAAAATGTACTATGATGTAAGAGTTGATTATTGGTGGCCTAGATTAAAGAGAGACATTGGAAGATATGTGCAAGAATGCTTAGTATGCTTACAAATCAAAGCAGAGCTAATTATTGACCATAATAAGTACTTATTCAAATACATCCAAAGGTTTGGGTGAACTGTATTTATGGAATCATAGTCTTGGATACATGAATGAGAAATGCATTACCAAGTATCCAATTGGATCTGATTTTTGATATAATTTGACCTCGAGTCTTATGATAAATGCAAAACTTGTTTATTAAGATGGATGACGAATGCGTCACTGGGTGATGTGAGTATCTGTTGGAATTAGTTCACACTAATGGACCGTTCAGATTAACCACGATACATGGTGAGACCAACTTCGTATGAATGTGAGTCTGGAACCTTTCAGGTGTTCAGAGCTCTCATAAAGCGAAGTTGAGAATCAATTAAGCAATAGGATGAGACCCTCATAGTGAGAATCTCAATACAAACTTTATCGATCATCTAAATAATTGAGAAAGAGTTTCACGATTTGTCTCCACCCAAAACATTGCCACTATGAAGTGTTAGTTGGATAGAGAAACAAATTGTTCATTGATTTTGTAATATATTAGTCGCATTATGCATACTAACAATTCATGGATTGTACCGAATAAGTAGGTTCATGAAACACTCGATGGTATGTGAAGTGGGATGTAGTCCTCATTACCACATTTGTACGTCTACGGTTATGAGGCTTACACTCGTCGTGAAGCGCTCGACAATCTAGGACTTTGATTAGAGATGTGTTATCTCGCTGGAGAACCCATCAAGCATTGTAACGTCCCAAAAATGCAAGCCAAAAATTTCATTTATAAAGCATATGCTTAGCAACCATTAGAAATATAACGTTCACCGATCATATCATTTCATAAAAATTATCGCATGTCTTGAAAAACATTTTATAAAAACATAATATCATCAGAGCACAAATTCCCAGGAGGATCTCATAGTGCGGAATATAAGGCATGTGTGTGATATCTAAAACCAAAACTGAAAACTGTAAGCACAAAGCTTAGTGAGTTCCCCCATAATACTACATACCATACAATCATATAATGAACAACTAGGAGATACGGGCCTCGCCCACACTTAAGGAGATACGGGCCTTGCCCACACTCTGCTAACTAGAAGATACGGGCCTCACCCACACTCCGCTATCTAGGAGATACGGGCCTCGCCCACACTCCACTACTAAACCATAATATACAAGTATCACACAGACAACGAGTATAAACAATTCTACCACGCTAGCATATAACATCATCAGACTCAACTAAGAGATACGGGCTCTGCGCACACTCCGACACTATCATATCGTCTATATGGGCCGGCCTTGGTGCCTTAGACCCGTTCCTACTGGAAGGAAACTCGCCTCGAAGTAGCTGTTGAAAGTCTGCTTGCTGAGCGCCTGACTGCTGAACCGGAACTCCCCGGCTACAATTTCCATAAACACTAAGTCGGATACCTATAACTAATCTTAGGTTAAAATGACTATTTTACCCCCCGGTCAAAGTCAACATCCTGGTCAAAGTCAACTTCCTGGTTGACCGGACTCGCCGAGTCCCTTCCATCTGTTCTAGTTCTACACCCGTTTCTACTCGTCGAGCTTAGCGAAGACTCAATGTGTTCTTCCTCGATGCATACATACTAAATCCAAGTTCAACTGACTCGTCGAGTTGAAGAACAACTCGTCGAGTCTAAGGCAATCTTCATCGGACTCGCTGAGTTGCCCATCTAACTCGCCGAGCCCACGGCTAACTTCATAGGACTCGCCGAGTCCATCGTTTTACTCCTCGAGTTCATTCAATCCTTTTTTCTATACAGGCCTGATTTGAGCCATGTAGCGACTCCAAACCACAGATCTAGGCTTCTAGGGCATGCTTATCACGTAAAGTTGCAAACTTTACGTGCATGCATAGCTTTAGAGGCTTCAAATGTCCAAACTAAGCTCTTAATGGGGTTCTAAGCTCAAGAGGGACCTTAATCACCAATATGACTGAAACTTAACACTTCAAGAAGGTAATGAGAGTCCAGATCTGAAGTATAACCCAACCATAAGGTTTCTCTTCAAGGATTTGGGGTTTTAGGGCTTAAAAGCAACAATTTAGGGACAAACAAGATCTAATAGATCAATAACCAAGATGGAAACTTTATTACCAGAATGGATGACCACAAATGAATGTGTTCTGGATCTAAGTCCCCCTCCTTGACCTCTTCAACCTCTCGTTTCTTCCACTTGCTCCAAGGTGCACCAAAAGTCCCTTCACAAGGCAACAATCACTCAAACTTATCAATGGAGGCTAGGGTTTTTGATAAGGAATGCTCTAAGGGAGATGGGGGCTGAGATGGGGCTGTAAGGACGTTTAAATAGGGTGCAAACCCTAAGGAATAGGGTCTCCTCCTGATTGGCCTACTCGCCGAGTCCAGGCGTGGACTCGCCGAGTAGATCACTTAAAGCCCGCATCCACTCGACATCTACTTGGCGAGTTAGGGCTATAACTCGCCGAGTAGCTCTTCCCAAAAGAACATTTAATCAAAATAAATACGTACCAGGAACGGGGCGTTACAATTCTCCCTCACTTATCTTAGACTTCGTCCTCGAAGTCTGCTGACTCCAGAAACAACTCGGGGTAGTGCTCCCTCATCTCCTCCTCCACCTCCCATGTCCACTCCAAACCCTTCCGGTGCTGCCACTGCACCTTCACCAACTGAACCACCTTGTCCCTCAAGGTCTTCGCCTTTCGGTCTAAGATCGCAACTGGTCTCTCGATATAATTCAGGTTGCTGTCAACCTGAATATCCTCCAAGGGTACAACTGCTGACTCGTCCACCAAACACTTTCTCAATTAAGAAACATGAAAAGTGTTGTGGATCTGGCTAAGCTCTGCCGGAAGATCCAATCGATAGGCAGCCCAACCCACCCGGGCCAAAACCCTAAAAGAACCAATGAACCTGGGGCCCAACTTGCCCCTCTTCCGGAACCTAATGACACCCTTCTAGGGTGATACCTTCAGGAGGACCATGTCACCCACCTGAAACTCCAAGTCTGAACGCCTCCTGTCGGCGTAACTCTTCTGCCGACTCTGCGTAGTCTGCAGTCTACTATGAACCTGTTGGATCAACTCTGTCGTCTTGAGCACCACTTCGGTGCTCCCAATGACACGCTGACCGACCTCGCCCCAACAAATCGGGGTCGTGCACTTTCTCCCGTAGAGCATCTCGAAAGGAGGGCGGTCAATACTCGCATGGCAACTGTTGTTATACGAAAATTCTGCTATCGGAAGATACGCATCCCGCAACATATCCTCAAGAGTCTGGATGGTCCGCTCATTCTGACCATCCTTCTGCGGGTGGATGGCAGTGCTAAGATGCAGACAAGTGCCCAACTCATCATGAAACTTCTTCCAAAACCTGGAAGTAAAACGCACATCTCTGTCTGAAATCACTGACATTGGCACCCCGTGGCGCACCATTATCTCCCTGATATAGATGTCGGCCAACTTCTCGGCCGAGATGCTCTCCTGAATCGAAATAAAATGGGCGCTTTTGGTCAATCGATCCACGATGACCCATATAGAATCCGCTCCTCGTGCGGTCCTGGGAAGCTTCGTGATAAAATCCATCGTAATATCCTCCCACTTCCACAACGGGATTTCCAACGGTTGCATCTTATCGTGCGGTCTCTGATGCGCGACCTTGACCTTCCTGCAAGTCAAGCATCGCTCAACGTACCAATCCACATCCCGCTTCATGCAGGGCCACCAATAGTCCAGATGAAGATCCCTATACATCTTCGTCGCCCCGAGATGAATGGAGAATCGGGATTTGTGCGCCTCCTCCATCAAAATATGACGCACGCCTGCGGTGTAACGTCAATAATCCTCGGCTATCATAATCGAAGGAGGTGACTTGACCCACTATTTGCTCACTCTTATGATGTTCCTCCTTCATAGCCTTCTGCTGGGCCTCCCGAATCCGTTCCAAAAGCAGAGTCACCACTGTCATCTGCATGCAAATATCCCTGATCGGCGCCGCCTTACGGCTAAGCGCATCGGCCACCACATTGGCCTTCCCCGGGTGGTAAAGGATCTCACAATCATAATCCTTCACCACATCAAGGCACCAACGCTGCCTCATGTTCAAATTCGACTGATCCATGAGGTACCTCAAACTCTTGTGGTCCGTGTAAATGGTACACCGAACCCCGTAAAGGTATTGTCGCCAAATCTTGAGGGCGAAGACCACCGCCCCCAACTCTAAATCATGCTTCGGGTAGTTCACCTAGTGAGGCTTCAGTTGCCTCGAAGCGTAGGATATGACGTGCCCTCTCTGCATCAGCACCGCACCCAACCCCGAAATGGATGCGTCACAATATACCACAAAATCCTCTACGCCCTCTGGCAGGGCTAAGATTGGTGCCTCGCACAATCTCTGACTCAGAGCCTCGAATGCTGCCTGCTGCTCAGGCTCCCATCGAAAGACTACGGCTTTCTAAGTCAACCGTGTCAGGGGTACGACTATCTTGAAGAAATCCTGAATGAATCTCCGATAGTAGCCTGCTAATCCTAGGAAACTCCGAATCTCGGATGGAGACTTCGGAACCTCCCATCTCATTACGGCCTCCACCTTGGCCGGGTCTACTGAAATCCTGTTCTGGTTGACGAGGTGCCCAAGAAACTGCACCTCGCGCAACCAAAACTCACATTTGGAGAACTTGGCGTACAAGCTCTCCCTCCTCAAGGTCTCCAAAACCTCTCTCAGATGCTCCTCGTGCTCCTCCTGCGTCTTGGAATAAACCAAGATGTCATCAATGAAAACTATCACAGACCGATCCAGCATCGGTCTACACACGTGGTTCATGAGATCCATGAACGCAGCAGGAGCATTGGTGAGCCCAAACGGCATCACCACGAACTCATAATGGCCATAACGCGTCCGAAACGCGGTCTTCTGTACATCCTCTTATCTGACCCTCATCTGATGATAACCTGAACGCAAATCGATCTTAGAGAACCAAGATGCTCCCTGCAACTGATCAAAGAGGTCATCAATCCTCGGGAGTGGGTAACGGTTCTTCACCGTTACCTTATTCAGCTCCCGGTAATCTATACACATCCGATGCGACCCGTCCTTCTTCCTCACAAAAAAGATCAGGGCTCCCCAGGGTGAACTGCTCGGTCGAATGAATCCCTTGTCTAATAGCTCCCGCAACTGTGTAGACAACTCCTGCATCTTAGGAGGAGCCAACCGATATGGTGCCTTGTCTATCGGAGCCGCACCAGGAACTAGGTCAATCCTGAACTCTACCTGACGCTCCAGAGGTATTCCAGGAAGCTCCTCCGGGAACACATCAGTGTAGTCTCGCACCACTGGAACCTCGCTCACTGTTGCTTTACCCGTCTCCCGGGTATCCAAAACATACGCGACATATCTCGCGCAACCCTGCTAAAGGTAGCGCCTAGCTCTCGTTGCCGAACATACTGTAGGTCCACACTGTGGCCTCTCGCCGTGGATCACCAACTCTCCCCCACTTGGGGTCCTGATCCGCACTAACTGTTGTGCGCAATCTATCATCGCCCCATAAGGGGCTCAACCAATCCATGCCTATAATCACCTTGTTCCCCCGCAATGGGATGGGAACTAAATCCACTAAATAGCGCTCCTCAAATAACCTTAGGACACAATCCCTGAATACTGTTGTCACTCGCACCGATCGATCATCGGCAATCTCCACCTTTAAAGGGCAATCCAACATGCCTGAAGACTCAGTAAACCTCTTACTAAGTGCAAGGGAAACAAATGACCGGGTGGTACCCGAGTCAAACAACACCTGAACTGGGAGACCGTTCACATGGAACGATCCCGTCACCACATCGGGTGCGGCGCGTGCCTCCTCGGTAGTCATTTGAAATGCCCGGCTCCTCACCACTAGAGCCTCTGCCTTGCGCTATCGGCCATCAGTGATCTCTAGGGTCGCTGGAGCTGGCGCCTTAACCGATGCTAATGCTGTCATCTGGGGGCAATTGGCCTTCTTGTGGCCCCTCTGGTTGCAGTGGAAACACAGCAACTCCGATGTCTGAACCACAGGTGCAAGGGTAGTACATTCCCTGCTAAAGTGTCCCGTCTTGCCACACTTGTAGCAGCCCGACGATCCCAATCTACATGCTCCCTCGTGTGACCTGCCGCATTTCCCGCAGCGACCTGGTCCTCTTTGGCCTTTCGGCCTACCATCTGCTCCCCTGGGCTTCTTCCCCGAAGCCCCTCCTGCCTGTCCCTCCTCTGTCTTCCTCTTCCAGATGTGCTCCAGATCTATCTCCCTCTCCCTTGCCCTGGCAATCATAGAGTCCATGGTAGGGCAAGCTGAAAAACTGACATGCTCCCGAATATCAGCTTGGAGCATGTCATGATAGCGGGTCCTCCTCATGTCTTCATCACCCGCATACTGGGGCACCAACAATGCTCTCTCCCGGAACTTGGTGGTGATCTCCGCCACAGTCTCCATCGTCTGTCTCATGTTTAGGAACTCTCTCGCCAGCTGCTGAAGCTCGATAGCCGGCACAAACTCTGCCCTAAACCTGGTCACGAAGTCCAACCAGGTCATAGCCTCGACAGTCGAGGCTCCCAGCGAGTCACCAACAGACTCCCACCAATCCCTAGCTCGATCTCGCAAACATCCTGCTGCATATCTCACCTTCGACCCCTCAGGACAGAAGCTAGTCAACTGCGCAGACTCAATGTCTGCAATCCATCGCCTGGCAGCTATGGGGTCCTTCGTCTCATTAAAATCCGGCACACCACTGCCTCGGAAGTCCTTGAAGGACAGTGTGCAAGATCCCGACTGTCCAGATGCCATGTCGCTCATGAATGCCCAGAGGCGATCCTCCATCATCTCCAATATCCCTTCCTTGATCGACCTGAAGATAATGGGGGTCGACTTAAGGATGCCTCTGGTGATCTTTGACACGATGAACTCGCGTAGCCCCTCATCTACTGGCTTGGAACCTAATCCCGAACCCGATCCCTCTCCTGTACTGCCAACTGCTGGCCTTGAGCGTAGTACCACCATTCTGAAATACATAAATAATAACCGTTAGCGATACTGATACCTCTGGAGGTATCACACCTACTACAAGTTCCCTGGTCTTATCTTAGCCTTCCTCGGTTCGGGTACGGATCCTCTACTTTCAGTAGTACGGGCCCATACTACCTTCCACATCTATCCGTACCTTCTCCAAGGACTGCCTTAAATCCACCAGATCCCTTTCGCTACCGCTGATCTCTGCTACTCTTATCCTAGGCTTACCCTAGGAAACCTCTGACTCCACCCAACCCAGTCCTCAGCTGCTGAAGGTCTCTTTGTGATGCCAATTAGCTATTACCTGAATATAATCACACGCGACGAGGCTCGGATAATCCTTCGAGTAAGGGAATCATCCCTACAACGGTTAGGACTCAAACAAGAGCTACACAATAGGGTCAAATCCAACACTCTGAGATTATTCAACCCTGATCACATGTGACTTTAACGTATTCACCTAACAGCTAACTCCCATCACTTAAAGCCCACATAGCACAAAGCAAGCAGCATTTGGACAAAAGGAAACAATCTCAAGCAACTCTATCCTTGTAGAGAGAAACTAAACTAGCATACAATGCTAAACTCGTACTATCAGGCATAACTTAAACAAGCTATCCTACTGTTGTCTACTCAATTCTAGCATGCAGTTTTTCATACACTGAAGCACATAAAGCAGGCACATAAGGCATCGCTCCGAGATCCTTAGTCCTATTCTAGCATGTTGTTCTACCGAAACTGATAAACATAACATAAGATTGTATGGGTACTTTGGGGAATACTTACTTGAGCTTGGTCGGTCGCGCACATCACACACTTTGTTCTTTCTTAAAACCCTTTACTTAGCCTTTTAGAAAACATTTTTTTTTCAAAATCTTTGAATCCCTCGATTTGAGTTCAAACACCCCCGAAGGTGTGCCCGAATCCCTCAAACCAGGGCTCTGATACCAACTTGTAACGTCCCAAAAATACGAGCCAAAAATTTCATTCATAAAGCATATACTTAGCAACCATTAGAAATATAACGTTCATCGATCATATCATTTCATAAAAATTATCGCATGTCTTGAAAAACATTTTATAAAAACATAATATCATCAGAGCACAAATTCCCAGGAGGATCTCATAGTGCGGAATACAAGGCAGGTGTGTGATGGGCCGCTACCGCGCCAGCTCCTTCCCCTTCGAAGAAGAGGTACCTGAAACCAAAACTGAAAACTGTAAGCACGAAGCTTAGTGAGTTCCCCCATAATACCACATACCATACAATCATATAATGAACAGCTAGGAGATACGGGCCTCGCCCACACTCAAGGAGATACGGGCCTCGCCCACACTCCGCTAATTGGGAGATACGGGCCTCGCCCATACTCCTCTATCTAGGAGATATGGGCCTCACCCACACTCCGCTAGCTACGAGATACGGGCCTCGCCCACACTCCACTACTAAACCATAATATACAAGTATCACACATACAACGAGTATAAACAATTCTACCACGCTAGCATATAGCATCATCAGACTCAACTAAGTGATACGGGCTCTGCCCACACTTCGACACTATCATATCGTCTATACGGGCCGGCCTTGGTGCCTTAGACCCGTTCCTACTGGAAGGAAACTCACCTCGAAGTAGCTGCTGAAAGTCTGCTTGCTGAGCGCCTGACTGCTGAGCCGGAACTCTTCGGCTACAATTTCCATAAACACTAAGTCAGATACTGATAACTAATCTTAGTTTAAAATGACTATTTTACCCCTGGTCAAAGTCAACTTCCTGGTTGACCGGACTCGCCGAGTTGGCTCGCCAACTCGCCGAGTCTCTTCCATTTGTTCTAGTTCCACACCCGTTTCTACTCGTCGAGCTTAGCGAAGACTCGACGTGTTCTTCCTCGATGCATACATACTAAGTCCAAGTTCATCTGACTCGCCGAGTTGAAAAACAACTCGTCGAGTCTAAGGCAATCCTCATTGGACTCGCCGAGTGCACGGCTAACTTCATAGGACTCACCGAGTCCATCGTTCTACTCGCCGAGTTCATTCAGTCCTTTTTTCTATACAGACCTGATTTGAGCCATGCAGCGGCTCCAAACCACAGATCTAGGCTTCTAGGGCATGCTTATCACGTAAAGTTGCAAACTTTACGTGCATGCATAGCTTTAGAGGCTTCAAATGTCCAAACTAAGCTCTTAATGGGGTTGTAAGCTCAAGAGGGACCTTAATCACCAATATGACTGAAACTTAACACTTCAAGAAGGTAATGAGAGTCCAGATCTGAAGTATAACCCAACCATAAGGTTTCTCTTCAAGGATTTGGGGTTTTAGGGCTAAAAAGCAACAATTTAGGGACAAACAAGATCTAATAGATCAATAACCAAGATGGAAACTTTATTACCAGAATGGATGACCACAAATGAATGTGTTCTGGATCTAAGTCCCCCTCCTTGACCTCTTCAACCTCTCCTTTCTTCCACTTGCTCCAAGGTGCACCAAAAGTCCCTTCACAAGGCGACAATCACTCAAAATTATCAATGGAGGCTAGGGTTTTTGATAAGGAATGCTCTAAGGGTGATGGGGGCTGAGATGGGGCTGTAAGGACGTTTAAATAGGGTGCAAACCCTAAAGATTAGGGTCTCCTCCTGATTGGCCTACTCGTCGAGTCCAGGCGTGGACTCGCCGAGTAGATCACTTAAAGCCCGCATCCACTCGACATCTACTCGGCGAGTTAGGGCTATAACTCGCCGAGTAGCTCTTCCCAAAAGAACATTTAATCAAAATAAATATGTACCAGGAACGGGGCGTTACAAGCATTTTGGATAATTATTTAACAATCATTCTGAGAACAAAGTGTATGTTGCTCGAAGGGCTGTCCTCCAAGAGAGGGAGTTGATTTCCAAAAGGGCTAGTGGGAGCCACATTACTCTTAATAAGAATCGAGAGTCAACCAATGAAGGGAATAAAGTTGGACATAACATTCAATTTGGAATTGAAAGAGCTATTAAGGAAACTAACATATTTCCGCTTTTTCCTTATAGATTTGATAGATGACATCATATACTAGTTATATAATAGTTTATATTACTAATGTATGTAAGTCACTAGTAGATAGCAATCAGAGTCTACCAGATATTGAAAGCTATGGTTGGCCCTAAAGGCTACAACATGGAAGGAGGACATGGATAGCGAGATTCAGTTTATGTATGTAAAAACTTGGTAGATCAAGCACCTGACCTTAACCCATAGGTGCAAGTGGATCTTCAAGTAGAGACAATCATGGATAGGAACAAACACATAATTAAACCAAGATAGGTTGTGTAGTATGTGTAAGTTTAACAAGTTCATTTATGGGCAGAAATAAGCATCTCGCAATATGGATCTTTAATTCAATGAGAAAGTTCAAAGAGTTTGAATTTCGAGAAATAAAGATAACCCATATATATGTCAAAGCTAGTGGGAGTAATTGAAATATTTGTTTCAATGAGAAAGTTCAAGGAGTTTGAATTTCTAGAAACATAGATAAGCCATATATATGTCAGTGCTAATGGGAGCACTATAATCACCCTTGTATTGAACATAGATAATGTACGATTCAAAGGAAACTATATTCTAACTTAGAAAGTGTAAAAGCTTGGCTTGGTATGGGAATTTCTTCTCTATGATATACATGGGAGATACAACACACGTACATAATAAGGATCTATGGAGATAGATCTAAGTGATTCGTTGGATTAAGCCAAAGTACATGATATGTTGACAAAAGTTGACATGCAGAAATTGGAAAGGTTCGTGCTTCATATAGCATACTAGAGATTATGAGTCGTGTTCCACATGCTTCTGCTATGGGATCGATCATATTACATGTACCAGATCTGATGACTTGTATGCCTTGTGCATGACAAGTTGGATTATATCAATTTGGTGAGAATCAACGAATCAAGATCAAGAACATTCTTAAGTGTACTTGGAGGACAAAAGAGATGATCTTGATAGTATAGAATAGATCTTTGTAAGAGTTACATTGATGCTAAGTTCCATACTGATAAAGGCAATTTCGTTTGCAGTTGGAAGTTGTGGTTTTACTAAATGGTGATATATTAGCTTAGAAGAGTACCAACTAATATACGATAGTGTATTTTAAATACTTAAAGTATATTGTAGTTGGTTGAATTGCAAAGTCGACAATGTGATTGAAAGAGATTCATTAGTGACATCTCTGTTGAAATTCAATCATTAATGGTCCTTATAAAGGTTCTGATGACTTTATGTGTGAACTTACCTCGAGTATGGATCCCAAATCACACAAGTTCACAATGCACATACTCAGTAAGTACTAACACATTTGATAGTGGCTCAAATGAAAAGACATCATAGTTAATGTCATATCGAAAGACAATCTTGTCGATCCATTCCATAAGCCAATGTCATTGACCAAGTCTAACAGTCAGACAAAGTCAAGAGGCATTAGATTTGCAAATGAATTGGCTTGAATACTTTTAGTTTGGTTTGTTTTAAACATGAGAACTGAAAGCAGTATAAGTGTTAATTTGATTTGCAATTATTAAGTGTATATCTTAATAAATGATGGAAATCAGTCATTTCAATTAGCTTATTATTGTGGTCTCCTTTTTCATGTTTGGAACCCACTTCGTGAGTATTAATTTACTAAAACGTCCACAGTCAGTCATACTCTTGGAAGTAAGTAGTAATTCAAGACTGTCATGAGTATTAGTGGATTGTCCATAATGATTGGATATAGCATAAAGATTGCACTAACACTCATGAGTACTTAATAGAGATTTAAGTATTTGACCAACCCGTGCTTAGAGATTACTGCAAGGATCCAGTCACGAGTAATTGTAAGACGATAATATCTTCTATTCTTTAAACCTAGATACATGTGGAGTTTTGCTCTATGATTCTGTTATGCATTGGTCTACTCCAACGCTATCTGTAACAAGTATTTATAAAGGGTATATCCATGTATAACATGACGAAATAGACAAAAACTATGTAGTCGAATTTTATTCGTTCCTTCTGCCTTAACAAGAGAACCAATATCTATGGGCCCCTCGATGATTTGGTGTTCACATCTAAAGTGTTTGGCCGAGCCCTAACTGAAATTGATGTGTTCCATTTAGTAGTTTGATGCAGTCATCACAAATCTATATCGAGAAACATAATCTTGAATTCTTGATATTGACCATAATCCATGTCTCGAATTTATACATATATCAAAGAAAGAAGGGATAGTTGATCACTTATCTAAGCGTTGAATCTTGATTAGATCAAGAGTTTGGTAGTTGCATTGGATGGCTAACTCTCTGTTGAGTATTGGAGAAATATTGGTCCATGTAAAGTTGATGACTTGTCCAAGTGGGAGACTGTTAGAATAGTGTCTAAGAGCATTAACTATTGATAATATTTCTAATAATAACAGGGTCCTTTTGGGTTGCCCTAGAGACCCAAATTGAGTTGAATAAATAAAGGAGAAATTGGTTTATTAATTATTATGGTTAATAATTAATTTGAAACTAATTGGAAATATATTTTAGGAATTAATTAACAGTTTCATTAATTAAAGGGTTGAATGTTCATTAATCGATAGCTGGTTAATCAGGAATGATCCAGAACCCTTATGGAATTAGCGTTGGATGAAAATCACTCCATCCGACATGGGATGGAGTACTAAACCAAGGGATGCATCCAAAGCTATAAATAGGGCCTTAGGGATTTAATTCCACCTTGTACCTTGGCTTGAAGTTTCGCCAACTCTTCTTCCTCCTCCCATATGGATGATTTCTATCCCTCTTTGGGTTTGTGAAATTGACCCTTCTCCTAGTTATATATATTCTACTCTTTGGCGTCATTGGGTTTGATACCATTAGAGGGATTCTAGTTTTGGTCGTTTCCTCCAAGCAACTTCATGGAGGATCAAGATCTCAAGCATGGAGATCAAGGGCAACATAAGAGGTATGTTTTCCTCTTTTTTTTTTTATGTTTTCTAAGGTAGATGTGATTAGCATGAAACCATAGATCCATAGTTTGCATGTACACTTAGGTATATTGTAGTTTCAATTTTTCCACTACCTAGTTTAGAGTGTATTTGATGCGTAGAAAACCCAACAAACTTTTCTTACTAAACTAATTATAGTTCATAATGCAACTACTACTAGCTTAACCTCGTAAGCCGTTAGCTAAATCTTACTTATCTGGTAATTATTGTAAATTAGCGTTTATAATCCTCACTGTCCAGACTATGTATTTAACCGTAAGATTTATCTATTAATCATTGCCATATGGTTGATAAGTAGCACCATATAACGAATTCATGTAACTCATCTAGGGTCTAACAACCCACTACAAATATTATGTAAACATAATCATGAAATAACAAGATAAAAATACCTCGCCTTGTCTGGTAACTCAACCCACATTTCCCCATACACTAGTTCAACTATATGGTAATAAGCCTCTGGAACACCTCCATGACCACTATACCGATCATGTGTGTTAGAAACCTCTAAATGACAAAAACACGATATATATATTTATACTGCCTCGAAAATGCATCGTGGTGCCTTCTTGGTAATGTCGTGGTTTGCTGTTTACGCAAGAACCCACTACATGTACTGCCCTTCTAACACACGTCTCTGCTTATTCATCTCTTGGCCGCACTTTGTCACCTTTATACCCGCATCACGTTAATGAGCTGACTTTTTTTACTCTCTTGAAATACCAATTTACTTCTATTTCAACTTCTAAGGATCATAACATCATCATATGTACTCCGTTTTTGTCACACCCCAAAACCATGAACAACGGAAACGTTCTGGGGCGGTGGACGTCATGTATAGTATCACAACAATGAAAAGTAGTAAACAAGCAACAACATCATCCATTGCATTAATAATATAATTTTAATACAAGTGTTCTGATATGTCTAATAGACAATAAAGTATAAATCAAAATGAAAGATGAGTCTTGAACGAGCTCCATCTTCTCTAAACCTTGCATCGGTACCTGTCTACTGTTGACCTGAGGATACAAGTTATTTTGAAAGAGAGTATCAGCTTTAAAGCTGGTCAGATCATAAATATTTTAGTGTCTTAATTTGTATGTAAGTATTTGTACGTATATGAAATGTAAGTATTTATACGTATATGAAATGTAAGTATTTGTACGTATATGAAATGTAAGTATGAAAACGTTTTGAACCTCGTAGAAAGCCCTATGCTTCCTACTGAAAGTAGCCTTCTACGAAGGCATCTAGTAACTGTGTGTGTGTCTCTTGTAAGAGTGTGTATTTTCCCAAATCTAGCTATCATTTACCAAAAATATAGCTTCCACATTACTGCGCATCGCGTGAATGTTCACGATGTGAATGTAATGCGAAAAATGAAATAGTATTGTGGTGTAGTATCAAATAACTACCACCGTACTAACTACCTTAAATCTATTGTAATTTCGTAAGTACTGTAGTATTTGTAATAAGTGACTACTTTTGTACTATTTATCCTTATTTGAGGGATAAGGCATAATGTGATGGCTAGATCCCAGGCTAGACTCTCCCCTGTCAAAGAGATTTTAGGATCCACACACGACCCCTGCATGTTTGCAAGCCGCGAACATCCACATTACTATGATCATGTATACACAATATAACTATCACAATACGTTGTGATTCATTGGTATAGTTAGATCCTGAAATCATTCCATGCTATATCACCAAGGTATGTTTGTGCTATCATCGTATGTGTAAACGCACTCATGTAAGCGTATCTATGTAAAAGTACTCATGTAAGTGTATTTATGTAAACGTACTCATGTAGTAGTATAGTAATGTACTGTGTGTACTAGCTGAAATGTGTGTTCTCTCTTTATCTGGCATGTATAGTAATGTACTGTGTGTAGTAGCTGAAATGTGTGTTCTAGCATGTATAGTAATGTACAACGAGTACTAGCTGTAATGTGTGTTCTCTATATATCTAGCATGTACAGACTCATGAATGAACTGACTCATGGTATGATTCCGCGTTCTAGTAATAGTATTAGTATCTTCCTAAACTACCCATATCGTAGCTTAATAGTAATATGACTTGTACGAATGAACATGAAGGTATACCCTTGCTACGCAAGGGTATCGAACTGACTGATAGAACTTTTATGACTATGTATGTACACATGATATATAACTAATAATTAAACGACTGTCGGACAGATACCCGATACCCTACCAGACCACATCCCAACGGGGAAAAGGAAATAAAGCGGCTAGCCTTCCTAAGTCCTTTAAACATTTCGTATGTAACTATACATACATAGGCATGCAATTGACAATATAAAAGTATAAAGAAGTTTTGTATACTATTGAAAAGTTTGGCAGCTAAGAAAAGATGACTTGATGTCAAAATGTAAAACGATTTGGAAAGCAGTTTGTTTGATAAGAACAGTGTAAAGTATAAAGAAAACATTTGTTTTGAATCACAACTGTAACAGGGTTTGAAAAGATACATTCAGTATGAAAGACAGTTTAACAAAGAGTTTTAAATGAGTAAAGTTTTTTTGGAAAACCATTTGAAGTAAGTTGTTTGGTAAAACAGCTAAAAGAGTGGTAAATCCTTTTGTATGTTACTTATTAATCACATGTGATTAATATAATAAATAGCATGATTCAACTTGTATAACCCCACATAAAAGCATTTAAAAACATTTAAATCATTGATTAAGGGGTATGAACTCACTTGTAGCAAGTGGTTGGGATGAACGGACTGAAATAGGATGCTAGGTGTCAAGTGAAGACTTGTACACACTCTATGATCCTAGATAACATATAATATAACATATGTGTACCCAATTAGTCTCTAAACAACTAATAAACAAAGGTAAGACATCCTAGGGCATGATAAACACGTTGTATAAGTGTTATAAGTGCTAAGGAGTGCATCTAAGTGTTGTAGGACAAGGCTAATGGGTGTTAGGGTTCAAGGGAACCCCTAATATGAGTTTACTCCCTAAAGACCATATCCCATTGAGTTTACGGTCGTAAACTCTTGAGTTTACGGTTGTAAGCTCATAACCTTTTGACCATTTGTTGGTTTGAAGTCTTCTAAGACATTCCAGGCATTCCTACTTCATGTTTTGGCCTTAGGAAATGTTTTGTGGTATCAATACACTCCTAAATGGAGTTTACGGCCCATGGACCATTTCTCCATGAGTTTGCTGCCGTAAACTCCTATGGAACATGGTATTTTGATGCTTTCAAGTCCCAAACCTAACAAGGAATAAATCTAGACTAGCTTCCTAAGCTTGTGAAGGGACTAGGGCCATTTTTACACACCTTTGGGGTGTTTACGGTTTTGGGAGATCCCCAAGCCGTAAACACATATAAATGAGTCATCTTGGTGGTTTTCATGTGCTAGACACATCAAGGTAAGGTTCTAAGTTAATAACCAAGGCTTAGGATAGGATAATGCACACTTTGGTACCCTAAATAGGGTTTACGGTCCAAGTTGTTCTTGGACCGTAAACACCTTTGATCTTGGTGTTCTTGGATGATTTCTTGAGGTAAAGAAGTGTAACAAAGCTTGTAAGACTCTAGGATAGAAGCACTTACAAGTTAGAAGCTCGAAAAGGTCCAAAAGGCCAAGAACACAAGTGTGTGTTCTTGGTGTAAATTGAAGATTCACCCTTTTGGAAGGATTTCACGGTTAGAAGTGTGTTAAAACATTAGAGTAAGTCATATAACAACTTAAGAAAGCTAGAAAAACTTACTAGATTGAAGATTTCGAAAAAAACCGGGATGATACTTGAGAGAGTTTGGGAGTTTACTTTTGGAAAGGTGGAAAAATGCTAAAAATTGCTAAGTGCCACTTTTATACCCCTCCCCTTTAGGGTTTACGACCGTAAACTCTAAACTTTTGATGTGTCGGGACTTTATTGTTGCACAATAAACCCTAGGGCATCCTCTCTCCTGATATCTCCTAAAGTGTTAATTCTAGAAAACTCAAACTTATTCCAAAAATTCTGAAAATTAGCAACAACTGCTCTGACTTCTACTGACTTGACATGTTTGTACAGAATGGAAATTTCGGGTTGTCACATCATCCCCCCGTTAGAAGGAATTTCGTCCCCAAATTAGAATTTAGTTAAGGAAGTAGGCATGAATTATCAAGCCAAAAAGTGGGGATACTTCCTAATCAATCGATTCTCGCGCTCCCAAGTGAATTCGGGTCCCTGGTTGGCATCTCAGTGAACTTTCACTTAAAGGGAAAAGACTATGAATCATTTGCATGACCACTCGGTCCATGGTCAGTATGGTTCTTCCACGTAGGTGAGACTCTTGTGGGACTCGATCTCTTCGAGTGGGATTTCAAGAGTCTCGTCAGATCGATACTTTTTACAAGTTCGAGACGTGAAGGGTAGAATGTACGTTACTAAGTTCGCGGAGTAGGTCTAGTCTGTGAGATACATGACAGATTCCGGTAAGAATCTCGGAGGTCCTGAATATCTTGGATTTAGCTTTTCACGCGTTACGAAGCATATTAAGCCATTCCCAATGTGAGATTTCCTAAAGAATTTGGTCTCTCACTTTGAATTTCAAGGTTTCTTGCTTATCTTCCCAGTCAAGGGCCACCCTTTGCTGGGTCAAAGTTGTAAGGGTTTCCATAATTCGCGAGGAGTTTTGAATGGACTACCGACAGTAAGTCGGCAAGACCTAAAATTTGGCGAATTTTATAAGTGTCTTCAGTGCCGACAATTTCTCAATGGTTTTGATAAATTGACAGCATACTCAAGAATTTCCACATCACTACTAGTGTGTCTTAGGAATTTGACTCTTCAATTCCAAAACTCGCGTTTAGAGAACTTCGCGAAAAGTTTCTCTAAGGGTAATGTTTCCATGGTTTCCTTCTTACTACGAGGGTAGATAAGTAAGTCATTACAAGGAGAATGAAGAACTGATCCAAGTAAGAATGGCGTACCCTACCAATTAAGCTCATGAATGCTATGGGTGTATTGGTCCTATCCGAGTGGTATCACTACGGACTCGAAGTGTCCGCATCGAGTTCGGAAGGTAGTCTTCGGGACATCCTTCCCTAACACTCGAAACTGTTGATATTCGGATTTCGGTCCATTCCTGAAAGGTAAATTGTTCCTTGCGTTTGCTCAACCAAATCATCTATGCGAGGAAGAGATAACGACTTCTAATGGAAATCTTGACGAGGTCTCCGGTAGTCGAGGTACATATGATGCAATCCGTCTACTTCTAGAAGAACAAGACCAGAGCCCTCCATGGTGAGAAGCCTGGTCTTCCAATTCTATTGTTGAGTAGTTCGCTAAGTTGTCCGGATTGTTCTTGTATTTCTATGGGTGTTTAGACTGTAGGGCGATGTGGTCGCAGAAGTCGTACAGGGTTCTAGGTTTGTTCACATGATGATGCGATTACTCGTAGTCTTGGGTAGTCTCCGTCCTGAAGTTCACATTTAGAAGTCATACATGGTTCATCAATCGCAGTCTTGTGTATACGAGTCGTATATAATTAAGATTGAAAAGGTAGTCGAATAACTGATTCTTCTTTAAGCTCTTATCCCAACGAGGAAAAGAAGTTAAAGTGGAATCATCAATTCTAAACCTGTAGAACCTTCATTATATATCACCCCTATGTATACTTTCTTCAGCGACAGATGAACCGTATGGGTTTTTTGGATTGAACCTGACGTACTGTACAAGTGGTACTTCGGGGATTTCTTCGGAAGGAAAAGAAGTATGAGGTACTCCATGCATGAGTACTTCGGTGTTCTGATATGACAGCTTCGCTAGAAAAGCGATTTCGAAGAAAGAGATGTACGTATGAAGCTGGTATTGTGCGGATCAAATTAAATCTAGTCGTATGATAATGTCGAAATCATTTGGGAAATTAAAGACATTAGATTTGAACATAAGGCGTTACATACAAAAGACAACCGTGCAACCTTCAATAGAGTTACAGTACTTTAGACTTACTACTAGACTATTGCTGCGAACAAGGTATACTACAAAAGACAAGTATACGCAGCACGAGCATCCCTATACTGACGGGATCTCGCAAAAGATAAGACTCTAGTTGCACTAGTTTTGGATGGTTTATAAGTCTGTTACAACGAAACGCATTAATTACATTAACGTGGGTTCGGAGTAGGTTCTCCTGCAGCTGTGATCCTAAGAATCTTCCCATCTGTGCCCGAGTTCTTTGTTATTGGACAGTCCTTCTTGAGATGTCCCATCTCTCCACATAAATGACATATCTGGCTAGTGCCCGCATCGGTAGTGGAAGTGAAGTGTTGAGTAGGAGTTAAGGGGACACGGGTTCTTTCCTTGATCTCCCTTTTCGGGCAATTTCTTTTATAGTGCCCAATCTAACCACAATAACAGCAACCCTGGCTGGCTCTAGTGGGGTTGGTTCCACAGAAACGGGCAATGTGTCTCAGTCTGTTGCAATTGATACATTGCAATACCTAGCTGGCTCCATTATGATGATAGCTACACTTGCTACACTTCGGAAGCGTTCCCTTATATTGCTTGCGTCCCTTTTGAGCTTGATGCTTCCGTTTCTTATTCTCTGTTTTTCGGCTGTGCGAGCCTACGACTATTATCGTTTGTTGGCTTCCCGGATTGATACTACGATCGGGATTTTCAACCCCATCGTTAGTATTGCTTGCGTTGATAGCATTACGGTTTGCAAGGACAGCTGTCATGGCAGCCATCACGACAGCTGTAACTGTGGCTTGGAAAGTAGTGGTGTCCATAGGAAAAACAGGGGTTTCGTTGTTCGGCTGATTGTTTCCGGATGACGACATGATTCTGTTAACACGAAAGATAATGATTTTGTGAGCGATTTTGGTTGACCCTGGCTGTACTTGGATTGCTCAAGTAAGAGTAAGGGTATGTTCTCGAAAGTTTGACCTACATCCCTATGATGCAGCCCTAGAATAGAATAGAAGTAAGTTCGTAGAATTGTCTTGTGACGCTTGACGTATAAAACAGGGTACCATCGGCTGGTAAATAACATGATCCAACCCTTAAAGAAAAATTGGGAATTATCCCTGAGCTAGAATACTCTAGTTCAATAACTCAACTAGAGTGGGTTTAAAATAGACTCCCATGATAGCATGATGAAAGTATTTGAATAAAGAATAACACAGAAGTTAGCCGACTACCGATATCTTTGATATTCATGACGTAAAAGTTCGGGAAAATGACCTTGTAAAAGGTCTTACATCATATCCAGAGTAGATAGTCCTTGACAGCATAACGACCTAACTAAAAGTACTTACAGTACAGGATAGTTTCATAGAAAATGCCACATCGGGCATAGACAGAAAACGATTCCTTTTAACAAGGAAAACAAAGTAAGGCATCTACTATTGGCGACGGTCATCCCTCTGGTGAACTCTCAGCTCAGCCAGTTCACGTTCCATATCAAGTAGGTGTCTTTCGTACACCCTCTGGTGTACTCAGAGTTCTATGACTTTGGCTCGTGATTCAGCCAGTGCTCACAGCTGTGTTTCATGCTCTCTCTCATATCTCTCACGAGCATCTTCCAGGCGTATGCTGCGAAGGGTATGCATTCTCGCATTGGTGACAACTTCTGTGATCTGATGTAGGGAGGTCCTGCCTTGAATCTCATTTGGAGCCACTCTGCGGACCAGGATTGGCAAGATTCTGTCTGCTAAGCCCCCATTGCTTAGGTCATAAAAGCTTCAGTCACCATTAAATGGCATGGGCTGGTCTTGTCCTTGGCTCCATGTTTCCAAGCATTTCACCCATGGAGGCGTCGGGCCATGAAAAGCCGGACAAGGTTTAGGATTTGTAAAGGGAGCCGCCTGGGGTAGGTTCTCAACCTCGGGTTCGGAGTTAGCACCATCCGAAAGGTCTTCATCATGGTGATCATTCAAAGGGATAGGATGATCATTCTCTGGTTCCTCTCGAAACCATCCAGCAATGACTTCGTTCGGAAGGTACGGATTGCCATGGGGATGGAGTCCAGCCATGTTATCTATGCGAGAATTGGGGTAAGAAATAATTATTATACGAACTATCTAGATAATTATTTAGAAAATTTTCATTAGTTACATCACTATTTGTGAAGTGCATACCAATTATATTTAATCGAAACAGGATAGGCCTTCGAATAAGTGACCTTAACTCCAAATTCACAAAGAATAAGGTTAAAGCAAAATTTTCACATATTCTAAGTCTATAACATCCTAGTTACATATAGCCTTTGTGTATCCACTTAGCAACTATCAACTTAGTATTGAAGATCCCGTTTAGTTCTCAAGTATGATGTACTTATAGTAACAACAAATACCCCTATAGTATTTTATGTTTATGTTCTATTGTTCTCATTGGGGTATTGTTGGTAAGATTTTAGACTTGTTGAAACCACACAACTACACTTAGGCACATGCTAGTCAACCCTCGGATAATATAGTTGATCAGGCTATATCTTCCCAGTTTTGACTATATGTCTCTAAGTCCACCTGTGTTGCCCAACAATCGTAATTATTTTGTACTGTCCTAGTGACACTGATTTTAGTATGAATGCAGGCACGTATACTTAATTAAATATTTTATTATTTAAAGTATAACTCTTGGTCATAGTATATTAATCCCATTGTATTTATAGTATGTGTATCTTTTATGGGTTGATCTACTTAATTCACTATAAACAATGCTCTGATACCAATCTGTCACACCCCAAAACCATGAACGGCGTAAACGTTCTGGGGAGGAGGACGTCATGTACAGTATCACAACAATGAAAAGTAGTAAACAAGCAACAACATCATCCATTGCATTAATAATATAATTTTAATACAAGTGTTCTGATATGTCTAATAGACACTAGAATATAAATCAAAATGAAAGATGAGTCTTGAACGAGCTCCATCTTCTCTAAACCTTGCATCGGTACCTGTCTACTGTTGACCTGAGGATACAAGTTATTTTGAAAGAGAGTATCAGCTTTAAAGCTGGTGAGATCTTAAGTATTTTAGTGTCTTAATTTGTATGTAAGTATTTATACGTATATGAAATGGAAGTATTTGTATGTATATGAAATGTAAGTATTTGTACGTATATGAAATGTAAGTATTTGTACGTATATGAAATGCAAGTATGAAAACGTTTTGAATCTCCTAGAAAGCCCTATGCTTCCTACTGAAAGTAGCCTTCTACCAAGGCATCTAGTAACTGTGTGTGTGTCTCTTGTAAGAGTGTGTATTTTCCCAAATATGGCTATCATTAACCAAAAATATAGCTTCCACATTTCCGTGCATCGCGTGAATGTTCACGAGGTGAATGTGATGGGAAAAATGAAATAGTACTATGGTGTAGTATCAAATAACTACCACCGTACTAACTACCTTAAATCTATTGTAATTTCGTAAGTACTGTAGTATTTGTAATAAGTGACTACTTTTGTACTATTTTGCCTTATTTGAGGGATAAGGCATAATGTGATGGCTACATCCCAGGCTAGACGCTCCCCTGTCAAAGTGATTTTAGGATCCACACATGACCCCGCCATGTTTGCAAGCCGCGAACATCCACATTACTATGATCATGTATACACAATATAACTATCACAATGCGTTGTGATTCATTGGTATAGTTAGATCCTGAAATCGTTCCATGCTATAGCACCTAGTTATGTCTGTCCTATCATCGTATGTGTAAATGCACTCATGTAAGGGTATCCATGTAAACGTACTCATGTAAGCGTATTTATGTAAACATACTCATGTAGTAGTATAGTAATGTACTGTGTGTACTAGCACAAATGTGTGTTCTCTCTTTATCTAGCATGTATAGTAATGTACTGTGTGTACTAGCTGAAATGTGTGTTCTCTCTCTATCTAGCATGTATAGTAATGTACTGCGAGTGCTAGCTGTAATGTGTGTTCTCTATCTATCTAGCATGTGTAGACTCATGAATGAACTGAGTCGTGGTATGATTCCGCATTCTAGTAATAGTATTAGTATCTTCCTAAACTACCCATATGGTAGCTTACTAGTAATATGACTTGTACGTATGAACATGAAGGTGTACCTTTGCTACCCAAGGGTATCGAACTGACCGATAGAACTTTTATGAATATGTATATACACATGATATATAACTAATAATTAAACGACTGTCGGACAGATACCCGATACCCTACCAGACCAAATCCCAACGGGGAAAAGGAAATAAAGCGGCTAGCCTTCCTAAGTCCTTTAAACATTTCTTATGTAACTATACATACATAGGCATGTAATTGACAATATAAAAGTATAAAAGAAGTTTTGTATACTATTGAAAAGTTTGGCAACTAAGAAAAGATGACTTGATGTGAAAATGTAAAACGATTTGGAAAGCAGTTTGTTTGATAAGAATAGTGTAAAGTATAAGGAAAACATTTGTTTTGAATCACAACTATAACAGGGTTTGAAAAGATACATTTAGTATGAAAGACAGTTTAAGAAAGAGTTTTAAATGAGTAATTTTTTTTTGGAAAACCATTTAAAGTAAGCTGTTTCGTAAAACAGCTAAAAGAGTAGTAAATCCTATTGTATGCTACTTATTAATCACATGTGATTAATATAATAACTAGCATGATTCAACTTGTATCCCCCCACATAAAAGCATTTAAAAACATTTAAATCATTGATTAAGGGGTATGAACTCACCTGTAGCAAGTGGTTGGGATGAACGGACTGAAATAGGATGCTAGGTGTCAAGTGAAGACTTGTACACACTCTATGATCCTAGATAACATATAATATAACATATGTGTACCCAATTAGTCTCTAAACAACTAATAAACAAAGGCAAGACATCCTAGGGCATGATAAACACTTTGTATAAGTGTTATAAGTGCTTAGGAGTGCATCTAAGTGTTGTAGGACAAGGCTATTGGGTTTTAGGGTTCAAGGGAACCCCTAATATAAGTTTACTCCCCAAAGACCATATCCCATTGAGTTTATGGTCGTAAACTCTTGATTTTACAGCGGTAAGCTCATAACCTTTTGACCATTTGTTGGTTTGAAGTCTTCTAAGCCATTCCAAGCATTCCTACTTCATGTTTAGGCCTTAGGAAATGTTTTGTGGTATCAATACACTCCTAAATGGAGTTTACGGCCCATGGACCATTTCTCCATGAGTTTGCTGCCGTAAACTCCTATGGAACATGGTATTTTCATGCTTTCAAGTCCCAAACATAACAAGGAATGAATTTAGACTAGCTTCCTAAGCTTGTGAAGGGACTAGGGCCATTTTTACACACCTTTGGGGTGTTTACGGTTTTGGGAGATCCCCAAGCCGTAAACACATATAAATGAGTCATCTTGGTGGTTTTCATGTGCTAGACACATCAAGGTAAGGTTCTAAGTTAATAACCAAGGCTTAGGATAGGATAATGCACACTTTGGCACCCTAAATAGGGTTTACGGTCCAAGGTGTTCTTGGACCGTAAACACCTTTGATCTTGGTGTTCTTGGATGATTTCTTAAGGTAAATAAGTGTAAAAAAGCTTGTCAGAATCTAGGATAGAAGCACTTACAAGTTAGAAGCTCGAAAAGGTCCAAAAGGCCAATAACACAAGTGTGTGTTCTTGTTGTTCTTGGTGTAAATTGAAGATTCACCCTTTTGGAAGGATTTCACGGTTAGAATTGTGTTAAAGCACTAGATTAAGTCATATAACAACTTAAGAAAGCTAGAAACACTTACTAGATCGAAGATTTCGAATAAAACTGGGATGATACTTGAGAGAGTTTAGGAGTTTACTCTTGGAAAGGTGGAAAAATGCTAAAAATGGCTAAGTGCCACTTTTATACCCCGCCGCTTTTGGGTTTACGGCCGTAAAGACCAAGTTTTGGCTGTAAACTCTAAAATTTTGATGTGTCGGGACTTTATTGTTGCACAATAAACCCTAGGGCATCCTATCTCCTAATATCTCCTAAAGTGTTAATTCTAGAAAACTCAAACTTATTCCAAAAAGTCTGAAAATTAACAGCAACTGCTCTGACTTCTACTGACTTGACATGTTTGTACATAATGGAAATTTCGGGTTGTCACAGTTTTTGACAATCTGTGTATCAGCAGAATCGTCTCAGAGTAAACTATCACTTTTTTTAGTTGTTTTGGCTTATTTTTTCATAATAATACCTATTATGAAAAACAAGTGTTACGAGCTCTGTCCTCCTTAAGTAGATTTCATCGTCAAAGTCTCATTAAAATTACTACAACTAGGCTATAATAACCTAATTTATCATTCCCTTACATTCTCATGAAATTATAGATCATTTTTGTATCAATGATTACTATATCTGATAAGTTATTAATTAACTTGATGATCGATTAGATCTATGTAACAGGTAAGCGATGAATATATAAACAGTAAATAACCCAAGTATGAATCAAGATGTGTCGAATGATTAGATTACTCAATCCTCGGCAAAGCTCGACTAAGAACTTCCACTGTAGAGGATACTTAGGGTTACAAAACAAGAACGATAACTTTGCTAAATAAATAAACCTCTAATCGTAACTGATCGTCCTCTTCTTCTAAGATGCATGCACGAACTTATATATACAAAACCCTACTAAACTCATGGATAGACAGGCCCATACCGGAGAGACATATTAGACTAACTAACGAGCCCAATAGACGCAACACAAAATACGACCTAACAATCTCCCCCTTTACGTCAAATTGGAGCGAGACTACTTCTTCTTCTTTCTTGGGCCAGCAGCGGGAGCCTTCTTTACAGTATCAAACAGACGTGTGATAAGAGCAAGGATAGTCTGTCTGAACTGAATGTACCATTGAATCATATCATCAAAGTACTTGATATCATCTGCTTTGTTCTGCTTACATCGATGGATGATCCCTAAAACGTGTTCCAAACATGCAGTGGTGTAGTTATGTTTGCCTGCCAAGGCGAAAAGCCATTTTTGTCCTTCGTTCCAGGTAAACATGACAAAGTTTCTCTTCGGGTCAATCTTCCCCATCTGCATCATGTTGAGATCACCGACAGAGCCAATAGGAGATATGGTAGGCTTCTTCTTAAATACGCTCACAATCTCCTGATCCATCAAAGCAACTTCTATGATGTAGCATACAAGCATCCTCTTAAAATGGTCGATGATCGGACCATATTCAGCTTCGTTTGTCAGAAGGATGTTGTGCAAGATAATCCAATCATGGGGATTAAGGTTGGGAAGATCTGCAAGTGAGATGGCATGTTCGGTCTTGGCAGATCCCCTTAGTACCTTGAAGCGAACATTGGTGAAGCTTCCTTCCATGTACGGCTTCAGGACTCGAACATTGACGATTTTCTGAGCGCTCCAAGTCTGATATTGGGGTTGAGCAGCCTTCAGATAAAAATCGATTAAGTCCCGATCAACCTGTGGATGAGGATGAGGGAACTCTGCAATGTTGTCAAAGGCATGAAAAACAAACGCCTTTCGGGTCAGTGGCATGTCGAACTATGAGTCGACAGTATTGGAACGATCTAAAGAGATCACAGGTTCCAGCCACAAGATACTTGGTGTTTCAATGGCTTCCTTAATCAGCCTCTCAAGAGTCCAGGAAGGAAAAAGAGTTTTCCTGCTCTCAAGAAGGTCGTGGGCTTCTTTCTGTTTCCTTTCGGCTTCTTCAGCCTCTCTAGCCACACGAGCACTGATGTCAGCCTCGTTGTTTCGACTTTGCCGCTTCAGAATGTCGGCAATTGTCTCTTTATCATCATCTTCACTCTCCTCAGCTATGTTTTTGCCTTTGTCTTTCACACCAGAACCGGAGGCTTGGCCTACTGGAGGAGGTTCGGTTGTGTGAGTTGCTGAAGTAGGAGGTGGTTGAGACACTTGTTCTTTTTCTCTCCCTTGTTTCGGAATGGACACGAAATCATGTAGCCCTTCAATTTTGCTGAGTAGAGCGAGGGCGGGAGTGAGATTCTCTACAAGGGTACGGCGTACTGAATAATTGATGATGGGGTCATGTGCTTCAAGGATGTTGGAGATAGCAGAGTGGACATCTGAAACACATGATTTAACCACCTCTCTTTCAGATCGAAGAGAGTCAATCTCCTGTTGACAGTAGGAGAGTTGAGTACTCTTCACTTCAGAGCGGTAGTCTTCCTTGTGAGAGCATCCATGAGAGAGTTCTCGGTAGCTAAGTCTTCTTGAAGCTTTGAGAGACGCTCCTCAATGGTGGTTCTAAAATCTGAGTTGTCGTCAGAGATGGTTTGACGAAGCGAAGCGAACGACTTCAGCTCAGAAGCGACTGATGTAGCCAACTGGTTGATGATGGGTTCCAGCGTAGTCTTGGTGGCTTCAGCACTTTCCTGTAAAGATTTCAACAGGGAAGAAGCATCAGTGAATAGTTTATCGACTTTTTCGGTCGCTGCCTGACAGGCTTTGGTTGAGGCATCGATGGCGGCAGTGGCGGAATCAAGGGAAACTTGATGAGCTTTGGAAAAAGCCTCAACAATTTTCTGAATTGCAGCTTCAGATATGGATGACTGAGAAGTAGAAGAGGAGGCGATGAGTGAGTCGATTTTGTCATGTAGCTCCTTGAGATGCCTTCGGGTGACAGGAGCGTCGTCATCGTCATCACTCTGTACTTGAAACGGACTATAATAGACCGAGTCAAAAGTCATATTTTCCCTGCCAAGGAGTGGTTCTTCATCCTCTGATGCGTGAGCAGGAGAACATGGTGGTGGTGAAACTGTAGGTTCGGTAGTATTAGTAGTTTCGGGTTGGGTGGGGTGTTCGGTTGTTGATGTGGGTTCTGGTGCTGGGGTAGATTTTGGTGCGTCAGTATGAACCCCCGTATCAGATACGTTGGTTCTAACATCTGCAGTGGTGGTGGTTGTTGCTTCGATAAAGATTGGTGGTGGTATTGGGATAGAAGTAGGTGGTATTTGAGTGGTGGAAGTTATAGGGGAATAGAAAAAGGTATTGTGACCGGTGGAGAAGAGACATGAGAAGGAGAAACATGAACTTCAGGGGTTGGAGATCGTGGTGGAGTATTGCCACGTTGAGATCCATCCAAATCAAAACCCTCGTCCTCAGATTCGCTTGAGGATGAAGCGATAATAAACTTTCGTCGCGGTTGGGTTTTTCTCCTCTTCTGCGGTGGAGATTGAGCAACTCTGGTAGTTTTCCTCTTCTTAGGAGATGGGCCTTTCACCCCCTTTGCCACCTGTTTTCCCTTGTCAGCCTTCTTACCTCTAGCAGCAGCCTTGTCAGCATCATGGATTGATTTTAGCATCTCTGGAGTAAGATCCCTCAGACCAGAACGTCTGAACTCCTTATACGTTTGAATGATCCTGCTGTCAGCCGGAACATCACCAAACATCGATTCCAGGATAGACCCATTGAATGGAAACTTAGAAGCATCTGACACAATGATCTTCGTGGTATGGAAAGTACCAATCGAATACATTGGAGCACAAGCGACAATGGGGACGTGGTACTTGTCCATCACCCATTTCGTGACAAGAGTCCAGAACCGGGCGTATGAGATCTCTGAGTGCAGGGAGGTCAAAGAGAGACTCTGGATAAGTTGTTGCCACAGGACTGACCCGTAGTCCATGTTGATGCCATTGTAGATCCCGTACATGATGGAGAGAAATAAACGACTTGCCCCATCGGATCCAGCACTTCTTTCTGATAAGCCCTTGAAAAGAACAGTAAACATTCCATTCCACTGTGGAGGTAGGCACGACTTCTTGAATTTCGTCACCGTAGTAAGCACCTCAGTGTACCCCATGTTTTAGAACACGTTGAACAGATGACCCATTGGAATGGTTTCCGGATTAACCCTTGAAGAATCAGCGTCAAACCCTAACAACGAGCAAAACCTCTGCTTTGAAATCGACGCCTTGTGCTCAAAGACATCGAAGAAAATCCTGTCAACGACCTTGTCGTAGTGTGCTGTGGCAAAGATTTGAGACAGGAACTCCATTGGAACAGCTTCAGCCCTGGTAAGAGCAGGAGCGATGGAGGAGTACTTCAAGCATTCGATGATAGGAAACATGAACGCATCGTACACCTGAGGAGTGAGATTGATGATCAAACTCTGCTGTGGGCGAATGGGCAGGATGTGAGACGTTGCGTGAACTGATGAAGAATCCGCCATTGTTGAGATGAAAGTGGGAGAGATGATGAACAGTAGAGGTTTATAGGAATTTCTTGCTTTCTGAGAATTTAGGGCAGTAAAGAGGTAAACGGTGGATCAATTTGCCTTTTATACTGTAGGTAAAGGAGAGAGAAAAATCTTTCCAAATCTTTGATTGAAAAACGAAGGGTTTTCGGAGGTGACTGACGCGTGACAGTTGGGTTGCCGATAATCACGCATGAGAGAGAATGGCAGGCCCTAATTACACGCCTTCCCATCAGGCGCCGTTTGGATATGAAACGGTTCCATTCGCACGCGGTTCCCTGTTGCGCCGTTTGAAATCAAATCGATTGGAGTCCCGCCGTTTGAAATCATTTCGTCATCTTATCCCTTTAGAATGAAACGGCATCTTTAAAATTAAATCGCCACGTGGATCAATATTAACCACAACTTTTGATCCCAGCCAACCCAATTAAAATTCCTTAGAATTAATGAAACCAAAATTTTGGAAAATCAAAAAGATTTTCGTGCTGAGTGTGTAAAAGAAAAAGAAATAAAGCAACACTTTTGAGGGATTATGTGATGTCAATAAAGACACGAAACAGTGGATCCCGGGCACGAATCTCTTCCTTCAAAGTCAAGAGAGACTTTAAAGTGTTTGTGTGGTTTCCCATTGAATAACGATCAGACACTTATTAAGAAGTGTTGAAAGGCTTCTTTTAATTAGGCTTATGAGGGTGGCTTTCGCTTCGATTCAGAATTCCTGATCTGGATATAAGATAGAAATCGAATGAAGTACTTGTGAGACCAATGTAGTCTGTTGAATAAGTAGGTTGGAGATAATTTAATTGGCAAGGTAAACTAATATATGTGTGAAATCTCAAAAAAATAAAGTTGGATCCCAAGGGAAGAAATGTTATTGGACTTAACAATTTCATAGGAATCACTCAAAAGAAAATTAGAGATTTCATGTTGTACTCCCATGGATAAGTTCGTCAACTCATTAGTGAAAGCTAGAGCAAGTTAATTGTTCACCGTCAATGCATAGTAGGTATTGAATTGTGGGTTTCACTTAGCCCGTAGTGACACGAAGCTAAGATCATGAACACATAAATTGTGCAACCATAAACCTCAGTGGTAACGTCTGAGAGTCTCAAGGGTTACGTTTGTGAAACGAGTGAGATGGAGAAAAATGATGTAGATGGTGTAAAGAAACCCAAAGTACCTCTGCTATGAAAAATAGGACAAGCAGAAAACTCTTATCTCATGTGAGAAGAGAGTTAGGCAGCTCATGATTAGAATAAATATGAGAGCTTAATTGGGAAAACAATGTTTGTTTGTACCAAGTCAGTAAGACTTTTATTCAGAATCAGATGAGGCTTTGGTCACATAGAACAACATGCTTCTAGGGACACTTAGCTAGTGAAATAATTTACCAAAAACGAGACATAAAAAATAAAAAATAAGAGCCAATAAAAAAAATTGTTTTGGAGTTTTTGAATTTATATAAAAAAAATTGAATAGGAGAGAAAAAAAAAATTTAAAAATTGGTTTTTGGAATTTTTGATAAAATAAAAAAATAAGACATAAAAAAATTATACAAAAAAAATGTGGGAACCGAACCCGAGCGTTCGGTTTATTTCGGTTGATAAAACTTTGGAATCGAACCTGAGCGTTCGGTCTATTTCGGGTGAGAAAAATTTTGTAACAGAACCCGAGCGTTCGGTCTATTTCGGTTGCCAAAAAAAAATTAGATTGAAAAGTAGAAGAACTTTGACAATAAGATAAATGAATTAAGAAAAATGATACAGAAGATTTACAACCATAGAAACTACCTTTGAGTGATAGGCGAAAATCAGATGATACAACCGAACCCGAGCGTTCGGTCTATTTCGGCACACCAGATCAAGACCCGAACTCGAACGTTCGGTCTATTTCGCTTCTTACTTTTGATCTGGAGAGGTAATTTTTGGTACTGACTCCGATTCCATCATTCCAAGCCCTTGTAAAATTTTTTTGAAAGATGCTTTAGGAAGAGCTTTGGTGAAGATGTCAGCCAGTTGATCAGTGGTTCGAACAAAACGAATTTCGACGTTCCCATCTTCCACATGATCCTTAATGAAGTGATACCTCAGTGCGATGTGCTTAGTCTTGGAATGTTGCACTGGGTTATGGCAGATCCTAATTGCACTTTCAGAGTCGCAATATAGTGGGATCTTTTTCATATTGAGTCCATAGTCCCGGAGTTGGCTTTGGATCCAAATCACTTGAGATGTACAGGAGGTAGCTGCGATGTATTCTGCTTTAGCGGTAGACAAAGATACACAGGTCTGTTTCTTTGATTGCCAACTAACCAACTTCCCGTGAAGGAACTGGCAGCCTCCAGTGGTGCTTTTCCTGTCTAGTCCACAACCTCCAAGGTCTGCATCTTAATAGGCTTGAACGAAGAAACCTGAGTTTGATGGATACCATAAACCGAGAGAGGTAGTTCGTTTGAGATACGGGAGTATGTTCTTCACTGCAAGCATATGAGGTTCACGAGGATTCACCTGAAATCTAGCACAGTAGCAAACAGAAAACATTATATCAGGCCTTCTAGCAGTAAGGTACATTAGAGAACTGATCATCTGGCGATATAGCGTAATATCGATTGCTGGCTTATCCAAGGATGGAGTGAGCTTGGTGCCGAACGCCATTGGAACTTTAAGGAGAGTCTTGGTGTAAGCTTCCTGGTTAATAAAGATGCCTTCGGGTCCCTGTCTAATATTTAAACCAAGGAAAAAGTTAATAGGACCCATTGAGCTCATTTCAAATTTAGTCTCCATCATCTTTCTGGATTCAGCCGTTAAGCTAGGATTCGTTGAGCCGAAGATGATATCATCGACATAAATTTGAACAATCATAAGGTGGTTACCTTCCTTCTTACGAAAGAAGGTTGGGTCAACCGAACCTTGTTTGAATTTGGACATCTTTAAAAATTTGGTTAGCGTTTCATACCAGGCCCTAGGTGCTTGTTTCAGTCCATAAACTGCTTTGTCCAGAATATAGCAGTGATTGGGATATTTTTCATTGACAAATCTCGGAGGTTGTTCCACGTACACCGTTTCATCGAGTTCTCCATTTAGAAATGCGCACTTTACGTCCATTTGGTAGACCTCAAAGTTCTTGTGTGCAGCGTAGGCAAGAAATATTCGAACAGATTCCAGCCTAGCTATAGGAGCAAAAGTTTCCTCATAGTCGATTCCTTCCTCCTAGCAGTATCCTTTCACCACTAGTCGAGCTTTGTTCCTTATAACATTGCCTTCCTTGTCCATTTTGTTCCTAAAGACCCATTTGAGACCAACAACCGATGCATCTTGAGGAGTTGGAATGAGGCGCCAAACTTTATTTCTTTCGAACTCATTAAGTTCGTCTTGCATAGCTTGAACCCAATTGGAGTGATCAAGAGCAGTGTTAACTGTCTTTGGTTCAACTTTTGAGACGAAAGAATTAAACATGCAAAACTCTACTTTTGAGAATAGAGAAGTTTGCTTTGCCTTCAGTTGAGATCGGGTCAGGACCTTTTCAGAGACATTACCATAACCTGTGAAACAGGATGATCTCTTGTCAATTTGACAAGAGGAGGGTAATTTGGATCATATGATGGATCTAATTCAGCATTTACCATCTCTTCTATTTCGGATTGACTGTCATCGTCATAAAACATGTCGGCTTTCTCCCCCTCGACTGATGAGCTTTTAGGTAAATCTTGACTTTCTGTAGCTACAGGAGCTTCGGGTGGTGTCGAGCTTTCAAGTGTTGCAGTACCTTCGGGTGTAGTAGAGCTTTCGGGAGCTACAGTACCTTCGGGTGCAGTAGAGCTTTCGGGTGCAGCTAGAGAAGAGTTCTCCCCCTCAACTTGTGAACTTGTTTGTTTTGAAGAAGATGGATTCTCCCCCTCAACTGAAGCATCGTGCTGAGAAGGTTTAGTTGGAACTGATTCTCCTTCACCTAGTCGTTTGGCAACGTCATCGACGATTTGCTTCAGATGATCAACTTTGTTGTCCGCTGCATTAGCTTCTGAGAGAGTAGCCTTCTCCGATTCATCGAACAACTCCATAAACTGCTCAAACAAATTTGCAATCGAGGCTGTGACTTGGCCTGTTTGAGAGAAGATTTCTCCAACTATTTCTTCCGTGGCCTTCAACTTCTTGACATAGCTTTCATCGAAAGTCACATAATACGTTTCTTCAATCTTCCTCGAACGCTTGTTTAAAACCCTGTATGCTTTCGAAGTAAGAGAATATCCCAGAAAAATCACTTCATCGGCTTTTACGTCGAACTTGTTACGATGTTCTTTAGAATTGAAGATAAAGCATCGTGAGCCGAATACGTGGAAGAATTTGACGTTTGGCTTTCTGTTGTTGATGATCTCATAAGGAGTAAGAGTGAAACGCTTATTGAGATAGGACCTGTTCTGCGTAAAACATGCTGCAGCAATAGCATCAGCCTAGAAATATAGATGTAGAGAAGCGAAACTTAGCATACTTCGTGCTGCCTCACACAAAGAACGGTTTCGTCTTTCGACAATCCCGTTTTGTTGAGGGGTGTAAGGAGCTGAGAAGTTGTGGCTGGTCCCTTTTTCTGCTAAAAAGTCTTCAAATTCTTTATTCTTGAACTCCAGCCCATTGTCACTTCTGATGTTGCGAACGACTTTCCTCAGCTGCACTTCAACTTGGTTGATGAATATCTTTAGCTTGAGAGTTGCTTCAGATTTGTGCTTCAGAAAGAACACCCATGTAAAACGTGAAAAGTCATCAACAATCACAAGAATATACTTGCTACCACCAATGCTTTCGATAGACGATGGACCACACAAGTCAATGTGAATCAACTCAAGTGGTTCAACGACTTTAGTGTTTATGATGGATGGGTGACTTTGACGACTCTGCTTCCCCATTTCACACGCAGCACACAAATGTTCTCAATCAAACTTGGGCAATGGAAGACCCCGAACATGACCTCCGGTGACAAGTTTGTTGATATCCTTAAAGTGAAGATGGGAGAGCCTTCGGTGCCACAACCAGCTTTCGTCAGAGTGTGCTTTGGATAACAGACAGATAGATGGATTTCCTTTGATAGGTTTGAGATTAAGAGGAAACATTTCGCCTTTGCGCTCCGATTTGAGAATCACTCTTTTTGTTTTCTTCTCTATTATTTCCGAACCCTCATCATCAAACGAAACTTTAAGACCGGTACCTCCAACAAGCTGAGATACACTGATGAGGTTATGCTGTAGTCCTTCAACATATGCAACTTTTCTAATCGTGAAGTCTCCATTTGTAATCATCCCATAACTTTTTATTGTGCCGTATGAGTTGTTCCCGAATTTGACATTCCGCCATTTGGAAGAGACCGAAATTCCCTCAGTTCTTCCTTCCTCCCTGTCATGTGACGTGAGCAGCCACTATCAATATACCATTCTTCGTCGAACTGCTCGTCACTGATAACCTGCAAAAATCAAGCAGATTTAGGAACCCAAAGTTTCTTGGGTCCACGTGAGCCTTTCACAGGAACAGGAATAGTAAGAGAGATGTCAACAAGATATGTTCTTTTTGTTAAAGTTGTATCATCTTTCTTTTTAATGGTGAAAACTTTAATTTTGTTGGGATTTGTTACAGACGGTTTGGGTTTAGGATTTGACGTTTGGGCCTTGGAATGCTTTTGAACATTCTTGATTGAGGAAACCTTCGATTTTCCTTTCAAATCTGCTGAATGTTTTGGATTTTGAGTTTGAACGGAATTGGATTTAGAATGGGGTTGAGAAGAATTAGAACGAGAGAAGTTAGACTGAGAAGTTTTCTTGACTTGAGGTTCTAGGTGCCCCTTTTGTTTTTGGTCATTAGTGGGACCGAACCTTGAACCTTGATTGCTTTTGCTCTCGGAACCGAACCTATGCTTTTGGTAGCTGGTGTTCTCTGAACCGAACCTTTCCCTTCGGTTGTTATTCCTTTCAGAACCGAAATTGTCCTTTCGGCTGTAACTACTTTCTTGCGTCCTGATAGTACTTTTCTCTGACTTGAAATTTTTGTCATGATAAGAGAAATGGGCGTTTTGAGATCGTCAAAACTATTTTCGTTCTGAGAGATTCTTCTTGTATCTCAGATTCCTTTGCTGCTTCTGATTCTTTACTTACTTCGGCTGTCGGTGGATGTTGGCTTTTTGGTTTTGCTTTTTGTCAGCCGGTTCACTTTGAACTGATGATGTTTCGCTCGAAGGAGTGACTTCTTCTACAGGAACTTCTTTTGTACCACTAGTACTTGGCACGTCGAAGTTATCAGGCTTGTTTAGCGGCTCCGACACGTATCTGCCTTTGGTTTTCCAGGAAGTCCGTTTTGACAGACCAACAGTTTCGTCTGCATTATCTATGGGAGCAGACCAAAAGAACTCATCACAACCATCTGCATTATCTTCATTTACAATGGTTGTGAGTTCAGCTGTCTGATGTTCGGTTACTCCTGTGACCTTATATACCTGATTTCGTGTTGTTCTCACCTTTTGGTACACAACAACCTTTTCTTCTAGAATCGGGGACTTATTTTGGGACAAACGAGCAAACTCCACAAAATTTTCAGAAATAAGATTTTTGTGGTTTTCTAGTTCGCTCTTGATAAACTCAGAACAATCAACCACATCCTCTATAGAAATTTCACTCATATCATCATCCTCATTAAGCTCAGATGCGTTTTAAACATCTATTTTATTTTCTAAGCTCAAGTTGGCATTCAATGAGTCAAATTTTTGTATGGTTTCAGTCCTTAGTTTCAGTTTATCATTTTCATCCAAAAGGTTTTTCAGCATGTCCTTATGGTCCTTGGATTTTATGAAAGATTTAATTTTGTCTAGACCATACATGTAGGTTGGATTCACATCATCAGACGAAACTACACTTTCTCAATTATATGCTTCAGCGTCGATTTCATCCTCCTTGAATTCAAGGAAGGGCAAAATCATGCGATGAATTTCCTGTCCTATTTCACAATTCAAATGAAGTTGAGTGATGTTAGAATAAAGACGCTTAGCAATTAAACAAAACACATTTCTTTGTTTCAAAAGTTTCAAATTGTCTCTTTGTAAATAAATGTTCTCGTCTTTGGATTTAATCAGCTCCGACTCCTTCAGCTCTATCCACATCCTCCGTTCCTCACTCTTTGATGATACCCTGCTTATTTGGTCAGTTAGGTTAGAATTGGTGACCCGTGTTTGAGTTAAGCTGCTATCTAGATTTGAGATTCTTGAGCTTAAGCTTTTCAATTCTTTTTTCATATGAGTTTTGTGGGACTTTATATGAAATAAAAACGGATTGTACCTTCTTGATTAATTCATCAAGCTCATTTAATTGCACGCTGAGAGGTTTTGCTGTGAAGCATAAGTCCTCTCGCTCCTTCGTTTCTTCATTCCCACCGTCTGTATTGTATCCCCTCATTTGAGATACATCCGTCACCATCAAGCACTTCCCACTGCTTTCTTCACCTCTAGCAACATACGCCTTTCCATGAGATGGCTTCCTGACCTCATCATCCTCTGAGTCGGTTGACCAGACCAGCACACCACCGAACTCATCATCCGCTGCTGAACCCTGCACAATTAAAGCATTCATTGAAGGGTTAGCATTAGCTTTCTTTCTCTTGATATCTTCCAGCTTTTTCATCAGCACAACCTCTTCATCATTTTCCTCGTCCTTCTCTGCCATTTTCTTCAGGACACAGTCTTTGGCATAGTGGTTCTTTCCTCCACAGTAGTAGTAGTTCACACCAGAATCTCCTTCAGCTTTCGGCTCTTTCTTTGCTTCTTCTGCCTTTGGTTCCTCCCTCACCTTTTCAGAACTATAGCTTCCCTGCCAATTCCGATTCTTATTTGTAGGGAATCTTTTCTTAATGAACCTCTTTGGATTTGACACCATCATTGCATAATCTTCAGATGTAAGATCATAATCTTCTAAGTTGAGATCTTCATCCTCTACTACACTTTTGCTTTTGGACAGAAGAGCCAAGGATCCCAAGCTTGAAACCACACTTTTCTCTTGTAAGACTATCTTTTCTTGGGATTCCAGAATCCCTACTAGCTTTGCCAATGAATAAGATTTGAATTTCTCATGAGCTTTAACAGTGGCCACTACTGCTCTCCACTCAGATCTCAGACCATTCAAAAAGGTAACCTTTTGTTCAATCAGCTTCCTTTCTATATCGTGTTTGATCATCTTACTAAGAAGATGATTGAAGCGATCGAACGTCTGAGTAACAGTTTCATCGGGATTCTGCTTAAATTCGCCAAACTCTAATCGTAACTGATCGTCCTCTTTTTCTAAGATGCATGCAAGCACATATATATACAAAACCCTACTAAACTCACGGATGGACAGGCCCATACTGGAGAGACATATTAGACTAACTAACGAGCCCAATAGACGCAACACAAAATACGACCCAACAATATCCTATCGCAATATGCTTTCCGTTCACTTACAACTTTTTCAACCTTCCTGCAACATCTAACATACTTTTCACTATTCCTTTTACAAGAATTACTTTCAACATATACTATATACTCAAATTTTATTTAGGACAAAACCATATCTAAATCATACATTCTACAAGGGATTTTTTCTTTCAAATGAATTACATGTTCTATCTCACACATTGCTTACCCATTTTTCCATTTTTATACTGCAAGTCTGACGACTTGCTTTTATATTTTAACTATAGATAATTTTAACATGCGCTCCTAACATATTCATCATGTAACTCCTAGGTTTTCATACCAGGTACACCCCAAAATTCTCCTTTCTCATTTAAAATTTACAAATAATCTTGGTATACACTTGCATTCTGAAATACAATGAGCTATCACTAAGAATCATATTGACCTCAAGTACAGGATCAAGTCAAGCGTCACAACGATCCACCTATAAAATGATTGTCCTAATAACTTCAGCCCCATGGGTTATTGAATAACAATTTTTGTAACATAACATATAAATCGTATATGCATATATCAAATAAATATCAATAATATACAAAAAATAAATTACATTACTTAATGGTGTTCTCATATCAAATTGCTCAGTAGTTACTTATCATTGTGTCATAATCTATCTTAATCAATTATCTATATCTTATCATCGATTTATCTCATCGATGATCGATCTCTCGTTAATAATCAATCTCTCAGAAATGATCTATCTTATCATGGGTCTATCTCATCAATGATCTATATCATCATATGGTAGCACCTAATTATCAAATAACATGTTCCTCAGAACCTGTCACAGATAATTACTAGCTACCCTCTATGACATCTTGTCACCAAACAAATTAAATCTCTTAATATAATCATAATAGGCTTAACCCATAAACTGGTAGCTAAATCTTTCATAATAAGTATTTCTCAAATATTAGCGTTTATAACCCTCAAAGTCTCGAATAAAACTTTAATTGTAATATTTAATCACAATCGTACCAAAGGGTTCATAGCAGCACCACATCACGAATTCTCGTAACTCATACTTGGGTCTAAAAAATCTCAATAATATCTCGTAGCATAATTACTCATTAACAGGGTAAAAGATACCTCAATAAATCTCATAACTCGGCCATATCTCATATATAATAATATAATTGGATCCTTTATTATAATCTCTCGATAATGATTCCTGAGCAACATCTCTAATTGTGCATGCCAAAATATCATAAATGACATAAAAATGCAACTATTTATACCATCAGAGACACCATGATGTGGTGGTCAAATGGGCACATCGTCATGGTTATGAGTTTCTCCAAAAAGTGTCATGTATTTCCCTCCCCTACCATATGTCTTTCAATGTTTTCCAGTTGTTTTGGTGACATGCTCATTACCATTTCATGGTGACCATACATCCATGTTTTCATGAACCAAGAGTGACTGTTGACTTTGACTTCCATTGGCTTTTCTCAAAATAGCAACATACTTTCATCTCGATTTAAAACGAATGTAACTTTTGTTGGATTAGTGTCTAAGTCCATAACTATATTTAGTATGTACTTGACCCGGTTGTGCATGGTCCTTTTGGGTTGACTTCACCAATGCAACTTGAATGGAGGAATAATAGAGAAAGAAGTTATTATGGTTTATTAATATATTATAAGACTAATGTATTAAAAGAGAAATCATATTTGTTTAATTAAGATTGGTCAAGAATTAATTAAAAATTAATTTTTTGATCAAAAGAAGTTGATTGAACTAGGGAGATTATTTGTTATTATGTGATAGTTACAAGGTTAGGCAAGGAAACCGTAAATGATAGGGTGGACGAATTCTAACGATAAGGCCTTAAGAATTCATCCATAATGGGGATTCTAGAATTATCTTATGGGTTGCTTGGTGGTTAAGTAACCAGACAAGGATAATGAGTGAAACCCAAATTCCTACACCTATATAAGAACCCCTTGGGCATGAGAATTCGGCTACACCTAACCCTAGAAGTCTTAGAGCTGAATTTATCCTCTCCCCTCTCTGTCTTGTTTCATCCAATTGCTTTTGGTGTTTGTGATTCATTAGAGACACAACATTTGAGGTGCTAAAGTTCTCAAGGCTTCAAGATCTACATTAAACAATCAAGGTAATCAACTAGATCTATTTTCTTATGTGAATTTTGAATCATGTATGCTACATCTAGGGTTTGTAAATTGCATGTACAATAGAGAAACCTAGATCCAAGCTTTAGGGTTTGCATGAACACATAGGATGTTATTTTGTGTAAAACCCATCAGTGGTATCAGATCCAGGATTGGTTTCATTTGTATTGATGCCTTGCTTATTCATCCTTTCTGAAAATCGTTTTTTTTGCCTTCTGCCTGACCTGACTCGGCGCGTCACTATCTGGCCTCGGCGAGTCAGTCCAACTCGGCGAGTCCGGTTAGTGACTCGGTGATTGATAGCATCTAGCAGAGGGATTTTTGGGATTTCTTGCTGTTTTGCTTAAGGATAATTGCCTAAATCGTTTTTAACTAATAAAATCTGAATTTTATAGTTAGTTTATGATTATCCTTGCCAAACAAAAGATAATTACCAATTTTTTGAATAATAAATTCCTTATTTGATAATATTTGATTAATTAAATTATTGTTGAATTATCTTATAAATAAAATGGATTAGGTCAAATTTAGATAATCATTAAATTAAATGTTTAATTTTAAATTATTTTCTATTTGATCCTATGTGTTTTGAAAAGTTCAAAGCTTGTCCTCAAGCTTTGAAATTTAAATTTTTTGCTTAAAATTTTAATTTGAATTATTTAAATTTGAAACCCTAGAAGTTTACAAGTTTAAAATTCACCCTATACTATTATATTATTTCAATATTAATATATATATATATATATATATATATATATATATATATATAACTTAAAATGTTACTCTTACCGTTAGTAGGCCTTATTCACGAAGCCGATCTATAAGGGGGGTATAAGGTTATGGCCTATAAAATGGTCGTTTAATGGGTGTCCACTCTCACCTACCGCTTCCTTGATTGGTGGAGGGTGTTAGCCGAACGGGTAGGATAGGGCAACCCTTTCCTCATTAATAAGTATAATGAATTGTAAAAGTAACTAAAAGTTTTTCCAAATTTCCCAATCTTAGTTACTTTAGGCAAATATGTAATTGATGCAATTCCATGAAATTACACTTTGTACCCTTGCTAAGACATTAGTGGAGCGTGTGTGGTTAACCGGCACACTAATTGGGCTCTAAGCAAAGGTGGAAAAGGGTGACTTATTGTTTGTCATAGTTTGATGGAGCATGTGTGGATAATCGGACATCGAATAGGTGACTGTAACAATGAGGGCACCATGTACATTTTCATGGTTATTCACACCCGCTTTGTGATCCTCGGCATCCCAGTCACAACTAGAGGGGCATATCAAGATTTAAACATGCCATTGAAAAGTACAATGAATACCAAAATATCTAGAAGTTTTCAATACATTTAAAACATAATCTCTTTTTCATTTTTCATGGTGGAGAATTAGTGAATCGTCATTCATTTAGCTTCAAATTATTTGCATGTTAGATTACGGCATCCCTCTTCTAATTTGTAAATAATGTTGTTGGATCCTAGCTCTAATTTCTGATTTGGGTGTTTAATTGGGGATTCATTTCTAATCAAACTTTGTCTCTTTTCTATTTCAGATGTCGAACATCAACAACAACGCTTCTTTCTTGAATTCCTCCGGCTCGTTCTCACTCATGAACTTGTGTGGGTGAGTGATCTTTGACAGGTCCAATTTCAATGATTGGATCTACAACATCCAAATGGTCACTCGTTATAAAGACAAACAGTATGTCCTGGATGAAAAACTGAAGGAAATCAACCTCAACTCTGCCATTGCTAAAAAGAGATTGCTGCCTTTTGAGGCCCATGAGTGTGATGCTACAAAATTCCATTACATCATGCTAGCGACTATGACTGCAGAACTCCAGAAGTCCTACGAGGACATGTATCCCTATGAGATGCGCCAAGTCTTGCTGGACCGGTACCACCAGAGCGCTAGGCAAGAAAGGTATGTGATCATCACTGTCAAAATGGGTAATGGAGAGTCCCTTACTACTCATCTACAAAAGATGCAGATATATGTTGATCGCCTGCTGAAGTTAAATGTTAATTTAGATGAAGAGCTGACAATTGACATCATCCTTCACTCTTTGCCTCCCTGCTACAACCAGTTTTGCATGACCTACCACATGAATAAGGAATAGGTTGCTTTAAGAAAGCTTCAAGGCTTGCTAAGGAATGTTGAGAGCAATCTCAAAGATAAATCAGTTGCATCAACTCCTACTCCCGCTGTTGCCCATGTATTGGCAATAGGGAAAGGGAAGGGTAAGAAGAGGAAGGCTCCCTCAAAGAGCAACCACAAGGGAAAGTCCCAAGACGGTACCTCTTCTAGTGGAACCAAGGTTGGTTCTGCTATACCCAACTCTAACCCCAAGGAGGCAGAGTACCATCACTACTAGAAGATAGAGCATTGGAAAAGAAGTTTCCCATAATATCTGCAAGCTATCAAGGATGGGAAGATCAAGCCATCCTTCATAGGTATTTACACTATTAAATCTAATGATTCACCGCATGCTATTTCTTGGGTTCTTGATACAGTATGTCCTTTTCACATATGTTCTAATTTGTAGGGACTAAGAAGAAATAGGGATGTGGAGCGTAGGAATGGGAAATAGAAGATTGTCGCTTGTCACCAAGATTGGAGTTTATTCCTCGGTGCTTAGTAATGGATTAGGTTTAGATTTAAATATTTGTTCCTATTCGCCAAATATGGCAAGAAACATCATTTCTTTTCATGGTTTATATAGACAAGGATTTAGATATTCATTTGATAATGAAAAGGGTTCTATTTATGCTCATCTTAAAGGTGTTTTATATTTTGAAGCATTCCCTTGTAATGGAATATATGAAACTGTGATGGTTGTAGATAATTTAGGGAATGATGTGTTGTGTATTCATTATTCCAATGGTTTGGAGAATCAATTGGACAGGAAAATCAAGATGCTGCGATCCGATCGAGGTGGAGAGTACCTAAGTCTTGAATTCCACGACTACCTCAAAGAATGCGGAATTGTTTTGCAATTGACGCCACCTAGGACACCACATTTGAATGGTGTAGCCGAGAGGCGTAATCGAACCTTGTTAGACACTGTTTGTTTCATGATGAGTCGTGCTTCACTACCTATCTCATTATGGGGGTATGCCTTAGAGACTGCCACCCATATCCTTAATTTATTCTCTACCAAGAAGATTGCCAAAACACCTCACGAGATGTGGAAAGGGAAAGATCCCTCGTTGGCACATATCAAGGTTTGGGGCTGCGAGGATTTAGTAAGACGAGAGACTCACGACAAGCTCGAACCTTGTAGTGGGCGGTGTATTTTCATCGGCTACCCACAGAAGTCCTTTGGATATCTCTTCTATAGACCAAGTGACAATGTTGTCTTTGTTGTGAGAATAGGGATTTTCAGAGAACGAGAACTCATAAGCCAGGGGGACAGTGGGAGTCAAATCGATCTTGAAGATCTTCAACAGTCGAGCGATGAAGGAACCTCTAGTGTTGGCACTCAACCCGAGGAGGAAACTCCGGTTGAACTGATTGACGAATCATTACCTCTTAGACGTTCCAGTAGAGTTAGTGTTTCACCCGTGTTGTATGGTTTTCATATAACTAGTTGGGGTGATACGTATATTAGTGATAGTACACTAATAAATTTGGACGAACCTACCAGATATAAGGAAGCAATGGCAGCCTTGGAATCTGCAAAGTGGAAAGAGGCGATGGACAACGAGATTCAGTGATCCATGTATGACGACCAAGTTTGGAATTTGGTTGACAATGTGCCCAGTCGTAAGACAGTCGAGTGCAAGTGGATCTTCAAGAAGAAGACTGACATGGATGGGAATGTGCACACTTATAAGGCGTGATTGGTTGCGAATCGCTTTACTCAAACTCCCGGAGTTGACTATGATGAGACCTTCTCACCGGTTGCGAAGATAATATCTATTAGGGTGATGCTGGCCATTGTTGCATTTCATGACTATGAAATCTGGCAGAGGGATGTCAAAACCGATTTCCTTAATGGAATGTCGGTTGGGGATGTTTACATGGCTCATCCATAGGGTTTTGTCAATGTGAAGCATCCCAATAGAGTGTTTAAGCTTGAGAAGTCCGATTATGGACTGAAACAAGCATCCAGCAGATGGAATCTTTGTTTCGATGAGAACGTCAAAGAGTTTGGTTTTCTGTGAAGCGGGGACGAATCATGTGTATATGTCAAAGCTAGTGGGAGTATAGTAAGCTTCCTCGTATTGTATGTTGATGACATACTACTCATAGGAAACGACATCCCGACGCTGCAGGAAATAAAGTCTTGGCTTGGGAAGTGCTTTGCTATGAAGGACCTCGGAGAGGCTGCCTATATTTTGGGAATAAGGATAGTGAGAAACAGGAGTAAAAGACTAATAGGACTTAGTCAGAATACTTACTTGGACAAGGTACTAAAACGTTTTAGCATGGAGAATTCCAAGAAAAAGGAATTACAAATCAAAGTAATGCCAAGTTAAGTAAGACTCAAAGTTGGAGTACCGAAGTCGAGATTGCAGAGATGAGCAAAGTACCTTACGCTTCCATAGTTGGCTCGATCATGTATGCTATGACTTGTACTCGCCCTGATGTGGGGTTCGCTTTGACATTGGTCAGCAAACATCAAGGGAACCATGGCAAAGCACATTGGACCGTAGTCAAGAATTTTCTGAAGTACCTTCGGAGGACCAAGGAATGGTTTCTAGTCCTCGGTGGGAGTAATGACTTAAAGGTGCGAGGGTACACTGACGCCAGTTTTCAGACTGACATGGACAACTACCGTTCGAAAACGGGTTGGGTCTTTACCCTTAATGGAGGAATGGTGACTTGGAAAAGTTCCAAGCAAGAGAATGTAGCTGATTCAACTTGTGAATCAGAGTACATTGCAGCGAGCGAAGCATCAAAGGAGGAAATATGGTTAAAGAACTTCATTGGAGACCTTGGAGTTGTGCCAGCCATACAGGAGCCTATGGAAATTTTCTGTGATAATGAAGGAGCTGCTTCCTTGACCAAGGAACCAAGGGATCATTGAAGATCTCGACATATCGACAGAGAATATTACTTTATTCGACATCAGGTAGAAGAAGGACTCCTTGTAGTGAAGAGGATATCGTTGGAGGATAACCCAGCAAATCCACTTACGAAGGGACTGAGTAAGGTTAATCACTTGCAGCGCGCTAGGAGCATTGGGCTGAAGGACGATATTAGTTTAGATTAGCTAGTTTAGAAACGTGTAACAGATAAATTATAATTAACATTCGATGATTAAATAAATGGGTATTATTTATTTGTAAAGTTACTGTCTTATGTTAATTGTTTACCTATTGTTTCATTTTGCATGTTTTGACTTCCTAAATAATAAATTTATTCGAACGGTCCATAGTCGTTCATATGTTGGAAGTAGATATGAATGAAGACTGTCATGAGTTGGTGTGTAGATTGTCTAAAAGTGTATTAGATATAGAAAAAGTTTGCTACAACGTTCATGAGTGCTTATGAATTAGATTTGAGCATTGGAATAAACTCACGCTTGCTGGAATCACTTCATGGGATTTATCACGAGTGATCGCAAGATGATAATATCATATGGTCTTAAAACCTACATACATGGTTTATCGTTTGCTAATTGGTTGTGCATTGATAACATCATCGGTCATGTAGCTTACAAACTCCGACTACCTCAAGAATTGAGTAACATACATCCTACCTTCCATGTCTCTAACTTGAAAAAGTGCTTATCCGATGAGACTCTTGTAATCCTACTCAATGAAATCGAGATAATCGAAAGCCTCAACTTTGTTGAAGAACCTGTAGAGATTCTAGACAGGGAAGTTAAAAGAACCAAACAAAGCCGTATTTCGATAGTGAAGGTTCGTTGGAATGCAAAACAGGGACCTGAATTCACTTCGGAGCAGGAGGATCAAATGCAACAAAACTATCCACATCTTTTTCCCTAGTCTTTCTGTAATGTTTTAGTCCTAATTTGAGGTCGAAATTCTCTCTAACGGGGGGATAATGTGACACTCTATTATTTTCTCCTTGTAAAGTCAACCCTAGTTAACCAAAGTCAAACTTGGGTCAACAAAAGTCTTCTTTATTGTTTTGGGTTTTTATTAAGGTTAAAATAATAACCTTTGGTTGATAAAAATCCTTAAAATAATTGTGTTGAAATTAGAAGAGAAATGCTTAAAAACCGAGAACATTCGCACCTCTTTCTCTTATTCTACTTCTGACCCATGCTAGGGCCACAAACCCTCTGACCGAAATCTCACAGCCGTGAATGTGCAACCCGACTTCAACCGTGAACGGCCTCGGCTGTAATCAACTTGGACTGCAAGTAAGGTTCACGGCCGTGAACCCTCGCATATATATTCAAGGCAGCCGACTTTTCTTCACTTTTTACACTTCCAAACACATTTCTAAGCTTTTATCTCTCAAGTATCATCAGTCAAGAATATCATTTCTCCTCAAGAACACATGAAGATCATCCTTTTTCATCTTATTGAAGTATTAATCACTAATTCTTCACAAGATATAGTAGGTATCCATTTTAGATCTTGTTATCATTCCAGTAACACTCTTCAATCTTCTTATACTGGACTAAAATCATTTGATTTCACTAGTTTTCACGAAGAACACGCGAAGAGCACGAAGAACACCCATCAGAAAACCTTTGAATCTTCTTAGAAAATTGCTTAGGATCATCAAGTGTTCATCATTCATCAAGAAACTAGGGCTGTAAATACCTTCAGTGCTGTGAATCATTCATGATCTTGGGCTGTGAACCTCCAAAATGTGAGTTCATAACCCCGTATTTTCATAGTTTTTACAGTTTTAAGGGGGGGGGGGGGAGAGAGGGGAAGATACAAGTCTAACACAAGGATTTTTGTGTTATTAAACAAATGGTTTCAAAATACCTTACAAAATGGATTTAAAATTATCTTCAAATAAAATGGTTTCAAATTGTGATAAAATGACATCAAATCATCAAAAGTATTTCAAAATGTTAAAACTCTTTTACAAACTTATATTTTTCCCAAAAATCATATTTACATATGTACATTTGTATAAATAAGATTTAAAGGGCTTAGGACTGATAACTCACTTTCTTTCATTTTCCTTGTTTGGATGTGGATTTAGGGTATCGGTTATTTTTTCGAATTTCGTTTAAAATTTATTAATATATATTGGTGTATGTATATAAATATAAAGGTTATTTATTTCAGTTTCAATACCCTTTGTAACATGTAGAGCAAGGGGTGGCATTCATGAGCAATTAGTATCAATACAGAAAGTACATATAACTTATAATAGGTTTAATTTATGATTCAAGAACACTAACTCACGAGTCAAGCATACTAGAGTACACTATTTTACAAGAACATGGGTTTACATTACTATACAAAAACAAGGTTTTTATTCAAAACTAAACAAGGGTACACTACTGATACATTTCAAGTATACTAAACAAGAGACATACTATCAATCATATATTTCAAAATGATTGGGTTGTCATTATACACGTAACGTTTATATGCTTTTTATGAGATAATATATTCAGGTTCATTATTTGTTTAAATAAAATAGTTAAAGTCCTGATATTATAACCAGAATCTCCAGTCGGGGATCGAAACAAGTGCGTATAGATCTATATTGGGACTGACAACCCCGCATTTGGGCTGCTAGCTACAGTCAGGCATACTCGCCTAGGAGTGACAATTGTTATCAATAGTTTAAACATCTTCAAAGCATTTGTTTCAGGGTATAGTATGGTTATAATAATGCATTAAAAAGATATTAACAATACGTTAGTGTATAGTTAACTAAACATGAGTACATTTTCAAAGTACTAGTTTATATAGATAAAGTTTACAGTATTACATTACAGTTTACAATAACAGCTGGTGGTGCCAAGCACATTTGCTTTTACAGGTTTTACAAAAAGGATACAAACACATAACAATGGTTTACAAATAGAACGGTTTTATGAGATTAAAACTACTTTTCATATGCAGCAGAAAATATAGGATTTTCTAGAACAACTTACATATTCAAACAATAGAAAACATATTTTCAAACAGAAATACTTATGCACTCACTCAACTTTATCTTGATACTCTCTTTTCAAATTACCTGTATTCTTAGGGAATCAGTAGACAAGTACTCCCCGAGCTTTTAAGAAGATGGAGCTGTTTTAAGTCATATCTTATGTATTTTGTTATGACTGTTTTAGTGTCAATATACAATGATTGAACACATGTAAATACTTTAACTTTCTAAATTCAATGGTTGTCTGTACTTTAATTACTATGATGCGTGTGTTGTGATACTACAAATGAAGTCCTCCACCCCCGGACGTTTCCGCAGTCTGGTATGGGGGTCTGACAAGGCGTTTGTTCCCTTGAATGCTATTCCTTTCCATAAATCCCAACCTGGTGAATATAACATTGATGAGGGTATTCCTATTAGTTCTCTTTTTAAAAAGAGTTATGCTCATGATCCTTCTGCACCATCCTCTTCCAACGGACCCAAAAAGAATGATCATGGGATTCCTATTTTTGACAATGTTCATTTTGTGGTAGCTAGTCGTGGATACTCAATTGAAAATGTTAAGGTTTTTCTAAAGGAGAAAAACTTTATGAAAATGAATAACATTGCTCTAAAGAAAAAAGAACATTTCTTGCAAGATCTTGTTACTCTTATTCTACTTCAAGAACAACAGACTGTTCAGCAAAATATTCTTCAGTTTATTTCTAGAAAGGAAAAACTTGGTCAATCTACTCAACAAACACATCAGGACAGATATAGTGATGTTGCCAGCAGAAGGGTTAATATTGATAAAATTGCAAAAGTCAGGTGCTCCAAACCTAAAGGAAACATGATGCAACTATCCACATCACAAGGGAAGGAGGTCGTGATTTTAACTCTAAAGTAATTCATGATTCAAATCTTAACAAGTATGGTTATTTTGAACGGTGGAGATAAATGTTCGTTCTAACAACAAAAGTGGACTCTATTAGGATTTAAGAACTGTCATTGGAAAGCTCATGGAAAAGGTTCAGAAACTAAAGTCTATTTCTCTAACACCTCCTTTTAAACCAACTCAAAGGAAATGAAGAAGAAGACAAATGTTTGAAGATGAAGATATCAAGGGTCTTATTCCTTTTAGTTTTTGTAACATCCCAAAATTCAAGCCTGCAAATTTCATTTTTGAATTAATAATTTTTAAAGCATTTTACATAACATTGTCAATAAAGCAACACATTACAAAAACATAATATTGTGTCCCAAACAATGACATCAAAATAATGAAAATCAGAGTGCCATACTAGAAAATTCGATGCGGAATCATGTGTGTGTGTGATGCGATGCTACTCCGCCGGCACCTTCCCCTTAGACAAAGATGTACCTGAAACCAAAACAGAAACCGTAAGCACAAAGCTTAGTGAGTTCCCCCATCATACCACATACCATACAATATCATCAGTATCTTTCAACCGGAAACCATCATCGATATCGTTCAACCGGTAATCATCGTCGGTATCTTTCAACTGCTAACTTCCATCGGTATCTTTCAATTAGTAATCATCATCGGTACCTTTCAACCGGTAATCATCATCGGTATCTTTCAACCAGTAACTTCCATTGGTATCTTTCAATCGGTAATCATCATTAGTATCTTTCAACCGGTAACCATCATCGGTATCTTTCAACCGGTAACTGGGGACTATTCCACCCCTTACCACTAGCATACAACATCAAGATATAAACATACAATCAGGCATATCTGGGTACTGACCTACCCTTCGGTCCTAAGGACCACTATCAGGGAAACTGATCCCTACTATACACATAACATATCATACAGATAAATCTCATAACCAAGGCACATAACCAGACCAAGATAATTATCACAAAGACAATCATCTCCTAAATATTCCTCTTTGGTGGGCCGACAGTGTGGCCTTAGACCCATCCCACTGGAAGGTAACTCACCTCAAACGAGTAGATGTTGATAATCTGTGCAGGAAACCTCTGTCTGCTACTGCTCCGGAATCCTCCGGCTATAATCCCCACAAAACACTTAGTAAGAAATCTGAAATCTACTCTTAGGGTAAAATGACTATTTTACCCGCAACCAAGTCCAAGTCAAAGTCAACTTCTAGTTAACCTGACTCGCCGAGTTGGGTCGTCAACTCGTCGAGTCCCTACCATTTACTCGTCCTTATCCATGACTCGACTCGTCGAGTGTCGCAACGAGTCGACGAGTTCCCCTTCTTTACGAACATCAATGAACCTTCATCCGACTCGCCGAGTTTTATGAACAAATCGTTGAGTTCACCTTCATCAGATGAACAAGTCTTGACCTTGACTCGTCGAGTTGTATGAATAACTCGTCGAGTTCATCTTCAAACATAAGAAGATTTCCTTGGACTCGCTGAGTCTGTTCTAGCACTCGTCGAGTCCCATGAACTCCATGTCTAAAACTAAGTCCAATGCGTTGGGTCACTCCTTCTGTCGTGATACTACCCTTCTAACACCCAACTGAGTTCTTTTGACCCTCAACGGATATGGGATTCAAAGCCTTGGACTCGTCGAGTCCCAAGAATGGACTCGCCGAGTTGATAACGTCCACACCCTAAATCCTCGATTTCTGGTGTACAACACTTGTCCAAATGATAGATCCAAGCCCTAAGCTCGATCTAGCACGTAAAGTTATGAACTTTACATGAAAGCATGGGAATTTTGAGCCAAAGAGGCTCTAAAATGGCTCTTTTGTTGCATGGGGCCTTCCTTGGGCGCAAAAGCAACCCAAAACTGCCTTGTGACTCTTCCCAAGTGCTAGATCCGAAGTCTTGACCCCCAACCATATTTTCAAAACATGGTTGGTAACCTCATATGGCTTAAAAGCCCTAAATCTTCCCCAAAAAATGATCTAACAAACAAGCAAGCAAGGTACATACTTTATACCTTTCAAAGACTGCAAATGATGAACCAAAATCGAATCCTTCAGTCTCCTCTTGATCCTTATATGCTCTTCCTTCTTCCTTGAGGTCAAAACCCACAAAAATCACTCAAAATCCTTAGTTCTTGCACCAAAACACTTAGGGTTTGCTATGCAGAGTCTTTGGGAGCAATAGGAACGAGTGGTGATTGAAAAAGATGATTAAATAGGGTGCAAACCCTCATATTAGGGTTTTGTCCAGTCAGAGCCTACTCGTCGAGTCTGGCTGCCGACTCGACGAGTCCGTCGCTTAAGTCCCATGTCCAAACCTACTCCTACTCGACGAGTTGGTCCTTCAACTCACCGAGTCCCAGGCCAAAAATGCAAAATACAACAAAAATAAATTACATACCAGGAACCGAGTGCTACAAATCTCCCCCACTTATTTCAGACTTCATCCTCGAAGTCTACTGCTCGTTCCTGGAAAAGTTATGGGTAATGCTCCATCATCTCATCCACCGGCTCCCAAGTCCACTCTGAGCCCTTCCGGTGCTGCCATTTCACCTTCACTAGCTTCACCCTGATGCTCCTCGGATCCTTCGACTTGCGGTCGAGGATCATCATTGGCCGCTCAATATAATTCAGCTTGTCATCAACCTGAATATCCTTTAAGGGTACCACTGCTGAGTCGTCCACCAGGCACTTCCGCAGCTGGGAGACGTGGAAAGTGTTGTGGATCTGGCTGAGTTCGGCTGGCAGATCCAACCTATACGACACCTTGCCCACTCTGGCTAAGACCCTGAATGGTCCAATGTTCCTAGGGCCCAATTTGCCCCGCTTCCTGAATCGAATGATGCCCTTCCATGGCGACACCTTCAGGAGAACCATATCCCCGACCTGGAACTCTAGGTCTGATCGGCGCTTATCGGCATAACTTTTCTGCTGGCTCTGAGCAGTCTGAAGCCTACTCCGGACCTGCTGAATCCTCTCTGTCGTCTTGAGCACTACTTTGGTGCTCCCCATTACCCTCTGGCCAACCTCGCCCCAACATATCGGGGTCCTGCACTTCCTCCCGTACAACATCTCGAAGGGAGGACGATCGATACTCGTGTGATAACTATTGTTGTACGAGAATTCAGCCAACAGAAGGTAAGTATCCCAACTACCTCCGAAGTCTAAGACACACGCCCGCAACATGTCCTCCAAAGTCTGGATGGTTCGCTCACTCTGACCATCTGTCTACGTGTGGAAGGCGGTGCTAAAATGCAAACGGGTACCCAACTCGTCATGAAACTTTTCCAAAACCTGGAAGTGAACCGAACATCTCTGTCTGAAATCACTAACACTGGCACCCTGTGCCGCGCCACCACCTCCCTGATATAGATGTCGGCCAGCTTCTCGGCCGAGATGCTCTCCTGAATCAGATTAAAATGAGCGCTCTTGGTCAACCGATCAACGATGACCCAAATCGAACCCACTCCTCGCGCGGTCCTGGGAAGCTTTATGATAAAATCCATCGTACTGTCCTCCCATTTCCACAACGGAATATCCAACGACTGCATCTTGTCGTGTGGCCTCTGGTGCTCGGCCTTGACCTTCCTGCAAGTCAAGCACCGCTCCACGTACCATGCTACACCTCGCATCATGAAGGGCCACTAATAGTCCAGACGAAGATCCTTATACATCTTCGTCGCCCCGGGATGAATGGAGAATCGACATTTGTGCACCTCCTCCATCAGAACCTGGTGAAGACCCCCGTAGTACGGCACCCACAGCCTATGGTGTAGTGTCAGTAATCCTCAGTTGTCATAGTCGAAGGAGGAAACCTGTCCCACCATCCGCTCACTCTTCCGATGTTCTTCCTTCATGGCCTCCTGGTGGGCCTCCCAAATCCGCTCTAAAAGCAGATTCACCACTGTCATCCTCAAACATATATCCCTGATCGGCACTGCCTTGCGGCTAAGCACGTGGGCCACCACATTGGCCTTTCCCAGGTGGTAGCGGATGTCACAATCATAATCCTTTACCACATTAAGCCACCGACGCTGCCTCATATTTAGATTTGGCTGGTCCATGAGATACCTCAGGCTCTTGTGGTCTGTGTAAATCGTAAAACGAACCCCATAAAGGTAATGACGCGAAATCTTGAGGGCGAACAGAACAGCCCCCAGCTCCAAATCATGTGTCGGGTAGTTCGCTTCATAAGGCTTCAGTTGCCTCGAAGCGTAAGCAATGACATGCCCTCTCTACATCAATATTGGGCCTGAACGTGAGATGGACGCATCACAGTACACGACAAAATCTTTCATGCCCTCTGGCAGGGCTAAGATTGGCGCCTCACATAATCTCTGTCTCAATGTCTCGAATGCAGCCTGCTGCTTAGGCACCCAACGAAAGACCACAGCCTTCTTCGTTAGCCTAGTCAGGGGTATGGCTATCTTGGAGAAATCTTGGATGAACCTCTGATAGTATCCGGCTAATCCTAGGAAACTTCGAATCTCAGATGGAGACCTCGGAACCTCCCATCTCATCACCGCCTCCACTTTAGCCAGATCTACTGAAATCCCGTTCTGGTTGATAAGGCGCCCAAGAAACTTCACTTCATGTAACAAGAACTCACACTTGTAGAACTCACACGGTTCATGAGATCCATGAACGCGGCAGGAGCATTGGTGAGCCCGAAAGGCATCACCACAAACTCATAGTGACCATAACGGGTCCGAAAGGCAGTCTTCGACACATCCTCCTCTCTGACCCTCATCCGATGATACCCTAAACGCAAATCAATCTTGGACAACCAAGATGATCCCTATAGCTTGTCAAAGAGATCATCGATCCTCGGGAGTAGGTAACGGTTCTTCATCGTCACCTTATTCAGCTCCCAATAATTTGTACACATCCGATGCGACCTGTTCTTCTTCTTCACAAACAGAATCGGGGCTCCCCAGGGTGATCTGCTAGGTCTAATTAATCCCTTCTCTAACAGCTCATGCAGCTGCGTAGACAACTCTTGCATCTTAGGAGGAGCCAACCGATATGGTGCCTTGTCTATCGGAGCCGCACCAGGGACCAGGTCGATTCTGAATTCCACTTGTCTCTCCGGAGGTACCCCGGGCAACTCCTCGGGGAATACGTCCTCAAACTCCCGTACTATGGGCACATCGCCCACCGTCGCCCTACTCGCCTCCCGGGTATCCATAACATAGGCGACATAACCTATGCAACCCTGCTGGAGGTAGCTCCTAGCCCTCGCTGCCGAACATAAAGCTAGTCCTCGCTGTGGCCTTTCGCCCTAAACCACCAGCTCTCCCCCACTAGGGTTCCTAATCTATACTGATTGCTGCGCGCAGTCGATCATTTCCCCATTGGGGCTCATCCAATCCATACCAATAATAACCTTGTTCCCCCGCAATGGTATGGGAACCAAGCCCACCAGGTAACGTTCCTCGGACAGCCTCAAAACACAATCGCGGTAGACCTCTAATGCTCGTAATGACCGGTCTTCCGCAATCTCGACCTCTACAGGACCATCCAACATGCCCGAAGACTCCAGAAACTTCTTGCTAAGCGCAAGAGAGACAAATGACCGAGCGGCACCGAAATCAAACAACACCTGAACTGGGATACCGTTCACATGGAACGATCATAAGCAAGGCACATAATATATCAAAATCACACCGACATAACATAAAAGCATCAAGGAGACCTCTCATGATCAACCCGAAGATAAATGGCATCGCATCAAGGATACCTCTCGTGATCTCGGACTGGATGAACTCACGTAACCCATCATCCACATGCTCGGACCTTGCACCCGAGCCCAATCCTGACCCAGATCCTGAACCTCCCGCTCCATGTCGCGTGACCACCATTCTGAAAATAAACATACAAATTTCAGGGTCACATATACTTATTAGAGGTCTCACACACTTCCCAAGTTTCCAGGTTCCATCTAGGCCCTCTTCGATTCGAGTACGGGTCCTCTGCTTTCAGTAGTATGGGCCCATACTACCTTCCACATCTACCCGTACTTTCCTCAAGGATTGCTTCTACTTCACCAAGTCCCTTTTTCTGATACCCTTTCCACTGACCTCATCCTAGGCTTCCCTAGGGCACTCTCCGACCTACCCTCCGCCATCAGCTGCACTAGGAGTCCCCACCACCCCCCCTAACTAGCTTGCGGATACTGTTACATATTTGTTCCTTAGCTAGTTGAAGATGGCCAGGACCCCCATAGCACAAAGCAAGCAGCATTTGTGCATTGGGTAACCAAACCAGGCATAACCTACACAGGCCATCCTACTGCTGACTAAACAGTCCTAGCATACAACTCATAGAACAGGCATATAAGGCATCCTCCCTGGACCATTAGCCCTAACTAGCATGCAATTCTCAGAATCATATATCAGGCACACAAGGCATCCTCCTAGATCCTTAGTCCTATTCTAGCATGCAACTTTCTGAATCAAAACCATATAGCATAACATAGCAAGTATGGGTATCCCAAGGAAAACTTACTTGAGCCCGGCCGGTCGCATGCATCACACACTTCGTCTTTCTTAAAATCCTTCCATTTATATTTAAGAAAACCATTTTCCTTGTAAAAATATTTTAGTCCCTCGTTTTGAGTTCAGACACCCCCGACGGTGTGTCCGAATCCCTTAAGCCAGCGCTTTGATACCAACTTGTAACATCCCGAAATTCAAGCCCAAAAATTTTAATTTTGAATTAATAATTTGTAAAACATTTTACCATGACATTGTCAATAAAGCAACACATTACAAAAACATAATATTGTGTTCCAAACCATAACATCAAAATAATGAAAATTAGAGTTCCATCCCAGAAAATCCGATGCGGAATCATGTGTGTGTGTGTGTGTGATGCGATGCTACGCCACCGGCTCCTTCCCCTTAGACGAAGAGGTACCTGAAACCAAAACAGAAACCGTAAGCACAAAGCTTAGTGAGTTCCCCCATCATACCACTTACCATACAATATCATCGGTATCTTTCAACCAGTAACCATCATCGGTATCTTTCAACCAGTAATCATCGTCTATATCTTTCAACTGGTAACTTCCATCGGTATCTTTCCACCGGTAATCGTCATCGGTATCTTTCAACCGGTAACCATCATCGGTATCTTTCAACTGGTAACTGGGGACTATTCCACCCCTTACCACTAGCATACAACATCAAGATATAAACATACAATCACGCATATCCGGGTACTGACCTACCCTTCGGTCCTAAGGACCACTGTCAGGGAAACTGATCCCTACTATACATATAACATATCATACAGATAAATCTCATAACCAAGGCACATAACCAGACCAAGATAATTATCACAAAGACAATCATCTCCTACATATTCCTCTTTGGTGGGCCGGAATTGTGGCCTTAGACCCACCCCACTGGAAGGTAACTCAGCTCAAACGAGTAGCTACTGATAATCTGCACGGGAAACCTCTGTCTGCTGCTGCTCCGGAATCCTCCGGCTATAATCCCCACAAAACACTCAGTAAGAAATCTGATATCTACTCTGAGGGTAAAATGACTATTTAACCCCCCACCAAGTCCAAGTCAAACTCAACTTCTAATTGACCTGGCTCGCCGAGTTGGGCTGTCAACTCGTCGAGTCCCTACCATTTACTCGTCCTTATCCATGACTCGACTCGTCGAGTTTCGCAACGACTCGACGAGTTCCCCTTCTTTACAAACATCAATGAACCTTCATCCGACTCGCCAAGTTTTATGAACAACTCGTCGAGTTCACCTTCATCAGATGAAGAAGTCTTGACCTTGACTCGTCGAGTTGTATGAATAACTCGTCCAGTTCATCTTCAAACATAAGAAGATTGCCTTGGACTCGCCGAGTCTGTTCTAGCACTCATCGATTCCCATGAACTCCAGGTCTAAAACTAAGTCCAATACATTGGGTCACTCCTTCTGTCCTGCTACAACCCTTCTAACACCCAACTGAGTTCTTTTGACCCTCAACAGATATGGGACTTAAAGCCTTGGACTCGTCGAGTCGTAAGAACGGACTCGCCGAGTCGATAACGTCCACACCCTAAATCCTCGATTTCTGATGTACAACACTTGTCCAAATGACAGATCCAAGCCCCTAAGCTCGATCTAGCATGTAAAGTTACGAACTTTATGTGCATGCATGGGACTTTTGAGCCAAAGAGGCTCTAAAAGGGCTCTTTTGTTGCATGGGGCCTTCCTTGGGCGCAAAAGCAACCCAAATCTGCCTTGTGACTCTTCCCAAGTGCTAGATCCGAAGTCTTGACCCCCAACCATGTTTTCAAAACATGGTTGGTGACCTCATATGGCTTAAAAGCCCTAAATCTTCCTGAAAAAGGGATCTAACAAACAAACAAGAAAGGTACATACTTTATACCTTTCAAAGACTGCAAATGATGAACTAAACTTGAATCCTTCAGTCTCCTCTTGATCCTTCTATGCTCTTCCTTCTTCTTTGAGGTAAAAACCCACAAAAATCAATCAAAGTCCTTAGTTCTTGCACCAAAACACTTAGGGTTTGCTATGGAGAGTCTTTGGCAGCAATAGGGACGAGTGGTGGCTGAATGAGATGATTAAATAAGGTGCAAACCCTCAGATTAGGGTTTTGTCTAGTCAGAGCCTACTCGTCGAATCTGGCCGCCGACTCGACGAGTCCATCACTTAAGTCCCGTGTCCAAACCCACTCCTACTCGACGAGTTGGGCCTTCAAATCGCCTAGTCCCAGGCCAAAAACGCAAAATAAAACGAAAATAAATTACATACCAGGAACCGAGTGCTACAGGTTTAAGGTGATTAACAATAGTATTCCTTTAAACACCACTTCTGCATGTTATAAGACCTCTAACTAACCCATCTATAGGGATTTTTATCAAGAAAAGAATCAGATGATGTGTTTTCAAATAAATATTGATCTTCACAAGAGTTTGACTCAAAATCTCATTCATCTTTTTGACTTGATCAAGGGAAAGGAGGCTACCAAGTGATATCACTTTGTTCTTGCAGTTAAACTTATAAATAGAAGAAAGAAACTTCAAAGAGATTTTTTTTTACTTTTTAAACCTAAAGTCATGACTGATGTTGTTGATTATAACAAGGTAGATGAAGTTTTTTTTAAAGAAGATTATATATAGTTTCCTTATATTTTTTTACATTCTATATATATATATATATATATATATATATATATATATATATATATATATATATATATATATATATATATATATATATATTATAAAGAAATAGTATACTTAGTAGTTAGTAATTGCATTATCAAATGGAGGGACATTATTAGGACCCCTATTTGATTTGATATGTCAATTTTTTTTTGTATACAATTACATCAGTACCACTAATGGTCATCATGCGTTGCATTCTCTGATGTCATCAGGAAGCTTCATGAAGATCCACAAAGTCCAAGCCTAAAAGATTGAATATATGATCCTTATGTTCCAAATCCCGCTAAGAGATTGGGTTACCATAACAGAAGACTCTCACTTTGTAGGGGATTGAATTTCCATGTTTATCTATCATGTATGTTAGGATAGATTATTTAGTCTTATCTTATGTGTATCCGTATGTGTGTGTGTGTGTATATATATATATATATATATATATATATATATATACACACACTACTAGAAAACAACATTTTAATGACGTGCAAACAATGACACGCACCGATACAGTACGCGCATTTGTGCGTGCCCTAGAAAATAATGTCAGTTTTGCAAAATTTGAAGGATAAAGGACACGCATTTGTGTGTGCCCTAAAATTAGTGTCCAACAAAAAAATTACAAACATGGAGGGCGCTTATGTTAAATGTGTGTGTCATCCATAAATGTCGCTTTATAATTTTTTAATTAGACGCGCGTTTTTATCGGTGGAAATGAAATCTCTAAAATTCTAAAAATTTTAAGTGTCCGCTTCTCCACTCTATCATCTTGATCTCCTTCCATTCTCTCCCTCTATTCTCTATGCAAACCCTAGGCCATCTCCATCTTTCTTCTATTTAGGATGTTCTAGGGTTTTATTTTATTTTAAGCTTAACTTCTCCTGATTTACTCTCTCTCTACCCCCTACTGCTTGACAACCACCCACCACCCTTCATCTTCTCTCTGGTTCACCACCGGCACCAATAAATCCCCATTCTACCACCAACACAACATACCACAAGATCACCACCCCTCTTCCGCACCACCATCGTTGGTTACTAACACCATCATTTGTATAAAAACCCTAGAACCACCAGGCCACCCTTTTCCGCCATCCATGTCCCTGCTTTCTGTCTATCTCTAACAGACCATTGCTACATCACGGTCATGGTCGGCGCAGGCTACTTATGAGTTGGATCAAATTGGTAGGTAGACAGCAATGCCTCTTTTACCTCATCCATCCTCTATGTCTCTATCTCCGGTGGCGATACAATGAAGCACAGGATTAAGAAATTGGAGGAGGGATTGAGAAAATTTGTCGCTTCCTCTAGTTTCTATTTTGATTATAGTAATTTGTATATTCGATTTCTCTTTCTTTAGAATCCTTTTTCACATATTTCTTCCCATCTGATCTTATGATTCAGATTTCTTCCAAATGATTTTGATCTTAGAATGAGATTTAGAATTCTCAATCATCTTTTTCTCTTTTAGAAGCTTCGTAATCTTGTGATGGTTGTTGTGCAGAAGTATTACAAGGCTTCATCTAGGGAGTCGGTTAGGATTGTTAGCATACAGGAATATCCGACTAATAATCTTTTGGAGAATCGATTGTTGGAGTAGGAAAAATTCGGGGTTTTCGACAAGAAAAAAGGTTCATGAAGAGGAATCGATTACTGTAACTTGTTGGTTTAATAATCAGGTATGGTGGGATTGGCTATGACTTATGGGTAGCCACAACTTTTTGATTGGATCATCATCACTTCACATGAAGTTCTTCTTGCAATGGCAGAAGAGTTAGGTGTCTTCATTCCCTATGTAGGAGGAGTTGATCATCCATTGTCTTACTCCCCCCTCTCGAAACCCTCTACACAGTTGAAGAAACCTGTGTGAAGGAGAAAGTTGTCGAGTCACTTTGCAGAATTGGATCACAGATGAAAAACACCAATCTGGTTGAGTTCTTTGTACCTCTGTTTAACGTAATTTACTTTTATACCCTTGTGTTGTTTCCTATTTTGGAGTTTATAGTGATATCCATTTTTACTACAGAGGTTGGCAGCTGGTGAATGATTTTATTGCACGTGTTTCTGCTTGTGGGTTATTTCACATTGCTTACCTTAGTGCCCCTGAGGAATTGAAGGCTGAATTAAGGTCTATATATAGTCAGTTGTGTCAAGATAATATGCCAATGGTTAGAAGATCTGCTGCTACAAATTTGGGGAAACTTGCTGCTACTATGGAACCTTCTCATCTCAAGACTGAAATCATGCAAATATTTGAGGATCTTACACAAGATGGTAACTTTTTCTTACATTTGTTATTTAGTGATACTTTTGTCTTACTGATGTAATTTTGATTCTCATCTATCTTCTTGTCTTTTACATATCAATTTTAAGCCTAGTACTTTCAGTTTCTAAATTACATATGCAAAGGAGCTGGAGGCGGCAACCTCGTATCACATTGTAATGCCTAATTATGAGTCTTAGTGATAAATCGATGATGTGAGATAGTCATGCATACACCAATGGATCTGAGTTACAAATGATTGGGTAAGGTGTAAATTAGACAATGGATCTGAGCTTCGGCTAATTCATTTAAAAAACTCTGTCTTTATTCTTTAGTTTTTGATATGAAATCAGTCTTTCGAATATAATACTACAAAGAAACTAATTATACACTTCAACCTTACATAAAGGGTACTACACAAGTTCAAATTGCATAAGATGTTGGACAACCAAATCTTGAGGCATAAATTAATTAATCTGTTTAGATGTTCACAACATTCATCATAAGTTACAATGTTGAGGTATAAATGTTGATGTATAGATTTATCTGTTTTGTGTTAGTTGTATGCTTTAAAACCTTGGAGTAGTTTATTTTTTTCTAAGAAATGTTTTTACTTCATTCAAGTAGGTGACAAAGGAGCAGTTATTACTGATGCACAGAGCCATCACATATAGAGACTATACCCATTTGTAAGTTTTCTTTTTTACATAACTATATTGTGTGAAAGTTACACACAGTTGTAAGAGTATAAATGTTATCATTTTAAAAATGATTGTCTCTACATGGTTCTTTTATTTTATTTTTAGGGAAGTAATAACCAACACCCTTTTTGTCTACCAAAACCAAATGATGTTACAAGTGAACACCAAAGGTTTCTATTTCTTATTCACTTAATCATTTTTTTTTTCATTTTCAAGTCTATGAAAATTGAATCTTTTCTTATCTTAAGTGGATATTATTCCTTTTTCTACAAATGTTGCTTAAGGTAGTGGAGGGTATTGAAGAAGTACTTTCCTGCAATAAAATCGAATCACTGTCATCTGTGAAATTAAATTTGTTAAAGTCTATTATCATTACATCTGTTTTCCTAGCTGATTGTTATCTTTCTCTGTTAGGAAAATTAAATTTTGATTAAAAAGATTGAAGATGATCAGTTCTTAGACCTTATGACTATGAAAACTGAAGTACTTTCTGTCTGTAAGGAACCTTACAAGTAAGGTGATGGATCAACCTCTTTTAAAGTTTCATCTACATCAAGTTTTATTCTTCTGACATGCTTTTTGTATTTGGTTTAACAGCTGAGGATGGTAATCAAACCCAATCCTTGTGTTGGTGTAAGGCCTTTATGTAATGCACAACGTATAGGTTTCCATGATGGCAAGAAAGTGGTATTAAGCATTTGCATTCTTATTATATTATACCCTCACATTTTCCCAAATATCCTCTTCCTCTACAATGTTTTTTTTGTTTCTGTGTATTTTGTGCATCAGGTAAAGTTGATGGAAGAAAGGAATATGAAGTCACTTGATTCAAATCTTGCAGCATTATCAGCAAGATGCAGTAAAGACTTGGAGTTGAATTTGGCTAAGTCATTCTTGAGTGAGATGGGCCAATGTACAACTTCTTATCCATATAATCAGTTGCTTGGAGCATTAGTCTTAAAGAATTATGAAAGGCAACATGCAACTTTACTTAGTTGGAATTTGATGTATAAAGTAGATTCGATGCAAATTTATATATTGTAAGAAATAAAAATGTATGACATTAAATTTTATGCAATGGATTGTATTTTGTATATGGTATTTTATTTCTATTATGAGACATTAAATGCAAATTTAATTAAAAAATTAATAAATATATAAAAAAAATATTTTTTAAACATTTAAATTTATGATACGCAAAAATGTGTGTAATCTTCATTTATGACATGGCCTTTCTCGACAGGGGTTTTAATGATACACATTGCGTGTCATAAATGCGCGTTGTAAATGCGCATCGTCTATAGACGACACGCAAAAGTGTGCCGTCTCTCGTTATGACAGGACCTTCCTTGACGCGCATTCGCGCGTCGTCTGAGCGTTTTACGACACGCATTGCACGTCGTAAAAGACTGTTTTTCTAATAGTGATATATATATATATATATATATATATATATATATATATATATATATATATATATATTCCATTTTGTGTAAGGGGTGTGGATCAAGAGTACATATGTAATCAAAGTCTGTTCTCTGGTTACCTCTTGATTGTTATAAGCTTTTAATCAGTAATATTTTTGTTTCATTATTCCTGCTTCTCAATGTTATTATTCATATTATTTCATGTTGAATTTTTTGGCTAGGGACCAATACTATGGGTCTTAGATATGACGTATAACTACAAATAAGAAGCATGAGGCTTTCATTTGAAGTTGCTTCTTCTCTTCTTTCTTCCCAAACCCTTCCTAAATGCCTAATAAGTACTTAATACAACTGAAAAACTAGCATTCTTGGCGACTCAAACATGTTGGTGCATACATTACAGAGGAGTTCTTTTGTGCTCTATTTCCATCTTCATCATCTCCCTAATTTTCAAGTGGGATCAAAGTCTTCAAATGTTGTCACCTAAGAATACTATGGTTTTTATAATCTTTCTAACTCATGTAATTGGATCCTTGGTGGTTTCGTTTAAAATGGTCTTAAAATAATAGTTATTTTAAATTTGCTTTGTTGAAATTCTTAAGAAAAAAGTATCATTTTTAGCAATCAAAACCCATCAAGCCCTATACAGTTTAAATAAATCAAAGGCTTGTGTTTTGATCATAACAAATAGACATGTAAATAATGGATCAAGTCATCATATAATGTCATGAAGTCTCCCACTTGGATAAGTCTAGTAACTATATATACATGTATAATCCGATTAGCAATCGTAGCTCTCAAAGACGCTGTCAAACTCTGATCTTATCAATATTGTCCTTTAGATAAGGGATCGTACAGTCCTTTGTTTGGATATCATGCAGACATTTATATGGAATCAATTGTCTAGCATTTGGTGTCTTCATCTCAGATTTATTTGACATAGAACTTAATCGAACACATCAATTTGGTTCTGACCGGGCCCGACACATAAGTCAAATCAAATCATCGAGCGGCCGAGATATCGCTTTTATCCTCTTAGAACAAAAGTAACAGATAAACTTTGACTTATATACATTTACTTATTCATTAATCAACTATACACAACAATTCGTTCTATAACATCAAGTTACTGATGTGGTTTCGCATTATCAATGAACAACCAATTAACAAATAACAAACCATATATCTAGGTTTTAAGACCATATGATATTAACGTCTTGCGATCACCCTTTTATCACATTCCATAAGGTGATTCCAGCAAGCGCGGGTTTGTTCCAATGCTCAAAACTAGTTCATAAGCACTCATGAACGTTGCTGCAATCTTTTGCTAGGTCTAATACCATTCAGACAATCTACACACCAATTCATGACAATCTTCGTTCATACCTACTTCCAACATATGAACGATTGTGGACAATTTGAATAATTCGATTATTCTTAACAAACTCAATTATTCTGGAAGTCAAAACATGCAAAGTGAAACAATAGTTAAATGATTAACATAAGATAGTAACATTACTCATAAATAATACTCCTTTATTTAATCATCAAATGTTAATTACATTTATCTATTACACATTTCTAATACTATCTAATCTATACTAATATCATCCTTCAGCCCAATACTCCTAGCATGCTGCAAATGATTAACCCTGCTCGGTCCCTTCGTAAGTGGATCTGCTGGGTTATCTTCTGATGATATCCTCTTAACCACGAGGTGTCCTTCTTCTACTTGATGTCTAATAAAATGATACTTTCTGTCGATATGACGAGATCTACCATGATCCCTCGGTTCCTTAGTCAAGGCAACCTCTCCTTCATTATCACAGAAAATCTCCATGGGCTCCTTTATGGCAGGTACAACTCCAAGATCACCGATGAAGTTCTTCAACCATATTGCCTCCTTTGACACTTCGCTCGCTGCAATCTACTCTGATTCGCACGTTGAATCAGCTACGGTTTCCTGCTTGGAACTTTTCCAAGTTACTGCTCCTCCATTCAGGGAAAAGACCCAGCCCGACTGCGAACAGTAGTTGTCTCTGTCGGTCTGAAAGCTGGCGTCACTATACCCTCGCACCTTCAAGTCATCACTGCCTCCGAGGACTAAAAACCATTCTTTGGTCCTCCGAAGGTACTTAAGGATATTCTTAACCGCAATCCAATGGGCTCTGCCAGGGTTCCCTTGATATCTACTAACCATGCTCAAAGCAAAGGCTACATCAGGGCGAGTACAAGTCATAGCATACACGATTGAGCCAACTGCAGAAGCGTATGGTACTCGGCTCATTTCTGCTATTTCGGCTTCGGTACTCGGACTTTGAGTCTTACTCAACTTGGCATTACTTTGTATCGGTAGTTCTCCCTTTTTCGAATTTTCCATACTAAAACGTTTTAGTACTTTATCTAAGTAAGTGTTCTGACTAAGTCTTATCAGTCTTTTACTTCGTTCTCTCATTATCCTTATTCCCAAAATATAGGAAGCCTTTCCGAGGTCCTTCATAGCGAAGCACTTCCCAAGCCATGACTTAACTTCCTGCAGTGTCGGGACGTCGTTTCCTATGAGTAGTATGTCATCGACATACAGAACGAGGAAGCTTACTATACTCCCACTGGCTTTGACATATACACATGATTCACCTTCACTTCGTACAAATCCAAACTCTTTGACTTTCTCATCGAAGCAAAGATTCCATCTGCGAGACGCTTGCTTAGTCCATAAATGGACTTCTCAAGCTTACACACTCTATTTGGCTACTTCGGATCAACAAAACCCTCTGGCTGAGCCATGTAAACATCCTCAGCCAACTTCCCATTAAGGAAAGCGGTCTTGACATCCATTTGCCAAATCTCATAATCATGAAATGCGGCAATTGCTAGCATCACTCTAATAGATTTTATCTTCGCAACTGGTGAGAAGGTCTCATCATAGTCAACTCCGGGAGTTTGAGTAAAGCCCTTCGCAACCAATCGCGCCTTATATGTGTGATACATTTCCATCCACGTCGGTCTTCTTCTTGAAGATCCATTTGCACCCAACGGTCTTTCGTCCGGGCACATTATCAACCAAATTCCAAATTTGGTTGTCATACATGGACTGGATCTCGCTGTCCATTGCCTCTTTCCATTTTGCAGACTCCGGGCCTGCCATGGCTTCCTTATAGCTATTAGGTTCATCTAGATTTATTAGTGTACCATCACTAATATACGTGTCCCCTTCGGTAGTAATATGAAAACCATAAAACTGGGGTTGAACTCTAACTCTTTCGGAGCGTCTAAAAGGTAATGTTTTGTCAATCGGTTCAACAGGAGTTTCCTCCTCGGGTTGAGTGCCAACGGTAGGAGTTCCTTCATCAATCGACTCTTGAATCTCTTCAAGATCGATTTGCCTCCCACCGTCTCCTTGGCTTATGAGTTCTCGCTCTTGGAAAACTCCTCTCCTCGCAACAAAATCAACATTGTCCTTCGGTCTATAGAAGAGATATCCAAAGGATTTCTGCGGGTAGCCGATGAAAATACATCGCTCACTACGAGGTTCGAGCTTGTCGTGAGTATCTCGTCTTACGAAAGCCTCGCAACCCCAAACCTTTATATGTGCTAACGAGGGAGCTTTCCCTGTCCACATCTCGTGAGGTGTTTTGGCAACCTTCTTAGTAGGGACTCGGTTAAGGATATGGGCGGCAGTCTCTAAGGCATACCCCCAGAATGAGATAGGTAGTGAAGCACGAATCATCATAGAGCAAACCATGTCTAACAAGGTTCGATTACGCCTTTCTGCCACACCATTCAACTGCGGTGTCCTAGGTGGTGTCAATTGTGAAACTATTCCACACTCCTTGAGATAGTCGTGGAATTCAAGACTTAGGTACTATCCTCCTCGATCGGATCGAAGCATCTTGATTTTCCTGTCCAATTGATTCTCCACTTCATTTTTGAACTCTTTGAACTTTTCAAACGTTTCTGACTTTTTCTTGATTAAGTAGATATACCCATATCTACTATAGTCATCGGTAAAAGTCACATAGAAGCGGTTTCCATGCTTCGTGGTTGATCTAAAGGGTCCACATACATCGGTATGTATGAGGTCCAATAAACCCTCACCCCTTTCACATGTACTAGTGAAGGGTGACTTGGTCATCTTTCCAAGAAAACAAGACTCGCATATGTCATCTTCCCTAAGGTCGAATGACTCCAACACTCCATCCTTTTGGAGTTAGGCTATGCGCTTCTTGTTGACATGACCAAGACGGAAATGCCACAAGGATGCTCTATCCATACTATTGGAAGAATCCATGCATAAAACATCATTTCCTAGGTTATCTACAATCATAACAGTTTCATAAATTCCATTACATGGTATTGCTTCAAAATATAAGAAACCCTTTAGATAAGCATAAATAGAACCATTCTCATTTAAAAGAAAATCTAAATCCTTGTCTAAACAAACCATGAAATGAAATGATGTTTCTTGCCATTTCTGGCGAATAGCAACAATTGTTCAAATCTAAACATAAACCATTCCTAAGTGCTAGAGAATACACTCCAATCTTGGTCACAGGCGACGATCTTCTGTTCCCCATGATTAGATTTATTCTTCCATGCTCCACATCCCTATTTCTTCTTAGTCCCTGCAATTCGAAACAAATGTGGTAACCACACCCGGTGTCGAGGACCCAAGAAATAGCATGAGATGAATTATTAGATTTAATTGTGTATATACCTGCGAAAGACGGCTTGATCTTTCCTTCCCTGATGGCTTGCAGGTAGTCTGGGCAGCTTCTCTTCCAATGCCCTATTTTGTGGCAGTGGTGGCACTCTGCCTCCTTTGGGTTAGGGTTAGTCTTAGCAGGATCAACTTTGGTCCCACTAGAAGAGGAACCATCTCGGGACTTTCCCTTGTGGTGGCTCTTAGATGGAGCCTTCCTCTACATGCCTCTTCCTTGCCCAATTGCCAAAACAGGAGCAGCGGGTGGATTGGGAGTGGGTGCAACAGACTTGTCCTTGAGGTTGCTCTTAGCAACCCTAAGGAGACCTTGGAGCTTACTTAGGGTGACCTCCTCCTTGTTCATGTGGTAGGTCATCCTAAATTGATTGTAACACGGGGGCAAGGAGTGAAGCACCATGTCGATTGCCAAATCTTCCCCAAAGTTAACATTCAACTTGCGAAGACGATCGACATACCTTTGCATCTTTTGCAGGTGCACGGTTAGAGATTCTCCATGACCCATTTTGGCGGAGATCATGTTAGTGAAGATCTCGTAATGCTCCTGCCTCGCATTTTGATGGTATCTCTCCAATAAGTCTTGGTGCATTTCATACGGATACATGTCCTCGTAGTACATTTGGAGTTCATCGTTCATTGTGGCTATCATGATGCAATGAACCTTCGTTGCATCACGTTCATGAGTCTCAAAAGCAGTCATTTCAGCCGGAGGAGCGATTTCTGGGTTGATTTTTTCGAGCTTCTCATCGAGAACATACTCCTTGGCCTCGTAGCGAGCAATCGTGCGAATGTATCTTATCCATTCGCTAAAGTTCGTCCCATCGAAAGTCACATTTTGGCAAAGGCTCATCAATGTGAACGAGCTAGCAGCATTGTTCGCGTTCGACGTCTACAAATAGAAAGGACAAAGATAGATTAGAATTTGAATCCCTAATTATCACCCAATAAGAAAAATTAGGGCTAAGATCCAACAACATTATTTACATATTAGAAAAGGGATGCCATAATCTAACAGGCAAACAATTTGAAGGTAATTGAATGACGATTCACTAATTCTTCACCATGAAAACATAACTTTAAGTTCTAAATGTATTGAGAATTCCTAGGTTTCGATGAGATTCATTGGAACTTTTCAATCGCATGTTTAAATCTCGATATGCCCCTCTCGTTTGTGATTGGGATACCGAGGATCACAAAGTGGATGTGAATTACCATGCAAATTCACATTGTGCCTTTATTGTAACAATCACCTATTCGATGTGCCGGTAAACCACACACGCTCCATTGAACTATGATAAACAATGAATCACCATTTGCCACCTTTGCTTAGAACCAATTAGTGTGCCGGTAAACCACACACGCTCCACTAACTTCTTAGCAAGGGTGCAAAGTGAAATTTCATGGGATTGCATCAATTCACTTTTCCTAAAGTAACTAGGATTGGGAATTTTTGAAAAACATGTAGTTACTTTGTATTTCATATTATACTTTTAATGAGGAGATGAGGTTGCCCTATCCTACCCGTTCGGCTAATGACCCTCCACCGATCAAACAAGCGGTGGGTGTGAGTGTACACCCATTAAGCGCCATTTTATAGGCCGCAACCTTATACCCACCTTATAGACTGGCTTCGTGAATGAGGCCTACTAACGGTAAGACTAGCATTTTAATTATGCATACATATATATATATATATATATATATATATATATATATATATATTAATCTTGTAATATTATATTAGTATAGGGTTGAATTTTAAACTTGTAAAATTGTAGGGTTTGAAATTTAAATTGTCTAAATTAAACTTTTAATCACAAAAAATAAATTTCAAAACTTGAGGGCAAGTTTTAAACCTTTTAAAACATAGGGGATCAAATAACAAATAATCCAAATTAACATTTAATCACATAATTATCCATATTTGATTTATTTAATTATTTCTTGCAAAACAATTTACCAATTTAATTAAATAATTAATCAATTATCATATATATTCAATTAATTGATAAATATCTTCAATTAGGTCAAGAATATACTCAAATATATCATAAAATCGGATTTATATTGACCTATTAAGATTATGGTAAGTATCCAAAAGATAAACAGCAAGAAATCCCGAAATTAGCTCTTTCTGACGCTCGAAATCGCCGAGTACCACAATGGACTCGCCGAGTTGAGCCTACTCGCCGAGTCCACTATGGGACTCGCCGAGTTCATCAGGCAGAATGACAAAATTCTAATTTTGCAAGCAGCAAACAAGCAACCAATGCATCAATTCAATAGAAACCAATCTATGCTCTGATACCACTGATGGGTTTTAGCCATATGAACATTCCTATATGCACATACAAACCCTAACGCTTGGATCTAGGTTTCTCTAATTGAACATGCATTGTATCCAAGACTTCTAATGATGATTCTAGTATAATAACATAAGAAAACCAGATCTTGAAGAGTACCTTAAGTTGCTTGCTTGAATCTTCTTGTCCTTGGAGCTTAGAGTCACAAGTGTCACTCCTCTAATGGCTTACAAGCACCATCTTAGCAAGAGTATGATTGGAGAGAGAGAGAGGAGGGAGCTAGAAATCGGCCTGGGTTCTTCCAAAGGCAAGAGTGTCGATTTCCTTGACCCCTTGGGTCTATTTATACTTGTAAGGCTCCTAGGGTTTCACCCTTAAACCCTAATTGGATAACTTAGGCCCTAAGCAATCCAATACCCTAATGATAAGCCTTTGACTAATTCTAGGTCTATCCAAAGCCCGAAAACCGTCCACCCCTTATCTATAAGGGATTATAGCCCAAAAATACAACTATCACACAATTGACAGTTTATGCCCTTCTATTTAATTAATCTCCTTAAATCACCAAATTAATTCCTAATTAATTTATGAATTATATTAATCAAATAGTAATATTACTATTCCTTATATTATTCTCATAATATATTAATAAGATTTCTTCTCTCATTATAAATCACCCTGTCAAGTTGCTACGGTGAAGGCAACCCAAAAGGACCATGCACAACCGGGTCAAATACTTGTCTAATATAGTTGCAGCCTTAGACACTATTCCAACAGTATCTCTTACCTCCTCATATGAGTATTCCATTTAGTTTTCAAATATCAAAATGATTTAATTCTGGTAATGATGTAATTAACAGTGAAAATGTTATTTTTCAAACATAGATTTTATATGGGTTTCGTGTTTATAAAAAAAATTATAATACTGTTAGTTTGTGTTTTTTCGATACTTTTAATATTTTTTTATTCTAAAGGTTGTTGCCATAAATAAATTAAACAAGTGATATAATCAAAAATATACCTAGAAAAATCAGTTTCTTTCATCTTAAATTCGATTACATCATCACCACCGGTGATATCACTATCAATAGATGTAACTCCTCTACTAATATAATTGAAATCAACATCTGACACAAAAACCATGCCCAAATCTTCCTTTATCTACATCTCCTTTATTTATGTCAAGCCAATATATTCAATTCATATTAATTTCTTGATAGATAAAAACATTGCTTCTTGTGAACTCTACACGACCATTCTCGATTACCATCTTATACTCATTAATGTCAACCTTCTTTATTGACAAGAGTCCTTTCGAGATCCCATGAACATGCAACATATCTCATAGGGTAATTATATGATTATTTCTAAAGTTACACCACATCGTTCCAATGTCGCAAACTAGGATTATGTGACCATCTACGCATGCCACCAATACCCAATCCCTGTAGATGATCATATACCTGGAATGTTGGCTTGCTTCCATAGACATGCATATTTTCTTCATAATCGAATAAACCAACCTTATACTACTATTACCTATATAAGAGAGTATATCATTTTGACTCCTCTAAGACCTCATGTTTTCCACCATGGTATTAATCTTATTAACTACATTTATGGAGCCATGTGTATGACCATATTTCTGCATAGAGCACTTATATGCATAATGATTGGTCTCTGGTTCAATGTGACACATTTTGGTTCTATTGGGGTGGTTTTTGTTTGTTTCTTATCTTGATGATTGGGATTCCTAAGCTCCCATTACGGGCTGTCAACACCTTTTTGTTCTTGAACCCATTCTCCACCTTTTGACCAGAACTCAGCTGACATGTGGTGCATACTTTATTGGACTTTACTCCCTTTTTATCTATTATGAATCTCCTCCTTAATTTGTATATGCTTCAACAAATCATCTTAGTATTACTAAGACTTATGCATCATACTCTTCAAGAAGTCTTTGTAGGGACAGCAACTTTGCGATAAGTGCACCTACTAGGAAGTGCTTTGGTCGAGAGATGAAAAACATGTTCATGTTGTTGTATAAGACAAGGAACTCATGTACCTACTCCAGTATTGGTCTTTCATCAACTATTCAGATGTCTAAGTGTATACAGTAGTAAATCTCCCAGCAAGCATATACAATCCGACCTTCACCTTCCCGTAGTCCTCGGAAGTACCTACCACATATAACTCAACAATTATAAGCACGAAGCTTAGTGAACTCCACAAGATATCACATACAACACAGCATAAATAAACAACTATGACTTATCAGCAACCCTAGGGACTATCAGCAGTCCCAGTGGGCTAACCACACACCCTTGGGGTTATCAGCAACCCTAGAGACTATCAGTAGTCTCAGTCACAAATAAACAACATAACATAATCATAACTGCTAGACCCAGTTGGTCATTACAGATACGTCTATTGTCCACACAGGTAAGAATAAGTGAGGAGACTCACCTGATACTGACGATAGGTAAATCTCACACCCGAATTGTCGGATCTAGACTCTGCCTAATCAACAAAATAATTAACTCTAATTAATAGTCAAGATCCAAAACTTAACTCGCAAGTCCAAATCCCATAACTAAATCTTCTAAGGGCAAAAAGACTATTTTTCCCTTCTCATGGTCCAAAACTCTAAGGCTTGACTAAATGTCAAAAGTCTACTGCCCAGTGAGTATGTTGGACGTACCTCTTCTTACGTGGGGCGTACATCTCGAACATCATATGGTCAGGGTCGGAACCGACTACACGGGGTGTTACCAGGAGTACGGTGAGCATACTCCTTATGTTCCCACTTTTACCAACTTCGTGTCTTAATCCCTTAAGACAACTATCCCAACCACAGATCTGACCATTCCAAGATGTCTTAACCCATAAAGTCATTGGCTTTAAGCCTTTGCATGGCTAGGAAGGACCCAATGCAACAATCTTTAACTTCTAACACAAGCTAAGCTATTTTACTCATGTATGAGCTCAAGAGAGCGATCAAGCAACCATTTTTATGGATCTATAGGCCCTAAAATACATGAAAGGACAACCACAATTACCTAGAGTGCTCCAAAATTATAAAGGTTCAATCTTGGGGACAATAGTTCATAAAAATCCAACCATGAAGATCTAATCAAAAGCTTGCGAAGGTATAGAATTTATATGTGAAAATCATGCACAAAAAGGAAAGGTTTTTGGATCTATAAGCTTGATAGCACCCACTCCTTCTTCTATAGTTTCCTTATTCCACTAAAATCTCCAAGAACACTCAAAAAGCTTACAAAAACTCACACAATAAAATAAACTCAGAATTAGGGTTTATGGAGGGTTTGGTGGCTGATAAGGATGATCAAATAAGGACATCATATACTTTAAATAGGCGACAACACATATGCCCAACATACTAGCTAATCATTCACAATTCTCCTGCTACATGAGTACATTGTGCGTACTCTTACGTACGCCACGCGTACAACCAAAATCGCAAACCTTTTTCTTCAAGGGACCAAATGTGCCACTTTTGAGAAAGATAAAAGAAATAATAAAAGTACCAGATATCAGGATGTTACAATTCTCCCCCACTAGAATCAGACTTTGCCCTTAAAGTCATCCTCTAGATATAGCTCAGGATATTGCTCACGCATCTCGGACTCGGGTTCCCATGTCTACTCTGAACCTCTCTGATGTTGCCACTTAACTTTGACCAAGTTCACTACCATATTCCTCAAGGTCTTCACTTTCCGTTCGATAATTGCCACATGCTTCTTAATGTAGTTCATGCAATCATCGATCTGAATGTCCTCCAAAGGGACCAAAGCAATCTCGAAAGCTATACACTTCCTCTGCTGGGAAACATGGAAGGTATCATGGATCTCTCTCGCCTCCTCCGGTAGCTCCAATCGGTAAGCCATATTTCCTACACTGGCCAATACTCAGAAAGGGCTAATGAACCTAGGGCCTAGCTTTCCGTACTTCCTGAAGGAGATAACAACCTTCCATGGTGACACCTTCAGGAGCACTAGATCTCCCACCTGAAACTCTAGCATAGAGCGTCGCCGATCCACATAACTCTTCTGGTTGCTATGCATTGTCATTAACCTCTGTCTGACTAGTTATATAAGCTCACTCGTCTTGAGAACTACTTTCGTCCTCCCCATCACCCTCTGTCCCACCTCGCCCAAAAAATAGAAGTACGACATCTCCTCCCATATAGGAGCTCGAATGGGGGCATACTAATACATGCATGATGGTTGTTATACTAAAACTCAATCAATGGAAGATATGACTACTAAATCCCATCAAATCAATGACATGATCATGTAACATATCCTCGAGCGTCTAAATAGTCTGCTTGTTCTTCTTTTTTGTCTATGGATGATATCTAGTACTAAAATGTATCCGTGTCCCTAACTCCTCATGAAATCTCTTCCAAAACCTAGAAGTAAAGCGCACATCCGGGTCTGACACAATAGACGTTGGCACCCCTTGTTGAGCCTCCACCTCTCGAACATAAATCTTGGCCAACTTCTCTGCAGAAGAGCTCTCACTAATGGCTAAGAAGTGAGCATTCTTCATTAAACAATCCACTATCACCCATATAGTGTCAACACCCCTCGCCGTCCTTGGTAACTTTGTTATAAAATCCCTGGTGATCTGGTACCACTTCAATAGGGGAACCTCTAAATGCTGGAACATGCCATGAGGGTGTTGGTGCTCGGCCCTAACCTTCCGGCAGGCCAAACATCGCTCTACAAACCATGCTACATGTCACACCCCCGAACCAGATGGCGGAAACGTCCGGGGGCTGTCGTGACTCAATTGAATACCATAACATTGAATATATATGAAACATAACAACATTCGTCACCATGCATTAGTATTGTACAACCAGTAGAGTTTACATGAAATACATTGTTTAAACATTACATTCCACAATAAATTGTTCGATTCGTACATAAATAAACTGCAAGCCATCACTGAAATACGATTTCCTTTGATTCACTGGTTCCCTGACAATACAAGTATTTTGAAAAACGTCAACATATGAAATGTTGGTGAGTTCATAAGTTGTATTTAAAAAAAAGAACGTTTCGTGTCTTTTGAAAACCGCCAGAAAATCCGATATTTTCTGAAAATAGTATAGTCAAAAAGGTGTGAAGATCCATAAGTATGCTTGTTTGTTTTCTATACTTGTAAAATATTGTTTGTTGAAATCGTATGTATTCTGAAATTGTATGTATTGAAAACCCTAGGAAAACCCGATGTTTTCCTAATTCTTTGAATTCCATGAAATTACTTGAAACCATTGCAACGCATGAAGTTATCATTCCAGACGACATTGGATTATTTTTGAGCATGATTATCCGCTACAAACACGCGTTACACAAACGACTAGTCTATAGCAATACTAACGATCCCGAAGGCGTCGTCCGTACTAATCACGTTATCCAACCGTCCTGTAGTCCCACATCCGAAGAGAAGGAGGACACGAAGGCCTCGACGACTCCATTAGCCGGTTGGGGATAAAAAGGTGCGAGGGGTCCCAGACCCGCCTCGCAAAAAGGCAGACTCTACTAGCGACACTAAAGGACCCTTGGGGACCAGTAGTCTACAGCCATTGAAAGTCCGGTTACGTCGTGTCGGATTGGTAAAACCCAACACTTCGTAAGATGAAGTCTTTGGGCCTTAAGATCAGGTCGTCGGGCTAGCTAGGCTCAACGAACAAGATTTTACACTTGTGGGGCCCAAAGATAGTGCGTAGACGTCTGTGCACATGTATAATGAATTCCGAATCGTTATTTGTATGAATCATAGTATTGTAGTATCATAGTATCGTTGTGTTAGTGGTTTCGGATTTTTATTGGCTCGAGACCGAACCAATTCGTTTAACAACGACTTTTGGTGTTGTAGTGTATTGTATTTTGTCGATAGTTGTAGTACCATTACTTGGTTAAATTGTATGTATTGAATTAGTCATGAAAATTTTCTGTTTTCAGCCCCTCCTTGTTTGTAAAATTTACTTTTTCAACCCTTTATTTAAAATATTTTCCGGTTTGGTCCTTAAATCAATTTTCTTGACATTTTAACACCAAAAATTATTGAAATAAACATTTTCCAGCATATTTTTCATAGAAAACAGCTTAAGTCCCTGAAATTTCAGTTTTCTCGGTTAATACCCTTCTTTTCGCAATTTTGACAATTTTGGCCCAAATTGTAAAATTTTTTGCAACTTTGGTCCTTTTTAAATTTAAAAATCATTTTAAACCTTTGAAAAGGACTTGGATCACTTATGGTCCACTGTTTTACAGAAAATCACAGTTTTGGCCCTCCAAAACAGAAAAATTCGCATAATGGGCCTCATTGGGCCGAAATTTTCATTTTTAGCCCATTAAGCTTGAAATTTATGTTTTTAATCCTCTAATTGAGTATAATTCCAGAAATAGTTTTATGGAAACTGTTTTGGCACACTTCATCCATCAGAATCTGTGAAATGTCAATTTGGGCCCTTAATTTTGTATTTTTCACATTTTTGGCCCAAAATTTGTGTTTTTAGCTTAAAGAAAATTGTTACTAAACCATTTAGCTATCTTTCTTGAAACACTTTGTATGTAGAAATACATTTCATGCTAAAATCATATAACATAAGTTATATCTCGGTTTTGAGGAGTTTTATGGCTAGATCCAACATTAAAACACATAAAAGCATACATATAAGCATGGAAATCATACAAGGCATATAAACACATATAGATCTACACTTTCACTTGTATTCGCCCCCCCCCCCCCCCACAAAACTCATAAAAACAGAAAATAGGGGGTATGAAGCTCACCTTGGGTGTTGATTCGGTTTTTGAAGAAAGATTGGAAGAAATGAAGTGATTTTTGGCCTTTGCACTCCTTGATGAAATTTTCGAGTTTGTGGGGTTTCTAGGGTGCAAGATCATGATTTTGGCATGGATTAGGAAGAGATTTTTGATAAATAAGGAATACAAGTCATAGATCCAAGCAAAACCTTACCTTAGATGATGATTTTGTGGAAGAACTTCCTTGAATGCTTCCTAATTTTCGAGATTTTGGATGGAGAAGAGGAAGAAGTCTTGAGTGAATTTTAGAGAGAGTTTGTGAGTGTTTTGTGTGTGTGTGTGGTGTTGCTCTCGGCCGAGTTCAAGAAGAGAGAGGGAGATGTAGACATGAAGTGATGTGCATGGATACATGGAATGGATTTGCATGGAGATCCACAAGACAATAAGGAGGTGGCACACTAAGGTCAACCCTCTTCTTGGGCTTGAGCTTTTGGGCCGAGAATAATGGAGGAAATGAGGGTGTTTGGGCCTTAAATACTTAAGCCCAATTCTCATGGTTAAGTTGAGTGATTTTTGGTCCAATTAAATTTAAATGTGATTGTTATGACTTGTTAGGGTCAAATTAGGTTAATTATGGTTCATAGTCATTAATTTATTTCATTCTAGGTCCAACATGGCTCACAATATTGAAATAAATAGATGTGAGTCCAATTAGAGCCCAATTAGGGTTCTAAGCCCATGATAGTCCAATTGGAAGCTTATTGGTCCACTTGGATCCAATAAGGAAGTTCTAGTCCAAAATAGACTTAACAAGAACTTCTAGGGTTTTCCAATTGTTTGATGACTACTTGTAGTACTTGTATAATGTATTTGATTGAAGTTTTTGATTCACATTAACTTGAATGTTATGACACAAAATTTCCAGTTGTGACATCATCCCCCCGTTAGAGGGAATTTCGTCCCGAAATTCTGTTTGAAAGCTAGATTTGAGAATGCTAGAATAGGTGAGGGTACTTCTGCTTCATTTGATCTTCGCGTTCCCACGTGAATTCTGGCCCACGCTTTGCGTTCCACCGTACCTTCACGATCGGGATGCGGCTCTGCTTAGTACGCTTCACCTCCCTGTCCATGATTTCGATTGGTTCTTCGACGAACAGGAGATTCTCATTGATTTCGATTTCGTCAAGAGGAATGACAAGGGTTTCATCTGATAGGCACTTTTTCAGATTAGAGACATGGAACACGGGGTGTACACTGTTGAGCTCCGCGGGTAGTTGTAGTCTGTAGGCTACCGGGCCTATTCGTGCGACGATTTCGAAAGGTCCAATGTATCGCGGGTTCAGCTTTCCCCGTTTTCCGAAACGTATAACCCCTTTCCAGGGTGAGACCTTCAACAATACTCGATCACCGACCTGGAATTCTAAGGGCTTTCGCCGTTTATCAGCGTAGCTCTTTTGTCGGTCACGCGATGCTTGTAATCGAGCTTTGATCTGGACAATCTTTTCTGTGGTCTCGCGAATGATTTCCGGTCCCGTTAATGCCCTGTTTGACGTATGTGTTCTTGCTAGCTGGGTGTCACCTACTTCAGCCCAACATAACGGTGATCTACACTTACGCCCGTACAGTGCTTCGAAAGGAGCCACCTTGATGCTCGAGTGATAACTATTGTTATATGAAAACTCGATCAACGATAGGTGGGTATCCCAAGACTTTCCAAAGTCTATCACACATGCACGAAGCATGTCCTCGAGCGTCTGGATGGTTCGTTCGCTCTGACCGTCCGTTTGTGGGTGATACGCAGTGCTCATATCAAGATGAGTTCCCATGGCCTTGTGGAGCGACTGCCAAAAGCGCGACGTGAATCTACTGTCCCTATCCGAGATGATAGATTTTGGCACTCCATGAAGTCTTATAATCTCTCGTAGGTACAAACGCGTCAGTCTCTCCATCTTGTAGGACTCTTTGATTGGTAGGAAATGGGCAGATTTCGTCAGTCGGTCGATTATTACCCATATGGTGTCCAGTCCGTCCGACGTCTTGGGCAGCTTGGTCACGAAGTCCATAGATATCCCCTCCCATTTCCACTCAGGGATTGCCGGTTGTTGTAACAATCCTGAAGGTTTCTGGTATTCCACCTTTACCCTGGCGCACGTAAGGCACTTACTAACATAAGTTGCGATTTCCGCCTTCATGTTAGGCCACCAATAGTGCTGCTTAATGTCCAAATACATCTTGTCCGAACCAGGGTGAATGGAGTATCGTGTCTTGTGGGCTTCCTTCATAACGGTCTCTCTAAATCCTCCGATTTTTGGGACCCAAATACGGTTCATGAAGTAGTATACCCCATTCTCCTTGACTTCTAGATTCTTCTCCATCCCGCGCAATGCCTCACTATTCCTATTTTCCGCTTCCATAGCCTCTGCCTGGACTGATGCAATTTGAGTGGCCAGATGAGACTGAATGGTTATCGAGTGCGTTTTCGTACGGCGATTTGTGTACTCCTTCCAACTTAATGCGTCAGCTACCATGTTGGCCTTGCCTGGATGGTACTTGATCTCGCATTCATAGTCATTTAGTAATTCCACCCATCGTCGCTGTCTCATGTTCAGCTCCTTTTGATTCAAGATGTGCTGGAGGCTCTTGTGGTCTGTGAAGATGGTGCACTTTGTACCGTACAAGTAGTGCCTCCAAATTTTTAGAGCAAAAACCACAGCTCCCAGTTCTAGGTCATGGGTCGTATAATTTACCTCATGCGTCTTTAGTTGGCGGGACGCATATGCTATCACTCTTCCACGTTGCATGAGAACGCAGCCTAGGCCCTGATTCGACGCGTCACAGTAGACTACAAAATCTTCTGTTCCTTTAGGTAGTGATAGTACAGGAGCGCTACAGAGAGCTTGCTTCAAGGTTCGAAACGCAATCTCTTGTCGGTCTGTCCACTTGAATGGCACGCTCTTTTGCGTAAGCAAGGTAAGTGGCTTGGCGATTTTAGAGAAGTTTTGGATGAATCTCCTATAGTAGCCTGCTAGGCCTAAGAACTGACGAATTTCTGTGGGCGTAGTCGGAGTTGTCCATCCTTCCACAGCATTGACCTTAGAGGGGTCCACATGAATTCCGTCTTGGCTAACCACGTGGCCTAGGAAATTCACACTCCGAAGCCAGAACTCACACTTGGAGAGTTTGGCGTAAAGCTTTTCCGATCGCAGAGTGTCTAGAATTTGTCGTAGATGCTGGCCGTGCTCCTCCTTGCTTCGTGAATAGACGAGAATGTCATCGATAAACACAATGACGAAGTTGTCAAGGAACGGTCGACAGATTCGATTCATTAGGTCCATAAATGCGGCAGGTGCATTTGTTAGACCGAAGGGCATTACGACGAATTCATAATGTCCATAGCGGGTTCGGAAAGCGGTTTTGGGAATATCCTCTTCTCGGACCTTGAGCTGGTGGTATCCGGACCGTAGATCTATTTTGGAGAAATAACTAGCTCCTTGGAGCTGGTCGAATAGATCATCGATTCGGGGGAGTGGGTAGCGGTTTTTAACAGTGAGTTTATTCAACTCTCTGTAATCGATGCACATTCTGAAAGATCCGTCCTTCTTTTTGACAAAGAGCACTGGGGCTCCCCACGGCGAGTAGCTAGGTCGGATAAATCCCTTGTCCAGAAGCTCACTGAGTTGGCTGGACAGTTCCTGCATTTCGGCAGGAGCCAACCGATATGGTGATTTAGCGAGAGGAGTCGCTCCTGGAACGAGGTCGATTCAGAACTCAACCTGTCTCTCTGGGGTACTCCCGGAAGATCTTTAGGAAACACGTCCGGGAATTCACACGCTACCGGAATGTCTTGGATGTTAGTTTCTTCTTTGGTCCTGTCCACTATGTGAGCCAGGAACGCCAAATTGTTCTTTCGCAGGTGTTTTTTGTGCTTTGAGGCACGAGATGAGGCGGAGATTCGTACTGGGTTTGTCTCCGTAGATCACTAGGGTTTCGTGATTCGGAAGATGAAGGCGAACGGCCTTCTCGCGGCACAAAATCTCAGCATGGTGGGGGCTTAACCAATCCATGCCGATAATTACATCGAAACTCCTAATTGATACTGGCATTAGGTCTATTCGAAAGAAGTGCTGGTTAAGGGTTAGGGTACATCCAGTGTAAATCTCCTCAGTGGATTCGGTTTTCCCATTGGCCATTTCTACCGTATATGTTTCATCTAGCCTCTGGGGTTGTTGTTTTAATAAATGTTTAAACTTCTCGCTTACGAAACTTCATTCCGCTCCGGTATCAAATAAGATGCATGAATAGGTGTGGTTTAGGAGGAACGTACCGGTCACAACTGCGGGATCCTGGACTGCATCACTCTGACCCATAGTCAGCATTCTTCCTGCTCCTCTGTTTCCTGAGTTGTTGTTAGGGCAATCTCGGTGAAAATGTCCCGTCCTTCCACACCCGTAGCAGGTGTGGCTAGGCCCTGCATTATTGCCGCCGGCATTGGTGTTGTTGTTATTGCGGTAGTTGTTGTTGTTGTTGTTGTTCTGGTTGTTCCCCTAACTCTGGTTCCTAGGAGGGTACGTTCTGCAGAACCTTGCAGTGTGTCCCCTTCGGTTGCAACTGGTGCAATGGAGTTCCCTGCATTCGCCGTGATGGTGGACGCCGCACTTATTGCAACTAGGAAGATTACCGGAGTAGGGTCTTGAAGCATTTGAAGCAGCTGAGGCTGGAGCATGTGGGGTGACTGGAACCGGTGTGGTGACAGCGTTAACTGCCACTGTTTGCTGCCTTTTAGAGGTCTCGGGGCCCTGACGCCCCTTCCTCTTGGGGTTCTTCCCTCTCCTGCCATCACCCTCCTTTTTCTTCTCAGTCTCTAATGGTTTCTCGCCTCTTTTGTTGTTATGATCGTACAGCCTCTTTGCCAATCTCTTCGCACTGTCAAAAGTTTCAGGGTTCGCCGCTATCACATTTCCTTGAATGGGGGATGTCAGTCCCCAAATGAATCGTTCAACCTTCTTCCCTTCTGACGTGATCATACCCGGGCACAATAGGAATAATTCGCTGAATCTCGAGATGTAGGCGTCGATGTTAGCATTCTGCACCGTGAGGTTCCATAGTTCCTGCTCCATCCTTTGAATTTCGCCTCGGGGGCAGTACTCAGCCATTAACATTTCTTTCATTTCTGCCCATGGGATAGAGTTGGCGACAGGAAGTGTCATAGCTTCCACATGTCCATTCCACCAAGTAAGGGCTCGGTCCACGAAAGTGCAGGCCGCGAACTTCACCTTCATCTGCTCGGGGCATTCGCATATCTCAAACACCGACTCTACCTTCTCGATCCATCTCTTCAAGGAAATCACCCCTCCCGTGCCGTTGAAAGTTCGGGGTTTAGCGTTCGCAAAGTCCTTGTAGGTGCACGTTTTAGTGAGTCCTTGGTTCGTCCCGTTGTTCGAACTTCTGGAGCCTTGACCATTGCCTCCTCCGTTGTTCCCTCGGTGAAGTTGTGCCATAGCTGCAGTGACTGCAGCGGACACGGCTGCCTGGAAAGCAGTGGAGTCAACTTCGGGCGGGGTTGGTTCGGGATTTCCGCGAGTAGCTGGGCGAGGCATCTTTCTGTCATGAAACGGAAAGATGTTGAGTGTACACGGTTTCTGTGAGGTCGTGATCCTACTAACTAGATGTATGGTACGAACCTAAACATTACTATCATCAAGCATACAATCAATACTTCTCAACGCATATCATCTTGTAATATCATAGCAAAACATATAAAAGTTTATTCAATATTATCCGAGTTTAGTACAAGAAAATTTGCTCGTAAGAGCATACATAAGTAACACTAATCTGACAGCATAACGGCTCCACGAGTAGTGTAGTCACTTAAACATAGAGCCGAAGTACATAATATAGTTCCTAATGACCTACTATGATAAGTCTATCCCTAATTGCGATGAGCTGCGTCAGGAGGTGGTGCCGAAGATGTGGATGCTCCCTGAAGACGAGCCACTAGGCGTTCTGCGTCCTGAAGTCGAGACTCCCACCTTACCTGCCTCATGTGAAACTCCCGAAGGACGTCACGCGTCTCCTGTTCCGCACGCTCGACCCTAGTCCACAACTGGTGCACTTGATCAGCAGTGCCCTGAGCAAGGTCGCCGGTGTCCCGTAACCGTCTCACCATGACCGGTAGGGCTCGGTCGGCCGGTCCTCCGTCCCTCAGATCAAAGAACTCCCGCAACCTGCCAAACGGGGGTCGCTGTCCCTGATGTCTGCTCCATCTCCAAAGATCGATACCCCAAGGATGGGTAGGTCCAGTGGGACCCACACGATAAGCAGGCACCCTGATCGGGTAAGGGGGGTCGATGACCTCAGACTCTGCGTCCGAATCACCCCCTTCGCTGCCCTCGAGCTCCTCTTCGAATTGCTCTTCGTCTTCTTCGGGTTCGGCAGGCTCGTCCTCGGCTTCTGCCTCCGGTTCTCCGTCAGATTCTTCCTCGGGGTCCTCCTCAGGTTCCTCTTCAGGTTCTTCCACAGGCTCCTCCTCCTCTAGCCACCCGTTGTTTCCCTGATTAGGGAAGTAGGGGTCTCCAGGGTGATGAAAACCAGCCATGCTGTCTGCGCGAGTACGTGAATATGCTAACATTATTCCTAGGTTCTATGACTATTGTACAGACCAAGCAAACGTTCTCTTGTTGATGATAAAGGGTATAGTTTTAGGTTACCTAGCTATCCCGATCTCATCAAGACGTGTGTTAGTTTTACTTTGGAGAGAATGTAGTTGATCAGGCTACATTCACTCCTTGGTATCACTAAGAACAGTCCCGAATTAACCGAGATACCAGTGTTATTGTGTTTGATTCGGCGTTAGGTTCTTATCCCTAATGCAAGCAAGTGTGTTTTATTTACTTGTTTTGTTCAGAGTTATGTTAGTCCCTCTTTTTGGTTTATAGTTGCATATCAATGTATGGCTCGACATGCTAGTTCACTATAAACAAAGCTCTGATACCAACCAGTCACACCCCCGAACCAGACGGCGGAAACGTCCGGGGGCTGTCGTGACTCAATTGAATACCATAACATTGAATATATATGAAACATAACAACATTCGTCACCATGCATTAGTATTGTACAACCAGTAGAGTTTACATGAAATACATTGTTTAAACATTACATTCCACAATAAATTGTTCGATTCGTACATAAATAAACTGCAAGCCATCACTGAAATACGATTTCCTTTGATTCACTGGTTCCCTGACAATACAAGTATTTTGAAAAACGTCAACATATGAAATGTTGGTGAGTTCATAAGTTGTATTTAAAAAAAAGAACGTTTCGTGTCTTTTGAAAACCGCCAGAAAATCCGATATTTTCTGAAAATAGTATAGTCAAAAAGGTGTGAAGATCCATAAGTATGCTTGTTTGTTTTCTATACTTGTAAAATATTGTTTGTTGAAATCGTATGTATTCTGAAATTGTATGTATTGAAAACCCTAGGAAAACCCGATGTTTTCCTAATTCTTTGAATTCCATGAAATTACTTGAAACCATTGCAACGCATGAAGTTATCATTCCAGACGACATTGGATTATTTTTTAGCATGATTATCCGCTACAAACACGCGTTACACAAACGACTAGTCTATAGCAATACTAACGATCCCGAAGGCGTCGTCCGTACTAATCACGTTATCCAACCGTCCTGTAGTCCCGCATCCGAAGAGAAAGAGGACACGAAGGCCTCGACGACTCCATTAGCCGGTTGGGGATAAAAAGGTACGAGGGGTCCCAGACCCGCCTCGCAAAAAGGCAGACTCTACTAGCGACACTAAAGGACCCTTGGGGAGCAGTAGTCTACAGCCATTGAAAGTCCGGTTACGTCGTGTCGGATTGGTAAAACCCAACACTTCGTAAGATGAAGTCTTTGGGCCTTAAGATCAGGTCGTCGGGCTAGCTAGGCTCAACGAACAAGATTTTACACTTGTGGGGCCCAAAGATAGTGCGTAGACGTCTGTGCACATGTATAATGAATTCCGAATCGTTATTTGTATGAATCATAGTATTGTAGTATCATAGTATCGTTGTGTTAGTGGTTTCGGATTTTTATTGGTTCGAGACCGAACCAATTCGTTTAACGACTTTTGGTGTTGTAGTGTATTGTATTTTGTCGATAGTTGTAGTACCATTACTTGGTCAAATTGTATGTATTGAATTAGTCATGAAAATTTTCTGTTTTCAGCCCCTCCTTGTTTGTAAAATTTACTTTTTCAACCCTTTATTTAAAATATTTTCCGGTTTGGTCCTTAAATCAATTTTCTTGACATTTTAACACCAAAAATTATTGAAATAAACATTTTCCAGCATATTTTTCATAGAAAACAGCTTAAGTCCCTGAAATTTCAGTTTTCTCGGTTAATACCCTTCTTTTCGCAATTTTGACAATTTTGGCCCAAATTGTAAAATTTTTTGCAACTTTGGTCCTTTTTAAATTTAAAAATCATTTTAAACCTTTGAAAAGGACTTGGATCACTTATGGTCCACTGTTTTACAGAAAATCACAGTTTTGGCCCTCCAAAACAGAAAAATTCGCATAATGGGCCTCATTGGGCCGAAATTTTCATTTTTAGCCCATTAAGCTTGAAATTTATGTTTTTAATCCTCTAATTGAGTATAATTCCAGAAATAGTTTTATGGAAACTGTTTTGGCACACTTCATCCATCAGAATCTGTGAAATGTCAATTTGGGCCCTTAATTTTGTATTTTTCACATTTTTGGCCCAAAATTTGTGTTTTTAGCTTAAAGAAAATTGTTACTAAACCATTTAGCTATCTTTCTTGAAACACTTTGTATGTAGAAATACATTTCATGCTAAAATCATATAACATAAGTTATATCTCGGTTTTGAGGAGTTTTATGGCTAGATCCAACATTAAAACACATAAAAGCATACATATAAGCATGGAAATCATACAAGGCATATAAACACATATAGATCTACACTTTCACTTGTATTCCCCCCCCCCCCCACAAAACTCATAAAAACAGAAAATAGGGGGTATGAAGCTCACCTTGGGTGTTGATTCGGTTTTTGAAGAAAGATTGGAAGAAATGAAGTGATTTTTGGCCTTTGCACTCCTTGATGAAATTTTCGAGTTTGTGGGGTTTCTAGAGTGCAAGATCATGATTTTTGCATGGATTAGGAAGAGATTTTTGATAAATAAGGAATACACGTCATAGATCCAAGCAAAACCTTACCTTAGATGATGATTTTGTGGAAGAACTTCCTTGAATGCTTCCTAATTTTCGAGATTTTGGATGGAGAAGAGGAAGAAGTCTTGAGTGAATTTTAGAGAGAGTTTGTGAGTGTTTTGTGTGTGTGTGTGGTGTTGCTCTCGGCCGAGTTCAAGAAGAGAGAGGGAGATGTAGACATGAAGTGATGTGCATGGATACATGGAATGGATTTGCATGGAGATCCACAAGACAATAAGGAGGTGGCACACTAAGGTCAACCCTCTTCTTGGGCTTGAGCTTTTGGGCCGAGAATAATGGAGGAAATGAGGGTGTTTGGGCCTTAAATACTTAAGCCCAATTCTCATGGTTAAGTTGAGTGATTTTTGGTCCAATTAAATTTAAATGTGATTTTTATGACTTGTTAGGGTCAAATTAGGTTAATTATGGTTCATAGTCATTAATTTATTTCATTCTAGGTCCAACATGGCTCACAATATTGAAATAAATAGATGTGAGTCCAATTAGAGCCCAATTAGGGTTCTAAGCCCATGATAGTCCAATTGGAAGCTTATTGGTCCACTTGGATCCAATAAGGAAGTTCTAGTCCAAAATAGACTTAACAAGAACTTCTAGGGTTTTCCAATTGTTTGATGACTACTTGTAGTACTTGTATAATGTATTTGATTGAAGTTTTTGATTCACATTAACTTGAATGTTATGACACAAAATTTCCAGTTGTGACACTACATCCCTTTTCATACATGGCCACTAGTAATTATGCTTTAGGTCGAGATACATCTTGGTAGCCCTTTGGCGGATGCAAAATATCGACGTGTGGGCCTCCTCCAACAATATCCATTGGGCCCCACCTACATACAGTACCAATACCCACCCATGAAGACTCAAAATCCCTCTACTGTCAATACCAAAGGTTGAAATCTAATTGATAACCCGCTTCTTTTTCCAGTTTTCCTCTTTTATGGCCTCTGATTACTCTTCCTTGATGGTCTCTAAGACAGGAGTCATCACAATCAACCTCATGCATACATCCTGAGTCGGGGCACTCGTCATCCTCCATCTCAAGGCGTCGACCACTACATTGGCATTAACCGGATAATACAAGATCTCACAGTCATAGTCTTTCACTACATCCAACCACTTCCTTTGCCTCATATTCTGGTTAACCTAGTTTATAAGATATCATAGGCTCTTATGGTCCATGTAGATGATATGCTGAAAACCATAGAGATAGTGGTAGCAAATCTTGAGGGCGCAACAACCGCCCCCAACTCCAAATCATGTGTGGGATACTTTGCTTTGTGATGCTTCAGCTACCCTGAAGTGTATACTATCACATGCCCCCTCTACATTAACACAACACCCAATCCTACAATCGATGCATCATAGTAGACTACAAAGTCCTCAATTCCCTCAGGGAGGGAAATTATCGGTGCCTCTTACAATCTCTAGTGAAGATTCTCAAATGATGATTGTTGCTCTGGCCCCCAACTAAACGCAACATCCTTCCTTGTCAACCTGGTGAGAGAAACAACAATCTTGGAGAAGTCTCTAATGAATCTCTGATAATAACCCGCCAATCCGAGAAAGCTCGAAATCATGGATGGAGATCTTGACACTTCCCACTGCATCACCGCCTCTATCTTGACAAGGTCAACCAACATATCGTTCTGATTGACAAGGTGTCCCAAAAACTGAACCTCGCACAACCAGAAGTCACACTTGGAGAACATGGGGTATAACCTCTCCTTCCTGAAAACCCCCAAGAACCTCATGTAAATGCTCCTCATGTTTTTCCCATAGTCTTCGAATAGACCAGAATGTCATAGATGAAAATGATCACTGATTGATCCAACATAGGCTTGCACAACCGGTTCATGGGATCTATGAACGTTGTCGGAGCGTTGGTGAGCCCAAAAGGCATCACCACAAACTCATAATGCCCGTTGCAAGTTTGAAAGGCCATATTCTGAATATCCTCCTCTCGTACCCTCAACTGATCATAGTCGGACCTCAAAACGATCTTGGAAGACCAAGATGCCCCCTGAAGGTGGTTAAAAAGATCATCAATCCTTGAAATTGGGTAACGGTTATACACCATCAACTTGTTCAACTCCTGGTATAAATTAGTAGTAGAGACTAGACACTCATCTGGTATCAAGACTCTTAAGAATCTGATCAAAGTCTCTGACGTAATACGAAAATCGCAACAAAATGATGATGACATAAGCGATCGACTCACACCTGAGTCAAACAGCACAAGCACAGGCATATAATTCAAAAGAAAAGTACTTACACAATCAATAATATAAGCAACATAAATAAATCAATACAAATATAAAGAACACATACCAGCCATGATGTATGGGGCTGCATTGGCCTCCTCTGCTGTCAACTGTAATGCTCTCCCTCGATCCGTCAGTTCCTCGGCCTTCCCCTGCCAGCCATCAATTATACGCAGGGTCACTAGAGCCAGAGTCTGAACCACCCTGGATGCATGCTAAGGACAATCTGCCTTCACGTGACTTTTCTGGTTACAGCTGAAACAAACCTAAAATCCTTTAGGTAAATCCCTAGCCAAATGCCCATCCTTGCAACACATGCAGTAAGCTGATTTGGACCGACAGGGTGCCTCGTGTCCTTTTACGTACTTTCACAAGTACAGCCCTTTTGGCCTCCAGCTCTCTGATTAGTAGGATTGGGCCGCTTAGTTGTCAGTTGCAACTGTACTGGCCTCTTATCTCTCCCCTGGTCTCCCTCTTCTCTCTAGCCTGGGTCTCCAGTTCAATTTCTCTCCTCTTGGAATTGGTCAGCAGCTCATCCAATGTCTGATACATGGTGTTCGTCACAAACTCATGGATATCCCTCCTTAGAATACTCAAATACCAACGCACATGGCCTGCTCCGTGGACACCTACTCAGGGCAAAACAAATCCCTCTCATGAAACATCATGGTAATCTTAGTCACCGTCTATGTCTTCTGTTTGAGAGACAGGAACTCATGGGCCAACCTCTCCCTTTCAACCGTAGGCACAAACTCATCCCTAAACATGTCAGTAAACCTCCCCCAAGTCACCACAATATGCTCTGTAATAGTGTAAGCAGGTGTCACAAACTTCCACCAGTCCTTCACTCCCAAGCGAAGCAGGCTCAACATGAAACGGACCCTTAAATTCTCTGGATAGGAGCATGTATAAAAATATCCCTCAATAACAGAGATCCATATCATAGCAGCAATTGTATCCTGGGTCCTATCAAACTCAGGTGGCTTCGTGTTGGTGACCTCTCGGTACCACAATGAATCACCCCCATGCGTTCTTGCAGCAGCAACAGTTGCGGTGGCTGTGAAAGTAGTAGCCTCAGTAACAGTAGCATAGCACTCGTCCAAAGTCTTAATCAGCAAGGTCTTGATAGACCCAATCCTGTGGATCTCATAATCGCTGGTACTCGACCTCTCGGGGTCGTTGGAGCCTGAACCTCGAGTAACCTGTAACGCCTGCGTTTCTGGGCCTGTTATTAATGTTGATATAATAGTCTAGGTTAACCTTTGTAACCCGTTTTGAAATAATAAGAGTGTATTATTTGAGTATTATGTTTTTCGTGCTTAATTGCTTAATTTTGTGGTTTGATTAATTAAGAATAAAAATAAGCGTCAAAATTTAACTGTAAAATAAACTTGATATCTTTGGATAACGTTGAAGTAGTTGAAAAGAGGTTTCCGAATATATAAAGAACGCCCAAATCTGACTTCGTATGAGGAAGTTACGATTTTCTGAAGTTTCGACTTAGCGGTATGCAGCCTGAAATACTCGATTTGAGATCGAGCGGTTTTTAGCCGAAACAATCTAAACGAGGATCGAAGGTCTCGTTGTTGGTATCGAATTGATGAAAAGTTAGGCGAGAACGGACGTCAAACGAAGAAGTTATGAATTTATAACGAAGTTTTTCTGTCCCGGCCTATTAAAAATAAATAATAAAAATAAATTCAAAATTAGCCGACGAAGTCTAAACAAAAGTTGTAGAACTAAGTCTCACCTACGCGTGGATATAAAGAACGTCGAAAACGGAGTTCGTATGAAGAAGATATGAATTTTCGAAGTTTATTAAATAATTAATAATTAAATTTAATTATTAAATCCGGCATTATCCGAAGGGGAGTCACCGGGCTTATCCGAAGTACGCCCAGCGTACTGCTGTACGCCCCGCGTACAGCGAAGCATGACGACCTTCGCACTCGAGTTCTTCGGATGACGAACGCCATGACGATTTCGGACGAGTACGCCCCGCGTACTCCAAGGCTCCAGCCTCCTATAAATAGGATGCGAGGGTTCCGGGCTTATTTGCTCATTTCTCCTCGTTTTTGTGTCGACTCTCTACGCGTAAACCCTCGAAGCCATCCCGACACCCCAGATCTCATATCCAAGTTAAGAAGGAAGTTTTACGATCCCGAAGATCCCAAGAAGTGCAGTTTCCGAGCCAAAGCTCTGCCCGCGAGAAGTTCGATTTTTGTAGAGATCTTCCAGATCTGCTGAGGATTACTACTTCTGCAAGTCGTAGTGTTGTCTGATCGTCTTCAGATCAAGTGAGTGTATACTACCTTTCATAAACACGATAATAATACAAGTATGGTTTGAGTGTATTAAGTATATTGTTGTTTATGTGTATAATTTTGTTGTTATATGTGTGAATGTATATTCATTCTCTTCTATCTCATAGATCTGATCTATTTCCTATGAAATACGTGTTATGTGGGTGTGCCTCATTTGTTATGTGGAATATGTATTGAATGAAAATGATATACAGGTTTTAAACTATGTATGAAAATATATATTTTTATCTACTAATATGTTGGGTAGAACATGGGTAGATAGTTGGTGTGTAATAAACAGATGAGAGGCCTCGATGTTGTTGTTGTTGTTGATCTAGTTATTCAGCGGAGTATGGATAACGACCACAGACTCTTTCTAGACAGTCCAGTGGAACGCTAGCAGGTACATAATCTGTAGGTGTTGTGAACGATGTGTTCACCGGTGTACTCTATCCCCTTCATGGTTGCATTTAGGATATCTATTGTTGAGGAAACCCCTTAGCAGTAATGTCCGTCCCGATGAAAATCCTAGATTAGGTCCCTTGAGATAGATGTTATTTTAGGGACGTAAAGTGAGGATAACGGGAATGGGTAATCGGGATAGTGATTGGTTGGTGAAATTAAATATAATTTATTTATTGTGGGTTGAAAACCCTATATGCTCACCAGGCTCCCAAGCCTGACCCACTCAGTTTTATTTGTATTACAGGAAGTGGCGCAAGGGCGTAAGATGGATGAATCATCGAGTTGTTTTGTTTACAAATTTGTATATGTATATATTTGTTGAATGACTTGTAATGTTATCGTTTATGCTTTATGGTCTGTATCGGAACATGACATCCCGAGTTTTGATTATATAATGAAAATGCATCTCTTGATGAAATGCTTTGATAAATATTATTTTATCATGTTTTGTTTTGGGAACAAATTCCGCAACACTTTTAAATCAAAAGGATTTACTCTGAAATTATTTTAAAAAGCATAAATGAAATCAGTCTTTTCTGGCCGAGATTTTGGGGATGTCACAGTTGGTATCAAAGCATTAGTTTAAGCGAACTAGGAATTTGTAGGATTTCTAGACTTAAACTTAGAATGCTAAGTGGAATTTTGAGATGTGTGTCTGTTGGATTTTAGACACGAGCACTAGTTTATTTTAGGAAAGTTGCCTAAAATGCTTTTATGTGCTAAATGTTATATGTTGCCATATATGATATTAATTGTTCGGATCTACGGTCTGTTGCCGACCGGATCTGGAAACCTTATGTGTGTAGGATTCTAAGCGTATGTCTACGGTATTAGAACTAGCATGTAAACGTGTCGGAGTAATAAGGATGATTTGAATATCTATCGTGAATAAATATCTAAATATCGCCTTATTCGGTGTTTAGATCAAAAATGGTGAGAACAAGGAGTGGCGTTGGAAACGCGGATGAAAACAGGAATCAACCGCCATTGATTGAGCAAATACCTGTTGTAGCAGCAGCACCAGAACCAATAATAATGGCTGGGGTGCAAGCCATGATTCGGGCTATGTTAGCCGAACAAAGGGATGAGATGTGACAGATGTTGCATGATAATAGGGACGAACCTATTATACCGATTGAGGAACCCGAATTGATTCCCGAGCAATCGGAGGAAGGGAACAATAGTCGCATTATGAGTCAAGTTGGGACTCAAGGAGAACGAAGGAACGATCCGGAAAGGAGAAACAACAAGGATGGGCGAATGTACAAGAACTTCTTGGGCGCCAGACCGCCAAGTCTTTCTGGAAGCCCAAAGCCTGTTGAGATAATGGATTGGATCTCCGAAATGGAGATGGTATTTGAAAGTTGCGACTGTAGCAACAAACATAAGACTGTCTTTGCAGTTAGACAACTGAAGACTGGAGTCTTGAGTTGGTGGAAGTTGTTGGCAGATACTATGCCACGAGGAGAAGCCCTGAAAATGTCATAGGAGGAGTTCTTGGAACAACTAAGGGTGCAGTATTGTTCAGAGATAGATCTGATTGATCTGAACAATGAGTTCCAAAACTTGAAGAAGGGGAGGATGAGCATAGATGACTATGCTACTGCATTCACTGAGAAAATGAAGTTATTTCCATACCTAGTGCCAACGGAACTCTCCAAGATTGAGAGGTTTGCTAATGGAATGCCTGCCGACTTTGGTCCAACAGTCAAGATGGCAACTACTCTGAAAATGGCTGTTCGTGCAGCTAAGAATGTGGAGGCCCAGCAGAAGGAAAAAGGTCTGGAAAGGATAGAAGTTGGTGAAAAGAGGAAGTTCGATGGAACTTCAGGGTCCAACAAGAAAAAAAAGTACTCGAAGTCTGGTTCGAGGGGAAGTGGAGGCGAAGCGAAATGGTGTGACAAATGTAAGAAGAAGCATCATGGGAAATGTGAGGTAGCGACCACGTGCTACAAGTGTGGAAAGCCAGGGCACTATGCCAATGAGTGTACCCTCTCTAAGAAGGTTTGCTATGGTTGTGGTGAGGAGGGACACGTGTCGAGGGACTGCCCGAAGAAGAAAGAGGCAGCTAGACCCAACATTCCGCCAAAGCTAAAGGCGAGAGCATTCCAGATGACACTGGAAGCTGCTAAAGATGAAGCTGATGTCGCTTCAGGTACCTTTCTCGTTAACGAATTGCCTGCCCAAATTTTATTTGATTCTGGAGCCAACTACTCCTTTATATCGCATGAATTTGGTAGAAAACTAGCTTTGCCTGTTGATAGACTAGATAATGCCTTATTAGTCGAAGTTGCTAGTGGCAAGTTTGTACCTGTTAGCCATCGTATGAAAAACATCTTAAGTGATCTGAATGGGAATAAGTTCCACGAGGAATTATTGCCTATCGAACTTAATAGTTTCGACATCGTTTTGGGAATGGATTGGCTTAGCGCCAATGATGCCGAAATTTTATGCAAGAAGAAAATAGTTAAAGTAAACCCGCCTGGGAAAGATTCGTTTATGGTGTATGGAGACAGACGCAGAGTAAATTCTGGAATCATTTCCCTAATGAAAGCCAGAAAATGTTTGACCAAAGGGTGTACATCATACTTAGCATTCGTGATCGATGCTAAGAAGGAAAAGAAGGTGATGCAGAATATTCCCGTTGTGTGTGATTATCCGGAAGTATTTCCCGAAGATCTTCCTGGATTACCGCCTGATAGACAACTGGAGTTTAGAATAGACTTGTTGCCAGGGACAACGCCAATAGCAAAAGCACCTTATCGATTAGCACCAACGGAGATGAAGGAGCTGATGATGCAACTTCAGGAGTTATTGGACAAAGGTTTCATTAGACCTAGTTCATCGCCCTGGGGAGCTCCGGTGTTATTTGTGAAGAAGAAAGATGGAAGTATGAGAATGTGCATCGATTACAGGGAGCTGAACAAGGCAACAATAAAGAATAGATATCCGTTGCCAATGATTGATGACCTGTTTGATCAATTGCAAGGTTCGAGCTATTTCTCGATGATCGATCTTAGGTCAGGATATCATCAGCTGAAAGTAAGAGAGCAGGATATAGAGAAGACTGCATTCAGAACCCGATATCGACACTACGAGTTTTTGGTTATGTCGTTTGGACTAACCAATGCTCCGGCAGCATTCATGGATTTAATGAATAGGGTTTGTAATCCTTTCCTAGATAAATCTGTGATAGTGTTCATAGATGACATTGTGATTTATTCGAAAAGCCAAGAAGAGCATGGCAGACACTTGCGAGAAGTGTTAGAAGTCTTGAAGAAGGAGAAGTTGTATGCAAAGTTCTCTAAATGTGATTTTTGGATTCGTGAAGTCCAATTCTTGGGTCACGTGGTCAACCAAGAAGGGATAATGGTTGATCCAACGAAGATTGAAGCTATGATGAAGTGGGAGCAACCGAAAAGTCCCACGGAGATCCGAAGCTTTTTGGGATTAGCCGGATATTACCGAAGTTTTATCCAAGGTTTTTCTTCGATCGCTAGTCCATTAACAGCTTTGACCCACAAAGGAGCTACTTATGCTAGGAGTGAAAAGCATAAAGAAGCATTCGAGAAGCTAAAGAAGAAGCTATGCGAGGCACCGATACTTTCTCTACCCAATGGAGTTGAAGACTTCGTTGTTTATAGCGATGCATCTGGGGTTGGATTGGGTTGTGTTTTGACCCAAAGAGAAAAGGTGTCACTTATATTAATATAAAAGTTGTTACAACGATCATGAAAATTTGGTTTCTCAAAGACCTATCAAGGTTTGAACGAAATACTTAACGTAGTAATAATAGTGTCACTTATATTAATATAAAAGTTGTTACAACGATCATGAAAATTTGACTCCTATAAGGGTCTCCGATTACAAAGTTCGAGAAATTTAAAGACTTTTAGCCGATGTCCTAAGCTATAACAAAATTTGAGTCTTTGACAAGAACTACTTGCGACGTAGGTTGCGCTTGGAGCTTGACTCCGCATCTGATTGCTTCGACTCCATTAGACGCCTATCAAAAGCGGCTTGTTGTTCCCTCAGTTCAGCGAGGGCTGCAATCATTTGCGCTTGAAATGCTTCAGTTTGGAGTTGAGCATTGTCTTGTATCTTGTCCAGCCTACGGATGTCAGAAGTGTGAACCTGCACTTCCACGTTGACATCCCGAAGTCGGCTAGCTTGAACTCCGGACTGATAGGACTGATTGGCTAACTTACCCACCATTACCGGGAGTGCTCGATCAGCCGAACCCCCACCGCAGACATCATAGAAGTCCCGACACATGCCGTAGGGAGGGCGTAGGTTTTGTTGTTGGCTCCAATGGTGGAGGTGACTTCCCCAGACAGGAGTCGGTCCTTGAAAGTTCCTTACGAAGACGGGAGGTTGAATGGGTGGTGGATCGATAACTTCTGGCTCTGAGTCGGTACCGGAGTCATCACCCACTTCTATGGGTTCCTCGTCCTCTTCGGGATCATCTTCGATCCATCCTCCGTTGCCTTGGTTGGGAAAGTAGGGGTCGCCAGGGTGGTGAAATCTAGCCATTTGACTGTACGAGAAATAGGGTTATAAGAATGGAATAAAGTTGAAACATGCAAAACATGTAAGTTAAACTAGTTTAGATAGCAAATACTCCTATAGTATTTAAATTCTTGTGTTTGATTCTAGTAACGGTTTGGCCTTAATTTTGGAGGGGTCCACGTGTATCCCTTTCTCGCTAACAACGTGACCTAAAAATTCGACTCTTCGAATCCCAAATTCGCATTTAGAGAACTTCGCATAGAGTTTCTCCGTTCGCAGTGTTTCTAGGACTTTTCGTAGGTGCTGACTATGCTCTTCCTCACTTCGGGAGTAGATAAGTATATCATCGATAAAGACAATGACGAACTGATCCAAGTAAGGACGGCATACCCTATTCATTAGGTCCATAAATACTGCTGGTGCATTGGTTAATCCGAACGGCATCACTACAAATTCGTAGTGTCCATAACGAGTTCGGAAAGCTGTCTTTGGAATGTCCCCCTCTAGAACTCGTAATTGGTGATATCCGGATCGTAGGTCTATCTTTGAGAAGTAGTTTGCTCCTTGAAGTTGATCGAATAGGTCGTCAATACGGGGTAGAGGATAACGGTTCTTGACAGTAAGTTTGTTCAGCTCTCTGTAGTCGATGCACATACGGAACGATCCATGTTTCTTCTTTACAAACAAGACCGGCGCTCCCCAAGGTGAGAAACTTGGTCTTATGAATCCTTTTTGATGGAGTTCGTTAAGTTGACTGGAAATTTCCTGCATCTCTGCTGGTGCGAGACGATAAGGCGACTTCGCTACTGGGGTAGCCCTTGGAACTAAGTCGATAATGAACTCGACTTGGCGTTGCGGTGGTAATCCTGGTAGTTCTTCTGGAAAGATATCGGGAAAGTCGCGTACTACCGAGATGTTCTTGATGTCCTTCAGTTCTTGACTTGTATCAACGATGTGTGCTAGGAATGCTCGACAATCCTTCCGCAAGCACTTTCGAGCTTGGATGCACGAAATGATGCGAAGGTTTGTACTTGATTTGTCGCCATAGATAACTAATGTTTCGTTGTTAAGGAGATTAAGGCGGACTGCTTTCTCAAAGCACATGATGTCGGCGCGAAGAAGACTCAACCAATTCATGCCGACTATGACGTCGAAACTTTTAATTTGGACCGGCATGAGATTGATTGGAAAAGAATGACCGTCTAAAGTTAACGTACAGCCCATGTATATGCAGTTAGTGTTTTCGGTTTTTCCATTGGCCATCTCTACAGTGAATGATTTTTCTAACTTGCTAGGTTTAGGTTTAAGTAAATGAATAAAGTTTTGACTCACAAAGCTTCTCTCCGCTCCACTATCGAATAATATGCATACATATGAATTATCGAGAAGGAACGTACCAGCAACTATAGTTGGGTCAGCTACATCTTCGTCGTGGCCTATTGCCAAAACTCGTCCCACACCGCCGGTGCCTGCTGCCTTAGGACAGTTCCTCTTGTAGTGGCCCACCTCGCCACAACCGTAGCAAGTCTGCCCTACACCCGCACTGGGAACTTGAGTGATCGGCTTGGCGGGGTCTTTGCAGAAACGAGCTGTGTGTCCCTTTCTGTTGCAGTTGGCGCACTGCATTTCTCGGCAAGGTCCATGGTGGTGGTAAGTGCATTTGGTGCACTTTAGGAGGTTACCTACATAAGGCTTTGTTGGGTAGGTATTTATAGGAGCTGTAGTAGGTACAGTGGCAGCATTCACTGAAACCAGCTATTTCTTTGCGGATTCTTGGGAAGACCCACCCTTCCCTTTACTCCACACTCTCTTCCTGCTATTGTTGTTGTTGTTGTTGTTGTTGTTTCCTTTCTGTGGTTCTGGTGCAGAAGTGGTTGAGTTATGATGACCTCCGTAGTCAATCAGAGATTGTGCCAGTTCCTTAGCACTTTCAAAGGTGTCAGGTTTGGAAGCTAACACGCTTGATCGCATTTGGGGCGTCAGTCCCCAGATGTACCTTTCTATTTTCTTGCTCTCGGGAGAAATCATATATGGACAAAGGATTGCCAGCTCGCAGAATCTGTTGGTATAAGTACCGATGTCGGTACCAACCATGCCGAGAGTCCATAGTTCGTGTTCGAGCTTTTGAATCTCTCCCGGTGGGCAGTATTCTCTCATCATCATGGCTTTCAGGCTCTCCCAGCTTATGGAGTTTGCCACGATTAGGGTAAGTACTTTAACGTGGCCATTCCACCAAGTTAAAGCTTTATCAATAAGGGTGAAAGTTGCAAATTTGACTTTGCTGTGCTCGGGACAGGAGCAGATTTCAAAGACTGCCTCCGTCCTTTCAATCCACTGCCTCAGGGCCATCACACCACCAGTTCCATAAAACATCCGGGGCTTGGCATTAGTGAAGTCCTTATAGGTGCATTATCGAGGTGGTCCATGACTCTCGCCATGGTTGGATGGGTGTGTGCCAGATCCCGAACCATTAGTACTCGAGTTATTGATCTGTGACATGGCAGATGCCACCGCTGCGGTGACTGCTGCTTGGAACATAACAGCATCAAATTGAGGTGGTGGAGGTGGTGGAGGTGGTGGTGGTACAGGTGCTTCCCCACCGTTGCTTCGCCTTGGATTCCTATGCGGAGGCATCCTTCAACTATAGGTTGAAAAGGTAAAGATAAGAATTCCATAGAATAGAAAATGTATGTGTCTCATGAACTAAATCGCTATAGTTCAACAACAGATGATAGTATGAGTCTTAAAATAGAAGAATGAAAGTTATTTGTAAGACTGAATGTATGAAGCAAGTATTTGGTTTCTCAAAGACCTTTCAAGGTTTGAACGAAATACTTAACGTAGTAATAATAGTGTCACTTATATTAATATAAAAGTTGTTACAACGATCATGAAAATTTGACTCCTATAAGGGTCTCCGATTACAAAGTTCGAGAAATTTAAAGACTTTTAGCCGATGTCCTAAGCTATAACAAAATTTGAGTCTTTGACAAGAACTACTTGCGACGTAGGTTGCGCTTGGAGCTTCACTCCGCATCTGATTGCTTCGACTCCATTAGACGCCTATCAAAAGCGGCTTGTTGTTCCCTCAGTTCAGCGAGGGCTGCAATCATTTGCGCTTGAAATGCTTCGGTTTGGAGTTAAGCATTGTCTTGTATCTTGTCCAGCCTAAGGATGTCAGAAGTGTGAACCTACACTTCCACGTTGACATCCCGGAGTCGGCTAGCTTGAACTCCGGACTGATAGGACTGATTGGCTAACTTACCCACCATTACCGGGAGTGCTCGATCAGCCGAACCCCCACCGCAGACATCATAGAAGTCCCGGCACATGCCATAGGGAGGGCGTAGGTTTTGTTGTTGGCTCCAATGGTGGAGGTGACTTCCCCAGACGGGAGTCGGTCCTTGAAAGTTCCTTACGAAGATGAGAGGTTGAATGGGTGGTGGATCGATAACTTCCGGCTCTGAGTCGGTACCGGAGTCATCACCCACTTCTATGGGTTCCTCGTCCTCTTCGGGATCATCTTCGATCCATCCTCCATTGCCTTGGTTGGGAAAGTAGGGGTCGCCAGGGTGGTGAAATCTAGCCATTTGACTGTACGAGAAATAGGGTTATAAGAATGGAATAAAGTTGAAACATGCAAAACATGTAAGTTAAACTAGTTTAGATAGCAAATACTCTTATAGTATTTAAATTCTTGTGTTTGATTCTAGTAACGGTTTGGTAAGTTTTGACTTGTTGCTTACTACGATCATTCCTCGATATACGTTGGTCCAATCTCGGGCAAATATAGTTGATCACGCTATATTTGTCCAAAATCTGATTACATATATCGAGTCTCAATCGTAGTGTCAACTTGTCTAAATACTTGTATAGTTGGATAACACGAAAATAATTTGTGGTATGCATGTAATTGTACTTTAATGAACTATCAATTTAAGTTGAACGCAACGCTGCTTAAGCGTAAAAAGAAAAATTGTTTTGTCAGAGAGTATTAGTCCCTTAAGCATTTATAGTTTGTATATCTTATGTGGTTCTATATACTTAGTTCACTATAAACATTGCTCTGATACCAATCTGTCACACCCCCAAACCTGAACGGCGGAAAGGTTCGGGGGCGGATGACTTCATGTGGTAGCGTAACAAATGAATACATAGTAAAGAAAGCAATACAACCATCATATATATAATTGAAAGTTTACATTTGTCAAAAGTTACATGTTCAAAACCAATTACGAGTTGATGTCAAAATACGAGATTAAACTGGCGCCGCAGCATCCCTTCATCAAAAGCATAATGATACCTGAAATTACTGATTCCCTGGGACATACAAGTAATTTTGAAAGAGTGGATCAGCATTTAAGCTGGTGAGTTTCATAAGTATTTAAGTGACAATGTTTGTATGAAATGAAATGTTTTGTCTTTGTTTGTTTTTGTTTAGAAAATCCTATATTTTCTACTAGTATAAAAGTAGCCTTCACTCAAGACCAATGTTTGTTTCTAAAATGTATGTAAGTGTAAAATAACCAATGTGTTTGAAAACCTCGTAAATCAATGCATTTTTAATACCCCATGTGAGTTTTATAACCATACTATTGACCCGGAATGCCTATACACAACGTTCTTCAGGCGTTGGAATGTTATGACGTTTGTCACCTCAAACGGTGGACTGCAGCTAACAGTCAGGGCGCGGGTTGTCAAGCCCGTATAGATCTATACACAAACACCATTCTCCCCCTCCAAGGGATTCTGGTATATAATACAGGACTTGAAATGTGTACTCGAACGTACGTGAAGTTAGTGTCTCACAAAAACTGTGGTATAAAAACAGATCTACTTGTTAAAATGTTACGTTTGTTCTTGTATACGAAAGTGACTTCTTGAAATTCATGTTTCTAGTACATAAGAGTTATAAATTTGTTCGTAAGACTATACTTATTATAGTTTTCTAAAAGTGTGTCTCGTTTGTTTAGAAATACCTAGAAAAGGAATCATTTGTTATGAAAGCATAGATTTTTGGTGTAGAGTCTATGATAGACAAGTATACATATAATCTAAGAAAAGTTTAGTTTATACATGCATTACAACAATTTATATTTCAAAAGATAGAATGCTATTTTAACATATGTTATATATATGAAAGTTCCCTATAAAGTTTGTAAATCGCATGTGATTTGGATATATAAAAGCATATAAAATAGTTCTTTATGTAACACACGATAATACTCGTGTGTTTTACTTGTAATCCCCCCTTGAAAGCATATAAAAGAATTTATAGAACATTTAAAAGGTAAATTAAGGGGTATGAACTCACTTGAAAGTTTGAAGATAGCGAGATGGAAAACTGGGCAGAGTTTCTTCTCGGGAAACGGATTTTTCTCAGGATTCTTGGGAATCTCGGGAGTGAAATCGACCCTCGGGACTTGATCAAAAAGACCAGAGCTTCGGGTTTGAACGGGCACGGAAAACGAGGCAAGATCGTGAGAGAAAGGAGAGAAATGAGCATTTTTTTCGGAAAGCCTCGCATTCTATTTATAGGGGGGTCTGAGAAGCCTCGTATGCGGGGCGTACGCTCGTACGCAGCGCGTACGCGTACGTCATGCATGACCGAAGCCTCGACTGCCTCGGCTTCGAATGGGACGGCGGGTCGGACGGGTCGGTCGGACGGGCGGGTCGGACGGGTCGGTAGCCTCGCGTAGGGCGACGTGGACGATCCGAGGCCAAGGCCCTCGGGTACACAAGGCGCACAGGGTTACGCGGCGCGTACCTCGGATGAGGACGCTGACTCCTCTTCGGATAATCCGGATTTTTGAATTAAATAAATATATAATTTATTTAATAAACTTCAAAAAATCATATCTTCTTCATACGAACTCTGTTTTCGATGGTCCTTATATCCACGCGTAGGTGAGACTACGCTCTACAACTTTCGTTTAGATTCCGTTGGCAAATTCCGAAATTATTTTTATTATTTATTTATTAAAATGACATGATTAAGGAATTTCTTTAAAAATTCATAACTTCTTTATCTGACGTCGGTTTTTACCAGACTTTTTACCGCTGAAATACCATTGTTGAGACCTTCGATTCTCGTTTAGGTCATTCCGGCCAAAAGTCGCTCGATCTCCGATTCGAGTTTTTATTTGTCTGTTGCTAAGCCGAACTTGGAAAAATCATAACTTCAATATACGAAGTCGGATTTGGGCGTTCATTTTACGTACAATCATGGTTTAAAGACATTTAAACATAGAAGGAATTTAAATAGAACTCTTTGGACATTTTATTATCAAAGTTAATTTTATTAACTCAAAAGTGGTTACAATACTTGACTTTTTAGGTCATTACAAAGAATAGAAATATCGGGTTGTCACAGATTCGGTCTTCTCGAACCATTGTGAGAGGGCAATGACTCCACCAGTCCATTTAAAGGACTTTAGCCTACAATTGGTGAAGTCCTTGTAGGAGCACTCTCTCGAGCGCAAGAGGATCTCACCTTGAGTAGAATGAACAAGCGTTTCACCTCTGTTGGCACTAGTAGAATGATATTGAGCCGTGGTTGTTGCCATAGCCGTAGCTACTGTAGCATTTAGAGCTGCCGTATCGATTTGCGAAGGAGGTGGTGGTGGTGTTGAAGTCACTTGAGGATCGCGTCTCGTTGATCGGCGTGAAGGCATCCTTTAACTAAAAAGCTAACAAAGATGAACATGATAGTAAGAATCAAATGTATGTATAACGAGAGTGATCCATGGGCTAAATTTCCATAGCCCAACAGTTGAATGAGTGTATGTTTTGAAATAGTTACACAATGTTAGAGTAGGGAAACACAAGAGTAAAGGCTTTTCAATAGACTAAATAAGTGCCGATATTACTGGTATTAATAATGTAATTGAGTTTGGGAAAAATGACCTAACAGTAAGTCTTACATCATACCATAAGGGAAAATGTTGACAACTTAGAAGTCTAGTTAAAGTACTTGAAAGGTAGGACTATTTTACAAACAAGTGCTACTTAGAGCACAGATTAGAAAAGGCTATTCTTTAAACCAAAAGAAATAGATGAGCTAGACATCTTCTACCGACGATGGGTACCCCTCGGGCGAACCCTCAGATCAGCCAGTTGACGCTCCATGTCCTGAAGATGTCGCTCATGAGCTCTATGACGCACTCGAAGTTCTATGACTTCGGCTCGGGATACAGCTAGCTGTTGCTGCAGAGCCTCATTGGTTCTCCTAGTCCTTTCCATAGCCTCTTCGAGTTGGCGAATGCGGACCGTGTTAACACCAGAGTTGGTGTCAATTTCCATGACTCGGTCGATGGCTGCCCGACCTTGTTCGACATTCCGAGCAATCCTACGGACCATGATGGGCAGGACTCGGTCTCCATTGAAGGGTAAGGGCTGAGCCTGTTCATCACTCCAACGGTTCAATTTTGTCGCCCACAAGGGTGTGGGGCCTTGAAATGCTAGTCGGGGGTTAAGGTTTGGGATTGGAGCCTCTTGTGGTAGGTTGTTAACTTCTGGCTCTGAGTCAGAACTATCATAAAAGCCTTCAGCATGGTGATCATCCAAAGGGATTGGATGATCATCTTCTGGCTCTTCTTCAAGCCATCCTGCATTGTCTTCATTTGGGAAGTACGGGTCGCCGTGGGGATGGAATCCAGCCATGTTATCTACACAAGAATAGGGATGAACAAATAGTTAATAGACGTAATAATTAGATAATTATAAGATGATATTTATTAGTTACATCAATACTTGTATAATGCATACCAGTTATATGTAATCAAAACAGGATAGACCTACGAATAAGTGACCCTAACTCTAAACCAACAACCAAACAAGGAACAAGGAGTAAAGCAAAGATTACAGATTCTAAGTCTATGACATCTTAGTTACATATAACCTTAGTGTATCCACTTAGCAACTATTGACCTACTAATAAAGACCTTTTTAGTTCCCAGATAAGAATTATTGTAACACAAAATACTCTTATAGTATTTTAGGTTTATGTTCTAATGTTTTCATTGTAGTAGTATTGGTAAGTTTTTAGACTTGTTGCCACATCACAACCATTCTCGGGCATATGTTAATCACTTCTCGGACCAACATAGTTGATCAGGCTATGTTACTCCCAGAACTAACCATACATCCCCTAGTCTACTTGTGATGTTCGACAATCATAATACTTGGTTAAATATTTTAGTATTTAAAAGTATAAACTCTTGATCAGATTATTTTAATCCCACTGTGTTTATAGTTTGTATATCTTTTATGGGTTGATATATACTTGATTCACTATAAACGAGGCTCTGATACCAATCTGTCACACCCCAAAATTGGAACGGCAGAAACGTTCGGGGGTGGAGGACGTTATGTACAGTATCACAACAAAGCATAGTAGTAAACAAGCAACAACATCATCCATTGTATTAATAATATAATTTAATACAACTGTGTTCTATGAAGTTAATAAGACACCAAAAATGTAAATCAAAATAAGAGATGAGTCTTGAATGAGCTCCATCTTCTCAAAACCTGGCATCGGTACCTGTCTACTGATGACCTGAGAATACAAGTTATTTTAAAAGAGTTGATCAGCTTTAAAGTTGGTGAGTTCATAAGCATTTTAGTGTCATTGTTTGAATGAAAAATGTTTGTAAGTGTCTGATGTATAAGTTTGTAAATGTTTGTAGTAAATGTTTGATGTAGAAGTTTTTAAATGTCTGTATCTCCTAGAAAATCCTATATTTTCTACGAAACGTAGCCTTCTACCAAGGCATCAAATGTTATGTATGTTTGTTTCTTGTATGAGTGTGTATTTTCCCAAATATGACTATCATTAACAAAATATATAGTTCTTACATTACCCTTTATATGAGAATATCAAAATGTGAATGCAATGGGGAAATAATAAAGTACTGTAGTGTTGTATTATAGTAACTACTGTTGTACTATCTACCTTAATCTGGCTGTTAATTAAGGTGTAATGTGAAATGGTTGCACCATACTATCAACTAATAACACAACGTTTGAAAGACGTCGGAAGAAATGACATTTGGCACCCATAGACTTGCAAGTCCCACTATAGCAAATAGCAAGGTGTAGGATAGCCAATCCAGTATAGATCTATACACAAATTCATGCTCTCCCTCTAGGAAACTCTGGATATAAATCGATCCATGATAGTGATGTCATGCCCCGAACAATGGTTCACATTTATGTTATAGTATACTTGTATACATATTGTATGTATTAGATTATTGTATGTTCTCTCTATCTAGTATATAGTATGTTCTGTTTCTCATATAGTATGTTATGTTTCTCATACCCTTATGTTCTATTTCTCATATAGTATGTTCTGACTCATGTATGAACTGACTCTTTGTATGCTTCATTGTACTAGAAGTAATGAGTAGTATCTTCCTAAACTATACCTATTATAGTTTACTAATAGAATTGTTTGTATAACTGACTGTGTTGAACTGAGATAAAAGCCTTTATGTCTTATACATATATACATAATATATATATATATATATATATATATATATATATATATATATAAGGATCAAACAACACTCGAATAAACAACCGGGTACTCTAAATCCACAACCAAACGAGGAACAGGAAAATAAAGTGAGTTATCAGTCCTAAGTACTTCAAACCTTACTTATATAACTATATATGCATTAGACATGATTTTAACAATATATATAAGGGTAAAAAGAAGTTTTGTAAAACCTTTTGAAGAGTTTAAATAAATATTGATGACTTGAGGTCATTTTATAAAACGATTTAAAAGCAGTTTGGCATATAGAAACAAGTTTGATAAAGAGTTTAACATGTAAAAAAGTTTGATAAACCTTTTGAAGTAGTTTGTTTGATAAAATAGCTAAAAGTATAGCAAATCCATTTGTTTGATAGTTATTAATCACATGTGATTGATCTAATAACTATAATGTTTCAACTTGTATTCTCTCCCCCCTCCCCTCCCCCCAATAAAAGCATTTAAAATCATTTAAAAGGTTAATTAAGGGGGTATGAACTCTCATGTAGTGAGTAACTCGAATGAAAGATCGATATAGGATTGTTGGGTGTCAATTAGAGTCTTGAGCACAAACGAATCCTATTTAGCATATAATTACACATATATGAATACATTCAATGTATATAACCACTAATGGTAATAGGGACATGCCTTAGGGACATAAAACACTTAGAATTAAGTATTAACAACACATATGGTTGCACATAAGGGGTGTATGGCCCTATATTGGAGTGTAAGGCCACAAAATCGTCGGTTTTGTGTGTGTGTGCGGCGAAGTGTATGTGCGGCCGCACACTCACTATGAAGTGTGTCAAAAACATGATTCCAAGCCTTAGGAATGTTCTATGGAAGGTGTTTTGACCCTTGCTTAGCCAGAATGGAAGTTTGTTGCTATTTTGGACCCTTAAAAGGGTGTGTACGGCTACACTTAGTGTGTGCGGCCGTACACATGGTGTTTGCGACTGTACACACTTGAAGACCATATGAAATGGCGTTTTTCATGCACAACTTCAAGGATCCTTAGCTTATATCAAGCTACTGCAAGTGTATACCCGATTTAGGGGCTTAATAGTGTAGTTAAAGTCCAAAAAGGTAGTGTGTGTTCTTAGTGTTTTTTGTTTTCTTGGTGTTTTTGAAGATTTAACACCAAATAGGTGTTTTCATGGATCAAATCAAAGGGAAAGGCTAGCTAAGGCCTTGTATTAACGAATCAAGGAAGCAACACTTACTTGATTTGAAGATTTAAAGAGAAATATGGATGATACTTGAGAGAAAACGAGTTCTGGTCTTGAAGAACGTTGAAAAAGTGTTCAAAATGACTAAGTATCATATATATAGGGGGAGTGTGCGGTTGGGGTGGGTGTGCGGCTGGGATGGTGTGTGGCCGCACACTCGGGTGTGCGGCCGCACACACCTTGTGTTGGTGTGGTTGGCTCAATTGCAATGTGCTATACTCACAAATACTCATCCCAAGACGCATACCTAGATTATACTAGGATTAGAACACCCAAATAGACCATAAACTGCGCTAAAAGATAACAAAACGAGGATAACTTTGATAGATTTGAATGTTTGTACAAGCTAGAAATTTCGGGTTGTCACATGTATTGCAGGAATGTGGATGGATCCAGGTTGAGGGTTGTGTTAGAGCCTCGCTGCCTGTTCTTGTTTGATGAAAGATTTGAGATTCGAAGCATGACCCGAACATCTGATTGGAATTTAGTTGGATGCGGGTTCGACTCGGGATGATTGGGGTTGATATGGTATAGGTATGGTAAGACCATGGGTGATAACCATGGCGGGCTAGACGTGTCGTAAGACCGCGGGGTGGCCGCGGCATTCACTGGATTGGCAGATGGTATGGAAGTGTTGTAAGTCTGTGATAGGATCGTAACATTCACTAGATTGAGGTACACTATCATTAAGGTTGTCATGAGTATAAAGGAGGATCAGCTCGTGCCTTGGGCAAGGGAGACAGTGGAGTCGGAGAGCATCTCTCTGTTATATGAGGAGGACCATTAGGGTCTAAGGCGAGGTTAGGCCTATGTAGCTCTCGATGGGGTGAGACTCGTGGGCATGGCCCGTTCATTGGTATAGACTTGGTGAGACTCGTGGGCGAGGACCGTATGATTATGGCAATGCAGGTGGAACATGGTAGAGACCGGTTGGGTCAAGTTATTGGATCATGGTTTTAATAGGGATGATTATGTGTTTAGTGAGTAGCAAAGGCTGATACGTAGGCTAAGGTAGCCTTATCAGTTGAACTCTCAGGAACCAAACGGTTGGACCAAGTGTGAGACTGGAAGTCTCAGCTGTGGTTGGGGGTTCTTTATATCCTGGTTTAGTGAATAGTTGCCATGAATTAGAAGATTTCAGGTGAAATGCAGGTGTAAATCCTTGGATCTCCTGTTATAAATTATATACAGCGTTGGCTTTTGGTTGAAACTCGTGTTGGGATTCATGAGTGCAAATGTACAAGGTCATTATTTTAGCAAGATAAGAATTAAGGAATCTGTATGCCAAGTGCATCAACTGAAGGGTTCAGGGTCAAAAAGGGATGTTCTCAGTTTAGGTGGTAGAAAAGGCCCTTGTAATTGTGCTTTGGAATGATTTCAGTTGTATGTAGGCCTGGCAAGTTATGGGAGTTCAGAATTATAGCAGCATCGTATCGGTTCAGCAGTTAAGGAATCAATGACTTGTTCAACACTAGAAGTTTTAACTCCTAAATTTTCTCTTGTTGCTCATTGTGTTCATGGTTTTTTTAACTTCAGGATGAGTCTTTTAGTCAAAGGATTATCTAAGCCTTCTATCAAGTGAAAAGTTTCTAGCAGCAGCAAATGGTCAGTGATTCAGTTTTCGAGTGGAAACGACAAATAATTAGAAGTTGGGTAATCAGTTTGGAATACAAAGTGGAATTGTAATTGTAACATCCGAATTTCCAGATACATTATTTATTCATTTATCGGAGATTTTGGAGGGACTCGGCGAGTTGATGCTAAGACTCGCCGAGTAGAGTCGCGAATTCCATCCGGGTTAATGAACGGACTCGGCGAGTCCGTGTTGTTTAATGAAACCCTAATCCCCGGGGTTTGAGGCCTATTTAAAGGGGCTTAGCCACCAACTGCGGCTACTAGACCCCTGAGTGAAACCCTAATGGATCCAAAGAGGTCCAGAGACCTTAACTCCTTGATCTTTATGGGGTGACATTGGGTAATATGAGCTTAGGGTGACATATTGAGGCCATTTCTTCAAATAGAGCCATTGGATCTTTGCATGGGCATCAAGATCCAGACTTTACATGTTTATATTGCTTAAGGAGGCCAGATCTATGGGTTAGAGAAACGGATCTGACCTCGGAGGTCATTTGAGCTTGAGCATGGCATGAACTCGCCGAGTCCCAAGAACAGACTCGACGAGTAGGGCTAGGGTTTCCCATAGTTCACTCAGTGAGTAACTTGTCGAGTTGGAGGAATGACTCGGTGAGTCAGAGGGAAATAGAGGACTGGAGTTCAAGGCGGAACTCGCCGAGTTCATAATGGGACTCAGCAAGTAGAGTCGGGGTGGCCCCGCGATTCATGCCAGGTGTAACCCGTCGAGCAGGGTAAAGACTCGACGTGTCATGCGAGACTAGAGGGATAGTGGACACGCGTAGACTCGCCGAGTCACCCAAGTGCACTCGGCGAGTCGGGTCAAAGTTTGACCATTGACTTTGTTGACTTTGTGGGTTTGGTCAACAATGGGGTCTTTGTGTCAAGAGAGGGTAAAATAGTCTTTTACCCTTCTGAGGATGCTAAGAGAGGGTTGAGTCTAGTCTCGAGAGTTATATTTATGAGAGTGTTTACTTTATGTGATTAGGCGGAGGCTAGACCATATTTCTACCAAGTCAGAGATTTACCGAGACATCTGAGGTGAGTCTTCTCACTATACATTACCTAGAGTGGTAATAGAGTTATGTGACAGAGTTATTGTATGCTATCTATGCGATGTGTCGCGCTGCATTATTTCTATGTGATTTATGATGTGTGTATATCAGAGTTAGGACCGAAAGGTCCACAGAGCTAGGACCAGAGGGTCCACAGAGTTAGGTTTAGAGTTATGTGCCAGTGTATTTGTATGCTATTTATTTATGTGTTATTGTGATATGTGATATGCATGATTCAGAGTTTCCAGAGTTAGGACCAGTGGGTCCATAGAGTTAGGGCTAGAGGGCCCACAGAGAGAGTTGGGACTGGAGGGTCCCATTGAGACACACTGACCAGAGGGTCAGCAGAGTTATAGCCTTGAGTGGCTAATATATGTTAGAGTGGTATTTTGGGGAACTCACTAATCTTCGTGCTTACAGTGTTTTGTGTTATGTGTTTCAGGTACTAGTGAGGAGCGCGGGAAGGCGCCGGCATGATTCGTACACACACACATGGAGTTTTATGTATTTCGATATTGGGAAATGTTTCGTGGAATAGAGATATGATACAATGAGATTTTATTAATAATTGTGAATGAACAATTTGTTTTGAAAATGTGAAAAATTGCTTTAACTTTTACGGTGTTATAGTAATGTCATTGTTTCATCTTGGCCTGTCTGTCAGGGGGTCAGACAAGGTTTAGAATTTTGGTTTTTGGGCAGACTAGTAATGGTTATTCTTCAAGGGTAGTGGAAGAAGTGTTCTAGTTGTCTGGTATGGCTGGGAGGTGTTAAGGAGTGATTTCGATGACAAAATCTAATTTAAGTGGGGGAGAGTTGTAACATCCGTTGTATTGGATGAATCGAATTAGGGTTTCAGAGGGTCAAAAGGTTGGATTTCTTTTTCGGCCAAGACGTGGCAATAAGATTTTAGGTAGCGGGAGTTTAATCAACCACCACGACGTGGTGATTATGTCATGACGTGGTGGAAGCTTGTGACAACCCGAAATTTCTATTCTGTACAACCTCTTACTTCATTAAGAGTCAGAACAGTTACTGCTAACTTTCAAGCTTTCTGGTTTAAGTTTGAGTCTTTTTAAGTTAGTACTTCAGGAGATATGAGGAAAGAGGATGCCCTAGGGTTTATTGTGCATCAATAACTTTCCAAAACTCCAAGAGTTTGGAGTTTCCAGCCTAAACAAGGGTGTTTGCGGCCGTAAACCCTATATAGGGCTATATATATGACACTTAGTCATTATTTACACCTTTTCCCAAAATCAAGATCCAAACTATATTCTCTCTCAAGTATCATTCACCATTTCTTCAAGATCTTCAACTGGTAAGTACTTCTAAGCCTTATTAAGTTGATATATCATTTAATCTAGTGTTTTAACACACTTCCATCCTTGAAATCATTCCAAAAGGTTAGATCTTCAAGTTTCACCAAGAACACACACTAGTGTTCTTGGCCTTTTGGTACCTTTTCAAGCTTCTAACTAGTAATTACTTCTATCCTATAGTAGTATAAGGCTTGTTACACTTCATTACACCAAGAAATCACCCAAGAACACCAAGATCAAGGTGTTCACAGTCCAAGATGTTCTTGGACCGTAAACCCTATAAAGGGTGCCAATGTGTGCCTTATTCCTTCCTAAGCCTTGGAAACTAGCATGGATCCTTTCATTGATATGTTTAGGACTTGAAAACATCAAAATACCATAGTCCATAAGGGTTTACGACGGTAAACCCAAAGGGAAATGGTCTTTGGACCGTAAACTCCACAAAGGAGTGAAATGGTGCCCAAACGTCTTCCAAAGGCTTAACCATCAAGTAGAATTGCTTCTAGGGACTCATAAGCCTTAAAAACACCAAATGGTCAAAAGGGTATGAGTTTACGGCCGTAAACTCATGGGTTTACGACCGTAAACTCAATGAGTTGAGGTCACAAAACCGTAAACTCCAAGGGAGTTTACCCTTGAACCCCAAACACGATAGCAAGGTCCTACCACCCTTAGATGCAATCCTTATGACTTATAGCACTTAAATCAAGTGCTTTACATGTCCTAGGATGTCTTAAACTTGGTAATTTAGTTGTTATATGACTAATTGGATACATATATGTGTGATTATATGTTAACTAGGATCATTGAGTGTGTACAAGTCTTCACTAGACACCTAGCAACCTTACATCATTCAGTTCATCCAAACCACCATCTACAGGTGAGTTCCATACCCCTTAATCAATGTTTTAAATGTTTTTAAATGCTTTTATGGGGGGATACAAGTTAAATCATGCTAGTTATTATATCAATCACATGTGATTAATAACCAGCATACAAATGGATTTACTACACTTTTAGCTGTTTTATCAAACTGATTACTTCAAATGGCTTTCCAAAACGTTTTACTTGTTTAACAACTTTTTATTAAACTGTACTATGTTCTGTATGTTTTCTTCCAAACTCTGTTATACTTTGTTATCAAAGGAATTACTTTTGAAATGCTTTATAGAATGACATCAAGTCATTATTATTTATTTATTGTTCAAAACCCTTAAATGTTTTACAAAGCTTCTTTTATACTTTTAAATTGTTAAAAGCATGCCTATATATGTATAGTTATATAAGTAATGTTTGAAGGACTTAGGAAGGCTAGCTCGCCTTGTTTCTTTTTCCTCGTTAGGATGTGGCTTTAGGGTATCGGTTATCCGTCTGAAGGTCGTTTAACTTTTAGTTATATATCATGTATACATATATAGACATAAAAGTACCCTCAGTCAGTTCAGTACCTTTGGCTAGCAAAGGTATACCTTCGTTGATACTTGTACATTGCTAGTAACTATTATATGTATAGTTAGGAGATACTACTTGCTATTCCTATTACAAGGAATTACACCAGAGTCAGTTCATACATGAGTCTATACTAAATGCTATATGAAGAGATACACTTACATGGATACACTTACTTGGATACACTTACATGGATACACTTACTTGGATACACTTACATGGATACATTTACATGGATACTTTTACATAGATACCTTGTTAAAAGTATGCCTGTATATGTATAGTTATATAAGTAATGTTTAAAGGACTTAGGAAGGCTAACTCACTTTATTTCCTTTTCCTGGTTGGGATGTGGTCTGGTGGGTATCGGGTATCCGTCCGAAGGTCGTTTAAATATTTAGTTATATATCATGTGTACATATACGGACATAATAGTTCTGATCAGTCAGTTCAGTACCTTTGGGTAGCAAAGGTATACGTTCATATATCCCTAGTAAGCTATTATAGGTATAGTTTGGGCTTATATGTGATTTGGTAATAAATATGGATTTCGACCTAGTGATTCGTTGCGGAAGTCACCTTTAGTTCCAAACATAGAATAGGGACTACAAATCATATTATTACTTACTTACAGCGGGTCTCGTGAGAAGACTACTTACATACAGCGGGTCTCGTGAGAAGACTACTTACTTACAACGGGTCTCGTGAGAAGACTGCTTACTTGCTTACTTTCTTTCACTTAAGTCTTGGTAGAAGACTACTTTCAAAACAGTCTAGTTTTGGTAGAAGACTACCTTTTTATACTAGTAGGAAATATGGGATTTTCTAGGAAATTCAAATGTTTACACTTTTACTTATAAGACTTTTCATTAATACTTATATAGATAACGACATTAAATACTAATGAATTCACCATCTTTAAAGCTGATACTTGCTTTCAAAATAACTTGTATTCTCAGGTCACAAATAGACAGATACAAATACAAGGTTTAGAGAAGACGGAGCAGTCAAGACTCCTCTTTTATTTTGAGTATTCTTTATGTTGTTTATACTATGAAAGAACACACTTGTAAGTAAAATTATACTATAAATGCAATGGATGATGTTGTTGCTTGTTTACTATTTTGCATTGTTGTGATACTGTACATGATGTCCTCAGCCCCAGAATGTTTCCACCGTTCTGGTTTTGGGGTGTGACACAGCTGTTGGAGAAAATCCTAAAGTTTAAGGGTTGAGCTCTATTTAAACTCATTAACCTCTCATAGCCTCCCTCCCTTCAGCCTCCATCTCTCCAAATCATCCTATGCAAACCCTAGATCTATTGTGTGGGTTTTTAGCCTTAAAGTGTGTGTGTTTAGTGCTTGTGAAGGAAGAAGGTGGTGGAAGATCATATTGGGAGTCCAAAGCAATGTAGGTTCAAGAGTTTATCTTCCTCAAGAATCACAAGGAGGTATAAAGTCTTCATATTAGTTATTTAGTTGATAAATCTATAGATTTTGTCCACTTTTCTCTATGTCTTGTTGCTTTGGAAGGTTGAATCTCATAAAGCTTACAACTTTATGAATCTGTAGTCCATTTGGGGCATTTGGCTCTTTGGATTTGATTTAGATTTGAGTTTTGAGGCCATGAATCGAATCTTGGCCCTTTTGACCTAACTTGACCTAATAAGAGTTCAAGACATGCATGTCTAAAAAGCACCGATTTTTATGATGTGTTTAGTGTTAGAAACTCTTATAGAGCCTTTGGGTAAGTAATCGTAAGGATTGAGTGATGTTGCTTAAGTCAAGGGATGTTTTGGACCTTAAGGTTGAGATCTATGCATTTTAGAGGGTTCTATTGGATAAAATTGGAAACTTTATCCATATAGACCCTATTATGGACCAGATTTGAGTTGGAGACCCTTTAGGGTTGAATAAAATGGTTGAATACGTTAAGCTGTTGAATATCCAGTTACCACGGCGCGGTAAGGCCACCACGACGTGGTGGCGGTGTTGGTCGCGACTATTTTGTCATATTCGACGCCATGACGTGGTAAAGGGCTACCACAACGTGGCGGTCAGCTGAGTTGATTCTTCTTGAGTTTCGACCGTTTGACCCAGTTTGATACAATGGGGTATTTTGGATTATGTTTGAGAATTGACCTTTTGATGGTTAGGTGTCGATTAGAGCTGAGATTCCGAGTCGGGGCCTCATCATCTATTGTTCAGATGAAAGATGAGTTTCCTCACTATGTTCAGTGGGTCAAAAGCACCAATGTCGGCCCATGGTTTATTATGTTAGGATGCTAGATGTCTGCATGACTATTGCATGTGTATGCATTGGTATGAATACCGAGCGGGGATCGATTTCGGGCGCCTGGTGACTTATTATATGCTAATTATCAATGTGTTTTATGCTTACCGGTTAAGGCTCAATGTCGAGCGGGGCTCGATGACTGTATGGTATATTATTTTCTTTGTGATTATTGTATTTGTTTGTATGATTATATGTTTATATGATTATATGTGGATCGGGTGGGGCCCGATGTCAGGTGGGGGCTGGTGATTAACAGATCTATATACCAAGTGGGGCTCGATACTGAGTGGGACCCGAAGCCAGGTGAGGCCTGATGTAGAGCGGGTGCATAGTATGTGATTAATATGTATGGTATGTAGTATTTTTGGGAACTCACTAAGCTTTGTGCTTAGGTTTTTGTGGTTATGGTTTCAAGTACTTCCGGTTCGAAAGAGTAGGGTCCGACTTGATCGCAGCGCGTCCACCCATGTTTTCTCATTATGACGATTTTGGGATTGTACTCTGATAACTGTTTTCTTATAAAGTACTTTTGAATATTTTTTTTTAACCGAAGTACTTTTGAATATTTAGATAACGGATATTGAATGTTGACTTAAAGATACTTAATGTTTTGATTGAATTGAAATGAAATTTTCACCTCATAATTTTGGGTTGTTGCAAAATGGTACTCTAGTTATTTTATATCTCACAAGGGATGACAGAACTAACAATGGATGAAGCGTGCGTCTTTTTACAATCCGAGTTACTTTTTGAAAATAGAGATCGAACATGTAATTTTAACACTTGCACGAGTGATGATTCGTGTAATTTACTCTATGTTTTAAAACATAAATACATTTTAAAATCTTATACGTCTAGAATATTATAATTCTAAAAGATCGAAATTATTCTATCCATTTAATATTCGAAATTTCCTATATTTACTGGATTTTCCAAGAAACACCTCTATCCCACGTTTCCACCCATTTACTTTATTCCAACAAAGATCCTTTCTTTTAACAGAACCTCAACAAAAGCACAACGTGCAAACGAAGAAAGTAGCAACAATAAGAAAGCAGTAATACGAATGCTAAGCTGCTGACAATGACGTAGAAGTAGAGGTTAAAGGTCACAGAAGCTCGTTATCTTCTATATCAACCCAACAAACAACCCTCCCTTCGTGTGTTTTTTTCTTTTTACTACCGCTTTATAAATGCTAACCATTTTTAACCTTCAATCTCACACAACCTTGTATCACCTTTCTCTCATTCATCAAAATGGATTCTAAGGTCGAAAGAAACAATTGTTCTTTTGATCCATCAATACCTACTTACTGACCACATGTAGACGCTCTTATTCATTCATCCCACCAATTTTAATTTCAAAATGTTCAACAATATTATCCTATTAATATGTCAATCATTACACCAAACATGTTCAAAATCTTCTCGGCTTTTCTCCAAACCTAACCCCCTCACGAGCCACATGAATTGAAAAGCGGACAAACTGATGAAGATGTTCTCATGAAAGCGCATGAATTGAAGGGTAGGATGGTCTTTTACTTAAATTAATAATATCACGAAAAAAAAAACAATATGAAAAAAGAATTATATAATATTATAGCAAATGGGTATATCACTAATGTACACAACAAAAGAAGCAAATAATGTTACAATAATTGTACAAAACTTTTTCTTTAGAACTGTGAAATGAAGACTCGTATTACAAACAAATAATGTCCAATTCTATTCATTGGATCTTTATGTTCACCAAGACAAAGTAGGTGGGCTTCCTTGTTATATGAACATGGAGTTAGAGAAAGATTCATCGACTACATACAAGAAATAGCAACATACTTTCTATTCTCATTTTCTCACTTTTGTTTTTTTTTCCGTTATTAAGTCATTATATTTTGAAAATTCCTTTATTAATCAAAGTGAGATGCTACAAAAGAAAAAACCGATAAAAGTACATTGCTATTTCTGGAATTTAATCGATGATTCTGACAACAGATGGATTGAGGAAGAAAAAATTAGGAAAGAATTATGGAAGATGTTTTAGAAGGTAGAAACTTATGTTGAAGATTGAAAGAAAAGGGAAGTATTTGAGTATTTGGTTGGTAGTGTAGTACCCTTTATGGTCATTTTCATTTCCCTTCCATTGCCTCTCTCTTTTCATGGCAGCTTAAGCAAAGGAAAGGACCATCCCAAGGCCTTGATTTATTGAAATTAGATGTCCCTGAATGGACAGAAATACCCTCCCCAGGTTTCATCTGTTTCTGACACACAGCACAACTGAACAACTTGAACAGGTTACAAAGCGGATATTTCGTATCCAACCTGCAACCAAATGGTATGATATCAGGTGTTAGAATACAGAACCTGAGGGCATTATAGTAATTTTTGATATTTAGTATCTAACCTTTCTGAAAGAAAAGCAGAGCCTTCCTCTAACATCTCCTCCAACACATCTGCCTGAAGTAAGCCTACATCAACTTGAGGAGGTGACCCTGAACTTTTTCTCCTAAACATTGACTTTAATACCCTTTTACCAGTTCTCTTTGCATGTGGGACATGAGGGTGAGTCTTTTCTGGAGGTAGAATGTCTACAACAATGCAAGTTGTATCATCGCGTAATCCTTTAAACTGTACAGCTTCCTATACACACAAATAAAATTAAGAAATAGTTAAATATTGATATTTTTTAATTCCTGAATATAAAAAATAATAATAATGTGTTTGTAATCGTACTTTTACAATTTGGGCGGCGGCTGTATCTGGCGGCAGTCCACGACAGCATACTAGAGCTGCTTCTGCTGACATGGCATCCCAGACACCATCACTGGCAATAATCATCCTTCCACCAGCTGAGGATAGCTGTAGGTTACAAATTATAATAATTAAAGACTTATGTTTGGCAAACTAGCTGATAGATATAAAATGACATAAAGGGATATTTAGAATAATATGTTTTTAATTATTAATTAAGGGTATATTTGGAAAATCTTGAAAAAGCTACTCAAAGCGGTTTTTTAAGAAACTAGCTTATCAGCTACTTTTTGGCTTGTCAAACATGACAATTTAAAAAAGCTCGAAAAATAAGTTAGTTGTGGTGCGTCAAATATAGCCTAAGGGTAGGTGGAAGGAAGTCGATTTCATTCTTCCTTTTTTTAAAAGACTAAAATACCCTTATAATAAATAAATACATGGAAATAAATAAAAATAGAAAATTTATTTAAAAGTGAAAGTTTCAAAGCTATTTAGTTTTTGTTATTGAATTTCATTTGGATTTCTGCCAACAAAACATGTGACATGTTATGATTCTTTCAGATTCTGATTCCAATTCCAATTCCAATTCCCTCGGATTCCAATTCTCTTGATGGATTCCATTCCTTCAAAAATACAACTGACCTTCACTTGTTTAACATAAGGAACAGGAACAATGAATTCCCCAACATCCAGATCTCCAATTGATCTTGACAAACACAACCCACCAGGCCAACATCTCAAAGGACCAATCTACCAAAAAAATATGTTTAAAAAAGTTAATATTTTTATTTAAATATAAAAACTAAATAAACCCATTTTTCAATAACTTCAAATATAAAAACTAGACACAACATACATACCTGTGCACCACCACCAGCATTCAGCCGACCAACTTCACCACCACTAGCAGTGACACGCTCTCTCCTACAAAAATAAATAAAAAAATATAAAAATCATCATATACTAAAATAGGACTCAAAAAAGAAAGCAATATTATAAGATCTGATAACTTACTCTTCTTCACTGCATTCAAGTCTGTGATCTGCTGATAGATAATATAAACCACCTTCTGCAGACTCAAGTATGCAACGTGAATCACCAACAGAAGCTACAGTTATAACTGATCCTTCAACAATCACAAACGTCACAGTTGTTCCTGATGATTGAACTGAATTCATAACAATCCATAAGTACAAAGTTTGAATAATTTGCATAAAATGCTTTGCTTTTTGAGTAATATTTTATCATTACAAGATGCCTAAAGTACCAAATCTGAATTCCTACTCATGTTTACATGAATCAGAAAATCAAACTTGAGGTTATATAATACAATGCACATTTATGATCTCAAAAACTGTATATACCATTAAATAGCACTTATGGACACATGGTTTCAAGTCATCCTTCTTATGATGATTTGTGATGCAAAAAAAAAAAAAAAAAAAGGTGGTACATACCTTGTTCTTGGAAATCTTTATCTGTTTTCACAAATCCTGCAACCAAAGCCCTAGGCAACACTGCAATCCATTCATCTCGGTTAAGGTCTGTAGGAATAGCTTTCAAGACATTGTTTAATAGGTTCTCCTTGGTATATATAGCTGCTGCAGACCCATTATGCCCATCAAATATCTGCAAAGTTCAAGTTTGGTAAGATAACTATAAGTGAAGAGAAATATAAGGGCATAAACAGATGTTTAGAACAAAAAAAAAATAAATAAACTCAGCTACTTATCCATCTACTTTTTTCTGCCAGATTCAAATGAAAAATCCACCATCGTGTGCAAAGAAAGCATGCAGCTAATCAGCTACTCATGCAATGCAAATTGTATAGAAGAGCATAAACTAATGCGTTCTAACAATCATTATCAAGGGCACCATGTTGATACAGGGAATATTAATTAAACAGTAAAAGAGGGAAATAGTCAAGATAACAAACCCCAAAAACAGAATAGGTGGCGACACCATCTCCTAAAACCCGTTGGCATTCACTTTTGAGTAGCGTGAAGTCCTCCCCTTTCTTGGACTGATTAGCTTCACCAGTAGAAATCTCCGGTCTTTCAGTCTTCTCACTTGCTAATTCACGCTTCAACAGCAAAGATAACGGGATCGTGTGATGATCACCTTTATCGGCCGACATTTTCTTAGAAAATCCAGATTCAAATCGTTCAACTCTGCCCTAGCTTTGGAACTTAAGTTTTTCCAGTTCTACCTTCGCATATTCCGTCATGATATAGTCGATAATCCTACAACGCCAAATATAACAGATTTACAATTACAACAATCAAACATCATGAAATGAAACGACTACAGAGAGCCGGAGAAAAATACTAGAATAAACATGAGAATCAAAATCAGCATCACGTATGCTTAGATAAAAAAATTCAAATAAATGATCATTTTCAGTGATTCGATCATGACGAATAACAGTTATAAATGTAATTAAAACATAAACGAAAAAACAATGCGGATGATCGACAAGTAAACTTCAGCAAAAATATCGATTCGACTACGAAAAGCAATTATATGTAAACATAAAAACTATAGCTAAAATATATTAAAATAATAATAATGAAAGAGGAGACATACTTACAGAAATTACTTGATAATGGCGAAAAGCTAGTAGCAAGTTCGATTAATGGATTTGATTTTGCATTTACAGAAACAGAAAAGCAAAATCTAATAATCTTCGGAAGCCGATTGGATTCGTTTTGCTACAAAAATTCCGCGAGAGAAGGGGTAAAGATGAAGTGTGGTGGTCTCTTTATATTTGGATTTTCACTTTATTTTTTTATTTTTTTTGTTCTTCGTCATGTGCGATCGTGTGCTGACATGTCCATACACACAAAACGCGCACCGATTCCTGGTTTAAAAAGCCGACTTCAGTATGAGCTGTAACTGTTCCTTTTAATATATTTAAAAACAAATAAATCGGCATGATTTAAAAAATATATATTATTATTAAATGAAAATCGATATAGCTATATTATATAAACGAAAATATACTTTTTGATTTATTCATATTTAGTGAATTTTATTTTTCATCTGCATTTATCCCTTACCTTAACTTGTTTAAACATGTACGTTTGGTTTTATGACCGATGAATCAAAAAATTAATTTTATATAATAATATTTTTCTCTACGTATTTAGTTTTTATATTTTTTTGTTACAAAATAAATTTTTGTTGTTTTTTATACACATTATGTATTTATAACTGGTTTCTTCAGGTATTACTAACGGAATAATTAATAAGGTGTTCGAGTCAGTTGAAGCTTATGATCACAATGATATTGGCTGCTTGGTTGCTTAGGACTTGTGTTTTGGCTTAGATCTTGTATTTTGAACGTCGTAACTTCTTCATACGATCTCAGATTTTAACGATTTGTATATCTGCATGTTCGTATTTTAGTCTGCTACAACTTTCGTTTAGATTACTCTCGTTCAAAGTAGTATATTTTTTACTTACAATCTTTATATCCACATATTCTTTAGGAATTTATATATGAACATTTTTTATAAGATCGTAACTAAAAATATATTACTTTATAACGCTAATAACCAGCGTAATCCAAAGTAATATATTTTTACTTACGATCTTTATATCCATGTGTTATTCATTATTCGTTGGACTGCAAATAAAAAATGTACATATGAAGAAATTACGACGTTTAAAATACAAGACCTAAGCTGAACCACAAGACCTAAGCAACCAAACAGACGAGACTGTGGTGGCCATAAGTATCAACAACCCTATACACCTCATTAATGATTATCCCATATAGGATGTCATGAGCAAAACTTGAAAAATCGATCATAAATATCGAATGTGTACTATAACTATTAGATTAAGGTGTCTAAGCTCATAACTAAATTGGTATGACTTTTAATTAGAAGCAAAAATAAAAAAATAAAAAAATAAAAAAATAAAAAAAAATGGGTTGCCCTTATAACTACTAACTCAATATAATGACATTTGGTGAGACAGGTTGATTTATTTATTTATTATATGATTAATAAATTGTAATATGTGATTTGTTAATATATTATGTGACCAATATATTAATAGATATAGTATTAATTAGTTAAGAATTAATCGTAAATTAATTAGAATTAATTAAAGATGTAATGAGTGAATTGTAATTGTTCGGTAGTTGAACAAAAGAAGTAATTCTAGAACCCTCCATGGGATGGATGTTTTTGGAGGGTTTCCTAAGGTTTATGGAAGCCTCCTGGTTGCGTATAAAGAAATGATTTGAATTGAGATTAAATATATTATTTAATAATTAAAATATGTCTTTGTCTGCAAGTTACCTAAACTATAAATAGGACCCCTTGACTTGCAAATTTCATACATACTCTTTCCTAGAAGCAATGAACAAAAATTCCCACATCTCTCATCCTTCCTCTTCGTTCTAATGTTTTTGGTTTTGGGTGTCAGCCATTAGAGGCATCATCATTTTGGTGCTAAGTTTTCCAAGACCAACTACTACAAGGGAATGAAGTGATTTGTTTACTACAAAAAATCAAAGATATGTAACCCTAACTTGGTGTTCTAATTTTATTAAGGTTCATTTAGTTATGTTGTTCATAGTATGTTGCCTTCAAAATGTTACCCTTAATTGTTAAGTGTTTTTCCGCATTGTACATGTATTTATAACCTATAAAACCCATCAATAACAACAATGACTTATTTTGCAACAAAACAATAAGGACTAAATGTGTACAAAACAAGAACTATATTACCCTTTCAGGTCATTTTTCCTGGCTTACCTGGAGTAGTCGGTCATAAGGACTGAATGTGTACACTTTAAACAAGTTGAAGGGGCTAAATATGGTTAAAAAACTCATGTAAGTCCCTAATCTGCTTGTGTATTAATCAGATTCGTTTGATGGTGCGGAATCCCAATCAAACGGATGATGTCAGATCAAATAGAAGAGAAGGAGAAGAAGAAGATGATGATGAATCTATGTATGATATGATTAGAATGAAGATCCGGATACAAAAGATTCACACACACAAAACTTCTCTCTAGTTTCTCTCTCTAAAACACCTTCAAATGCACACACTTAAGCTCCTTTAGTGTTCATCATCCTTTTCCTCACACCCCTCACCCTTATATATATACATGAGAATATGGGCCGTAAATAGGGTTTACGGCCATAAACCTGTTTACGGCCGTAAACACCCCCTTGGCCATAAACCGGACCGTAAACACGTAAGATATTACATAAAAATACAATTTCCTAGAAAAGCAAAGTATAAACCATAATATTGACCCAACAATCTCCCCCTTGGTTTATAGCTTTCTTTTCTTAATTGACCCAACAAGCCCCCCTTAAAAGTAGCTGGCTTTTCTTGTTAATCTTCATTGGGAGATTGGCTTCAACGCTTATCTTTGATTTCTTCACAACATCAGGATGAACATATGAATCTTCCATGAATGACTTCATCTTGAGTAGTTTAGGCATTTTCTTCAAAGTTTGGCATTTAACGCACATTGGGTGAGGAGGCTTGACATATTGATTCTTGAAAGATAGCACTTTCAGCTTGAGAATCTTCAGAGAGAAGATCAAAGAGAATAAATCTTCTGGATCACTTCAACAGGTTCAAGATAGCAGCAGACTGATTGAGGAGGCTTCAATGTAATCCGTCACATAATCTTCAAGTGCAGCTTCACCTTGCTTCTGGGGTTAAAGGATTGAATGTCGAAAGACTAATCTTCATTTCTTGCTCCTTCGAATGCGAATTCTTCGATGCTCACGGATGAAGCCTTGGATCAGAAATTTTCGACACAAACTCCGTGAGTCTCATCTACACCTGAATTCACTTTTCAAGACAAAACAAAAATAAAAGAAAACTTAGCACATAAAAAAAATATTTTTGGATTTTTGATTTTCTTGAACAAGAAACAAAACATAAATAACACTAATCTTTTTTAGATTTTTTTAATTTTTTGATTTTTTTGGTTTGGTTTTTAAAATTTTTAATTTTCTCCTAATATTTAAATTAGAAGAAACTATGAACAAATTTAACAAAAATAAAATGATATCTAACTTTAAGAAGATTTGGGATCAAAGTTTTTAGACAGCCTTTATCTGCTTGTCCATACCTTCTATCTTCACGTCTTTGTCTGGTCGATCACTGGTATTGTTGTCTACTTAAACACAAAAAATTGTGACAAAATTAGGACATACTATTAGTTATAAGACAAAGTGATCCTAAGTTCCTAGAAACTATTTCTTAAGGACCATTCAATTGACGACGACCAGGGATATTGTTGTCCACCTAAATTGAGCAGCGAGATCTATAGACAATCTGTATATATTCAATTTTAATTGTACTAGAACGTGTTTTGTAACACTGTAAATTTTCAAACAAATTTTTCATTTCAAAACATAGTATTTTCATTCAAAACAAGGCATAAACATTTCAAGTGTCATGTAAAAATACAAATCATCTAAATCCCAAGATCACGAAACATCCTTCAGTGTGTACAGATCACGCCGGCGCCTTCCCACGGTCCTCGCTAGTACCTGAAACACATACATAACAACTGTAAGCATAAATGCTTAGTGAGTTCCCCAATATACAACTTACGCACATACGCCTTTCCAGGCCCTGACCTTCCGGTCCATGTGTCTCAGGGGACTTCCGTCCCTGCTGGGTAAACCTTCCGGTCCTACCCACGCCGACCTTCCGGTCCACAACACAACGCCTTCCGACCCATAACATAATCGCCTTCCGGCCCATAACATAATGCCTTCCGGCCCACATAACATACAAAGCACGTATAACAATTAACTTATCACATATAGCACATATATATCTCATATCATATCTGATCTTCCGGTCACAGTCAAACCCTTCCAGGTACAGTATAGTGAGAAGACTCACCACGTGAATGTCGAAAGCTAGCAAATCCCGAAGTCACTCGTACTCGATCCGCCGAGCTACAATCTCCCTATAACATCTTACATCTCTTATTAACACTTTTATCTTCTAAGTTTGACTATCCCTAAGAGGTCAAACATAGGTCAACTCTGGTCAACGGTCAACGGTCAACCTGACCTGACTCGGCGAGTGCTAGGGCGACTCGGCGAGTCTAGACGTCCTCACTAATTCCCTAAGATTCCCTTTCTACTCGTCGAGTATCCTCCTTGACTCGACGAGATTCTCCTGGAAGAATCGCGGGGCCACCCCGACTCAACTCGCCGAGTCTGAAGAACAACTCGACGAGTCCCAGTTAATCTTCAAGCTACTCGCCGAGTCTGTTCATCGGACTCGGCGAGTCCATGCCATGCAACCGCTCAAACTGCTTTCTAAGGTCAGAACTGCTCCGACCATTCATAGGTCTGGCCTTCCTAGACTGATTCATCACGTAAGGTCCTCATTTCGGTGCTCATAATACACCCCATGACTTATAATTTACATTTTGACCTAAGGCATAAGGATTCCAATCCAAAACCTCCATTGATTCCCGAAATGCTCAGGCATGGGACATTCTGGACTTCCAAAGATCCCAATACAGGGTTCCAATCGTTTGGGGGACTAAGGTAACACTCAATCTAGCCACAAAAGGGTTCAATAAACCCTAAATCCATATACACATCAACATAGAAGGATGCAACTCGAAATATTACCTGAATAACGTGCTCTCTGTGTCCCCAATCCTCAGGACGTGGCTTCCCTTGCTGTTCCCTTAACCAAGCCTCCTCTTCCTTGCAAAACAACACTTCCAAAATCAACAATGGTCTTCTACCTTGCTCCAGATGCTCACAATCGAATTAGGGTTTCTCTCAGAGGACTAGGGTGAACAATGACGGCCATAAGGTCCCTCATATACGTCCCAAACCTGAACGGTTAGGGTTTTCGCTAAACAGCACAGACTCGCCGAGTCCATATCCGGACTCGTCGAGTCCGTTCGCGATCCCGCGACCAGATCCGCGATCCTACTCGGCGAGTCTAGGCTCCAACTCGCCGAGTCCCCTCTTAAAACACCCAAAATCATAAATATGACAATACCTGAAATTCCGGGCTGTTACAACTCTCCCCCACTAGGACTAGACTTCGCCCTCGAAGTCTCACTCTGAAAATAGCTCCGGATGCTGCTCCCGCATCTCACGCTCCGGCTCCCAAGTCATTTCCGATCCCTTCCGGTGTTGCCACTGAACCAACACTAGAGGTACCTCCTTGTTCCTCAGAACCTTGATCTTCCGATCCCTGATGGCCACTGGTGTCTCGGCATAATTCAGGCTCGCATCCACCTGAATATCCTCTAATGGAACCACTGCCGACTCATCGGCTATACACTTGCTCAATTGCGACACATGAAAAGTGTCGTGGATCTGCCCCAACTCTGCTGGCAACTCCAAACGATAGGCTACCCGGCCTACCCTTGCAATCACACGAAATGGCCCAATATACCGGGGTCCCAACTTGCCCCTCTTCCTGAATCGAATCACTCCTTTCCAAGGAGAGACCTTCAGGAGAACGAAGTCGCCGACTTGAAACTCCAGCTCGGATCGGCGTCTGTCTGCATAACTCTTCTGTCGGCTCTGGGCGGTCAGTAACCTCTGTCTAACCTGCTGAATCTGCTCTGTAGTCTGAAGCACGATCTCGGTACTGCCCATCACTCTCTGTCCCACCTCTCCCCAGCAAATGGGGGTCCGACACCTCCTACCATACAACAGCTCAAAGGGTGGCATACCAATGCTCGAATGATGGCTGTTGTTGTAGGAAAACTCTGCCAAGGGTAAATACGCATCCCAACTACCCCCGAAGTCTAACACACATGCTCGAAGCATGTCCTCCAGCGTCTGAATCGTTCGTTCGCTCTGACCGTCTGTCTGGGGATGGTATGCGGTACTAAAATGCAATCTAGTACCCAGCTCCTCATGGAATTTCTTCCAGAATCTGGAAGTGAAGCGCACATCACGGTCTGAAACAATCGAGATCGGCACCCCATGCCGAGATACCACTTCTCTCACATATATCTCTGCCAACTTCTCCGCTGAAGAACTCTCACTGATGGCAAGGAAGTGAGCGCTCTTCGTCAAACTATCCACAATCACCCAAATTGCATCGACTCCTCTAACAGTCCTTGGCAATTTGGTGATGAAATCTATGGTGATCTGTTCCCACTTCCACTCGGGAACCTCCAATGGCTGCAACTTGCCATGCGGTCTCTGGTGCTCGGCCTTAACCCTACGGCTGGTCAAGCACCTCTCCACGAACCATGCGACGTCCCTCTTCATACAGGGCCACCAATACTCTTTCCTCAAATCCAAATACATCTTCGTAGCCCCGGGATGGATCGAGAATTTCGATCGATGAGCCTCTTCCATCAAAGTAATACGCGTACCACCCACGAACGGTACCCAAATCCGACCCTGAAACGTCATAAGCCCTCGTCCATCCGTAACGAACTCTGAAACCAACCCAACGACCCGCTCTCTCTTCTGCATCTCTGGTCGCACGGCCTCGGCCTGTGCCCCACGAATAGCATCCAATACTGGAGCTATCACAGTCAATCTCAAACATACATCTCGCAGTGGAGTGCTCTCCGCCCCGCGGCTCAATGCATCGGCTACCACATTAGCCTTACCTGGGTGGTACAGGATCTCACAATCATAATCCTTGACCACATCCAACCACCTCCTCTGACGCATATTTAGGTTGGGCTGATCCATCAAATACTTCAAGCTCTTATGGTCCGTGTATATCGTACATCGGACACCATACAAGTAGTGACGCCAAATCTTGAGAGCGAACACTACTGCCCCCAACTCTAAATCATGCCTGGGATATCTCGCCTCATGAGGCTTCAGCTGCCTCGACGCATAAGCTATCACATGACCCCTCTGCATCAACACTGCACCCAGCCCCGAAATCGATGCATCGCAATATACTACAAAATCCTCCATCCCTTCCGGAAGAGCTAATACCGGGGCTTCGCACAACCTTTGGCGAAGTGTCTCAAAGGAGGTCTGCTGCTCGGGTCCCCAAGAGAATGCAACACCCTTCCGGGTCAATCTGGTGAGCGGCACTGCGATCTTGGAGAAATCCTTAATAAATCTCCGATAATACCCTACCAACCCAAGGAAGCTCCTGATCTCAGAAGGTGACTTCGGCACCTCCCAACTCATCACCGCCTCAACCTTGGCCGGATCGACCAATATCCCTTCCTGATTAACAACATGTCCTAGGAATTGGACCTCTCGCAACCATAAGTCACATTTGGAGAACTTTGCATATAGCTTCTCCGATCTCAATACCTCAAGGACCTCCCTCAAATGCTCCTCATGCTGCTCTCTAGATCTCGAATACACTAGAATATCATCGATAAATACAATCACTGACCGATCCAACATCGGCCTGCATACTCTGTTCATGAGATCCATGAACACAGTCGGGGCATTGGTGAGCCCGAAAGGCATCACCACAAACTCATAATGCCCATATCGCGTCCTAAACGCTGTCTTCTGGACGTCCTCATCCCGCACTCTCACCTGATGGTACCCTGACCTCAAATCGATCTTGGAAAACCAAGATGCTCCCTGCAACTGATCGAATAAATCATCAATCCTCGGTAACGGGTAACGGTTCTTGACCGTCAACTTGTTCAACTCCCGGTAATCAATGCACATCCGGTGTGAACCATCCTTCTTCTTGACGAACAGAATAGGTGCTCCCCACGGCGAGCTGCTCGGCCGAATAAATCCCTTCCCCAGCAACTCCTGAAGCTACGAGGACAACGCTTGCATCTCTGGAGGTGCAAGACGATAAGGCACCTTAGCAATAGGCGCGGCCCCCGGAACTAGATCGATACCAAACTCTACTTGCCTCACAGGAGGTACTCCCGGCAACTCCTCGGGGAAAACATCTGGAAACTCCCGCACCACTGGGACCTCCTCAACCGATCTCGGTCTCTCGGAAACCTCCCGCGTATCCATCACATACGCCACAAAACCCTTACAGCCCTGCTGTAGACACTACCTCGCCCTAGCGGCCGAACAAAAAGCTGATCCCGAACGGGTACCCTCGCCGTACACCGAAAGAACTCCCCCACTAGGGTCTCGTATAGTCACCAGCTGACGCTCACAGTCGATGACGGCGCCGAATCGGCTCAACCAGTCCATGCCCACAATGACACAGACATCACCCATCGCAATAGGAATCAGGTCAATCGGAAACTCGACCCCGAAAATCTCTAACACACATCCCCGGAGAACCTCCGTGGCACAAATCACTCTCTCGTCAGCTATAGAAACTCTCAAAGGCCGACTCAATGGCTCAGGACTAACGCTGATATGCTGACTAAAAGCCAAGGATACAAAGGACCGACTCGCACCCGAGTCAAATAACACTAAAGCAGGCACAGAGTTCACAAGGAAAGTACCTGCCACAACATCGGGCGCAGCGCGGACCTCCTCCGCAGTCAGCTGAAAGGCTCTCCCACGAGCCCTCGGGGCCTCGGCCTTCACCGGTCGAGCCGCAGTAGCTCCGGCAGTAGGTGCAGATCCCTGAAGAAGCTGGGGGCACTCGGCCTTTCGATGGCCTGTCTGGTTGCAATGAAAGCAAACCGTAAACCCCTTGGGGCACTCCCTAGCAATGTGCCCCTCCTTGCCACACTTGTAGCAAGCACCAGATCGACATGCCCCATCATGACCCTTGCCGCACTTTCCGCAAGTGCGGCCCTTCGGACCTCCCGTCCTCGAATCGGCGGACTTAGTCCGCTTGGCTGCCGGCTGAGACTGAGCCGGCCGCCAGTCCACCCGCTGAGACTCGGCCTCCTCCCTGGCCTGGGTCTCCAACTCAATCTCGCGCTTCCTGGCATTCGCCTGAAGCTCAGCAAAGGTATGATAGGTGGAGTTTGACACAAACTCCCAAATATCCCTCCTCAAAATACCCAAGTACCGGCTCATCCGAGCCTGCTCTGTGGACACCAGCTCGGGGCAGAACATCGCCCTCTCATGAAACTTCCGCGTGATCACCGCAACCGAATCAGTACCCTGCTTGAGGGTCAAGAACTCCTGAACCAATCATTCCCTCTCCACCGGGGGAACGTACTCGTCTCTGAACATAGAGGTAAACCCCTCCCATGTCACTACTGAAATCTCTGCCAAAGTGAAGTTCGCCGTCACGAACTTCCACCAATCCTTCGCTCCCAGACGGAGCTGGTTCAAAGCGAACCGTACCCTCAGATGCTCCGGACATGAACAAGTGTAGAAGCACCCCTCAATATCAGCGATCCACCTCATCGCAGCAATCAGATCATGCGTCCCATCAAACTCAGGTGGCTTCGTGTTGCTGAACTCCCGAAACAGCAACGAGTCACCCCCCTGTGGCCTGGCAGCGGCCACAGCTGCGGTAGCTGCAGCGGCTGCAGCCTCAGTCAATGCGGCGTACCGCTCCTCAAAAGTCTCCATCAAGGTGGTCTTAATAGACCCAAACATCTCCGGAATCTCAGCCCGGATCGCTGCAGCCACCTCCTCATGAATCATCTGACGAATCTCCTCGTCACTCACACCGCTCGTACTCGCTCTGTGGCGTGGTCTAACCATGATGTCTCTGAAATACAACATAAAACTATCAGAGACTCCATCGAGTGTAATTGCACTCGATAACGCAACCCTACTCAGTCTCCGATATCCAGGGATTCTTACTTGGGTCTCCCACTGACCCGGTGTCTTCGGTAGTACGGGCCCAATACTAACGACCACACCGCATCAGCATTCATCCCAAATCTTCCTCCCCAAACCCTGGATAGTGAGTACTCTACCTCTGATATGCACTATCTATCTGCACGCTATCAAAGCATCTCATATCGGCAATTCTCCCTAGACTAAGGCATCACAAATCAGGCCACTCTAGTCCTATCATGAATACCTAGTCTTCTAGCATGCATAACAATTCATATCATAACTTATCTCATAACATAACATTGTAAGGTATTTTGGGGATCTTTACCGTTCGGGCGCTGACTGATCGTACACACTGCTTCTTTCTTGTTTACCACAAAATCTTTTATAAAAGTTTATGCCTTTATTTTAAAAGTTTTCCTCAAATCCTCGGTTTGAGTTCAGTTACGCCCGAAGGTGCACCCGAATCCCTCAAACCAAGGCTCTGATACCAATTTGTAACACCGTAAATTTTCAAACAAATTTTTCATTTCAAAACATAGTATTTTCATTCAAAACAAGGCATAAACATTTCAAGTGTCATGTAAAAATACAAATCATCTAAATCCCAAGATCACGAAACATCCTTCAGTGTGTACAGATCACGTCGGCGCCTTCCCACGGTCCTCGCTAGTATCTGAAACACATACATAACAACTGTAAGCATAAATGCTTAGTGAGTTCCCCAATATACAACTTACGCACATACGCCTTTCCAGGCCCTGACCTTCCGGTCCATGTGTCTCAGGGGACTTCCGTCCCTACTGGGTAAACCTTCCGGTCCTACCCACGCCGACCTTCCGGTCCACAACACAACGCCTTCCGGCCCATAACATAATCGCCTTCCGGCCCATAACATAATGCCTTCCGGCCCACATAACATACAAAGCACGTATAACAATTAACTTATCACATATAGCACATATATATCTCATATCATATCTGATCTTCCGGTCACAGTCAAACCCTTCCAGGTACAGTATAGTGAGAAGACTCACCACGTGAATGTCGAAAGCTAGCAAATCCCGAAGTCACTCGTACTCGATCCGCCGAGCTACAATCTCCCTATAACATCTTACATCTCTTATTAACACTTTTATCTTCTAAGTTTGACTATCCCTAAGAGGTCAAACATAGGTCAACTCTGGTCAACGGTCAACGGTCAACCTGACCTGACTCGGCGAGTGCTAGGGCGACTCGGCGAGTCTAGACGTCCTCACTAATTCCCTAAGATTCCCTTTCTACTCGTCGAGTATCCTCCTTGACTCGACGAGATTCTCCTGGAAGAATCGCGGGGCCACCCCGACTCAACTCGCCGAGTCTGAAGAACAACTCGACGAGTCCCAGTTAATCTTCAAGCTACTCGCCGAGTCTGTTCATCGGACTCGGCGAGTCCATGCCATGCAACCGCTCAAACTGCTTTCTAAGGTCAGAACTGCTCCGACCATTCATAGGTCTGGCCTTCCTAGACTGATTCATCACGTAAGGTCCTCATTTCGGTGCTCATAATACACCCCATGACTTATAATTTACATTTTGACCTAAGGCATAAGGATTCCAATCCAAAACCTCCATTGATTCCCGAAATGCTCAGGCATGGGACATTCTGGACTTCCAAAGATCCCAATACAGGGTTCCAATCGTTTGGGGGACTAAGGTAACACTCAATCTAGCCACAAAAGGGTTCAATAAACCCTAAATCCATATACACATCAACATAGAAGGATGCAACTCGAAATATTACCTGAATAACGTGCTCTCTGTGTCCCCAATCCTCAGGACGTGGCTTCCCTTGCTGTTCCCTTAACCAAGCCTCCTCTTCCTTGCAAAACAACACTTCCAAAATCAACAATGGTCTTCTACCTTGCTCCAGATGCTCACAATCGAATTAGGGTTTCTCTCAGAGGACTAGGGTGAACAATGACGGCCATAAGGTCCCTCATATACGTCCCAAACCTGAACGGTTAGGGTTTTCGCTAAACAGCACAGACTCGCCGAGTCCATATCCGGACTCGTCGAGTCCGTTCGCGATCCCGCGACCAGATCCGCGATCCTACTCGGCGAGTCTAGGCTCCAACTCGCCGAGTCCCCTCTTAAAACACCCAAAATCATAAATATGACAATACCTGAAATTCCGGGCTGTTACATGTTTCCTGCTTCCTGAAATGCCCCAGCAATCAAAGACTTCCAAAATACTCCTTACATCGGGTGAGCAGACAATTATAAAGAGAGAAGATAGATTTAGAATGCATATGCTATACACCCAGGTCGGATCTCTTCCAATCACGCAGAGGGTGAAACATATGACTAACTGAAGTTTTAGAGGGATTGAGAAGTAGAATGGTGCATATAATGTGTACCAGGTCGGATTGTGAGTCACGCAAAGGAGACAGTATATGGCTAACAGATAGAAAGAATTGCATAGATAGAAGATGCAGAGAAATAGAATTGCATATGTTACAGTCCAGGTCGGATTTTGAGTCACGCAGAGGAGGTAACATATGACTAACAGATAGAAAGATAGAATATAGCCTTCTACAGACCTAATTTATCAGAATTCACCAGTCGCCCCATCAATACCAGAATTAAGGACAGAATCCGCACATCGAGGAAAAGTTAAACCACGGTTCCAGATACGTCGTATTGTCAAAATAAACGGATCTAACTAGGTCAAGATTTGTCAAGTCTATAGATTTCCTGAGTTCAGCTCCGCCTAGTCATGTCCATTTAGAATCTTTCATGCCTACCGACGCATCAAACCATAGCATAAACCCTTTAACTTTGGGTACGTTACGCAGACTTAGATTGCCTGTTATCACTTGATAATATCACTTCCCAAAACATCTCCCTCAAGCACATTTCATAAACAACATATTTTTTTGATTTTTTGATTTTCTAATGTTTTTTGATTTTTTAAAATTTTCTACTTTTTGTTTTGCTTTTATTTCTCCCCCTAAATTTGTGCATATGAGAGAAACGAAAGTAAATGCACAAATTTAAACTATCCTAAAACAAAAATTAGTCTTTAAAGCGAATCAGCTTAAGAAAAACTCAGGAGTATAGAGAAGAAAACTCAAACCGTAAGTCACCGATTGAATTTTCATCCAGAAGGTCTGAGAACAGCACGCATAATCTCATAACAGATCAGAAATTCTTCATGTCATTAAGCACAAACCCCGTGAGTGATCACTTCCTTTCTTCCTTTCCTGCAAAAGGACGTATACTCTCAAACAAATGTTCCGAGTGTTGTACAATTGAGAGATGTCTCCTATCATGTGCCAGGAACAGCCACTACCAACAAACCGAAGTCAGATGACATGCCTCCATAGCTGCTCCGACACAGAGCGGGATTAGTTGGTCTTTGGAACCCAGTCCATTTTGAAACTGGGTCGACCTTTTTCATCCTTGCACGATACTCTCTCCCATGACATATCCTATTTATCACAAACAGAAGATGAAGAAACGTTAGAGTCATTAGTTGATTTGGGAGAGTGAGCCTTTGGAACCCATTTGAAGTTGGGTTTAACCCATTTCTTTTTTGATCTGATGGGTGGCTCAGTACTTGCTTTGGAACTTGATGTTGGCCGTTGAGATGACTTTGACCTAAATGGTCTTTGTTTCAGTGGAGCATCTCTTGGATTGGGCTTCTTGGTCGGCATTCCCTTCTTGACTTTGGGATTTTGATTCTTGTCCTTTGGAGTTTGATTCTTGGCCTTGGGAGTTGAATTCTTGGCCTTAGGAGTTAAATTCTTGGCCTTTTGCACATTCCAGTCACGAATGTCTGATCGTGATCTCGAGGGGTTTCTTTTGAAGTATCTCCCTCTTGGCGCGTTCTGCCAGCCTTGTGCATAGTAAGGAACGTATGCGCGATTTGGACAATTTCTGGCAATGTGTCCAGGTGTTCCACAGTGAAAACATGTCTTTTTTTTTCATTGTGAAGTTGTTTCTTTCTGCCCCTGGTGGCGTATCTTTGCCTTGTCTCTTGTTGTTCCCACATGCGCACTTGCAACAAGAACTCTGTTGCGTTGGAATTGGTGGCCTGTATTTCTCAACGGCAGGTTGATCAGAAGCAGTTGAGTTCAAAGCAACAGATTTAGAGTTCAAGGAGATGTTGGTTTGTTCAATGGTGTTCTCATTGTTCTCATCCTCTACTACTTTACCTGCACATAAAGTAGAAACATTAGTATTTTCAACTTGAATACCTCCTGACACAAATCCAACTGGTTTGCCATATCGAAGATGTGCCTCCCTGTCAATTTCTTCCTGTGTCATAGGGATGGATGTGTACTTATGATTGAAAGGTGGAGGAACACTATCATTGTAACACCGTGAATTTCAAAACAATTTTTTGCATAATTTAAAAACATATTCATTTAATTTTCATAAACATCAGTGTTTGAAACTCCAATCAATGTCATACAACGAATCCCAAGATCACATATCATAAAAAATCCCATGTGTGTGTACGGATCAAGCCGACGCCTTCCCACGGTCATCACTAGTACCTGAAACAATAAACACCAACACTGTAAGCACAAAGCTTAGTGAGTTCACCAAAATACCACACATAACACATATTAGCCACTCGAGGCTATAATTCTATGGGTCTGTAGACCCTACTCTGTGAACCCTCTGGTTCTAATTCTGGGAACCTTCCGGTTCCAACTCTATAAGCATGCACAGCATAAATCACATAGAAATAATGCAGTACAACACATAACATACATATAGCATAAAAATACTCTGTCACATAACTCTGGTTACCTACTCAAGGTAAAGTATAGTGAGAAGACTCACCTCGTGTATCTCGATAAACTCGCGAATCCCGATAATCACTCGCGCTCAATCCTTCGAGCTATAATCCTCCTATAACATCATATACCTCTAATTAACACTTTCACAACTAAAGTTGACTACCCCTATCAAGTCAACACTGGTCAACTCTGGTCAACGGTCAACGGTCAACTTTGACCGAACTCGGCGAGTGCACTAGAGTGACTCAGCGAGTCTATACGTGTCCACTGACTCCCATAGGATCCTCTCTTGACACGTTGAGTACTTCCCTGACTCGACGAGTTCCACCTGGCATGAATCGCGGGGCCACCACGACTCAACTCGCCGAGTCTCAAGAACAACTCGACGAGTTCCAGCTTGACTCAGTCCACCTGTCAACCCTCTCTGACTCTCCCTGACTCACTGAGTTAAACCATAACTCGGTAAGACCACTTGCTGAGTGGTTAAAGGCAATCTTCAAGCTACTCGCCGAGTCTGTTCTTCGGACTCGGCGAGTCTAAGCCATGCATGAACTCAAACTCACTCCTGAGGTCAGATCCGTTCCAGTAGCTCATAGATCCAGTCCTTCCAAGCACATTTATCACGTAAAGTTACAATCTTGGCTACCATGCAACGCTTACAAGGCTTCTTTTGGTGAAATGACATTTAAAATGGTAACCTAAGTCCCCAACTCAAAAGGATAGGCATAAAGCAGGGCATTTGGGACTCTCTGGACCTACTAAGATCCAGATCTAGGTACCAATTCCCAAAGGGACCTCTCACACTCAAAGTACAAGGCATGAAGAAACCCTAGATTTGACCATATACATAAAAACACGAGAATAAGCTCTGAATAATACCTCAAATAGCTTCCTCTGCCAAAATGGAAGTAGATCCAAGCTCCCCAACCCTCCTAGTTTGGCCTTCCTCTTCCCTTCTTGCTAACACACACAAAGATGAAGAATAATGGCCTCTTTTCTCACTCACAAGGACTCACAGGTGCTCTGGTGCTCTCAAGGTCGAAGGTAGCCGCAATGAAGGATTATAAGGCCCTTTAAATAGGGCTTAGGGCCGGGAAATTAGGGTTTCATTAAACAGCGTGGACTCACCGAGTCCACTCTTGGACTCGCCGAGTCCAGACGCGAACCCGCGTCCAAATCCGCGATCCTACTCGGCGAGTCTAGGCTCCAACTCGCTGAGCCTCCTCACAATTTACCAAAAATAAATAAATGAATAATACCTGGGAATCCGGGCTATTACAATTCTCCCCCACTAGAACTAGACTGCGCCCTCGAAGTATCGCTCTGCAAATAACTCTGGATGCTGCTCACGCATCTCACGCTCCGGTTCCCATGTCATCTCGGATCCCTTCCGATGCTGCCACTGAACCAAAACCAGGGGTACCTCCTTGTTCCTCAGAACCTTGATTTTCCGATCTCTGATTGCCACTGGTCTATCAGCATAATTTAGGCTCGCATCCACCTGGATATCCTCTAATGGAACCACTGCCGACTCATCGGCTATACACTTCCTCAGCTGTGACACATGAAAAGTGTCGTGAATCTGCCCCAACTCTGCTGGCAAATCCAAACGATAGGCTACCCGGCCTACCCTCGGGATTACTCGGAAAAGACCAATATATCGGGGCCCCAACTTGCCCTCTTCCTGAATCGAATCACTCCTTTCCAAGGAGAGACCTTCAGGAGCACAAGGTCGCCGACCTGAAACTCAAGCTCGGACCGGCGTCTGTTTGCATAGCTCTTCTGACGACTCTGAGCGGTCAACAACCTCTGTCTGACCTGCTGGATCTGCTCTGTCGTCTGAAGCACGATCTCTGTACTGCCCATCACACGCTGAGCAACCTCTCCCCAACAAATGGGGGTCCGACACCTCCTCCCATACAACAGCTCAAAGGGCGGCATACCAATGCTCGAATGATGGCTGTTGTTGTAGGAAAACTCTGCCAAGGGCAAGTACGCATCCCAACTACCCCCAAAATCCAATACACATTCCCGGAGCATTTCCTCGAGCGTCTGAATCGTCCGCTCACTCTAACCGTCTGTCTGGGGATGATATGCGGTACTAAAATGCAGCCTAGTACCTAACTCCTCATGAAACTTCTTCCAGAACCTGGAAGTGAAACACGTATCTCGGTCTGAAACAATCGAGATCGGCACCCCATGCCGAGATACCACTTCCCTCACGTACACCTCTGCCAATTTCTCTGCTGAAGAACTCTCGTTGATAGTAAGAAAGTGAGCGCTCTTCGTCAACCTGTCCACAATCACCCAAATTCCATCAACTCGCCTGGCAGTACTTGGCAATTTGGTGATAAAATCCATGGTGATCTGTTCCCACTTCCAGTCGGGAACCTCCAACGGCTGCGACTTACCATGCGGCCTCTGGTGCTCGGCCTTAACCCTACGGCAGGTCAAGCACCTCTCAACAAACCACGCAACATCCCTCTTCATACAGGGCCACCAATACTCCTTCCTCAGGTCCAAATACATCTTAGTGGCCCCAGGATGGATCGAAAATTTCAACCGATAAGCCTCTTCCATCAAAATTTAACGCGTTCCTCCCACAAACGGCACCCAAATACGCCCCTGAAATGTCATAAGCCCCCGACCATCGGTAACGAACTCTAAAACCAAACCAACAACACGCTCTTTCTTCTGCATCTTAGGTTGCATAGCCTCGACCTGTGCCCCACGAATGGCGTCCAACACTGGAGCTACCACGGTCGATCTGAAACATACATCCCGCAGCGGGGTGCTTTCCGCCCTGCAGCTTAGTGCATCGGCTACAACATTAGCCTTGCCTGGGTGGTACAGGATCTCACAATCATAATCCTTGACCACATCCAACCACCTTCTCTGTCGCATATTTAGGTTGGGCTGATCCATCAAATATTTCAAACTCTTATGGTCCGTGTATATCGTACACCGAACCCCATACAGGTAGTGACGCCAAATCTTGAGGGCGAACACCACTGCCCCCAACTCTAGATCATGGATGGGATATCTCATCTCATGAGGCTTCAGCTGCCTCGATGCATATGCTATCACATGCCGTCTCTGCATCAGCACCGCCCCAACCCCAAAATCGATGCGTCACAGTATACCACAAAGTCGTCCATCCCTTCCGGGAGGGCTAACATCGGGGCTTCGCATAACCTTTGGCGAAGTGTCTCAAAGGAGGCCTGCTGCTTAGGGCCCCATGAAAAAACAACACCCTTCTGGGTCAACCTGGTGAGTGGCACTGCGATTTTAGAGAAATCCTTGATAAATCTCCGATAATACCCCGCCAACCCTAGGAAACTCCTAATCTCGGAGGGTGACCTCGGCACCTCCCAACTCATCACCGCCTCAACTTTGGTTGGGTCGACCAATATCCCTTTCTGGTTAATGAGATGTCCTAAGAATTGGACCTCCCGCAACCAGAAATCACACTTGGAGAATTTGGCATACAGCCTCTCCGATCTCAGAACTCCGAGAACCTCTCTCAAATGCTCTTCATGCTGCTCCCTAGATCTCGAATATACCAGAATGTCGTCGATAAATACAATCACCAACCGATCCAGCATCGGCCTGCACACTCAGTTCATGAGATCCATGAACACTGCCGGGGCATTGGTGAGCCCAAAAGGCATCACCACAAAATCGTAATGCCCATAACGCATCCTGAACGCTGTCTTCTGGACGTCCTCATCTCGCACCCTCACCTAATGATATCCAGACCTCAAATCGATCTTGGAGAACCAAGACGCTCCCTGCAACTGATTGAACAAATCGTCGGTCCTCGGCAATGGGTAACGGTTCTTGACCGTCAGCTTGTTTAACTCCCGGTAATCAATGCACATCCGATGTGAACCATCCTTCTTCTTGACGAATAGGATAGGCGCTCCCCACGGAGAGCTGCTCGGTCGAATAAACCCCTTCCCCAACAGCTCCTAAAGCTGCGAGGATAACTCTTGCATCTCTGGAGGTGCAAGACGATAAGGCACCTTAGTGATAGGCGCGACCCCCAGAACCAAAGTGATATTGAACTCCACTTGCCTCACAGGAGGCACACCTGGCAACTCCTCAGGAAATACATCAGGGAACTCACACACTACCGGAGCCTCCTCAACAGACCTCGGTCTCTCGGAATCCACCCGCGTATCCATCACATACGCTACAAAACCCTTACAACCCTGTTGTAGACACTGCCTTGCCCTAGCGGCCAAACAAAATGCTGATCCCAAACGTGTACCCTCGCCGTACACCATAAGAACTCCCCCACTAGGGTCTCGTATGGTCACTAGTTGTCGCTCGCAGTCGATAACCGCACCGAATCTGCTCAACCCGTCCATGCCCACAATAACACAAACATCACCCATCGCAATAGGAACCAGATCAATCGAGAACTTAACACCGAAAATCTCGACTATGCACCCTCGGAGAACCTCGGTGGCATATATCACCCTCTCGTCAGCTATGGAAACTCTCAGAGGCCGACTCAACGCCTCACGACTAACACTGATATGCTGACTAAAAGCCAAAGTTACAAAAGACCGACTCGCACCCGAGTCAAATAACACCAAGGCAGGTACAGAATTCACAAGAAAAGTACCTACGCATAACATAATATAAGCATCATATCACAACCTCAAAATAAATACACGAAAGAATACATACCAGCCACGACATCGGGTGCTATGCGGACCTCCTCTGCGGTCAGCTGAAAAGCTCTCCCTGGTGCTCTCGGCGCCTCGGCCTTCACTGGCCGACTCTCGGTAGCTCTGATGGTGGCAGGGGCAGATCCCTGAAGTGCTCCCTGAGATGACCCTCGCAATTGCGGACACTCTGCCTTCCGGTGTCCGGTCTGCTTGCAGTGAAAGCACACCGCAAACCCCTTGGGGCCGTCCTTGGCCATGTGCCCCTCCTTGCCACACTTGTAGCAAGATCCTGCTCTACAGACTCCATCATGACCCTTGACACACTTCCCACAAATGCGGCCCTTCTGGCTCCCTGGTTTGGGATCAGCGGGCTTGGCCCGCTTGGCTACCGGATGAGACTGTGCCGGTCGCCGATCCCTCCCCTGAGACTCCGCCTCCTCCCTGGCCTGAGTCTCTAGCTCAATCTCTCTCTTCCGGGCATTTGTCTGAAGCTCGGCAAATGTCCGGTACGAGGAGTTCACTGCGAACTCCCGAATGTCTCGCCTCCAAATACTCAAATATCGGCTCATACGTGCCTGCTCCGTGGACACGTGCTCAGGGTAGAACATCGCCCTCTCATGGAACATCCTAGTAATCACCGTAACAGACTCAGTACCCTGCTTGAGGGTCAGACACTCCTGGGCCAAACGCTCCCTCTCCACCTGGGGAACGCAATCATCTCGGAACATGGCAGTGAATCTCTCCCAGGTCACTGCCGCAAGCTCAGCAGGCGTAAAGTGCGCTGTCACAAACTTCCACCAGTCCTTTGCTCCCAAGCGAAGCTGGTTCAGCGCGAACCGAACCTTCAAATGCTCAGGAGTTGAGCAAGTGAAGAAACACCCCTCTACATCAGAAATCCATCTCATAGCCGCCACCGAGTCCTGGGTCCCATCAAACTCTGTTGGTTTTGTGTTGCTGAACTCTCGGAATAGCAACGCATCACCACCCTGCGGCGCTGCGGTAGCCGCTGCAACGGCAGCCTCAGAAAGAGCGGCATAACGCTCATCGAAGGTCTCAATCAACGTGGTCTTAATAGACCCGAACATCTCTAGTATCTCTGCCCTGATGGTCGCAACCACCTCCTCATGGATGATCCGGCGGATCTCCTCATCATTGGTCGCACTGCTCTCAGGCATCAGACGTGTCCTCACCATGATCTACCTCTGAAATACAACATACGATAAATTAGAATCCATTCGAGCATACTCACACTCAACAACTCTTCCCTCCTTGATCCTTGGTATTCCAAAGATTCCTACTTGGGATGTACACCGCTCCGGTGCTTTCAGTAGTACGGGCCAATACTACTGTCCGCATCGTATCAGAATACACACCAAGTCCTCCTCTTCGGATCCCAAATTCCAAGTACTCTAACATGCATAATCCATTCTCTAACAGATCTCTCATCAGCCCCTCGCTACTACCTACTCGCTCTCAAGCATCTCATAGTAGCTCACCTCTCCCTAGGCTAAGGTATCACAAATCAGGCCACTCTAGTCCTAATAGGAGTACCTAGCCTACTCTAGCATGAGAATACATCATATCAATATCAATATCACATAACATGAGGGTATTTTGGGAAATCACCGTTCGGGCGCGGACTGATCGTACGCACAACTCTGCTTTGCGTTCTTCCGAAAATCTTTTATTCTTTTTGAAAATACTTCTCAAATCCTCAGTTTGAGTTCAAATACGCCCGAAGGTGTACTCGAATCCCTCAAACCAAGGCTCTGATACCAACTTGTAACACCGTGAATTTCAAAACAATTTTTCGCATTATTTAAAAACATATTCATTTAATTTTCATAAACATCAGTGTTTGAAACTCCAATCAATGTCATACAACGAATCCGAAGATCACATATCATAAAAAATCCCATGTGTGTGTACGGATCAAGCCGACGCCTTCCCACGGTCATCACTAGTACCTGAAACAATAAACAGCAACACTGTAAGCACAAAGTTTAGTGAGTTCCCCAAAATACCACACATAACACATATTAGCCACTCGAGGCTATAACTCTGTGGGTCCATAGACCCTACTCTGTGAACCCTCTGGTTCTAACTCTGGGAACCTTCCGGTTCCAACTCTATAAGCATGCACAACATAAATCACATAGAAATAATGCAGTACAACACATAACATACATATAGCATAAAAATACTCTGTCACATAACTCTGGTTACCTACTCAAGGTAAAGTATAGTGAGAAGACTCACCTCATGTATCTCGATAAACTCGCGAATCCCGAAAATCACTCGCGCTCGATCCTCCGAGCTATAATCCTCCTATAACATCATATACCTCTGATTAACACTTTCACAACTAAAGTTGACTACCCTATCAAGTCAACACTGGTCAACTCTGGTCAACGGTCAATGGTCAACTTTGACTGGACTCGGTGAGTGCACTAGAGTGACTCGGCGAGTCTATACGTGTTCACTGACTCCCTAGGATCCTCTCTTGACACGTCGAGTACTTCCCTGACTCGATGAGTTCCACCTGGCATGAATCGCAGGGCCACCATGACTTAACTCGCCGAGTCTCAAGAACAACTCGGCGAGTTCCAACTTGACTCAGTCCACCTGTCAACCCTCTCTGACTCTCCCTGATTCACTGAGTCAACCCATAGCTCGGTAAGACCACTCGCTGAGTGGTTAAAGGCAATCTTCAAGCTACTCGCCGAGTCTGTTCTTAGGACTCGGCGAGTCTAAGCCATGCATGAACTCAAACTCACTCCTGAGGTCAGATCCATTCCAGTAACTCATAGATCCAGTCCTTCCAAGCACATTTATCACGTAAAGTTACAATCTTGGGTACCATGCAACGCTTACAAGGCTTCTTTTGGTGAAATGACATCTAAAATGGTAACCTAAGTCCCCAACTCAAAAGGATAGGCATAAAGCAGGGCATTTGGGACTCTCTGGACCTACTAAGATCCAGATCTAGGTACCAATTCCCAAAGGGACCTCTCACACTCAAATTGCAAGGCATACAAGGCATGAAGAAACCCTAGATTTGACCATATACATAAAAACACAAGAATAAGCTGTGAATAATACCTCAAATAGCTTCCTCTGCCAAAATGGAAGTAGATCCAAGCTCCCCAACCCTCCTAGTTTGGCCTTCCTCTTCCCTTCTTGCTAACACACACAAAGATGAAGAATAATGGCCTCTTTTCTCACTCACAAGGACTCACAGGTGCTCTGGTGCTCTCAAGGTCGAAGGTAGCCACAATGAAGGGTTATAAGGCCCTTTAAATAGGGCTCAAGGCCGTGAAATTAGGGTTTCATTAAACAGCGTGGACTCGCCGAGTCCACTCTTGGACTCGCCGAGTCCGGACGTGAACCCGCGTCCAAATCCGCGATCGTACTCGGCAAGTCTAGGCTCCAACTCGCCGAGTCTCCTCACAATTTACCAAAAATAAATAAATGAATAATACCTGGGAATCCGGGCTGTTACAATCATACCCTAGACCCTTGTTTTGATTATCTTTGAATTTTAATGGGTTTCAAATAAGAACTCGAATGTCTTACTTGATGCAGTATCATTTTTGAAACTAACATCTGTTTTTCCACACTTAGTTTTCAAAGCGTCAAGTTCTTCAGCTACATCATCAAGTTGTCTCTTAATATAGTCATAAAGTTCACATTTTTCACTGTATTCTGTCTGAATTCTCTTAAAATCCTTTATTTTTGTTTCTAACTGGGCCTTCAGGGGTTTCTGTCCTTTCTAGAGTTGATATCCTTCATATCTCAGGTCCTCAACTTCTCTTTTTAATAAATCATTATGTTCACGAAGAAGTTTAATCGTAGCTTCACATGATTGAGAACATGAAACTTCACATGAATGAGAACATGACACTTTATTGACCGGAAGGTTTGCGGAACTCATTGTTTTTCGACAATTCAAAGCGTCAAGTTCTTCAATTATATCAGCAAGACTAAGACGATTGAGATCTTTTGTCTTCTTGATGTCAGCCACGTGCATATCCCATGATTTCGGAAGTGCAGTCAGCAGCTTTTTGTTTATCTCAGATTTAGTCAAGAAGATCCCATCTATATTTATCTCAGTAGTGAGTGTGGTAAATCGCTGCAACTGAGCTTCCAGGGTTTCTCTAGGGACATAATCGAACATGTTGAAGTTTTGTCTTAACATCTCTTGACGACTCTCTTTCATGTCTTTAATTCCCTCGTAAACTTCAAAAACTATTAAAAGCACAACTAGAACTTAAAAGTCAAACTTAAATTTAAAAATGCCCTTTGACTATAAACCTCAAAAGTCAACCTTAAAAGTCAAATTTAAAAAGTCAAACTCAAAAGTCAAACTTAAAAGTCAAACCAAAAAGCTAAATTTGAAAATTTAAAAGTCAAACGAGAAGGTCAAAGTTTAAAATCAAATATCAAACTTTAAAGTCAAAGTCAAAATTTTAAGTAAAAAGTCAAAAATAAAAGTCAAAAGTTAAAAATAAAATCATAAAATAAAAACTAAAATTTTTGGGTTGAAAAACGAATTTAAAATTAAAGGAAAATCAATTTTGGGCTGAAATTGACAAAAATGCGAAAGTTGGAAGCGACGGGGAGAGATTAAGTTTAAAGTTTCGAGGGATTGAAACAAATAATCGGTTGGTCGAGTTGGCTAAGCGCGCTGTGTCAATGACCTAGAGGTCTCGAGTTCGATCCCCGGCACCCTCAAATCAGTTTCCCTTTTTGTTGAAGCGCTGATGCGAGGCTTCTGCTTGCGAAGCTGCTGATGCGATGCGATGTTTTTTTCACTCTTTTTGCTCCAAAACTCGATCAAAAACTCGTTTTTAGGAAAAACGCGAAGAACAAACCCCCTTTATTTTTGCGAGATCTATCCAAAAACGCAAAAATCTCTTCAAAATAAGATCAAATAAGCTCCAGATCTGAAAAAATTGATTGATACAACCAAGTTCTGATACCAATTTTAAGTCCCTAATCTGCTTGTGTATCAATCAGATCCGTTTGATGGTGCGGAATCCCAATCAAACGGATGATGTCAGATCAAATAGAAGAGAAGGAGAAGAAGAAGATGATGATTAATCTATGTATGATATGATTAGAATGAAGATCCGGATACAAAAGATTCACACACACAAAACTTCTCTCTAGTTTCTCTCTCTATAACACCTTCAAATGCACACACTTAAGCTCCTTTAGTGTTCATCATCCTTTTCCTCACACCCCTCACCCCTATATATATACATGAGAATATGGGCCGTAAACAGGGTTTACGGCCGTAAACACCCCTTGGCCATAAACCTGACCGTAAACACGTAAGATATTACATAAAAATACAATTTCCTAGAAAAGCAAAGTATAAACCATAATATTGACCCAACAACTCAGTGACCAAATGGGTAAAAATTGAAAAGTATATTATCCTTTTAAGTTATTATCCCTAATAAAAATTAAAAAAATCATTTATGTAGCATATAAAAGACCATGGTTCATTGCAATGACAATTTGTATAAGAGGTTGTGAATTTTAAAGGTAACCATCATTGTTTAGTATTTAAGTTTTATTTATATAATTTATCATTGATTTTGTTTATGGTATCAAAATCCTCCTTAATAAATGAAGGGTTTTTTTTTTGTCAAATGTCAATCTCTCATGAGTTTTGACACTTGTCATTTTGTGGTATTTTTGAAATAAATATTATCCCACTTGTCAATTCTTGGTTTGTTTCATTTTTTAAAATTAAAGTCATATACTTATATATGTAAAGTATTAAATAATATATATATATATATATATATATATATATATATGATATTAAATTGCAATAAATATGTTTTTTCCTTTCTTATTTAAAATTGTACAATAAAAAATATTTTCCGTTTACATTTTAATTGAATGTTTAATTTTTTTTAAATCAGCCTGTGTAATACACGGGTCTCACACCTAGTATTTTATTATAATTGGGTCTTATATGTAAATTAGATTTTTACTTCCCATAACCTTCGAACTCCCTACAACATATATGGTCACTTGGTGGTGCATGTCTTCTTAACTTGTGAATTCATTTATTATTTTTAAGATTTTTTAAATAAAAAAATTAAAAAAAAACTATATTGCATGTATGTATGTCTTCTTCATGCCTTTTCTTCCAAACTATCGATCTCCAACTATGACACCCCTCTTCGGGTAGTTTGAAAACACACATTTAAAACCCTTTTTAGTTTAAAAATAAATGTTTAGAGTTTAAAAGTTTTTTGGGATAAAACGATCCTAAAATTGTCCAACAATTTAGTTTATTAAATAAATGCAAGGTGTCAAATAGGTATCATAAACATGGTTCGTGTTCCCCACAGGCAGGGGGGGGGCGTTGTTGATGTAGCTTAACTCTATGAAGCTCAAGAGCCTAGTGCCCCAAGTGTGACACCTCAAATGGTTCACACAACATCAAATGAACTTGGAATAACTTAGAGAGAAATGATACACTTCATGAAATCGGCTAGCCCTCACCATTCCTTCATAGTCTCTCATGGTGGCTGATTTTGACAAGAATAAGATGCTTATATAGTGTGTCACAATTAGGGTTACACCATGTAAACCCTAATTGTCATGGCCTTTCATTTCCATGATCCATGGGTACAAAAACACCATGGAGCATCCTATGGGTTTTAGCCCAACTTGATAATCCATGGAGCATTAGCCCACTATACAAGTATTGATGATTTACACAATCAACCCATATATTTAATTAGTCTCCTTTTGATCACTTAATTAATTCCAAATTAATTCTTGATCAATACTAATTAAATAATCTTATTAATATATTAGAACTTAGAATATATTACCAAACCTTAAGTGTTATTTCTTTCATTTTAGTCTATCCAAATGCATGATGCCATGCAACCCAAATGGACCATGCCGAGTCGGGTCAAGTACATCCCAAATATAGTTATGGACTTAGACACTAATACAACAGTCTGCTACTTGGATAAGTCTAAAACTATTATTGAGTATGACTTTAAAACCTAAATGGAAATCGTAGCTCTCAAAAGCCGCTGTCGAACTCTGACCTTTGTCAATGACTTGTCCATTAGATAAGGGATCATATATTCCTCCATTCTAGATATCATATGGATTGAGACATGGATTATTGATAGGATTAAAACAAACTTTTAATCTATGAAGATCGATTAGATCTTGAACAAGTATATGAATATTAAACAGCAAGAACACAATGTTAATAACAAGGCAGAACGCAATAATAAGAACAAACAGCTTGAATCAAACGTGTCGAATGATTAAATAAAATCCTTAGAAGAGCTCGATTAAGAACATCAACTGTAAAGGATTGGAAGATTACAAGAACGATTACTGGAAAATATTGTTCTCTTGATAAATCGCTATATCGATGATCTCTAGAATCTTATGAATCTTAACCTAATATGCATGCAAGCATTAACTTAAATACTATACATAAAAGGCTCTCGGTTGGACAGGCCCAAACCGGAGAATAAAAGGCTAATCTAACGAGCCCAAAAGACGCAACATCAAAACTCTTTTCAGCCCAACAATCTCCCCCTTTGCGTCAATTTGGAGCGAGACCTTCACTTCCTACTTGGGCCGGCGGCTGAAGCTGGTACCTTCTTCTTCACAGTACTAAACAGACACTTGGTTATGGAAAGGATGGTCTGTCTAAACCGGATGTACCAATTGATCATATCATTGAAGTACTTGATATCATCAGCCGAATTGTCTTTACACTGCTTGATGATGAATAAGATGTGCTCCAAGCAAGTTGTAGTGTAAAGATGTTTGTCAGCTAAGGCGAAGAGACATTTCTGTCCTTCGGCTCTAGTGAACATCACAGAGTTTCGCCTCGAATCTATCTTGCCCATTAGCATTTGATTCAGATCACTGGCCGATCCCACAGGCTTGACTTTCGGTTTCTTCTTAAAAACTGTGGCAACCTCCTAATCCATTAGGGCCACCTCCATGATATAGCATGCCAGCATCCTTTTGACATGGTCTAAGATGGGACCATATTCGGCTTCGTTTGTCAGCAGGATATTGTACAAGACTATCCAGTCATGAGGGTTCAGATTGGGCAGATCCGCCAGAGAGATCATGTGAGCAGTTCTTGCAGATCCTCGGATAAGCTTGAACTTGACGTTTGTAAATCTCCCCACGGCAAAAGGCTTCATCACCCGAACATTGACAATCTTCTGGGCGCTCCATGTAAGGTATTGAGGGCGAGCGGCCTCCAGGTAGAAGTCAATGAGCTCCCTGTGAAGCTCATCGTTCGGATGCGGGACTTCAGATATGTTAGAGAAGGCGTGGAAGATGAACGCCGTTCGAGTCAGTGGCATATCGAACTGTGAATCGATGGTGTTGTTGCAGTCGAACGATATCACCGGCTCGAGCCATAGTATGCTTGGAGTCTCTATGCCCTCTTTTATCAAACGATCCCTGGTCCAGGCAGGGAAGAGCAACTTTCGGCTCTCAAGGAGATCGTTGGCTTCTTTTTGTTTACGTTCGGCTTCTTCAGCTTCACGTGCCACACGACTGACATCGTCATCAGTATTGCGACTGTTCTTTCTCTTTAACATGTCCGCAATAGTCTCCTTGTCTTCATCTTCATCTTCATCTCCATCCTCTGCTATGTGTTTGCCTTTGTTCTTCACACCCGAACCCGAGGCATGACCAGTTGGGGGTGGTTCGGTTGTGTGAGTAGCTTTGGAGGACGGAGGTGGTTTCGATCCTTTCTTCTCATCTCCCCCTTGTTTCGGAATGGACACGAAACTCAGCAGGCCTTCAATTTTGCTTAGGAGGTCCATGGCCGGGGAGAGCTTTTCAGCGAGGGTGCGCCTCACCGAATGATTAAGGATGGGGTCGTGTGCTTCCAGGATGTTGGATAGAGCTGCGTGGACATCCGAAACACACGTTTTTATGACTTCCCTCTCAGATCGAAGAGCTTCCAATTGTTCTTGAGAGTTGGAAAGCTGCGTGCTCTTGACCTTTAGGGCAGTTGTTTTACTCGCCAGGACGTCCATCAGAGAGTTCTCTGCCGCAAGATCCTCTTGTAGGTTTGCCAGACGGGCATCGATGGAGGCACGGAGTGCCGAGTTGTCGTCGCTGAGATTTTGTCGTAGAGTAGCGAACGAAGTCAACTCCGTCGAGACGAACTTGGCCAATTGCTGAACAATCGGTTCAAGAGTCGTCTTTGTGGCATTGGCGCTTTCCTGCAGAGACTGTAGCAGGGCAGAAGCGTCGGAGAATAGTTTATCAACTTTTTCGGTCGCCGCCTCACAGGCTCGGGTGGAGGCGTCTATCGCAGCAGTTGCTGAGGCTACTGAGTCATGTTGAGCCCTGGAGAAGGCATCAACTATCCTCTGAAGGGCAGCTTCAGATAAGGTGGACTGCTGGTTTGAAGAGGAGGCGAGAAGTTGATCAACCTTCTCGTTAAGCTCGCGGAGATGCTTCTTTGTCACTGGAGCATCATCCTCCTCATCACTTTGAACTTGAAACGGACTATAATAGACCGAATCAAAGTTCATGTGATCACCACCAAGGAATTGATCATCGCCATCGGAGGCGTCTTCTGGAGATTGAGGTGGTGGTGAAGCAGGGGGTGTTGTGGGTTTGGTTGGTTCAGGTTGAGTGGGTGGGGGGTTAGTTTCGGGTGGTGGTGGTATATGGGTTTCGGTTTGTGGAGGTTCGGTTACGGGAGGGGTTTCGGTTACAGGTGGTGTTTCGGTTGATGTGGTGAATATGGGTGGAGGTATAGGGAATGAGGTTGGGGGAATAGTGGGGTTTATGGTGGGAATGGAAATAGGGATTGTGGGTGGAGGGGAAGGAACTGGGGATTGGTGAAGTTCCATCTCCGGGGTTGGTGAGCGAGGGGGTGTGTAACCTCGCTGAGGAGATTCGTCTCCTTGGGATCCCTCAGAGTCCGAACTCCCACCTTCGGATTCACTGGAGGAGGAGGAGGGAAGGACGAGCTTTCGCTTCGGTTGGGTCTTCCTCCTTTTCGGTTGTGGGGAAGAAGCAGTCTTCGGTTGTTTGCGTTTCTTGGGAGTAGGTTTTGGGGCTTTGGATGGTTTCTTCCCCTTGTCTGCCTTCTTACCCCTGGCCACCGGTTTGTCGGCATCATGAATCGATCTCAACATGTCCGGTGTCAGTTCCCTCGGACCAAATGGCCCTAACTCCTTGATCGCCTTGATCATACTGCTCTCTGAAGGCACACTTCCATACATAGTCTCCGGGATGGAGCCAATGAAGGAGAATTTTGATGCATCCGAGACGATGATCTTCTTGGTATGGAACGTACCAATAGAAGACATCGGTGCACCGTCAGCAGTTGGGACATCAAACCTGTCCATAGCCCATCTTGTGATCAAGATCCAGAACCGGGCTAGTGATACCTCGGAGTGTCGGGAAGCGGAAGAGAGGCTCTGAATCAGTTGTTACCAAAGGACAAATCCATAGTCCAGATTGATCCCGTTGTACACCGCATACATAATCGACAGGAAAAGACGACTGGCCTCGTCCGATCCTGAGCTTCGTTCTGACAGTCCCTTGAAGAGAACTGTAAATAACCCATTCCACTGGGGCGGTAGGCATGACTTCTTGAATCTGGCGACGGAGGTGAGAACTTCCGTGTAGCCCATGTTGTAGAACATGCTGTAGAGCATACCAACCAGAATTGTCTCCGGGTGAACACGCGATGGGTCAGCCGCAAACCCAAGCATAGTGCAGAAGCGGGGACGAGAAATCGACGTCTTGTGTTCCGCCACTTCGAAAAAGACCCTGTCGACGGCCTTGTCGTAATAAGCCGTTGCGTAGACCTGAGATAGGGCCACCATTGGCACCGTTTCAATCCGTGACAGTGCCGGAGCAAGCTGGGAGTATTTGAGACACTCGATGACCGGCGACATGTAGGGATCATAGGCCAGTGGGTTCAGATCAATCACGAGGCATTGCTGAGGACGGATTGGAAGAATCTGAGAAGTAGCATGGACGGAAGAGGATTCAGCCATTGTTGCAGGTTGGAGAAGAAGATAACCGGGAGAGAGTTTGGAAGTATTTTTGCTTTGGAAATTATGGGGCAGTAAAGAGGTAAAAGGTGGTGTGGATGGGTTTTTATAGTAGGTGATAGGAGAGAGAAAGATCGATTCAAATCTCTTATGGAAATACGGAAGGGTTTTTGAGTGACTGATTGGTGACAGTTGGGACGTGCGATGATCACGTAGGAGAGAGAGTGTCAGATTCCTAGGATCACGCCGCCCAATAAGCGCCGGTTCAGAGAGAGGAACCGTTTCCATTTCCACACGCGCCATTAATGCCAGATGGATGACGCTTCAATACTGCACACGCGTCCAAAAGTGTCAGAAAAAGCGCGGCCGCTTCAAATTCACGCGCCCTCCTTTTTACCGTCGTTTGAATTTCTATCCTTTGAACTTCCGCCGCGTCAGCAACTTTTTGTCTTTTCCTCTTTTTAATCAGCGGTATTCAATTTAGGACCCACGTGGCTAATTTTTGGCCACAACCTCATTAGTAATCCCTCAGTAATAAACCAGCCTGTAAAATAATTAGTAACGGAATTTTGAAAATCTAGGATTTTCGTGCAAAGAGTGTAAAAGATAAGGAAATAAAGCAACTCTTTTTGGGATTATCTGTGATGTCAATTATGACACGAAACTGATGATCACGGGCACGAATCTCTTCCTTCAAGATCAAGAAAGACCTTAAAGTGTTAGTGTGGAATCCCGTTGAATTACGATCAAACATTTATTAATAAATGTTGAAAGGCTTCTTTTAATAAGGCTAATTAAGGGTTGTTTCGCTTTGATTCAACAATTCAATTCTTGATATAAGAACGAATGTGAACAAAGTACTTGTGAGACCGGTGTAGTCTGTTGAACAAGTAGGTTAGAGTTGATTTTTAAGTGACTTGGATAAGTATAAAATCTCAGTATAAAATCAGAAAAAAAATTTAGATTTTATGAAGGTACATTTGTCAATTCATTGGTGAAAACTTGATCAAATTAATTTGTCACCATCAATTCTTTGGTGTTGAATTTTGGGTTTCACTCAGCTCGTAGTGGCACGAAACTAAGATCATAAACACAGATGTTGTGTAACCATAAACCTCAGTGGTAGTTTCTGAGAGTCTCAAGGGTTACAGTGATGACACGAATGTTATGGAGAAGTGTAATGGGGATGGTGAAAGAAGACATAGTACCTCTGCTGCGAAAGAAAGGACCAAGCAGGAAACTCTTAACTCATGTGAGAAGAGTGTGAGGTAGTTCACGATTAGAATAAATAAGTTAGCCTTATTGGGAAGACAAGGTTTGTGTATACCAGGTCGTAAAGGCAATTATTCAAAATCTTATGAGGCTTGGGACACATACAGCAGCATGCTTCTAGGGACACTTAAGTAATTTATCAAATATATCCTCATGAACAAACGAACACAAAAAGAAAAAAAGAAAGAAAATATTTTTGGAGTTTTTGAAATTTATATAAAAACAAATAATAAAAATAAATAATAAAAAAAAATTAAAAATAAGATCTAAAAAAATTATAAAAGAGAAAAAAATAATAAAAAAACTTGGAAAAAGATTGAAAAACCGAACCCGAGCGTTCGGTTGGTTTTGGTTCAGGAAAATTTTGAAAAACCGAACCCGAACCTTCGGTTGGTTTCGGTTCTACAAAATGTTGAATAACCGAACCCGAACCTTCGGTTGGTTTCGGTTCCACAAAATTTTGAAAAACCGAACCCGAACCTTCGGTTGGTTTCGGTTCCACAAAATTTTGAAAAACCGAACCCGAACCTTCGGTTGGTTTCGGTTTTGGAAAATTTTGAGAAACTAAGAAAGTTAGATACAAAATAAATACTTTAAATATGGAGAAAACCAAAATGGTACAAGAAATATACAACACAGAAAGACTACCTTTGAGGTGATGAGCGAGTCAGATGATTGAACCGAATCCGAACGTTCGGTTGATTTCGCTTCTTACGGTTGAGTTTGAGAGGTAGTGTGAGGTACTGACTCTGATTCCATCATACCTAGCCCTTGCAAAATTTTATTGAATGATGCTTCAGGAAGAGCTTTGGTGAAGACATTAGCCAGTTGATCAGTGGTTCTTACGAAGTGAACTTCGACATTTCCATCTTCCACATGATCTTTGATGAAGTGATACCTCAGTGCTATGTGTTTGGTTTTAGAGTGTTGCACTGGGTTATGATAGATCCTAATTGCACTTTCAGAATCACAATACAGTGGGATCTTCTTCATATTGAGTCCATAGTCTCGAAGTTGACTCTGGATCCAAATCACTTGTGATGTGCAGGATGCAGCGGCAATGTATTCCGCTTCAGCAGTAGACAGCGACACACATGTTTGTTTCTTGGATTGCCAACTGACCAACTTCCCATCAAGAAATTGACAGCCACCAGTTGTGCTTTTGCGGTCGAGTCCACATCCTCCAAGGTCAGCATCAGAATAGGCTTGAACGAAGAAGCCTGAATTGGATGGATACCATAGACCTAAGGAGGCGGTTCGCTTGAGATAGCGTAGGATGTTCTTCACTGCCATCATGTGAGGTTCGCGTGGGTTAGCCTGAAATCGAGCACAATAACACACAGAAAACATGATATCAGGCCTGCTAGCAGTTAGATACATCAATGAGCCTATCATTTGACGATAGAGCGTGATGTCAACAGCCGGTTTATCTAGTGAAGGGGTCAGCTTGGTGCCGAATGCCATTGGGACTTTGACTTTTGAGTCTCCCATCATTCCAAACTTCGCTAGGAGAGTCTTCGTGTAAGCTTCCTGATTGATAAAGATGCCTTCGGGTCCCTGTCTTATGTTTAAACCAAGGAAAAAGTTAATAGGACCCATTGAGCTCATTTCAAACTTAGTTTCCATCAACTTTCTGAATTCAGCTGTTAAGCTGGGATTCGTGGAGCCAAAGATGATGTCATCGACATAAATTTGAACTATCATAAGGTGGTTACCTTCCTTTTTGCGAAAGAAGGTTGGGTCAACCGAACCTTGTTTGAATTTGGACATCTTAAAAAATTTTGTAAGCGTTTCATACCAGGCTCTCGGAGCTTGTTTGAGGCCGTACACAGCTTTATCCAGAATGTAGCAATGATTTGGATGCTTTTCATTCACGAACCCAGGAGGTTGCTCCACATACACAGTTTCTTCAAGTTCTCCATTGAGAAACGCACATTTGACGTCCATTTGGAAAACCTCAAAGTTTTTGTGAGCAACATAAGCCATAAATATTCTAACAGATTCTAGCCTAGCTACTGGAGCGAACGTCTCTTCGTAATCTATTCCTTCCTTCTGACAGTATCCCTTGACCACCAGACGAGCCTTGTTCCTTATGACATTACCTTCCTTGTCCATTTTATTTCTGAAAACCCATTTAAGACCAACAACTGAAGCATCTGGAGGCGTTGGAATGAGACGCCAGACTTTGTTCCTTTCAAACTCGTTCAGTTCGTCTTGCATTGCTTGAACCCAATCAGAGTGATCGAGGGCAGTATTCACTGTCTTCGGTTCAACTTTTGATACGAATGAGTTAAACATACAAAACTCAACCTTTGAAAATAAGGATGTCTGTTTTGCCTTCAGTTGAGATCGTGTCAGAACCTTTTCAGATACATCACCAACTATTTGAGAGATGGGATGATCTCTGGTCCATTTGGTAAGAGGAGGGTAATTTGGATCGAAGGTTGGATCTAGTTCGGCGTTGATCATCTCTTCTGGCTCAGATTGGCTATCGAAATCAAGCGTCATATCATCATGCTCCCCCTCAATTGATGAGTCTTGAGAAACATGAGGTTCAGGGGTTTCTTGTGGTGCTGGATTTTCAGGCGTTGAAGCACCTTCGCTTGGAGAGGGATCTGCGGTAGGAGAGGTACCTTCGGTTTTTGAAGGACCTTCGGTTGAAGTAGTAGAGCTTGGCTCCCCCTGGACTTGTGAGCTTGGCTCCCCCTGAGCTTTAGTACTTGGCTCCCCCTCGACTGATGCATTGTTGGTTGGAGATTCATCAGTGGGCGATTCTCCTTCATGCATTCTTCTTGCAGCATCTTCGACTATCTGCTGCATATTATCTATTTTGTTGTCGGCTGCCCCTGCTTCTGAGAGAGAAGCTTTTTCCGGCTCGTCAAAGAGATCCAGAAAGTTCTCGTACATATTGGCGATTGAGACTGTGACTTGACCAGTTTGAGGAAAGATTTCCCTGGCAGTGTCATCTATGGCCTGTAGCTTCTTGACATAGCTATCGTCGAAGGTCACATAGTATGTCTCTTCAATCCTTCTTGATCGTTTGTTTAGGACCCTGTACGCCTTTGAAGTGAGTGAGTAACCCAGAAAGATTCCCTCGTCAGCCTTGACATCAAACTTGTTGCGGTGTTCTTTAGAGTTAAAGATGAAACACCTTGAGCCAAACACGTGGAAAAATTTCACGTTGGGTTTTCTGTTATTTATTATCTCATATGGTGTGAGCGTGAATCGCTTGTTGAGATAGGACCTGTTTTGTGTATAACAAGCAGCAGAAATAGCGTCAGCCCAAAAATAAAGAGGTAAGGAAGTGAAACTTAACATAGTTCGGGCAGCTTCACACAACGATCGGTTTCGTCTTTCGACTATTCCGTTCTGTTGTGGTGTGTAGGGAGCTGAGAAATTATGACTGATTCCCTTTTCTGCAAGAAACTCTTCAAACTCTTTGTTCTTGAATTCGAGACCATTGTCGCTCCTTATGTTGCGAACGACCTTCTTGAGCTGGACTTCAATTTGCTTGATAAACACTTTCAGCTTTTGAGTCGCTTCAGATTTGAGCTTTAGAAAGAACACCCATGTAAATCGAGAGAAGTCATCAACGATAACAAGAATGTACTTGCTACGACCGATGCTTTCAATAGATGAAGGACCACACAAATCGATATGAAGCAATGCGAGTGGTTCAACAACTTTTGTGTTAATTATGGATGGGTGACTTTGACGACTCTGCTTTCCCATTTCGCATGCAGCACACAAATGCTCTCTGTCAACCTTGAGCAATGGAAGACCCCTAACATGACCTCCAGTGACAAGTCGGTTGATATATTTGAAATTGAGATGAGAGAGTCTTCGGTGCCACAACCAGCTTTCGTCGGATTGAGCTTTTGATAGCAGACATATGGTTGGGTTTCCTTTGATGGGTTTCATGTTCAGAGGAAACATTTCACCCTTTCGCTCTGACATCAGAATCACTTTCTTTGTCTTTTTCTCTATGATTTTAGAACCTTCATCATCGAATGAAACTTTGAGACCTGTACCTCCAACAAGCTGAGATACACTGATGAGGTTGTGTTGAAGTCCTTCCACATAGGCCACCTTTCTTATGGTAAAATCACCATTCGTTATCATCCCATATCCCTTTATGGTGCCGAAAGAGTTATTTCCAAACTTAACATTGCCACCATTTGCAAGAGATCTGTATTCCCTAAGCTCCTCTTTCCTCCCAGTCATGTGACGCGAGCAGCCACTGTCGATGTACCATTCTTCGTCAAACTGCTCGTCACTTATAACCTGCAAAAATTAAGCAGATTTAGGAACCCAAAGTTTCTTGGTTCCATGTGAGTTTTTCATGGGAACAGGAATAGTAAGAGAGATGTCAACAAGATATGTTCGTTTTATTAGAGTTGTTTCATCTTTCTTTTTAATGGTGAAGACTTTTATTTTGTTAGGATTGGGTTTGTTCGCTTTGGACTCAGGTTTGGATTCATCGACCTTCTGCTTTCCCTTCTGTTCAGCAGATGGACGAGGTTTTTGAGAACCAACGGAATTAGCGTTAGAGCAAGATGGAGATGAACGAGAAGAATTAGGAAGAGAGGATTTGGATTTGGATGGAGATGTCTTCCTTGCTGATGACTCTAGGTGACCCTTTTGCTTTTGATCGTTGGTGGGATTAACCTTTGAGTCTTGTTCTCGTCTGACTTCAGAGCCGAACCTCTGAGTTCGGTTGGAGTTGTTCTTGGAACCGAACCTTTGGTTTCAGTTGAAATCCTTTTCAGAACCGAACCTTTGCTTTCGGTTGGTATTTTCATGCGAACCGAACCTTGGCTTTCGGTTGTTGTTTTCTTGCGAACCGAACCTTGGCTTTCGGTTGTTGGAATTATCAGGCTTTCTTACGGGATTATTTTCATACTTCAGATTCTTGTCCTTGTGTGAATAGTATGCATTCTGGGAGTGCCAGAATTGTTTCCTTTCAGAAAGGTTTTTCCTGTATCTTAGGTTCCTCTCTATCTTTTTATCCCTCATCTGATTAGGTTGATGATGAACGTTCGCTTTCGCTTTTGATGTCTCCTTGGTTGGTTCCTTTTGAACTTGAGGAGTTTTTCTTTGAGCCGAGGGAGCAGAGGGAATATCTGAAGAAGATTCAGTTTCCCCTGAGGAAGTGGAAGGAGTATCTGGTGAAGTTTCACTTCGAGCTGTTGGCGTTGAAGGAATGTCTTCTTTTGCTGAACGATCAACCTCTTGAGGAGTACCTTTTGTACCACTTGTGCTTGGTTCACTGAAATTATCAGGCTTGTTCAAGGGTTCAGGTATGTATCTCCCTTTCTTCATCCAGGAGGTTCTTTCAGACAGGCCAATGGTTTCGTTTCCATTATCAATAGGAGCTTCCCAGAAATACTCATCACAGCCATCAGCATTGTCTTCGTTAACAATAGCTGTGAGTTCAGCTGTTTGATGTTCGGTTACTCCAGTGACCTTGTATACCTGATTTGGAGTGGTCCTGACCTTTTGATATACGACAGCTTTTTCTATTAATTTCGGGGACTTTTGTTGGGACAATCTAGCGAATTCCACAGAATTTTCAGAAATAAGATTTTTGTGGTTTTCAGTTTCGCTTTTAACAAATTCTGAGCAGTCAACCGTATCCTCTACAGAAATTTCACTCATGTTTTCGTCCTCGTTAAGCTCAGATGCATTTTCAACATCGATTTTATTTTCTGAGCTTACTTTGGCGTTAAGAGAGTCAAACTTTTGTATGGTTTCGGTTCTCAGTTTAAGTCTGTCGTTTTCATCCAAAAGATTTTTGAGCATGTCCTTGTGGTCTTTGGACTTAATGAAGGTCTCAATTTTGTCCAGTCCAATTTTATAAGTTGGGTTGACATCATCAGACGATATCACACTCTCACAATTGTAAGCTTCGGCATCGATTTCATCCTCCTTAAATTCTAGGAAGGGTAAAATCATGCGATGGATCTTTTGGCCTATCTCACAATCCAAGTGAAGTTGAGTAATATTGGAATATAAACGTTTAGCTATTAAACAAAAAACATTTCGTTGTTTTAACAATTTCAAATTGTCTCTCTGCAAATAAATGTTTTCGTCTTTAACTTTAATTAATTCCGACTCTTTTAACTCAATCCACATTCGCCGCTCCTCACTCTTCGACGCCACCCTGCTTAATTGATCAGTCAGGTTAGAATTGGTGACTCGAGTTTGAGTTAAGCTACTATCTAAATGAGAAATTCTTGTATTCACATTTTTTAGTTCTTTCTCATATGAGGATGATGGCACTTTAGATGAAATAAAAACAGATTGTACCTTCTTTATCAGTTCATCGAGCTCATTGAACTGTTGGCTAAGTGGTTTGGCCGTAAAGCACATATCCTCCTGCACCTTCGGTCCATTGCCTCCTCCATCGGTGTTGTATCCCCTCATTTGAGACACTTCAGTCACCATGAAGCATTTTCCACCACTGCTTTCCTCCTTAGCCACATATGCCTTTCCATGAGTAGGCTTCCTCACTTCTTCGTCTTCTGAGTCAGTAGACCAAACTTCGGTGCTACCGAACTCATCGTCATTGACCGAACCCTGTACAATAAGAGCATTTATAGAAGGGTTAGCGGTAGACTTCTTCTTTCTCAACTCATCCAATCTCCTCTACAGCACAGCTTCCTCATCATTTCCATTGTCCTTTTCAGCCATCTTCTTAAGAACACAGTGCTTAGTGTAGTGGTTCTTGCCACCACAATAGAAACAGCTTACTCTAGAATCGCCATCTACTTTCGGTTCCTTTTTGGGCTCCTCAGCTTTCGGTTCATTGTTTGCTTTTTCTGAGCTGTAACTCCCCTGCCAGTTTCTGTTTTTGTTGTTGGGGAATCTCTTCTTTATGAACCTCTTAGGATTGGATACCATCATGGCATAATCCTCAGTTGTGAGGTCATATTCTTCCAAGTTGAGCTCTTCATCCTCCACCACAGCTTTACTTTTAGATAGGAGGGCCAACGAACCAAGACTGGAGACAACATTCTTCTCTTGAACCACAATCTTCTCTTGGGACTTTAGAATACCCACCAGTTTCGCCAAAGAATATGATTTAAACTGTTCATGGGCTTTGACTGTGGAAACAACTGTTCTCCATTCAGATCGCAGTCCGTTCAAGAAAGTAACCTTTTGTTCGATGAGCTTCCTTTCAATGTCGTGTTTGATCATCTTGCTGAGAAGATGATTGAAGCGATCAAACGTCTGGGTCACAGTTTCTTCGGCCCCTTGCCTGAATTCACCAAATTCAGATAGAAGCAAGGTTTGGATGGAATGTTCAAGATCTTCGTCTATGGAATACAGTTCGCGAAGCCTATCCCACACTTCCTTCGCCGTAGTGCATGAGCTGACCAGTCTGAATGTGTCGGACTGAAGGGCGAATCTGATCAACCTTAGTGCCTTAATATTGCACTGGAATTTGTCTTTTTCATCTTGCGCAATATTCGTCACGTCCTTGAGCAGATCGTTGTACTCTTTTTGCGTCTTAATAACTCTGGATGTTGCGGAATGAGAAAACGGTCCGTTGATGATAGCTTCCCATATGAGAAAACCATTATCTTCCGATCCAATCACATAGTCTTCAAAATGATGTGCCCATACTTCATAGTCATGGGTATACAAGATTGGAATCTTTGTCGTCGAACCGATGCTGTTGGAAATATTAATAGGGTTTGATTGCGTTGCGTCCATAATGATCGTAATAACCTGTTCAAAGATCAGACTTGTAATAAAGCAGATTAGGGCAAAACAATAAATACTAAGGTACGTCAATTAAGATGACGGCTCAATAAATATCGATGATTGCGGAAAACCCTAATGGAAATCTTTTTCACAGAAAAGATGTGTATCGATTACACAGCCTCCTGCTCTGATACCAATTGATAGGATTAAAACAAACTTTTAATCTATGAAGATCGATTAGATCTTGAACAAGTATATGAATATTAAACAGCAAGAACACAATGTTAATAACAAGGCAGAACGCAATAATAAGAACAAACAACTTGAATCAAACGTGTCGAATGATTAAATAAAATCCTTAGAAGAGCTCAATTAAGAACATCAACTGTAAAGGATTGGAAGATTACAAGAACGATTACTGGAAAATATTGTTCTCTTGATAAATCGCTATATCGATGATCTCTAGAATCTTATGAATCTTAACCTAATATGCATGCAAGCATTAACTTAAATACTATACATAAAAGGCTCTCGGTTGGACAGGCCCAAACCGGAGAATAAAAGGCTAATCTAACGAGCCCAAAAGACGCAACATCAAAACTCTTTTCAGCCCAACAATTATAAATCAATCTCTCTGTCCATTTGTTGTTTCCCGATTTCCGATTCATGATGATTGACTGATTGAACAGATCAAATCAGTCTTGGCTTGGCCAAGCACTCATATGTATCATCATTAAATCATCGAGGGGCCCAGAGATATCGCTTTTATCCCAAAGGTAAAAGGAATGGATAAACTTCGACTCATATGGCTTGTTCTACTACTTGTTGAATCATACACAAAGGCACGTTTTATAACATCGAGTTACCAATGCATTTTCATGCAATCAATGTATAACCAACTCATAGTAACAGCTCACATCTCTAGGTTTGAAGAATATAAGATATTCTCTGTAACATCCCAAAAATCCGTACCAAATTTTTTTCTTTAATCATTACTAAAACCATTTTTATAAAAACATATCATAAAGCATAACATAATTCAGAGTATTAATTCCAAAACATAATTTCATTATCAGAGTAAAACATCCCAGACTGACTACTCAATGGTGTGTGCCATGCGATCACCCCGAGCTCTTCCCTCCGCTACCAGAAGTACCTGAAAGCAAAACTGACAACCGTAAGCACGAAGCTTAGTGAGTTCCCCAACCTACCACATACCCTGCATAACACATACTGCACATACTGGGCCACGCCCGCTATTCCGGGCCTCGCCCGCTACTTCGGGCCACGCCCGCTACAACGGCCCCGCTGCACCAAGCCCCGCCTGGCTTCGAGCCCCACTCGGATACAGATCTGTTTCTCTTAGGCCCCACCTGTCTCTGGGCCCCGCCTGCTAACCACATAATACAATTAGCATATAACACATAACTGAACATACCCTACTGTAATGCTGTCCTTAGGCCTCGCCTGTCTTGGGCCTCGCCCCTATCCTGTCACTAGTAAGTCATGGAACCCCGTCCAAGCTCCTACGGTAAGTGAGATACGGGCCTACGCCCACACTCACTCCATACCAACCTCGGGCCTTGCCTATGCTCTACTACTAATGAGATATGGAACACCGTCCATACTCTTCTATTGGTGAGATACGGGACCTCGCCCACACTCACCTTCCTACTAGGCACACACATGCATCACATAGACAACAAGTATACTCTATCATGCAAACCATTCCTTGGGCACCCGCCTGACATCGGACCTTGGTCTGGAATATCATACTAGCAAACAGTGTCTAGGGCTAACCCCCGAGTCTTCCTACTCATAACTACATCGGCCGGCATTGTGTCCGTAGACCCATTCACACAAAGGGAAACTCACCTGCACTTTTGAACTTGTTGATAACCCTCTGGCTGCTGTGCGAAAATTCTCTGAACCGCTGCTCCACTAACTCCTCGAGCTCAAGGGATTTGAAAAGTCACACCAACTCTGTATCCAAGGCTTCCTCTTGCACCACTATAAACCTCCTTCTCTTCCAAGCTTCAAATCACTGCACCAAGGCTAGATCTTGCTCAAAATGGATATGGTGGCTAGGGTTTGGTATTCTGGGTGAGAGAGACTGTAAAGGAACCCTAGGGAAGATAATGAGATGTTTAAATAGGGCACAAAGTCACGAACTTAGGGTTTCCCCATCTAGACCGGACTCGCCGAGTCCACTCTCCGACTCGTCGAGTTGGTCACTTACTCTTCGACCCGGATCCCGCTCGGACTCGTTGAGTTCTACCTTGGACTCGACGATTTGTCCCCTTTGACTTAGAGTTTTCTTTTCCTTTCTTGGTCTTTCTGATTATGGGTGTTACAACTCTCCCCCACTTAAACTAAACTTCGTCCTCGAAGTTTCTCTACAGCCAATCGCCCTGCAATCTGCTTTCAACACTCTGCTTGGTAGACCTAACACCCGCTGACTACCTTCGTTGGCCTTCCGCCCGGTTATTCTGAGTAACATTAATCCTTGCGGATAATATTCTCGGGTCAACCCTAACCCTGACCATCCTGGGAACACAACTTACTCAACTGACAAACCTTCTGGTACTCCCCGAGTACTTATGTTGGACACCCTAGGGGTTCACCCCCTTTTCCTTGTGCGTTTTCTAGCCTCCCCAAGGCAACATTCCATAACCAACTACTTCCTCTGTCACTGTGAAGGTCCTATCCTTCACCAACTCCATTACTCCCGCTACTTCCAGTACGGGTCATTACCGCCAGTATCCACTGGACACTTCTCACTACTATAACTTAGTGCCGAGCACCCCTCCCAGCGAATGGTTCAGATAATCCTTCGAGTAAAAGATTCATTCCCTCAACCATTAGACTCAGACGAGAGCTGCGCAACAGGGTCAAACTCTTCCCTCTGAGATTATCCAACCTGTTGTGATGTGTATAGCACCCCTCGATCAACTAACTGTATTTCACCATAGTCTGCTTATCATCACTGCCACTGACTGAAAATTTCTGCTGTCCCTAATCCACCTTCCGGATGAATCGAGACCATGGTCCCTACTGATCTATCACTATCTGGATTACTGGCTCCCACTGATCGCTAGTTCCAACACAAACTTCTAGTCGCTCCCAGCGACTTCCGAGGAAACTTAGGCTACCTAATACTGCCCCCTCTACTCTACCGCTCTGGCGCTACAAGTCCTGGGATCCTCGTTCCCCTAACTTGACCTTAAGGTCCTAACCAGTTCCCACCTATGCTACTAAAACTCATGGGCCTCGCCCACGGGTCTCACCCGACTACACTACTAAGCAACCATGCTCTCAGGTCTCACCTATACTGCTACTCTCATACGGGTCTCGCCCACAGTCTCACTTTTCTAGGGCTATGCAGGCTAGCTCCATACTATTCTCATCTACTACTCATTCCTAACCCCCACCTTGATCACTTAGGAGATAAGGGCCTCGCCCAAAATCCGCTAACTAGGAGATATGAGCCTCCGCCCACACTCCGCTAACTAAGCTGCTAGGGAATGCCATGGCTTACCCGTAGTCTTGCAACACCTTCCATACTCACTGGCTGCTAGTAAATGCTACGGCTACCCCGTAGTCTTACAACACTTTCCACCTCTGGCTCGCTGACGAAAAATGCCTCGGCTCTCCCGCCGCTCTACCATGCCCTACATGCTGTCTCTGCCACTGAATACTAACACGAAAGCATCCCATGCTAACCGTTCTCAAGATCCTCATTCCAACTCTTTCGAGTCCTACAGGCGATCCTCCAACCCGAATTCCCAACCCGATACTAACCATCTTGATTACATGAACTAACTGTTGGAAGTCTCTCAAACTGCCAACGTTGAACTCCTCAATCCATCAATCACTGTGCTACTTCTTTTCCTTCTCAGAGGTCGTGTACTCATTCTGGATCTGCGTGCTCTTACCCTTGTACACTCGGAGGGTTCTCCCCCACTTTGATCCTGCTTATACCTCACTGCTCAATGCTTGAGAAGAATTCCCAATCTTCTCTGCTATACCGCAATCAATCTGCTGAAGAACCAAGATTGCCATAGCTAGGGGTCTAACCGATCCATCACTTAATAACACCTTTCTGAATCCAGCGGGTCACTACTGAGTTCCACACAAGCATGCTATAGTTACTGCATCCTAAGTAACCCGCTTCCCTAAGGCACCACCCCCTAACTACCACTTTATTATCCAAGGTATGCAGATGGCATATAACTAAATCGCAAGCAAGCCGCTCAATTTTAAAATACTTATACCACAAACGATGCAGAACCATAACAATATAATCATGAATAAAGAAAGCAGAAAACAGAAGACACATACCTACAACGTCCGAAGCTGCTCGTGTCTCCATGGTAGTCATCTGAAAAGCCCTGCCTCCTACCGCAGGTGGCTCTGCTCGGCCCTGACGGCCGTCTGTAATCCTCAGAGTTGCAGGGGCAGGTGCTATCACCCGTCCTGCATAAAACAAACTGGGGCACTGGGCCTTCTTATGGCCCCGCTGACTATAGTGGAAACATATCAAGTCTAATCCCTGTGTGGTGGTAGCAGTACAATCCTTGCTAAGATGACCAGGCCGCACTTGAAGCAGCCTGAATCTCCACCACTACCACTCCTACATGCACCCTCGTGCATTCTGCCGCACCTCCCGCATCGGCCGCGGCTCTGGTAATCCCTCGATCTCGAATCTGACCCCTTGGGCCTTTTGCCTGAACCTGTGGCTACCTGAACCTCATCCGGCTTCCTCTTCCAAATCTGCTCCAAATCAATCTCTCTCTAGCTCGTGCGATCATATCCTCTAACATTTTGCAGCTGGACCTGCTCACAAACTGCCTGATGTCATCCCTCAACATCTCGTGGTATCGGGCCTTCTTCATCTCCTCATCTGCGACATACTGTGGAACAAGAAGGGCCCTCTCCTTGAACGTGGCGGTGATCTCCGCCACAGTCTCAGTAGTTTGCGTCAAATCCTGAAACTCCCGTGCCAACTGCTGCACCTCAATAATCGGTGAAAACTCAGCCCTAAACTGGCCGAGAAATCGCTCCAATTCATCGCGTTCAACGCGACATCATCACCAATGGCATGACCAACCTCCTCCCACCAATCCCTCGCCCCGTCCTTCAGAAGACAGGAGGCGAGTCTGACCTTGTCCCCCTCGGGACACCGGCTCGTACGGAATGCGTTGGCAACATCGGCCAACCACATGCTGCTAGCGATGGGGTCCCTAGCCCTATGATAATCTGGCACTCCGCAAGCTCTAAACTCTCGGAATGTCATAGTACGCGCTCCCACCAAAGCCATTATCTCGGTACGAAAGGCTCCCAACCTCTCATCCAAGATCTCCAATATACCCTCCTTGACCGTGCCAAAGATCACAGGAGTCTGATCTAGGATACTGCGTGTAACCTCAGCTGATATCAACTCCCTCATCCGCTCCTCGAGCTGCTCGGCCCCTGAACCCGAGCCTGATCCCTTTTCGGCACCTGATCCGCCTACTGGTCTCTCTCGCAATGTCACTATGCTGAAAACATATCGCAATACTATCAGAATACTTGTCACTGCTGAGGGATCATACGCACACACTACAAGCTTCCCGGTCTCATCTCGGCCTTTCTCGAATCGAGTACGAATCCTCTACTTTCAGTAGTACGGGCCCATACTACCTTCCATATCTATCCGTACTTTCCTCAAGAACTGCTTCGACTCCACCAGGTCCCTTTTTCTACTACTACTACTCCCAGCACTATTTCATCCTAGGCTTACCCTAGGGAACCTCTGACTCCACCCAAGCCAGTCCTCATCTGCTGAAGGACTCTTTGCGATGCCAATTTGCCATCACCTGAATACCATCACATGTGACGAGGCTCAAATAATCCTTCGAGTAAAAGACTCATCCCTGCAACGGTCAGACTCAGACAAGAGCTGCGCAAAAGGGCTAAATCCAGCACTCTAATATTATTCAACCTTGATCACATGTGACGTGACATATTCACCTAATGGCTAACTCCCATCACTCAAAATCCCACAATGCACAAATCATGCAACATTCAGACAAGGGAAAAATCTAACCATAACATACTCAACAATCATAATCTCATATCAAGAATCTGAACTAGCATGAGACATAAGCTCATAAACTCGGGCATAACCTAAACAGGCTATCCTAATACTGTCTAATCAGCACTATTATGCAGCTCAGAGCACATATAACAGGCACATAAGACATCCTCCCTAGATCCTTAGTCCTAATCTAGCATGCTACTCTACTAACTGATAAACATAACATAAACTTGTATGGGTATTTTGGGGTACTTACTTGAGCTCGACTGATTACATGCACCACACCCTTTTCTCTTAACAAAGTTCTTTTTCTTTTTGAATTCTTTTCGCTTTTCTAAAACTGTTTCCTTTCGAAAAACTCTTTTTACAAAACTGTCTTTTCATTTTGAAAACTTTTAGACCAATCCCTTAGTTTGAGTTCAGACACACCCGAGAGTATGTCCGAATCCCTCAAACCAAGGCTCTGATACCAACTTGTAACATCCCAAAAATCCGTACCAAAATTTTTTCTTTAAATCATTACTAAAACCATTTTTATAAAAACATATCATAAAGCATAACATAATTCAGAGTATTAATTCCAAAACATAATTTCATTATCAGAGTAAAACATCCCAGGCTGACTAATCAATGGTGTGTGCCATGTGATCACTCTGAGCTCTTCCCTCCGCTACCAGAAGTACCTTAAAGCAAAAACTGAAAACCGTAAGCACGAAGCTTAGTGAGTTCCCCAACCTACCATATACCCTGCATAAACACATACTGCACATACAGGGCCACGCCCTCTATTCCGAGCCTCGCCCGCTATTTCAGAGCCCTGCTCGGATACAAATCTGTTTCTCTTAGGCCCCGCCTGTCTCTGGGCCACGCCCACTAAGCACATAATACAATTAGCATATAACACATAATTTAACATACCCTAGTGTAATCATCTTCTTAGGCCTCGCCTGTCTTGGGCCTCGCCCCTATCCTGTCACTAGTGAGTCATGGAACCCCGTCCAAGCTCCTACGGTAAGTGAGATACGGGCCCACACCCACACTCACTCCATACCTATCTCGGGCCTCGCCCATGCTCTGCTACTAATGATATATGGAACACCGTCCATACTCTGCTATTGGTGAGATACGGTACCTTGCCCATACTCACCTTCCTACCAGGGACATACATGCATCACACAGACAACAAGTATACTCTATCATGCAAACCATTCCTCGGGCACCCGCCCGACATCGGACCTTGGTCCGGAATATCATACTAGCAAACAGTGTTTAGGGCTAACCCCCGAGTCTTCCTACTCATAACTACATGGGCCGACATTGTGGCCGTAGACCCATTCACAGAAAGGGAAACTCACCTGCACTGCTGAACTTGCTGATAACCCTCTGTCTGCTGTTCGACAATTCTCTGAACCGCTGCTCCAATAACTCCCCGAGCTCAAGGGATCTGAAAAGTCACACCAACTCTATATCCAAGGCTTCCTCTTGCACCACTATGAACCTCCTTCTTTTCCTAGCTTCAAATCACTTCACCAAGGCTAGATCTTGCTCAAAATGGATATGGTGGCTAGGGTTCAATATTCAGGGTGAGAGAGACTGTAAATGAACCCTAGGGAAGAGAATAAGACGTTTAAATAGGTCACCAAGTCCCGAACTTAGGGTTTCCCCATCCAAACCGGACTCGCTGAGTCCACTCTCCGACTCGTCGAGTCGGTCACTTACTCTTCGACCTGGATCCCGCTCGGGCTCGTCGATTTGACCCCTTTGACTTAGGGTTTTCCTTTCCTTTCTTGGTCTTTTTGATTATGGGTGTTACATTCTCGTCTCATGATCACTCGTGATAAAATCCATGAAGTGATTCAAATGAGCGTGGGTTGAATCCAATACTCAGAACTTATGAGCACTCATGAGTGTTGTAGCAACACTGTGACAACCCGATATTTTGAGACAATATAATGTAACACCAGTCAAATTTAGGTCAAAATTTAACTTTCCTAAAATCTTATTTGAGTTAAATAAAGCGGTAGGAATTGTATCAAGGTTTTCGTACATATAAAGAACACTAAAATCCGAATTATAACGAAGAATTTATGACCACTCTAAGATTCACAACAAAAACCGGCAACACTGGTAGACGTTCTTAGCATGTCGGTTAACCACACACGCTCTACTAACGACTTGGTAAGGTACAAAGTGTAATTTCATGGGCTAGCACCTTTTCACATTTTCCTAAGTAACTAAGATTGGGAATTTATAAGTGTTTAGTTACTTAGTATTTTTCATTATACTTTTAATGAAGGGAGAATTATAGTCCTTTCCTACCCGTTCGGTTAACGACCTTCCACCAGTCAAGGAAGCGGTGGGTGAGAGTGGACACCCATTAAACTGCCATTTTATAGGCAGTAACCTTATACCCCCCCTTATAGACCGGTTTCGTGAATGAGGCCTACTAATGGTAAGATTGACTTTATCTTATACATATCTATATAATTAAAATTATAATAATAGTATAAGGGTGTATTTTAAACATTTAAAATACTTGGTGGTTTAATCCATTAATTAAACTATACTCTTAATTTAATTAAAATTAAACCATGTCTTTATAAAATTATTAACTCTTTTAATTAAACACTTTAATTAATTTAATGAAGTCCATAAAGTTTGAATTTTAGCTTTTAAAATTCTAAGGTTCAATTTGGAATTAAAGTATTAGAGTGTAAGACTTTACAAATTCCAAAACTTGAGGGCAAGTTTTGAAACTATTCAAAACCTTTCATTTCATAACTAATTATGAGTTTAATGGTTCATTAAAAAGAAGACTCTTCATTTTAATGTAACCCCTTATTCTTTAATAACATTTTTAATGAAGTGACTTTTCAACATCCATAACTTGAAGACAAGTTATGGAGTCATTAAGCAATTTAATGGAAAAACTCTTCATTTTTATGTAACATACAACACTTTTATGATTTTTAAGATTCATAAATATGACTTTTCACATAACTTGAAGACAAGTTACAAAAACATATTTTATGAACTTCTTCTAGATTAATATGGATTGAAATTAACAAAACATAATTTTTTTTCATCAATCTAAACTAAATCATAAATCAAGGAAACATAAAAAACTTTTGGTAATCCATAACTTGAGGACAAATTATGGAGTCCAGCCATTGAGATCAAAGAATAACAACAAACAATTTGCACATAATTCCTATGATCTACCAAAACTCATAAGCATGAATATTTATAATCAACATTTTTCAAGAATTACATAAACACATATAAACTTGAAACTTTGATTATAGCATTGAAATTGGTTTAATATAATCATTACCACATTAAAAACATGTTTTATAAGACCAAAACAGTCAAAGGTAATGATTCTAGACCAATTCCAGCACCAAAACTCGAAGATATGTTGTTTGGGGTTCTAACTCGTGGAGTGCATGAACCAACTCGACGAGTTGAATGCATTTTGTCTTGGACTCGTCGAGTCCATCAGTGTACTCAGCGATTCTACTGTCCCAACAGCAAAAAACTTCAATTTTAAGTAATTTGCATCAAGTATAAGTGAAAACAAGTCTAGGCTCTGATACCACTGTTGGGTTTTGAGCATTCTAACACTCCTATGGTATACATGCAACCCTAAATACCTTGGATCTTTGTTTTCTCTATTATCAATTTCCAAGGTATTGTTCTAACTAGCATAATATAAAGTACATATAATATAAAATCTATTAGAATTACATACCTCCATGTTGGTGCTTGATTCCATGTAGCTCGAGAGCCTAGTGCCCCAAATGTGACACCTCAAATGGTTCACACAACATCAAGTGCACTTGGAATAACCATGAGAGAAAGTAGAACATTTCATGAATCGGTTTGCCCTCCACACACACCTCGTGGCTGATTTCTCACATCAATAAGATGCTTATATAGTTGTTACAATTAGGGTAAGCCCTAATTATCATGGCTTTCCATTTCCTTGGATCCATGGGTTCAAATACACCATGGAGCATCCTATGGGTTTTAGCCCAACTTGATAATCCATTGAGCAGTAGCCCACTATATAAGTTCTGGATGATTTACACAATCAACCCATATATTTAATTAGTCTTCTTTTGATCACTTAATTAAGTCTAGATTAATTCTTGATCAATACTAATTAAATAATCTCTATTAATATATTAGAACTTATAATATATTAATAAACCTTAAGTGTTATTTCTCTCATTTTAGTCTATCCAAGTGCATGATGCCATGCAACCCAAATGGACCATGCCGGGTCGGATCAAGTCTTACCAATTATAGTTATGGACTTATACATTAATCCAACACTTAGTTCCAGGGGCTACCCCAGTAGCTAAATCACCTTATCGTCTAGCTCCAACTGAGATGAAGGAACTCCCCAGTGAGCTTAACGAACTCCTCAGAAGGGGATTCTTTAGGTCAAGCTTCTCACCTTGGGGAGCACCAGACTTGTCTGAAAACAAGAAAGAGCGTTCCAAATGCTAAAGTAAGCCTGGTACACCGCACCGATATTATCCCTACCAAAAGGGATAGTAGATTTCGTGGTGTAATGCGATGCATCCAACCAAGGGCTTGATTGTGTTCTTATACAAGAGGAAAGGTCACTGCCTATACCTCAACAAAACTTAAGACGCAGGAAGGTAACAATACAACACATGATCATGAGTCAAGAGTAGTAGTAATTGCTCTGAACATCTGGAGACACTACTTGTAAAGTACAAAGTGTAATATTTTCACAGACCACAAAAACACTCAACACACATTCGACCAAGAAGAGTTATCATACCAGTGAAGTCAAATGAAAGAAGCAAAGCCGTATCTCGATAGTGAAAGGTTCGCTGGAATGCCAAGCGAGGAACTGAGTTCACCTAGGAAAGCGAGCATCAAATGAAACTTCTATTTGTAGCAAAGTTATCAATTCTGCTTAAACTTTAATTTCGGGATGAAATTCCCTCTAACGGGGGGATGATGTAACAACCCAATATTTCGAGACAATATAATGTAACACCAGTCAAATTTAGGTCAAAATTTAAATTTCCTAAAATCTTATTTGGGTTAAATAAAGTGGTAGGAATCGTATCAAGGTTTTCGTACATATAAAGAGCACTAAAATCCGAATTATAACGAAGAAGTTATGACCAATCTAAGATTCGTGGCAAAAATCGGCAACACTGATAGGCGTAAAACGCAAAGTTTCAATACAATAATTTTTAGCCTTAGGTATCTAAATGAAAGTTTTAGACATCATTAAACTGTAACCGTACGTAAAAAGAATGTCCAAATTTGACTTCGTATGAGGAAGTTATGATTTTCCAAGATCCGGATATAATAGTAGACAACTAAAAACTCGAAATAGAGATCGAGAGACTTTTCGACAAAACAACCTAAATGAGAATCGAAGGTCTCAAGAATAGTAGCACAATGGTAAAAAGTATGACGAAAACGGACATCGGATGAAGAAGTTATGGATTTATAACGGAGTTTTCGTGTCCCAGCCTACTAGTAATAATATATTAATAATATATTAAAAATAAATTCCAAATTTGCCAATGGAGTCTAAAGGAGAGTTTTAGAGCATAATCTCACCTACGCGTCGATATAAAGAACTTCAAAAACTGAGTTCGTATGTGAAAGTTATGAATTTCTGAAGTTCGGGGCGCGAACCCCAAAGTTGCGTCAGACACCACGACATGGTGACGGTGCCACGACATGTTAGGTGCTCTGGAGCCTGTCAGAACCACTTGGGATGACGCACGGAGTGACAACCAACCATGACGACGTGGGAAAAGGTGCCACGATGTGGCAAAGGGCAATTTCAGCCCTATAAATAGCAACCGAAGGCCTTAGGTTTTGGCTATTCAATTCTACCTTCCTTGCTACTTTTACTCTGTGTCAAGCATCCTGAAACTACCCCGAAGCCCCGGTAACACCTCCAACACACGACGCAAGTCCCGAAGTCCCGAGATTTCCGAGAAATTGACTTCTTTCTAGTCGAAGTTCTGCTCGACTTTCGTCTCACCTTCTTCAATCTATCAAGTGAGTTCATACCCCTATAAACTACACTTCAAATGCTTTATAAAATGCTTTTTATACACTTTTAAGGGAGGGGGGGGATACAAGTAAACACACGGTTATCCTCGTGTGAAAGACATAAATCTTTTGTTATACTTTTTATTATATAATCAATCATATGTGATTTATAACTGTGTTTCAAGCAAATGATTTCATATACTTTATAACTGCGTTTAGAGCAAAGGTCTCTTTTACTTTACACTGTCTTATCAAACAAACTACTTCAAATCATTTTATAAACTGACATTAAGTCATCATTTCTTAGTTATTAAAATTTTCAAAGGTTTTACAAAACTTCTTTTATACTTTTATATTGTTAAATGCATGCCAATATATGTATAGTTATATATGTAATGTTTAAAGGACTTAGGGCGGCTAGTTTGCTTTAATTCCTTTTCCTCGTTGGGATGTGGCCTTAGGGTATCAGTTATTCATCCGAATGTCGTCTAAATATTAGTTATATATCATGTATACATATATAGACATAAAAGTTCCATCAGTCAGGTCAGTACCTTTGGGTAGCAAAGACATACTTTCGGTTATACACGTACATTAATAGTAACTATAATAGGTATAGTTAGGAGATACTACTTACTATTCCAAGTACAAGGAATTACACAAGAGTCAGTTCATTCACGAGTCTATACTAATACATTACATACTATATGAAGAGATACGATTATATACAATTACAAGATATACGATTTCATAGATACGTTTACATAGATACGATTACGTAGATATGTTTACATAGATACTATTACATAGATTCTATTACATTCGTTTCGGGACTTACCATTCCACACCCAAGGCTATTAGCTACAGTATGGAAAATGCTCATCGACGGGTGTCTATGGTTGTACTGTTCGGCGAGTTACCACACCGTGAATATCGTAGTGCAAAAGGATACAAGTTTAGTTATTATATTATTTTCCTTCTTACCTTTACTTTGTGACACATCCACATGAACGACGAGGTAGAATATATTTGATATAGATAGATTATTTTCCTTATTAACTTTATTGTGACACATACACATAAACGATGAGGTAGACGATAGTTTTAAAATAATAAGAGTTATACAAGGGAAAAACGATCACATTTACAGTGACACATACTTTCAAAACAGTTGGATCTTGGTAGAAGACTACTTTTTATACTAGTAGGAAATACGGGATTTTCTAGGGTTTTCAAACGTTTACAATTACTTACAAACATGTTCATTGATACAAACTTTTCTTCAAACATTTACAAGTCTTTATTTACAGTTTTACAAATGAAAGACACATAAATACTTATGAATTCACCAACTTTATTGCTGATACTCACTTTCAAAATAACTTGTATTCTCAGGTCCCAAATAGACAGGTACGATGACCAGGTTTTGTGAAGACGGAGCAGTCAAGACTCGTCTTTTATTTTGATTATTCATTATGTTGTTTTATACATTGAAAGAACATACTTGTAAATAAATTATACTATTAATACAATGGATGATTTTGTTGCCTGTTTACTACTTTGCATTGTTGTGATACATTACATGACGTCCTCCGCCCCAGAATGTTTCCGCCGTTCTCGGTTTTGGGGTGTGACAACCACTTTGTCCAACATCTTAGACCTCTACAAGCCAACCCATGACAGTCTTGATTCATATCTACTTCCAACATATGACCGACTATGGATGGTTTGAATAACTTAGTCAATCAGGAAGAACGGCCTAGTTATTTTGGAAGTCAAAACATACGAAGTGAAACACAAGAATAATCGAATCCAATATGGTCTCAGAACTTATGAATATAAATAAAACATCTTTTATTATCACCATATTGATTACCCATCATTCATTGCATACTGTTTCAAACTATCAACTTTATACTTGAATTAAAAACAATAGTTGTCCCATGCTCCAAGCATGTACACTATGTTTTTCTAAACAATAGCTTTTCCATACACTAAGTATGCACTCTACGTTTGTCTATGATCCTTACTTTGTGAAATAAACCAATTGAACACAATTTCAATGATTCTAATTTCACACTCTCAAATCCTTATCGAAAATGTAAGAATTCCAAATTCCTGTCATTTATCGAAATCTGTTAGATTTTAAACTTATATTTACAGACCCTCTTGTAATGACTATGTACAAAGTCACAAAGACTTGTCAAAAGACATTATAGAGTATTCCAATGTAGATCAATTCCATGGGAAGTATTCTCCTTGCATTAAGTTTTCTAATCTTACATAGATTGAATAACTTCCACCTATGAAACATTCCCATTTTAACTATCACTTCTGAACAAGAGTTGCCTGTTTTTAGAATATGTCAATATGGTCCTCTCCAAAAATTTACACTATACTTCTAATTGTCCTTGAGGAACCAATCTTTGGTAAACCTTAGATTGTCCTTGACAACTGCTTAATCATAGGGATGAGCAACGGGCCGGACCCGGACCGGACCGGACCGAAGACCGAAAACCCGAAGACCGAAGATCATGAATTAACTAACCCAAAAACCGGACCGATTTAGAGTGTCTAGGGTTCGGGTTCGGTCCGGTCCGGTTCCCGGTACCAAACCGGGTTTCGGGTTTTGGACCGAATTGGACTTTGACATTGTTGTTTACAGTTTCGGTCCGATCAAGTTCTGGGTTACAAAATGGGTTTCCTGTCTTTGTTGTTTACGTCAAAACACGTGAAATCATTCAACTTTTCTATTGAACATCAATACTTGTATTTTTTACGCATGTCCGGAGATCATGTGACAAAAGATGCATTTTTGTTGAACACATTTGTAGATGTTGATCAACATCAATAATTTTCCATAAAACAATTTGTACCAACGGTATTCGAAAAACCGGCAAAACCTATGTTTTTGTTTAGAACTTTTCAAAGAATATTAAAACCTCTTTTATCACTGCAAAATCATACGTTGCAGGACTCTACTTAAATTTCATCACTGTAAAATCATACATTGCAGGACTCTACTTAAATCCGTGCAAATGAGGTGTCTACATAAAAAAATTACAAACGTTATTTAAAAAAACTACATTACTAATAAAAAAAACTGCACTATTTGTTAAAAATCCTTATTTAACAGCTTTTACTTATAAAAAAACAGTAAAAAAACAGTCCCTTTTATAAAAACTGCACTATTTATTGAAAAAACTGCACAAGTTATTAAAAAAATGCATTATTTATTGAAAAAACTGCACAAGTTATTAAAAAAACTGCATTATTTATTGAAAAAACTGCTCAAGTTATTAAATGCTTTATTTATAAAAAAACAATAAAAAACAGCTCATTTTATAAAAAACTACATTGTTTTTTGAAAAACACTGCATTATTTGTTAAAAAACTGCATTTTTAACAAGAAAAAAACCTTTTTAATAAAAAAAAATTGCAGCTTTTTTTTCTATAAAAAACAATACTTTAAAAAGAAAAAATAATAATCTTTGGTTTTCCGGTCCGGTCCGGGTTAAGTCCTTATATCGGGTTCGGTTCGGGCCAAACCCGAAACCCAAATATTGATAAAAGCAAAACCCGAAAACCGGCCCGCTAACATGAAAATCCGGTTCGGTCCGGGTCCGGTCTCGGGTTTCTTCCGGTTCGGTCCGGTCCAACGGGTCGTATGCTCATCCCTACTTAATCATTTTAGTCATATCCAATTCTAGACCTTTTCCCTCTTAATACCCCAGACATTTGGAAAATTTAGAAAGGACAAATATTATAGCACATGTAATCGATCTTGTACCCAAAACAAATGGGACACGATTCATGATGTCTCACATAAAGACATGATTCTAGACCAATCTTTTGCTACAATATTTCTATTTGCCAAGTTCTCATAATTCAGATTATGAAAAGGGATGCTGTAATCATAATCGAATTTTTCGAATGCAAATAATAGACCCATATATAGAATTTCCTTATGTTGAGCCATTCCAACACAAAATTCATATATATCCTTGACTAAAGATAATTAAAACCTCAATCTAAGCTTTTAGAATTGAAATGAAGTATAATTTCTTCTCCCTTAATTATAGCAAAACAACTCTTCAACCCCTGGAACTCCACGAATTGAAACTTTTATTTTCTATAATTAACATTCCTATCTTGCAACCTTTATCATAATTATAATTCTCCCACTAACATGATGATTATTAGTATAACACTTAAGCTCCCACTAGCTTTGATATATACTCAAAAATCAGCTGGACTTGTAGAAATCAATACTTTATTGACTTTCTTACCAAAGTTTAGACTTCTAATACAAGATGCTTTGATAAAAACTTTATCAAAATCATACACCTTTCCTTAGATAGCATGCATGTGTGTCTAAACAATTTCATAACTATGAAAAGGGATGTCATAATCATAGTCTCAATTGTTTACACCTTTTTCCATCTGCTTCAAATCTACTTGGTGGAAGTGTTTCCTCACCATCATTTTCATGAATCAGAGAGAAACCTTATGACCCTTAGATTTTATGATGTATGTGTTCTTATCCATGTGAATTTGTAAAAACCATAATCCCAAGACATGGTTAATGACAAATCCAAACCCATATGGATTGAACTTGTGCAGTCTTAACTTCTTGCCACCTAGGAGCACAAAGGCCTGCCATTGCTTCCAAGTTGTTATGCAACCAATTGAGAACTCTAAGAACTCATATGCAAAGCCAACTTTAACTAGAATGGGCACATAAATAGAAATATGTCAACACGATAGGTTATAAACCTTACGTCGTGTGCTAGTGTTAAACTACAGGTTTTTATTCTTGATTAGATCTTGAAATTCTTGTTAGGAGCTTTAAGACTCTCACTGTCCTCTTGACATATACGACTATCTTGCCAAATATTCAACAGATAGTTTGGATTATTTATCAAGACAAACACTTCACACAATTGGTCTTAGTCAGTCCTTGTTTTATCCAAAACATCACAACTTACCAATTTCAAATGTACAAGAGTAGGATACTTTTACTCTTACGTTTGACTAGCGTTAAGAAACCTTCCTTTAAGACATGTCAGTCAAGTTACAATCTTGGAGTATGACTCTAAGAATTGTTTTTGGAACGAGGTATGAATCATCTTCTTGATTTGACCACTTCAACAATTCATAGCTCCTCTTCTTAGCTATCAGAATGCACTTAGAGGATGAATTGTGATAAGGTCTCTTAATCATTAAGATGATCATATAACATAATACTAAAGTACTCTCCCATCTTTTTAGATTTGAGAAACTTTTATCCTTCTGCCTAATTTGATTCTTCTCATTCGTTCTGCCATACATCGAAAAATTTCCAATGTATCAGAATTACACTTACACTTGTAAGTGTAACCATATTTACTAAACTCTAGTAAATCATGACGAATAGTCTTATCAATATTTTGTGGTGGAGTTTGACTAGTGCACAAGAATGTGTACTTGATCCCTTAGTCCTTCACTTGACTCACATATACATGTGAACAAGGAACTAGTCTTAATTTTCCAAAGCTAAAAGTTCTCATTCATCATATTGTACAACTTGTATGATTCCAAGTTTCTAATCAACTGAAAACTTGGGTGATGAGAAGCTTTCCTTATTTGATAAATTTAGACACTACCACAAATGATAGAATCAAATTAATATTGCTAGAAACATACAAACATCAAAGTTTTCACAAATGTCATTGCAAGGAGATATAAAGTAAAGTAAAACAAACTTTTTATTTATTTATAAAATGCAGAAAAAAAACCTTTTCCTTACAATGCAACTTTAAATGAAAACTATGCTATTACATGTTTCCTAGAAATCTATCATAACTCCTAAGAGTAGCTCAAGAATCTGATCTTCAATTAAGCGATAGAAATCCATCTTCGCGGTCAGATTCAACATACTCTTTCTTTAAGTTTCCTTCAATTTTCCTTTGATTCTTAAAACATCAACATGTGATCCAGTCACATCATGTAATAAGAATCTCAGAATAGAAACTTAATCGAGTTAGATAGTAGACTTTACCTGAAGTAGAGTCAAACTTATTGACTTTACCAGCCTTATGATCTTTCAGGTAAATTTGGTAGCTTCACAACCAATTCCCTTTCCTTTTGGCAATAGAACCATATGGACCCTTTGGGAATGGTACATGGGAAAATCTCAGTCTTAGCCTTTCTCTTTACCATTTGGTCAATCGAGTTGACTATGGCCAATCCCTTTCCATTGGGAAGAGAAGGCTTTTACTGGGTATCCAATGCAACCATTTTCAATGTTCATTGAAGGTTTGGAAAGTTGATCTACTAATCAAATTTGCTTTACCAAAGCTCCAAATCATTGCTGATTCAACAGTACCAAGCAAATAGATAAGATCATTAAGGGTCATGTCATAGTCTATTTCATAGTAGTCCCAAAGGTAACTCACTATGTGACTTAGAAAGTGATTGAACATCCAACTTTCTTAAGACTTTGACACCCAACTCTCCTGGCTTGTCAATATGTGCCTTCATCTCCAAGATCCGATCATACATAGACCTTGCTTGCCAATAGGGCTTGAGTGACCTTGACCTTGTGGGTTAGGGAGGATAATTGGATGAGGTGGAGGAAGTGAAGTTCCAAGAGATTTGGGAAGATCATAGATGTCTGAACTAGACATATTTTAGGAGATATTCAAGATTGTTGATTTAAAGTCCTTAATATAACACCCAATATGAAATATTAAGGCTAGGACCCAACACAATATTTTATAACTTGGAAGAGGGATGCCGTAATCGATGCTATAAAAATATTTGAAGGTAGGCGAATGACGATTCACCAATTTCCACCATGAAAACGAAATAATTTAATTAGGTTTTACTTGGATTTGAAACTCCTAGATCTTTTGAGATTCATTGAACTGTTCAATGGCATGTTTCAATCTCGAGTGTGCCCTTCAGGTTTTGTGACTGGGATATCGAAGATCACAAAACAAGGTGTGAAGTAACCATGCAAATCACTTGGTACCCTTAATATTTACCCCTTAATCGATGTGCCGGTTACCCACACGCGCTCCACCGATATTATGATAACTATTAAGTTACCCTTTGCCTACCTTGTTAAATCAAGCAACTGTGTCAGTTAACCACACACGCTGCACTAACCGACTTAAGAAAAGTGCAAAGTGTAATTTCATGGATTAGCACCATATTCATATTTTCGTGAAGTAACTAAGATTGGAAATTATAAAAACATTTAGTTACTTTATATTTATCATTAATACTTTTAATAAAGGGAGAATTCTAGTCCTTGTCCTACTCGTTCGGCTAATGACCCTTCGCCAGTCAAGGAAGCGGTGGGTGAGAGTGGACACCCATTAAACTGCCATTTTATAGGCAGTAACCTTATACCCCCTTATAGACCGGCTTCGTGAATGAGGCCTACTAATGGTAAGACGACTTGCTCTTATACATATATATATATATATATATATATATATATTATTAACTTATAATATTATAAAGTATAAGTGTTGAATTTTAACTTTTAAAATTCTAAGGGCTTAACTTGGAATTAAAGTATTCATGGGAAAACTTTACAAATTCCAAAACTTGAGGGCAAGTTTTGAAACTATTCAAAACTCTTGGATTTTCATAACTTATGACTTTAATTAAAGTTTTAAAAAACTTTTAATGAAGAGACTCTCGAATATCCATAACTTGACGACAAGTTATGGAGCCATAAAAACTATTTTTAAGAAAAAGACTCTTCATTTTTGTAACCTAAGGCATTTTTATGAGTTTTAAGATTCATAAATGTGACTTTTCATATAACTTGAGGACAAGTTACAAAAACACATTTTATGAACAACTTTTAGATTAATTTGGATTGAAAACATCTGACACATATTTTTCATTAATCTAAAGTAACTCATAAAACAAGGTAACACAAAAAACTTTTGGTAATCCATAACTTGAGGACAAATTATGGATTCCATTAAAATACATTTAGATCAAGAATTTCACTAACAAACACTTTTGTAAATAATTCCTATGATCTACCAACACTCATAAGCATGAACAATCCATATCAACAATTTCAAAAATTACATAAATCTTGAAATTTTGATTTTAACCTTGAAATTGTTTTACTATAATCATTACCACTTTAAAAATAGGTTTTAAATGTCCAAAAAAACTTATGGTAATGATTCTAAACCAATTCCAGCTTTAAAACTCGAAGATATGCTGTCAGGAGGTCCAACTCGTCGAGTGCATGAACCAACTCGGCGAGTTGGATGAGTTTACACTTGGACTCGTCGATTCCCTTCATGGACTCGTTGAGTCCCCTGCTCAGACAGCATAAATCTTCGATTTTTCAGCAATTTAAGCAAGTATAAAAAGAAACAAGCCTAGGCTCTGATACCACTATTGGGTTATGAGCATTCTAACACTCCTAAGTGTACATGCAACCCTAAATACCTTAGATCTATGTTTTCTCTATTATACATACAAATATGAATATTCCAAGGTATTACCCTATCTAACATACAATCTTTTGATACTTGAGTAATATAACATGTTAGAATACAAACCTTGTTGATGTAGCTTAACTCCATGAAGCCCGTGAGCCTAGTGCCCCAAGTATGGCACCTCAAATGGTTCACACAACATCAAATGCACTTGGAATAACTTAGAGAGAAATGATACACTTCATGAAATCGGCTAGCCCTCACCATTCCTTCATAGTCTCTCATGGTGGCCGATTTTGACAAGAATAAGATGCTTATACAGTGTGTCACAATTAGGGTTACACCATGTAAACACTAATTGTCATGGCCTTTCATTTCCATGATCCATTGGTACAAAAACACGATGGAGCTTCCATGGATCATCCTATGGGTTTTAGCCCACCTTGATAATCCATGGAGCATTAGCCCACTATACAAGTATGGATGATTTATACAATCAAGCCATATATTTAATTAGTCTCCTTTTGATCACTTAATTAATTCCAAATTAATTCTTGATCAATACTAATGAAATAATCTTATTAATATATTAGAACTTATAATATATTACCAAACCTTAACTGTTATTTCTCTCATTTTAGTCTATCCAAATGCATGATGCCATGCAACCCAAATGGACCATGCCGAGTCAGGTCAAGTACATACCAAATATAGTTATGGGGTTAGACACTAATCCAATAGTTAACTAGTCCCTATTTGCAATGCAAATGACAATCCGGCACCCGACCTACCCGAGAATATGGTACCTAACTTTCCTCACAAGATACTCATGCCACATCGACTCACCTGCACTCACCAGCGCTGAAATTTTATCGCCAACCCCTGCGACCATCGGACCCCGACCTGGAAATACCACCTGACCCTTGATCACAAGCCTTCTCACTCCTTTGAACTTGGAAAAACTGAAAGGGTACAACCCTTGCCATAGATGATAAAATTCCAATCCATCAATCAATCATTCTACTTCCCATCCTCTAATGAATTCCTGAACTCTAACTACCTACAATCCTTTGATAATAAAATTCTCCTGACACTTCAAATGACCTAAACAACTCATGAAGTTCCACAATACATACATCAGACAAAACAAGTATCTAACCCGAAGTTGCTGCTTACCCATACACATTGATATTCCAAGGCAAGACAAATACCGATCAAGGACAATTAGACCATAATATTATTACAGAATGGGGGTTTCCAACTACATACCAGAGATTTCTTATGGCTCGACTTTGAACTCCTGAGGAACGATGACCGTTGGAATCCGAATTCCTTCTACCCCCAACGTAGGGCAGATGGACCTGAAATGACCTTGTTGGTGATAGTGAAAGCATATCTGATCCTTCTTGCAATCCCGTTGCACATCCCCTCTCTCTCCGCACTTTAAGCACCTGAATTTGTGACAAGTAAACCCGTGGGTTCCCCCACACTTACCACACACCTGCTGACCCTCCTGACTTCTAGTGCCAAAGTCAGCAACCTCTGACTGTTTTTCCTTTGCTGAAAAGTCCCGCCTCCTCTTTCCTAGTTGTGACCCTACAACCAGCACTCCCCCAATAGTCATCCCAATAGCAACATCTCTCATGGTTTGCAGGGCCGCAATTTGATCAATGGACAATACTGGACTATCCTAGCTCCTAGCTCCTCCCCCTGTCGTCGTTACAACTATTGTAGCTGCTGCGGCAGCTGTCTTGGAAATGGCTGCATAGAGCTCATCAAAGTACTCAACCATGATCGTCTTAATAGACCCAAACATCTCCAGAATCTGACCTCGGACTATCTCAATCAATTCCTCCTGGATGATCTACTTGACGCGATCCTCTGTCAACCCTGGCCTATCCTGGCTGCCAGCTCCTAATGCTGACCTGGATATGGCCTCAAATCGTCTCGTAAACACCATACTGAAAATACTTATCAGGAAGATATCAGAAGTTCCATGCAACAATGGAAAACCAACTACTAACAAAACCCTAAGGGTTGTGACTTCCTTGCTATGCGTGTGGGTCATGTGCGTTCACTAGTACGGGCCCATACTACCTTTCACACCTACCTATATTTGTCTCAAGTATCATCACAACTCCCTAACAATATCCATATGCATGGCGAGTGCTCAATCCTCACTCCTAGAGGAAGGCTAAATATCTCATAAATGGCCTACCGACCTTGCACAACCTACCCATGAAACTTCCACTAACCCTACATCACTTGTGTATGCTACCCATACATAACGCTGGACCCTATAGACTTTCGAATACCCGATCCAACCCTAAGCCCTTTATCATATAAGAACATGAAATAAGGCAAAACCAAACATTCTCAGGCTATAAAATCTTAATTATGTACAGCTGTGATGCATACACTAAGCAACTATAGTAATGACGCCAATTTCATATAAGGAAAAACCCTAGGCTATCAGGCATCATATAATCAGGAAATCCTATCATGCAATTCCGGAAGATCCCTAGCCTAGTACTAGCACGTTGTTCTATCATACCACATAATCAAATAATTTGTAAGGTATTTTGGGGTCTACTTACTGGCTCCGACTGATCGTACACTTTCATCCTCCTTTAGTATTTTGAAAACCATTTGAAAAATCATTTTAAAATCTTGTCCTTAGTTTGAAATTGGAGACACACAAGTGTTTCCTCCAATTCACTCAAACCAAGGCTCTGATACCAACTTGTAACACCTATAAAAATCAAGCCAATTTAAAACTTATTAAATCATTCAAAAACCAATAATTATCAAAAATCTGTTTTCAAAATTGTTTAATCCCAGAGTATCCCAGAATCAAATCATAAAAATATAAGGAGGTGCATTGTAACATACATGTTTTGAAATCGTGTTTTGTAGTGAATAATATTATGAAATATTATATAATTTTTAAAGTTGAGTTCAAACAAGATAGTTTTTACTATGGTTAAAGTAAAACTATATTTAGAATCACTCGGAAAATATTGGAAGTCTCATGAGATTCCAATCAAATGTCAAATATTCAAATTTGACGAAAATATAAAATTTGAAATAAGTAAAATTTTATTATTCAAATTTGTAGATAATTTCGTTAGAAACATTTAGGCAAAAACCTCAAATCCGAGTTATAACGAAGAAGTTATGCCTAATCGAAGATCCGCGACAAAACCGGCACGTCGCCGAATGACGTAAATATTGAGTTTTTGATAAACTAAATTTTAGCCTTAGTGATCTAAATGAAAGTCATAGTATTTTTTAAACCAAGAATTTTGATAAAAAGAACGCCAAAATCTGACTTCATATGAGGAAGTTATAAACTTTCAAGGTTTCGAAATAGCAGTAGACAACTAAAAACTCGAAATAAAGATCAAGCAATATTTAGCTGACACAACCTAAACGAGAATCGAAGGTCCCGCCAATAGAAGTACAACGGTAAAAAGTCTGATAAAAACGAATGTCGGATGAAGAAGTTATGAATTTTTAACGGATTTTTCTGTCCCGATCGGTTAAAAATAATAATATTAAAAATAAAGTGAAAATTAGCCGACAAAGTCTAAACGAAAGTTGTAGAGGATAATTTTACCTATGCGTGTATATAAAGAAAGTCAAAAACGAATCTCGTATGTAAAGGTTTTGAATTTCGGAAGTTTTTGGCTCAAAAATCGAGAAATCCTTGAAAACCGAGAAAAATCACATGAACAATACCCGGACACGTCAACCGGATTCTTGCATGCGTGCCCCTTGTCAGATTGTGATATGACCGAAGGGAGGCCCAACCGATGCATTCCGCATGTCGCATCCGTGTCGCAACCCTCACACCTGAGGCCTCGGTCCAATCAGAAGCCTCCACCTGCCCTTCCCCATGTTAACCTAAGAAGCGAGTCTCGTGTCGCCTGCAAGCTTTCAACGTGTGTCCTACCCTCGCATCCGAGCCACGCCCATGCTGTCACGTGTCCGAGCCTCGCACCACCTGCCCTCCTTTCCTCTTTCTTCGGATCCCGGGCTTGCACCTATATAAGGGTGCGAGACCTCCCGGGTAAATGTTGGAAAATTTTCACTTTTCACCCTTAAACTCATATTTTAACTACTTCCACTTCCCCCGAAGTCCCGAGATCATTTCCAACACCCGAAACACACCCCGAAGTGCCCGAGGAGCCCAATAGATTTATCTTTTCGTTTTGAAGCTCAACCCTCGTAGGGCCCGGTTTTCAATAAAGCTCCTGGTTTTTAACGAAGAAAGCTATTTATTATAACGAAGTGTTGCACAAATTACTATTTTAACCCCCAGTTATTTCACGGTGAGTTTCAATATATAGGAACAATTGTATGTTATGTGCCATGTACTTTTCAGCTGTTATTATTTCCGCTATGTATGATAGCAAATTTATACCTTTGACCATGTGATCTGTGAAAGGACTTAGATTCACAGTGGTACTAGTATGTAGCCTCTGACCATGTAGAGCATGTCTCCGTAAGAGAATGACTTCTATTCTATGGTATTCGCAGATGGTTAGAGACGGCTATAAGCCTGAAATCTACAAAAATGTAATTTAAAAATTGTATGTCTTCTGTGCCATTTGGGCCAAAGCTTTATTGATGTATAACAAATTTGGAAATTGTTATGTCTCATTGATTGTATATCTTTGAATCAAATCATTGATTAATATGGAAAGCTTGTCACATGATTCACATATGCCTTTGTTGATCCTTGTTCCTCTATGCTTCTGTCATATTGAAGTATATATATGGTATAGCGTTATATTGTATCTATTGTATAACTCACTAAGTATCACCGCTTACCCTCTCAATGTTTAACAAATTGCAGGAGATAAGTAACCAGTATAGTCATATACTGTTGAAAGGTTTAGAATAGTTGTAATATTATTTTTTTTATTTTGTATTTCCGTATGTATAAAACTATAGTATCTTGGGTAGTTATGTAATATATAACATAGTCTTAATAGTCAGTTTGTATCCAGTCGTTTGTAAATAAATTATCAATGTATAATATTATTTGTCAATATGCATGTAGCATGTTTTGGAGTAACAACTATCACAATTATGAAAGTTTGGGCCTTTCAATCATGGTATCAGAGCAGTAGTTTAAGCAAACTAAATGCTATAGATTGGTATTTAGACTTAAACTATTGGAAGTTAAAGATATGAACTGAATCATTGTAAGTATATGGATACAAACCATAGGAAATAATTAAGTGGGTTATTGGGTAGTGATAAACCCTATTATTCTAAGATATTAAGTTACTTCAAAATTTTCAGAGAATTAGTTTAAGTGAACTAGGAATTTTAAAAAATTTTAGACTTAAACATGCATTATTAAGTGATGATGACATGATGTGTATCTTGTATACTTAGGCTGAATACCTAAATGGAAACAAGCACTAGAATATTAAGAGGAGATATGCCTTATATTCTAAAATGTGCTAAATGATAAACGAATATAGCATGCCTTAGGTTGCTTGCGTTATTGCTATTATTTAAGAAAGTTTAAGGTCTGTTGCCGACCTTGGTTTAAAAGAGAAAATTTTATGTTCGGAATTCTAAGAGTTTCCGTGTTAGAATTGGCATGAAACTTTCAAAGGAATAAGGAGACTTACGATAGTTGACATCTGATGAGTTAAGAAACTCTTTGATCGTTTAGATCTTATAACAGGTTAATCATAAAAATGAAAAATAGCAATATAAGACACAAGAATGAATCAAAATATGTCGAATAATTCAATTAATTCAAGCCTCAGCAGAGCTCGATAAAGAACTTCCGTTGTAGAGGCTGTTAGGGTTACAAAACAAATCAAATCTTTCAGAATAATTGACTTCCAAATCGTTACGTACTAAGATGCATGCAAGCACCTATAAATACAAAACCCTAGATATAACTCACAGATGGACAGGCCCAATCCGGAGACTAAATGGACTAAGTAGCGAGACCAAGACGCAACACCTTTCAGACCCAACAATCTCCCCCTTTGCGTCAATTGGAGCGAGACTATCACTTCGGCTTGCTGGGTCCAGCTGCAAGAACTTTCTTAGTGGTATCAAACAGACGTGGGATGAGAGAAAGGATGGTCTGTCTGAAGCGAATGTACCACTGAATCATGTCATCAAAATACTTCTTGTCATCTGCTGAATTTTGCTTGCATCGATGAATGATTCCCAGAACATGTTCCAAGCATGTAGTGGTGTAAAGGTGCTTATCTGCCAAGACGAACAGGCAGTTTTGGCCTTCGTTCCTTGTAAACATGACAAAATTCCGCTTTGGGTCAATTCTTCCCATCTGCATCATGTTCAAATCACTAGCAGAGCCAACAGGAGAAATAGTAGGCTTTTTCTTGAATATGCTAGCGATCTCCTGATCCATCTTGACAACCTCCATAATGTAGCATACCAACATCCTTTTGAAGTGATCAATAATTGGACCATACTCAGCTTCGTTGGTGAGGAGGATGTTATGCAAAATAATCCAATCATGTGGATTCAGGTTGGGAAGATCAACAAGTGATATAGCGTGTTCGGTTTTAGCAGAAACCCTCAGCACTTTGAACCGAACGTTCGTGAAGTTCCCCTCACGAAACGGCTTGAGGACTCGAACGTTGATGATTTTCTGAGCGCTCCATGTCTGATACTGTGGTTGAGCAGACTTCATATAAAATTCGACAAGTTCCCTATCAACCTTTGGATGAGGGTTTTTCAGGTCAGTGGCATATCAAAAGCATGGAAGATGAAGGTTTTTCGGGTTAGTGGCATATCAAACTGAGAGTCGACAGAATTGATTCGATCCAATGAAATCACTGGTTCGAGCCACAGAATGCAGGGAGTTTCAATTGCTTCTTTTATAAGCTTCTCGAGAGTCCATGGAGGAAAAAGAGTTTTCCTACTCTCAAGAAGGTCATGAGCCTCCTTCATTTTTCGTTCGTTCGCCTCGAACTCTCTGGCAACGCGAGCGCTCATGTCAGCATCTTTATCCCGGCCTTGTTTCTTTAAGAGATCAGTGATGGTCTCTTTATCATCATCATCATCACTATCTTCAACAATCTTCTTTCCTTTGTCTTTGACACCCGAACCTGAGGGTTGAACTGCTGGTGGAGGTTCGGTTGCTTTAGTTGCTGTGGAAGTGGGAGGTGGATGAGACACATCTTCTCCCCCTTATTTCGGATGGGCCACAAACTCAAGAAGCCCTTCAAGTTTGCTTTGTAGGGAAAGGGCAGGAGCAAGCTTCTCTGCGAGAGTGCACCTCACTGAGTAATTCAGGATCGGATCATGTGCTTCAATGATGTTGGAAAGGGCGGCGTGGACATCCGAAACACACGATGAAATAACCGCACACTCAGATCGAAGAGATGCAACTTCCTTTTCAGATTGGAAAAGATGAAGACTCTTGACCTAGAGAGCAGTGGTCTTGCGAGCAAGAGCATCCATCACTGAGTTCTCTGAAGCGAGATCTTCTTGTAGCTTTGTTAGGCGCTCCTCAACGGTCGCCTGAAACAATTTGTTGTTGTCGCTGAGAGATTGACGAAGACTGGCAAATGACTGCAGTTCGGAGGCAAATGAAGTCTCCAGCTTGTTGACAAGAGAGTCAAGATTCTCTGTATTGGAATCAGCGGTTTCCGGTAAAGACTGCAAAAGAGAAGTAGCGTCAACAAATAGTTTTTCGACTTTTTCGGTCGCTGCCGCACACGCCTTCGTAGAGGCATCGATAGCGGTAGTGGCAGAGTTGATAGAGGCTTCATGAGCCTTAGTAAACGTATCAACGAGCCCCTGAATAGCAGCCTCTGAGATAGTAGATCGTGAGGAAGAAGAGGAGGAAGTAATGAGAGAATCGATTTTCTCATGAAGCTCCTTGAGATGCTTCTTGGTGACTGGAGCATCATCATCATCATCACTTTGCATTTGATACAGACTGTAATAGACCGAGTCAAACGTCATGTCCTCTCCTCCAAGAAAAGGTTCTTCATTATCTGCTGAGTGAGCAGGAGATGAGGGTGAGGGTGGAGGCTCGGTTGTGGAAGTAGGTTCGGGTACGGATGTATGTTTGGTAGTGGGAGTGGTTTCGGGTGCTATAGTAGGAGCCCCCATATCAGATACGTTAGTTCTAACGCCAGCGGTGGTTGTGGTGGTAGCTTCAGTGAAAATAGGAGGTGGTACAGGGATAGAGGTGGGTGCTATTTGAGTAGTGGAGGTTATGGGGGGAATGGAAATAGAGATGGAGATTGGGGGAGGAGAGACAGGTCTAGTGGAAATAGGTACCTCAGGTGTAGGCAAACGTGGAGGAGTATTACCTCGAAGGGACTCTTCGGAGTCTGAACTCTCTTCCTCAGATTCGCTGGAGGAGGAGGCAAGAATAAGCTTGCGCCTAGGTTGAGTCTTCCTCTTCTTTGGTGGAGGGGATTGAGGTGCCTTGGAAGGTTTTCGTTTCTTCGGAGAAGGACCTTTCGCTCCTTTGACAACCTTCTTGTCTTTTCCCTTGTCATGTTTTTTTCCCTGGGAGAAGGCCTATCAGCATCATGGATTAATTGAATCATTTTAGGAGTGAGCTCTCTGGTACCTGAGCGACGAAACTCCTTGTAAATTCTGATGATGCGGCTGTCACTTGGAACACATCCATACATTGACTTAGGGATTGAGCCAACGAACTGGAATTTAGAGGAATCAGAGACGATTATCTTCGTAGTGTGGAAAGTTCCTATCGAGGAAAGTGGAGAATCAACAACAATAGGAACGTGATACTTGTCAATCACCCACTTTGTGACCAGCGTCCAGAATCTGGCATAAGAGACCTCTGAATGGCGAGAAGTAGATGCTAGACTCTGAATCAGCTGCTGCCATAAAACCGATCCATAATCGAGATTGATGCCATGGTACAACCCATAAAGAATGGTCATAAACAGACGACTCGCCCCATCTGAACATGCACTGCGTTCCGATAACCCTTTGAACAACACGGTGAAGAAGACGTTCCTCTGAGGAGGTAAGCAGGATTTCTTGAACTTTGTAACAGTCGTCAGAATTTCAGTATAACCCATGTTATAAAACATGGAGAACAACTGTCCCACTGGAATGGATTTAGGGTTAACCCTAGACTCATCAGGTTTAAACCCTAAAAGCGAACATAATCGCTGTTTGGAGATGGAGGCCTTGATATCAAGAATGTCAAAGAAGATTCGACCGACAGACTTGTCATAATGGGTTGTGGAGAAGATTTGCGACAGATACTCCATTGGAACAGGTTCGACTTTGGTGAGAGCTGGAACTAGTGGCGAATGCTTGACACATTCCACGATTGGAAACATGAAAGCATCGTAAACTTGTGGAGTGAGATCGATGATCATGCTTTGTTGAGGACGGATTGGCAGAGTGTGAGAAGTAGCATGAATTGAAGAGGAGTCTGCCATTGAAGAGAAGAATTTGGGGAAGATGATGAACAGTAGGAGAAACAAATCTTTTCTTGCTCTCTGAATATTTGGTGCAATAAAGAGGTAAAGAACGGTAGAAGTTACCTTTTATACCGTGGTGAGAAGAGAGAGAAAAATCTGTTCCCAAATCTTCAAAGAAAATACGAAGCGTTTCCTTAGGTAATGATGTGTGACAGTTTAGAGCCCCGATGATTACGCAGGAGAGAGAAAGACTGTCCCGTTTCACACGCCTTCCCATCAGGCGCCGTTTGAAATGTCAAAAATGGTTCCACTTCACACGCCTTCCCATCAAGCGTCGTTTGAGATATCAAAGCGATTAGACTTTCAGCTGAGTCAGCAACTTATCCCTTTAGAGTGAGCTGTCGTCATAGAGCAAAATGACCATGTGTAACATTGTGAGCCACATCTCTTTTATAACCTTAAATCCCTTAGCCAAAATTAGCTTGTAATTAACGAAACCGGATTTATGGAAAATGAAAAAGATTTTCATGCATAGAGTGTAAAGGAAAAAAGAAATAAAGCAACACGTATGTGGGAAATTGTGATGTCAATAAAGACACGAAACAATGGATCCCGGGCACGAATCTCTTCCTTCAAAGTCAAGAGAGACCTTAAAGTGTTTGTGTGGTTTCCCGTTGAATTACGATCAGACACTTATTAAGAAGTGTTGAAAGGCATCTTTTAATAAGGCTAATTTGGGAGGCTTTCGCTTCAGTTCAGAATTCCTGATCTTGACATAAGACAGAAATCGACTGAAGTACTTGTGAGACCAATGTGGTCTGTTGAACAAGTAGGTGTGAAGAGAATTTAAGTGGCATGTTGAAAATACTTTTAGGTGAAATCTCAGAAAAAAAAATTTGAAACTGAATTCTAAGGGAAGAAATGTTATGGGATTTAACAATTTCATAAGAATCACAGAAAAATAAAATTCAGAGATTTCAAGGTACAACCCCATGGGTGAATTCGTTAATTCATTAGTGAAAACTAGAGCAAATTTAATTGTTCACGGTCAATGCATAGTAGGTATTGAATTGTGGGTTTCACTTAGCACGTAGTGGCACGAAGCTAAGATCATAAACACATAAATTGTGTAACCATAAACCTTAGTGGTAATTGCTGAGAGTCTCAAGGGTTACGTGTATGAAGTGAATAGGATGGAGAAAAATATTGGAGATGGTGTAAAGAAACCAAAGTACCTCTGCTGTTAAAATAAGGACCAAGCAGAAAACTCTTATCTCATGTGAGAAGAGAGTAAGGTAGCTCATGATTAGAATAAATATAATAGCCTAATTGGGAAGACAAGGTTTGTATATACCACGTCAGTAAGGGTACAAAAAATTTACAACCAAAGAAACTACCTTTAAGTGATTAGCGAAGACAAGTGAATAGGACCGAACCCGAGCATTCGGTTCATTTGGGCACTCACGTGAACCGAACCCGAACGTTCGGTTCATTTCGCTTCCAACTTTTAGTTTTGAGAAGTAGTTTTTGGTACTGAATCTGATTCCATCATACCTAGCCCTTGTAGAGTTTTATTAAAAGTTGCTTCTGGAAGAGCTTTGGTGAAGATGTCAGCCAGTTGATCAGTAGTTCGAACAAAATGAATCTCTACATTTCCGTCTTCTACATGATCTTTAATGAAATGATATCTCAATGCAATGTGTTTGGTTTTGGAATGTTGCACTGGGTTATGACAGATCCTAATTGCACTTTCTGAGTCACAATATAGTGGGATCTTTTTCATATTGAGTCCATAATCCCGGAGTTGGCTTTGGATCCAAATGACTTGAGATGTGCAAGAAGCGGCTGCAATATATTCTGCTTCGGCTGTAGACAGTGAAACACATGTTTGTTTCTTAGATTGCCAGCTCACCAACTTCCCGTCGAGGAATTGACATCCTCCTGTGGTGCTTTTCCTGTCTAAACCACATCCTCCAAGGTCTGCATCTGAGTAGGCTTGAACAAAGAAACCTAAGTTTGAGGGATACCAGAGACCGAGAGAGGTGGTTCGCTTCAAATATCAGAGTATGTTTTTCACTGCTAGGATGTGTGGTTCACGAGGATTCGCCTGAAACCTAGCACAATAACACACAGAAAACATTATATCAGGCCTGCTAGCTGTGAGGTACATAAGGGAACCAATCATTTGGCGGTATAGCGTTATATCGACTGCCGGTTTTTCCAAGGATGGTGTAAGCTTGGTGCTGAATGCCATTGGAACTTTGATCTTTGAATCTCCCATCATGCCAAATTTAGCAAGAAGAGTCTTGGTATATGCCTCCTGGTTGATAAAGATGCCTTCGGGTCCCTGTCTAATGTTTAAACCAAGGAAAAAGTTAATCGGACCCATTGAGCTCATTTCAAATTTAGTCTCCATCAGCTTTCTGAATTCAGCTGTTAAGCTAGGATTCGTTGAGCCAAAGATGATATCATCGACATATATTTGAACTATCATAAGGTGGTTACCTTCCTTTTTACGAAAGAAGGTTGGGTCAACCGAACCTTGTTTGAATTTAGACATCTTTAAGAACTTAGTTAGTGTTTCATACCATGCCCTAGGCGCTTGTTTCAGACCATAAACTGCCTTTTCTAGAATGTAGCAGTGATTTGGATGCTTTTCATTCACAAAAACAGGAGGTTGCTCCACGTAAACTGTTTCTTCAAGTTTTCCATTCAGAAAGGCGCATTTCACATCCATTTGGTAGACCTCGAAGTTCTTGTGTGCAGCATATGCAAGAAATATTCGAATAGATTCCAGCCTTGCTACCGGAGCAAATGTTTCTTCATAATCAATTCCTTCTTCCTGGCAGTATCCTTTCACCACAAGACGAGCTTTATTACGAATCACATTTCCCTCCTTATCCATTTTATTTCTAAATACCCATTTGAGACGAACTACCGAGGCATCTTTTGGTGTTGGAATGAGACGCCATACCTTATTTCTTTCAAACTCATTAAGTTCATCTTGCATTTCTTGGACCCAATCAGAATGATCAAGAGCAATATTGACAGTCTTTGGCTCAACTTTGGATACGAAGGAATTATACATGCAGAACTCTACTTTGGAGAATAGGGAGGTTTGCTTTGCCTTCACATGAGATCGGGTTAGGACCTTTTCAGATACATTACCCACTATCTGGGATACAGGATGATCTCTTGTCCATTTGTTGAGCGGAGGAAAGTTTGGATCATAGGATGGATCCAATTCGGCATTGACCATTTCTTCCAACTCAGATTGAATATCATCATCATAGAACATATCAGAATTCTCCCCCTCGACAAATGATGAATCATTTGGATCTTCAGGTTGATTTGGACCTTCGGGAGCTACAGAACTCTCAGGTGTAGCCGGGCTTCCGGGTGAAGTCGGGCTTTCGGGTGCTACTGGACTTTCGGGTGTATCCGGGCTTTCGGGTGTTACAGGACTTTCGGGTGCTATAGGGATTGAATTCTCCCCCTAAAAATGTGAGTCCTGCTGATTTGAAGAGAATTGATTCTCCCCCTCAACTGAAGTGACGTGCTGAGGAGGTTCTGTAACACCGTAAATTTTCAAACAAATTTTCCATTTCAAAATAAGTTATTTTCATTCAAAACAAGGCATAAACATTTCAAGTGTCATGTCAAAATTCAAATCATCTGAATCCCAAGATCACAAAACATCTATCAGTGTGTACAGATCACGCCGGCGCCTTCCCACGGTCCTCGCTAGTACCTGAAACACATACATAACAACTGTAAGCATAAATGCTTAGTGAGTTCCCCAATATACAACTTACGCACATACGCCTTTCCAGGCCCTGACCTTCTGGTCCATGTGTCTCAGGGGACTTCCGTCCCTGCTGGGTAAACCGTCCGGTCCTACCCATGCCGACCTTCCGGTCCACAACACAACGCCTTCCGGCCCATAACATAATCGCCTTCCGGCCCATAACATAATGCCTTCCGGCCCACATAACATACATAGCACGTATAACAATTAACTTATCACATAGAGCACATATATCTCATATCATATCCGACCTTCCGGTCACACAGTCAAACCCTTCCGGGTACAGTATAGTGAGAAGACTCACCTCGTGAATGTCGAAAGCTAGCAAATCCCGAAGTCACTCGTACTCGATCCACCGAGCTACAATCTCCCTATAACATCATACATCTCTCATTACACTTTAATCTTCTAAGTTTGACTATCCCTAAGAGGTCAAACATACGTCAACTCTGGTCAACGGTCAACGGTCAACTTGACCTGACTCGGCGAGTGCTAGGGCGACTCGGCGAGTCTAGACGTTCTCACCAATTCTCTAAGATTCCCTTTCTACTCGTCGAGTATCCTCCTTGACTTGACGAGTTTCTCCTGGAAGAATCGCGAGGCCACCCCGACTCAACTCGCCGAGTCTGAAGAACAACTCGACGAGTCCCAGTTAATCTTCAAGCTACTCGCCGAGTCTGTTCATCGGACTCGGCGAGTCCATGCCATGCAACCGCTCAAACTGCTTTCTAAGGTCAGAACTGCTCCGACCATTCATAGGTCTGGCCTTCCTAGACTGATTCATCACGTAAGGTCCTCATTTCGGTGCTCATAATACACCCCATGACTCATAATTTACATTTTGACCTAAGGCATAAGGATTCCAATCCAAAACCTCCATTGATTCCCGAAATGCTCAGGCATGGGACATTCTGGACTTCCAAAGATCCCAATACAGGGTTCCAATCGTTTGGGGGACTAAGGTAACACTCAATCTAGCCACAAAAGGGTTCAATAAACCCTAAATCCATATACACATCAACATAGAAGGATGCAACTCGAAATATTACCTGAATAACGTGCTCTCTGTGTCCCCAATCCTCAGAACGTGGCTTCCCTTGTTGTTCCCTTAACCAAGCCTCCTCTTCCTTGCAAAACAACACTTCCAAAATCAACAATGGTCTTCTACCTTGCTCCAGATGCTCACAATCGAATTAGGGTTTCTCTTAGAGGAGTAGGGTGAACAATGACGGCCATAAGGTCCCTCATATACGTCCCAAACCTGAACGGTTAGGGTTTTCGCTAAACAGCACAGACTCGCCGAGTCCATATCCGGACTCGTCGAGTCCAGTCGCGAACCCGCGACCAGATCCGCGATCCTACTCGGCGAGTCTAGGCTCTAACTCGCCGAGTCCCCTCTTAAAACACCCAAAATCATAAATATAACGATACCTAAAATTCCGGGCTGTTACAACTCTGCCCCACTAGGACTAGACTTCGCCCTCGAAGTCTCACTCTGAAAATAGCTCCGGATGCTGCTCCCGCATCTCACGCTCCGGTTCCCAAGTCATTTCCGATCCCTTCCGGTGTTGCCACTGAACCAACACCAGAGGTACCTCCTTGTTCCTCAGAACCTTGATCTTCCGATCCCTGATGGCCACTGGTCTCTCGGCATAATTCAGGCTCGCATCCACCTGAATATCCTCTAATGGAACCACTGCCGACTCATCGGCTATACACTTCCTCAATTGCGACACATGAAAAGTGTTGTGGATCTGCCCCAACTCTGCTGGCAACTCCAAACGATAGGCTACCCGTCCTATCCTTGCAATCACACGAAATGGCCCAATATACCGGGGTCCCAACTTGCCCCTCTTCCTGAATCGAATCACTCCTTTCTAAGGAGAGACCTTCAGGAGAACGAAGTCACCGACTTGAAACTCAAGCTCGGATCGGCGTCTGTCTGCATAACTCTTCTGTCGGCTCTGGGCGGTCAATAACCTCTGTCTAACCTGCTGAATCTGCTCTGTCGTTTGAAGCACGATCTCTGTACTGCCCATCACTCTCTGCCCCACCTCTCCCCAGCAAATGGGAGTCCGACACCTCCTACCATACAACAGCTCAAAGGGTGGCATACCAATGCTCGAATGATGGCTGTTGTTGTAGGAAAACTCTGCCAAGGGTAAATACGCATCCCAGCTACCCCCGAAATCTAACACACACGCTCGAAGCATGTCCCCCAGCGTCTGAATCGTTCGCTCGCTCTGACCGTCTGTCTGGGGATGGTATGCGGTACTAAAATGCAATTTAGTACCCAGCTCCTCATGGAATTTCTTCCAGAATCTGGAAGTGAAGCGCACATCACGGTCTGAAACAATCGAGATCGGCACCCCATGCCGAGATACCACTTCTCTCACATATATCTCCGCCAACTTCTCCACTGAAGAACTCTCACTGATGGCAAGGAAGTGAGCGCTCTTCGTCAACCTATCCACAATCACCCAAATTGCATCGACTCCTCTGACAGTCCTTGGCAATTTGGTGATGAAATCCATGGTGATCTGTTCCCACTTCCACTCGGGAACCTCCAATGGCTGCAACTTGCCATGCGGTCTCTGGTGCTCGGCCTTAACCCTACGGCAGGTCAAGCACCTCTCCACGAACCATGCGACGTCCCTCTTCATACAGGGCCACCAATACTCTTTCCTCAAATCCAAATACATCTTCGTAGCCCTGGGATGGATCGAGAATTTCGATCGGTGAGCCTCTTCCATCAAAGTAGTACGCGTACCTCCCACGAACGGTACCCAAATCCGACCCTGAAACGTCATAAGCCCTCGTCCATCCATAACGAACTCTGAAACCAAACCAACGACCCGCTCTCTCTTCTGCATCTCTGGTCGCACAGCCTCGGCCTGTGCCCCACGAATAGCATCCAATACTGGAGCTATTACAGTCAATCTCAAACATACATCTCGCAGTGGAGTGCTCTCCGCCCTGCGGCTCAATGCATCGGCTACCACATTAGCCTTGCCTGGGTGGTACAGGATCTCACAATCATAATCCTTGACCACATCCAACCACCTCCTCTGACGCATATTTAGGTTGGGCTGATCCATCAAATACTTCAAGCTCTTATGGTCCGTGTATATCGTACATCGAACCCCATACAAGTAGTGACGCCAGATCTTGAGAGCGAACACTACTGCCCCCAACTCTAAATCATGCGTGGGATATCTCGCCTCATGAGGCTTCAGCTGCCTCGACGCATAAGCTATCACATGACCCCTCTGCATCAACACTGCACCCAGCCCCGAAATCGATGCATCGCAATATACTACAAAATCCTCCATCCCTTCCGGGAGAGCTAATACCAGAGCTTCGCACAACCTTTGGCGAAGTGTCTCAAAGGAGGTCTGCTGCTCGGGTCCCCATGAGAATGCAACCCCCTTTCTGGTCAATCTAGTGAGTGGCACTGCAACTTTGGAGAAGTCCTTAATGAATCTCCGATAATACCCTGCCAATCCAAGGAAACTCCTGATCTCAGAAGGTGACTTCGGCACCTCCCAACTCATCACCGCCTCAACCTTGGCCGGGTCGACCAATATCCCTTCCTGATTAACAACATGTCCTAGGAATTGGACCTCCCGCAACCAGAAGTCACACTTGGAGAACTTTGCATAAAGCTTCTCCGATCTCAAAACCCCAAGGACCTCCCTCAAATGTTCTTCATGCTGCTCTCTAGATCTCGAATACACTAGAATATCGTCGATAAATACAATCACTGACCGATCCAACATCGGCCTGCATGCCCTGTTCATGAGATCCATGAACATAGCCGGGGCATTGGTGAGCCCGAAAGGCATCACCACAAACTCATAATGCCCATATCGCGTCCTAAACGCTGTCTTCTGGACATCCTCATCCCGCACTCTCACCTGATGGTACCCCGACCTCAGATCGATCTTGGAAAACCAAGATGCTCCCTGCAACTGATCGAATAAATCATCGATCCTCGGTAATGGGTAACGGTTCTTGAACGTCAACTTGTTCAACTCCCGGTAATCAATGCACATCCGGTGTGAACCATCCTTCTTCTTGACGAACAGAATAGGTGCTCCCCACGGCGAGCTGCTTGACCGGATGAATCCCTTCCCCAGCAACTCCTGAAGCTGCGAGGACAACTCTTGCATCTCTGGAGGTGCAAGACGATAAGGCACCTTAGCGATAGGCGCGGCCCCCGGAACCAGATCGATACCAAACTCTACTTGCCTCACAGGAGGTACTCCCGGTAGCTCCTCGGGGAACACATCTGGAAACTCACGCACCACTGGGACCTCCTCAACTGATCTCGGTCTCTCGGAAACCTCCTGCGTATCCATCACATACGCCACAAAACCCTTACAGCCCTGCTGTAGACACTGCCTCGCCCTAGCGGCCGAACAAAAAGCTGATCCCGAACGGGTACCCTCGCCGTACACCGAAAGAACTCCCCCACTAGGGTCTCGTATAGTCACCAGCTGACGCTCACAGTCGATGACAGCGCCGAATCGGCTCAACCAGTCCATGCCCACAATGACACAGACATCACCCATCGCAATAGGAATCAGGTCAATCGGAAAGTCAACCCTGAAAATCTCTAACACACATCCCCGGAGAACCTTCGTGGCACAAATCACTCTCTCGTCAGCTATAGAAACTCTCAGAGGCCGACTCAACGACTCACGACTAACGCTGATATGCTGACTAAAAGCTAAGGATACAAAGGACCTACTCGCACCCGAGTCAAATAACACTAAAGTAGGCACCGAGTTCACAAGGAAAGTACCTACGCATATCATAACATAAGCATAACATCTCGACATCAAGATAAATACATGAAATACAGCATACCTGCCACAACATCGGGCGCAGCGCGGACCTCATCCGCAGTCAGCTGAAAGGCTCTCCCACGAGCCCTCGGGGCCTCGGCCTTCACCGGTCGAGTCGCAGTAGCTCTGGCAGTAGGTGCAGATCCCTGAAGAAGCTGAGGGCACTCGACCTTCCGATGGCCTGTCTGGTTGCAATGAAAGCAAACCGTAAACCCCTTGGGGCACTCCCTAGCAATGTGCCCCTCCTTGCCACACTTGTAGCAAGCACCAGATCGACATGCCCCATCATGACCCTTGCCGCACTTTCCGCAAGTGCGGCCCTTCGGACCTCCCGTCCTCGAATCGGCAGACTTAGTCCGCTTGGCTGCCGGCTGAGACTGCGCCGGCCGCCGGTCCACCCGCTGAGACTCGGCCTCCTCCCTGGCCTGGGTCTCCAACTCAATCTCGTGCTTCCTGGCATTCGCCTGAAGCTCAGCAAAGGTATGATAGGTGGAGTTTGACACAAACTCCCGGATATCCCTCCTTAAAACACCCGAGTACCGGCTCATCCGAGCCTGCTCTGTGGACACCAGCTCGGGGCAGAACATCGCCCTCTCATGAAACTTCCGCGTGATCACCGCAACCGAATCAGTACCCTGCTTGAGGGTCAAGAACTCCTGAACCAATCGTTCCCTCTCCACCGGGGGAACGTACCCGTCTCTGAACATAAAGGTAAACCCTTCCCATGTCACTGCTGAAATCTCTGCCAAAGTGAAGTTCGCCGTCACGAACTTCCACCAATCCTTCGCTCCCAGACGGAGCTGGTTCAAAGAGAACCGTACCCTCAGATGCTCCAGACATGAACAAGTGTAGAAGCACCCCTCAATATCAGCGATCCACCTCATCGCAGCAATCGGATCCTGCGTCCCATCAAACTCAGGTGGCTTCGTATTGCTGAACTCCCGAAACAGCAACGAGTCACCCCCTTGTGGCCTGGCAGCGGCCACAGCTCCGGTAGCTGCAGCGGCTGCAGCCTCAGTCAATGCGGCGTACCGCTCTTCAAAAGTCTCCATCAAAGTGGTCTTAATAGACCCAAACATCTCCGGAATCTCAGCCCGGATCACTGCAGCCACCTCCTCCTGAATCATCTGACGAATCTCCTCGTCACTCACACCGCTCGAACTCGCTCCGTGGCGTTGTCTAACCATGATGTCTCTGAAATACAACGTAAAACTATCAGAGACTCCATCGAGTATAATCGCACTCGATAACGCAACCCTACTCAGTCTCCGATATCCAGGGATTCTTACTTGGGTCTCCCACTGACCCGGTGTCTTCGGTAGTACGGGCCCAATACTACCGACCACACCGCATCAGCATTCATCCCAAGTCTTCCTCCCCAAACCCCGGATAGTGAGCACTCTACTTTTGTTATGCACTATCTACCCGCACACTATCAAAGCATCTCATATTGGCAAACCTCCCTAGACTAAGGCATCACAAATCAGGCCACTCTAGTCCTATCATGAATACCTAGTCTTCTAACATCCATAACAATTCGTATCATATCATATCTCATAACATAACATTGTAAGGTATTTTGGGGATCTTTACTGTTTGGGCGCTGGCAGATCGTACACACTGCTTCTTTCTTGTTTACCACAAAATCATTTATAAAAGTTTATGCCTTTATTTTTAAAACTTATCCTCAAATCCTCAGTTTGAGTCCAGTTACTCCCGAAGGTGCACCCGAATCCCTCAAACCAAGGCTTTGATACCAATTTGTAACACCGTAAATTTTCAAACAAAATTTTCATTTCAAAATAAGTTATTTTCATTCAAAACAATGCATAAACATTTCAAGTGTCATGTCAAAATACAAATCATCTGAATCCCAAGATCACAAAACATCTATCAGTGTGTACAGATCACGCCGGCGCCTTCCCACGGTCCTCGCTAGTACCTGAAACACATACATAACAACTGTAAGCATAAATGCTTAGTGAGTTCCCCAATATACAACTTACGCACTTACGCCTTTCCAGGCCCTGACCTTCCGGTCCATGTGTCTCAGGGGACTTCCGTCCCTGCTGGGTAAACCTTCCGGTCCTACCCACGCCGGCCTTCCGGTCCACAACACAACGCCTTCCGGCCCATAACATAATCGCCTTCCGGCCCATAACATAATGCCTTCCGGCCCATAACATAATGCCTTCCGGCCCACATAACATACATAGCACGTATAACAATCAACTTATCACATATAGCACATATATCTCATATCATATCCGACCTTCCGGTCACACAGTCAAACCCTTCCGGGTACAGTATAGTGAGAAGACTCACCTCGTGAATGTCGAAAGCTAGCAAATCCCGAAGTCACTCGTACTCGATCCACCGAGCTACAATCTCCCTATAACATCATACATCTCTTATTACACTTTTATCTTCTAAGTTTTACTATCCCTAAGAGGTCAAACATAGGTCAACTCTGGTCAACAGTCAACGGTCAACTTGACCTGACTCGGCGAGTGCTAGGGCGACTCGGCAAGTCTAGACGTTCTCACCAATTCTCTAAGATTCCCTTTCTACTCGTCGAGTATCCTCCTTGACTCGACGAGTTTCTCCTGGAAGAATCGTGGGGCCACCTCGACTCAACTCGCCGAGTCTGAAGAACAACTCGACGAGTCCCAGTTAATCTTCAAGCTACTCGCCGAGTCTGTTCATCGGACTCGGCGAGTCCATGCCATGCAACCGCTCAAACTGCTTTCTAAGGTCAGAACTGCTCCGACCATTCATAGGTCTGGTCTTCCTAGACTGATTCATCACGTAAGGTCCTCATTTCGGTGCTCATAATACACCCCATGACTCATAATTTACATTTTGACCTAAGGCATAAGGATTTCAATCCAAAACCTCCATTGATTCCCGAAATGCTCAGGCATGGGACATTCTGGACTTCCAAAGATCCCAATACAGGGTTCCAATCGTTTGGGGGACTAAGGTAACACTCAATCTAGCCACAAAAGGGCTCAATAAACCCTAAATCCATATACACATCAACATAGAAGGATACAACTCGAAATATTACCTGAATAACGTGCTCTCTGTGTCCCCAATCCTTAGAACGTGGCTTCCCTTGTTGTTCCCTTAACCAAGCCTCCTCTTCCTTGCAAAACAACACTTCCAAAATCAACAATGGTCTTCTACCTTGCTCCAGATGCTCACAAGCGAATTAGGGTTTCTCTCAGAGGACTAGGGTGAACAATGACGGACATAAGGTCCCTCATATACGTCCTAAACCTGAACGGTTAGGGTTTTCGCTAAACAGCGCAGACTCGCCGAGTCCATATCCGGACTCATCGAGTCCAGTCGCGAACCCACGACCAGATCCGCGATCCTACTCGGCGAGTCTAGGCTCTAACTCGTCGAGTCCCTTCTTAAAACACCCAAAATCATAAATATAACGATACCTGAAATTCCGGGCTGTTACAGGTTCGTTTCGAACTGGTTCTCCTTCTCCCATTTCTTTGGCTGCATCTTTGACAATCTGCTTCAGATGATCGATTTTGTTGTCTGCCGCCTTGGCTTCCGAGAGAGTGGCTTTCTCAGGTTCATCGAATAAGTCTACGAATTGATCAAATAAATTAGCAATTGTGGCTGTAAGTTGACCTGTTTGAGAGAAAATCTCTCCAACTGCTTCTACAATAGTCTTTAGTTTCTTGACGTAACTGTCATCAAAAGTCACATAATAGGTTTCTTCAATCTTTCTAGTACGTTTATTTAAAACCCTGTATGCCTTTGAAGTAAGAGAATATCCTAGAAAAATTCCTTCGTCAGCTTTAACATCAAACTTGTTACGATGTTCTTTGGAGTTGAAGATGAAGCACCTTGAACCGAACACATGGAAGAATTTTACATTTGGCTTCCTGTTATTGATGATCTCATAAGGAGTGAGAGAGAAACGCTTGCTGAGATAAGACCTATTCTACGTAAAACATGCTGCAGCAATAGCATCAGCCCAGAAATATAAGGGAAGAAAAGCAAAACTTAGCATAGTTCGGGCTGCCTCACACAAGGATCGGTTTCGCCTTTCGACAATACCATTATGTTGAGGCGTATAAGGGGTTGAGAAGTTATGACTGGTTCCTTTTTCTACCAAGAAGTCTTCGAATTCTTTGTTCTTGAATTCCAGTCCATTGTCGCTCCTAATGTTTCGAACGACTTTTCTCAGTTGTACTTCGACCTGCTTGATAAACATCTTCAGCTTAGGAGTGGCCTCAGATTTGTGCTTCAGAAAGAATACCCATGTAAAACGTGAGAAATCATCAACAATAAAAAGAATATACTTGCTACCGCCAATGCTCTCGATTGATGATGGACCACATAAGTCGATGTGAAGCAACTCAAGTGGTTCAACAATTTTCGTGTTTATAATTGATGGGTGACTTTGACGACTTTGTTTCCCCATTTCACATGCAGCGCACAAGTGTTCTCGATCAAATTTGAGCAATGGAAGACCCCGAACATGACCTCCGGTGACAAGTTTGTTGATGTCTTTGAAGTTGAGATGTGAGAGCCTTCGGTACCACAACCAACTATCATCTGAATGAGATTTGGATAAAAGACATATGGCTGGATTCCCTTTGATTGGTCTGAGATTCAGAGGAAACATTTCGCCTTTTCGATCTGATTTGAGAATGAACTTGTTGGATTTCTTCTCTATAATTTATGAGCCTTCGCTGTCGAATGAAACTTTGAGACCGGTACCTCCCACCAGTTGAGATACACTGATGAGGTTATGATGCAATCCTTCTACGTATGCCACCTTTCTTATTGTGAAGTCTCCATTGGTTATCATCCCATAAACCTTTATTGTTCCATAGGAGTTGTTACCGAACTTGACATTGCCACCATTTTGAAGTGATCGAAATTCCCTTAGCTCTTCCTTCCTTCCTGTCATGTGACGTGAATAGCCACTGTCAATATACCATTCTTCGTCAAACAGCTCGTCACTAATAACCTTCTTGATCAGTTCATCAAGTTCACTGATCTGCACACTGAGAGGTTTTGCTGTAAAGCATAAGTCCTCTCGCTCCTTGGCCTCTTCATTTCCACCATTAGTGTTATATCCCCTCATCTGAGGTACATCGGTCACCATCAGACATCTTCCACTGGTTTCACCACCTTTTGCGACATCAGCCTTTCCATGAGAAGGCTTTCTCACCTCATCATCTTCTGAGTCGGTCGACCACACCTGTACGCCACCGAACTCGTCATCCTCTACCGAACCCTTCAAAATAAGAGCATTCATAGAAGAATTAGTAGCAACCTTCTTCCTTTTTATTTCTTCCAGTCTTTTCATAAGACTTGCTTTTTCATCTTTCTCTTCGTCTTTCTCTGCCATCTTCTTCAGCACGCAATCCTTTGCGTAGTGATTCTTTCCCCCACAGTAGAAGCAATTGACACCAGAGTCAGCTTCACCCTTTGCTTCCTTTTTCGTTTCCTCAACCTTCGGTTCGTCTTTCGCTCTTTCGGAACTATAGCTTCCCTGCCAATTACGATTTTTGTTGGAAGGAAACTTTTTCTTGATAAACCTTCTAGGATTTGACACCATTAAAGCATAGTCTTCGGCTGTCAGATCGTGATCTCCCAGATTAAGATCCTCTTCATCTTCTTTTACACTTTTACCCTTGGACAGAAGCGCCAGAGATCCCAGACTAGAAACCACGCTTTTCTCTTGCAGCACAATCTTTTCTTGGGATTTCAGAATTCCCACCAGTTTCGCCAGCTAGTACGATTTGAACTGCTCGTGTGCTTTAACTGTTGACACAACAGCTCTCCATTCGGATCTTAGACCATTCAGAAAAGTGACCTTCTATTCAATAAGCTTCCTTTCAATATCATGTTTGATCATCTTGCTAAGAAGATGATTGAAGTGATGAAACGTCTATGTAACAGACTCATCAGGATTTTGCTTGAACTCTACAAATTCAGACAGAAGCAAGGTCTGAATTGAGTGCTCCAGATCTTCATTTGTAGAATATAGCTCTCGCAGCCGATCCCAGATTTCTTTAGCTGTACTGCAGGAACTTACCAATCTAAACGTGTTAGATTGAAGAGTGAATCGAATCAGTCTCAATGCCTTGATGTTGCACTGAAAATTCTCCTTTTCGTCATGAGCAACATCTTTCACATCTTTTAACAAATCATTATACTCCTTTTGAGTTTTAATAATTCTGGATGTTCCTGAACGAGCAAATGGTCCAGACACAATAGCTTCCCATATCAAATACCCATTATCTTCAGATACAATGACGTAGTCTTCAAAGTGATGCGCCCAAAACTCGTAATATTGAGTGTAGAGAATTGGAATCTTAGTTGAAGATCCTATACTGTTTGAGATGTTGATAGGATTGGATTGAGAATCGTCCATGCTTGATCGTTTAACCTGTTGTAAGATTAGACTTGTCATACGTAATATTAGGGCAAGATGAATAAATACTGAGATACGTAAATTATGGAGTGACGGCTCAATAAATATCAGTAAATGCGGAATAAACCTTAATCACTTCTTTCACAGAAGAGATGTGTATGAATTACACAGTCTCCCGCTCTGATACCAATTGATGAGTTAAGAAACTCTTTGATCGTTTAGATCTTATAATAGGTTAATCATAAAAACGAAAAACAGCAATATAAGACACAAGAATGAATCAAAACAACAATTAATTCAAGTTACATACGAATCCAGTGTTTTTAGTAGTACAAGCCTAATACTACCTTCCACACCAATCGGTATTTATCTCGGATCATACCCTGGAAACCCTAAAAAACCTACCTCATCATATCATCTATGGTCTCCCCCTACTAGTTCTTGAGAACTCTAACCATACATCTAGATACTAGTTCTAGACCACTCCTAGCACTACTCTACCCCAAGAGATCTCCTCTGCCCTCGTTATTCGCTTCGGGTATGCCAATTATACATAGTACGAGATTTGATAGACATTTGAAAAAATGATCCTACCTTAAATCCACAACCAAACAAGGAGCCGGAAGAAAGGTTAAATCAGGCACTCCAAGGCTATAAAATCATAACTATGTACAACTATAAGGCATACACCAAACAAATAGTAAATATAGACTCAATCCCATAACGAATGAACCCCTAGGCTAAGGTATCATAAATCAGGAAACAATTCATACTGTTTCAGCAAGATTCCTTAGCCTACCTCTAGCTAGCTTGCAATACTATTTGCTCATAATATAACATGTTTTCCCTGCACTACAAAAATAAACTGAGGTATTTTGGGAAACTGCCGCTCGAGCGTTGGTTAATTGTACTCACTGCTTTTATGGGTTTTTCATTCTGTAAAAAGTCTTCATTTCTTCTTAACTTTTTTGAAAATGTTCAGACCCTCAGTTTGAGTTTGGAATCACCCAGAGGTTAACCCAAATCCCTCAAACCAGAACTCTGATACCAAATTTTAACACTTCAAATTTAGACCAATTTTTTCATTTTTAAAATTTCCAAAAACATAGTTTCACAACCAACTATCAAGTACAAGTCATCCAAAAACCACAAGTATAATACTTATCAGAGTACATAAAAGATCATGTCCAAGTAGTTAATTCCCAATGCATATGCACAATCAGACCTTCTCTTTCCCGCGGTCCTGCGAAGTGCCTGACACATATAAATCATAGTTATAAGCACAAAGCTTAGTGAGTTCCCTAAGATACCACATATAATACAATATAAGTAAACAACTATCGGTTATTTGCAACCCTGGGACTATCAGTAGTCACGGTGAGCTAACAACATGCTCGTAGGATTATCAGCAACCCCTGGTTGGCTATCAGCAGCCCCAGTCACATATACTATCATAACATAGAACATCATAGCAGCTACCCAACTGGTCATCATAATACATCTATCCTACCATACAGGTAAGAATAAGTGAGGAGACTCACCTGATACTGATGACACGAAAAACCTAGCACTCAAAGTACTGGATCTAGACTCCACCTAGTCAACAAAATAATTAATCTTAATTATTAATTAAGGTCCAAAAAAACTCACAAGTCCAAAATCCATAGTTAAACCTAGTAAGGGAAAAAGGAACATTTTGCCCTTTCCCTACTCCCAAAACCCCAAACTTTAACCAAAGCAAGTACGCTGGGAGTACTACACCTAACGTTGTTCGTACAACTGACTGAGCATGCACGGGGTGAAATCCGGCTACGCTCACAGCGTACTCCATAAACATCTAATTCTACCTTTTTGAAGTCTTAATCTGTTAAGACAGCAATTTCGATCACAGATCTAACTAATTTAAAACCTCATAATCCATAAAGTCGAGGGCTTTAAGCCATTGCATGGCTAGGAGAGAATTAAAACATCATTTCATCCATTCTAAGCTAATTTACTCATACATTAGTCGAAAGGGAAGATCAAGCAAGCATTATTATCAATCTAGATATCTTAAGATTCATGAAAGGACAACTTAAACTCTCTAAAGAGCCTCAAACTCGAAAGGGTCTAAACTTGGGGATTAAGCTCATAAATCTTAAACTAAAGAGATCTAGAAGAACACTAGCCAATGTATAAGCTTTATACCTGAAAATGATGCACAAAGGTGGAAAGTTTCTGGTTCTCTAAGCTTGCTAGCACCTTCTTCTTCTTCTCTAACCTCCTTCTTCAACTACAAGAGATAAAAACACTCAAAACTTGCAATAACACACAAACACATGATACACACACGTGATTAGAGTTTATGAGAGGGTTGGAGGTTAATAAGGATGGTTAGAAATGTGACCATAATGTTCTTTATATAGGGCCCAACTTCAAATTAGGTTTTGTATCTAAGCCTAGTACACCCAACGTACTAGGTAGTCCTCCGCGATTATGCATGGGGCCTGAGTACGCTGCGCGTACTCATGCGTACATCCCACGTACGACCATGCCAACTTTTCTCTATTAGGGACTAATTTTGACACTTTATGAAAAGATTCAAGAATGATAAATGTACATTATTTTGGGATGTTACAGTATGTTCTATATTTTACCTATTATACATTTAACACATATTCTAGATAATAAGCATTTAATTCATATATAAACTTTCATCTGATATTAAATAGTTTTATTAGGATCAATCTTACGAAAGGATGAAGATAGAGATAAATATGGGTTTAAATTTCCAACGTGCCTCGTAATTCATGCTGACTTAAAATCCTGTAAATAGCCACATATCTTTAACCTAAAGACATATTCTGATTTTTATACCACCTTGGTCGACAAGAAACCTCAAACATGTTGTTTTGTGAGACTAGAAGGCAGTTGGAGGACTGTCAAGCTGAATGGAGCAAAGATCTTAGGGATTAAAGATCCGATTCGTGAAGTGACTCATTCGTTTTGTTGTTCCAACCATGATTACTATTCTGAATTGCTTTTCGTTTTGTATTAGTTTTGTGATTTAGGGATTAAAAACCCTTTTACTTTGTGTTTAGATTAGATGTATCGTTGAGATTATTAGTTATTTGTTATCTGGTTATTTAGAGTTATCCAATATATTGTGTTTGTTTTATCAAATACCTTATGTTTTAAAGTTATGATTTTTATTACATATTACTGAGTTAACAAAATTTAGAAAACTAATCTAATTTTATTCGCTTGAATCATAGTTGTTGTGTGGCCATCAAATAATTTTGACTAGAGTATTGACTAAAACCTAGGTTAATTGATATAATTGTAATATCAATGTGTATGAGAGCACTTATTAACTTATGTGATTTACTTACTTTCATAACCGTTGAGTTTAATTAAAAAAATTGGATGATTAATTGCATGATTAATGGGTTGATTGTCTTTATAATTATACAAAAGTAGTTCATCATTCAGCCTAGTGCAGCTTACACGTTGATGAGGGCAATGTAATTCACGTCACAACCACTTTCTTGAATTGTTGATGGCCAATAGCCGACAGGTGGGGTAGGGATAAGCATCCTTATTCACAAGATTCAACCTTTGACCAAGATAGCTAACTACAATAGGAATAAATAAATAATGAATAAATAACTATTGCACTTTAGTAATTAGCCATGATTTTGAGATGTAACCAAGTTTAAACCAAAGTACCTAAAGTGAATCGCTTCCATTCAGTTGACCTCATTATTTTAGTTATAATTTAGTTTTTATAATCAAAACCCTTTTATTGTTGTCATTTATTTAGAGTATCCTATAATAAAAAATTCAAATATCAATTCGTATCCGTTCCCTAAAACTTTAACACCCTATCTTATCAAACTATATTGCTATAAGACTAGGTTTCACTATGTCTAATGTGTATTAGCTTAGACGTGATAAATTGGGGTTTAATAAATTTAAAACTAGTGCATAAAATACACATCATACTTCCTTCAAATTAAGCTTCCTTTTCTGTGATTTAGCAGGAACCTTGCTAAACCTTATATTGTCTGTCTCATCTATAGGAACCTCTTTCATAGTGTAAACCATTTATAATTGAGTTACAACCTTAGTTTGTTTATTCTTATTAATTCATCACTACTTAAGCTCCATGAGAATCACAAATAGAACTCTAAAGTAGATCTTCTTTGTTTGTAGTTGCATAAAACTGATTTAGATGCACCCTCTTCCTCTGCCATTGCTTCACCACTAAAGATTAGTTCTCCATTTCTTGGGTTCGAAACTGATCATGTTGTGGATCCCTCTCAAACACGTCTTGGTCATAGTCTTAGATTCAAAATAATCACCATTAACACTTGTTATCCACGATCTCTACGGCTAGATAGTTCTCAATACATTTTTTGTGTTGCCTTGGTTTTCCTCAATAGTAAGCTGAAAAGCTTTTCCCGATTACTCATGTGCTTTTCTGCTTCACTAACCCATCTTCTCACATCTAAATAAGGAAAGATATTTTTCCCCACTTTGTTATATATAAAGCTTACTCTGGTTACTATCTTTCTTAGAATGCACGGTCGTTCAGACACTAAATTCTTCAAAGCTTCCCTTTTGGGCTACCACCTCTAATCTTTGCATTGTAAGTGGTCATCCCACCACTAATCTAATCATGTGTATTCTTAATCATAATGATAATCTATCATGTTAGTGAATTGTTGTGAAATATAGTAACTTCACACTTGACTAACATCTACTATATTCATTTGTGTCATTCTTCTTTGATTATTGTCATTATTAAAATATTAACATGTACTAAATCATTAACATGCTAGAACCACATATAGGTAGGACACATTGGTATATATTAGTTATCTTATCTAACCTACAATGTTATACTTCCACATATTATTACGCTTTCAATGATTCACTGAAATTTGTATGATTCTGCCAAGCCACATGTGAGTACCATGTGTCATTAGTGCTACGCATGCCATAACACAATGTATATACTATACACATATAGTATTGAATTCACAATTTAGTTCTAGATTCATGAGTTTATGTATGTTTCCACTCCTAAAAGTCAAAATAATATTTTATCAATGATAGTATACTTATATGAACATAACGATCTACATAACATTGCACATGTACTATTGGTACTCTTAGGTTTTATAAGAGTAAGACTTTACATTGACTTGAGTTATTTCACCAATGATGGAGACATGTATTTCCATACATGAATATGCATAACACTAAACCAAACAAACATTCAAAATGTTGATCCGACCCCAAGGAAAAATGAAACAAGAACATGAAATAAGGCCAAATCAAAGTTTCCTCGCCAATGTGATCCTAGTTATGCATGGTGATTGTATCCATGTTGCAGGTTACCAACATGGATTTAATTAATCAATCATATTTGGCACATTATAATCCTCCTTAAATACAATAATCATACAAGCCATATGATATATACCATCAAAATATACACAATTATTAACTTTCTTTCATGCAAAACATATCATTGTGTAATGTGGCTCACCACCCATTGAACTCTAGTTAACTACTTGTCTTGCATTTATTTCCATCTTTTAAATTAAGTTACGTCATAGAACAATGTTTCAAATCCCATTGAAATAATCAAACAAGAATATGCACAGACACTAAGTCCACGTTCTTAACCGAAGTGTTTTAAAATTTATTTGCAGGAAAAAGTTTTTCAATCCAAATTTGTCTTTTGAAAACATACATTAAAAAATTTTAGTCTTTGGTTTGAGTTCAAACACACATGGTTGTGTGCCTGAATCCCTCAAACTATGATTTGATACCAACTTGTAACAACCTATTTTAAAAAAATAATATATTAATATAACAAATATTTTCTCAAAAAAACCCAGGAAGAACTCTATTTATAACTAAAGTAAAACTAATAATGTAAAATAACGATGAAGTGGAAGTCTAAAACATAAATCAAAGTACTAAAAGGGAACATACTTTTCTTTAATGATCAAAACATTACTTTGTTCAAATCATAAATCAAAAAATAAATGTGAAATACTTAAATGTCATAAACATTCTTCTTGAACACGAAGTAATGAGGCTGAATGTCGTGTTTTCGTGAAAATATTAATAAACAACGGGTAAGCATAAAGTTTAGTGAGAATTCACATGAATCACCCATTATATAAATCATATACCTTCAAAAAACACACACATTCATATAACATTCATACATCACATAAAACATAAGTTTTCAAACATATATTGTTAGTATTAATGCTACACTAGCAGCCTGATTTAGACACTACCATACTAGGAGTAATCACTTCCTCGGAAGAGCTTGTCATTATCATCAAAACCTTGAACACTTCCTCCGAAGGGCTTTCATGGTCAAGAAGCCCTAACCCGTGTCCACTTTATCCGGAAGGAAATATGTGGACAACATTACACATACATAGGCATAGCCAACATAATAAGCAAGTTACTGTCACTTACCATATCTAAAGACGTATGAAATATCTAACGGATGTGGACTACGAAGTAACAACACTCTAATCAACCTACAGAAGGTTCTACCAATTACTCCTAGTTCAAAAACTCAAACTTTACTTAATAATATTTATAAAGTATTTATTTTATTTGTTTACCGACATTGTAATATGTTAATGGACTGGTTTACTGCTCTTATAACCATTATTTCAATAATATTTTTATTTATTATGAGAGTATACTCTCTTAGATTTTCAGAGTTACAAATAATACATTCTAAGGATTTCTATACATTTTTTATATATTTTACAAATTAACTATTGAAATCAATCAACTTCCTATACCATATTGTAAAACATTCAAGTTCCACTAAACATAAGTTTTGAATAAGGCTTGGAGTTAAAATGTGACTCAAGTAGACATACATACCTAACTACAGACCCTAGTTCTGACCTCATGTATTTTATAGGTTTCTAAAATTAATTATGCTTATAGCAAGACATAAGTAACAAGTAGGCCAATGTAGTGGACAACACTAAACAATTGTGACTACTAAGCTACTTTTAGATTGGATCAAACTCTGGAGGTTAAAGGACAAAATATAGTAGAAATTAATTTCTTTCTTATATTGTTGACCTAACCTTCAAATTTTTGGTAGCCAATTTACGATGATGTTTAGAAATTTGGGTCAAATTCAGAAAAGTTAAAGTTGTGATCCTTAAGTTTTTTCTTTTAGTTATTTTTCCTTAATCTTTTAGTGAAGGCTTAGACATTTAGTTTTCAGATGTATTGAGCTCAAGATAGAGTCCCTAATCAAACTTTTAACCTCAATGAATTTTGTATCTAAGGTGTTCCCTTTTCTACACTCATATACATGAGTTTGTTATTCTATTTGTAAAGTCATTCCTCAATTTCTTCTTACTACATTTTGAGGGTTATTAAGACATGTATTAACACACAATAAAGGTTTAGTTTTAGCAAGGTTTATGCGGTTTATAAGGTTAATAATCGGGTTCAAAAGACCTCTTAAACTCACATGGATTTATAGCATAACAAAAAAGAAAAGGATACAACTCTCATTCTGACCCATATTCGTTGTTTTGGTCATAATGTTTGAACCACAATCCAACGGAGTCATCCATCTATCACCGAACACCGGACAAGATTTCCTACAAATTTTGTCTCTGGTGATTTTTTCTAATTCGGCCTCTATTTTCTACAATTTGATATTCAAGTTCAATTCGATATACAAGTTCATAAGAGATTGTAGTTCGAAATTTATGCATAGAAAAGATAAAAATCTTACTAGCTTGAGGTTTAATGGCCATCGAGAATTTTTTTTCTTTCTTTTTCATACTGAACACACAACCATCTCATCCTCTCTTGCACCCCATCCACCCCTTAACCACATTTCCTTTCAAATTAAGTTTTTAGGAATTACACTTATTATAATTTGCTTATACTAATTAAATCCTTATATATATGTATATATATATATATATATATATATATATATATATATATATATATGTAACACCCAAAATCAGGAAGGCCAAGAAAGGAAAGAAAACCCTAAGTCAAAGGGTCAACTCGTCGAGTCCAGGGAGGAACTCGACGAATCGGAGCAGGAACCGGGGGATCGATTAAGTAACCGACCCGGCGAGTTGGCTAAGGGGACTCGACGAGTCTGGTCTGACCAAGGAAGACCCTAATCCTAGGAGTTGTATCCTATATAAAGGGTGTTATGTCCCTTCCTCAACCTCCATATCATCCTAGAGAGCCTGTAAACCCTAGATTTCCTGTGAGCTTCCATCATTTGAGAGAAATAACTTTGGAGGAGGGAACCTTTGAAACGAACTTGAAGATCAAGAGGGTTGCTTCAAAGGAGAGGTGTAGATCCGAGATCTACTTCAGTGTGTTTTCATCTTGGAGATAATAAGCTGCTATATTCTCTCCTTTGCATCTAGATCTATTTTTGTTATGAAATTTGGGGGTTTTATGGTTGTTTGAGACCCAATTCGGGTTTGGGGCCTAGATATGTGGTTGCCACTTCAAATCTAGTGTTGGGATGGTCCAATATGTCGTAAAGAATCAGATATTGAGTAGTTGGTGAAGCCCTTTTGTCCTAAAACCTAGCCCTAGTGTGTTTTGAGCCTAGATCTCTTTATTTATATGTAAAGTTTGCAACTTTACGTAAGGATTGAGATTTGGAAGTATGGATCTATGATTTGGAGCCCCTGTATGGCTCGAAAAACCACTGAATGGATTAAGAACTGGAGCGACTCGGCGAGTCACATGGGTGGACTCGGCGAGTTGGATGAAGTTGGGCAGGAACTCGGCGAGTTGGAAGAACAACTCAGCGAGTCTGTTGAAGATTGCCTTGGACTCGGCGAGTCTGTTCTTGGACTCGGCGAGTCAAGTCGCGAAACCCCAAACCCTTCGAGTTAAGACTCGGATCAGTGAGTCGAGTGGGGACTCAATGAGTTGGACAGCTCAGGACTCGGAAATCGGTAGACTCGGCGAGTCAGGGGCTGACTCAGCGAGTCAAGTCGCGGATGAAAGGATTATGAGCTAATGAACTCCGTGAGTCAGTAGGCAGACTCGGCAAGTAGGGTTGACCTGGAAGGTTGACTTTGACCAGTACTTTGACTTTGACCAGAGTTGACTTTTGGAGATCAATTAAGCTAAGTGATATATGCTTTGATATTCGTAGCTCGGGGAGCTAGTGGAGTAGCGGTTCTGTAACAGCCCGGAATTTCAGGTATTGTTATATTTATGATTTTGGGTGTTTTAAGAGGGGACTCGGCGAGTTCGAGCCTAGACTCGCCGAGTAGGATCGCGGATCTGGTCGCGGGTTCGCGACTGGACTCGGCGAGTCCGGATATGGACTCGGCGAGTCCGCGCTGTTTAGCGAAACCCTAACCGTCCAGGTTTGGGACATATATCAGGGGCCTTATGGCCGTCATTGTTCATCCTAGTCCTTTGAGAGAAACCCTAATTCGATTGTGAGCATCTGGAGCAAGGTAGAAGACCATTATTGATCTTGGAAGTGTTATTTTGCAAGGAGGAGGAGGCTTGGTTAAGGGAACAACAAGAGAAGCCACATTCTGAGGATTGGGGACACAGAGCAACGTTATTCAGGTAATATTTTCGAGTTGCATTCTTCTATGTTGATGTGTATATGGATTTAGGGTTTATTGAACCCTTTTGTGGCTAGATTGAGTGTTTCCTTAGTCCCCCAAGCGATTGGAACCCTATAATGGGACCCTTGGAAGTCCAGAATGTCCCATGCCTGAGCATTTCGGGAATCAATGGAGGTTTTGGATTGGAATCCTTATGCCTTAGGTCAAAATGTAAATTATGAGTCATGGGGTGTATTATGAGCACCGAAATGAGGGCTTTACATGATGAACCAGTCTAGGAAGGCCAGACCTATGAGTCGTCGGAGCAGATCTGACCTTAGAAAGCAGTTTGAGCGGTTGCATGGCATGGACTCGCCGAGTCCGATGAACAGACTCGGCGAGTAGCTTGAAGATTAACTGGGACTCGCCAAGTTGTTCTTCAGACTCGGCGAGTTGAGTCGGGGTGGCCCCGCGATTCTTCCAGGAGGAACTTGTCGAGTCAAGGGGGATACTTGACGTGTAGAAAGGGAATCTTAGAGAATTGGTGAGAACGTGTAGACTCGCCGAGTTACCCTAGCACTCGCCGAGTTCGGTCAAAGTTGACCGTTTACCGTTGACTAGAGTGGACCTGTGTTGACTTCTTAGGGATAGTCAACATTAGAGATACAAAGTGTTAACTAGGGACATATGATGTTATAGGAGGATTAGAGCTCGGAGAATCGGGCACGAGGGATTCCCAGGGTTGTGAGATATCGAGACACGCGAGGTGAGTCTTCTCACTATACTTTACCTTGAGTAGGTAATCAGAGTTATGTGACAGAGTATGTGTATGTTATGTGTATGCTATGTGTTGTACTGCATTATTTCTATGTGATTTATGCTGTGCCTGTTTGCAGAGTTGGAACCGAAGGGTTCCTAGAGTTAGAACCTGAGGGTTCACAGAGTTGGGTGCACGGACCCATAGAGTTATTGCCTCGAGTGGCTTATATGTGTTACATGGGTGGTATTTTGGGGAACTCACTAAGCCTCGTTCTTACAGTGTTTTGTGTTATGTTGTTTTCAGGTTTCTTTCAGTATCATGGGACGGCACCGGCTTGATTGTACACACCAGGGAAAGAGTCATATTTTGGAGGATCCTGGTTTTCTATGCAAGTGAAAATAAGGTTATGTTTTGTAATTTAATTATGAATGGGATTTTAAACAAGTGTTCTAAGATTAAAATGATTATTTAAATGAAAAATTTTGTCTTGAAATTTACGGTGTTACAGGTTCAGGGAATTTCCGGTCAGCATCCAGAGAGGTTATCAGCGAGTTCAACAGTACCAGGTGAGTTTCCCTTTGTGTGAATGGGTCTAAGGCCATAATGCCAACCCATGTAGTTATGAGTAGAAGACCCGGGGGTTAGCCCTAGGCACAGTATGCTAGAATGATATTCAGGATGAGGTCCAATGATAGCGGGCAGGTGCCCAAGGAAGGGTTTATGTGATAGTTTATACTTGTTGTCTGTGTGATACTTGTATGTGCCTGGTAGGGAGGTGAGTGTGGGCGAGGTCCCGTATCTCACCAATAGCAGAGTGTGGATGGTGTTCCACATCTCATTAGCAGCAGATCAGGGGCAAGGCCCAAGTTAAGGAAAGAGTGAGTGTGGGCTGGGGCCGAATCTCACTACCAGTAGGAGCATGTATGGGGTTCCATGACTTATCAGTAGCAGGACAAGGGTGAGGCCCAGGATAGGCGAGGCCTTAGGACAGAATCCATTAGTATATGTTTAGCTTATGTGTTGTGATATGTTTATGTGCTATTATATGTTAGCAGGCGAGGCCTTGTGACAGGCGAGGCCTAAGTGAAACAGATCTGTATCCGAGCGAGGCTTGAAGCCAAGCGAGGCCTGGAGCTGCGGGGCCGTTATAGCGGGCGAGGCCCGAGGTAGGGGCAAGGCCAAGAATAGCGGTCGTGGCCCAGTATGTGCAGTATGTGGTTACGCATGGTATGTGGTAGGTTGGGGAACTCACTAAGCTTCGTGCTTACGGTTTTCAGTTTTGGTTTTAGGTACTTCCGGTAACGGAGGGAAGAGCTCGGGGTGATCGCATGGCACACACCATAGATTAGTCAACCTGGGAATGTTTTACTCTGATAATGAACATATGTTTTGGAAATTAATACTCTGATTATGTTTTGGATTGATGATTATGGTTTAAGTAATGTTTTATTAAAAGAAATTTTTAGTCATAAATTTTGGGACGTTACAAGTTGGTACCAGAGCCTTGGTTTGAGGGATTTGAACATACTCTCGGGTGTGTCTGAACTCAAACTAAGGAATTGGTATGCAAGTTTTTAAAATGAAAAGACAGTTTTTGTAAAAAGAGTTTAAGAAAGAAGACAGTTTTAGAAAAGCAAAAAGAATTCAGAAAGAAAAGAATTTTGAAAAGAGAAAAGGGGTGTGGTGCATGCAATCAGCCGAGCTCAAGTAAGTACCCCAAAATACCCATACAAGTTTATGTTTTGATTATCAGTTAGTAGAACAGCATGCTAGATTAGGACTAAGGATCTAGGGAGGATGCCTTATGTGCCTGTTATATGTGCTTTGAGTTGCATGATTGTGCTGATTAGACAGTAATAGGATAGCCTGTTTAGGTTATGCCTGAGTTTATGAGTTTGTGTTGCATGCTAGTACAAATTCTTGATATGATATTATGAGTGCTTGAGTATGTTATGGTTAGATTTTCCCTTGTCTGAATGATGCTTGCTTTGTTCAATGTGGGATTCCAAGTGATGGGAATTAGCCATTAAGTGGATACATCACGTCACATGTGATCAGGGTTGAATAATCTCAGAGTGCTGGATTTGGCCCTATTGTGCAACTCTTGTTTGAGTCCAACCGTTGTAGGGATGAGTCTTTTACTCGAAGGATTATTTGAGCCTCGTCACATGTGATGGTATCTAGGTAATGGCTAATTGGCATCACAAGGAGTCCTTCAGCACCTCTGGACTGGTTTGGTTTGAGTCAGAGGTTTCCCTAGGGTAAGCCTAGGATGAGATAGTGTTGGGAGCAGTAGTAGTGGAAAAGGGACCTGGTGGAGTCGAAGCAGTTCTTGAAGAAAGTACGGACAAATGTGGAAGGTAGTATGGGCCCGTACTACTAAAAGCAGAGGATCCGTACTCGATTCGGGAAAGGCCGAGACAAGACCGGGAACCTGGTAGTGCGTGTGGTTGGTCTCGCAGTGGTGATAAGTATTCTGATAAGTGGATGTATTGTATTTTCAGCATGGTGACGTTGCAAGAGAGACCAGTGGGCGGATCAGGCGCCGGAGAGGGATCAGGCTCGTGTTCAGGAGTCGAGCAGCTCGACGAGCGAATGAGGGAGTTGATATCAGCTAAGGTTATGCGCAGCATAGTAGACCAGACTCCTGTGATCTTTGGCACGATCAAGGAGGGTATACTAGAGATCATGGATGAAAGGCTGGGAGCCTTCTTGTCACACCCCAAAACCGATAACGGCGGAATACGTTTCGGGGTGGAGGACGTCATGTACAGTATCATCACAATTGCATAATAGTAAAAACAAGAAACATACAACCATTTCATTACATAGTGAGTTTAGTTACAAGTGTGTTCTGTAAAGTTTCAATAGACACCAAAAGTAATACAAAAATAAGAGATGGATCTTGTATGCTCCATCTTCTCCAAAATGTTGCACCTGTACCTATCTATCTTTGACCAGAAGATACAAGTTGGTTTGAAAACGAGTATCAGCATAAAGCTGGTGAGTTCATAAGAATTTAATGTGAATTTTGTATAAAATGTATTAGAACATATAGTGTGAAAAACTACAATTTACATTTATAAGTAGTAGAAAACTCTAGAAAATCCTATATTTTCTAGAAAATACATCGTAAGTGAAAAACTCTAAATTGCATGTAAGTTTTATCATTGAAAACTGTTTGTTGTAAAAGTGTGGTACTAAATCTCTAGTATGTAGTCTAGGTAAAAGAAAAGTTATGCCTGTTGACAGTGATAGTGGTGCGAACTTCCATTAGTAATAGATACTTATTTTACTTTGGGATATTAACTGAGACTTTAGTCTTAGTATTTTAGTGTGGATATGGTGTATTCCTTTTATGTGACCAATAGTGTGAGTAATAGAGGATCCCATGACCTTCCTGGTCATACATAGTGTAGTGAAGTAGTGCCATCCCTGGGCCTGCTCGGCTCGGACTGAAGTTAACAGTCGGGATCTAATAGTGTCTGCCCCGTATAGATCTATACATGTAGCGTCGCCTTCCTTCCGGAAAGCTCTGGTCACAGTATGTAGCGCGTAGAGTATCTGTAGAGATGTTAGTGTGTTATCTTCCGGATTAGTGCTTTCTCTTGTAATATAGTGTGGTAGTCTTTTATGTAGTTCATATCGTGTTCTCTTATTCGTGTATCGTTTTGTAATAGTATGAATTATAGTATGTATAGTAGTAGCGGTAACAAGTAGTAGTAACCTTAACTATACCTATTATAGTTAACTTAGTATGTATGGTTCTTGGCAATTAAGTAATGTAGGCATCGAATGTGATGAAAATGCTCATATCTAACACCAATATACATGATATATAACTAAGAAATTAATGATAGTCGGACGGATAAATACCCTAAGCCCACATCAAACAAGAACAGGAAATAAGGCGAGCTATCGGTCCTAAGTCCTTCAAGTCTTACTTATATAAATATACTAGTTTAGATACATTTTATAAGAAAAGTAATTTAATAAAAATCTTGACCAAAGAAAACATTTAGAAAATAGTTTATTTTTCCAAAGTAGTTTTGAAAGCGTAAAGTTCTTATATAAAGCATAGTGATAAATCACATGTGATTTGAACTACGGATAGTAAATCACATGTGATTGGTTTTCATAAAAATGTATCTTTGAATTGTATCCCCCCCTAAAACATGTAAAAAAAACAGTGAAAAAGGTTCATTAAGGGGTATGAACTCACCTGAAATCGAGTAAATCGGGTAAATCAGGTGAAAGTGCCGTTGAGCGTTTGGTGTCAATTAAGGACTTGCACACCTTTTAAGACCCTATTAACATATGAGATATATGTTTTACAAGAAATTAGTCACTTATACTTTTTATTAAAACATTTACATATCCTAAAATCGATTCGAGGTCTTATGGGTTAGAAGTGGTTCTCGGGGATTGTACAAGACCAAAATGGGTACTAAGGGGGGTTCTAAAGCTTACTCCCTTGGATTTTATGGCCCAAAGGCCACTCCTTGGGAGTTTAAGACCGTTAGCCTCATGGATTGGCCGTGAACTCTTGTTCACTCCACAATTTTGATGTTAAAGTCCTTAAATCAATCCCATAAATTTTCTAGTGAAGGTCTAGGGCTAATTAGGGGGTTTAAACCCTCATTTGGTGAGGTTTGGGGGAGTTTACAGTCCTAGCTTATGCTTGGGCCGTAAACTCTAAACTACCCCTCAATTCATGTTGTTTTAATGTCCAAAACTCGGATTGGAATTCCCTTAAATCATATCTTAAGCCTAAAATGATTTGGAAGTGTGTTTGGGGCCTTTTTGCATGGAAAAAGGGTGTTTACAGCCTAAGCATGTGCTTGGGCCGTAAACCCTCTTTAATGCCCTAAAAGTTATGGTTTTGATGCTCAAACACTCCTAGGTAAAATCCCTAACTAGTATCCAAGCTTAAAAGAAGGAAATTTGGGACTTTAGGCCACTTTTTGGGTGTTTACGGCCTAAGGAGGTTCTTAGGCCGTAAACTCCTTTTCCATGTCCTTTTCATGAGATTTTTGAGCTATAACAACAATAATTAATGTTTAGAACAAGTTAGGGTTGAAGATCTTACGTTTAGGAGCCGGAAATTGTGGTTTTGGGGCCGAAAACGAGTCTAGAGAGAGAAAGTAGTGAGAGAGAGAGAGTGTGTTTGAGTGGTAAAAGAGTTCAAAGGGGTGTTCACCTTCCTTATATATGCATCGGGTATTGCACCCGGTACACGGCTACCCGATGCTAAAGTTTAACGGGGTTTAAACTTTTTACCCGGGTTAAGTGGTTGAAAAATAATATAACTTTATTTCGTTAAATGGAACTAACAATAACGAGTTATATTTATTTTTACTAAATAATAATCACATGAAATATAAATAAATAAATAAGTATTTATTTATTTGATGACTCCAAATTACGAAACTTTTTATAAAGCGATATATACCGTTTGCAAAAACGGAATTATATAACGGAATAACGTTGGGTTGTCACATCATCCCCCCGTTAGGGGAATTTCGTCCCGAAATTTAAAATTCATACAAATAAGTTATTACAGTACTACTAAGCGAAGAGATGGGGATATTTGAGTTTCATTTGATCCTCGAGCTCCCAAGTGAATTCCGGTCCCCGCTTGGCGTTCCACCGAACCTTCACAATTGGGATGCGGCTTTGTTTCGTTCGGTTTACTTCTCGATCCATAATCTCCGCAGGCTCTTCAACGAAGTTGAGGCTCTCGTTGACCTTGATCTCGTCAAGCGGAATCACTAGAGTCTCGTCGGACAGGCATTTCTTCAGGTTTGAGACGTGGAAGGTAGGATGTATGTTACTTAGCTCGTGGGGTAGGTTGAGTTTGTAGGCTACAGGGCCGATTCTAGCGAGAATCTCAAAAGGCCCTATGTACCTTGGGTTCAGTTTTCCACGCTTTCCGAAGCGTATCGTGCCCTTCCAGGGCGAGACCTTCAAAAGGACCCGGTCTCCCACTTGGAATTCCAAGGGTTTTCTTCGTTTGTCTGCGTAGCTTTTCTGTCGATCCCAGCGGCTTTTAATCGTTTGCGACTCTGAACAATCTTCTCCGTCGTTTCTCGAATGATCTCCGGACCAGTGAGAGCGCTATCAGGAACTCGTCCTTTAGCTAACTGAGTGTCACCCACCTCATCCCAGCACAGAGGGGATCTGCACTTCCGGCCGTAGAGGGCTTCGAATGGAGCTGCCTTGATGCTCGTATGATAACTATTATTGTAGGAAAACTCCGCATGGGGTAAGTATGTATCCCACGATTTACTGAAGTCAATCACACAAGCTCGCAGCATATCTTCTAATGTTTCGATCGTCCTCTCACTTTGCCCGTCAGTCTGCGGATGGCAGGATGTACTCATATCCAGCCTCGTCCCTAGTGCCTTTTGTAGTGATTGCCAAAATCTCGAGGTAAACCTACTATCTCTATCTGAGATAATAGATATAGGGATGCCATGCAGCCGTACTATTTCCTTAATGTATGTTCTTGTGAGTTTCTCCATCTTGTCCGTTTCCTTGATGGGTAGGAAGTGTGCAGACTTGGTCAATCTGTCGACGATGAACCAAATGGTATCCAACCCACCCGTTGTCTTGGGCAGCTTGGTTATGAAGTCCATTGTGATCCGCTCCCACTTCCATTCCGGTATCTCCGGTTGTTGGAGGAGTCCCGATGGCTTCTGGTATTCGACCTTGACCTTCACGCAAGTAAGGCACTTACTCACGAAGGTAGCAATCTCTGCCTTCATGTTAGGCCACCAGTATAGCTTTTTGAGATCCAGATACAACTTATCCGAACCTGGGTGGACGGAGTATCGAGTGTTGTGTGCTTCCTTCATGACCAAATCTCTGAAACCTCCGTGGCGCAGAGTCCAGATTCGGTCCATGAGATAGTAGGTTGCGTCACCCTTGAACTCCAAACTCTTATCCATTCCACGCAGGGATTCTCCCGTCACATTTTCAGGCTTTAAGGCTTCAAGTTGAGCCTCCTTAATCTGTGCGGATAGATGCGAATGGATAGTCATCGTTAATGACTTGGTTCTTCGACCAGAATACTCTTTCCTACTTAGGGCGTCTGCTACCACGTTGGCTTTCCCCGGGTGATATCGAATTTCGCAGTCGTAATCGTTGAGTAGCTCGACCCATTGGCGTTGTCTCATGTTGAGCTCTTTCTGGTTCAGTATGTGTTGGAGGTTTTTATGATCAGTGTACACTACGCTCTTCGTTTCATACAAGTAGTGTATCCAGATTTTTAGTGCGAAGACGACCGCTCCTAACTCGAGGTCGTGAGTAGTGTAGTTCACCTCATGTGTCCTTAGCTTTCTCGAGGCATAGGCGATGACCTTGCCTCGCTGCATCAAGACACAACCGAGCCCCTGATTCGATGCATCGCAGTATACAACAAAATCTTCTGTTCGTTCGGGAAGGGATAATACTGGTGCGGTGCATAGGGCTTGCTTCAGGGTCTGGAATGCCTTCTGTTGTTTCTCCTCCCAGTCGAATGTTACGTCCTTTTGTGTCAACATGGTGAGAGGTTTCGCAATCTGAGAGAAGTTTTGGATGAATCTGCGGTAGTAGCCAGCGAGGCCTAGAAATTGACGAGTTTCTGTAGGCATCTTCGGTGCTGACCAATTCTCAATTGCTTTAATTTTGGAGGGATCCACATGGATTCCGTCTTCACTAACCACGTGTCCTAAGAATTCAACTCTTTGGATCCAAAATTCACATTTAGAGAACTTCGCATATAACTTCTCTGATCGTAGGGTTTCCAGGACTCGTCGTAAATGATCCATGTGTTCTTCCTCGCTCCGAGAGTAGACGAGTATATCATCAATAAAGACGATGACGAACTGATCTAGATATGGACGACATACCCTATTCATCAAGTCCATGAATACCGCGGGTGCGTTCGTCAGTCCAAAGGGCATCACCATGAACTCGTAGTGACCGTAACGGGTTCGGAAGGCTGTCTTCGGAACATCCTCCTCAAGCACCCGTAGCTGGTGGTACCCGGACCTAAGATCAATCTTGGAAAAGTAACTTGCCCCTTGTAGTTGGTCGAATAAGTCGTCGATACGGGGAAGAGGGTAGCGATTTTTGACCGTGATTTTGTTGAGTTCCCTATAATCGATGCACATACGGAACGATCCGTCCTTCTTTTTCACGAACAAGACCGGAGCTCCCCAAGGTGAGATGCTCGGTCTTATAAAGCCCTTGCTGAGCAGCTCGTTAAGTTGACCGGATAGTTCTTGCATCTCGGCGGGCGCTAAACGATAGGGCGACTTAGCTACGGGGGTAGCTCCTGGGACTAGGTCGATCCTGAACTCAACCTGACGTTTGGGAGCTAGACCTGGAAGATCCTCTGGGAAGACGTCAGGGAAATCGCATACAACGGGGATGTCTTTTGGATCTTTCGCTTTTCTGGCTTGTGTTGACGACGTGAGCAAGAAAGGCGCCATATTCCTTACGCAAGTATTTCTTGGCCTGAATACTGGAGATGATACGAAGGCTCGTACCAGGTTTGTCTCCATAGATCAATAGAGTTTCGTGATTTGGAAGATTCAGGCGAATGGCTTTGTTGAAGCATAGGATATCGGCGCGATGAAGACTCAGCCATTCCATACCCACAATGACATCGAAATTCTTGATTGAGACTGGTATAAGATCGATTGGAAATGAGTGATCGTCTAACGTGAGGGCACAACCTATGTAGATTTCATTAGAGCTTTTGGTCTTCCCATTAGCCATTTCTACAACGAATGTTTCTTCTAGTGGTTGTGGGGATTGTTTAAGTAAGTGCTTAAAGTTTTGGTTTATGAAGCTCCTTTCTGCATCACTATCGAATAAGACATAGGCATAAGAGTTGTTGAGAAGAAACGTACCCGTGACTACCGCGGGATCCGCCACTGCTTCATTGTGACCAATAGCGAGTAGTCTTCCAATTCCCCCCAGCATTCCCAGCCTTCGGACAGTTTTTCTTGAAATGACCAGCTTCACCGCAGCCATAACAAGTCTGGGTCATTCCCGAACGGGGAACTTGCGAGATAGGTTTGGGAGGGGCCCTGCAAAATTGGATAGTATGGCCCTTCCGGCCGCAGTTGGAACACTGCAATTCACGGCAGGGGCCGTTGTGGTGGTAAGGGCACTAGGGACATTTGGGCAGATTCCCAACATAAGCTTTTGTCAGTGCAGGTGTGGCTGGAGTGGTGACAACATGGACTGCCACAATTTGCTGGTCCTTGGATGGGGCTTGAGTTTTCTTGCCTTTCTTCTTATCCCAACGCTTTCTCTTTTTGTCAGCTGAATCGGGTGGTGCAGTGGCAGTTGTGGTTGCTGTTGCTGGAGTGGAAGGGACTTCATGATTGATTAGACTCTGGGCCAATTCCTTGGCGCTGTCGAAGGTGGTAGGGCGTGAGGCTAGAACGTTTCCTTGATACGGAGGCATTAGACCCCAAATGTATCGTTCGATCTTTTTGCTTTATGAAGGGATCATGTTGGGACACATAGCCGCCAAGTCGCAGAACCTGGCCGTGTAAGCTGTTATGTCAATCCCTTCATCTTGAGGTTCTAGAGTTCCTCCTCAAGTTTCTGAATTTCGCCCCTAGGGCAGTACTCCCCTCTCATGAGGTCTTTCAAAGTGTCCCAGCCCATGGCATTGGCTGTTACCAAGGAGAGTGCACTGACATGGCTGTTCCACCATGTCAAGGCCCTGTTGGTGAGGGTGGTAGTAGCGAACTTGACTTTGCTCTCTTCGGGACAAGAGCACATTTTAAAGACAGCTTTGGTTCTTTCGAACCACTAGGACAATGCTAGAATTCCTCTGGTACCATCGAAGAAGGTAGGTTTGCAGTTCATGAAGTCCTTATAAGTGCATCCCTGCACTCTTGGATGGGCTTCACCAAATCTAGAATTTCCACCGCTCGCATCACCCGAGTTCATTTGGGCCATGGCTGCTATCACAGTTGCGGTCACAGCCGTTTGGAACAGCACTGGATCGAACTGCAGAGGAGGAGGTGGTGGAGGAGGAGTTTGAGTTGTCGGTCTTCCTCTGTTTGGACGCTTTCGTGGAGGCATCTTTTACTGGAAGATCATAGAAATGATAGCAATAGTAAGAGTCTATTGCGAATATGAATAGAGTGTTTCATGGATGAAATCAACATAATCCAAAGATCAGAATGAGAGTCATAGTAATAGAGTAGTTAACTGCCAATTTACTGGTATTAATGATGTAATACATGTTCATGAAAAACGACCTAACAGTAGGTCTTACATCAAACCATAAGGAAAATGTAGGCATTCTAGAGGTTTAATTAGAGTACTTTTAAGCTAGGAATGTTTACAGACAAGTGATCTACGAAACATAGAGAGGGAAGGCTAGTCCTTTAAACAAAAGAGTGAGGTAACTAGACGTCTTCTACTGGCGACGGTTACTCGTTGGGCGAATCCTCAGATCCGCTAGCTGACGCATAACTTCTTGAAGGTGTCGTTCCTGAGCCCTTTGACATGCTCGGAGTTCCCTAACTTCGGCTCGGGATGCAGCTAGCTGATGCTGTAGAGCCTCGTTGGTCCTCCTTGTCCTTTCCACGGCTTCTTCAAGTTGGCGGATGCGAACAGTGTTGAGATTCGAGTTGGCATCCACTTCTACAACTCGACCAATGGCTGCTTGACCCTGCTCGTCATTCCTAGCAATCCTTCGGATCATGATAGGCAGAACCCGATCCGCTGATCCTCCTTCGATTATGTTATAGAAGCTTCGGTCTCCATTGTAAGGTAAAGGCTGGCCCTGCTCCTCGCTCCATCGGTTCAAGGATATTGCCCATAGGGGAGTGGGACCCTGAAATGTCGGACGGGGGTTGGGGTTTGGAGCTTCAGGAGGTAGGTTGTTAACTTCTGGCTCGGAGTCGGAGCTACCCAAAAAGCCTTCTACTCGGTGGTCATCCAGAGGGATCGAGTGATCATCGTCCGACTCTTCGTCGAGCCATCCTCCATTGCCCTGGTTTGGGTAGTACGGATCGTCGGGAAGGTGGAAGCCAGCCATGATATCTACGCGAGAAAAGGGGAAAGGAAGATTAATAGATGTACTAACCTAAAATACTTATAATGTGATCGTCACGAGTTAGACCAATACTTGCATGATGCATACTAATTACATGTGATCGGGGAAGGATAGTCCGTCGAATAAGTGACCTTAACTCTAAATCCACAACCAAACAAGGAACAGGAAGTAAAGCAAAGATCACAGATTCTAAGTCTATAACGCCCTAATCACATTTAACCGGAAAGTAGCCATTTAGCAACTGTTGCTCCACTAGTAATGACCCCTTTTAGTTCTCACATATGTATATTTTAGAGGTATAGAATACTCCTATAGTATTCTTATGCTAACGTTATTGTGGTAGTGTTGGTAAGTTTTAGACTTGTTGCAACATAACAACCAAACTTAGGCACATGCTAGTCACTCCCAGGAAAATGTAGTTGATCAGGCTACATCCCCCCAGATGTGACTATATGTTTCTAAGCCCAATTGTGCTGTCCAACAATCTTAATACTTTTGTTCTGTTCTAGTGCGATACTGACTTCTGTGTTTTATAGAGGTGTGTGTATATATACTTAGTTAAATCTTTTAAATACTTAACAGTATATATTCTTGGTCAGAGTGTTTTAGTCCCGAAGTGTTTATAGTTCATATATCTTTTATGGGTTGATATATACTTGATTAACTATAAACAATGCTCTGATACCAATCTATCACACCCCAAAACCGATAACGGCGGAATACGTTTCGGGGTGGAGGACGTCATGTACAGTATCATCACAATTGCATTATAGTAAAAACAAGAAACATACAACCATTTCATTACATAGTGAGTTTAGTTACAAGTGTGTTCTGTAAAGTTTCAATAGACATCAAAAGTAATACAAAAATAAGAGACGGATCTTGTATGCTCCATCTTCTCCAAAATGCTGCACCTGTACCTGTCTATCTTTGACCTGAGGATACAAGTTAGTTTGAAAACGAGTATCAGCATAAAGCTGGTGAGTTCATAAGAATTTAGTGTGAATTTTGTATAAAATGTATTAGAACATATAGTGTGAAAAACTGCAATTTACATTTATAAGTAGTAGAAAACTCTAGAAAATCGTATATTTTCTAGAAAATACATCGTAAGTGAAAAACTCTAAGTTGCATGTAAGTTTTATCATGGAAAACTGTTTGTTATAAAAGTGTGGTACTAAATCTCCAATATGTAGTTTAGGTAAAAGAAAAGTTATGCCTGTTGACAGTGATAGTGGTGCGAACTTCCATTAGTAATAGATACTTATTTTACTTCGGGATATTAACTGAGACTTTAGTCTTAGTATTTTAGTGTGGATATAGTGTATTCCTTTTATGTGACCAATAGTGTGAGTAATAGAGGATCCCATGACCTTCCCGGTCATACACAGTGTACTGAAGTAGTGCCATCCATGGGCCTGCTCGGCTCGGACTGAAGTTAACAGTCGGCACCTAATAGTGTCTGCCCCGTATAGATCTATACATGTAGCGTCGCCTTCCTTCCGGAAAGCTCTGGTCACAGTATGTAGCGCGTAGAGTATCTGGTAGAGATGTTAGTGTGTTATCTTCCGGATTAGTGCTTTCTCTTGTAATATAGTGTGGTAGTCTTTTATGTAGTTCATAGCATGTTCTCTTATTCGTGTATCGTTTTGTAATAGTATGAATTATAGTATGTATCGTAGTAGCGGTAACAAGTAGTAGTAACCTTAACCATACCTATTATAGTTAACTTAGTATGTATGGTTCTTGGCAATTAAGTAATGTAGGCATCGAATGAGATGAAAATGCTCATATCTAACACCAATATACATGATATATAACTAAGAAATCAATGACAGTCGGACGGATAACAAATACCCTAAGCCCACATCAAACAAGCACAGGAAATAAGGCGTGCTATCGGTCCTAAGTCCTTCATGATTTACTTATATAAATATATTAGTGTATATACATTTTATAAGAAAAGTAATTTAATAAAAATCTTGACCAAAGAAAACATTTAGAAAATAGTTTATTTTTCCAAAGTAGTTTTGAAAGCGTAAAGTTCTTATATAAAGCACAGTGATAAATCACATGTGATTTGAACTACGAATAGTAAATCACATGTGATTGGTTTTCATAAAAATGTATATTTGACTTGTATCCCCCCCTAAAACATGTAAAAAAACAGTGAAAAGGTTCATTAAGGGGTATGAACTCACCTGAAATCGAGTAAATCGGGTGAAAGTGTCGGTTGAGCGTTTGGTGTCAATTAAGGACTTGCACACCTTTTAAGAGCCTATTAACATATGAGATATATGTTCTACAAGAAATTAGTCACTTATACTTTTATTAAAATATTTACATATCCTAAAATCGATTCGAGGTCTTATGGGTTAGAAGTGGTTCTCGGGGATTGTACAAGACCAAAAGGGGTACTAAGGGGGGTTCAAAAGCTTACTCCCTTGGAGTTTACGGCCCAAAGGCCACTCCTTGGGAGTTTACGGCCGTAAGCCTCATGGCTTGGCCGTGAACTCTTGTTCAGTCCCCAATTTTGATGTTAAAGTCCTTAAATCAATCCCATAAATTTTCTAGTGAAGGTCTAGGGCTAATTAGGGGGTTTAAACCCTCATTTGGTGAGGTTTGGGGGAGTTTACGGTCCTAGCTTATGCTTGGGCCGTAAACTCTAAACTACCCCCCAATTCATGTTGTTTTAATGTCCAAAACTCGGATTGGAATTCCCTTAAATCATATCTTAAGCCTAAAATGATTTGGAAGTGTGTTTGGGGCCTTTTTGCTTGGAAAAAGGGTGTTTACGTCCTAAGCATGTGCTTGGGCCGTAAACACTCTTTAATGCCCTAAAAGTTATGGTTTTGATGCTCAAACACTCCTAGGTAAAATCCCTAACTAGTATCCAAGCTTAAAAGAAGGAAATTTGGGACTTTAGGCCACTTTTTGGGTGTTTACGGCCTAAGGAGGTTCTTAGGCCGTAAACTCCTTTTGCATGTCCTTTTCATGAGATTTTTGAGCTATAACAACAATAATGAATGTTTAGAACAAGTTAGGGTTGAAGATCTTACGTTTAGGAGCCGAAAATTGCGGTTTTGGGGCCAAAAACGAGTCTAGAGAGAGAAAGTAGTGAGAGAGAGAGAGAGTGTGTGTGTTTGAGTGGTAAAAGAGTTCAAAGAGGCGTTCACCTTCCTTATATATGCCTCGGGTATTGCACTCGGTACATGGCTACCCGATGCTAAAGTTTAACGGGGTTTAAACTTTTTACCCGGGTTAAGTGGTTGAAAAATAATATAACTTTATTTCGTTAAATGGAACTAACAATAACGAGTTATATTTATTTTTACTAAAATAATAATCACATGAAATATAAATAAATAAATAAGTATTTATTTATTTGACGACTCCATATTACGGAACTTTTTATAAAGCGATATATACCGTTAGCGAAAACGGAATTATATAACGGAATAAGGTTGGGTTGTCACACTTCCGTACCGAGATGATGCCATTGATAGGAGTGCGTACTTTGACATTTCGAGAGTTCAGGGCTTGCAGGGCACCGGATTATCATGGGGCTAGGGACCCCATCGCTAGCAGCAGATGGTTGGCTGATGTTGCCAACGCATTCCGTACGAGCCGGTGCCCCGAGGGGGACAAGGTCAGACTCGCTTCCTGTCTTTTGAAGGACAGAGCGAGGGATTGGTGGGAAGAGATTGGTTACGCTTTGGGTGATGATGCCGCGTTGGACGCGATGACATGGAGTGATTTTTCAGCCAGGTTTAGGGCTGAGTTTTCACCGATTATTGAGGTGCAGCAGTTGGCACGGGAGTTTCAGGATTTGATGCAGACTACTGAGACTGTGGCGGAGATCACCGCCAAGTTCAGGGAGAGGGCCCTTCTTGTTCCGCAGTATGTCGCGGATGAGGAGATGAAGAAGGCCCGATATCACAAGATGTTGAGGGCTGACATCAGGGAGTTCGTGAGCAGATCCGGCTATAAGACGTTGGAAGATATGATCTTTCAGGCTAAAGAGAAGGAGATTGATTTGGAGCAGATCCGGAAGAGGATGCCAGATGAGGTTCAGGTAGCCACAAGTTCGGGCAAAAGGCCCAAGGGATCGGATTCGAGATCGAGGGATTATTAGAGCCGCGGCCGATGTGGAAGGTACGACATGACGCACGAGGGTGCTTGCAGGAGTGGTAGTGACGGAGATTCGGGCTACTTCAAGTGCAGTCGGACTGGTCATTTTAGCAGGGATTGTACTGTTACCACCACACAGGGATCAGACTTGATATGTTTTCACTGCAACCAGCGGGGCCACAAGAAGGCCTAGTGCCCCAGTTTGTTTCCGGAAGGACGGGTGATGGCACCTGCCCCTGCAACTTTGAGGATCACAGACGATCGTCAGGGCCGAGCATAGGCGCCTGCGGTAGGAGGCAGGGCTTTTTAGATGACTACCCTGGAGACGCGAGCAACGTCGGACGTTGCAGGTATGCGACTTCCATTTTCATTTCTTTTATTTGTGCATGATTATATTGTTATGGTTCTGCATAATTATCGGTATGAGTATTTTATTTTTGTGCGACTTGCTTTTGATCGAGTTATATGCCATCTGCATACCTTGGATATTTGAATGGTAGTTAAGGGATGTGCCCTATCGGAGAAGGTCGCTTAGGATGCAGTAACCGTAGCACGCCTGGGAGGGACTTGGTATGTCTCGCTAGTTCAGATTTGTATAGTTTTAGAAACGGACTAGTTATATCCCTAGCTATCGTAAGCTTGGGCTTCCTCAGCAGATTGATGATGGAATGGTAGCAAGGATTGGGATTTCGTTTTGAGCAGTGAGCAGCGAGGTGTAAGCAGTATCGAAGTGGGGGAGAATCCTCCGAGTGTACAAGGGTAAGAGCACGCAGATCCAGAATGAGTACGCGATCTATGAGATGGAAAAGAAGTAGTACAGCGTTTGATGGATTGAGGAGTTCAGGGTTAGGAGTTTGAGAAACTCCACATCAGTTAGTGCGTGTAATGGTGATTGTTAGTACGTGGTTGGGAATTCAGGTTGGAGGATCGCCTGTAGGACTCGAGTGAGTCGAAATGAAGATCTTGAGGACAGATAACATGGGATGCTTTCATGTTAGTAGATAGTGGCAGAGGCAACATGTAGAGCATGGTAGAGCGGCGGAAGAGTCGCAGCTTTCTCCTGCAACGATCAGTGGTGGAAGGTGTTGTAAGACTACGGGGCAGCTGTAGCATTCACTAGCAGTCAGAGATGGAAGGTGTTGTAAGACTACGGTGCAGCCGTAGCATTCACTAGGAGTTAGAGATGGAAGGTGTTATAAGAATACGGGGCAACCGTAGCATTCACTAGCAGTCAGAGATGGAAGGTGATGTAAGATTGCAGGTAAGCCGTAACATTCTATAGTAGCTTCGTTAGCGGAGTTGGGGCGAGGCCATTATCTCCTAGTGATCAGATAGGGATTAGGAATGGGTAGTGGATGAGAATAGTAGGGAGTTGGCCTGTATAGCCCTAGAGAGGTGAGACCTTGGGAAAGGCCGCTCCAGGATGTAGTTGGGTGAGACTTGTGGGCGAGGCCTGTATGAGAGTAGCAGTATAGGTGAGACCTGAGAGTAGGGTTGCTCAGTAGTATGGTTGGGTGAGACCCATGGGTGAGGCCCGTGCGAGAGTGGTTAGATAAGTGAGACTAGAAGGATAGAGGCGGGTGAGACCCGTGGGCGAGGCCCGTGAGTTTTAGTAGCACAGGTGGGACCTAGTAAGGACCTTAGTGTCAAGATAGGGGATCGAGGAACCCAGGGTTGTAGTGCCAGAATGGCAAAATAGATTGAGCAGTTATAGGTAGTCGAAGTTTCTTCGAAAGTCGCTGGGAGCGACTAGGAGTTGTGTTGGGGTTAGCGACCGGTGGGAGCAGGTAATCCAGATATTGATAGATTGGTAAGCACCAAGGTGGTATCGGTTCATCCGGAAGGCAGATAAGGAATAGCAAAAATTTTCAGTCAGTAGCAGTACTGGTAAGCAGTCTATGGTGGAATTCAGTTAGTTGATCGTGGGGTGCTCGACACCAAATTATAGTAGAGAGAAATGCCCAGTGGATACTGGTGGTAATGACCCATATTGGAGGTAGCGGGAGTAATGGATTTGGTGAAGGATAGGACCTTCATAGTGACAAAGGAAATAGTTGGTTATGGAGCATCACCTTGGGAAGGCAAGAAAACGCACAAGGAAAGAGGGGGTGAACCCCTATGGGTTCAGTTGCAGTACTCGGAGAGTACCAGAAGGATTGTCAGTTGAGTAAGTTGTGTTTCCAGAATGTTCAGGGTCAGGGTGGACCCAAGATTATTATCCGCAAGGATGAATGGTCGTCAGGAGGACCGGGCGAAACGCCAGCGAAGGTAGGCAGCTGGTGTTGGATTAATAAGTAGAGTATTGAAAGCAGATCGCAGGCGGTTGGCCATAGCAAACTTCGAGGACGAAGTTTACTTTAAGTGGGGGAGAGTTGTAACACCCAAAATCAGGAAGGCCAAGAAAGGAAAGAAAACCCTAAATCAAAGGGTCAACTCGTCGAGTCCAGAGAGGAACTCGATGAGTCGGAGCGGGAACCGGGGGGCGAGTCAGCTAAGGGGACTCGGCGAGTTTGGTCTGAACAAGGAAAACCCTAATCCCGGGAGTTGTATCCTATATAAAGGGTGTTATGTCCCTTCCTCAACATATCATCCTAGAGAGCCTGTAAACCCTAGATTTCATGTGAACTTCCATCATTTGAGAGAAATAACTTTGGAGGAGGAAACCTTTGAAAGGAACTTGAAAACCACGAGGGTTGCTTCAAAGGAGAGGTGTAGATCCGAGATCTATTTCAGTTTGTGTTCATCTTGGAGGTAATAAGCTGCTATCTTCCCTCCTTTGCATCTAGATCTATTTTTGTTATGAGATTTGGGGGTTTTATAGTTGTTTGAGACCCAATTCGGGTTTGGGGCCTAGATGTGTGGTTGCCACTTCAGATATAGTGTTGGGATGGTCCAATATGTCGTAAAGCATCAGATATTGAGTAGTTGGTGAAGACCTTTTGTCCTAAAACCTAGCCCTAGTGTGTTTTGAGCCTAGATCTCTTTAGTTATACATAAAGTTTGCAACTTTACGTAAGGATTGAGCTTTGGAAGTATGGATCTATGATTTGGAGCCCCTACATGGCTCAAAAAGCCACTGAATGGATTAAGAACTGGAGCGACTCGGCGATTCACATGGGTAGACTCGGCGAGTTGGATGAAGTTGGGTAGGAACTCAGCGAGTTGGAAGAACAACTTGGCGAGTCTATTTAAGAATGCCTTGGACTCGGCGAGTCTGTTCTTGGACTCGGCGAGTCAAGTCGCGAAACTTCAAACACTTCGAGTTAAGACACGGATCAGTGAGTCGAGTGGGGACTCAATGAGTTGGACAGCTCAGGACTCGGAAATCGGTAGACTCGGCGAGTCGAGTCGCGAATGAAAGGATTATGAGCTAATGAACTCGGCGAGTCGGTAGGCAGACTCGGCGAGTAGGGTTGACCTGGAAGGTTGACTTTGACCAGGAATTTGACTTTGACCAGATTTGACTTTTGGAGATCAGGTAAGCTAAGTGATATATGCTTTGATATTGGTAGCTCGGAGAGCTAGTGAAGCAGCGGTTTAAGGAATTGTCAGTCAGCATCCAGAGAGGTTATCAGCGATTTCAGCAGTACCAGGTGAGTTTCCCTTTGTGTGAATGGGTCTAAGGCCACAATGTCGGCCCATGTAGTTATGAGTAGAAGACCGAGGGTTAGCCCTAGGTACAGTATGCTAGAATGACATTCAGGACGAGGTCCAATAATAGCGGGCGGGTGCCCAAGGAAGGTTTTATGTGATAGTTTATTCTTGTTGTCTGTGTGATACTTGTATGTGCCTAGTAGGGAGGTGAGTGTGGGCGAGGTCCCGTATCTCACCAATAGCAGAGTGTGGATGGTGTTCCACATCTCATTAGCAGCAGATCAGGGGCAAGACCCAAGTTAGGGAAAGAGTGAGTGTGGGCTGGGCCCGAATCTCACTACCAGTAGGATCATGGACGGGGTTCCATGACTCATCAATAGCAGGACAAGGGCGTGGCCCTGGATAGGCGAGACCTTAGGACAGAATCCATTAGTATATGTTTAGCTTATGTGTTGTGATATGTTTATGTGCTATTATATCTTAGCTGGCGAGGCCCTGTGACAGGCGAGGCCTAAGTGAAACAGATCTGTATCTGAGCGGGGCTCGAAGCCAGACGAGGCCTGGAGCGGCGGGGCCGTTATAGCGGGCGAGGCCCGAGGTAGGGGGCGAGGCCTAGAATAGTGGATGTGGCCCCGTATGTGCAGTATATGGTTACACATGGTATGTGGTAGGTTGGGGAACTCACTAAGCTTCGTGCTTACGGTTTTCAGTTTTGGTTTCAGGTACTTCCGGTAGCGGAGGGAAGAACTCGGGGTGATCGCATGGCACACACCATAAATTAGTCAGCCTGGGAATGTTTTACTCTGATAATGAACATATGTTTTGGAAATTAATACGCTGATTATGTTTTGGATTGGTTATTATGCGTTAAGTAATCTTTTATTAAAAGAAATTTTTAGTCTTAAATTTTGGGACGTTACAATATATATATATATATATATATATATATATATATATATATATATATATATATGACGCTTTTAAAAGTTATAATAGATTAGTTTATTTCATTATTTTCATTTTTTATTTCTCAAAATTTCCATTACACTATACGAAAAATAAATAACTAGCTAAGACTATTATTATCTAGAATATAATTATGAGATAGGTGGGTGTACCTAGTATCATATTAAGAAGTAAGGAGAACTAATAATTCCTTATAAGCAGTATGTATACCTTCCCAATCAAAATGCATTTTAAAGTTGTGGGGGTAGCAGACCCTATAAGCGCTTTGTAGTGAAGTATGCCCAAGTGAGAGTAATTCCAAGATTAGTGACCCCCTGGGAAAATTTCATGTCGGGAGCCCAAAATGGATAATATTATGATATGTTTTAGAATCAGTTGCTATAAATGCTATTAGAGCTAGGGAACATGTTACTGTGTTCAATGTGGATGTCAAAGCATATAAAGGGGTGAAGGTGAATGGCTACTTACACCTGATACTATATTAGCTGGGAAAGAGACCTAGGCATTCCTTGTATAGGGTGTGGATACCTTCTCTGTCACAATGCATTTTAAAGCTATAAGGAAAGAAGATCCCACTAGAACTTTACAATCAAGTATGAACAGGAGAGAGAAATTCCAGGATGAGTGACACCCTATGAAGTTTTCATGTCGGGAGCACAATGCATATAATTTTGTGATACATGTTAGAGATGGATGTTACAAATACCCATATAGAGAGTCACGAGTGGGATTCTAAAAATCACTAATGTGCACAAACTTTGAGGACATTAGATCATACAAGAACTCTATAGTTAAGCGCGCCTAAGTGAGAGGAATTTCATGATGGGTGACACCTACAAAGTTTTCGTGTCGTAGCACAAAGAGGATAATATTATGATATGTGCTAGATGGGATGTTATAAATAACCGATAAAACTGCAAATTTGGACCTTGTGGTTTTCAAAAACCTTTGGATGGGGTCCAAAAAGTTTCCAACTTGCATGGAAGGTCCAAAATCAAGGTTTTTCTGGGTTTTTGGTCCAAAAAAACTTAAAAAGACGATTATGCCCTTTTATTTTCTTTTTTGTATTTTTTATAACTATTCTAATGTTGTTTTAATTAAAAATAAAGAAAAAAGAAAAAAGTATCCCCCACCCCACCCTCTCTGTCTGTCTCTCTCTCTCTCTTCGTCTTTCTTTCTCTCTCTCTCTCTCTCTCTCTCTCTCTCTCCCTCTCTCCTGAACGCCATCTCTCAAAAGAAAATTGATATTCAAAATTGAACCACCTGTGGATTCATTCTCGCCGCCACCGAAACCACCGGAGCCGTCAATAACCCTACTTTCGGAACTGTAACTCCATCTTAATCGATGCATTTCATCTTCGTTATACCCCTCTTCAACGACCACTACACATTTGCATTTCTGACACCCAAAACTCCAACTCTAATCTTCTCCACTTTCTTCCTGTCCCTCTCTCATCTCGTTCTCCATCTGAAATGGGTGTTCGTTACAAAACGCGATCAAAGGTACTCGTTGAAGGTCGTGGGGAGAATGTGTGGCATAGATCTATGCCCTCAAACCTGCATCTGAGTGTATTGAGAGCTCCGACGACCAGTGGTATTCATCTTCTCTCGCAAGGCGTCGCCGCCGGTGGTACAGAGAGAATAGATATGAGCTCGTTTTATCTATAAATTCGATCCAGTTTAATTTCAAGCACCTTCTGAATCTCTCCTCTTTGATCGACGACCTCTGTATGAACTTTTTTTTCAGTTCAGATTGGGACTATAAATCAACACCTCAAGGCTTGGAGCAGGTGGGTAAGAACCTCGAGGTGGAGCCAACAAATTTTTGGTGGTTGTATTGACCAGTGGGATGGTGAGGTTTGATTTTGATTTGTTGAAGGTTTGATTTTGATTTCCACTTATGATATGATTAAGAAGAAGAAGTGGGTATCGTATTTTTTTCTTTTTCCGAAACCTTCTTCAGTGGACCGACAATTGATTTTGATCCAGTTGAAGAACGAATTACACTTCAGAACAATCTTAATTATAATTTATTTCCATATTAATTGTGCAGAAAGAGAAAGTTAGTGATCCATAGAAACAAAGACGTGAGAGAGAGAGAGAGAGACGAAGTGAGAGAGACAGAGAGGGAGAGGGTGGGGTGGGGATACTTTTTTTCTTTTTTCTTTATTTTTTTAATTAAAACAACATTAGAATAGTTATAAGGAATACAAAAAAGAAAATAAAAGGGCATAATCGTCTTTTTAAGTTTTTTTGGACCAAAAACCCAGAAAAACCTTGATTTTGGACCTTCTATGCAAGTTGGAAACTTTTTGGACCCCATCCAAATGTTTTTGAAAACCACAAGGACCAAATTTACAGTTTTGTCTAAATAACCAAATAGAGAGTCATGAGTAGGATTCTAAAATTCCCTCATGTGAACAAGCAAGGATCCTTATCCCTTGTGCTCACTACTTATGAGTCCTTTTTAAATGCCATAAATATATGGAAAGTTTTGACTTATGAGATTAAAGTTGGTTAGGATATATGTATATGCATTATTATTCTTGTTTTTTTTAGAATTATCCCATTTTAACCTATTGAGTCTTTTTTTTATGATTTGGATAAAAGTTGAAGGTGATACTTTGTGGATACTAATCACGAGTCGTTTAATTATATGGATTAGTTTATTTAAAAGTTTAACCATTTATTTTGAGATTATAAGTTAATATTGCTTATGATTTTGTTTAAATGTTTAATTAAAAGTTAAACCATTTATTTGAGATTATGATCTATTATTCCTTATACTTCCATTTATTGATAAATTAAACATTTTGTTTGATATTATGAGTTATTACTCCTTATTTATTTGGTTTATTGAAAGATAGAATATTGTTTTTGACATCAAGAGTTATTACACCTTATGGTTGGTTTATTTAAAGATCATATCCTTTACTTGAGATCATGAGTTTATATACCCTTTGGATTATGGATTAATAATCTTTTTTTAGGAATCATGGGTTACTAAACCATATGATTTAGATTTTGGAATGCTAATTCCTTTTGTTATAGAATGTGGGTTATTAAGCCCTAGATATGGAAGTTTAGGTTGTCACATCTTTGGTTTGAATTATGATTTATCAAACTCTTTGGTTTTGGTTTATAAATATTACATCCTTGAACTAAAATATACACCCTTTTTATTTTGGTTATTGGAGTTGTTAACATTCTACACTTTAGTTTACTAATAGTTATGGTATTTTGTTGGTTTTATATTCATTTTGGAGGTTTGATTTAAGTGTAATGATTTCTATCATTAGTTACTCAAAATGAATCAACCTCATATATTCTCACTAGGCATTTTCATTACCTAACTTACTTTTGTATTATGCTCATATTGAATACTTAGAAGAGCTTAGAAGGTAGTATAACATTTTAGAAAGGTTACATATAGTGTGGTAAAGACTTGAACAATGTTATGATTTTGATTTTGATACTACTTTTCTCTTTAAAACAAATTACTTTATTTTGGGATTTTAACTTTTGAACTCGACTGATATGTTTAAAACGTTGTTTCCTATAAACAAGTTCAAACATTGCTTGGACTTGATAGATGTTCGTCGGAGGAAAGTCCCTTTAGTGAAAAATGATAGAAAGAAGCGAGCGTTCGTGGTATCTAGAGTTTGAAATATACTAAAGGCAAAATGGATTGTTAAATGCCACTCGAGAATTAACTATGCGAATGGATATCCAACTCGCACGAGCAAAATAAAGAAATCTGACACATGATATAAACAAGATAAATGTTTGGATTAACATGAGGATTGTTAGGCCCGAAGCCATACATAAACTACCAATATGGATAGCTAGGGCTAATCTTGTTCTAATTAGGGTTACATTTTTTCTAGTTTATTTATGGCAATATGAAAAGAAAAAATTAAAAATAAAAATTATAAAACATTTAATTAAAAACTTTTAATGTAAGGAATAACATGGGTTCTTAATTCTTTTCTATAAATAATTAGATTTTTTACAAAATATTTAAACTAATATATTATAGTATAACTCGATAAGTAACAATGTATATTCTAAATTACATGATACAAATAATCAGGGTTGAAAATGGTATGATACTAATTTATTTTTAATCAAACTATATACCATACCAACTATAATTGGTACAATCTTTTGGCTACAATACCAAGTACTCGGTATCAACATGGTTGGCTATCAATAAGTTTGGTTGATACAAATTAATAATGGTATAACAAACTTCTTTCTAATTTTCAATTGTAATAGTTAATAACCATCAAATACATGAGACAATTTTACTGTCTAGTAATATAAATTAGTAAAGTAACTATTTTAGTTGCTAAATAATTTTATTAACTTTGAAGTAATTTTTCAGTTTTTTAATTTAATGTGGTAATAACTGTTGACTACACCCAATGGTTAATATCATGTTTTTAGAATTGTAAACAGTAAACACAATTGACAGTTGGAAATATGATTTCGTGTGTGTGTCTATATATATATATATATATATATATATATATATATATATATATATATATATATATATAATGGTTGGTACGGTAATGTCGTGTTATTTATAATTTAATATCATTATCGCACGAAGTTTACTGAATTGGTACGATACTACTACCAATCAAATATGTTGTCTACCAAACATATTAGTAACTAATTTTCTTGGTTCGATTGGTAACATGTTGGTTGGTTATCTGAGACATATATTTGACAACCCTAGAAATAATAAATTTAAGACTAAACTGCACAAATGGTCCTTGTGGTTTGCTTAAAATTGCCACTTTGGTCCAAAAATGTTTGGACTAGCACCAAAGGTCCAAAGTTTTCATTTTGTTGCTTGTTTGGTCCAATTTATTTTGATTTTTTTCAAAATGACAGATTTGCCCCTGTTAATATGACTTTTTCTTTTTCTTATTTGTTTTTCTGATATTTAGATTTTAAAAAATAAAAAATAAAAATAAAAATAAAAATAAAAACCAATCTCTTTCTCTCTCTCTCTCTCATTTGTTTTTTTGCTTGACTGCCAACAACTACAAAGCAGTCGACGGTGAAGTTCTGCAAACACCCCCAAAGCAGCACCTCCGCCAAACACCACCTGTAACCTCCACCTTTATTCTTATAACATCAACTTCATCTCCTTATTACCCCTACCGGGACACACATGAGTTTTCAAACACCTTTACCGTCGAGCCTTCAACAATCATTTGTAGATCTGGAAACCCTAACCCCGTCCTTCGTAGCCGCCTCCCTTCGTCACAGATCTGGAACATCGCTATCATCAGTGAGATCTCCAGCAACGACAGTGACAACGACGCTAGACAAAGTCAAAAAAGTTGTGGTCGTTTGGGGTGAAGGTTTCAGATATGAACAACCACCGAACCCGTCCTTCTCCGATTTGATCTGTTGCAGCTTGGTTGTATGAAGACGAAGGGCGACATCATATTTTACTAGGTTGTTCTCCATAGCGGCCGTCACCAGTGTCCTCACCGGCGTCAATGAATTTCTTTACGCCTGTGGCGTTTCTCACCTCCTTGTCTCCACTACTTCCCTCGTCATCACCTCCTAGAAGTGTGTTTGCAGATCTACGGCGCATCAGAAAGGTGGGTTTACAGGATTTATGGATTTGGAAGAAAAGGAAAGAAGGGTTGGAGGATCTGGAAGAGAGGGAGAGAAGGGCGGTGATTTGAGAACATGATCCTATTTCACCGGAGCTAAGGTTTTTGGTGGTAGCTTCCGTTGGGAGAAGATGAAGATTTATTTTTCAAATTGCAAATTTAAGTTTTCAGATTTTCAAAGATGAAAAGAAAAGTGTTGGGAAGGTTAGAGAGAGAGAGAGAGAGAGAGAGAGAGAGACTTAATTGTATTTTATTAATTAAAATGTAAAAGAGGAAATAAAAAGAAAATAAAAAAACAAATAACAAGGGCAAAAATGTCATTTTAACTTCTTTTATTTTTAAAACGGACCAAACTCGCAACAAAATGAAAAGTTTGGACCTCTAGTGCTAGTCCAAACATTTTTGGACTAAAGTGGCAATTTTGAGCTAACCACATGGACCATTTGTGCGGTTTTGTCTAAATTTAAAAATGTTAAGTTTTAAGACTAAGTGATATAAATACTAATACACTAACTCGAATTATTTAATATGAATCGTATAAGACAACCAAGAAACTTTAATTATATGTTCTATAAGACAATTACGAGACTTTAATAATTTATGATGGTCACACATGAATTCGATATCTAACAAACCAATGAAAATGTGATGATTTTTTAAATAATTTGAGAAAAACTTAAATAAGAACGTATTTAATATAAAAATGAATTTAAACACACACACCCACATATATATATATATATATATATATATATATATATATATATATATATATATATATATATATATATATATATATATATATATATATATATATATATATATATATAAGCTAGCATTTTTTCTTGAATCTCATGCATTTGAAACCCTCTTTTTTAACTTCATCAAACCACATTCATTTGAAACCTCCTTTTTTAACTAATGCAACTCAAAAGTTTTTTTAATTATGATTTAACATTCAAAAGTTTTATAACTTATATTATGTTTAATTAACATTTTGTGAAAAGTTTACTATAAAAAGGTCAATCTTTTGTGTCTTTTGTGTTATATAAAATCTTACATGTAAGAAGGATTTGAAAATATTGTGATTCAAAAGTTTTCATATAGTTGAAGCATTCACGATCCAAATATGATGATTTGAAGAAATGAGTTATGTCGCATCGATGGTAATTGTAATATGATTTTTTCATTCAACAAAACAAATGAAGTTTTTCAATTCTTTCTTTATATTCAGTTTCTCATTTAATCTTTATATGTCATTTGTGTGTATTACTCAATCTTGAATGTGACTCTCCAAACATCAATGTTTTTCTTGGAATATCTTTCTGATTCTTCTTTTTCAAGAAAAATATTTTGATTGTAGGTTAGTGAAGAATTGTCATGAATTTTTTATGGTTGAATGGTGTTAAATGAAGAAAGAAGATTCATAAAATGGATATAAGCTTTTTGTTTGAGCAAAGTTGACGAATGTTAGTTTTTTCTTTTCATTTAAATGTATGCTTATGTAACATCTTTATTTATATATTCAACCACCCAGTGCTCTTATTTATTTGATTGTAGTTTTTTCTATTTTGATTATGTTTATTTTCTATTATTTTTTTGTTGGGTTATCCTACACAACATATTTAAAAGATAACATAATGTTTGAACATTTGATATGTAATTATGATAGACTTATCATGATTTGTTATTCATATGAAAGTAATTTATCAATATTACTACGACAATAATTACATATGACATTTACGAATATACATATATATATATATATATATATATATATATATATATATATATATGTATATGTTATATGTGATTTGTTTAACATGTATATGCACCTATGTATGTTATAAATTTATTACTAAATATTTTTATGTTTTATAATTGAAGGGATTAAAATGATGCATCAAAGCCAATTATTTATAATAATAATAATAATAATAATAATAATAATAATAATAATAATAATAATAATAAATATACATTTCCAAGTACCGCATTCATTTGAAACCCACGCTACAACTCAATAGTTTTCTAAATTATGGATATTTATTAGTTACAACTCAAGAGTTTTTAACTTATGATTATTAATTTGTAATCACGAATAACTTTTTTTTCCTTTCTTTTATAAGGTTGTAAAGTTTTGCTCATTAAAAACATTAATATATTTGAAGAGATTTGTGATTTAAATATGAATAGTTAATATAAATGCTATAATAGATATTTTAGAGTTTTTATTGTATTAAAAGTTATAGTGTTTATTTTTCATATTTTTTATTATTCTTTGTATATATATATATATATATATATATATATATATATATATATATATATATATATATATAGATATATATATATATATATATATATATATTTAAATACAAATGTTATAATAAATGTTTTCCTATTTTTATGTTACTAAAAATTGCAGTTCATATTTTTGTTTATTCGTGTTACCCGTTATGTTATCATTCATTTGATATATAATTTACACAATTTTTAAATGGTTTATAAAATTATCAAATAATTGTATATATCACCATGACTTAAAAATAAAACTACAATGTTTAATAAAACTAATATGTTACCTATGTGTTTGCTTTACTACTAGCATTTTCTTTCAAAGTAGAATCATTAAATAATAATTTGGTAAAAGTTATTATTTTAACTATATAATTTTATTCTCGCGCAACGCGCGGGGATTCACCTAGTTATTATATACTTATAAAGGAAGCATTTTTCTTTTCATCACATTCATTTGAAACTCCCATGCACTTTTCCTTTCACCACATTCATTTGAAACTCACATGACTTTTCAATTTCTTTCTAATAATAATTATAAGTTGTTTAATAAGGTTAAATAAATATCAAACATAAAGTGTAATCATATATAAACTAAATTTCAATATTAGAATAGTATCTTACTTCTATTTATAAAGTTATGTTTGTTAACTTTTAACATATTATACTTAATTTATTAGTTTTAATATATTGTTGGATGTAACCATTATCATTACAATTTTGGAACAATTTGTATAAAATACTTAAATTATTAATTGAATTATAACATTACAGGGTCAACTTAAATATAAATTTTAGTTTAACTTAAACAACCCAATTTTTTTTGTAAATAGTTAAAAGTGAGAAATTGTAGTGTCTTTCTAATAATTATTATAAGTTTGTTAATAAGGTTAAATAAATATCAAACCTAAAATGTAATCATAAATAAACTAAATTTCAATTTTAAAATAACATCTTTACTTCTACTTATAAAATTATGTCTTTAAGTTTTAATATATTATAATTAATTTATTAGATTTAAATGTTGTTATATGTAAACCATTATCAGTTTAAAGCTACAACTTTTAAACAGTTGGGGCAAAATACTTAAATTGTTAATTTAAATATAACATTACGGTATCAACTTAAATATAAATTTCATTTCCACTTAAAAAACCAAAGAATATTTTGTAAATAGTTAAAAATGATAAATTTCCAAAAGATATTTTTATACTCGTTAAAAGTTTTCAAATAAGTAGCTTAAAATAACTTACAATAATAATAGTTAAAAATAACTCTATATAAATGACTATATTGTTACCTTTAAAATAAAAAAATAGTGTTTAATGTTTTAAATAATTAAAAATGATAGAAATTAAAACATTAAACAAATAAATTAAAAAAAATTAATTAACAATAACAACAACTATAAATAACATTAAATCATATATTATATTTAATTTTATTCATGTGTAACGTGCGGGTAGAAGTTATTCAAACGATTGAAATTATGCAGTCATATTAGATGTATATATTATCATATAATTTCAAATAATCAATATATTATATCAATTTATTATACGAATTATTCTATCAAATTTAACAACAACGTTATTGTTATATTTAAAAAAACATATATTTATAAAGACTTTAACTATATACGTGTTTCTGCGCAACGCACGGGCATTCGCCTAGTATATATATATATATATATATATATATATATATATATATATATATATATATATATATATATATAGAGAGAGAGAGAGAGAGAGAGATAAGTTGAATTGAAAAAAAAGGTTGACAATGAATGAATCCTTCTTAACAAATCATTTATTTTTGCCATAACACATTCATGTAAGTATATTCATATATTAATCTAGAGCCAACACTATGAGTTTACAAAGTTCCCTTGAACATGGCCCATTCTTTTACAAGGGCCAAATATTTTATCCACAATATAGCAACTTACATTCATATAATCATTTAGGCCTAAATTCTCCTAGGTTAATCAAAGAGTGACCGACAATCAAAATGCAACAACTGTGAGATGCATTGAACGGAAAGCGGGAATTTCGATTTCATTTTGAGTTTCTCGATGAGTAATTGATGACAAGCGTGGAAATTAATTTATTCATGTCAACAATTCACATTCTTGGTCCCGATTGTTTCGGACTTCAAAAATATCAATCGAAACCTTCTTTGTTTTTGTTTTCTTTATTCGGCCTTCAAAATAAGAAATCAACACCACCATAACGACCACAAAAAATTTGAAAAATCACCTTCGGCTAGGTTATTCTTCTGCTTTGTCTTCTCTCAAAACTTCATAATTCAAAAATCACTAGTTTTGGTTTCCGATTTCTAATAAAATTTAAAGATCAACAAAGTAAAAATTCACTGATTTGTTTTGTAATCTATGTTTATTTTTTTAATTCATGATGATTTGTTGTGTAAGCTAAGTTTTGTTTTTTAGTTCATGATTCTGGTTAGGATTTATGAGTTCATGATATTTAATAGGATTTTTGGTTCTCTATCTCACTTTCTTAAATTATGGAGTTATAGGTTTCTGATTCACATATTTTGTATAAACTTTAAAGATCCAAATATGCTACTTTGTAATATGTTTATAACTTTTTGTTAATCTTTTTCTAATTTAATGATTGGTTTTCTAACTCCACATCTTTCTGTTTATGAATCTGTTTTTTATTTCAGTTTTGCAGAGTTTGGCTTGGTTTCTCAATAGCAGAATATGACTTGGTTGTTGGAGTCAAGAGGGGTAAATTACGAAACAGTGAAATCACATACATTTTCTATCATTTCTATAATTTAGGGAACAACTAACATGACTCTAGAATTAAGAATTTTTTAGGGCTAGTTTTATTAAATTGCACAAGGCCTCGAAAATCTCAGGGTCAACCCTGTATTAATCCACCACTTCGATTCTTATCCGCCACCACCAGCACCATCTCACTACCCCTACCACACCACCATCACCACCACTGCCATCTTCAACACCGCCATCGTTACCAACACCTTCGCCGCCCACCAACAACACTACCGCGCCGCCACCACCACCACATCTATGACCTCTTCCACCATCATGTTCGCCACTGTTTCCACCACCACACACCTGCCACCGCAACCACTACCTCCAATGACACCAACACCGTTACAACTGTTATCTCCACCACCAACTGTCATATTCATATATGAAATGAGTGGCTCAAATTTATTATCGCATTCTCAACATTTTTTCTCAATGGAACATTCCTCTCTCTCTCTCTCATTATATATATATATATATATATATATATATATATATATATATATATATATATGTATATCAAGGTTCTAAATCACGTTAGGCGTGACTTGACGGCAATGTCAAGCCTCAAGTTTTTTCGAGTCGTGGCGAGTCACGTTGTTTTTAAGGCGTGACTTAAGATGATGGTTTTGTATATAATTAATAATTTCATATTTATTTCTACTATTATTCATAGTCATTTATACATATATGACTTAAGACGACATTTTGTTAAAGTTTGATAGCAAGTATAAGTTTTAGAGTCATGGTGCGTCATGATGAATCCATAATGAGCTTTTAGAACCTTGATATATATATATATATATATATATATATATATATATATATATATATATATATATAGGTCTAACAATCGTATCGTGTTCGAGTTGGCGTGTCGCGGGTTGACGGGTTGGTGGGTCAAAATATGCCAACCCAAAGACGACCCATTTAAATATACATGTCATGGGTTGGCGGGTCACGGGTTCACGAGTTTGGAAGATAAAGTCATATATGACCCGCCAACCTATTTATTTATACGGGTTCACAGGTTGGTGGGTTCGTGGGTCAGATTCCATAAATAAAATTGACAATTAAACATGAATAAATTCTTGAGGGTTGATGCAAACTTTACTGAATTTTAGACACTTAAGTCTTAAACATCCAAATGAAAATTAAAAACATTTATAGAAACATGTTCAAACTAAACATTAATACAAACATTGATAATTCAAGTGCTAAAGTAATAGCCACAATTCCCATTTTTTTCTTCCAAAAAAACAAAGTCAATTCTCCAACATCATTTCGATACCTGATTTCGATCACAGAGTAACAGAGGTGAAAGTGGGACAGTGGGAGACCAGGAAACTGGATGTCTGGCAGAGGGAGATGCGCTCATACACGATTTAATTTTGAGATTATTATTTAGGGCAAATGGGCAAAATGGTTACGGACTTAGCCTTATAGTTTACGACTACGACCTTAGACCATCCACCACGAGTCAAAGTGTCAAATAGTTAAATGGTCTATGAATCAATAATATATATATATTATATAATACTTATTAAATATTAATATTTGATACATAAATACATTTAAAAATAAAATAATTTTTTGAGAAACCCATATATGACCCGTTTAATAAATGAGTTGGCGGGTTAGCAGGTTGAAAAACTCAACCCATTTATATATATATATATATATATATATATATATATATATATATATATATATATATATATATATATATATATATATATATATATATATCAAATACAAATATTTAAGAAACGGATAAAATACCTAACAAATGTAAGATAGAAAAAACAAGGTTGCAGTGTAAAAACGTTGAGTGTAATAAAGATATCATACTGTTGGCGTTTTGATTAAAAAAGTTTTATTACATCAAAATAATAATAATACTCATATGTACTTTATTATATTAGATTTACTCTTATTATATCTATTAATCATATAAAATAAACAATACTTTAGACCTTAGTTGCAAGTAGGATTTAACTAGGAATGGTTAGGGTGTATGTGGGTCCGAGTAACTATCTTAAGTCGAAGATTAAGCCGACTTGAGTCGGCCTCTCAAACCCGTGAAATTTTGGAGTGTTGCGGCTTAACTTTTAATGGGATTTACATATATTTGGCAACAAACTCATTCAGACGTTTTTAAATCACTACGGAGAGACATATGTTGATTGGTTGGTGCTTCTTTCCGTGATCAGGTTCTATTATATTTAGTTAGGTGCTATTAATAAAAACTAAAATTTTAGTAGATGTAGCTTTTCTTTATTTGCATAACATCATAAAGTGAAAATCAAACGTTACCAATAATAATATATTTTTTATTGTTTTTTTAGCAGTATTATATTTTTATTTTCTTTCGTAACACAATGTAACATATGAAATATTTGTCCATAATATATTGATGTCATCAAAAATTAAAAATATTTTTAATTATTATAATCATATATATTTTCAACAAGTAATGTTTTGTTATATTTTAGACTTACTAATAAAATAATCTGATAACCAATATTAAGAAATACTTATTAAAATGTCAAAATATCAAATCAAAAAACGATTTAATAATTAATATTTACAGTTATATATATCCAATCCTTATAACCAATGCAAACTAAACACTATTTTTTTTAACGGCTCCTTAGTAGGTAAAAGTTAGTATCACTAAATTACTAGAAGTCGTCAACGAGCGAACCAGGGTTCTCCAATCTAAGGGACAATTCCTCTATCAAAGTGGGTTAGTCCCAAATTGGTAAGTCATTGAAGATATTAAATGCAATTACTATTACTTAATTACCAAGTTTCGTCCATAAATCAGATTGAATATTCTTGATCAAATATGATTGTAAGAAAGGTATAAGAAGACTGTCATGTTATCAGAAGAATTAAAAGAAGAGACATAAAATTAAAACCTACATAAAGATTTTTGATTCTTAATTAGTAGCTACACATATTGATTTATTTCCTTAAAGATTTTTATGAATTCCAATGGTTGTAACTTCCATCTTAGAACCCACGATTTAACACAATTATCGTTTGTTCCAACATCAATAGAAGGTTTCGATTACGAGGTGTGTGACAAATGCCACTTGAGGGGTCCTATTTATATTAATACACAAAACCCTAGAAGCCCAAAAATATCAGACCGATGACGACGCTTTGAACTTAGATTAAAACCATGACAATTCATTGACTAGATAATATCCCATGAACATAGTTCTAGTTACATTTGTTTCAAAACCAAGTGGAAATAAACATTTATATGTTTTAATAAAATCAAGTGTTTCCAAGACGACTGAATTGTGCTTAGATGTATGCATCTACTCTTTTGAGCTTCGATCGTTCTCTCTCGTTAAAAACTGACTTTATTATTAGAGTGTCATCTCGGATCTCCACCCAAGAGTGTTTCAGGTTTCACCAGAGTCAAGATTGAGCGAAGGTCAAAGCCAAGATCATGGCATGTTTCCTTGATTCAACTATCTCGTGAATCTATGTAATCATCATCGGCGCCATCCGTGGGACCTAAACACAAAACCACAAAAGCGAACATGGCTCTTAGATTTGGGGAGTCCTATTACAATCATACCCTATCGTTTCCCAACTTGGGAGAAGGACTGGTTTAACAAAGTCATGCTAGAAGCCCCTGGCAGGAATAGGAGCATGATTGTGGTGGCTTTTACTTATAGAATCAAAGATGGTCCTTTATTCTGAATGTTGGTAGCGAAACCGCCGAAGACACCTAGAGAATTGATGGAAAGAGTGTGACAACCCGATATTTCAAGTTAATGTAATGACCTAAAAGTCAAGGATTTGTAATCTACTTTTGAGATAATAAAAACAGTGTCAAAAATAAAATGATAAAAGGTCTCAATTGAGTTGCATAAAGTAATAGATATTGTGACAAGGTTTTAAAAAATATAAAGAACACAAAAATCCGAGTTATAACGAAGAAGTTATGACTAATCTAAGATTCCACAACAAAATCGGTAAAACATTGTTAAGCGTAAAACGCGACGTTTCAATAAAATACTTTTTAGCATTAGGTATCTAAATGAATGTCATAGATATCATCAAACCGTGAACGTACATAAAAAGAACATCCAAATCTGACTTCGTATGATGAAGTTATGATTTTTCTATGTTTCAGAGTAGCGGTAGACAACTAAAAACTTGACATAAAGATCGAGCGATATTTATCTGACAGAACCTAAACGAGAATCGAAGATCTCATAACTAGTAATACAATGGTAAAAGACAGACGAAAAGGACATCGGATGAAGAAGTTATGAATTTTTAGCTGTCTTTTCCTATCCCGCCCTACTAAAAATATAATAATAATAAAATCGAAACCATCCGACGGAGTCGGAACGAAAGTTATAGAGTATAATCTCACCTACATGGGGATATAAAAAACGTCAAATACAGAGCTATTATGTGAGAGTTATGGATTTTAGAAGTTTGGGACACACAAACCGAGGGGGAGTACGCCTGGCGTACGAGAGTACGCCCAGCGTACTCAATGTAGAGCTTCAGATCGACCACGTCCCCCGCTACCCTATAGCCAGTCCCATGCGAAGTCTGGAGTCCGAAGATGGCGTCATGCATGAAGTACGCCCAACGTACGTGGGCCAGTTCCACCCCTATATAAAAGGGTGAGAGGCTTCCGACTTCTATTGCTAATTCACAACATTTCTCCTATTTTCTCACGCTCGAGCCTCCTGAAACTATCCCGACGCCTCAGTTACATATCCAAGCTACGAAGAAGGTCCGAAACTCCCGAGAAATTTTCCACTTTCCGGTCGAAGTGCTGCCCGTGAAAAATCTCGTTTTCTTCAAATCATCACACTTACCAGATGAGTTCATACCCTTATATTTAACGTTTTTACTATATTTTAGGGGGGGGGGGGGGGGGAATACAAGTGAGACGCAAGAAAAACTTATGAAAAAATGCAAATCGTTACATACAGTTTCTAATGATTTACCTACATTTTGTGTATAAATGTTAAATAAGTAAAATAATGTTATTACAAATGTTATACTTTACATGCAAAGTTGGTAATACACTAAGCTTTATAATTCAAACGAAACACACTTTCGAGAAACTATAATATGTATAGTTTACGAGATATTCATGATATTTTACACTCTATAAACACTATGGAAAGGAAATACTTACATTTACAAGAAAAATGGAATTTTCATATGTAAATCTATTTGATACTAACATTTGTGAGACATTTACTTCACGTACTTTCAAGTATGAATTTGAAGTCCTATGTTATAAACCATAATCTCCTATAGAGAGAATGTGATATTTGTGTATAGATCTATACGAGATTGACAATCCCGCACCTAAACTGTTAGCTACAGTTGGACCGGCATGTCAGGGGTGACAAACGTCATATCATTCCAACGCCTAAAGAACGTTGTGACATGTAGTCTGGGTCATAGTACGATTATAAAACTCATATGAAGTATTAAAACATTTGATTTACGGGGCTAACAAACGCCTAAGTGATTATATATACATATATAAATCTACTTACACTATTTTAGGTATGGAAAATACTTATGCATTCCAGTTTTTGGGAACTTTTAAAACTACTATTCATTATCGAAAATGTTGAATTTTTTAGATATAAGCTTATTTACTTTATACAAAAAGGCATACATTTCTTATACAAAAACGGTTATGAACTCACCAACTTAACTGTTGACACTTTTTCAAAACTACTTGTATTTCTCAGGGACTCAGTAATACAGGTAAACAACAACTTTTGGCGAAGGGACGCTAAGGCATCAATTTCAAACTTATTATATCATCATAATGTAATTTCTTTTGAAACATGTAATACAATCAACAATGTAAAATTTTAAATTATATTTATGATGGTTGTGTTTGCTTTCTTTACTATTTACTCAACTGTTACGATACTACATAAAGTCATCCGCCCTCGAACGATTCCGCCGTTCTGGTTTAGGGGTGTGACAAAGAGTAAGCATGTACTTAAGGCATGAGGAAGATATAGTTGAAAAGTCTAGAATAGAAAATAGGAGTAAGAGCACTTGACCACCATCGCAACAAAAACCATACGTTCAGACACAAATTCCACCCTTTCAACAAATATGAATCCCCTCAAGAATATTAAAAAATACTGGCCATTAATAAAGAGAAGAACCAACCAAAAGAAGAATTCCATTTAAGATATAACACAAAGTATTGTGAGTATCACTCAAACTACGATCATGAATCTACAAATTATAGTGTACAGAAGTGGGAAATCGAGCGCCAATTAAAGTTGGGAAAGTTGAGTGGCTACATCTGGGAGAATAAAAAAGACAAATTTAAAGACCAAGCTCCTCGGGATAAAAAAGGTTCGGCCAGATGTGAGGAGAGGGAGATTTTTCATCGAGGGTTACCTCCAGAAGTACAACTTATAAAGATGTGATAATTTCCTTCTTTTTAATGTAATTATTTATGATTTCAAAACATTTCTATACTTTAGATACTTTTCATGGTCAATGAGTGTTTAGATTTACATGTTTCTTCTTTCTAGTCTATACTCATATGATATTTGCTTCTATTGGTTGTGTATCTAACTAGCAAAGTTTAGAAACTTATTTGTGTCATATAGTTTTCATCATATACATCTCACAAGAACCAATCATTGGCTGCCATTACCACAAAGCACCAGTTGCTGCTGGTCATGCAATTAAAGTACCTGCTACCTTTATTTTGGACTCATAAGTCAAAGCGATTACATCTAATGCTTTTACATAAGCTAGGATGAGGATTACATCACCTATGTTATTCCTTAAATATCTAAGAAGCCAATCTCGATAACATGAGGGACTTGGAACTTATATGTCATTCCCTAAAGGCACAATGTCAATTTACCTACCTATAGCACATTTAAATGCATGTGTTCACAAGGTCTCCCCTCGAATATCCCTGCAATACCTAGGACATCACTCTTGATGACATGAGGGAGTTCGACCAAACTTATTTAAATTAATCCAATAGTACATGGAACAAAAACTTCCCTAGGTTATTCATACAATAAGTAGAAAATTGTGACAACCCGAAATTTCCATTCTGAACAAACCATTTGAAGCCAATAGAAGTAGAACAGTTACAGTGAAAACTCAAATTTCGAGTATAAGTTTGGCAGTTTTCAGGATATTACACTTAAGGAGATATTAGGAGAGTGGATGCACTAGGGTTTTGTGCAACACTGTTATTCCAATACTCTAGTATATTAGAGTTCATTCCGAGAATAGAAATAATTTCTGCCAAAAATCCCAGGACTATAAATAGAAAACTGAACCAAATTGGTTCATTAGTTGAATTCCAATTAGGAGAGTGGATGCACTAAAGTCTTCAATTGACACCAAGCACTTGCCCAATCCTTCCTTACGATAACAGTCCGTTCAATTCCAGTCACTTACTGCAGGTGAGTTCATATCCCTTAACTAATGTTTTAAACTATTTTTAAATTTTTTTATGGGGGGGATACAAATAGAATCATGCTAGTTATTATATCAATCACATGTGATTAATAAGTAGAATTATGCTAGTTATTTCATCAATCACATGTGATTAATATACAACATTCAAAAGATTTGGCTACTCATTAGCCGTTTTACCAAACAGTTTCCTTCAAATGATTTTTATAAACATTTTATATGTTTTAAACTCCTTATTACATTGTACATTTTACTCTGTATATCATATTTCAAACTTATTTACAATTGTGTTTCAAACAAATGTTTCTTTATACTAAACTGTTTTATCAAACCCATGCCTTCAAACTGTTTTATAGATTGACATCAAGTCGATCTTTTCTTAAGATAATATTTATGTTCAAATGTTTTACAAAACTTATTTATGCTTTTATATTATAAATTGCATGCCTCTATATGTATATTTATATAAGAAATGTTTAAAAGACTTAGGAAGACTATCCAGCCTATTTCCTTTTCGCGCTTGAGATGTGGTCTGGTGGGATATCGGGTACTCGTCCAAAGGTCGTTTAAATATTAGTTATATATATCATGTGTACATATATAGTCATAAAAGGTCCTTCCAGTTCATCCCATGCCCTTGGGTAGCAAGGGTATACATCCATGTCCATACGTACCAGTTAGATTACTAGTAAACTACCATATGGGTAGTTTAGGAAGATACTAGAACAATTAATAGAACGCGATATCATATAATGAGTCAGTTCATTCATGAGTCAATACTTTCTAGAACATTACATTACATTACTATACTTGCTAGATAGAGAGAGAACACACATTACAGCTAGCACACGTAGAACATTCCCGTACATTACACTTACATTAATACGTTAAAAAGATTGTGATCCACTGTATGGGATCATGCCTTAATTGTCATGACCCGGGTTGTAGCCAGAGTCTCTTGAAGGGAGAGCGTGAGTTTGCGTATAGATCTATACTGGATTGACTATCCTACACCTTGCTGCTAGCTACAACGGGACCTGCAGGTCTGTGGGTGCCAAACGTCATACCTTATTTTTGAGTATACGTTGTCGTTGTTACCAGTCTATAGTATGGTGCAATTTATCACATAATGCCTTAATATAAATCCGGTTTAAGGTAATTAGTACAGCAGTAGTTCTTATAGCGCTACGTTTTAGTACTACATTAATTTTCCCTGTACATATATTTAGTGATCCTTTCACTTAAACTATAGATGTAAAAACTATATTTTGTTAATAATAGTTACACTTGGGAAAATTACACACTTTTACAAGAGACGAACATATGGAAAAGTTAAGTCTTGGTAGAAGACTGCATAGAGAATCAGTTAAGTCTTGGTAGAAGACTCCCTGTTATAATAGTAGGAATCATAGGGATTTCTAGGGTTTTTCAAACGTTTACAGTTGTTTTACAAACATCTTCATACTTACAGTTCTTATACAAATTCTTACATACAAATACTTACATACAAATACTTACATACAAATTAAGACACTAAAATACTTATGATCTTACCAGCTTCAAAGCTGATACTCGCTTTCAAAATTACTTGTATCCTCAGGTCATCATAGACAGGTACCGATGCAAGGAGAAAGGAAGATGGAGCTTGTTCAAGACTCATCTTTCATTTTGATTTATGCTTTAGTGTTTATCAAAATTTGATAGAACATACTTGTATAATAATTCTATTATTAATGCAATGGATGATGTTGTTGCTTGTTTACTACTTTTCATTGTTGTGATACTGTACATGACGTCCTCCGCCCCAGAACATTTCCGCCGTTCTTGGTTTTGGGGTGTGACAGATTGGTATCAGAGCATTGTTTATAGTGAATTAAGTATATCAACCCATAAAAGATATACTAACTATAAATACATAAGGGATTAAAAATACTCTGACCAAGAGTTTATACTTTAAATAATAAAATATTTAATAAAGTATACGTGCCTGCATTCATACTAAAATCAGTGTCACTAGGACAGTACAAAATAATTATGATTGTTGGGCAACACAAGTGGGCTTAGAGACATATGGTCAAAACTGGGAAGATATAGCCTGATCACCTATATTATCCGAGGGTTGACTAGCATGTGCCTAAGTTTAATTGTGTGGTTGCAACAATGCTAAAATCTTACCAACCCTACCACAATGAGAACAATAGAACATAACCTTAAAATTAAAATACTATAGGAGTATTTGGTGCTACTATAAGTACTTTATACTTGAAAACTAAAACGGGATCTTCATTACTAATTTGATAGTTGCTAAGTGGATACACTAAGGCTATATGTAATTAGGATGTTATAGACTTAGAATCTGTGGAAATTTTACATCACCCCTATTCTGTGTGAATACGGAGTTAAGGTCACTTATTCGAAGGTCTATCCTGTTTAGATTACACATAGCCGGTATGCACTTCACAAATAGCGATGTAACTAATGAAGGTTTTCTAAATAATTGTCTAGATAGTTCATCTAATAATTATTCTCTTACCCTAAATTCTCGCATAGAAAACATAGCTGGACTCCATCCCCACGGCAACCAGTATCTTCCGAACGAAGTCATAGCTGGTTGGTTTGGAGAAGAACCAGAGAATGATCATCCTATCCCCTTGAATGATCACCATGATGAAGACTTTTCATATGATTCTAACTCTGAACCAGAGGTTGAGAACCTACCCCGAGTAGCTCCCTTTCCAATTCCTAACCCTCGTATGACTTTTCATGGCCCGAACCTGAGTGAGTAGAATGCTTGGAAACATGGAGCCAAGGACAAGATCAGCCCATGCCATTTAATGGCGACCAAAGCTTTTGCGACTTGAACAATGGGGGCTCAGCAGATAGAGTCTTGCCAATCTTGGTCCGCAGAGTGGCCGAGATGAGATTCAAGGCAGGACAGCCCTACATCAGATTAACGAAGTTGTCGCCGATGCGAGAATGCATACCCTCTGCACCATTCGTTTAGAAGATGCTCACGAGAGATCAGAGAGAAACCATGAAACCCTGCTGCATACACTATCTGAAACTCGAGCCGAAGTCATAGAGCTCCGAGTACACCATAGGGTGTACGAAAGGCACCTACTTGACATGTAACGTCAACTGGCTGAACTGAGAGTTCACCAGAGGGGTGACCGTCGTCAGTAGTAGACTCTTTACTTTGCTTCCCTTGTTAGAAAGTAATCATTTTCTGTCGTTGCCTGATGTGGCATTTTCTATGAAATTATCTTGTACTGTAAGTACTTTGAGTTAGGTCCTTATGCTGTCAGGAACTATCTTCTATGGATATGATGTAAGACCTTTACAAGGTCATTTTCCCGAATCTTTACGTCGTGAATATCCAAGATATTGACAGCCGGCTAACTTCTGTGTCATTCTTCATTCAAGTACTTTTGTCATACTTTCATTGGAGTCTATCTGAATCATGTTTTAGTCAAGTCATTGGACTATAGTAATTTAGCTCCGGAGACATTTCCAAGTCTCTTTCAGTGGTTGGATCCTGTTATTCACCAACCCACGATACCTCGGCTTGAACGACAAACGTCTTGAGACCATTCTACGAACTTACTTCTACTCATTACTAGGCCTGCATCATAGGGATGTAGGTCAAACTTTCGAGAACATACCCGTACTCTTTACATGAACAATCTCAGTACATTAAGGGTCAACCAGAATCGCTCACAAATCCTTATCTTTCGTGTTACAGAATCATGTCGTCATCAGGAAACGATCAACCGAACAACGAAACCCCCATCCTCCATATCGACACCGCTACATTACAAGCTGCAGTAGCAGCTGCTGTGACAACTTTCCTTACACACATCAACTCAGGCAACACAAACAAGACTCAAAAAGGAGTCGAGAGTTTAGATGGTAGTACCAAACCGGGGAACCAACAAACAGTAACAATCACGGGCTCGCAAAGCCGAAAGACAGACAACAAGAAACGAAAGCGTCAAGCCCAGAAGGAACGCAAGAAATCCCAAAGGCTGGCTATGCAACAGCAACAAGTGGAAACCCCTGCCATCCCAGTACCGAGCAGGCCATACGAGGGAAAACTCCCGAAGTGTGATAAGTGTAGTTTCCATCATCATGGGGCTTGCCATGAGATGCAGTTTTGCAATTGCCTAAAAATAGGGCACCATGCTAGTAGCTGTGGAGCACCGGCACGACCCATCACTCAAGTCCCTTTCATTGGGACTAACCCTAAACACGAGAGTAGTTATAACGCCGAACGCTTTAGGAAGCAATTTTCAAAGTGGAGTAATGAGGAAGGCACTCGTGTCCACATAACATTGGCTAAACACCGAAATCCTGTCACCAAAGCTAGTACTAGCCAGTCATGCCACCAATGCGGTGAGATAGGGCACGTCGAGAAGGATTGCCCTATAGCAAAGAACCCTGGCGCAGATGGGAAAATTCTCAGGATCACAGCTGTAGGAGAGCCTACTCCAGAACCCTCATTAATGTAACTTAGGCGTGTTGTTGTAACAGACTTATAAACTATCCAGGACTAGTGCAATTAGAGTCTTACCTTTTGCGAGATCTTGTCTGTATAGGGATTCTCGTACTGCGTATACTTGTCTTTTGTAGTATATCTTATTCGCAGCAATAGTCTAGTGGTAAATCGAGAGTACTGTAACTCCGTTCATGGTTGCACGATTGTGTTTTGTCTGTAAACATCTTATGTTCAAGTCTAATGTCTTTAAGTTGCAGTATGATTCCGACATTATCATACGACTCGATTCGATTTGATCGTCACAAAAATAGCTTCATACGTACATCCCTTTCTTCTAGATCACTTTTCCAGCGAAACCGTCATATCAGAACACCGAAGTACTCATGCCAGGAGTACCTCTTAGTTATTTTCTTTCCGAAGAAATCCCCGAAGTACCACTCGTGCAGTACGTCAAGTTCAATCCAAGGATTCATACGATTGATCTATCACTAAGGAATGTATGCATAAGAGTGATATGTGATCAAGGTTCTACAGGTTTAGAATTGATGATTCCACTTTAACTTCTTTTCCCGGATGGGATGTGAGCTTAAAGAAGAATCAGTTATTCGACTACCTTTTCAATCTTAATTATATACGACTCGTATACATGAAATTGTGATTGTGAACCATGTATGAATTCTAATATGAACTTCAGGACGGAGAACTGCTTAAGCCTACAAGTAATCACATCGTCATGTGAACACACATAGAACCCAGTACGACTCTTGTAAACAGATCACCCTATAGTCTAAACACCCACTGTCACACCCCCAAGCCAGATGGCGGAAACGTCCGGGGGCTGTTGTGACTAAATTGAATACCATCACAATGAATATACATGAAACATAGCATCATACAATACCAAGCATTGGAATATTACAATTGGTAGCATTTACATTCAGTACGTTGATCCATAATATTACATGTCCAAAAGTAAATTGTTCGGTACTAAGTAAAACCACAGCAAGACGTTACTAAATACATATTTCCCTTTCGATTTACCTATTACCTGAGAATACAAGTATTTTGAAAAACGTCAACATATGAAATGTTGGTGAGTTCATAAGTAATGTTTGAAATACAGTGGTTTGTATTGTTTTGAAATCACCAGAAAATCCGATATTTTTTGAAAAGAAATTAGTATAAAAAGTGTGAAGATCCGTAAGTATGCTTGTTTGTTTCTATAAATGTGAAAGTACAATTTGTAAAACTCGGTATGTAACTCGTAGGTGTATTAATTGAAAACCCTAGGAAAACCCGATGTTTTCCTAATACTTTGCATCAAATGATTTATGTCTTGTTATTTCGTTACGACAGGTGTATTCGTTGAGTCCCGGTGACGTTGGATTAATTATGGATTGTGAATTGTTATAAACACACATGAATGAAAATGACTAGTTTACAACCATACAAATGATCCCTTAGGTGTCGCTCGCACTATTCACTTAATCCAAACACCCGGACTTCATGTAGCCCCACAACCGAGGAGGAAAAGAGGGTGCGAAGCCCCGATATTTTCCGTGAGTCGTTCAAGGCTATCGTGAATGCGAAGGGCCCTTAGCCCGACTCGTATTTGGTGAATTCTTGACTTTACTAGCAGCACCAGAGGGCCCTTGGGGTCAAACAACACAAAGCCTGTAAAAGTCCTTTTACACGAAATTAGGTCATATAAGAGCCGACTCCATGTAAGCGAGTTTCCTTCGGGCCTAAAGATCATGCCATTGGGCTAGATAGGCCCAACAAACACGATTTGAAACTTTTGGGCCCAAAGACGGTGTATCGACGTCTGGTGTATTCTCACCTGTGTATTGACTTCCCGAATTTTCCGCGTGTGTATTGAAGTTTCGTCGTGTTAGTAATTTCAGATTCATTATTGATTCGAGACCGAATCAATTCGTTTGATAACGATTTTTGGTGTTGAAGGTGTATTATAATTTGCCGATAGTTGAGATGCTAGTATTTTAAAACATTAGGGTGTTTCTTTATTGCAGCCCCTTTCTTTTGGATAATTTACACATTTAACCCTTTGTATAAAATAAATTTCTATTTTAGTCCTCAAACCATTTTTCTTGACACTTTAGCATCAAAACTTGTAGAAAAGTTATTTGTCAGCTCAAAGTTATTTGAAAAACAGTTTTAGTCCATCAAATAAAGTTTTTCTCGGCTGAAACCCTCATTTTCGCAGTTTTTACACTTTTGGCCCAAAATAGAAAATTTTTGCATCTTTGGTCCTTTTTAAATATGAAAAGCATTTTTAACCCTTGAAATGGACTTGGAGCACTAGTAGTCCCATGTTTTACAGAAAAATACAGTTTCATCCCCTCTAATTTTAAAATCTCGCATATTGGGCTTTATTGGGCCGAAAAGTTCATTTTTTGCCCATTATGCTTAAAAATTCACAATTGAATCCTTCCAAAGAGTAAGTTTCTGGAAAATACCTTATTGAAACTGTTTTGACTCACTTCATCCATCAGAATTTGTATTTTGTCATTTTGGGCCCTTTCATTTTATATTTTTAACATTTTGAGTCCACAAATGGGATTTTTAGCCCAATGAGTTCATATTAACCAAGTTGGTTATTTCTCTAGAAATGATTTGTGTGTAATAATATGTTTAACACTTGTTTCATACATCCTAATGCAAATCTCGATTTTAAGGAGCTTTTGACTAGTTTCAACACCATAATCACATATAAACATGTAAATAAGCATATAAATCATACAAAGCATACATATACTCATAGATCTACACATTTGCTTGTATTCCCCCCCTCCCCCACAAAACTTATAAAAACCGAAAAATAGGGGGTATAAAGCTCACCTTTGGGTGTGGTTTCGGTTTTGGAGAAAAGATGGAAGAAAATGATGTGATTTTCGGCCTAAGCAACCTTTCCTTGGAAGATCTCGAATTTAGAGAGTTTCTAGGAGAGTGATCAAGATTTTTACATGGATTAGAAGAAGATTTTGATAAAACAAAATACCTAGATCATAGATCTAAACTTGATCTTACCTTAGGTGAAGAATTTGTAGAGATATTTTCTTGAATGCTCCTTAGATTTCGAAATTTTTGAAGAAAGAGTGAGGGGATGTTCTTCAAGACTTAGAGAGGATGAAAGGAATTTTTAGTGAGTGTATGTGTGTGTGTTCGGCCGAGAGTGAGAGAGAGGAAGAAGAAGAGAGACCTTGAAGTGATGTTTGCATGGATATATGGGATAAGTTGCATGGAAGACCTTTGAATAATTATGAGGTGGCAACAAAGGTCAACTCTCCCTTTTCTTTGTGCTTGGGCCGAGATTGGAGAGGAGAGAAGAGATTTTTGGGCTTTAATGCCCCGAAGCCCATATTAGATTTAGGTTTGATGATTGTTGGCCCTATAAAATATAAGTGTGATTTTTATACTTTGTTGGGCTAGTTTAGGTTTATTTTGGTTCATAATATTTAATTTATTTCATTCTAGGCCCAATATGGCCCAAAATGTTGAAATAAATGATTATGGGTCCAATTAGATCCCATTTAAAGGTTCTAAGCCCATGATAGTCAAATTGGAAGCTCATTGGTCCAATGAGTCCAATAGGGAAGTCCTAGCCCAAAATGGACCTAACAAGAACTTCTAGGGTTTCCAATTGCTTGTTGACTATTTGTAGTACTTGTATAGTGTATTGGATTGAAGTTTTGTTGTCATAGAGTAAGCATCATACATGCTCTTAAGTTTTTGATTCTACATTTTACTTGAGTGTAGTGATTACAAGACACAAAATTTCTAGTTGTGACATCATCCCCCCGTTAGAGGGAATTTCGTCCTGAAATTCTGTTTGAAAGCTAGATTTGAGAATGCTAAAATAGGTGAGGGTACTTTTGCTTCATTTGATCTTCGCGTTCCCACGTGAATTCTGGCCCACGCTTCGTGTTCCACCGTACTTTCACGATCTGGATGCGACTTTGCTTAGTACGCTTCACCTCCCTGTCCATGATTTCAACCGGTTCTTCAACGAACAGGAGATTCTCGTTGATTTCAATCTCGTCAAGGGGAATGACGAGTGTTTCATCTGATAGATACTTCTTTAGATTAGAGACATGGAACACGGGGTGTACACTGTTTAGCTCTGCGGGTAGCTGCAGTTTATACGCCACTGGACCTATTCGGGCGACGATCTCGAAAGGTCCAATGTATCGTGGGTTCAGCTTTCCCTGTTTTCCGAAACGAATAACTCCTTTCCAGGGTGAGACTTTCAACAGTACTCGATCCCCGACCTGAAATTCTAAGGGCTTTCGCCGTTTATCGGCGCAGCTCTTTTGTCAGTCGCACGATGCTTGTAATCGAGCTCTGATTTGAACAATCTTTTCCGTGGTTTCACGAATGATCTCTGGTCCCGTTAGTGCCTTGTCCGATGTATGTTTTTTTGCTAGTTGGGTATCACCTACCTCGACCCTACATAACGGTGATCTACACTTACGCCCGTATAGTGCTTCGAAAGGAGCGACCTTGATGCTCGAATGGTAACTGTTGTTATATGAGAATTCTACTAAGGGCAAGTAGGTATCCCAAGACTTCCCAAAGTCTATCACACATGCGCGGAGCATGTCTTCGAGCGTTTGAATGGTTCGTTCACTTTGACCATCCGTCTGTGGATGATAAGCGATGCTCATGTCGAGATGAGTTCTCAGTGCCTTCTGGAGAGATTGCCAAAAACGTGAAGTGAACCTACTGTCCCTGTCCGAGATAATAGACACTGGTACTCCATGGAGTCTCACGATTTCTCGAATGTATAAACGTGTCAATCTTTCCATCTTGTAGGATTCCTTTATGGGCAGGAAATGGGCAGATTTCGTCAGTCGGTCGACTATTACCCATATGGTGTCCAGTCCATCCGACGTCTTAGGTAGCTTGGTCACGAAATCCATAGAAATCCCCTCCCATTTCCACTCAGGGATTACCGGTTGCTGTAATAACCCTGAGGGCTTCTGGTACTCTACCTTTACCTTGGCACACGTAAGGCACTTACTAACATAGGTGGCAATTTCCGCCTTCATGTTGGGCCACCAATAGTGTTGTTTAATATCCAAATACATCTTGTCTGAGCCGGGATGAACGGAGTATCGCGTCTTATGGGCTTCCTTCATTACTACCTCCCTAAATCCTCCGAGTTTAGGGACCCAAATACGGTTCATGAAATAGTATACTCCAGTCTCCTTTGCTTCTAGGTTCTTCTCCATTCCGCACAATGCTTCGCTTGCTCTATTTTCCATCTTCATGGCCTCTGACTGGGCTACTGTAATTTGGGTGGCTAGGTGAGATTGAATGGTTATTGAGAGAGTTTTCGTACGACGATTAGAGTACTCCTTCCAACTTAATGCGTCAGCTACCACGTTGGCCTTGCCTGGGTGGTACTTGATCTCACACTCGTAATCGTTTAGTAATTCAACACATCTTCGTTGCCTCATGTTCAACTGCTTCTGGTTCAAGATGTGCTGGAGACTCTTGTGGTCCGTGAAGATGGTGCACTTTGTACCGTAAAGGTAATGCCTCCAAATTTTTAGGGCAAAGACCACAGCTCCCAATTCTAGGTCATCGGTCGTATAATTTACTTTGTGCGTCTTTAGTTGGCGGGATGCGTAAGCTATCACCCTTCCACGCTGCATGAGAGCGCAACCTAAGCCCTGATTTGACGCGTCACAGTAGACCACGAAATCTTCTGTTCCCTCCGGTAGTGATAGTACCGGGGCACTACAGAGAGCTTGTTTCAGGGTTCGGAATGCGACTTCTTGTTTGTCCATCCATTTGAATGGTACGCCCTTTTGTGTAAGCGAGGTAAGTGGTTTGGCGATCTTAGAGAAGTTTTGAATGAATCTCCTATAGTAGCCTGCTAGACCCAAGAATTGACGGATTTCCGTGGGTGTTGTCGGGATTGCCCATCCTTCAACAGCTTTGACCTTAGAAGGATCCACATGAATTCCATCTTGGATAACTGCATGACCTAGGAAGTTCACACTCCGGAGCCAGTACTCACACTTGGAGAGTTTTGCGTATAGCTTTTCCGATCATAGAGTTTCTAGGATTTGTCGGAGATGTTGGCCATGCTCTTCTTCGCTTCGGGAATAGACGAGAATATCGTCAATGAAGACGATGACAAAGTTGTCGAGGAATGGTCGACAGATCCGGTTCATCAGATCCATAAATGCGGCAGGGGCATTTGTTAGACCGAAGGGCATTACGACAAATTCATAATGTCCGTAGCGAGTTCGGAAAGCAGTTTTTTGAATATCCTCTTCTCGGACTTTGAGTTGGTGGTATCCGGACCGTAGATCTATTTTAGAAAAATAACTAGCTCCTTGAAGTTGGTCAAATAAATCATCGATTTGTGGGAGTGGGTAGCGATTTTTAACAGTGAGTTTATTTAACTCTCTGTAATCGATGCACATTCTAAAAGATCCGTCCTTCTTTTTGACAAAGAGGATTGGAGCTCCCCATGGCGAGTAACTAGGGCGGATGAATCCCTTGTCCAAGAGTTCACTGAGTTGGCTGGACAATTCCTGCATTTTAGCAGGAGCTAGCCGATAGGGTGATTTAGTGAGAGGAGTTGCTCCTGGAACAAGGTCAATTCGGAACTCCACTTGTCTCTTTGTGGGTACTCCTGGAAGATCTTCAGGAAACACGTCTGAGAACTCACATGCTATGGGAATGTCTTGAACGTTAACCTCTTCCTTGCTTTTATCCACTATGTGAGCCAGGAACGCCAAGTTGTTCTTTCGTAGATGTTTTCGTGCCTTGATGCACGAGATGAGGCGAAGGTTTATGCTAGGTTTGTCCCCGTAAATTACTAGGGTTTCGTGATTGGGGAGGCGAAGGCGAACGACCTTCTCGTGACACATAATTTCAGCATGATGGGGGCTTAACCAGTCCATGCCAATAATCACATCGAAACTCCTAATTGATACAGGCATTAAGTCTATTCGAAAGACGTGTTGATTGAGGGTTAGGGTACATCCAATGTAGATTTCCCCGGTGGATTCGGTTTTCCCATTGGCCATTTCCACCGTAAAGGTTTCATTTAGCTTCTGGGGCTATTGTTTTAATAAGTGTTTAAACTTATTGCTTACGAAACTTCGCTCTGCTCTGGTGTCAAATAGGATGCATGCATAAGTGTGGTTTAGCGGAAACGTACCGGTAACAACAGCGGGGTCCTGAATCGCCTCTCCCTGACCCATGGTCAACATCCTTCCTGTTCCTCCGTTTCCTGGATTGTTGTTTTTAGGACAGTCTCGGCGAAAATGCCTAGTCCTTCCACACCCATAGCAGGTGTGGCTAGGTCCTGCATTGTTGCTGCCGGTGGTGACGTTGTTGTTGTTGCGATTGTCGTTGTTGTTGCTGTTTCCCTGTTGTTGGTTCTGGGGAGGGTAGGTCCTGCAGTACTTCGCCGTGTGTCCCCTTCGGTTACAATTGGTGCACTGCAACTCCTTGCATTCTCCATTGTGATGGAAACCGCACTTGTTGCACTTGGGAAGATTACCGGAATAAGGTCTGGGAGCATTTGGAGCAGCTGAGGCTGGAGCATGTGGTGTGGCTGGAACCAGTGCGGTGACAGCATTAACTGCCACTGTCTGCTGCATTTTAGAGGTCTCGGGGCCCTGATGCCCCTTCCTTTTGTTGTTCTTCCCCTTCTTGCCATCACCTTCCTTCTTTCCTTCAGCTTCCGCTGGCTTCTCACCCTTCTTGTTGTTATGGTCATACAACTTCTTTGCCAATCTTTTTGCACTGTCAAATGTTTCGGGGTTTACAGCTATCACATTTCCTTGGATTGGTGATGTTAGTCCCCAGATGAATCGCTCAATCTTCTTTCCTTCCGAGGTGATCATACCCGGGCACAACAGAGACAGTTCACTAAATCTCGATATGTAGGCATCGATATTCGCATTCTGCACAGTGAGGTTCCACAGCTCTTGCTCCATTTTCTGAATCTCACCTCGTGGGCAGTATTCAGCCATCAACATTTCTTTCATCTCCGTCCACGACATGGAGTTGGCTACAGGGAGTGTCATGGCTTCCACATGTCCGTTCCACCAGGTGAGCGCTTGATCGACAAAAGTGCAGGCCGCGAACTTCACTTTCATCTGCTCAGGACAATCGCATATCTCGAATACCGATTCCACCTTCTCGATCCATCGCTTCAGAGTGATCACTCCTCCAGTGCCGTTAAAAGTTCCTGGTTTGGAATTTGTAAAGTCCTTGTAGGTACATGTTTTGGTAGGTCCTTGAATCATCCCGTTGTTCGAACTCCCGGCCCCTTGCTCGTTGCCTCCTCCGTTATTCCCTTGGTGGAGTTGTGCCATAGTTGCGGTGACCGCAGCAGACACGACCGCCTGGAATGCAGTGGAGTCAACTTTGGGTGGGGTTGGCCCAGGGTTTCCGTGAGTAGGTCGGCGAGGCATCTTTCTGTCATGAAACGGAAAGATGTTGAGTGTTTGGGGTTTCTAGAAGGTTGTGACCCTACTGACTAGGTGCAATGTACGAACTTAAACACTCCTACCATTCAACATACAATCATAGATTCTCAATACATAACACTTTGTAATATCATAACACAGCACATAAAGGTTTACTAATATTATCCGCATTTGATATATGAAAAGTTTGCTCGTAAGAGCATACATGAGTGACACTAGTTCGACAGCATAACGGCTCTATGAGTAGTGTAGTCACTTAAACATAGAGTCGGGGTACATAGCATAGTTCCTAATGACCTACTAAGATAAGTCTATCCCTAACCACGATGATCTACGTCCGGAGGTGGTGCCGAGGATGTGGATGCTCCCTGAAGACGAGCCACCAGTCGTTCTGCGTCCTGGAGTCGAGACTCCCACCTTACCTGCCTCATGTGAAACTCCCGAAGGACGTCACATGTATCCTGTTCCGCACGCTCGACCTTAGTCCACAGCTGGCGTACCTAATCAACAGTGCCCTAAGCAAGATCGTCGGTGTTCCGTAATCGTCTCACCATGACCGGTAGGGCTCGGTCGGCCAGTCCTCCGTCCCTCAGGTCAAACAACTCGCGTGACATGCCGAACGGGGGTCGCTGTCCCTGCTGTCTGCTCCATCTCCAAAGATCAATACCCCAAGGAGGGGTAGGACCAGTGGGGCCCACACGGTAAGCCGACACCCTGATCAGGTAGGGGGGGGTTGATGACTTCAGACTCTCCGTCCGAATCACCTCCTTCACTGTCATCGGGTTCCTCTTCGAAGTTCTCTTCGTCTTCTTCGGGTTCGGCAGGCTCGCCTTTGTCTCCAGCCTCCGGTTCCCCGTCAGATTCCTCTTCGGGGTCTTCCACAGGCTCTTCCTCAGGCTCTTCCTCTAACCATCCGTTATTCCCCTGATTAGAGAAATAAGGGTCTCCAGGGTGATGAAAACCAGCCATGCTGTCTGCGTGAGTATGTAAATATGCTAACATTATTCCTAGGATGCTACAACTATTGTACAGACTAAGCAAGCGTTCTCTTTTTGGTGATAAAGGGGTATAGTTTTAGGTTCCCTAGCTATCCCGATCTCATCAGAACGTGTGTTAGTTATAATTTGGAGAGAATGTAGTTGATCAGGCTACATCCACTCCTTGGTACCACTAAGAACAGTGTTACACCCCCGAACCAGACGGCGGAAACGTCCGGGGGCTGTCATGACTCAATTGAATACCATAACATTGAATATATATGAAACATAACAACATTCGTCACCGTGCATTAATATAGTACAACCAGTAGCGTTTACATGTCATACATTGTTTAAACATTACATTCCCAAAAATAAATTGTTCGATTCGTACATAATCAAACTGCAAGCCATCACCGAATATGTTTTCCTTTGGTTCACTGGTTCCCTGAGAATACAAGTATTTTGAAAAACGTCAACATATGAAATGTTGGTGAGTTCATAAGAAGTGTTTGAAATCCAATGTTTGTATTGTTTGAAAACTACCAGAAAATCCGATATTTTCTGAAAAGAAAAGCTTTTGAAAATGTTGTGAAGATCCATAGGTATGCTTGTTTGTTTCTATGCTTGTAAAAAAAAAAATTGTTCATTTAAAATTGTATGCATTTCAAATCTGTATGTATTGAAAACCCTAGGAAAACCCGATGTTTTCCTAATTCCTTGAATTCCATGAAGTCACATCGAAAACATTGCATAGCGTGTAGTGTCAGTCCCAGGCGACGTTGGATTATTTTTGAGCATGATTATTTGCTACAAACACGCGTTACACAAACGACTAGTCCATAGTTATACTAACGATCCCGTAGGCGTCGTCTGTACTAATCACGTTATCCAATCGCCCTGACTATGTGTAGTCCCACATCCGAAGAGAGAGAGGTCACGAAGACCCCGATGACTCCATTAACCGGTTGGGGATAAAAATGTACGAGGGGTCCCCGACCCGCCTCGCATGAAATGTAGACTTTACTAGCAATACCAAAGGACCCTTGGGGACCAGTAGTATACAAGCCATTGAAAGTCCATTTACGTTGTGTCGGATCGGTAAAACCCAGCACTCCGTAAAAAAAATGTCTTCGGGCCTTAAGATCAGGTCATTGGGCTAGCTAGGCTCAACGACAAGATTTTACACTTTTGAGGCCCAAAGATGGTGCGTAGACGTCTGTGCACACTCGCATGTATGATGAATTACCAAACGTTACTTGTATAAATCGTAGTATCGTAGTGTCGTAGTGTTAGTAGTTGTAGATTTCTATTGGTTCGAGACCGAGCCAATTCGTTTAACAACGACTTTTGGTATTGTAATGTATTGTATTTCGTCGATAGTCGTGGTACCATTGTTTGCATGTATTCAAATAGCCTTGAAAGTTTTCTGTTTCAGCCCCTCATTGATTGTAAAATTTACTTTTTCAACCCTTTTGTTAAATAATTTCCGGTTTGGTCCTTGAATCGATTTTCTTGACATTTTAACACCAAAAATTATTGAAATTTATATTTTTCTGCATATTTTTCAATGAAAACAGTTTAAGCCCCTGAAATTTCAGTTTTCTCGGTTATAACCCTTCTTTTCGCAACTTTGACAATTTTGGCCCAAATTGTAATATTTTTGCAATTTTGGTCCTTTTTAAATTTAAAAAGCATTTTAAACCTTTGGAAAGGATTTGGAACACTTATGGTTCACTGTTTTCCAGGAAAATACAGTTTTGGCCCTCCAAAATAGAAAATCTCGCATAATGGGCCTCATTGGGCCAAAAATGTCATTTTTAGCCCATTAAGCTTGGAATTTATGTTTTTAATCCCCTAAATGAGTATATTTCCAGAAATTGTTTTATTGAAACTGTTTTGGCACACCTCATCCATCAGAATTCGTGATATGCCAATTTGGACCCTTAATTTTGTATTTTTCACATTTTAGGCCCAAAATTTGTGTTTTTAACCCAAAGAAAATTGTTACTAAACCACTTAACCATTTTTCTTGAAACAATTTGTATTTAGAAATATATTTGAAGCTAAAATCATTTAACACAAGATATATCTCGGTTTTGAGGGGTTTTATGGCTAGATCCAACATTATAACACACAAATGCATACATATAAGCATGGAAATCATACAAGGCATACAAAACACATATAGATCTATACTTTCACTTGTATTCCCCCCCCCCCCACAAAACTCATAAAAACATAAAATAGGGGGTATGAAGCTCACCTTGGGTGTGGTTTCGGTTTTTGGAAGAAAAGATGGAAGAAAACTTGATGATTTTTGGCCTTAGCACCTTTCCTTGGTAGATCTCGAGTTTGAGATGGTTCTAGGATGCAAGATCACGATTTTTGCATAGATTAGGAAAGGATTTTGATAACAAAAAGAACCTAAACCATGGATCCAAGCATAATCTTACCTTAGATGATGATTAACTTGCAAGATCCTCTTGAAAGCCCCTAATTTTCGAGATTTTTGGAGAGGGGAGGAAGGAGTGTTCTTAAGTGATCTAGAGAGAGTTTGAGAGATTTTTGTGGTGTGTGTGTGTGCTTGTGGCCGAGAGTGAGAGAGAGGAAGAAGTGAGGTGATCTTTGAAGTGATACTTGCATGGAAGAATGGGATATCTTGCATGGAAATCCTATGGACAATAATGATGTGGCACAACAAGTCAACTCTTCCATCTTCTTGGGCTTGTGCATTTGGGCCGAGAATTTGGAAAGAAAAGGAAAAAATTTGGGCCTTTTCCCCTTAGCCCAATATTAGTGTTAATCTTGAGTATGTTTAAAGCCTAAAAGAATGTGGTAGGATTTTCATATTTTTATTGGACTAGTTTAAGTTATTCATGTATCAAGGCTTTTAGTTCATTTCATTCTAGGTCCAACATGACCTAAAATGTTGAATTAAATAAATGTGGGTCCAATTTGAATCCAATTAGGGTTCTAAGCCCTTGATAGTCAAATTGGAAGCTTATTGGTCCATTTGGATCCAATAAGGGAGTCCTAGCCCAAAATGGACTTAAACAAGGACTTCTAAGGTTTCCAATTGCTTGATGACTATTTGTAGTACTTGCATGATGTATTTGATTGAAGTTTTTGATTCGCATTAGCTTGAATGTATAGATTACATGACACAAAATTTCCAGTTGTGACATCATCCCCCCGTTAGAGGGAATTTCGTCCCGAAATTCTGTTTGAAAGCTAGATTTGAAAATGCTAGAATAGGTGAGGGTACTTCTGCTTCATTTGATCCTCGCATTCCCACGTGAATTCTGGCCCACGCTTTGCGTTCCACCGTACCTTCACGATCGGGATGCGACTTTGCTTAGTACGCTTCACTTCCCTGTCCATGATTTCGATTGGTTCTTCGACGAACAGGAGATTCTCATTGATTTCAATTTCGTCAAGAGGAATGACAAGGGTTTCATCTGATAGACACTTCTTCAGATTAGAGACATGAAACACGGGGTGTATGCCGTTTAGCTCCGCGGGTAGTTGTAGTCTGTATGCTACCGGACCTATTCGGGCGACGATTTCGAAAGGTCCAATGTACCGTGGGTTTAGCTTTCCCCGTTTTCCGAAACGTATAACCCCTTTCCAGGGTGAGACTTTTAACAGTACTCGATCGCCGACCTGGAATTCTAAGGGCTTTCGCCGTTTATCGGCGTAGCTCTTTTTTCGGTCACGCGATGCTTGTAATCGAGCTCTGATCTGAACGATCTTTTCTGTGGTTTCGCAAATGATTTCAGGTCCTGTTAGTGCTCTGTCCGACGTATTTGTTCTTGCTAGCTTGGTATCACCTACTTCAGCCCAACATAACGGTGATCTACATTTACGCCCGTACAGTGCTTCGAAAGGAGCCACCTTGATGCTTGAATGGTAACTATTGTTATATGAGAACTCAATCAACGGCAGGTGGGTATCCCAAGACTTTCCAAAGTCTATTACACATGCACGAAGCATGTCTTCAAGCGTCTGAATGGTTCGTTCGCTTTGACCGTCCGTTTGTGGGTGATACGCGGTGCTCATATCAAGATGAGTTCCCATTGCCTTGTGGAGTGATTGCCAAAAGCGCGATGTGAACCTACTGTCCCTATCCGAGATGATAGATTTTGGCACTCCATGGAGTCTTACGATTTCTCGTAGGTACAAACGCGTCAGTCTCTCCATCTTGTAGGATTCTTTGATTGGCAGGAAATGGGCAGATTTCGTCAGTCGGTCGATTATTACCCATATGGTGTCCAATCCGTCCGACGTCTTGGGCAGCTTGGTCACGAAATCCATAGAAATCCCCTCCCATTTCCACTCAGGGATTGCCGGTTGCTGTAACAATCCGGAAGGTTTCTGGTACTCCACTTTTACTTTGGCGCACGTAAGGCACTTACCAACATAGGTCGCGATTTCCGCCTTCATGTTAGGCCACCAATAGTGTTGCTTAATGTCCAAATACATCTTGTCCGAACCAGGGTGAATGGAGTATCGTGTCTTGTGGGCTTCCTTCATAACGGTCTCTCTAAATCCTCCGATTTTTGGGACCCAAATACGGTTCATGAAGTAGTATACCCCATTCTCCTTGACTTCTAGGTTCTTCTTCATCCCGCGTAATGCCTCGCTAGTTCTATTTTCCGCTTTCATAGCCTCTGCCTGGACTGATGCAATTTGAGTGGCCAGATGAGACTGAATGGTTATCGAGTGCGTTTTCGTACGGCGATTAGAGTACTCCTTCCGACTTAATGCATCGGCTACCACGTTGGCCTTGCCTGGATGGTACTTGATCTCGCATTAGTAGTCGTTTAGCAATTCCACCCATCTTCGTTGTCTCATGTTCAACTCCTTCTGATTCAAGATGTGCTGGAGGCTCTTGTGGTCCGTGAAGATGGTGCACTTTGTACCGTACAAGTAGTGCCTCCAAATTTTTAGGGCGAAGACCACGGCTCCCAGTTCTAGGTCATGGGTCGTGTAATTTACTTCGTGCGTCTTTAGTTGGCGGGACGCATATGCTATCACTCTTCCACGTTGCATGAGAACGCAACCTAAGCCCTGATTTGACGCGTCACAGTAAACTACAAAATCTTCCGTTCCTTCGGGTAGAGATAGTACAGGTGCGCTACAAAGAGCTTGCTTCAAGGTTCGAAACGCAACCTCTTGTCGGTCCGTCCATTTGAATGGCACGCCCTTTTGCGTAAGCAAGGTAAGCGGCTTGGCGATCTTAGAGAAGTTTTGGATGAATCTCCTATAGTAGCCTGCTAGGCCTAAGAACTGACGAATTTCGGTGGGCGTAGTCGGAGTTGCCCATCCTTCCACAACTTTGACCTTAGAGGGATCCACATGAATTCCGTCTTGGCTAACTACGTGGCCTAGGAAATTCACACTCCGGAGCCAAAACTCGCACTTGGAGAGTTTGACGTACAACTTTTCCGTTCGCAGAGTTTCTAGGATCTGTCGGAGATGTCGGCCATGCTCCTCTTTGTTTCGAGAATAGACGAGGATGTCATCGATAAACACAATGACGAAGTTGTCCAGGAACGGTCGACAGATTCGATTCATTAGGTCCATAAATGCGGCGGGTGCATTTGTTAGACCGAAGGGCATTACGACGAACTCATAATGTCCGTAGTGGGTTCGGAAAGCGGTCTTAGGAATATCCTCTTCTCGGACTTTGAGTTGGTGGTATCCGGACCGTAAATCTATTTTAGAAAAGTAACTAGCTCCTTGGAGCTGGTCAAATAGATCGTCGATCCGTGGGAGTGGGTAGCGGTTTTTAACAGTGAGTTTATTCAGCTCTCTGTAATCGATACACATTCTGAAAGATCCGTCCTTCTTTTTGACAAAGAGCACCGGAGCTCCCCATGGCGAGTAGCTAGGTCGGATAAATCCCTTGTCCAGAAGCTCACTGAGTTGGCTGGACAATTCCTGCATTTCAGCAGGAGCCAATCGATATGGTGATTTAGCAAGAGGAGTTGCTCCTGGAACGAGGTCGATTCGGAACTCAACCTGTCTCTCTGGGGGTACTCCTGGAAGATCTTTGGGAAACACGTCCGGAAATTCACACGCTACTGGAATGTCTTGGATGTTAGTTTCTTCTTTGGTCCACTATGTGAGCCAAGAACGCCAAATTGTTCTTTCGCAAGTGTTTTTGTGCTTTGATGCACGAGATGAGACGAAGATTCGTACTGGGTTTGTCTCCATAAATTACTAGGGTTTCGTGATTTGGGAGACGAAGGCGAATAGCCTTCTCATGGCACATAATCTCAGCATGGTGGGGGCTTAACCAATCCATGCCGATAATCACATCGAAACTCCTAATTGATACTGGCATCAGATCTATTCGTAAGACGTGTTGGTTGAGGGTTAGGGTACATCCGATGTAGATCTCCCTAGTGGATCCGGTTTTCCCATTGGCCATTTCCACCGTATAGGTTTCATTTAGCTTCTGGGGTTGTTGTTTTAGTAAATGTTTAAACTTCTCACTTACGAAACTTCGCTCCGCTCCGGTATCAAATAAGATGCATGCATAAGTGTGGTTTAGGAGGAACGTACCGGTCACAACTGCGGGGTCCTGAACTGCATCACTCTGACCCATAGTTAGCATTCTTCCTGCTCCTCTGTTTCCTGAGTTGTTGTTGTTAGGGCAATCTCGACGGAAGTGTCCCGTCCTTCCGCACCCGAAACAGGTGTGGCTAGGCCTTGTATTGTTGCTGCCGGCATTGGTGTTGTTGTTATTGCGGTGGTTGTTGTTGTTCTGGTTGTTTCCCTGACTCTGGTTCTGAGAAGGATAAGTCCTGCAGAACCTTGCAGTGTGTCCCCTTCGGTTGCAACTGGTGCAATGGAACTCCCTACATTCTCCTTGGTGATGGAAACCGCACTTGTTGCATTTGGGAAGATTACCGGAATAGGGTCTTGAAGCATTTGAAGCAGCTGAGGCTGGAGCATGTGGTGTGGCTGGAACCGGCGCAGTGACAGCGTTAACTGCCACTGTTTGCTGCTTTTTAGAGGTCTCGGGGCCCTGACGCCCCTTTCTCTTGTTGTTCCGCCCTTTCTTGCCATCATCCTCCTTTTTCTTCTCAGTCTCCACTGGCTTCTCGCCCTTTTTGTGGTTATGATCATATAGCCTCTTTGCCAATCTCTTTGCACTGTCAAACGTTTCAGGGTTCGCAGCTATCACATTCCCTTGAATGGGGGGTGTCAGTCCCCAGATGAATCGTTCGATCTTCTTTCCTTCTGATGTGATCATACCCGGGCACAACAGAGATAGTTCGCTGAATCTCGATATGTAAGCATCGATGTTCCCATTCTGCACAGTGAGATTCCATAGTTCCTGTTCCATCTTCTGTATTTCGCCTCGGGGGCAGTACTCCGCCATTAACATTTCTTTCATTTCTGCCCAGGGAATAGAGTTGGCGACAGAGAGCGTCATAGCTTCTACGTGTCCATTCCACCAAGTGAGTGCTTGGTCCACAAAAGTGCAGGCCACGAACTTCACCTTCATCTGCTCGGGGCACTCGCATATCTCGAATACCGACTCTACCTTCTCGATCCATCGCTTTAGGGTAATCACTCCTCCAGTGCCGTTGAAAGTTCGGGGTTTGGCGTTCGCAAAATCCTTGTAGGTGCACGTTTTAGTGGGTCCTTGGTTCGTCCCGTTGTTCGAACTTCCGGATCCTTGCCCGTTACCTCCTCCGTTGTTCCCTCGGTGAAGTTGTGCCATAGCTGCTGTGACCGCAGCAGACACGGCTGCCTGGAAAGCAGTGGAGTCAACTTCGGGCGGAGTTGGTTCGGGATTCCCACGAGTAGCTGGGCGAGGCATCTTTCTGTCATGAAACGGGAAGATGTTGAGTGTACGCGGTTTCTGTGACGTTGTGATCCTACTAACTAGGCGTATGATACGAACCTAAACATTACTACCATCGAGCATACAATCATAACGTCTCAACACATATTAACTGGTAATATCATAGCAAAACACACAAAAGTTCATTAATATTATCCGCATTTAATACAAGAAAATTTGCTCGTAGGAGCATACATATGTGACACTAATCCGACAGCATAACGGCTCCATGAGTAGTGTAGTCACTTAAACATAGAGCCGGAGTACATAACATAGTTCCTAATGACCTACTATGATAAGTCTATCCCTAACCGCGATGAGCTGCGTCAGGAGGTGGTGCCGAGGTCATATGCCGAAATGTTGTGCCAGTAGCTGCGCCATCTCTGCCATGTCTCCTATAACCTCATCCCTCTCATGCTCTGCTTGCACTGCCCGAGCCTCCATAGCATACAGCTGTTGTCGCAGTGCGGCGATCTCAGCTTTGAGGGAACGGTTCTCTCTTGGGGGGTTCGCTGGTGGAGCAGGGTGATCTGGTTGTGCCTCGTCCTCGCATGGCGGGATGGGGTCCTGGTCCCCGACCTGACCTTCCTCGTCGTCGCCGTCGATTTCTCCAAATTCGTAGTCGGTGTCTACGTATTCGTCGGGTCCGACATCGTGTGCTTCACCTGGATTCTCTCCTGGCTCATCCACAAGCATCCCGTGAGCTACTAAGGCCTGATGAAACTGGATACCCTGCTGCTCCTCCTCAGGCTCCTCCTCCTCCTCTAGCCACCCGTTGTTTCCCTGATTAGGGAAGTAGGGGTCTCCAGGGTGATGAAAACCAGCCATGCTGTCTGCGCGAGTACGTAAATATGCTAACATTATTCCTAGGATGCTATGACTATTGTACAGACTAAGAAAACATTCTCTTTTTGGTGATAAAGGGTATAGTTTTAGGTTCCCTAGCCATCCCGATCTCATCAAGACGTGTGTAGTTTTACCTTGAAGAGAATGTAGTTGATCAGGCTACATTCACTCCTTCGTATCACTAAGAACAGTCCCGAATTAACCGAGATACCAGTGTTATTGTGTTTGATTCAGCGTTAGGTCCTTATCCCTAATGCAAGCAAGTGTGTTTTATTTACTTGTTTTGTTCAGAGTTATGTTAGTCCCTCTTTTTGGTTTATAGTTGCATATCAATGTATGGCTCGACATGCTAGTTCACTATAAACAAAGCTCTGATACCAACCTGTCACACCCCCGAACCAGACGGCAGAAACGTCCGGGGGCTGTCGTGACTCAATTGAATACCATAACATTGAATATATATGAAACATAACAACATTCGTCACCGTGCATTAATATAGTACAACCAGTAGCGTTTACATGTCATACATTGTTTAAACATTACATTCCCAAAAATAAATTGTTCGATTCGTACATAATCAAACTGCAAGCCATCACCGAATATGTTTTCCTTTGGTTCACTGGTTCCCTGAGAATACAAGTATTTTGAAAAACGTCAACATATGAAATGTTGGTGAGTTCATAAGAAGTGTTAGAAATCCAATGTTTGTATTGTTTGAAAACTACCAGAAAATCCGATATTTTCTGAAAAGAAAAGCTTTTGAAAATGTTGTGAAGATCCATAGGTATGCTTGTTTGTTTCTATGCTTGTAAAAAAAAATTGTTCATTTAAAATTTTATGCATTTCAAATCTGTATGTATTGAAAACCCTAGGAAAACCCGATGTTTTCCTAATTCCTTGAATTCCATGAAGTCACATCGAAAACATTGCATAGCGTGTAGTGTCAGTCCCAGGCGACGTTGGATTATTTTTGAGCATGATTATTTGCTACAAACACGCGTTACACAAACGACTTGTCTATAGTTATACTAACGATCCCGTAGGCGTCGTCCGTACTAATCACGTTATCCAATCGCCCTGACTATGTGTAGTCCCACATCCGACGAGAGAGAGGTCACGAAGACCCCGATGACTCCATTAACCGGTTGGGGATAAAAATGTACGAGGGGTCCCCGACCCGCCTCGCATGAAATGTAGACTTTACTAGCAATACCAAAGGACCCTTGGGGACCAGTAGTATACAAGCCATTGAAAGTCCATTTACGTTGTGTCGGATCGGTAAAACCCAGCACTCCGTAAAAAAAATGTCTTCGGGCCTTAAGATCAGGTCATTGGGCTAGCTAGGCTCAACGACAAGATTTTACACTTTTGGGGCCCAAAGATGGTGCGTAGACGTCTGTGCACACTCGCATGTATGATGAATTACCAAACGTTACTTGTATAAATTGTAGTATCGTAGTGTCGTAGTGTTAGTAGTTGTAGATTTCTATTGGTTCGAGACCGAGCCAATTCGTTTAACAACGACTTTTGGTATTGAAATGTATTGTATTTCGTCGATAGTCGTGGTACCATTGTTTGCATGTATTGAAATAGCCTTGAAAGTTTTCTGTTTCAGCCCCTCATTGATTGTAAAATTTACTTTTTCAACCCTTTTGTTAAATAATTTCCGGTTTGGTCCTTGAATCGATTTTCTTGACATTTTAACACCAAAAATTATTGAAATTTATATTTTTCTGCATATTTTTCAATGAAAACAGTTTAAGCCCCTGAAATTTCAGTTTTCTCGGTTATAACCCTTCTTTTCGCAACTTTGACAATTTTGGCCCAAATTGTAATATTTTTGCAATTTTGGTCCTTTTTAAATTTAAAAAGCATTTTAAACCTTTGAAAGGATTTGGAACACTTATGGTTCACTTTTTTCCAGAATAATACAGTTTTGGCCCTCCAAAATAGAAAATCTCGCATAATGGGCCTCATTGGGCCAAAAATGTCATTTTTAGCCCATTAAGCTTGGAATTTATGTTTTTAATCCCCTAAATGAGTATATTTCCAGAAATTGTTTTATTGAAACTGTTTTGGCACACCTCATCCATGAGAATTCGTGATATGCCAATTTGGACCCTTAATTTTGTATTTTTCACATTTTAGGCCCAAAATTTGTGTTTTTAACCCAAAGAAAATTGTTACTAAACCACTTAACCATTTTTCTTGAAACACTTTGTATTTAGAAATATATTTGAAGCTAAAATCATTTAACACAAGATATATCTCGGTTTTGAGGGGTTTTATGGCTAGATCCAACATTATAACACACAAATGCATACATATAAGCATGGAAATCATACAAGGCATACAAAACACATATAGATCTACACTTTCACTTGTATTCCCCCCCCCCCCCCCCCCAAAAAAAAAACTCATAAAAACAGAATATAGGGGGTATGAAGCTCACCTTGGGTGTGGTTTCGGTTTTTGGAAGAAAAGATGGAAGAAAACTTGATGATTTTTGGCCTTAGCACCTTTCCTTGGTAGATCTCGAGTTTGAGATGGTTCTAGGATGCAAGATCACGATTTTTGCATAGATTAGGAAAGGATTTTGATAACAAAAAGAATCTAAACCATAGATCCAAGCATAATCTTACCTTAGATGATGATTAACTTGCAAGATCCTCTTGAAAGCCCCTAATTTTCGAGATTTTTGGAGAGGGGAGGAAGGAGTGTTCTTAAGTGATCTAGAGAGAGTTTGAGAGATTTTTGTGGTGTGTGTGTGTGCTTGTGGCCGAGAGTGAGAGAGAGGAAGAAGTGAGGTGATCTTTGAAGTGATACTTGCATGGAAGAATGGGATATCTTGCATGGAAATCCTATGGACAATAATGATGTGGCACAACAAGTCAACTCTTCCATCTTCTTGGGCTTGTGCATTTGGGCCGAGAATTTGGAAAGAAAAGGAAAAAATTTGGGCCTTTGCCCCTTAGCCCAATATTAGTGTTAATCTTGAGTATGTTTTAAGCCTAAAAGAATGTGGTAGGATTTTCATATTTTTATTGGACTAGTTTAAGTTATTCATGTATCAAGGCTTTTAGTTCATTTCATTCTAGGTCCAACATGACCTAAAATGTTGAATTAAATAAATGTGGGTCCAATTTGAATCCAATTAGGGTTCTAAGCCCTTGATAGTCAAATTGGAAGCTTATTGGTCCATTTGGATCCAATAAGGGAGTCCTAGCCCAAAATGGACTTAAACAAGGAGTTCTAAGGTTTCCAATTGCTTGATGACTATTTGTAGTACTTGCATGATGTATTTGATTGAAGTTTTTGATTCGCATTAGCTTGAATGTATAGATTACATGACACAAAATTTCCAGTTGTGACTAACAGTCCTGAATTAACCGAGATACTAGCATTATTTTGTTTGGTTCGGCGTTATGTTCCTTGTTCCTAATGCAAGCAAAGCTGTTTTATTGTTGTATTTTACTTGTTTTGTTCAGAGTTATGTTAGTCCCTCTTTTGGTTTATAGTTGCATATCAATGTATGGTTCGATATGCTAGTTCACTATAAACAAAGCTCTGATACCAACATGTCACACCCCCGAACCAGACGGCGGAAACGTCCGGGGGCTGTTGTGACTCAATTGAATACCATCACAATGAATATACATGAAACATAACATCATACAATACCAAGCAATGGAATATTACAACTGGTAGCATTTACATTCAGTACGTTGATCCATAATATTACATGTCCAAAAGTAAATTGTTCGGTACTAATTAAAACCACAGCAAGACGTTACTGAATACATATTTCCCTTTCGATTTACCTGTTACCTGAGAATACAAGTATTTTGAAAAACGTCAACATATGAAATGTTGGTGAGTTCATAAGTAATGTTTGAAATACAGTGGTTTGTATTGTTTTGAAATCACCAGAAAATCCGATATTTTCTGAAAAGAACTTAGTATAAAAAGTGTGAAGATCCGTAAGTATGCTTGTTTGTTTCTATAAATGTGAAAGTACAATTTTTAAAACTCGGTATGTAACTCGTAGGTGTATTAATTGAAAACCCTAGGAAAACCCGATGTTTTCCTAATAGTTTGCATCAAATGATTTATGTCTTGTTATTTCGTTACGACAGGTGTATTCGTTGAGTCCCGGTGACGTTGGATTAATTATGGATCGTGAATTGTTATAAACACACATTAATGAAAATGACTAGTTTACAACCATACAAACGATCCCTTAGGCGTCGCTCGCACTATTCACTTAATCCAAACACCCGGACTTCATGTAGCCCCACAACCGAGGAGGAAAAGAGGGTGCGAAGCCCCGATATTTTCCGTGAGTCGTTCAAGGCTATCGTGAATGCGAAGGGCCCTTAGCCCGACTCGCATTTGGTGAATTCTCAACTTTACTAGCAGCACCAGAGGGCCCTTGGGGTCCAACAAAACAAAGCCTGTAAAAGTCCTTTACACGAAATTAGGTCATATAAGACCCGACTCCATGTAAGCGAGTTTCCTTCGGGCCTAAAGATCATGCCATTGGGCTAGCTAGGCCCAACAAACACGATTTGAAACTTTTGGGCCCAAAGACGGTGTATCGACGTCTGGTGTATTCTCACCTGTGTATTGACTTCCCGAATTTTCCGCGTGTGTATTGAAGTTTCGTCGTGTTAGTAATTTCGGATTCATTATTGATTCGAGACCGAATCAATTCGTTTGATAACGATTTTTGGTGTTGAAGGTGTATTATAATTTGCCGATAGTCGAGATGCTAGTATTTTAAAACATTAGGATGTTTCTTTATTGCAGCCCCTTTCTTTTGGATAATTTACACATTTAATCCTTTGTATAAAATAAATTTCTATTTTAGTCCTCAAACAATTTTTCTTGACACTTTAGTATCAAAACTTGTAGAAAAGTTATTTGTCAGCTCAAAGTTATTTGAAAAATCAGTTTTAGTCCATCAAATAAAGTTTTTCTCGGCTGAAACCCTCATTTTCGCAGTTTTTACACTTTTGGCCCAAAATAGAAATATTTTGCATCTTTGGTCCTTTTTAAATATGAAAAGCATTTTTAACCCTTGAAATGGAATTGGAGCACTATTAGTCCCCTGTTTTACAGAAAAATATAGTTTCAGCCCCTCTAATTTGAAAATCTCGCATATTGGGCTTTATTGGGCCGAAAAGTTCATTTTTGGCCCATTATGCTTAAAAATTCACATTTGAATCCTTCCAAAGAGTAAGTTTCTGGAAAATACCTTATTGAAACTGTTTTGACTCACTTCATCTATCAGAATTTGTATTTTGTCATTTTGGGCCCTTTAACTTTATATTTTTAACATTTTGACTCCAAAAATGGGATTTTTAGCCCAATGAGTTCATATTAACCAAGTTGGTTATTTCTCCAGAAATGATTTGTGTGTAATAATATGTTTAACACTTGTTTCATACATCCTAATGCAAATCTCGATTTTAAGGACCTTTTGACTAGTTTCAACACCATAATCACATATAAACATGTAAATAAGCATAGAAATCATACAAAGCATACATATACTCATAGATCTACACATTTGCTTGTATTCCCTCCCCCCCACAAAACTTATAAAAACCGAAAAATAGGGGGTATGAAGCTCACCTTTGGGTGTGGTTTCGGTTTTGGAGAAAAGATGGAAGAAAATGATGTGATTTTCGGCCTAAGCAACCTTTCCTTGGAAGATCTCGAATTTAGAGAGTTTCTAGGAGAGTGATCAAGATTTTTACATGGATTAGAAGAAGATTTTGATAAAACAAAATACCTAGATCATAGATCCAAACTTGATCTTACCTTAGGTGAAGAATTTGTAGAGATATTTTCTTGAATGCTCCTTAGATCTCGAATTTTTTGAAGAAAGAGTGAGGGGATGTTCTTCAAGACTTAGAGAGGATGAAAGGAATTTTTAGTGAGTGTATGTGTGTGTGTTCGGCCAAGAGTGAGAGAGAGGAAGAAGAATAGAGACCTTGAAGTGATGTTTGCATGGATATATGGGATAAGTTGCATGGAAGACCTTTGAATAATTATGAGGTGGCAACAAAGGTCAACTCTCCCTTTTCTTTAGGCTTGGGCCAAGATTGGAGAGGGGAGAAGAGATTTTTGGGCTTTAATGCCCCTAAGCCCATATTAGAGTTAGGTTTGATGATTGTTGGCCGTATAAAATATAAGTGTGATTTTTATACTTTGTTGGGCTAGTTTAGGTTTATTATGGTTCATAATATTTAATTTATTTCATTCTAGGCACAATATGGCCCAAAATGTTGAAATAAATGATTGTGGGTCCAATTAGAGCCCATTTAAAGGTTCTAAGACCATGATAGTCAAATTGGAAGCTTATTGGTCCAATGAGTCCAATAGGGAAGTCCTAGCCCAAAATGGACCTAACAAGAACTTCTAGGGTTTCCAATTGCTTGTTGACTATTTGTAGTACTTGTATGGTGTATTGGATTGAAGTTTTGTTGTCATAGAGGAAGCATCATACATGCTCTTAAGTTTTTGATTCTACATTTTACTTGAGTGTAGTGATTACAAGACACAAAATTTCTAGTTGTGACACCCACAGAGATACCGGAACAGTACAAACAACTTATCGAACTGCACAACGATAGAATAAGAAGACTAGGCTTCTCACCCTGGAGAACCCCCAGTCTTATTCTCCCAGAGATCGGCAAATTGCATCGTATGTGCCTCGGATTTCGAGGACTCCGTCAAGATTTTTCATTAGAAATCGTTATCTCTGCCACACATAGATAAAATGGTTGAGCAAACGCAAGGAAATAATCACTTTCAGAAATGGATCTGAGATCTGAATATCACCAGTTCGAGTGTTAGGAAAGGATGTCCGGAAGACTATCTACCGAACTCGATGCAAACACTTCGTGTCCATAGTGATACCCTTCGGATAGGACCAATACGCCCATAGCTTTCATGAGCTAAACGAATAGGGTACATCTTTCTTACTTGGATCAGTTCGTCATTTCTCCATGTAATGACTTACTTATCTACCCTTGTAGTAAGAAGAAAACCCATGGAAACATTTTCCTACAGAGGAACTTTTAGCGAAGTTCTCTAGGCACGAGTTTTGAAATTGAAGAGTCAAATTTCTATGACACACTGTTAGTAATGTGGGAAATTTTTGAGTACTCTTTCAACTTGTCAAAAACCGTTGAGCATTTGTCGACACCAGAGACGCGGACAGCCTTTCGCCAAATTCTAGGTCTTACCGACCTACTATCGTAGTTCATTTAGAACTCCTCGCAAGTTACAGAAACCCGTACGACTCTGACCCAGCAAGGGATGGCCCTTGACTGGGAAGTTAATCAAGAAAAAGAAACCTTGGAGATTCCAAGTGAGTGACCAAATTCTTTAGGAAGTCTCACTCGGGAGCGGCTTAATACGCTTCGCAAAGCGTGGAAAGCTAAATCCAATATAGTTAGGACCTCCGAGATTCTTATCAGAATCGGTCCTGTGTCTCGCACAAACTAGACCTACTCCACGAACTCAGTAACGTACATTCTACTTTTCGCGTCTTGATCGTGAAACCATACCTTTCCATCAGGACTATTGTAAGTCCACTCGTCGAGATCCTCGCCTTCGTATTTGAACCGTAGAGACCCTTGACCGAGAGGTCAAGCGGACGAAGCAGCGCCATCGCCCGATAGTGAAGGTTTGTTGGGATTCCAAACGAGAACCCGATTTCACTTAGGTGTGCTAGAACCAATCATTTAGGAAGTTTCCTCCTCACGACTCGATCATTCGTACATACTTCCTTGCTTAAATTCTAATTTCGGGATGAATTTCCCTTCAACAGGGGGATGATGTGACAACACGAAATTTCCATTCTGAACAAACCGTTTGAAGCCAATAGAAGTAGAACAGTTATAGTGAAAACTCAGATTTCGAGTATAAGTTTGGCAGTTTTCAGGATATTACACTTAAGGAGATATTAGGAGAGTGGATGCACTAGGGTTTTGTGCAACACTGTTATTCCAATACTCTAGTATATTAGAGTTCATTCCGAGAATAGAAATATTTTCTGCCAAAAATCCCAGGACTATAAATAGAAAACTGAACCAAATTGGTTCATTACTTGAATTCCAATTAGAGAAAAGCGAAAATTCTCTCTCACGGATCTTCGGGTTTTTATCCCAAATTGATCATTTTGTGTGTCTAAAGTCTTCACTTGACACCAAGCACTTGCCCGATCCTTCCTTACGATAACAGTCCGTTCAATTCTAGTCACTTACTGCAGGTGAGTTCATACCCCTTAACTAATGTTTTAAACTATTTTTAAATGTTTTATGGGTGGGATACAAGTAGAATCATGCTAGTTATTATATCAATCACATGTGATTAATAAGTAGAATTATGCTAGTTATTTCATCAATCACATGTGATTAATATATAGCATTCAAAAGATTTGGCTACTCATTAGCCGTTTTACCAAACAGTTTCCTTCAAATGATTTTTATAAAAATTTTATATGTTTTAAACTCCTTATTACATTGTACATTTTACTCTGTATATCATATTTCAAACTTATTACAATTGTGTTTCAAACAAATGTTTCTATATACTAAACTGTTTTATCAAACCCATGCCTTCAAACTGTTTTATAGATTGACATCAAGTCGATCTTTTCATAAGATAATATTTATGTTCAAATGTTTTAAAAAACTTATTTATTCTTTTATATTATAAATTGCATGCCTCTATATGTATAGTTATATAAGAAATGTTTAAAAGACTTAGGAAGGCTATCCACCCTATTTCCTTTTCGCGCTTGAGATGTGGTCTGGTGGGATATCGGGTACTCGTCCGAAGGTCGTTTAAATATTAGTTATATATCATGTGTACATATATAGTCATAAAAGGTCCTTCTAGTTCATCCCATGCCATTGGTTAGCAAGGGTATACATCCCTGTCCATACGTACTAGTTAGATTACTAGTAAACTACCATATGGGTAGTTTAGGAAGATACTAGAACAATTACTAGAACGTGATATCATACAATGAGTCAGTTGATTCATGAGTCAATATTTTCTAGAACATTACAGTACATTACTATACTTGCTAGATAGAGAGAGAACACACATTACAGCTAGCACACGTAGAACATTCCCGTACATTACACTTACATTAATACGTTAAAAAAATTGTGATCCACTGTATGGGATCATGCCTTAATTGTCATGACCCGGGTTGTTGCCAGAGTCTCTTGAAGGGAGAGCGTGAGTTTGCGTATAGATCTATACTGGATTGACTAACCTACACCTTGCTGCTAGCTACAGCGGGACCTGCAGGTATGCGGGTGCCAAACGTCATACCTTATTTTTGAGTATACGTTGTCGTTGTTACCAGTCTATAGTGTGGTGCAATTTATCACATAATGCCTTAATATAAATCCAGTTTAAGGTAATTAGTACAGCAGTAGTTCTTATAGCGCTACGTTTTAGTACTACATTAATTTTCCCTGTACATATATTTAGTGATCCTTTCACTTAAACTATAGATGTAAAAACTATATTTTGTTAATAATAGTCACACTTGGGAAAATTACACCCTTTTACAAGAGACGAACATATGGAACAGTTAAGTCTTAGTAGAAGACTACATAGAGAATCAGTTAAGTCTTGGTAGAAGACTCCCTGTTATAATAGTAGGAATCATAGGGATTTCTAGGGTTTTTCAAACGTTTATAGTTGTTTTACAAACATCTTCATACTTACAGTTCTTATACAAATTCTTACATACAAATACTTACATACAAATTAAGACACTAAAATACTTATGATCTCACTAGCTTCAAAGCTGATACTCGCTTTCAAAATTACTTGTATCCTCAGGTCATCATAGACAGGTACCGATGCAAGGAGAAAGGAAGATGGAGCTTGTTCAAGACTCATCTTTCATTTTGATTTATGTTTTAGTGTTTATCAAAATTTGATAGAACATACTTGTATAATAATTCTATTATTAATGCAATGGATGATGTTCTTGCTTGTTTACTACTTTTCATTGTTGTTATACTGTACATGACGTCCTCCGCCTTAGAACATTTCCGCCGTTCTTGGTTTTGGGGTGTGACAAAAATGCCCACAAGGTTTCCTATGGCTATGTCAATAGGTGGCAAGGAAGATACTCTCAATGACATGATGGGTTTGAGTCTACACTACTTCTTTACTTTGGAAACGTCCCTGTGAAAAAGCATTAGGAAGTTCCCATCACCTTGGATGTAAAGATAACATCTCCTATCATGTATAAAGACAGTTTATCATGTGAAATCTCCTATATCGCATAATGGTGATCTACCTTACGAATCCATCTTGCATAATGATGATCTACTCTACAAAATCCCTTATCTTGAATAGCAACTATGTACATTTTTTAGAAGACTAGAAATTGAAGTACGATACAAAATGTATATATATATATATATATATATATATATATATATATATATATATATATATATATATATTATTCCATAACGTGGGGCTGATGACATACCACACCCGCTGGGCTGCACCGGTAAGCCGGCTCGAGTTAATATACTTTATTCAACTAATAAGTTGTAAATTCTCAACCTTGTCAAAGTTGTCGTCCAAATTTCAAATGATGGACATAAATGTTAGGGTTTGAGCATTCTAACACTCTTATGGTGTACATGCAACCCTATAAACCTTTGATCTATGTTTTCTCTATTATACATGCAAACATTAACAATTCCAAGGTTTCATCCTAACTAGCATATTATGAAGCACCTATACTACAAAGTTTTAGTTAGATGACATACCTTTTGATGTAGCTTGATGTCTTCAAGCTTTAAGAGCTTAGCCCCAATAGTGTGGAAGCGTCAAATGGAATCACAAATCACCAAAACACCTTGGAAGAACTTGAGAGAATATGTATGCACACTAAAATTGGCCCACTCTTATTTTCACACAATTGTGCCAATTTTGTGAGCCAAGGACCCCTTTATATATTATGGAGGATTAGGGCTACATCCATGTAAACCCTAATACCCATGACCTTTCATTTACATAGGATCCACGAGTTAAAAGCTCCTTGGACTATCCATAAAAGCTTAGCCCAACCTAAATGAACTTGGCCCATTCCATATATATAAGAGTCCATATTTAATTAGTTACTTTTGATCACTTAATTAATTCTAAATTAATTCTTGATCAATACTAATTAAATAATATGATTCCATATTAATATATTAGAACTTATAATTTATTAATATTAATCATAAATATACTATTCTCAAAAGACTATCCATATAGATTGTGTCGGTGAAGTGCAACCCAAATGGACTATGCCGGGTCGGGTCAAGTACATACCAAATATAGTTATGGACTTAGACATTAATCCAACAGTCTCCCACTTGGATAAGTCTAAAACTATTGTTGAGTATGACTTCAAAACCTAACTGTCAATCGTAGCTCTTAAAGCCGCTGTCGAACTCTGACCTTGTGAATGATTTGTCCAATAGATAAGGGATCATATATTCCTCTATTCTAGATATCATATGGACTAAGAAATGGATTATAATCATTCTCTCTGTCCATTTGTTGTTTCCCGATTTTCGATTTATGATGACTGACTGATTGAACAAATCAAATCAGTCATGGCTTGGCCAAGCACTCACATGTGTCATCGCTAAATCATCGAGGGGCCCACAGATATCGCTTTTATCCCAAAGGTAAAAGGAATGGATAAACTTCGACTCATATGGCTTGTTCTGCTACTTGTTGAATCATACACAAAGGCACGTTTTATAACATTGAGTTACCAATGCGTTTTCGTGCAATCAATGTACTATCAACTCATAGTAACAACTCATATCTCTAGGTTTGAAGAATATAAGATATTATTGTCTCATGATCAGTCGTGATAAAATCCATGAAGTGATTCAAATGAGCACGGGTTGAATCCAATACTTAGAACTTATGAGCACTCATGAGTGTTGTAGCACCACTTTGTCCACCAACTTGGACCTCTACAAACCAACCCATGACAGTCTTGATTCATATCAACTTCCAACATATGACCGACTGTGGATGGTTTGAATAACTTAATCATTCAGGAAGAGCGACTTAGTTATTGTGGAAGTCAAAACATGCAAAGTGAAACACTAGAATAAATGAATCAAATATGGTCAAACCCTATGAATATAAATAAACAGTTTTATTTATCACCATACTGATTACTCATTATTCATTTCTTCGGTTTTATCACCTTTATACTTGAATTAAAAACACTAGTTGTCCCGTGCTCCAAGAATGTACACTATGTTTTTCTTAGAGCATTGGGTGTGGGCAACAAGATGCAACACCACCTCACATGCCACATAAGCAAGTGGTGTTATAACACCAAGTGGGGAAATGGGCAACAAGATGCAACAAGATGCAACAAGATGCAACACCAAGTTTTTGAAAATAAATAATTTTTTTCTTTTTTTTTACTATTTCGTTTTTTTTATACTTTTTTTTCATTTTATAATTTATTTTTTATTTATTTCGATTTTTTTTAAATTGATATAAATATTTTTTAAATATGAATAATAAATAAAATATAATGTTTAAAAATTATAAAAAAAATTAAAATTTTTTAAAGATTAAAATTAACATAAAGGCTAAATTACACATAATATCCAAAAACAAAAAAGAAATAACATCTAAATTAAAAAAAAAAAAAGACAATGCTATTCATTATCGTTATTGTTACCATAGAAGATATAATCCGCCAAATCCTCTCGAAGTTGTCTGTGTTTATTTGCGTCCTGAATGTCAACAACGCGATGCAAATAATCTGCTGTTCTTGGTTGAAACTGAACGTGTCTGGGCTCTGTTGGGATATAGTGTGCAATATTTCTCCCTTTATCTTCTACTACCATGTTATGCATTATGATACATGCATACATGATATATTGTAAAGTTTCTAAATCCAATGGTCGTGCTGCATGTTCAACTATATGCCACTTCGCCTTCAGCACTCCAAAAGCACGTTCCACATCCTTACGTGCTCCTTCTTGTCTTCTCTTAAAAATTTGTCTCGTTCTTCAACCGGGTGGCGGAATGCCTTCACGAATGTGGAATACTGAGGATATATTCCATCTGTAAGGTAATAGCCATATTTGTATTCGTTTCCATTCACCGTGAAAGGAGCATCCGGGGCTTTTCCGTTCAAAAGATCGTCGAATATTGGCGACTGATCAAGAACGTTGACGTCGTTGTTGGAACCCGCAACCCCAAAAAATGCATGCCAAATCCATAAATCTTGAGAAGCGACAGCCTCTAACACCAATGTAGGTGATCCGTGATGACCACTTGCGTATTGCCCTTTCCATGCTACCGGACAATTTTTCCATTTCCAGTGTGTGCAATCAATGCTTCCGATCATTCCGGGAAACCCATGACGTTCTTCATGCGCCGCATACAATTCTTGCAAATCATGCAACGAAGGTTTCCGCAAATACACATCTCCAAAAGTTTCAACAACACCCCTTGACAATGTATACAAACTCTCTCTTGCGGTTCTTTCGGACATTCTCATATAGTCGTCCATGGTGTCGGGTGACTCCCCCATAGCCATCAAACGAATGGCCGCAACACATTTTTGCAACGTTGTAAACCCCCGTCTACCTCTAGCATCATATCTTAATTGAAAAAAATTCATACCTAAACATAAATTAACTATAGTTTAAAAATATATTGCATATGTTGTAAAATTAAAGAAACATGTAGTACATTTTTATTTATTTGGTATAAAAATATAGTAAACAAATGATACCAGATTTCCAAGGCGTTGGCGATTCGTAAGAACACATCCCTACTCAAACGAAATCTTCTTTTGAAGTCCTTCGCCCCGTATACACAATTATCCGCAAAGAATCGCGATATAGATGTTCGTGTCCTTCCTCGCGATTTCAGTTTAACATCGCACGTCTTGTTAGTAGCGGGGCTGGGTCTGGTTGTAGCAGGTCGGTAGTGTAATAATGATACACCATCCTAAAGAAAATATCGTCATCTGAATCATCGGACGAGTCGAAAGGATCCATATTTTTTTTTGAAGATAATTGAAAGTATGTAGAGAGGATAAGAGAAAGTGTGTGAAAATTTTAAATAAAATGAAAGTATTTATAGGATAAAATGTTTTTTTTAGTAATTAACTTTTTTTTAAACCGTTGCAAATAAACGGTCATTTTTTTTAATTTAAAACGGTCATTTTTTTTTAATTAGCTTCGTTTCTTCCCGTCGCCATCGCAACGAGATTCACCTCGACGAGAAGCAACGAGCAGGGGGGCGGAGTTCCCCGTGTTATAACGGCGTTGAGGGGTGCCACCTCACCCCCCGTCGCTTCTCGTTGGACCCATACCGACTCGTCTTAAACAATATCTTTTCCATACACCAAGTATGCACTCTATGTTTGTCTATGATTCTTACTTTGTGAACTAGATCGATTGAACATAATTTCAATGATTCTCTTTTCACACTCTCAAATCGTTATCGAAAAAAATTAAGAATTCCAAATTCCTATCATTTATCGAAATTTGTTTAGATTTTAAACTTATATGCACTGAATCTCTTGTAATGATCATGCACAAAGTCACAACGACTTCTCAACAAACATTACAAAGTATTCTAATGGAGATCAACTCCATGAAACAAAGTCTCATATTGCATTAAGTTTTCTAACACAAATAAATTCCACCTATGGAGATAACTCCATATTCCCATTTTGACTACCACTTCTGAACAAGAGTTGCCTCTTTTCAAACTATGTCAATACGGTCCTTCCAATATTAATAGTATACTTCTAACTGTCCTTGAGCAACCAATCTTTGGTAAAACCTTAGATTATCCTCGACAATTTCTTAATCACTTTAGTCATATCCAATTCTAAACATTTTCCCTCCTTTATGCCCCAAGGCATTTGGAAAATTCAGAAAGGATAAATATTATAACACATGTAATCGATCTTGTAACCAAAGCAAATGGGACACGATTCATGATGTCTCACATAAAGACATGATTCTAGACCAGTCTTTTGCTACAATATTTTTATTTGCCATGTTCTAAAAAATTTGACTATGAAGAGGGATGTCGTAATCATAATCGAAATTTGAGAACGCAATATATAGAATTTCCTTAAGTTGAAACAATCCAACATGAAATTCATATATATACATTCTTGACTAAAGATGATTAAGGTCTCAATCTAAGCCTTTAGAACTGAAATGAAGTATATCCTCTCCTTTAATTATAGAAAAACAACTTTTTCAACCCCTGCAACATCACGAATTGAAACTTTTGTTTTCTATAATTAACATTGCTAGCTTGCAATACTTATCATAATTATCATGCTCCCACTAACATGATGATTATTAGCATAAAAATTATGCTCCTACTAGCTTTGACATGTATCCAGAAAACAGATGGACTTCTAGAAGTCAATACTTTATTGACTTTCTTACCAAAGTTCATATTTCTGATACTAGATTGCTTTGATAAGTCTTTATCAAAATCATACACCTTATTTTAGATAACTCACAGGTGTGTCTAAACAATTTTAGAACTATGAAAAGGGATGTCGTAATCATAGTCTCAATTGTTTAGACTTTTGCCATTTCTCATAAGTCCATGTTAGTGTGCCGGATAACCATGCACGCTCCACTAATGAATTTTAGAATGCAAAAGATTATAATTGCTATCTTACTTAAAATCTACTTGGTGGAAGTGTTTCCTCACCATCATTTTCATGAAGCAGATAGAAACCTTATGACCCTTAGATTTTATGGTGTATGTGTTCTTATCCACATGAATTTGTCAAAACCATAATCACAAGAGTAGGTTAGTGACAAATCCTAACTCATATGGATTGAACTTGTGCAATCTTAACCTCTTGCCACCTGGCAGCACAAGGGCCTGCCATTGCTTCCAAGTAGTTATGGAAACAATTGAGAACATATAGAACTCAAATGTTCTAGCCAACTTAACTGGAATAGGCACAGAAATGTCAACACAATAGGTTATCAACCTCTAGTTGTGTGCTAGTGATGAAATACAGGTTTTATTCTTGATTAGTTCTTGAAACTATATAAGGATCTGTTAGACTGCCACTGTCTTCTTGACCTATAAGACTTGCTTGCCAAATATTCAAGGAAATAATGTGGATTCTAATCAAGACTAACACTTCACACAATTCGCCTTAGTTGGTCTTTGTTTTATCCAATTTCAAATGTACAAGAGTAGAAAACTAATGTGAATGGGTCTTACATTTAACAAGTGTTATTTGGAGAAAACTTTTACTCTTACATTTAACAAGTGTTATAAACCTTCTTTAAGATATGTCGCTCAAGTTACAATCTTAGAGTATGACTCTAAGATTTGTTTTGGAACGAAGTATGAATCATCTTCTTAATTTAACCACTTCAACAATTCACGACTCCTCTTTTTAGCTATCAGAATGAACTTAGAGGATGAATTGTGATAAGGTCTCTTAATCATTAAGATGATCATATATACATGATACTAAAGTACTCTCCCATCTTTTCAGATTTGAGAAACTTTTATCCTTTTGCCTAATTTGATTCTTCTTATTCGCTCTGCCATACATTTGGAACTTTTCTAATGTCTCAGAATTATACTTAAGCTTGTAAGTATAATCATATTTACTAAACCTTAGTAAATCATGACAAATAGTCTTATCCATCTTTTGTGGTGAACTTTGGCTAGTTCACAAGAATGTGTACTTGATCCCTTAGTCATTCTCTTGAGTCATATATACATGTGAACAAGGAACTAGTCTTAATTTTCCAAAATGAAACTTCTCATACATCATACTATACAACTTGTATGATTCCAAGTTTCGGTCCAATTGAAACTTGGGTGATGAAAATCTTTCCTTATTTGGTAAATTTAGACACTACCACAAACGAAAGAACCAAATTCATATTTTCAATATTGCTAGAAACATACAAACATCAAGTTTTCATAAATGCCATTGCAAGGAGATATAAAGTAAACCTTTTATTTATTTATAAAAATGCGGAAAACCTTTTCCTTACAATGCAACTTGAAATGAAAACTATGTTATTACATGTTTCCTAGCAATTCATCATAACTCCTAAAAGTAGCTCAAGAATCCGATCTTCAACCAAGCGATTGTAATCCATTTTCGCGATCAGATTCAACATACTATTTTCTTTAAGTTTCCTTCCCTTTGCTTGATCCTGCTAAATATCAAAATGCAACCAAGTCACATTTTGTATTAAGAATCATCAACTTCGCTTCCAATTCCACTTTTCTTCACAATGAAAACATATAGTCTCTTCGGGAATGGTACAAACGACTATTCCAGACTTAGAATTTCTCTTTACCTTCCGGTCAACCGGGTTGACCAAGGCTGATCCCTTTTCATTGGGAAGAGAAAGCTTTTCTGGACTTCCAATGTTACCATTGTCCATGTCCATGGAAGTTTGAGAAATAGACCTTCCATCCATATTTGCTTGCCTATTGCACCAAATTATTTTATATTTAGCAACAATAAACAAATAAGAAAGATCCATTAGGGTCATGTTGTGACCTATCACATAGTAGTCTTTCTATATGAATCAGGAAGTGACTGAAAGACCTAGTCAATAACCAACTTCCTTAGGACAACGACACTCAACATTCTCAACCTGTCAGTGTGTGACTTTAGTCCTAAGACATGAGTGCACACAGGACTTCCACCTTTATCTTTCATTGTGGATAGGGATTGAGTGATCTTGAACTATTCAAGTCTTTGAGCTTGTGGGCCAGGGAGAATAATTGGAGGACGTGGAGGAAGAGAAGTATGATTTCCATGAGCCAAACTCGGGAAGTCATATTCATTAGGAAAGCTTGGTATGGGAAGATCATTGTTTTCTAAACCAGACATCAACAATGGGAGAAATTCAAGTAAAGTTGATTTAAGTCCTTAATATAACACCCAATATGAAATATTAAGGCTAGGACCCAACAAACTATTTTATAACATGGAAGAGGGATGCCGTAATCCAAGCTATAAAATATTTGAAGGTAGGTAAATGACGATTCACAAATTTCCACCAAGATAAACGAAATGTCTTATTAGGTTTTAATCGGGTTTGAAACTCCTAGATTCTTTTGAGATTCATTGAACTTTTCAATGACATGTTTCAATCTCGAGTGTGCCCTTCAGGTTTTGTGACTGGGATGCCGAGGATCACAAAATAAGGTGTGAAGTAACCATGCAAATATACTTGGTAGTCTTAATATTTACCCCTCAATCGATGTGCCGGTTAACCACACAAGCTCCAACGATACTATGATAAACATTAAGTTACCCTTTGCCTACCTTGTTAAGTCCAGGTTAGTGTGCCAGTTAACAACACACGCTCCACTAACGGCTTAAACAAAGTGCAAAGTGTAATTTCATGGATTAGCACCTTATTCACATTTTCCTAATAACTAAGATTGGAAATTTATAAAAAGTTTAGTTACTAAGTATTTATCATTAATACTTTTAATGAAAGGAAAATTATAGTCCTTGTCCTACCTGTTCGGCTAACGACCCTCCACCAGTCAAGGAAGCGGTGGGTGAGAGTAGACACCCATTAAACTGCCATTTTATAGGCAGTAACCTTATACCCCCCTTATAGTCCGGCTACGTGAATGATGCCTACTAATGGTAAGACGACTTGCTCTTATACTTATAATATATGAAATTTTTAATATTAAAATAGTATAAGGGTGTATTTTAGACATTTAAAATACTTGGTGGTTTAATCAATTTATTAAACTAAACTTTTAATTTAATTAAACTCAAACCATATCTTTATTTATGGATTTAATAGTATTCTTTTAATTAAATGCTTTAATTAACTATTAATGAAGTCCATAAGAGTTAATTTGAACTATTCAACAAAACATCATAATTCCAATTATTAAATTCAAAATTAAAACCATTTAATTAATTGTTTAAGTTATGAACCCAAGAGTTTTAGAATTCAATTCTTTTTTTTTTCATAAAAACTTTTTCCAAATTCCAAAACTTGAGGTAATGTTTTGTAACTCTTGAAAACTTTTGGATTCCATAACTTATGGAGTTTAATGTTTGTTTTATGATAAACTTTTCACGTTCCATAACTTAAGAACAAGTTATGGAATTCTTTAAAACATTACGACCAAGTTTTGTAACTCCATAAAAAAACTTTGAATCAAATTTTTTTAAACCTTTTAATATCCATAACTTATGGAGGTTTCAAAAAAACTCTTTAGATCAAACTTTTAAAACTAATAAAATAATCATATCATATTATATTTTACTAAATTTGACCTAATTCAACTCATATAGCAAATGATTCAGATTTTACTAATAATTAGTTTTTCACAAAAACAATTAATTATCGTAAAATTTGACAAACGTCATGTTTTTTTCCTTTTTTTTTTCCAACTTTGAAAATAAAACATTTGCATCAATATAACAGAAAACAACCCATGGCTCTGATACCACTGTTGGAGTTTGAGCATTCTAACACTCCTATGGTGTACATGCAACCCTATAAATCTTGGATATATGTTTTCTCTATTATACATGCAAACATTAACTATTCCAAGGTTTCATCCTAACTAGCATATTATGAAGCACCTATACTATTAAGTTCTAGTTAGATGACATACCTTTTGATGTAGCTTGATGTATTCAAGCTTTAAGAGCTTAGCCCAAATAGTGTGGAAGCCTCAAATGGAATAACAATTCACCAAAACACCTTGGAAGAACTTGAGAGAATATGTATGCACACTAAAATTGGCCCAATCTTATTTTCACACACTTGTGCCAATTTTGTGAGCCAAGGACCCCTTTATATATTATGGAGGATTAGGGTTACATCCATGTAAACCCTAATACCCATGACCTTTTATTTACATAGGATCCATGGGTTAAAAGCTCCATGGACTATCCATAAAAGCTTAGCCCAATATACCCTTCATTGAGCTTTGATCATTCTTTCTCGATAGAAATTGAATTTATCATCAGAGTATCATCTCGGGTCCCCACCCAAGATTATTTCAAGTTTCACCGAAGTCAAGATTGAGCAAAGGTCAGAGGGAAGATTGTGGCATGTTTCCTTGTTTCAATTGCCCCGTGAATCCATGTAATCATCAATTCACTTGAATATGAGGAACATTTTTTTTAAGAAAACTATATTGTGTTCTGTTTGTGATATTCATGTTCAATTGGATCATATAAATCTAGTGGTTCCTGAATGGTTCACTTGAGTGATATTACCAATCAATTTTTGAAGAACGTTTATTTCTAGTATGAGTTTGACAAAGACACTAAGCTTATTATGTTCAAATATTAAGATCACCAATTTAAGAATTTGGTATTTTTGTATTTAGGGATTAAGCATTGGTGTTTTATCATGATGTATTAATGTATCAAGTGTATTGTTTTCATAAAACTTCACCTTGTTCCATATTTGCATGTTTAATCCTTGAAATAGTTAGTCATAGTTGTGTGAGTGGCTGCGTATAAAGATTGGATATTGTGAATGATTAGTGGCATTCATGAGTTGAGTGTATCTTACTAGAAGATCCAAATTCATTTGTGTTTATAGTTGGTGGATATTGGACATGACTTGCTTCAAGGCTTCACTTAATGGATCTACGTTAATGTGTCGAACTTGAGAAAAAGTTTATAGAGGTTTATTATATGTTGATGTCCACCAAACACTTTTATAAAAAATGATAGTGACTAATTTAACTTGGAAAATCATCATGGGGCTAGTCGAGTCGAATTCTTGAACATGTGCTCCGATACCACTAGCAAGCCTCGATGTGAATCCGATTACATTCATAAACAAGATTCTTTAGAGTCTCCCTAGGACTTATGTCCCACGAGCGGCCTCCGACGATCAAGTTAGTATCAATATGAAAAATGATTGGATCCTTTGAGCAGAAGGATGTAAATATATGTGTGTAATAAGTATATAGAGAGAGATTAAGAGATTACCTTATATGTGTATATCCAAATCAATATATATATATATATATATATATATATATATATATATAGTGATTGTAGGTAGTACATTTACCATGGTAAGGTAAACTCCATATATGCCTTGGGAAGGGGCACACAAATGACACTTTTATCTTGGGGAGGAGCGCGCTACAAAACCGAAGCGAACTGCTGAACCACTTTGGCCAAATGGCCGAACCAAACCATTTTGGCTAAATAGATGAACTAAACCACTTGGCCGAAATGAACCATTGGCAGAAGACCGAATCGAACCACTAGCAGAAGACCAAATTTACCCACTACCAAAAGACCGAACTGAACTACTATCAAAAGAATAAACCAAACCACTTGCAGAAGGTAGAACAAAACCACTAGAAGAAGACCAAATGGAACCACTAGCAGAAGATAAAACTGAACTATTAGCAGAAGATCGAACCAAACCATTAGTAAAAGGCCGAAGAAAACCACTTTTGGCTGAGTGGCAGAACCATATTTGTTGTAGTCTTGTTAGCATGTATCTAGAAAAAGGTACGATAAGATATAAGCATCATTTAGTCCTCCAAGTCTCAAGTAGGAGTGAGTCAATGTTTTGTGATAACCCGATATTTCGAATCAATGTAATGAACTAAAAAGTCAAGAATTGTAATCTCTTTTGATATAAAGAAATTAGCGTCAAAAATAAAATGTTCTAAAGTATCTATTGGGTTGCCTAAAATACTAGTTATTGTGTCAAGATTTTTAGAAATATAAAGAACACTAAAATCTGAGTTATAACGAAGAAGTTATTACCAATCGAAAATTCGTGTCAAAACCGGTAAAACATTGACAAACGTAAAAAGTGAAATTTCAATAAAATACTTTTTAGCCTTAGGTATCTAAACGAAAGTTGTAGATTATACCAAACCGTAAACGTGCATAAAGAGAACATCAAAATCCGACTTCATTTGAGGAAGTTATGATTTTTCTATGTTTCGTGATACAAGTAGACAGCTAAAAACTCGAAATAAAGATCGAGAGATTTTTTGCCGAAATAACCTAAATGAGAATCGAAGATCTCAATAATAGTAGCGAAATGGTAAAAAGTCTGACAAAAACGGACGTTGGATGAAGAAGTTATGGCTTTATGACGGAGTTTTCGTGTCGCGACCTGTTATAAACAATTAATTAAAAATAAGGTCAAAATTAGCCGACGAAATCTAAACGAGAGTTGTAGAGCATATTCTCACCTATGGATGTATATATATATATATATATATATATATATATATATATATATATATATATATATATATATATATATATATATATATAGAACATCGAAAACGGAGCTCGTACGCGAAAGTTACGGATTTTACAAGTTCGAGACACAAAATCCGAGGCTGTCAGGCTGGCCATGACTTGGCACAGATGGCTACGGCGAGGGACCATGATTGATGGGTTTTTAGGCTTGGTCGCAGACGTCTCATCCATGGAAGAGGATAGGATCGACTCCACAATGTGGGAAACCCTTTTGCCACGACGTGGGACCCAAAAATTTGGCTATAAATAGAGCTCAAAGGGTTCCGGGTTTCATTGCTCAATTCTCTTCTTTCTCATGCCGAAGCTCTGAGCTTTAACCCCCGAAGCCATCCCGAAGCCCCAATCTTCACATCCAAGTTCTGAAGGAAGGTGTTACACTCCCGATAAGTCACATGCACCATTAGAGTCGGCAGCAAGGATTACGTGCTCCCTACGGTATGTGTCGGGACTTCTATGACGTCAGGGGTGGAGGTTCAGCCAACCGAGCACTCCGAGTGATGGTGGCCAAACTAGCCAACCAGTCCTATCAATTCGGGGTCATAAAAAATTGGATTCGTGAAGTCAATGTGGAAGTACATGTTTACACTTCCGACATCTGTCTTTTGGACAAGTTGTAGGAAAATGCCCAACTCCACACTGACAAATTCCAAGAACAACTAACTGAAGCTCTCTCCGAGATAAGGGAAATAAGGGAGCAGTAAGCCGCCTTTGATAGGCGTCTTATGGAAGCAAAGCCATCGGAAGCGGAGTCAAGCTCCAAGCGTAACCTGCGTCGCAAGTAGTACTTGCGAAACTCCCAAATTTTTATATAGAATAGGTTATCAGCTAAAAGTCTTACTTTTCTTTAACTTTCTTGTAATCGGAGACCTTTAGAAAGGTCAATTTTTCCTAACTTCGAATGTAATCCAAGCATATGTTTAATATATAATGAAATATTCTTTTTGGGTATTAGTCCTTTGCATATCAATCCAATTCATGAGTTTATCTATTATTACATAGACTCTAAATATGAATCAAACTCGAAACGTTGTGTTGGCCAACCTAAATCATGAATAACTGAAAATAGCTAACCCTTTAACATTCGGTTTTCGATCATCAAAGACTTATGATCTCTCATGGTTATTTCTTCAGCAGCACAATGCCGCCTGGTAGATCTACACGCCGTGGCAACAACGTAACACCTCCATCAATGGATAGTGCCATCTTAATAGTTGCTGTAACAACTGCAGTGACAACAACAATGGCACAGATGAATAATAATGGGTCTGGAGGGGGAGTAAATTGCTCTACGAATGACCAGCATCAGGGTCGTTCAGGAGATTGCACCTTCAAGGACTTCACCAATAGCAAGCCCATATCATTTAATGGATCCGGAGGCATAATGGCTCTATCACAATGGATAGAGAAAACAAAAGCAGTTTTTGAGATCTGTGCATGTCTGGAAGGGAGCACGGTAATGTTTGCTGCTTGTACATTCTTCGAGAGAGCACTGACGTGTTGGAATGGCCATGTCAAGTCACTAACTCTGGTGGTGGCTAATTCTATGGGCTGGGAGAATCTAAAGCAAATGTTAATGTACGAGTACTGTCCAAGGAGCGAAGTACAAAACCTAGAGCAAGAACTTTAGGGCCTTACTATGGTAGGCTCGGACATCACAACCTATGCCACTAGGTTTAGTGATTTGGAAATCCTTTGCCCAGGGATGGTTGCTCTAGAGAGCAAGAAGATCGAAAGGTACATCTGAGGACTGTCACCCCAGATTCAAGGAAGTGTACTAGCTTCCAAACCAGTCACTTTCGATAGTGCCAAACAGTTGGCACAAGCTCTCGTTGACCATGGAGTCTGCAAAGGCTTCGCAACTGCCTTTCTGGAGCAACCTATAGGAAACAACAACAACAACAACAACAATACCAAGAACAACAAGAAGAAGAAGTTTTGGAATAAGAGGAAGAATCAATTTCTGCAGGAGCCTTCCAAGAAACAACAGATAGTGGCAGTCCATGCCGCTACTGCCCCCACTGCTGTCCCTGTTACCCTACACCAGCAAAGCAATATGCTGGGAAACTACCGAAGTGTAGCAAATGCAATTTCCATCAAAACGTAAATTGTCGAGAAATGCACTGTAACAACTGCAACAGGAAAGGGCACACTGCCCGTTTCTGTAAAGCGCCGACAGGACCAATCACCCAAGTTCCTAGAGTCGGTGTGGGCCAGGAGTATTATGGGTGCGGTGAGGCTGGACACTACAAGAGGGACTGAATCCCATGGTGGTTACGGGTTCGTTTCTCCTCAATAACGCTTATGCATGCATACTCTTTGATTGTGGTGTGGAGAGGAGTTTCTTGGGTCATAAATTCAAACACTTACTAAAACAGAACCCTCAATCACCCAATAAGATATTTAAAGTAGAAATGGAAAACGGTAGAACAGAAAGCACAAACGATATGTACGTAGGCTGCACACTAACTCTAAATGAACAATCCTTCCGAATCGATCTAATGCCAATCACTATAAGGAGCTTTGATGTCATCATCGGTATGGACTGGTTAAGCCTGCATCATGCCGATATACTTTGTCACAAAAGGGCCTTTCGCCTTAATCTGCCAAATGGCGAAACTCTTGTCATTTATGGTGACAAACCCGGTACCAATTTACAAATCATCTCTTGCGTCAAATCCCAGAAATACCCGCGTAAGGATTACCATGCCTTCTTAGCCCACGTGGTAGATAAAGAAAAAGAAACGAGAGACATCAAAGACATTCCAAAATTCTGTGATTATCTCGATGTCTTCCTTGAAGATCTTCCAGGAGTCCCACCAGAACGACAAGTCGAGGTCAGAATCGATTTAATTCCCGGAGCTACCCTAGTAGCTAAGTCGCCGTATCGTCTAGCGCCAAATGAGATGCAAGAATTATCCAGCCAATTAAACGAACTACTCATCAAAGGATTCATCAGGCCGAGCTTCTCACCTTAGGGAGCACCAGTCCTATTCGTAAAGAAGAAGGACGGATCTTTCCGTATGTGCATCGATTACCGGGAATTCAACAAGATCACTATCAAGAATCTATATCCCCTACCACGCATTGATGACTTGTTTGACCAAATCCAAAGAGGAAGTTAGTTTTCAAAGATAGATTTGAGATCCGGGTATCATCAGCTGCTAGTCTTGGAAGAGGATGATCCCAAAACAGCCTTTCGAACTTGTTATGGTCACTACGAGTTTGTAGTAATGCCCTTTGGATTAACAAATGCACCGACGGTGTTCATGGACTTAATGAACCGAGTGTGTCGTTCATTCCTGGACAAATTTGTGATCATGTTCATAGATGATATACTCATCTATTCGAAGAGTAAAGAGGAACGTAGTCAACACCTCCGACAAATCTTGGAAACACTAAGAAAAGAGAAGTTATACGCAAAGTTCTCAAAGTGCAAATTTTGGATTCGGAAAGTAGATTTTCTAGGTCACGTGGTTAGCAAAGACGGGATACACGTGGACCCTTCCAAAATCAAGGCAATCGAGAACTGGTCAGCTCCAAGAATCCCAACGGAAATCCGACAATTCTTGGGCCTTGCTGGCTATTACCGAAGATTTATACAAAACTTCTCGAGGATTGCTAAACTACTTACCAACTTGACCCAGAAGGGTGTAACTTTCAGTTGGGAGGAAAAAAAAGACGTTGCATTCCAAACACTGAAGCAAGCACTATGCAGCGCACGTATATTGTCCTTGCCAGAAGGAACAGAAGACTTTGTGGTCTACTGTGATGCATCTAATCAAGGTCTTGGATGTGTGCTAATGCAACAAGGAAAGTTCATCGCTTACGCCTCGAGAAAACTCAAGATGCACGAGGTTAACTACACTACACACGATCTTGAACTAGGAGCAGTCGTTTTCGCGATAAAAATTTGGAGACACTATCTTTATGGCCTGAAATGCACAATATTCACCGATCATAAGAGCGTTCAGAACATTCTCAACCAAAAAGAACTCAACATTAGATAGATACGATGGGTTGAACTGTTAAATGACTACGAATGTGAAATTCGTTATCATCCAGGAAAAGCGAATGTGGTAGTTGATGCTCTTAGTCGAAAGGAATACTCGGGCCGCCGGGTGAAATCCTTAACCATGACAATCCATTCACACCTGTCCACACAAATGAAGGAAGCTCAGAAGGAAGCCTTGAAAACAGAGAATGATGCGGGTGAAGCCTTAAGAGGAGTGGACAAAAATCTTGAAGTCAAGGGTGACGGAGTTCGTTCCTTCGTGGATCCGGTCTGGACACCGAAGTTTGGTGGATTCAGAGACGTTGTCATGAATGAAGCTCATAAGACTCGATACTCAGTGCATCTAGGTTCAGACAAGATGTATCTGGACCTTAAGAAACTGTATTGGTGGCCGAACATGAAAGTAGATATCGCTACCTATGTAGGCAAATGTCTGAATTGCACGAATGTCAAGGTAGAGTACCAAAAGCCCTCAGGATTACTACAATAGCCTGAAATACCCGAGTGGAAGTGGGAGTAGATAACCATGGATTTCATAAGCAAATTACCCAAGACAGCGGGTGGACTTGACACCATATGGGTGATCGTCAATAGATTGACAAAATCCACACACTTTCTACCAATAAAGGAAACCGACAAGATGGAGAAGCTAGCTCGAACATTCATCCGAGATATTGTATGACTACATGGTGTACCAATATCCATTATCTCTGACAGAGATAGTAGATTCACCTTGCGATTCTGGCAGATGCTGCAAAAATCTTTAGGAACGAGACTAGACATGAGTACCGCTTACCATTCACAAACCGATCGTCAAAGTTAGAGGACTATAGAAAATTTGGAAGATATGCTAAGAGCTTGTGTAATCAATTTTGTTAAAGCATGGGATACCCATTTACCACTATTCGAATTCTCATATAACGATAGCTATCACTTCAACATTAAAGTTGCTCCATTTGAAGCCCTCTATGGCTGCAAGTGCAGATCACCACTTTGTTGGGCTGAAGTGGGTGACACGCAACTAGCCAAGGGACAAGTACCCGACAGCGCCCTCACAGGCCCGAAAATTATAAAAGAAAAAAATTGAGAATATTGTTCAAATTCGGGAACGACTAAAGGCTTCAAGAGACAGACAAAAGAGTTATGCGGACAAAAGACGAAAGCCCTTAGAATTTCAGTTCTGGGACCGAGTGCTATTGAAGGTCTCGCCCTGGAAAGGGTTAATACGTTTCGGAAAACGTGGGAAACTAAACCCAAGGTATATCAGACCATTCGAGATCCTTGCAAGGATCGGCCCTATAGCATACAAACTTCGACTACCGCAGGTACTCAATAATGTACATCCTACCTTTCATGTATCAAACTTGAAGAAATGTTTGTCAGATAAGACCCTCGTCGTCCCTCTAGACGAAATTGAAATCAACGAGACTCTCCACTTTATAGAGGAACCAATTGAGGTCATGGATAGGGAAATTAAAAGAACAAAACAAAGTCGCATACCCATTGTGAAGGTCCGCTGGAATGCAAAACGTAGACCTGAATACACTTGGGAGCGCGAAGATCAGATGAAACAAAAGTATCCACATCTCTTTCCCTAATCCACAAATATTTATCTTACATTAAATTTCGGTACGAAATTCCCTCTAACGGGGGGATGAGGTGACAACCCGATATTTCGAATCAATGTAATGACCTAAAAAGTTAAGAATTGTAATCTCTTTTGATATAATGAAATTAGCGTAAAAAATTAAATGTTCAAAAGTCTCTATTGGGTTGCGTAAAATGATAGTTATCGTGTTAAGGTTTTCAAAAATATTAAGAACACTAAAATCTGAGTTATAACGAAAAAGTTATGACCAATCGAAAATTCGTGTCAAAACCGGTAAAACACTGACAAACATAAAAAGTGAAATTTCAATAAAATATTTTTTAGGCTTAGGTATCTAAACGAAAGTCTTAGATTATGCTAAACCGTGAACATGCATAAAACGAACGTCAAAATCCGACTTCGTATGAGGAAATTATGATTTTTCTAAGTTTCGGGATAGGAGTAGACATCTAAAAACTCGAAATAAAGATCGACGGATTTTTGGCCAAAACAACCTAAATGAGAATCGAAGATCTCAACAATAGTAGCGCAACGGTAAAATGTTTGACGAAAACGGATGTTGGATGAAGCAGTTATGACTTTATGATGGAGTTTTCGCGTCCCGGCCTGTTAAAAATAATTAATTAAAATAAAATCAAACATAGCCGACGAAATCTAAACGAGAGTTGTAGATCATATTGTCACCTATGCGTGCATATATAGAACTTCGAAAACGGAGCTCGTACGCGGAAGTTACGAATTTTACAAGTTCGAGACACAAAATCTGAGGCTGTCAGGCTGGCCACGACATGAAACAGATGGCCACGATGTGGGATCATGATTGATGGGTTTTCAGGCTGGGCAGCAGACATCTCATCAATGGAAGAGGATAGGATCGACTCCACGACGTGGGAAACCCTTTTGCCATGACATGGTACCCAAAAATTGGGCTATAAATAAAGCTCAAAGGGTTCCGGGTTTCATTGCTCAATTCTCTTCTTTCTCGTGTCGAAGCTCTGCGTTTTAACCCCTGAAGCAATCCCGAAGCCGCATTCTTCACATCCAAGTTCCAAAGGAAGGTCTTACACTCCCGAGATTCCCGAGAAATCAACTTTCTCCAGTCGGAATTCTGCTCGGTTTTCATCTCACCGTCTTCAATCTATCAAGTCAGTTCATACCCCAACAACTACATTTTCAAATGCTTTGTAAATACTTTTATACACTGTTAAGGGGGGGGATACATGAAATCACACAGTTATTCTCGTATGAAAAACATCAATCTTTTGCTGTACTTTTTGTTATATATTCAATCATATGTGATTTATAACTATCATACGAAAATGTTCTCATGCAACATATCACGATAACACCCTATCCTTTTGGAACAAAACATGTTGTTATATAAATATCAAACACTTTATTTATATTTTGAGTATAAATGTTCAATAATGTTATTACAAATGTTATACTTTACATACAAAGTCGACACTGCACTACGGTTTACCATACAAACGAAACACTTTTGGAAAAACTATAATAGGTATTGTTTACAAAGAAATCATGAGATCTTACATACTATAAGTACTATATCAAGGAAATACTTTCATATACAAGAACAAATGAAATCTTCATACGTACATCTATTTGATACTAAGTTTGGTGAGCCATTCAAGTTCACGTACTTTCACGTTTGTAGTTAAAGTCCTGTATTATATACAATAATCTCTTGTAGGGAGAGTGTGATACTTGTGTATAGATCTATATGGGATTGACAATCCCGCACCTAAACTGTTAGCTATAGTTAGACCAGCAGGTCTGGGGTGACAAACGTCATAACATTCCAACGCCTGAAGAACGTTGTTACAGGCAGTCTAGGTCAATAGCATGGTTATAAAACTCACATGGAGTATTAAAAACATGATGATTTACGGGGTTATCAAATGTCTTAGTGATTTTATACTTAAATAAATTTATTATTCTAGGCATGAAAACTACTAATACATTACAATTTTGGAACTTTTAAACTACCATACACTCATGGAAAGATATTGGATTTTCTAGAAGCAAACTTAGTTATTTTATACCAAACTTACAAATTTTATAAATAAACGCTTATTAACTCACCAACTTAATTGTTTACACTCTTTCAAAACTATGTGTATTTCTTAGGGATTCAGTAATACAGGTAAACCTCAGCTTTTGGAGAAGTGACGCTAAGGCGTTAGTTTAAAACTCCTTTTCTCATCATATTGTAATTTGTTTTGAACAAGTATTGTCACACCCCAAAACCAAGAACGGCGGAAACGTTCTGGGCCGGAGGACGTCATGTAAAGTATCACAACACAGTAAATGTAAATAAGCAAACAACATCATCCATGGCATTAAATATATAATTTTAATACAACCGTGTTCTGTTAGACACCAAAATATAAGGTAAATCAAAATAATAATATGATGAGTCTTGAATGCGCTCCACCTTCTCAAAAGCTGGCATCGGTACCTGTCTACTGATGACCTGAGAATACAAGTTATTTTGAAAGAGTTTATCAGCATTAAGCTGGTGAGTTCATAAGTATTTTAGTGTCGGTGTTTGTTATCAAAAACATTTGAACGTGTCTCAAGTATAAGTTTGAAAAAGGTATGTAAGTGTTTGTAAAAGTTTGAATCTCTCAGAAAAACCTATATTTTCTATTAAAGTAACCTTCTACCAAGGCTTAACTGTTTTGTATGTTCGTTTGTTGTAAAAGTGTGTAATTTCCCTAGTGCAACTATCTTTTAACAAAATATAGTTTGTACATTAAAGTTCAAGTGAAGTTATCACTAAAAATATGTAATGGGTAAATCATTATAGTACTGTAGCTTAGTTTTATAGTAACTACTGCTGTACTAACTACCTTAAACCGGATTTATATTAAGGTAAAATGTGATAATTGCACCATGCTATCGATTGGTAACAACGACATACGAATGGTCGTAATAACGGAATGACGTTTGGCACCCGCAGACCTGTAGGTCCGGCTGTAGCTAGCAGCAAGGTGTAGGATAGTCAATCCAGTATAGATCTATACGCAAACTCACGCTCTCCCTCCAAGAGAATTCTGGCTACAACTCGGGATCACAATTGTTAACGTATTAATGTAACGGTAATGTAACGGTAATAACGGAATGACATTTAAGGCATGCTCCGATACAGTGGATCACAATTGTTAACGTATTAATGTAACGGTAATGTTTCTCGTTCTAGTATAGTTGTATATGTTCTCATAGTATAGTTGTATATGTTCTCATAGTATAGTTGTATATGGACTCATGAATGAACTGACTCATTGATCTAGCAGTTGTAATAGTATGATCCTGTGTTACCCCGATGGTAACTTACTAATGGTGTGTCTAGTACGTATGAATATTTGATATATAATTAATATTGAAACGACCTTCGGATGGTCACCCGAAATCCCACCAAAACACATCCAAATCGAGAAAAAGGAAATAGGGCGGATGGCCTTCCTAAGCCCTTTAAACATTATTTATACATCTATACATATATGGGCATGCAATTTATAATATAAAAGAATAAATAAGTTTTTATAAGACATTTGAAACATAAGTATTATTTTAAGAAAAGATCGACTTGATGTCAATCTATAAAACAATTTGAAGGCATAGGTTTGATAAAACAGTTTAAGTATAAGGAACATTTGTTTGAATCATAGTTGTAAATAAGTTTGAAAAGTAAAAGGGTTTGTAAAATTTTTTGAAGTAAAACAGTTTGATAGACAGTTTGAACAGTGATAAAATCACTGGTTTCCCTAGTTATTAATCACATGTGATTAATGCAATCACATGTGATTGAAGCAATAACTATAAGTATTTAACTTGTATTCCCCCCATAAGTATTTAAAACATTTAAATCATTTCAAAGGTTGATTAAAGGGGTATGAACTCACCTGAAAGTTTGAAGATAGCGAGATGGAAAACCGGACAGAGTTTCGTCTTGGGAAACAGATTTTTCTCGGGATTCTCGGGAATCTCGGGAGTAAAATCGACCCTCGGGACTTGAGCAAAAAGACCAGAGCTTCGGGTTTGAACGGGCACAGAAATCGAGGCAAAACGTAAGAGAAAAAGAAGAAATGGGCAAGTTTTTCGGAAACCCTCGCATCCCTTTTATAGGGGTGCTGAACCACCTCGGTATGCTGGGCGTACGAGGGTACACAGCGCGTACTGGGACGTCATCGCTTACACACTTCGGATGGGAGAGCATAGAGGAGTAGGGGCGACGTGGACGATCCGAGGCCCTTGATTCAAGTACGCGGGGCGTACGAGGGTACGCAGGGCGTACTCCGGTCCTATCTGCTGACTCCCCTTCGGATATTACCAAGAATTTATATTTAAATTTATATTTATTTTAAATAAACTTCTAAAATTCATATGTCCTTCATACGAACTCCGTTTTCGACGTTCTTTATATCCACGCGTAGGTGAGACTAAGATCTACAACTTTCGTTTAGATTCCGTTGGCAAATTATGAAATTATTTTTATTATTTATTTATTAAAATGACGTGATTAAGGAATTTCTTCAAAAATTCATAACTTCTTTATCCGACGTCCGTTTTCGTCAGACTTTTTACCGTTGCGCTAGTATTGTTGAGACCTTAGATTCTCATTTAGGTTGTATTGGTCAAAAGTATCTCGAGCTCTATTTCGAGTTTTTAGCTGTCTACTGCTATACCCGAATCTTGGAAAAATCATAACTTCCTCATCCGAAGTCAGATTTGGACGTTATTTTTATGTACACTCATGGTTTGAGGTTATCTATAACTTTCATTTAGATACTTAAGGCTAAAAAATATTGTATTGAAACTTTGCGTTTTTCGTTTAATCGGTGTTGCCGGTTTTGCCGAGAATCTTCGGTTGGTCATAACTTCTTCGTTATAACTCGGATTTTAGGGTTCTTTATATGTACGAAAACCTTGATACGATTCCTACCACTTTATTTAACCCAAACAAGATTTTAGGAAAGTTATATTTTGACCTAAGTTTGATTGGTTTTACATTACATTGTCTCGAAATATCGGGTTGTCACAAGTATCATTCAACAATGTAACTTTTAAATTATACATATGGTGGTTGTTTTACTTTGTTTACTATGTCTTCAACTATTACGATAATACATGAAGTCATCTGCTCTCGAACGATTCCGACGTTCTGGTTTGGGGGTGTGACATGTTTGGTCTTACTGTGGACTTCTATTGGTACGCATACACACTCAAATGTCTGCAAGTGCACATGAATGAGATTAGATTTGTGATATACTCTATTCATGAATTTGTTTGACCATAAAGTTTAGATAAATCAAATGTTTCAAATATAAACAACTGTGTTGAAAAACTAATTGTTGATTGCATCTCCTTGAGAAAAGAGCTTGCCATTAAGTCCCAAAGTCTGAAGTATGTATAGATTGATGTCTGGTCCAACTTTAGACTTATACTATGATGAGTTATAGAGTGTGCTTCAATTTTGGTTTGTTGTCACACCCCGACCGGCGGTGAAAGCGCCAGGCTGTGCGATGTAGGGACAATTGGATCAGGGCCAACATATATATCGAACATAATACATAAATATAACATAAACGATAGTTTCATTTATTATAACTTATTTGTGGTTACATTATTGGATTGATTAAGCACACATCATGAACATAATTAGAAATAACAAACAGATGGAACTAAACTCAACCATCCTTGACGACATTGTCATCTGCACCACTCTCTTCCACAATCATCTTCCTGAGAATACACGTATTTAAAAAATGTCAACAAAATGTTGGTGAGTTCACAGGTTTTTATAGTTTTCTGCTTATTTGGTTGGATTAAAATAGGAATCCTTTTTCTTCATAGAAAAAACTTTCTTGCCTAGTTAGATATCTTACCAGCCTTAAGTTACTATCTTTATAGGATATTTTACTAATCCTAAGTTACTATCTTTATACAATATTTTACTAATCCTAAGTTGCTATCTTTATAGGATATATTATCTATTCTATTTTACTATCTTTATATTTTAGGATGTTTAACTAATCCTAACTTATTTTACTACCTACTCGAAGGCGTCCCTCTAGGTGGTAAGATATCTAAGGTTATCGGGATGTATTACCATGAGCCGCCATAATTAACATTGTAGACTAATAATTTCCCTACACGACGCTTCATCGGACGTCGAATGATAGTTGTATAATAAAGAAAGTTATCCTATCGGGATTGTAGCTAGCAACCGCAGGCAGGGGTGTCATACTTCGTATAGATCTATATATATCTTTCTAGCTCTCGCAAGATTAACGATTATAGGTTCGGGGTAGTCAAGTTTAATTAGGCTAATGATGAATAATAAAAACTCACTAACACATTAACCTTAGGTTTTTATCTTTTCATTAACTTAGTGATTCCTATAATTATGTAACAACCCGATATTTCTTGTCAATATAATGTAACACCAGTCAAATTTAGGTCAAAATTTAACCTTCCTAAAAGCTTATTTGGGTTGAATGAAGTGGTAGATACCGTAACAAGGTTTTTGGAACTATAGAGAACACTAAAATTTGAGTTATAATGAAGAAGTTACGACAAATCAAAGATCCGCGACAAAACCGACAAAACGTAGTGTATTGTAAAAAGTGAGTTTAAGATAGACTACTTTTTAGCCTTAATTATCTTAATGAAAGTTGTAGAGTATGTCGCCAGCTTCGAGTGGATATAAATAACGTCGAAAATGGAGCTCGTACGCAAAAGTTATGGCCTTTCGAAGATACAACTGTCTTAGAGTAGGACGCGTGTCAGAAACCCTAATTTAACTGAACTCACGATGTGAGCATCATTTATCACGAAGTGAGGAGTCAAATCACCATTTTTCAGGCCTAGAATGCAGAAGTCAAGTCTACGTATAAAACTCACGACGTGAGCAGTCTGAATGACCCTTCCACAGCAAGTTGACGAGTGACGCATGACATGAGCGAATTGGGACCAAACTCACGACGTGAGTTATGAAAACTCATGACGTGAGGGTCGAAATCTTGTCTATAAATAGAAATCGAAGCCTTCCGAGTTTGGCTGCTCATTTCTATCCTTTCTCCTACTTCTACACGCTATTAAGCCCTTCTAAACCACCCCGAAGCCCCAGTAACACCTCTCACACACGACGCAAGTCCCAACGCTCCGAATCTCCCGAGAAACTAACTTCTTTCCAGTCGAAGTATTGCCCGCGTGAAGCTCGTTTCTTCACCCAAGACTCGCGGTTACGTCAAGAACGATCCTTCTTAGAAACGAAACGCTGCTCGATTCACCACTTGTAAGACTCGTGTTTCTAGCCTAGGCATTTATACTGAGTTGATAGTCTAGGTTAACCTTTGTTACTCATTTTGAAGAAATGAAAAGGAATTATGTGAATATTATGTGAATTATGTGTTTTATGCTTAATTATTAGGGCTTAATTAATCAAGAATAAAAAAAGCATCAAAATTAAAGTGTGAGATAAGCCCTATATCTTTACATAAAATTGTAGTGGTCGAAACAAGGATTTCGGGGATATAAAGAATACGAAAATCCGAGTTATAACGAAGAAGTTATGACATGTCGAAGTTTCGCGACAAAACTGGCATGGTGCTGAATGTCGTAAAAAGTGAGTTTTCGATAAACTACTTTTTAGTCTTAGTAATCTAAACAAAAGTAGTAGTATTCGTTAAACCGAGAAGTTCGATAAAAAGAACGCCCAAATCTGACTTCGTATGAGGAAGTCATGATTTTTCGAAGTTTCAGCTTAGTAGTAGACAGCTAAAAACTCGAATTTTAGATCGAGTGATTTTTAGCCGACACAACCTAAACGAGAATTGAAGGTCTCGTCGTGAGGAGCACAACGGTAAAAAGTCTGACGAAAACGGACGTTGGATGAAGAAGTTATGAATTTTTAACGGATTTCATGTTCCGGTCTGTTAAAAACAATATTATAAAATTTAAAATCAAAATTAGCCGACGAAGTCTAAACAGAAGTTGTAGAGCGTAATTTTAGCTACGCGTGCATATAAAGAACATCAAAAACGGTGCTCGTATGCGAAAGTTATGGATTTTAGAAGTTTTGGCGCGAAAATCGAGAAAATTTGCATAGTCACGAGTTGCCACGTCACCCTCGCTGGAAACGTGCCACGTGTCCTGTTGAGTCATCCGAGCTGGTGAGTCATCCGAGCAGATGGCCTAATCTGAAGTGGTCCAATAGCGGTGTGACACGTACCCTCTTAGCACATGTCCGAACCCTCGCAACATGCCACGAACCCCCTACTTCGGACCCTAGACCTCGGTCCAATCACAGACTGCCAGCAAGCCCCTCGCATGCACAGACCATGTGCAAGCCATGCACAGCCCACGTGCAAGCCCTCCGCTGTGAGCTTTCGGATCTTCGCCACCTGGAGACTTCTCAACCGTCCGATCAGAAGCTTCCCCCTATAAATAGAAGGGTGCGAACCCTCCCGGCTAGAATTTAGAAATTGGCAAATTTGGCCCCTTTTTCACAACGTTGGCTATTTTCACATCCCCCAAAGCCCCGGTACTTATTCCAAATCCCGGAATACTCCACGAAGTTGCCGTGAAGCCCGAAAAATTTATCTTTTCGGTTTTGAAGCCCGACTTTTGCAGAGCCCGGTTTCTCAATAAAACTCCCGGTTTTATTAGAAACGATCGTCTTAGGAAACGAATTGCTGCCCGATTTTCATCAAAATATGTGAGTGTGTAGTTACTTTCAATTTACACATAGATATGAAGTATTTACCTTGAAATACGTGTTATGTGTAAATATATCAATTGTCTAATTGAGGTGACTGTTGAATTGATGTTTTATACAAGTTTTAAACTGTATATATGCTTTTTATCTACAAAATATGCTAGGTAGAACACGGGTAGATGAAATAGTTGGTGTGTGTTAAAAAGGTGAGAGGGCTCGATGTTGTTGTTGTTGTTGTAGTCATCTAGCGGAGTATAGATGACTACCACGGACTTTCTAGACAGTCCAGTGGAACACTAGCAGGTTCGCAACTTGTAGGTGTTGATGAATTAAATGTTCATTGTTGTACTCCATCCCCCTCATGGTTGCCTTAAGGACATGTATGGCTGAGGAAACCCTTTGCAGTAGTGTCCATCCCGATGATAATCCTTAGGTTAGGTCCCTTGTGATAGGTGTTTAGGGACGTAATGTGAGGACAACGGGAATGGGTAATCAGGGTTATTGTTGATTGGTGAAGTTAATAAGTATATTATTATTGTGGGTTGAAAACCCTATATGCTCACCAGGCTCCCAAGCCTGACCCACTCAGTTTTATGATTACAGGTAGTGGACCCCGAGCATAGTCGGGGGACGACGAGAGATTTTTGGATTATAGGCCAGTAGTTGTAAATAACTGTTGAAAGGCTTATAATGTCTTGTTTATGCTTTTGATCTGTATCAGAACATGACATCCCGAGGTTTTGATATATATGAAAAATATATATACCTTCTTAATGAAGGGTTTTGATAAACTTTTATCACATGTTATTTGGGGACTTATTCCGCAACATCTTTTAAAAAGATTTCTCTGATTTTATTTTAAAAAACATAAATTAAATCGGTATTTTCTGGCCGAGAAATTAGGAGATGTCATAGTTGGTATCAGAGCATTAGTTTAAGCGAACTAAGAAATTGTAGAATTTCTAGACTTGAACTTAGAATGCTAAGTGATGATTGTGAGATGAGTGTCTACCATATTTTAGACACGAGCACTAGTTTATTTTAGGGAACATGCCTAAAATGCCCTTATGTGCTAAATGCTTTGTGTTTTCCATGTGTGCCATTATTTGTTCGGATCTATGGTCTGTTGCCGACCGGATCTGGAAACATTATGTGTGTAGGATTCTAAGCGTATGAATACGAAGTTAGAACTAACATGTAAACGTGTCGGAGTGATAAGGGAATTAAAATGTCTAACAAGGATAAAGACCTAAATTCGCCTTATTTGGTATATAGATTGTAATGGAAAGAACTCGGAGTGGAGCAGGAAATGCAAACAGAAACCAACAACCTCAAACCCAAGTGGTGGAACAGGTGCCTATAGTAGGAGCTGCACCCAAACCCATCACCATGGCTGGAGTACGAACTATGATTCAGACCATGTTGGCTAAACAGAGGGAGGAATTGAGGAAAATGTTGCTGAACGACAGGGATGAACCTTCAGTTCCTGTTGAACAATGTGGACTAAATGACGATCGATCTGAAGAAGGGAACAACAGTAGATCGGTTGGTCATAGTGAACCGGTTGTGGTTGGGAGGAATAACCACGAGGGTAGGATGGAGAGAAATGGGTGCAAGTATAAGGACTTTATGACTTACAAGCCATCGACCTTCAATGGAAAAGAAGATCCTGTCGGAGTAATGGACTAGATCTCGGAAATGGAGTTGGCTTTCATGACTTGTGATTGCCAAGGCAAGTTACAAACTACCTTTGCAGTATGTCAGTTTAGGGGTAGTGCTGCTCGTTGGTGGAGTACTTTGGAGAAAAACCTAAGCCCTAATGAGCCACTACAATTAACTTGGGCAGAGTTCTTAGTGCACTTCAAGCGCAAGTACTGCTCGGCCCAAAACGTACTTGAGTTAGAAAACCAATTTCTAATGTTGCAGAAGGGGAGTATGACCGTTGACGAATATACGAATAACTTCACAGACAAAATGGAGTTTGATTTGTGTATTGTCCCAGATGAGTTGGTAAAAATAGACTGGTACGCAAAGGGACTTCCATGGAAGTACGCGGTGCCAGTACATCAGACACTTACTTTGGAGGCAGCTATCTGGGATGCCAAGTCTGTTGAAGATATGATAAAAAGGAGAGCCGCCAGTAAGGTTGAAGTTGGCGAAAAGAGAAGTTTGAAGGAACTTCAGGTTCCAATAAAAAGAACAAATTCTCGAAGACTGGTTCGAGAAAGTTTGGAGGAGAAAGCGAAGCCAAGTGGTGTGACAAGTGTAAGAAGAAACATGCTGGGAAGTGCAGTGTGGAAGTCACTTGTTACAAATGTGGAAAGCCTAGGCATTATGCCAATGAATGCACCTTCAATAAGAACGTATGTTTTGGGTGCAATGAAGAAGGGCATATTTTGAGGGATTGCCCAAAGAAGAAGGACGCAGCAAAACCCAATCTACCACAAAAGCCGAAGGCGAGAGCCTTTCAGATGACACTTGAAGCTGCGAAAGAAGAAGCCGATGTTGCTTCAGGTACCTTTCTCGTAAACGAATTTCCTGCCCAAATTTTGTTTGATTCTGGAGCAAATTACTCCTTTATATCGCATGAATTTTGTAGAAAGCTAGCTTTTCCTGTAGATATGCTAGTTAATGCTATAATAGTCGAGATTGCTAGTGGCAAGTTTGTACCTGTTAGCCATCGTATGGATTCGACATAGTTGTAGGAATGGATTGGCTTAGCGCCAATGATGCAGAAATACTATGTAGAAAGGAGATAGTAAAAGTAAACCCGCCAGGGAAAGAGTCGTTTATGGTGTATGGAGACAAACACAGAGTAAATTCTGGAATCATTTCCCTAATGAAAGCCAGAAAGTGTTTGCCCAAGGGATGTACATCATATCTAGCGTTCGTGATCGATGCCAAGATGGAAAAGAAGGAGGTGCTGAATATTCCGGTGGTGTGTGATTATCCGAAAGTCTTTCCTGAAGATCTTCCTGTATTGCCCCCGGATCGACAAGTATAATTTCGTATCAACTTGTTACCAGGAACGACGCCGATAGCAAAAGCACCTTATCGATTAGCGCCAACCGAAATGGAAGAACTTATGACACAACTTCAGGAGTTAATGGAGAAAGGTTTCATTCGACCTAGTTCATCGCCCTGGGGAGCCCCTGTGTTATTTGTAAAGAAGAAAGACGGAAGCATGAGAATGTGCATCGATTACAGAGAGCTGAACAAAGTGACGATAAAGAACAAGTACCAGTTGCCAAGGATCGATGACTTGTTCGACCAGTTTCAGGGTTTGAGCTATTTCTCGAAGATCGATCTTAGGTTGGGATACCATCAACTAAAGTTGAGAGGGCAGGATATCGAAAAGACTGCGTTTAGAACTACATATGGACACTATGAATTTTTGGTTATGTCGTTCGGACTAACCAATGCCCCAGCAGCTTTCATGGATTTGATGAATAGGGTTTGTAAACCATTCTTAGATAAATCCGTGATAGTATTTATAGACGATATCTTGATTTATTTGAAAAGCATCTACATGAAGTGCTAGAAGTCCTGAAAAAGGAGAAGCTGTATGCAAAGTTCTCCAAATGTGAATTTTGGATTCAAGAAGTCCAATTTTTAGGTCATGTGGTTAACCAAGAAGGAATAATGGTTGACCCAGCAAAGATTGAAGCTGTGATGAAGTGGGAACAACCAAAAAGTCCTACGGAGATTCGAAGCTTTTTAGGATTAGCTGGATATTAACGAAGGTTTATCCAAGGCTTTTCTTCGATTGCTACTCCATTAACAGCTTTGACCCACAAAGGAGTTACTTATGCTTGGAACGAGAAGAATAAGGAAGCCTTTGAGAAGTTGAAGAAGAGATTGTGTGAAGCACCGATTCTTTCATTTCCTGAAGGAGTTGATGACTTCGCAGTTTATAGCGATGCATCTAGAGTTGGGTTAGGTTGTGTTCTGACCCAAAGGGATAAAGTGATCGCGTATGCATCGAGGCAATTGAAGGAGCATGAAAAGAACTACCCCACTCATGATCTGGAGTTGGCAGCGGTAGTATTTGCCTTGAAGATATGGAGGCATTATCTTTATGGCATAAAGTGTAAACTTTTTCACTGATCATAAGAGTCTCCAATATCTCTTTAATCAAAATGAATTAAACATGAGGCAACGACGCTGGCTAGAGTTACTCAAGGACTACGATTGTGAAATACTTTACCACCCTGGTAAAGCAAATGTGGTTGCTGATGCTCTCAGTCGGAAGGTATACCTTGAAAAGAAAAGGCCAAGAGCGTTGAGAATTGAAGTTGTCTCGACAATTGTGGAAAGTATAAAGAAAGCTCAAGGGGAAGCTTTAGAGAAAAATGACCAAAAGGAAGAACGGGCGGAATAAGAGATCTTCTGATGGAAGAAGCTCACAAGATCATGTACTCGATTCATCCCGGCAGTACAAAAATGTATAGGGATTTAAAGCCCTATTATTGGTGGCCGACGATGAAGCTCGATGTTGCTAAGTATGTGGCCAAGTGTGTAACTTGTGCTACGGTTAAGGCACAACATCAGAAACCATATGGGAGTTTAGAACCTTACCCGTACCCATGGGTAAATGGGAAGACATCACCATGGATTTTGTGACTAAACTACCCAGAACAAGGAACGGTCACAACATGATTTGGGTGGTCGTTGATCGCTTCACTAAGAGTGCGCATTTCATAGCAGCCAAAGAGAAATGGTCTATGGATAAACTTGCGAATTCTTACGTGAAGGAAATTGTGAGGCTTCACGGTGTTCCGCTAACGATTGTATCCGATCGTGACAGCTGTTTTACCTCGAGATTTTGGAGGAGTTTACAAGAGGAATTGGGTACCAAGTTGTGTTTGAGTACAACTTACCATCCGCAAACCGATGGTCAGAGCGAACGAACGATTTAAACATTGGAGGATATGCTGAGAGCATGTACCCTAGAATTCCAAGGTAATTGGGATGAACACTTACCTCTAGTAGAATTCTGCTATAATAATAGTTTCCACTCGAGCATCAAGATGGCACCTTATCACGATTTGTATGGGGAGAAGTGTCGAACGCCATCATGTTGGCTGGAAGCTGGGGAAAAGCAGTTTATGGGACCTGAAATAGTCCATCAGACTGCTGAAAAGTTGAAAGTGATAAGGGAAAGAATGTTAGCTGCTCAAGATCGACAAAAGAGTTATGCTGACAAGAAAAGACAACCGATATCCTTCGATATTGGAGATTCGGTTTTACTTAAAGTCTCACCGTGGAAGGGACTTATATGATTTGGTAAGAGAGGGAAGTTGAGTCCAAGGTTTATTGGACCATTTAAAGTTCTTCAGAGGATCGGGAATCAAGCTTACAAGCTAGAGTTACCGGAAGAACTAGAGGGTATTCATAACACCTTTCATGTGTGTTATTTGAGAAAGTTCACGGGAGATGTGCCCAACATAATTCCGATTTTTGAGTTAAGGTTGGAAGAAAACAAGAGGTTGATCGAAGAACCTGAGGCAATCGTTGACCGTAAGACTATGAAGTTATGACGCAAGATGGTCGATTTAGTGCTTGTGCGCTGGAAACATACGAATGGACCAAATCTCACTTGGGAAACGGAGAGTGACATGATGAGTCGCTACCCGCAGTTGTTTGGTGATATGTGATTCCGGGGACCGAATCATCCTAAGAGGGAGTGAATTGTAACACTCGTGTTTCTATCCTAGGTATTTATATTGAGTTGATAGTCTAGGTTAACCTTTGTAACTCATTTTGAAGAAATGAAAAGGAATTATGTGAATTATGTGTTTTATGCTTAATTATTAGGGCTTAATTAATTAAGAATAAAAATAAGCGTCTAAATTAAAGTTTGAGATAAGCCCGATATCTTTACATAAAGTTGTAGTGGTCGAAACAAGGATTTCAGAGATAGAAAGAATACCAAAATCCGAGTTATAACGAAGAAGTTATGACCTGTCGAAGTTTCGCGACAAATCCGGCAGGGTGCTGAATGTCGTAAAAAGTGAGTTTTTGATAAACTACTTTTTAGCCTTAGTAATCTAAACGAAAGTCGTAGTATTCGTTAAACCAAGAAGTTCGATAAAAAGAACGCCCAAATCTGACTTCTTATGAGGAAGTTATGAATTTTCGAAGTTTCAGCTTAGAAGTAGACAGCTAAAAACTCGAATTTTAGATCGAGCGATTTTTAGCAGATAGAACCTAAACGAGAATTGAAGGTCTCGTCATTAGGAGCACAACGGTAAAAAATCTGACGAAAACGGACGTCGGATGAAGAAGTTATGAATTTTTAACGGATTTCATGTCCCGGTCTGTTAAAAATAATAATATAAAATTTAAAATCAAAATTAGCCGACGAAGTCTAAACCGAAGTTGTAGAGCGTAATTTTAGCTACGCTTGCATATAAAGAACGTCAAAAACGGAGCTCATATGCAAAAGTTATGGATTTTAGAAGTTTTGGCACGAAAATCGAGAAAATTTGCATAGTCACGAGTTGCCACGTCACCCTCGATGAAAAGGTGCCACCTGTCCTGCTGAGTCATCCGAGCTGCTGAGTCACCCGAGCTGCTGAGTCATCCGACCACATGGCCTAATCCGAAGTGGTCCAATAGCAGTGTGACACGTACCCTCTAATTACATGTCTGAACCCTCGCAGCATGCCACGAACCCCCTACTTCGGACCCTAGACCTCGGTCCAATCACAGACTGCCAGCGAGCCCCTTGCATGCGCAGACCATGTGCGAGCCATGCGCAGACCACGTGCGAGCCCTCCCTTGCGAGCCTTCGGATCTTCGCCACCTGGAGCCTTCTCAGCTGTTCGATCAGAAGCTTCCCCTATAAATAGAAGGCTGCAAACCCTCCCGGCTAGAATTTAGAAATTGGCAATTTTGGACCCTTTTTTACTATTTTGGCTATTTTCACATCCCCCAAAGCCCCGATACTTATTCCAATGCTCGGAATACTCCTCAAAGTGCCCGTGAAGCCTGAAAAATTTATCTTTTCGGTTTCGAAGCCCGACTTTTGCAGAGCCCGGTTTCTCAATAAAACTCCCGGTTTTATTAGAAACGATCGTTTTAGGAAACGAATTGCTGCCCGATTTTCATCAAAATATGTGAGTGTGTAGTTACTTTCAATTTACACATAGATATGAAGTATTTACCTTGAAATACGTGTTATGTGTAAATATATTAATTGTTTAATTGAGGTGACTGTTGAATTGATGTTTTATATAGGTTTTAAACTGTATATGCTTTTTTTTCTACAGAATATGTTGGGTAGAACATGGGTAGATGAAATAGTTGATGTGTGTTAAAAAGGTGAGAGGCCTCGATGTTGTTGTTGTTGTTGTAGTCATCTAGCGGAGTATAGATGACGACCACGGACTTTCTAGACAGTCCAGTGGAACACTAGTAGGTTCGCAACTTGTAGGTGTTGATGACTTAAATGTTCATTGTCATACTCCATCCCCCTCATGGTTGCCTTAAGGACATGTATGACTGAGGAAACCCCTTAGCAGTAGTGTCTATCCCGATGATAATCCTTAGGCTAGGTCCCTTGTGATAGGTGTTTTGGGACGTAAAGTGAGGACAACGGGAATGGGTAATCAGGGTTATTGTTGATTGGTGAACTTAATAAGTATACTATTATTGTGGGTTGAAAACCCTATATGCTCACCAGGCTCCCAAGCCTGACCCACTCAGTTTTATGATTACAGGTAGTGGACCCCGAGCATAGTCGGAGGACAACGAGAGATTTTTGGATTATAGGCCAGTAGTTGTAAATAACTATTGAAAGGCTTATAATGTCTTGTTTATGCTTTTGAGCTATATCGGAACATGACATCCTGAGGTTTTGATATATATGGAAAATATATACCCCTTCTTAATGAAGGCTTTTGATAAACTTTTATCATATGTTGTTTGGGGACCTATTCCGGAACATCTTTTAAAAAGATTTCTCTGATTTTATTTTAAAAAGCATAAATTAAATCGGTCTTTTCAGGCCGAGAAATTAGGGGAACTCACAGTTGGTATCAGAGCATTACTTTAAGCGAACTAAGAAATTGTAGAATTTCTAGACTTGAACTTAGAATGCTAAGTGATGATTGTGAGATGAGTGTCTACCATATTTTAGACACGAGCACTAGTTTATTTTAGGGAACATGCTTAAAATGCCCTTATGTGCTAAATGCTATGTGTTTGCCATGTGTGCCATTATTTGTTCGGATCTATGGTCTGTTGCCGACCGGATCTGGAAACTTTATGTGTGTAGGATTCTAAGCGTATGAATACGAAGTTAGAACTAACATGTAAACGTTTCGGAGTGATAAGGGAATTAAAATGTCTATCAAGGATAAAGACCTAAATTCGCCTTATTTGGTATATACATTGTAATGGGAAGAACTCGGAGTAGAGCTAGAAATGCAAACAGAAACCAACAACCTCAACCCCAAGTGGTGGAACAGGTGCCTATAGTAGGAGCTGCACCCGAACCCATCACCATGACTGGAGAACGAACTATGATTCAGACCATGTTGGCTGAACAGAGGGAGGAATTGAGGCAAATTTTGTTGAACGATAGGGATGAACCTTCAGTTCCTGTTGAACAATGTGAACTAAATGACGATCGATCTGAAGAAGGGAACAACAGTAGATCGGTTGGTTATAGTGAACCGCTTGTGGTTATGAGGAATAACCACCAGGGTAGGATGGAGAGAAATGGGTGCAAGTATAAGGACTTTATGACTTGCAAGCCATCGACCTTCAATGGAAAAGAAGATTTTGTCAGAGTAATGGACTGGATCTCGGAAATCGAGTTGGCTTTCATGACTTATGATTGCCAAGGCAAGTTACAAACTACCTTTGCAGTACGTCAGTTTAGGGGTAGTGCTGCTCGTTGGTGGAGTACTTTGGGGAAAAACCTAAGCCCTAATGAGCCACTGCAATTAACTTGGGCAGAGTTCTTAGTGCACTTCAAGCGCAAGTACTGCTCGGCCCAAAACGTACTTGAGTTAGAAAACCAATTTCTAATGTTGCAGAAGAGGAGTATGACCGTTGACGAATATACGAATAACTTCACAGACAAAATGGAGTTTGCTTTGCGTATTGTCCCAAATGAGTTGACAAAAATAGACAGGTACACAAAGGGACTTCCATGGGAGTACGCGGTGCCAGTACATCAGGAACTTACTTTGGAGGCAGCTATCTGGGCTGCCAAGTCTATTGAAGATATGACAAAAGGGAGAGCCGCCAGCAAGGTTGAAGTTGGCAGAAAAAGAAAGTTTGAAGGAACTTCAGGTTCCAATAAAAAGAGCAAATTCTCGAAGACTTGTTCGAGAAAGTTTGGAGGAGGAAGCGAAGCCAAGTGGTGTGACAATTGTAAGAAGAAACATGCTGGGAAGTGCAGTGTGGAAGTCACTTGTTACAAATGTGGAAAGCCTGGGCATTATGCCAATGAATGCACCTTTAATAAGAACGTATGTTTTGGGTGCAATGAAGAAGGGCATATTTTGAGGGATTGCCGGAAGAAGAAGGATGCAGCAAAACCCAATCTACCACCAAAGCCGAAGGCGAGAGCCTTTCAGATGACACTCGAAGCTGCGAAAGAAGAAGCCGATGTTGCTTCACGTACCTTTCTCATAAACGAATTGCCTGCCCAAATTTTGTTTTATTCTGGAGCCAATTACTCCTTTATATCGCATGAATTTGGTAGAAAGCTAGCTTTGCCTGTAGATATGCTAGTTAATGCTATAATAGTCGAGATTGCTAGTGGCAAGTTTGTAGCTGTTAGCCATCGTATGAAAAACATCCTTATTGACTTGGATGGGAAAAAGTTCCAAGAGGAATTATTGCCTATCAAGTTAAATGGATTTGACATAGTTTTAGGAATTGATTGACTTAGCGCCAATGATGCAGAAATACTATGTAGAAAGGAGATAGCAAAAGTAAACCCGCCAGGGAAAGAGTCGTTTATGGTGTATGGAGACAAACACAGAGTAAATTTTGGAATCATTTCCCTAATAAAAGCCAGAAAGTGTTTGCCTAAGGGATGTACATCATATCTAGCGTTCGTGATCGATGCCAAGATGGAAAAGAAGGAGGTGCAGAATATTCCGTTGGTGTGTGATTATCCGAAAGTCTTTCCTGAAGATCTTCCTAGATTGCCCCCTGATCGACAAGTATAATTTCGTATCAACTTGTTACCAGGAATGACGCCGATAGCAAAAGCACCTTATCGATTAGCGCCAACCGAAATGGAAGAACTTATGACACAACTTCAGGAGTTAATGGACAAAGGTTTCATTCGACCTAGTTCATCGCCCTAGGGAGCCCATGTGTTATTTGTAAAGAAGAAAGACGGAAGCATGAGAATGTGCATCGATTACAGAGAGCTGAACAAAGTGACGATAAAGAACAAATACCCATTGCCAAGGATCGATGACTTGTTCGACCAGTTGCAGGGTTCGAGCTATTTCTCGAGAAGACTTCGTTTAGAACGAGATATGGACACTATGAATTTTTGGTTATGTCGTTCGGACTAACCAATGCCCCAGCAACTTTCATGGATTTGATGAATAGGGTTTGTAAACCATTCTTAGATAAATCTGTGATAGTATTCATAGATGATATCTTGATTTATTCGAAAAGCAAGCAAGAACATGAAAAGCATCTACGTGAAGTGCTAGAAGTCCTGAAAAAGGAGAAGCTGTATGCAAAGTTCTCCAAATGTGAATTTTGGATTCAAGAAGTCCAATTTTTAGGTCATGTGGTTAACCAAGAAGGAATAATGGTTGACCCAGCAAAGATTGAAGCTGTGATGAAGTTGCTTACATTTTATGGTCTTGGACATTTATGACTGCTATTCACAATTGGAAAATAAGGGATTTTCCTAGCTCAATTATTTACAATTCATACAACGATCTGTCATACTCATTACGTACATCTATAAGAAAATAAGGGATTTTATGGAGAACCAACACAAAATTTCGAATGGCATACATTTTCTCAAAACACTACTTATGAGCTCACCAACTTCATTGTTGACACTTTTTCTTGAAATAACTTGTATTCTCAGGAAACCGCTAAGCAAGGTTAGCAACTACTTTTGGAAATTAACGCTCCAACGTTAATGTCATCTTTTGAGCTCATCGTGCAGTAGTTGATTCTTAAACATGTAATAGAAAACAATCATGTAAGTTTTTTCAAATATATGTGTTGGTGGTGTGTACTTTCTTTACTATTCAATTGTTATGATACTGAATATGACGTCCTCTGCCCCCGAATGTTTCCGCCGTTCTGGTTTAGGAGTGTGATAGATTGGTATCAGAGCATTGTTTATAGTGAACTAAGTATGTCAATCCATTTATGACATACAACTATAAATACAACTGGGCAAAAACACTTTGATTTAGAGTTATACTTTTCAAATGAATTTTTATAAAAGTACTCATGCATACAACATAGAGAAGTGTCATTGTAAAACAACATAGATGAATATAGCCTACAAGTATGCCTTGTGACATGTGATCGGGACTGGGATGAATATAGCCTGATAGACTATATTTGTCCGAGAGCCGATTTACGTGTGCCGAAGATAACTACGGTGGACAACGAGTCTAAAACTTACCAAACTTATAAACTTAAGAATCAAACATAACATTTAAAATACTATAGGAGTATTTGGTAAAAGTAATAGTTTAACCTACATGTTTAGATTTACATGTTCTAAATTTTAGAAAATTCCCATATCCCGATTCTCGCGCAGACGCAATGGCAGGATTCCATCTACCATGGGACCCTTACTACCCGAACCAAGGCAATAGGGGATGGGTAGAACATGATCCGGAAGAGAATCTCCAGGAAACATGGAAGAATCCAAGGAAGAAATACAAGAAGACTCTGACACTGACCCAAAGCCAATAACCTACCCTTAGTAGCTCCGACCCAAAATCCTAGTCCTCGACCAGGATTTCAAGGCCCAACACCTCTGTGGGCAGTAAACCTTAATAGGTGGAGCCTCGAACATGATCAACTCTCTACGCACAATGGGGACCGAAGCTTCTACAATCTGAGCGAGGGAGGCTTAGCAGACAGAGTCCTTCCTATACTGATTCGCCAAATTGCTCGCAATGAAGAACAAGGAAGGGCAACTATCCAACGAAACGAGGAGAATGAGGCGAACACCGGAGTCAATAAAGTTCGCATCCGACAGCTAGGAATAGCTCAATGAATAATCGTAAATCAAAATGAAGCATGGAAGAGAGAGCTAACCACATCTCAAACTGAAGTCAAGGAACTTAGAGCACGCCAGACAATGTATGAAAGTCGTATGCGCGAGATGGAGTGTCAGTTGGCAGAATCAAAGGCTCACCTGAGTAGTTCCCATCCAAAGTAGAGGACACTCTACTCGCTCGTTCTCTTGGGTTGTGAGATAACCTTTGTACGTACACTAAGTAGTACTCTTTTCATGTAAACCTCCCCGCCTAGCAAATGTTGTTTCACTAGATCTCTATGCTATCAAATTCTCCCTATGTGGTATATTTTATACGTACTCCAAGGTCAAGTTTTCCGAATTCTATAGAACTTCTATACCAACTACTATGACAAATTATTGTCTCCTTTAAACCCCAAATCCAAAAGACCGCTAACGATCAAAACAACAAACATGATAGTGAAGGTTCGCTGGAATGCTAAGCGAGGACCCGAATTCACTTAGAAGCAAGGAGATCAGATAAAACAAAAGTACCCGCACCTCTTCCCTATTCCATAAATACTTATTGTAGAAATAATTCGGGACGAAATTCCCTCTAACGGGCGGATGATGTAATATCCGATATTTCAGGTCAATATAATCGAACATCAGTCAAATTTAGGTCAAAATTTAACCTCCCTAAAATATTATTTGGGTTGAATGAAGTGGTAGATACCGTAACAAGGTTTTCGAAACTATAAAGAACACTAAAATCCGAGTTATAACAAAGAAGTTATGACCAATCAAAGATCCACGACAAAACCGACAAAACGTAGTTTAGTGTAAAAAGTGAGTTTAAGATAGACTACTTTTTAGCCTTAATTATCTTAATGAAATTTGTAGAGTACGTCTCCACCTTCGCGTGGATATAAAGAACGTCGAAAACGGAACTCGTATGCAAAAGTTATAGCCTTCCCAAGATACAGCTGTCTGAGAGCAGGATGCGTGTCAGAAACCATAATTTAACTGAACTCACGACGTGAGCATCATTTCTCACGACGTGAGGAGTCAAATCACCACTTTTCAAGCCTATAATGCAGAAGTTAATTCTATGTATAAGACTTACGATGTGAGCAGTCTGAATGACCCTTCCAGAGCAAGTTGACGAGTGACACATGCCTTGAGCGAATCAAGACCAAACTCATGATGTAAGTTATGAAAAATCATGAGGTGGGAGTGAAAATGTTGTCTATAAATAGAAATCAAAGCCTTCTGAGTTTGGCTTCTCATTTCCATCCTTTCTCATACTTCTACATGCTATTAAGCCCTTCTAAACCACCCCAAATCTCCGGTAACACCTCTCACACACGAAGTCAGTCCCAACGCTCCAAATCTCCCAAGAAACTAACTTCTTTCGAGTCGAAGTACTGCCCGCGTGAAGCTCATTTCTTCACCCAAGACTCGCGGTTACGTCAAGAACGATCCTTCTTAGAAACGAAACTCTGCTCGATTCACCACTTATCAAGTGAGTTCATACCCCTATTTATATGCTTTTAAATGTTTTATAAATGTTTTTGAACATATTACGGGGGAGAATACAACTAAACACCCTGTTAATCTTGAGTGAAAATATGGGAACTTTTGTTATACATTGCATATGGTTATCTTGTCTATAAAAGGGAATTGTTAAGCATGGAAAACACATTTTACATGGTCTTATCCTTATAGGATGAAACAAAACTATACTATTACGAATCTCATCTATACAAATGCATTATATCAAGGGTAACCACTCTTGTTAAACTATTTTATACATTCAAGAAAATGCGAATTATGCCTTTGTTAGCATTGTTAAAAAGGATAATCATTGCATAGAAACTCATCATTTTCAATACGCGACTTAGTTGAGAAACCATGAGATGATTCACCATCACTCTTCCTTTTGTTAAAGGTACCAACAAAAGTCCTGTTTATAACCAGAATCTCCCGTTTGGAGAACGTGATAAGTGTGTATAGATCTATATAGGACTAATGATCCCACATCCCGACTGTTAGCTACAGTCCTTTGGGTGACAACTGTCATACATTTCGACGCCTGAAGACCATCCCCATAGGTAAAAATATGATAGTATGGTTATAAAAACTCACCGGATAGACAATTATTATGGTATTATGATTTCGGTGGAAAGTAACTATCAGTGTTATTTTTCATAGTTTTCAAGCTCGATCTTCATATAGTTTTATTATATAAAACTATACCTCTATCTTTTTAAGCATGTTATAGTTGCTTACATTTTACGGTCTTGGATATTTAAGACTGTTATTCACAATTGGAAAATGAGGGATTTTCCTGGTTCAACTATTTACAATTCATACAACGATCTGTCATACTCATTGCATACATCTATAAGAAAATAAGGGATTTTCTGGAAAACAAACACGAACTTTCGAATGGCATATATTTTCTCAAAACACTACTTATGAACTCACAAACTTAATTGTTGACACATTTTCTTGAAATAACTTGTATTCTCAGGAAACCGCTAAGCAAGGTTAACAACTACTTTTGGAGATTAACGCTCTGGTGTTAACGTCATCTTTTGAACTCATCATGCAGTAGTTGATTTTTAAACATGAAATAGACAACAATCATGTAATGTTTTTCAAATATATGTATTGGTGGTGTGTACTTTCTTTACTATTCAATTGTTATGATATTGAATATGACGTCCTCCGCCCCCGAACGTTTCCGTCGTTCTGGTTTGGGGGTGTGACAAATTATCACAATATAATTCTTTAACTTTGTATTCGATAATTATAGTTTAAATATCTCATAATTATCTTTTTGTGTGGATGTATGTATATATATACATACATATACACACACCCTAATTATGGATTATTTAGAAACAGGATATTAGGACAGAGTAACGACTAGGTACAGTGCATATCCCTATAATTGACCAAGAGTAATTATAGGTACTTTGTTATTCTAGGACATTGGTCAGCCTAACATCTAAGTAATATCTCTTCCTAGACTCGGTCATCATAACTCTTAGGCAAAATATCAGAACTTACAACTAGGTAGAGTATCTATGGTTACATTATCCTAAGGTTTCATGCTTTATAAAACTTACTTACTTACTTACTTACTTACTTACACACACACACATATATATATATATATATATATATATGTACATTTTGATAAAGAAGTTTGATAAGCATGTATTCACCTCCGTATAACGTTTAAAATAGTAAAGTAGGGCCGTGAACTCACCCTTGACACATAAGACCATTAATGTAGGGTTGAATCAGGATCGGGACTCCAACGATCACTCTATGAATGTCGTAACTTTGAGAGTTGTTAGAGAGAGATAGAGAGAGTGACTTAGAACATGTGTAGAAGGGGTCTGCACTACCTTCTATTTATTGGCTTGAACTTGGGGTGTGCGCAACACAAAGATCTGTGTGTGTCACGTGGGATCATCGTCGCTCCATCCAAAGATTATCATGTTTTACCTCCCCCCAATATGCCATGTCACTCGCAATCTACTCCAATCCAATGTCAGGTGCACGATGGTCATTGGCGTGCACATCACGCACATGAAATGATTTTGTAAAAATTACAACTCTTTCGTGCAAGCTGAAAGATCTAGTATGCTCAAGAGTCATATTAAAGTAATATTGCTAATTAACCTATGATCCTAAGGGTCACACTAATAACAACTTGATATAATTCATTATTTATTAGAAATTGATTTGAATAAATATTCAACAAACTCTTATAATCAATAGGAAATTATTTATTTCATGGAAATATTAAATTTCATTAGCAAGTAACATAACATATATCATATGGTATGATTTATTAATCCAAGTACATCTTTTTGGGATAGAAAGAGTTTTTGTATTTTTCCAAAAAGTTATGGTTTATATTTTATAAGATAGTTTATATAATTTATAAAACTTTAACTTTCTTTTATAAATCCTCAAAATAGTTAGACTAGTCATGGTCTTGTGATTATTTTAAAGGAAAGTAAAGCATGGCTTGCAAGCATGGGGAACAAGATGGTCTAATGTCATAAAGTGCTTAATCGGATAAGGACTCTTGGATATTGATTCAACTTTAAACCACATATAAAGCTTTCATTGTGGTATTCTTTTGAAGTAAAAACATAGTTGTCTCTCCATTTCTCATTCTTTTTAGTTTTTGGTTCATTTACTTAAAGAATACTTATATTTTTTGATCTCTTGAAGTTCATCTTTGGATATTAACTTCAAGCTTAAGAGTTATACGAGTTTTACAAGACTAGCATCTTAAATCATGGTAAGTTGTTGGTCTCTCAAAGGTTCCACATTCTCCATCAACATCTAAGCCTCCTCTTGACTATTCAAAGTCTACAAAGTTTGTTAAACACTTCTTCCTCTTTAGTGCTTATTTTATTTCCTAACTTTAGACGATGATCCTTGTTGGTTTAACATTTTTATTTTGTTCCAAAAACTGATCAAGTCTTCCGTTGCTAAATCTTATGTTTTTGAAACTAATTTTCAATAAAAACCAAACATCAGATTAATCTAAGCACTCTTTATATATATATATATATATATATATATATATGTGTGTGTGTGTGTGTGTGTGTAATGATCTCAAGGTGTACTAAAAATTTCCTTTAGGTTGTCTTAGCTAGTTTTGACTTCCATTTTTATACTTAACGGGGGAAAACTAAATGATTTTACAAAAATCATATCTCTCTCATACGGATCCTGTTTTCGACACTCTTTACCCTAAAGTTTATGTCAAGTAGTACTACAAATCTCCTTTTTGCACTTTTAGTCAAAACTCAACCAATCTCTAAGTATCGTTTTGACGTAATTAACTTTAACTACATGATTGATTCTTATTTTTACTAGATCAATAAGTCTTTCATCTGGAGTCAGATTTTCACTAATCTTATATCCTTGGATGGTGTAGCTATTCTCATGCACCTTGGGTTGGTGTGAGGTGTAGGTTATGACCTTCTCTCCTTGCATGAATACATATCCTAACCCCTTATGTGAAGCGTTGCAATATACTACGAAGTCATTAGTACCTTCTGGAAGGGATAGTATCGGTGCACTGCATAACATTTACTTCAGCTTTTGGAAAGTTGCTCCCTTGTTGTCTGCCCAAAAAAATTTTACTTCCTTTTGGGTTAATGTTGTTAGGGGTTTTCTATACGAGATAAATTCTATATGAATCTCTGGTAATATCCATGTAGTCCTAAAAATTGATGAACATCGGTTAGTGTCTTGGGCGTTTCCCAATTCTTCACAGCCTCAATCTTGGAAGGGTCGACATGAATACCTTTGCTTCTCACCACATGCCCGAGAAAGTGTACTTCTCTTATCTAAAATTCACACTTAGAGGATTTTGTGTACATATTTTATTTCCTTAAAAGCTCTATGATCACCTGAAGGTGTTACCATGCTCATCCTTGGTTCGTGAGTATACCAGAATATCATCAATGAATACAATCACGAATTTGTCAAAGTAGGGCTTACACACTCGATTCATGAGATCCTTAAAAACAACTTGTGAATTGGTTACTCCAAATTGCATGATTAAGAACTCATAATGATCGTATCATGCTCTAAAAGTATTCTTTGGAATGTCCTCTTCCATTACTCAGAGTTGATGATATCCAGATCTCAAGTCGATCTTAGAGAAGTAACATGATCCTTGCAATTGATCGAAGAGATCGTCTATTCAGGGAAGTGGATATCGATTTTTAGTGGTAAACTTATTTAGCTTTCTATAGTCAATGCATATCTGGAAAGACTTGTCTTTCTTCTTGACAAATGGAATGGGTGCTCCGTAAGGAGAGAAGCTTGGTTTGATAAAACCCTTGTCAAGAAGTTCCTGTAGTTGGATGGAGAGTTCTTTCATCTTTGATGGTGCCAATGTATAATGAGACTTTTCTACTGAGGAGAATCCTAAAATTAGATCGATCAGAAACTCTACTTGTTGAGCTGGCGGCAGACCTGGTAGACATTCAGGCAATACACAAGGTAATCACACACTAAGGTACTCCCTCGATCTTTTTCTTGTTATTGTCTTTCCTATCGACAATATAAGCTAAGAAGGCATAATACTTCTTATGCAAGTATATTCTGTCGAAACTTCCAATGATCATAGACATAAGGTCGACGAGAAAAGTATGATTATCTAAAGTTAAGATACAATTCATAAGTATTTCATGGGTACTATCGACTTGGCTGTTAGCCGTTTCTATTCTATAGGCTTCCCTAAGTTTACTATATGAATGATTTAATAACTTCCTAAAGATAGGAGTAGTATAGAATCTATGAGTGCTGGTATCGAAAAGTACATTTGTATATAAGCCATTGATTAGAAATGTACCTATAACCTCCGTTAGATACTAGATGGATTCTCTAGCTCCTATCACAAACACTCGAGTCATAGCATGTCCTCCTTGTCCCTTCAACTCTGGACAACTCCTCTTGATACGTCCAACTTCCTTACACTCATAAAAAGCACAACCTTCCACTGATATGGTTCTCCTCGGTTGGTGGGGTTCTGCATCCGTTAGCAAGATTCCATCTCTTGCTATAGTTGGTGCAGATCCAACAAGATACAGTATGATGATACCCACACTCATTACATCTTAGATTACTTCCAGTGGTAGTCCCTGTGGTGGTCGTTGTAACTGAAGGGTTTTGAGAATTCTAACACTCCTAAGGTGTACATGCAAGCCTAGAAACCTTGGATCTATGGTTTACTAAGATACATGCAAAAATGATATTCCAAGGTTCTTAACCTATCAAGCATAGCATGGGGAACTTTTAAACATAAATGCTAGAAGAATAACATACCTTTTGTTGTTTGGATTCCTTGAGAACCTTGTGATCCTATCACCAAAAGTATGTTGCCTCAATTGTCTCACACAACACTACAATACTTGGAATAACCTTGAGAGAAGTACACTTACACTATAAAATTGGCTATCCCTATTTCTTGTACCAGTAGTAGCCGATTTTGCTTGCATAGGGCTCTTTTTATAGTTTTCGGACAAGTAGGGTTACACCATCTAAACCTTAATTGTCATGGCTTTTCATATTCCATGATCCATCGGTTTGTAACCTCCATGGACTATCCATGGCGTACCTTATGGGTTTTAACCCAATCCATACAAACCATGGAACATTAGCCCAACTATACAAGAATAGAAGAATTACACAGTCAACCCCGTATATTTAATTAGTCTCTTTTGATCACTTAATTAATTCTAAATTAACTCTTGATCAATACTAATTAAATAATATTATTAATATATTAACACTTATAATATATTAATAAACATTAAGTATTATTTCTCTCATTTAGTTTATCCAAGTGTTGCAATGCAATGCAACCCAAATGGACCATGCTAACCGGGTCAAGTACATTCCAAGAATAGTTATGAATTTAGACACTTAATCCAACGGTCTCCCACTTGGATAAGTCTAATAACTATAACTATAAGAATGAATTCAGGAACCGATCAGCAATCGTAGCTCTTTCAAGGTCTCATGGAACTGAGATGATGATGATACGTCATTTAAGATAAGTGATCATATAATCCTCTGTTCTAGATATCAGCCAGACAAATACATGGAACAATTTCGTACTTTTGTCCAACAGTTTGTTTCCTGATTTCCAATTTGTTTGACATAGAACTTAATCAAACACATCAATTTAGTTCTGACCGGGCCCAATACAAAGGTCAAAACAAAATCATCGAGGGGCCCAAATATCGCTTCTAGTCCAAGAAGGAATAAGTAAACTTCGACTCATATGCTTGTTCTACTACTTTTTGAATTATACACAAAGGCACATTTTATAACATTGAGTTACCAATGCATTTTCGTACAATCAATGCATGACCAACTGATAGGCAACAAGTCATATCTCTAGGTCTGAAGACCTATATGATATTACCGTCTCACGATCACTCCAGATAAATTCCATGAAGTGATACAAGTTAGTGTGGGTTGAATCCAATACTCAGAACTTATGAGCACTCATGAGTGTTGTAGCACCTCTTTACTATGTCCAACAACTTAGACATCTACAAGCCAACTCATGACAGTCTTTATTCATATCTACTTCCAACATGTGACCGACTGTGGAGAAATTAAATAATATGATATACCATAACATAATTACTCTGGAAGTAAAAACATGCAAAATGAAATGAAAGTAAATGATTGACAAAAGATAGCAACACTTATACTTATAAATAAACAATGTAACACACCCAAACCAAGGATGGTGGAAACGTCCGGGGGTGGCAGACTTCATCTATAGTATCATAACAACGAGTATAATAGTGATCAAAGCAATACAACCAATCATAAATATAATCGGAAAAGAGTTACATGGTTTCAACTATTACATATTTCAATGATTAATTACTACATGATATAAAAATAGTTGTTCAACGCCGTAGCGTTCCATCCTCAAAAGCTTGTGGTTACCTGGTTTCGTTGATTTCCTGAGAATACAAGTAGTTTTGAAAAAGCGTCCACAATTAAGTTGGTGAGTTCATAAGCTTTTTAGATGAAGAGTTTGGAAACCGATCTTTGTAATGAGTTGTGTGTTACCAAGAAAAATCCAATATTTTCCTTAAAATAGTGATGTGTAGTCTTAAATACAAAGACCGAAAGTGTACAGTAATATCCGTGCTTATTGATATAAGAAGTGATTTTAAATCGACATAAAACCCTTTTTGATTTGTGAAAATCCCCATAAACTTTATGTGTTGTTAACTCCCTATGTGAGTCGCTATAACCATACTATGACTGAAATGAACCTTCCATGACGTTTCTAAGGCATCAAAAAAGATAATGACACTTGTCACCCCAGACCTGCCAGTCTAGCTGTTGCATGCAGCTAAGGTGTGGTTTGTCAAAATCAATATAGATGTATACACAACTATCACGTTCTCCCTACAAGAGACTCTGGTGATAACTACCATGAATTTTAATCCTTACTCTAGGAGTACTGAGAAGAATGTCTCACAATTTACGTTAACAAGTTTACATGTAGTGTGCATGAGTTTAAAACCTTTTTCTGTGGGAATAAAACCTTCTAAAATGTGTTTGTTGTGTTAGTGGAAACATAAACTATAGCTATTATAGCTTATGAAAACATTTTGTAATGGTGGAAATCCTCTTTGTATATGATGTAAACCTTTATGTTGAGGTAAAATACATGTAATATAACCAACATGTATTTATATATGAATATACACACCTTGCTCAACAAGTTACAAGGTGTAAATGAGTTATTAACAATTTGCTAGTTTTTTCACTTCCGTTCCTGTTTTTGGAATAATTATTGAAAAATCATACGGAGTAGAAAACTAAATCCGTAAACTCTGAGAGTTCAGAAAATGTGTCTAGTTTGTTCATAAATTTTATTATGATTTTTAGAAGTTTTTAACTGGTGTGAAAATGTTCATATTCATAGACTAGTCCGAATTCATCGCTACAATGATAGGCAGTTTTATAAAAATCCTCAAAAATTATAGAAAACTCATGTGAATATGTGCAAGTAGTCATTTTAAAGGTATAAACCTGAACTATTTTCTTCTAATACAGTTTTGAAAAGTAAAAAGCTTATGGTATTCAAAACAATCCGTGAATGAACATTAACTTTTCTGTTGAAAGCTAATGTTTGAGTTTAGTTGTGTTCTTGGTGTTTTAACTTTTATTCCCCCCTTAAAACATAATAAAAACAAGAAAATATAGGGGTATGAACTCACCTTGAGTGATCTCTTAGGATGGATGATGGAGAAAAGGAGTTTCCAAGTCAAGAACGCTTGGGAGATGCTTGAAGATTTGAAGGCTCTATGAACAAATATGATGATATTTGTGTAAGCAATCCATAATTTGGATGAAGGATAGTAGAACATTTAAGTGTAGGAGGAAGATACTTACCAAATGTGGAGGAAAAACCCAAGATCAGCCTTTGAATCTCGAATTTTAGAGAGAGAAACTGAGAGAGATGTATTTGTTCTTCTTGAGAAAGAGTGAATAAAGTGGGAGGGGAGATAAGGATTTTTCTATCTTTGAGTATTGAATCTTGCTGGAGAGGGGTGGTGAAAGGACAAATAGTTGACTAGGGCTGATGGGAATAGTGACACAAATCATGAATAGTGACATGTGGTGAGTATGGGAGGTTGCTTGTGTCATAACTTAAATGTAAAGTCAACACTCCACCCATATATCTTACCAACTAGATTTTATTCTTAGGCAATGATTTTCCTCAAAACATGATTAAAATATGAACATTTAGGGACTTATATCTCAAAATATAAGTTTAGATGAAAATTCCACATTAAAATCACAAAAAACGGGCTTAAAACGCAAAAGTGGTCGAAAACCGGGAAAATAGAAGCGAATATGCGAAAATCCGAAGTCTGGCCGAAGGTTTGGTTCTTAGGAGGTGTGGACCGAAGGTAGAGAGGAGGAACCGAAGGTGAGGCTTGCTTGTCTAATGAGAATCGAGAGTGGGGTTCGGTCTGAGCAATTCGCATGCAAACATAGGAAAGGAAGCGAAATAGACCGAGGCTCGGTCCTGAAGGTTGTTTCGGTTTTGGCAGGTTCGGTACCTATGGTTCGGTTCTTAACCTAGTTTCGGTTCCTATAAGGGCTTCGGTTCTAATTAGGGTTTCGTTCCTTAAGGGTTGTTTTTCAAGTTTTGTTCCTGTTTTGAGTGATTTTTGGCCAAGTTAAGGGTCGGGATGACCCGGATGACTATAAAAAGTTGAGAGAGATTTTGAGAGAGATTTGGGAGAGATTTGAGAGAGATTTGAGATAGATTTGAGAGAGAGAGATTGATAAAGAGATATTGAGAGAGACTTTGTTTGTGACCCTTTTGGATGTTTTGCTTCGCAACGTAAGGTTCGTACACCCTGTTAAGCTTTGTTATGATGGTTATATGCCCTCGAGGGGTGCGTAATAATGTTTTATCGAATAGTTTCATCACTTACCCCGATTAGGGTTTAGAATCTCTAAAGTAGTGAACTTTCCAAGTGATAACTTCTTATTAAAATAGTGAGTTGTATGATAGTAACATAATGTAAACCCTAATATACAAGGGTTAGATGAGTTGACCGGTTTGACCTGTTGGCTTTATTTGACTTTGACATGATCAAAAATTGACGGGTGTCACAACATTTCCCCGTTAGAAGGAATTTCGTCCCGAAATTAGCGTTTTGACTGGGAGGTCAAGAATTTGGGAAAAGATGTGGATACTTTTGTTTCATTTGATCCTCGCATTCCCAAGTGAATCCAGGTCCTCATTTAGCATTATGACCGACCATCACAATAGGGATGCGACTTTGGTTTTGTTCTTTTCATCTTTCGATCCATGATTCCTATCGGTTTTTTCACAAAGTGGAGACTCCCATTTAGCTCAATCTCGTCAAGAGGGATAATGAGAGTCTTGTCTAACAAGTACTGCTTTAGTTTGATACGTGAAAGGTAGGATGTACTTTTTGAGTTCTTGCGGTAATCGAAGTTTGTATGCTACCGGGCCCATCCTATTGAGGGTCCCGAACGGCCCGGTATACCTTGCATTAAATTTTTCTACGATTACCGAAACATATCAACCTTTTTTGGGAGAGACTTTTAAAACTAAATGGTCTCCGACCTGGGATTTCAAAGGCTTTTGTCGATTGTCTGTATAACGCTTTTGTCTGTCTCTGGAAGCCTTTAGTTGCCCTCGGATGTGTTCAATCTTCTCTGTAGTTTCTCTTATGATTTTCGGGCCAGTGGGGGTGCTATTAGGGACTTGTCCCCTAATTAGCTGAGTATCTCCCACTTCAGCCCAGCATAGTGGTGATCTGCCCTTCACGGCTATAGAGATCATCGAATGGAGCGACCTTGATGTTAGGGTGATAGCTGTTGTCATGTAAAAATTCAAGGAGTAGTAAGTGGGTATCCTACTCTTTTACCGAAACCAATCGCACAAGCTCTTGGCGTGTCTTCCAAGGTTTGAACAATTCCTTTTGCTCTGCTTGTCTGTTGTAGGTGGTAGATCATACTCAAGCCTAGTCTGGTCCCTGTAAGGGTTGCCAGAATCACGAAATGAATTGACTATCTCTGTCAGAGATAATGGATATTGACACACCAGGCAGTCGTATAATCTCTTTGATGTATGTTCTAGTGAATTCCTTCATCTTATCGGGTTCTTTGATTAGTAGGAAGTGCGCAGGTTTGGTCAACCTATCAACAATTACCCAAATGGTATCGTGACTACCCCTTGACCTAGGTAACTTGGCTGTGAAGTTCATGGCTATCCGCTTCCACCTCCTTTCGGTTATCATTGGTTGTCGTAGAAAATATGAAGGCTTCTGTTATTCTACCTTGAACTTGGCACAGGTCCGATACTTGCCTACATGTGTAGCGATGTCAACTTTCCTATTTGGCCACTGATGTTACCTTTTGAGCTCCAGATACCTCTTGTATGAGCCTGGATGAATGGAGTAGCGAGTTTTCATTTTCCTAGTTTATGACGTCATTTCTGATTCCATCAACTTCGGTGTCCAGATCCGGTCCATGGAGTAACATGCCCTGCCGCTCTTGCCTTCTAGGTTCTTATGATCGGTGACGATTATATACTTCATGTCATGGAGATGGTGCCTCTAGATTTCCATGGCGAGTACTACTGCTCCTAGTTCGGGGTCATGCATGACTTAGCCGACCCCATAGTCTTTAGCTGTCTTAAATCATAAGTAATAACTTCTCCTTGGATCGCTGCATAAGGCTTGTTGTAGTGTTTCTCGTTTGATTAGATCGGTAGGGAGCATATGGGTTTAATTTACGCAACTAGACTTATTCAGATGGTAGAACGTTCACTCGCACTCCTGGGTAACCTTGTTCCGAAGTTCCTGGTAGGACTCGTACCTAGTCCATGTATCTTTAACTTGCGCATAAATGTCATATGTAATTAAGGTTGGTAAGACAGTTGGATGGGTGACTCTGCCCCAAATCCACAGCCAGACAAGGAACAGGAAATAGCGCGAAAGCACACATCCAACATCCGTGGAATCTTAATTATATATTATCCTCGCATATACACTTAGTAGTGATAGACTAATCGTATTCGTCCCAAGCTTCTGTGCTTGATCTTGACCTGCTATATGAATGATATTCTCGAAGGGTTTACTAGGCATAATTTAGGAGTGTTACAGAAGGTATAACACACCTCCAGAGAGTGCTTTGGGGTTTTGCAATGAAGGATGACCAGAGAGTCAGATTCATATTCAGGGTTATGAGAGGCGAGGGTTTCGATATTAAGCTGGTTAGGTGGAGGGTCTTCTCGTAACATATGCAATTGGTAAGGTGATGATCCAGACCAATCCACAATGAATGACGATACCGGATTTTCTCGATGACACATGTATTAAGTCGTATTCGCAAGAGGTACTCGTTAGAGTGATAGTGCATCCTGTGATTCTTGTCAATGTGTTCTGTTTTGACCGATGATATTGTTATTCGAAATGATTCATACCACAGCAGCTAGTACTGGTAGTAAGGGTGTTCTGATAGCTAGTGATGATACTTTATATCGTGATCCCCGACCGATCATTCAATGATCGATCGGTATATGTACGTCGTATGCCATTTGATATTAATGAGACCGACAAGTGAATGGCTCTACCGTATTCCCACCACCAGACATGGAATAGGAATTAGGATGAAATTATTCGCTTTAAGTCTGTAGCATTTTGATTATAAATAATCCTGATGTATACATCAAGTCATCACAGCTTACCGATAATGATCCTAAGGTCATACATGAGTGTCTTTGATTTGATCGAACGAGAGAATATTTTAACTTCTTTTTGAAAGACGTTAATTTTAGCAAACATACAAATTTCACTACAAGCATATGGTGCTTAAACGTTTTTGTTGTTGGAAATACTACAAAAGTCCAAATAAGATTCCTGGCCACTCCTACCGGTTTGTTTGTGACACTCCTCCTGCTCCCCCGTCGTTCCTCTCAGTTGCACAGTCTCTCTTGAAGTGTCCTATTTCAATGCATAGGTGGCATATTGTACTTACACTGTTATTGGTGATTGAAGCGACGTGCTGAGTCTGGGTCCTACAAGAGCGGGCAGTATGTCCGTTCATGTTGAAGTTTTTACAATGCAGCACTCGGCAAACTGATGGGTATTCGAAGCTTCTCGAGTTTATCGAATATTCATTTGCGGATTTGAAGACCGGTGTTACTTCGAGGGGGAGTTTGGTCTTGATCGCACTAGCTCGTTGGAGACTGAAGCCAGGACATCCAATCCTAACTTTGAGGGGGAGAATTGTAGAAGCAAAATTGTAAAAGTCGAATAGTGTATTTGTTTAGTTTCGCATCTTTATGTTATTTTACTAAGTCAGTTTTATGCGAAGTGTATTGTTTAGACTTAGTATATTTTTTGTACACTCAGGTTCCCTATAAATAGGGACTGAGGATAGCAGTAGAGGATAACTTTCTAAAATGCAAATATCCTTTCTGCTTATTCTGTAATCAGTCTTTATCAATATAAGATCTGATTAATATTTACTCTTCGTGTTCTTACTTTTCAATCACTCAAATTATATTTGCTTTCGTAAATCTCGATAACAATTCTCTTCAATTGGTATCAGAGCAGGATTCAAACTAAATCGATCTGATTTTCGTGTTAGAATCATTTGCTTTTTGAGTAGCAACTTTACTCAAAATTTTCCGCGCATTTTGGTTTTGAAAATCAAATTTGATCTTCAGATTTGAATTGATTCTGTCTTTGAACTGTTTAGTCGAGTAATCGATTAGTGATTTGTGATCAATTCAATTGATCAATTCTCAAATTCATCAAGTTTTTCAAGTTTTCTGAAAAATTCTATGTTTATCAATGGCGAACTTCAACATGAATACAATGACTTCCTTCTCTCACTTGCTTGGTTCCTCAACCAAAATTCTGATGTTAATTCCAGAATACCATGATCAGTGGGCTGATAGAATGGAAGATTACTCAAATGGAATTGATGAAGAACTTTGGAATTGTATCGATGGAACAGTGCAAGCTCCTGCTAATTTTCAACCAATTGGACCATCTACTGCATCTGCTGAAGTTGCTGATCAACAAAACGGTTGAAGAATAATGAAAAGAGGTGCAAGAGGGAACTAAGAGGTGCTCTTCCTCCTGTGGTTTATAATTACATTCGTAGTTGTAAAATAGCAAAGGAGATCTGGAACACTCTAAAAGAGAAGTATCAAGGTAGCGAAAAGATGAAGATCAACTCTGTGAAGCAATGTCTAGTTGAACTAAAGGAATTCAGACAAAAGGATGCTGAAACTCTTGAAAATTACTATGATCGTCTGAATGAGCTTATGTTTCACTGCAATAGGTATGGAATCACTAGGTCTCTCATGGAGCTCAATTTAAATTTCATTATGGGCCTTCGCAAGGAATGGCGAAGTGTGAGCATGATGATTAAGAATCAACAGAGTTTTGATACAACTCATTTGAATGATCTCTACAATCAGCTGAAAACACATGAAAGTGAAGTTTCAGAAATGTATGAAGAATCAAAACAGAGTATTGGAGGTCCTTTGGCTCTTGTTTCAAAGGTATCAGAAGTTGATGTTAATGAAAAAGATGGTTCAGATAATGAAGGATTTTTGATGAACTCTGATGATAAAGCTGTGGCATTCTACTCAAACAACAGAGTTAAGAAGTTTTTCAAAAAGCCTTTTAATCCAAAAGGAAAGGCTAGTGATGCAAAAAGTGGAGTCACAAAAATTGGAGGAGAGGAGAGGAAGATAATGGAGAAAGCTGAAGAGAAACAAAAAGATGTGAAAAAAGTGAAAAAGCTGAAAGGTGACTCAGGAATTTACTGTCACTACTGCAATGGTGCGAATCACTTCGCAGCCGATTGCATGTTGCGAAAGAAAGAAGAGAAGAAATAAAAAGTTAAAGATGAAGCATACTATTATGAAAAGATTGAAGAGTTGCGCGCTAAGACAAAAAGAGTGTCTCTAGTTGCGAAGGGTGAATCTGCTGATGAAGAGAGTGGAACGTATCAGATCTGGTCATCAGGATCTGATGATGAAGAAATGAGGCATCCCACACATGGAGCCATGTTCGCAAGTTTTGAAGATTGCGAAGAGGACATTTTAGGGAGATGCTTTGTATCCAAATCCACGGACAAATCATCCATGACCACGAAGGTACGTGCAATACTTGAATCTTTTAATATTCCATTATCTGCTTATGATGCTGAAATCATTTCATTTGATGATACTGTGGCTTATTTTGATTTTGTTATTGTGTCTGCTAGTACTGAAGCTCAAAAATTAAATATGCAACTAGGTGAGACACGAAGAGAATTAGAAATAAAAAGGAGCAGAGTAGAAAAACTTGAAATACAGATCAAAAATGTAGATTATGATAGGAATAATCTTACAAATGATGTTAGGTTGTTGTTAGCACAAAGGAACATATATTGTAATTCTGCCAAACAATTGTATGCAAAATTAACTGCTTTATATCCTTCTTCTGACATTAGCAAAGAACAACATAGGAAACTTTTACCTTTTCTTGAATATGAAGGTGAAAAAGTTGATGTTGTTTCTTATGATTGCGAAAGTACAATTGCTCAATTTGACAAAATACCTAATGATAGATATCCATATGGTATTGTCAAAATTGATGAATTCCTGAATGCTGATTAGTTGGTTAACATTGTCAATGAAAGTTTGACAAAGAGTGAACAAGTGAAAATCTTAAAGAAAACCGAAACTTCAACTCTTGCTTCTAAATTCAATTATGCTGATATTGATGATAATTCAGATACTATGAGTGAATTCATTGAAATAAAAGAGGAAGAAGAGGTCGATTGTTCTTAATTATCAATCATTAATATCACATCTAAGATCAAAGGTAAAGAAATTATAGTTGATTCGATAGTAGAGGATGAAATTGATAAATCTTCAACTTCACAACATTGTAAGTTTGATAATGTGGAAGTTGAAAGCTGGAAATCTGATGATAATGATGAAAACAAAGAAGAAGTGAAAGATTCACATGAAATACCTCCACGAGTTATGGTTGATCAAGTGTTTGAGAATACAAAAGAATTTGACAAAATTTTAAATAACAAAGGCGCACATTATTTGGAAACCACCACTGTGGTATATCCAAATTTTGTATGCACAGATAAAACCATTTTTCCAAATCAAGTTTTTGTCACTGCTGGAAATGCTGAGAAAATTCATCCTGAATTCAACAAAATGATTGAAAAAGATAATCTAAGGTCAACTACTGAAGGTTTTTTCGCAAATCAAAACACAGAAGAAAACAATTTAACTCAAAATCCTTATGCATTTCAAAAACAAAAGTCATTACAAAAATGGGTGGTTAAAGGTGAAAAAGCAAATCAAGATTTTGAAAAAGTTGAAAAACCAAAGGCTGAAGTAAAATTAAATTCTCATGAATTCAAATTGATGGTTAGAAATTATTCAACAGAAAATAATGTTTCAAAAAGAAAAGCAAGAAAAGCAATTTTCTGGCAAGTTGTGTCTAATGACAAACCAAGAGCTGAAAAAGAACAAATTTCAAAAAAAACATCATCAAAATTTCAAAGCAAAAATAAACAATCAGATTCAAGTTTTCATAAACCAATAAATTCTGTTGACAAAATTCCATATGTTCGCAAATATGACAACAATCGAAAATTTGAGAATTCGCAAAAATTTGTAAATAATCAAAAGTTTCAAAATGTTGGCAAATTCCAAATCCTTCAGTCTCAAAACTGACCAAAGTTTCATATACAAAAGGAAAATCTAATGTAAGTACGATCAATCGTTGGTTTGAAGGGAAAGGAAGAAAATATCAAAGTGGGAAGTTTTCAGAACAAGAAATCAAGAATGCATTTGACAAGTTCGCAAATAACTCTTCCACTACTAGTTCAACATCTCATAATTCGCAAGTTCCGGTTCAAAAATGGAAACCAGTTATCAAAAATGCGAATGTTGTGAAGGATGAGATTACAATCAATGGAAATCCAAAACTAATGAACAACTATATTTCAATATCTAGATCTGATGATGTTGATATAATGGATTATGTCACAAACAAAGTTAAAACATGGTTTTTAAATTCAAAGAATTTGTTTCATTCTACTAATGATGGACCCAACAAGTCTTGGGTTCCTAAATTTTTCCAATAAATGCAGGTGATGTGTGACGAGCAATATGATACGAAATGGTATATTGATAGTGGTTGCTCTCGTCATATGACTGGAAGAAAGGAAAACTTGTGAGATTATAGAAGCTTGGAAAATGCAGGAGTAGTCAAATTTGGGAATAATCACAAGTGTCAAGTGAAAGGCTATGGGAAAGTCACAAATGGACAATTCACTGTGAACAGAGTTGCATATGTTGAAGGACTTCAACATAATTTGATAAGTGTGTCACAACTTGTTGTTGGTACTGGAAACCAAGTTGTATTTAATGAAGAAGCAAGTATCATTTCAAATGCGAAGTCAAATGAAATACGTCTCAAATCCAAAAGATACGGTGATATGTTTACACTGGACATCAAACCAATTGTGGGAAAACCTGTTGTGTGTTTATTATCAAAAGCATCTAATGATGTCAGCTGGCTTTGGCATAGAAGATTGTCACACTTGAACTTTTGCAATATTAACAAACTTGTCACCGAAGATTTAGTTCGAGGGTTACCTGTACTAAAATTTGACAATGATTCTCTGTGTGCAGCTTGCGAACAAGGAAAACAACATAGAAAAGGTCATCCGATTGTGATCGATTCAAAAATTGTAGAACCATTGGAACTTCTTCACATTGACTTATGTGGACCGTGGACTGTTGCTACAATCAATAAAAAGCGGTACATTTTAGTTATTGTAGATGATTTTTCTCGATTCACATGGGTATTTTTTCTCAGGTTAAAATCTGAAGTTGCTCAGACAATGATTGATTTTATCAAAAAGATTGAGCTTAGTCTGAAAAAGAATGTCCGCAAAATTAAAAGTGATAATGGTTCTGAGTTTAAAAATCAAACTCTTGATTCTTTTCTCACAAGAAAAGGCGTTTCGCATAATTTCTCATCACCATATACTCCGAAACAAAATGGTGTTGTTGAAAGAAGAAATCGATCTCTATGCGAAGCAGCTAGAACCATGTTAACATATGCGAATCTGCCTCAATATCTTTGGGCTGAAACAGTTTCCACTAAATGTTTTACTCAGAATCAATCATTCATTCATCGAAGATTCAATGTTACTCCATATGAAAAAATATATAATAGGAAACCTAATGTCAAATTCTTTCATGTTTTTGGTTGCAGGTGTTTTATAATGAATCTCAAAGATACTTTGTCCAAGTTCCAAGCTAAAGCTGATGAAGGCATATTCTTAGGATATTCGCAAAATTCAGTCGCATACAGAGTGCTTAACAAAAGAACTAGAAAAGTTGAAGAAACTTTCAATTTAACATTTGATGATTATTATCTTAAACAAACGGATAGTAAATTTGAAAATAAATCAATACTTGTTGATTCAAACACTCCAATTGATGATTCTGAAATAAATGATTTTGATTATGACTTAATTTTCGGAATACCTAACAGGGCAATTCATGCAGAAAATAATGCTTCTGATAATTAAACATCAGAATCCTCAAAACATACTGATGATTCGACAATTACTACAAGGTCAATATCTTGCGAAAGTGTGCCTGATGTTCGTTTGGAGGGGGAGAATACGATCAACCATGAAGATTGTCAGTCAACTTTCGAGGGAGAGAATGAAAATAGGAATCATCAAGTTGAGGGGGAGCATTCGCAAAATCAACAAGATTATCAAGTTGAGGGGGAGCATTCGCAAAATCAACAGGAACATCATTTTGAGGGGGAGCATAATGAAACAGAGACAATTAATCTTGATGAAAATGATGAGTTTCATGAACTAAATGATAATTTTTCTGTTGCAGGATATGAAAATGAAGATATGTATGAAGATGCACCATTGGAATTTGATCCTAATTTTCCACTACTTGAGAAATGGACAAGAAATCATCCAAAAGAACAGTTAATTGGAAATCCACAAGATGGTGTGTTGACAAGAGCTCAAATTCGTGCGAAAAATGAGGTACTAAATGCGAACCAAGAACTATGTATGTTTAATGTCTTTATTTTGAAAATAGAGCCAAAGACAGTAAAGGATGCTATGGAACACTCAGATTGGGTTGTTGCTATGCACTCTGAACTGGCTGAATTTGAACGAAACAAGGTTTCGAGATTAGTTCCTAAACCTTCTGATGTTTCAATTGTCGGATTAAAATGGATTTTTAAAAATAAAACCGACGAAGATGGCAATATTATTCGCAATAAAGCTAGACTAGGGGTTAAAGGTTATTCGCAACAAGAAGGAATAGACTATGAAGAAACATTTGCACCTGTTGCAAGACTTGAAGTCGTTCGCATATTTTTAGCTTATGCAGCTCACAAAGACTTTGATGTTTATCAAATGGATGTTAAATGTGCATTCTTAAATGAAGAACTTGAAGAAACAGTGTATGTTGAACAACCACCAGGTTTTATAAATGATGAACATCCTGATCATTTTTACATCCTAGATAAGGTTGTATATGGACTAAAACAAGCACCAAGAGCCTAGTACGCAACACTTACAAATTTCTTGAAACAATCTAAATTTAAACAAGGATCAGTAGACCCAACATTATTTCGCAAGAAAGTTGGGAATCATCTAATGCTTGTTCAAATTTATGTTGATGATATTATTTTTGGCTCAACTAACCCAGCATTGTCAATTAAATTTGAAAATCTAATGAAAAGTCAGTTTGAAATGAGCATGATGGGAAAAATTAATAATTTTCTTGGATTGAATATAAGACAGAACAGGGATGGAATCTTAATTAATCAAGAAAATTATACGAAGAACTTTCTTGAAAAGTTTGGAATGACCAATAGCACGAAACTAAGAGTACCAATGGCAGTAGGAACAAGACTAGCTCCTTCGTTAGATGCTCCTGCTGTTGATTTAACACTTTATCGAAGCATGATAGGTTCTTTATTGTACTTAACTGCAAGTAGACCTGATATTATGTTTTCGGTTTGCAATTGTGCTAGATATCAAGCTAATCCCAGAGAACCTCATTTGACTGCAGTGAAAAATATTTTTCGCTATCTTAAGGGAACAATTTCTTTAAGACTTTGGTATCCTTCAAAAACGGGATTTTTCGTTCAAGCCTTTTCAGATTCTGATCTAGGAGGATGTACTTTCGATAGGAAAAGTACAAGTGGTGGATGTCAACTATTGGATGGGAAGTTGGTAAGCTGGCAATCAAAGAAGCAAACTTGTGTGGCTATATCAACTGTTGAGGCTGAATACATTGCTGCTGCTGCTTGCACTTCGCAAATTATTTGGATTCAGAGTCAACTTTGTGACTATGCAATAAACATGAAAAAGATTCCCTTGTATTGTGATTCGCAAAGTGCAATTCGCATTTGTCATAATCCAGTACAACATTCAAAGACAAAACACATTGCTCTTCGATATCATTTTATTAAAACAACTGAACAACTTGCTGATATTTTTACAAAACCTCTTGATGAAAAATCATTTGTTAGAATTTTAGCAGGTATAGGGATGATTGATGCGAATTCAATTCCAAAAACTCAAGCATGAAAGTGTCGTTCAGCAGTTATGCGTCAAAATTGATCAGATGTTACTATTCATCCAGAGATTTCGCATGGCTTTGCATCCACATCTTTTCGCATTTGCGATCATAACAACTAAGGTTAGGTTTGCTATTCATTTTGTAGTTTTTAATTTTGAAAAATCAAAAATTTAAAAAGATTTTATGTTTATTCCTGTTTGTATTTGAAAAATTAAAAATCCAAAAAGATTTTATTTCGTTATGTTTTTTTATTTTGAAAAATTCAAAAATCACAAAAATAGTTTTGTTTTCTTTGTTCTTTAAACATTGTGTGTTGTGAGTTTAGTACATGGCTTAATGCGAAGAGGTCATGCATATATGTTTCTACGGGAAGGTATCAATTTTATTTTAAAACTAGTTAGGATGTCCCTAGAAGCATGCTGCTGTATGTAGACCAAAAGCCTCAACACGACTCGATGTGTCAAAACTAAAAGACTTAATGAATCTTTCATACGGAGGGTTTTTCCCAATCAGGCTTAAATTCACATCAGTCAACTGAGCTACCTTACTCTTTTCATTGAAGTTAAGAGTTTTCTGTTTTGTCCATTATAATAGAGGCACACTTCGATTCTTAACCAATCTTTTTATACCAAACAATTCTTTCAATCTAAATTTTCGAAGAGATTTGTCCTTAAGCTCTTTGATCAATCCAATCAAAACCTAGACAAATCACAAGTCTGTGTTTATGATCTAACATCATGAGACCGTGATGGAAGTGAAACCCAAACATTATAAACCTTAATAAATTGACGGGGAACTTCGTTCCAGATTTTAACGAAACTTTTGTTTCAGTACCAAAATTTCGAAACTCCAAATCATATTCATTTCGCATGTGTGGTCTTGATCAAACATTCGCAACCCACGATGTTTGTTACCCAACAAGATCCAGTAATTTTTTTTTTTGAATATGATTTCTATGTGAGTTTTATTCGCAAATATTAGTCATGATAAATGTTTTCAAAAGCCAACTTGTCACTGACTACACTGGTCATACAAGTACTTTTAGTTACAATTTCTCACCTTATGTTAAGGTTGATATGTAATGGAATTCGAAACTCAATCCCAAAGTTTACAATTCAAAAAGAAGCCCTTCGATACTTATCAACAAGTAATCGATTGTATTTCACGGGAATCTATACAAGCAATTGAACATCTCTCTTGATGATTAATGAAGCAACCTTTGCCTGGGGTTCATTTGCTTTTGTGTCAAAATTTATTTTTGACATCATAAAAATCCAAAATTTTTTCTTGATTCTTATCTTATTTCTTTGACACACTTGCACACACGAAATCCTTGAGGTTTTGAGTAAATCCAACTCAGGCTGATGATTTCGCAAATCTGGCATATGACTTCACTTTACATCCCAAAAGTGAAAGAGCCTTGCCTCCATGCGAAGGGTTTTAACGATTCAAATTCTATAACGGGAAAATTGACAGGCTTTGTACTCAAGATGGTTGGTATTCTATCCGGTTTTCAAGGAGATGTGACAGTTACTTTTTGAAGCATGGTTATCTTTTGCAGTCGTGATCCGATTTTCAAGGTGCCACATTGGATAACATTAAATGTATCCCGCTTTAATTTCAAATCAAATTGGGGAAACTATAAAAGGGGGATCAAGATCATTGTATACGGTTACGCAAACAGAACTCTCACAAACCTAAAAAGATTCAAACTTGTTCAACTTCATCTCTTTCAAACCCTAACAATGGCTGCCACTCAATCAAACACTGATGAAGTTCTTTCTCAATCCCTGATGAAAATCCAAAGCACCAACTATCAAGTTGATCCGAATGTCTCTTCTTATCCTGAAGGATTGAAGATGCTCATAGTTGCCCTGAAACGATCACCCCTGTCCACCGCCATGTTTAGTTCCTTCTCCATTCCGATGACATGGTTATCTTTGGCAGCTTCTTCGGCATCATACAACCATACTACTGATGTAATAACCTTTAACTTGATGAATAACAACGGGTTAAACTTTCCAAGAAGATGTTTGTTGAATTCTTGCAGATTTCGAATAACCCTCCATTTTTCAAACCTGTTAATTCTCAAGTCATCCACATGTTCAATGAAATGGGCCATCAACCAACTCTGGAGAAGATCAATGACTTCAGAAAGTCAGGGTTACCGTGTATATGGAATTTTCTGTTTGGCATTTTTCTCAGATGCGTAACAGGACGTACAGTTGGTCTAGATAGGGGGCGTATGGAGGTTTATGCCATGGTAATGGGCTTGTATTATGACATCAGTGTAGACTACGCAACTCAGTTATGGAAGGAATTTGTTAAGAGTCTGGAAAACACAAATTCGGAAAAAGGAATATCTTCTGCAAGGTATTGGAGCTTGATTCTTGAAAAGGTATATGAAAAGGAAGGAATTTCAGTACCAGAGGATGCGGAGGTTGAAGAATTCTCTCTATATCAATTTCCAAAGGTGGTTGAAGATGATGAGGAAATATTTACCCATGTTGCTCGCATTCCAGATGTGATGCTTCACAAAGTTTCTCCAACTCACAAGGTGTTGGTGCGTTACATGAAGACTTTCTATCCAAACGTGGAGACTTGCATTTTTTTAAGCATTGAAACCAAACCCTCAAAGAAGAAGAAGGCTATGAAGAATGATGCAACTGCTCAATCTTCGAAACAGGGTCAAGATGAGGAGATTCAGATAGTGGAAACCTCACCAAAATCAAAGAAGGATACAATACCCTCAAAATCGGGGGTATTGAAAAAGATTCGCAAGACTGAGGTGAGCAGTAAAAGGGTTACCGTTCGCAATAATCCAGCTCCTGTCTCTCCAGGATCTATGAGACAACGTGCTCAAGATGTTGCGAAACAAATGCAACAAACATTGTTGAAAAAGCGAAAGCTTATTATTCGCAATGAGTCTTCAGATGAAGAAGTGGTTCCTGACACCCCACTAATCTCTACACCGGTAACTGTTTCTGATCCACCTGTATCAAATTTTCAAGTTTCGCAAGTTTCCTCACAACCACTCGAAATAGTCACTACCAAATCAGTTTTTGAGGAGGTACCTATTTCAGATACGGTTGTCAACGTATCTAATACAGGGGCACCTATCACGAGTGTTGAAACCACTTTACCAATCACCTTAACCATTTCTTTACCACTTGTATCATTTCCACCTACAACACTATGCACAACCTCATCTATTTTTGATCATCCACTACAAAACCCATTTACAACTCTTTTTCCTTCACAATCACCTGAAACTCCTCAACCTTCGCAACCCTTGTCTGATAATGAAACCGACGGAGGAGCTTTTGGAGGAGTACTTAAAGACCTTCACTTTGATTCAGAGGAGGAAGATATACCTGATCATATGCTTATGACAGGAAAACAATTTAAAATCCTGAATCATAAGTTGAATGCCATTATTCAGTCACAAGCTGATTATGGCAGAATGTCTTCTATCTCAGCAATGAGGTTGATATTATGCTTAAGGGTGCTGAGAAGCGAATAATGGAGAAGGTTGATCATTCAGACAAAAATAATGAGATTCACATTCGAGCACAAGGAAGTAATTTTTCTTTGGTGGTTTAGGACTTAAAAGTTGTTCCAAAAGAACGCCATGTTCTCTTTGTACAGGATGTGAAGAAAGTTCAGGAGGATGTCAACTTCAAGCTTGAAGAGTTGAAAAACGAACTTACGAAGGACCTCAGGGATATTACTTCTCAACATGTCGAAGTTCAAAAGAAGATTGATGTGGTTGCTACAGAAGTGCACAAGGTTGTTGCTGCCCCTATCCTTGAAGCTAATCACAAAGAAACCCAAGAGAAGTTTGATCAGTTGATCAAGTTGGTGACTGAGCTGAAAACTGTGGTTTCGCAATCTTCATCTCAACAAATTATCACTCCTAAGTTCTTGTCTCTAAAGGTTAATACTTTGGAACAAGCAATTCAGAAAGCTCTTGCACTAATCGCCAATTTTACCTCTTTACTACCGAAGAGTGCCCCACCTGCTTTCACAGGGGTGCAAGGGGGAGAGAAAAATCTAAGTAAAGAGGAGGATGCGAAGACAGTGGGAAAAGTAATATCTACCCAGCTTAAATCTACTCTTCCAATACTTACGATGCCAATTTCCTCAATTACAATAACCACAAGACTGATTGCTAAATGAATTTTGATTGGGGGCAAAAGAAGGAAGTTCAAGTTCAAAACCTCAATCAGATGTTGTGGGAAAAGGAAAAGGAATATTGTATGAAAAATCAAAGGAGGAGAAGAAAGTTGAGGCTGAGGCAGAGTTGGAAAGGATGAGGCAAGTCCAAAGTATTATGAGGCAAAGGGCAAGTGATCCACCCACGATGAACAAAGGAGATCCTGCGAAGCTGTACTCTTATGAAACCATAGAGTCAAGACTTGTGGGGAGGGAAATGTATGAATTCGAGAAGAATCCAAAAAGAAGTTATGATATTGCGAATTCAGACAATTGTCAGCTAGATTTTCCGATCAACGAAATACTCTTCATTACTGCTCAATACAAGATTAGCGAGAAGTTTGATAATCCTGATGATTACATACACATGAAAATCAGATTTCATGATGTATTGGGGAAGAATCCGGATGAAGTATGGTCTTTAATGAAGATCAAAAAGGTGTTAACAATCAAGAAAGATACAATGTTTGTAGACATGCTTCCAAATTTCCCTTACTTTGTTATTCGAGCTGATAACAAGCAGTATGACTTCACTATAGCTGACTTTCCTTTGATGAACTACAATGATTTGATTAAAGTGGTTCTCATTTTGAATCATATGGAAGAGAATACGCTTAAAGGATCTGAGACTGAAGTGTTCCAGATAGGCTTCGCACATGTCAAGACATATATCGACAATTACTTCGATTTTATAGCTCTAACTGATGAAGAATTAGCGACTACGTTGGGAAGAGAAGTGAACGTTCCTTGGGAAGAAACCTTATCCCAGTCAGCATTATCAAAATATGTTGTTGGGGAAATATGCCTGAAACCTTTCAGCATGGTGTTTTCAGGAAGAGATACGAAGGGGAAGCCCAGGAAATTCTTGTTTAAAGTCTCAGAGGTGGAAAGATATACTTCTTCGCAGTATACGCACTTTATTGTTCGTATGAACAATTGCAAGAAGAATAATGAAGGAGACAAGAAGGATCTCAAGAAGGTGATTTCCGGGTATGGAGAAGTGCGAAAGACAATTCACTCTGCTGTTCAAAGGCTTACGGATTGAATAGCATCGATTGTTTACAAAGGGGGATATTGTAGAAGCAAAATTGTAAAAGTCGAATAGTGTATTTGTTTAGTTTCGCATCTTTATGTTATTTTACTAAGTCAATTTTATGTGAAGTGTATTGTTTAGACTTTGTATATTTTTTGTACACTCAGGTTCCCTATCAATATAAGATCTGATTAATATTTACTCTTCGTGTTCTTACTTTTCAATCACTCAAATCATATTTGCTTTCGTAAATCTCGATAACAATTCTCTTCAAGAATGTTAGGGTGCAAAGTCATGCTTGGATGTGGAGTCTTGGGCTAACCCACTTGTATGTGTAAGGGGTTGCCTTTCCTATATAAGGATGTGAGTGGCACTCATTTTATGAAAGGAAAACTTATGAGAGCGTTAGTTTAGAGAGAGAAAATTTGCATCACCCATTTGTACTCTTTCTATGATACTAGTGAGAACTTAAAAGAATTATTTACTTCTTGTGTTCTTGATTTTACATGTTGATTCACTAGATCGTTCTTATTCCACACATGCCATCTTAATCAACACCACATCAATTGATATCAGAGCTGGTGTTCTTGATTTGATCAAGAATTGATCCTTGATAGCTATCTTGATTTGGTAATTCTTCATGTTCTTATTGAACTTTGTGTTTAGAGAGTACTTGGTGTTCTAGAAGTCGAATTTTTACTTGATTTGATCCATAATTCGAATTTCTCTCTCTAGAATACTTGTTTGTATCACTTTCTCTGTCTAGAAAATCCATTCAAAATCAATTTCTATCTCTAGAAATCTTCAAGTTTTTGTGATCATAGTGAATTTGCCTTACAATTCTTGGATTGTGATCGTTGAAGATATCAAATACAAAGTCAATAAAGATCAATATTATGGGTTGGTGTTAAACAATAGGATATTTTGGGAAACTATGGTTTCTTATGGAGGTTTGAAGGATGATCATGGAAGCTTGATATTTCAACCACTTCATGAGATCAAATTGTTGGCTGATATTACATGGTCCATATCAACACGTAGTAGTGATAAGAATGGAGAAGAAAGATATTTGTTCAAAAAGAAAGATGTTTCTCTTATTGAAGACCTAAATGATCTTCGTGCTCTTAAGTTTGTTGAAGTTCTTAACAATGGAGTTTAATGTGATGTTCTTGATGTTCAAGAAAAAGGAGTTCAAGTTGATTCTCAGGATGAAAAAGTTTTTTGCTCGATTGGAGTTCAAACAGATGATATTTTGTGTTCTTGTGATTCGTTTGAACGAATGATTCCTTATCAGAAGCCAGTGGTTCAAGAATTTCACAAATATCTAACTCCAAAAGATTTTATTCAAACTCTCAAAGTTGATGTTGTGGAAAGTGGGTTTTTTCATGAGATCAAGTCTTCAAGATGCAAAAAGATGAGAAAGAAAAAGAAGAAGAAGATTAATTGGAAAAATAAGCGGGTTTACTCACAAAAATCATTAAATGTTGTGAAGCCAAAATCTGTGAAGCAAATTTGGGTTCCGAAGCAACAATCTCCAAAGGTTGAAATGAATTTGAAGTCAAAACCGAAAAGTGTTGGAGGTTCTTTTGAAGATGTTCTTGGTTTGATGAAGAACACGAAGAACATTATGAACGAGTTGTACATTACGCATAGTGGGTGGTATAATGTTCAAATTGGAGATTTTCTCATTCCAATAAAACAACCAAGATCTACTAAATTCGATTCGTTTGTTGAAAATGGATCTCGATTCGTCAAAAAGGTATCTCAAATTCTCAAATGGATCCCAAAATGTCCATGATTTCGATTCATACTTTACGTTTTTCATTTTTGATCGATTTGTTTCGTTGGATCTAATCCGTTTCAACCTCATTGATGATCCAATAATTTTTTTAAGATCAAGCCCAATCAAAATTTGTATCTGTTACTATTCACCAGATTAAGCCCAAACATTCAGTTTGCTACTATTCATGTAATCAAATGATTGAGCCTAATGTTCAAATTCATTTAATTGTTTAGCCCAAAAAGAATACGAACACTGTTCGTCAGCTGAGTCCAATTCAACATCTGTCATCTATTGTTTCTTTCACATAGTTACATCGGTCAATAGAGGAGAATCAAACGAAAAATCGATATTGAAATTGGAACGAAGAACAGTCGAATCGAAGCGAAAGTCAAAATACGGTTCTTATGAATCTAGAATCGAAATCCAATTGATCATATTTGGTTAGAGTCGATTGTCTTGAGATTAGAATCGATGTCACTTATGAAATCAAAATCTTGTTTGACTATTGATCATTGGAGTTGACGTACGTTATCTTGAGTTCAAAATTGCGTTGACTTAAGTCGAGTTCGTTGTGTATGATTGGAGTTGAAATCGACATGATGTTACTTGTTCGCATGTTGTAAACCTATTTTGGAGTCAAACTTAAAATTGAGTCAATATTGAGAAATCGAGTTTAAATGTTGAATTGAGTAGCTTGGAATTAAAATTTTGACTTGTGTTCGTTTGAGTCAAACTAATTTCGATGCTTAGAATATGATGTTGATTGGGAATTGAGTCGATGAAAGATCGCTTGATATCAGATGGAATTTTGGGGACGAACAGGTTTTTAGAGTCACAAAGGATTGATATCGATATAACGAAGACTTCGTTATTTATCAATTGATTATGGAAATTGAAGTGTTTACAGTCTGTACTTGAGTATCGATGACGAGTCAATTGGGAAGGGTTGATGTTGATGAAATGGAAAACGAACCGGTTAGCTTTTGGTCGATCGGAAGATAACGAGAGCGAAGTAAACTGTTTTGGAATAGATGGATTCGATTATTGTTAACCAAGGCTATATGTTGGATAATGACATTGATTTTGGATGGATTACTGTCAATGGATGTAAACACGAAGTGTTGGTTTGTGATCGAAGAAATTTTGGAAGTCGATGTCAAATTTGTTCGGAGTGGATTATTCGCTGACTTCGTTATTACTGGGTTTTTGATTTGAATGAAGGATTTAAACCAATGGTTGTTTGGCAAATACGAAATTGATCTCACTGGAAAGGAAAGGGAAGAACGAATGGACGAAAAAGCTTTTTTTGATTCGAACGAAGGGGTGATCAGGATTTGAACGAAGTGTTACTGTTCATTGGATAGGCTTCGTATGCTTCGTGCTTCGTATGATAGAGGATAGAATATTTTTTATATGAATTTAAAAGAAGAAAGAAATGTTTCGAAAATGGTCCTTGAAGATTCGCATATTTGTCACATGACAATTTCGTATGAATGGCAAAAGTTTCGTATGTTTGGAATGGAAAAGCAAAATTTTCGAATTCAGCCCCTAAACCTTTGAATTTTTGTCACTTGGAGAACTAACACAACTTTCGGATGTTTGTCACTTTTCACCCAAATTCGAAATTTTTTGGAGCTTCGTATATTTTGGGGAATGCTTCGTATGATTCTTGCACAAAGAGCAGGATTTTCGAAAATGGTCCCTGAGACGTCAAATTTTTGGCAATTTGCACCCAATTTCGAAAAAGGACTAATTTTTCTTGGAAATTGAAGATTGTGCATTTTTGGTCCCTACAGTTTGTGCGAATTTACGCTTTATGCCCAGTTTCGCAAATGGAGAGTTTCGCATATTTGGCTGTTTTTGGCGCAATGGGTCCCTGCAAGTTTCAGAAAGTGACAATTTCTATTCGGTTTCTTGGAAAATCTTGCAACTTTCACCCGAAAAGTTAACAATTTTCACAAAATGGAAATTTTTTGTGGCTTTTTTGTGATTGTTTTTCCGTGCAAGATTTTTGGTGATTCATTTTTGGTACACATCAAGGGGGAGTTTTGTATTGTTCATTCTTCGAGCGATTCTCATCCTTAATGAGTTTTGTAATCGTTTTTTTATTATAAAAATAGGGAGAATGATGGGTATTTGAAGCTTCTCGAGTTTGTCGAATATTCATTTGTGGATTTGAAGACCGATGTTACTTCGAGGGGGATTTTATTCTTGATCGCGCCAGCTTGTTGGATTCTGAAGCCAGGACATCTAATCCTAACTTTGAGGGGGAGAATGTTAGGGTGCAAAATCATGCTTGAATGTGGAATCTTGGGCTAACCCAGTTGTATGTGTAATGGGTTGCCTTTCCTTTATAAGGAAGTGAGTGGCACTCATTTTATTTAAGGAACACTTATGAGAGCATTAGTTTAGAGAGAGAGAAATTGCAAGACCCATTTGTACTACTTCTATGAAACTAATGAGAGGTTAAAAGAATTATTTACTTCCTGTGTTCTTGATTTTACATGTTGATTCACTAGATCGTTCTTATTCCGCACATGCCATGTTAATCAACACCACATCACAAACCTCATTGTGATGGTAGCCACACTCGTTACACTTTGGGAGTGTAAATATTAAACAAGTAAGAAAGGTGTGGAGTACACACTTGTTTAAGTTTGATAAAGTATTAAAGTATACTATCATTTAGGGGCGAAGGCCCTGAATGAACGGGGGTCCGGGGGCAGCGCCCCTAGGAGCGGGGTCGAAGGGGCGGCAGCCCCTGGCTGGGGTCGAATTAATCTTTATAAAAAACCCTGGATGGGTTATATTGTTGTATTGAAAATGCATCAGAAAATTCAAATTTTGAATATTTGATCCGGTTTTGACTTTAAATTAATCTTTATACAAAACCCGGATTTATGACAGTTTTTACTATTGAGAAAAAACTGTTATTTGACACTTTTGACAGTTTTTCGGATAAGGAAGGTTTATAACCAATTATAGTCACTTTTCTCGTACTCACAAAATTACACCATCTCACTCTCTCTTTCTTTTCTCTCTGATTTTATCTGAGTCTTATCCAATTGAGGATTTGGGAGTACGACCCAAATACTTCGATTTGAAAGTGATTATCACGATTTTCATATTTCTAAGTGCTAACAACGCATGTAGAGGTGAAGGTGGTGCCGATGCTTAAGTGACCGACATTGTGGCTAAGGTCGAGGCATGTGTTGTAATTACAGGGGCAACCACATATTGTTGTCTTTTAGCGCGTTTTTGAGATAGGTGGCACTTCTTCTTGTCCCAAAATTCTCGTTTCTTGTTCTTAGGTTTGTGGCCTGAGGCACCTTCTTTGGTGGATACCCGCTGGTGTTCTTGGTTGTTATTGCAGTTGGTATTCCCGACACCACCTTCACCTCTGCATGCGTTGTTAGCATTGAGTTGCGCCATGACGACCATCACGGCTGCTGTGACCGCAACTTGAAAATTAGCAGAGCCTATCTGCAGGATTGCTACCTTGTTTGTTGGGTGGTTATCTTCTTATGAAGGCATAACCCTGTTGCATGGGAAGAAAGGATGTCGTGAGTGGGGATGGTTATCTCTAGTTATATCCTTACCATTTATATACATATATATATATATATATATATATATATATATATATATATATATATATATATATAATTCCACACTTTACTGAACTATTTTCGATGTTTCTGCTAATGTTCCTAAGACAGAGTTATGGTACTGGGTAGAAGTAGGTTTTGCACAGGCGTTAAGTTTTACCCATCCTAGGATTATTTTTGTCCAAATACGCTTAGCTGAGGAGTTCTCATGGAATCCGATGCATTAGTGCTAGTATGATCGCACCCTATATGTCTACGGAAATGGTACCTTTCAATCATGAGGTTTTTAAAGGTAAGATGATAATGAGATTTGAACAAGGGTTTATACGTCGTGAGTTATCTAACTAAGTTTATCTTAGTTCTGAATGTATTTAGTTCCAACTTTTATGGTGTTATGTGAACAATTCATATTGAGAGTCTATATATAATAAACTTATGAATTCTTAGTAGTATTTCTCCAAATGAAATAATACACATGCCCATTTCATTTGTATGATTCTAGCATATTTAGCCTTTATTAAAAGGGTTTTAGCCTGATCTAGGTCCACAACACATCCTTGCAAGGAAGAGTTTGGACCGCAACTAAATCTCCTGACTAGTGCAATCACTAATTCTCAAGGTCGGGCCTACACATGGAGGGGAGTAGCACCAGCGCATACTCATAGACTTAATCTACAAGGTCTTGTGAGTAAAATGGACTATGCTTTCGTCAATACGCCCCCAGTTGTGCTTGAAACGAAGCCGATGCATCTTGTAGTTCTGCTAACCTATGCTTGGCTGAGACCACTCTCTCTTCGAGAGTCGAGTGTCTATCCTGACGCTCTCTTGCCTTCGCCCGAGTAGCGACAAGGTCCTTAATGAGTTCATCTCTGAAATAGTAGTTTCATTCCAAGTTTTGGGTACGTGAGATGGTAGTGTTTGTTGTAGCGAGCAGTTTTCGAACTCGAATTGCAGTCTCCCTGTTTTGATCCCTGATGTTCACTGTCACACCCCAAAACCAAGAATGGCGGAAACGTTCTAGGGCGGAGGACGTCATGTACAGTATCACAACAATGAAAAGTAGTAAACAAGCAACAACATCATCCATTGCATTAATAATAGAATTATTATACAAGTATGTTCTATCAAATTTTGATAAACACTAAAGCATAAATCAAAATGAAAGATGAGTCTTGAACAAGCTTCATCTTCCTTTCTCCTTGCATCGGTACCTGTTTATGATGACCTGAGGATACAAGTAATTTTGAAAGCGAGTATCAGCTTTGAAGCTGGTGAGATCATAAGTATTTAGTGTGTTAATTTGTATGTAAGAATTTGTATATGAACTGTAAGTATGAAAATGTTTGTAAAACAACTGTAAACGTTTGAAAAACTCTAGAAATCCCTATGATTCCTACTATTATATAAGGGTGTCTTCTACCAAGACCTATCTGTTCTCAATCTAGTCTTCTACCAAGACTTAACTGTTCTATATGTTCGTCTCCTGTAAAAGTGTGTAATTTTCCCAAGTGTAACTATTATTAACAAAATATAGTTTTTACATCTATAGTTTAAGTGAAAGGATCACTAAATATATGTACAGGGAAAATTAGTGTAGTACTAAAACGTAGCGGTATAATAACTACTGCTGTACTAATTACCTTAAACTGGATTTATATTAAGGCATCATGTGATTAATTGTACCATACTATCGACTGGTAACAACGACATAAGAATGGTCGTAATAAGGTATGACGTTTGGCACCTGCAGACCTGCAGGTCCCGCTGTAGCTTGCAGCAAGGTGTAGGATAGTCAATCCAATATAGATCTATACGCAAACTCACATTGTAACAACAACAACGTATAGTCGAAAACAAGGTATGACGTTTGGCACCCGCAGACCTACAGGTCCCACTGTAGCTAGCAGCAAGGTGTAGGATACTCAATCCATTATAGATCTATACGCAAACTCACGCTCTCCATTCAAGAGACTCTGGCTACAACTCGGGCCATGAAATTTAAGGCATGCTCCGATACACATCAAAATAATTAACGTATTTATATCTATGTAATGTAATGAACTGTTCTAGCTGTAATGTACGTGCTCTCTACCTAGCAAGTATATTAATGTAATCATTCTAGTATCGTTGTATATGTTCTATTCCTAGTATCGTAGTATATGTAATGTACTGTAATGTTCTAGAAAGTATTGACTCATGAATGAACTGACTCATTGTATGATATCGCGTTCTATTAATGGTTCTAGTATCTTCCTAAACTACCCATATGGTAGTTTACTAGTAAACTAACTGGTACGTATGGTCATGGATGTATACCCTTGCTACCCAAGGGCATGGGATGAAATGGAAGGACCTTTTATGACTATATATGTACATATGTTATATAACTAATATTTAAACGACCTTCGGACGAGTAACCGATATCCCACCATACCACATCTCAAGCGCGAAATGGAAATAGGGTGGATAGCCTTCCTAAGTCTTTTAAACATTTCTTATATAACTATACATATAGAGGCATACAATTTATAACTTAAAAGCCTAAAATAAGATTTGTAAAACCTTTGAACATAGATATTTTTTAAGAAAAGACCGACTTGATGTCAATCTATAAAACAAATTGAAGGCATGGGTTTGATAAAACAGTTTAGTATGAAGAAACATTTGTTTGAAACACAATTGTAAATAAGTTTGGAATGAGATATACAGAGTAAAATATACAGTGTAATAAGGAGTTTAAAACATATAAAATGTTTATAAAATCATTTGAAGGAAACTGTTTGGTAAAACGGCTAATGAGTAGCCAAATCTTTTGAATGCTGTATATTAATCACATGTGATTGATGAAATAACTAGCATAATTCTACTTATTAATCATGTGATTGATATAATAACTAGCATGATTCTACTTGTATCCCCCCCATAAAACATTTAAAAATAGTTTAAAACATTATTTAAGGGGTATGAACTCACCTGCAGTAAGCGACTGGAATTGAACGGACTATTATCGTAAGGAAGGATCGGACAAGTGCTTGGTGTCAAGTGAAGGCTTTAGACACACAAAATGATCCTAATTTCATATGAAGACATATGTATATAAACAAGTAGTGATTAAAACACTAATTATAAAAGTATAAACATTAAACGCGAGGAAAAACACTTTTGGTCAAGTGCTAGGAGGCTAATGGGTTGCAACACAGGAGTGCAATGCCTCTAATGGAAGTTTATGGTCAAATGACCATATGTCTTGGAGTTTACGGCCCAGGGGAGTAAACTCTTGGCCGTAAACTCTCAACCAAGTCCCTAAATGAAGTCTAACAATTATACAACTCATGTGGTGAATTGTTTCAAGGCTAAATCAAGTGTTTGGGCTTCTTATTAACTCCTTTGAGGAGTTTACGGCCCTGAGACCATATCCCATGGAGTTTACGGCCGTAAACTCCTTTGGGAGGGTGTTTATGGTGTTTTCAAGTCTCAAACATTTCAACGTAATGATCTATGTTGGTTTCTAGGCATAAGGAAGGAGTCAGGGTGTCATTTGACCCCTTTATAGGTGTTTACGACCCAAGAACTTGTCTTGACCGTAAACTCCTCAATACATGTGATTCCTTATGTTTTCTAGGCTATAAACACTTTACAGTACTTGTCCTAATTTAAGCCTATGCCTTAGGAAGTGTTTGTGGCATCAAAACACCCCTATTTAGAGTTTTTGGCCCATGAACCAATTGGCCATGTGTTTACGGCCGTGAACACCACTAGGTGTTGGTATTTTGATTGCTTTGGGTCCTAGACACATGAAGGTATTGTGCTATGCTATTCTATTGGTTCAATGAAGGCATTTAGGGCACTTTGGGAACTTAACATGGAGTTCACGGCCCAAGAAGCTCCTTGGCCATGAACTCACTTTAATCATAGATTTTAATAGCTTTTGGTGTCCTAAATGTGAAATGAAGGCTTCTAGTTCGAGTTCTAAAGCTTTGAGGGTCATTGGAAACCTTAAGGACCTTAAAATGGAGTTTACTCCCCAAGTGTTCTTGGGCGGTAAACTCCTAAATCTTGGGGTCTTAATCCGTTTTTGATGTTTTCTTGTCATATACTCACTAGCATACAAGTCTAAGGTACTTACAATTCACGGGGAAAGGACTAGGTAGCATTTAAGCCACTTATCGGAGTTTACTCTCCAAGAACTTTCTTGGGCGGTAAACTCCTGAATTTCACAGATTTGACATGTAATTGGTGTTTCTAAACACAATCTAAGCTATATAACATAACTAGATCGAGGTACTCACAATTTGGGATAAAAACCCAAAGATCCGTGAGAGAGAATTTTGACTTTTCTCTAAATGGAATTCAACTAATGAACCAATTTGGTTCAGAATTCTATTTATAGTCCTGAGATATTTTTGGCAGAAAATATTTTTATTCCTTAAACAAACTCTAATGTCCTAGAGTATTGGAATAACAGTGTTGCACAAAACCCTAGTGCATCCACTTTCCTAATATCTCCTTAAGTGTAAATCCTGAAAACTACCAAACTTATACTCGGAGTCTGAATTTTCACTGTAATTGTTCTACTTCTACTGACTTGATATGGTTTGTTCAGAATGGAAATTTCGGGTTGTCACATCAGCCCCCTGTTGAAGGGAATTTCGTCCCGAAATTAGAATTTAGGCAAGGAAGTATATACGAATGATTGATTCGTGAGGAGGAAACTTCCTAATCGATTGGTTATAGCGCACCTAAGTGAAATCGGGTTCTCGCTTGGAATCCCAATGAACCTTCACTATCAGGCGATGGTTCTACTTCGTCCGCTTGACCTCTCGGTCGAGGGTCTCTATGGTTCAAATACGAAGGCGAGGATCTTGACGAGTGGACTTACAAGAGTCCTAACGGAAAGGTATAGTTTCACGATCGAGACACGAAGAGTAGGATGTACGCTACTGAGTTTGCGGAGTAGGTCTAGTTTGAGAGATACAAGACTGATTCTTGTAAGAATCTCAGAGGCCTTGTCTATCTTGGATTTAGCTTTCCACGCTTTACGAAGCGTATTAAACTGTCCCAGAGTGAGACTTCCTAAAGAACTTGGTCACTCATTTGGAATTCCAATAGTTTCTTTTTCTTGTTTAACTTCCCAGACAAGACCACCCCTTGCTGGGTCAAAGTCGTACGGTTTCCTGTGATTTGTGAGGGTTTCTGGATGAATTATGACAGTAGGTCTGTAAGACCTAGAATTTGGCGAATGACTGTCGGCATCTCCGGTGTCGACTAATTCTCAACTGTTTTGACAAATTGAAAGAGTACTCAAAATTTCTCACATCACTAACAGTGTGTCATAGAAATTTGACTTTTCAATTTCAAAACTCGTGCCTAGAGAACTTCGCGAAAAGTACCTCTGAAGGTAATGTTTCCATGGGTTCCTTCTTACTACAAGGGTAGATATATAAGTCATTACATGGAGAAATGACGAACTGATCCAAGTAAGAAAGACGTACTCTATTCGTTTAGCTCATGAAAGCTATGGGCATATTGGTCCTATCTGAAGGGTATCACTACGGACTAGAAGTGTCCGCATCGAGTTCGGAGGATAGTCTTCCAGACATCCTTCCCTAACACTCGAACTGGTGATATTCGGATCTCAGATCCATTTCTGAAAGTAATTCTTTCCTTGTGTTTACTCAACCATTTCATCTATGTGCGGCAGAGATAACGATTTCTAATGAAAAATGTTGACGGAGTCCTCGAAATCCGAGGCACATACGATGCAATCCGTCGATCTCTGGGAGAATAAGACTGGGGTTTCTCCAGGGTGAGAAGCCTAGTCTTCTTATTCTATCGCTGTGCAGTTCGTTAAGTTGTTTGTACTGTTCCGGTATCTCCGTGGATGTTTAGACTATAGGGTGATCTATTTACAAGAGTCGTACTGGGTTCTAAGTTTGTTCACACGACGATGCGATTACTCGTAGGCTTAGGCAGTTCTCCGTCCTGAAGTTCATATTAGGATTCATACCTGGTTTCACAATCACAATTTCGTGTATACGAGTCGTATATAATTAAGATTGAAAAGGTAGTCGAATAACTGATTCTTCTTTAAGCTCACATCCCATCGGGGAAAAAAAAGAGTTAAAGTGGGATCATCAATTCTAAACCTGTAGAACCTTGATTATATATCACTCTTGTGCATACATTCCTCAGTGATAGATCAATCGTATGAATCCTTGGATTGAACTTGACGTACTGCACGAGTAGTACTTCGGGGGTTTCTTTGGAAAAGAAAATAAATAAGAGGTACTCCTGGCATGAGTACTTCGGGGATTTCTTCGGAAAAGAAAATAACTAAGAGGTACTCCTGGCATGAGTACTTCGGGGATTTCTTTGGAAAGAAAATAACTAAGAGGTACTCCTGGCATGAGTACTTCGGTGTTCTGATATGACGGCTTCGCTGGAAAAGTGATCTAGAAGAAAGAGATGTACGTATAAGGCAGTTTTTGTGAGGATCAAACTGAATCGAGTCGTATGATAATGTCGAAATCATACTAAAACTTAAAGACATTAGATTTGAACATAAGACGTTTACAGACAAAACACAATCGTGCAACCATCAACAGAATTAGAATACTTTAGACTTACAACAAGACCATTGCTGCGAATAAGGTATACTACAAAAGACAAGTATACGCAGCACGAGAATCTCTATACTGATAGGATCTCGCAAAAAGTAAGACTCTAGTTGCACTAGTTCTGGATAGTTTATAAGTCTGTTACAACAACACTCCTAAATTACATTAACGAGGGGTTCCGGAGTAGGCTCTCCTATAGCTGTGATGCTGAGAATCCTCCCATCTGCGCGAGAGTTCGTTTCTATAGGGCAATCCTTCTTGACGTGCCCTATCTCCCCGCATTGGTGGCATGACTGGCTAGTACTAGCTTTGGTGACGGGATTTCGGTGTTTATCCAGTGTTATGTGGACACGAGTGCCTTCCTCGTTACTCCACTTTGAAAATTGCTTCTTAAATAGTTCGGCGTTATAACTAATCTTGTGTGTAGAATTAGTCCCGATGAAAGGGACTTGAGTGATGGGTCGTGCCGGTGCTCCACAGCTACTAGCATGGTGCCCTATTTTTAGGCAATTGCAACATTGCATCTCATGACAAGCCCCATGATGATGGAAACTACACTTATCACACTTCGGGAGTTTTCCTTTGTATGGCCTGCTCGGTACTGGGATGGCAGGGGTTTCCGCTTGTTGTTGTTGCATAACAAGCTTTTGGGATTTCTTGCGTTCCTTCTAGGCTTGACGCTTTCGTTTCTTGTTCTCTATCTTTCGGCTTTGCGAGCCAGTGACTATTACTGTTTGTTGGTTTCCCGGTTTGGTAGTACCATCTAAACTCTCGACTCCTTTTCAGTCTTGTTTGTGTTACCTGAGTTGATGTGTGTAAGGAAAGTTGTCACAGCAGCTGGTACTGCAACTTGTAATGTAGCGGTGTCGATATGGAGGATAGGGGTTTCGTTGCTCGATTGATTGTTTCCGGATGACGGCATGATTCTGTAACACGAAAGACAATGATTTTGCGGGCGGTTCTGGTTGACCCTAGATGTACTTAGATTGTTCAAGAAAAGAGTAAGAGTATGTTCTCGAAAGTTTGACCTACATCCCTATGATGTAGTCCTAGTACGGATTGGAGGTATGATTGCGAAGGTTTGACCTACATCCCTATGATGCAGTCCTAGTAATGAGTAGAAGTAAGTTTGTAGAATGGTCTCAAGATGTTTGTTGTTCAAGCCGAGGTATCGTGGGTTGGTGAATAACAGGATCCAACCACTGAAAGAGACTTGGAAATGTCTCCGGATCTAACTTGCTATAGTCCAATGACTTGACTAAATCATGTTTCAGACAGACTCTAATGAAATAATGATAAGAGTACTTGAATGAAGAATAACACAGAAGTTAGCCGGCTGTCAATATCTTGGATATTCACGACGTAAAGATTCGGGTAAATGACCTTGTAAAGGTCTTACATCATATCCACAGAAGATAGTTCCTGACAGCATAAGGACCTAACTAAAAGTACTTACAGTACAAGATAATTTCATGGAAAATGCCAGATCAGGCAAAGACAGAAAACGACTACTTTCTAAGTAAAGTAAAGAGTCTACTACTGACGACGGTCACCCCTCTGGTGAACTCTCAGTTCAGCCAGTTGACGTTCTACATCAAGTAGGTGTCTTTCGTACACCCTTTGGTGTACTCGGAGCTCTATGAATTCGGATCGTGATTTAGCTAGTGCTTGCAGCAGGGTTTCATGGTTTCTCTCTGATCTCTCGTGAGCATCTTCTAGATGAATTGTGCGGAGGGTATGCATTCTCGCATCGGCGACAACTTCGGTAATCTGATGTAAGGCTGTCCTGCCTTGAATCTCATTTCGGGCCACTCTGCGGACCAAGATTGGCAAGACTCTATCTGCTGAGCCCCCATTGCTCAAGTTGTAAAAGTTTCGGTCGCCATTAAATGGCATGGGCTGATCTTGTCCTTGGCTCCATGTTTCCAAGCATTCCACTCACTCAGGGTCGGGCCATGAAAAGCCGGACAAGGGTTAGGAATTGGAAAGGGAGCTGCTCGGGGTAGTTTCTCAACCTCTGGTTTGGATTTAGCATCATACGAAGGGTCTTCATCATGGTGATCATTCAAGGGGATAGGATGATCATTCTCTGGTTCTTCTCCAAACCAACCAGCTATGACTTCGTTCGGAAGATACTGGTTGCCGTGGGGATGGAGTCCAACTATGTTTTCTATGCGAGAATTTAGGGTAAGAGAATAATTATTAGACGAACTATCTAGATAATTATTTAGAAAAGCTTCATTAGTTACATCGCTATTTGTGAAGTGCATACCAGCTATGTGTAATCTAAACAGGATAGACCTTCGAATAAGTGACCTTAACTCCGTATTCACACAGAATAGGGGTGAAGTAAAATTTCCACAGATTCTAAGTCTATAACATCCTAGTTACATATACCCTTAGTGTATCCACTTAGCAACTATCAACTTAGTAATGAAGATCCCGTTTTAGTTCTCAAGTATAAAGTAGTTATAGTAACACCAAATACTCCTATAGTATTTTAATTTTAATGTTATGTTCTATTGTTCTCATTGTGGTAGGGTTGGTAAGATTTTAGTATTGTTGCAACCACACAATTAAACTTAGGCACATGCTAGTCAACCCTCAGATAATATAGGTGATCAGGCTATATCTTCCCAGTTTTGACCATATGTCTCTAAGCCCACTTGTGTTGCCCAACAATCGTAATTCTTTTGTACTATCCTAGTGACACTGATTTTAGTATGAATGCAGGCACGTATACTTTATTAAATATTTATTATTTAAAGTATAAACTCTTGGTTAGAGTATTTTTAATCCCTTATGTATTTATAGTTAGTATATCTTTTATGGGTTGATATACTTAATTCACTGTAAACAATGCTCTGATACCAATCTGTCACACCCCAAAACCAAGAACGGCGGAAACGTTCTGGGGAGGAGGACGTCATGTACAGTATCACAACAATGAAAAGTAGTAAACAAGCAACAACATCATCCATTACATTAATAATAGAATTATTATACAAGTATGTTCTATCAAATTTTGATAAACACTAAAGCATAATTCAAAATGAAAGATGAGTCTTGAACAAGCTCCATCTTCCTTTCTCCTTGCATCGGTACCTGTCTATGATGACCTGAGGATACAAGTAATTTTGAAAGCGAGTATCAGCTTTGAAGCTGGTGAGATCATAAGTATTTAGTGTCTTAATTTGTATGTAAGAATTTGTATATAAACAGTAAGTATGAAAATGTTTGTAAAACAACTGTAAACGTTTGAAAAACTCTAGAAATCCCTATGATTCCTACTATTATATAAGGGTGTCTTCTACCAAGACCGATTTGTTCTCAATGTAGTCTTCTACCAAGACATAACTGTTCTATATGTTCATCTCTTGTAAAAGTGTGTAATTTTCCCAAGTGTAACTATTATTAACAAAATATAGTTTTTACATCTATAGTTTAAGTGAAAAGATCACTAAATATATGTACAGGGAAAATTAATGTAGTACTAAAACGTAGCGCTATAAGAACTACTGCTGTACTAATTACCTTAAACCGGATTTATATTAAGGCATCATGTGATTAATTGTACCATACTATCGACTGGTAACAACAACATAAGAATGGTCATAATAAGGTATGATGTTTGGCACCCGCAGACCTGCAGGTCCCGCTGTAGCTAGCAGTAAGGTGTAGGATAGTCAATCCAGTATAGATCTATACGGAAACTCACACTGTAACAACGACAACGTATAGTCGAAAATAAGGTATGACATTTGCCACCCACAGACCTGCAGGTCCCGCTGTAGCTAGCAGCAAGGTGTAGGATAGTCAATCCATTATAGATCTATACGCAAACTCACGCTCTCCCTTCAAGAGACTCTGGCTACAACTCGGGCCTAACATTTAATGCATGCTCCGATACACATCACAATAATTAACGTATTCATATCTATGTAATGTAGTGAACTGTTCTAGCTGTAATGTACGTGCTCTCTACCTAGCAAGTATAGTAATGTAATCGTTCTAGTATCGTTGTATATGTTCTATTCCTAGTATCGTAGTATATGTAATGTACTGTAATGTTCTAGAAAGTATTGACTCATGAATGAACTGACTCATTGTATGATATCATGTTCTAGTAATGGTTCTAGTATCTTCCTAAACTAACCATATGGTAGTTTACTAGTAAACTAACTGGTACGTATGGTCATGGATGTATACCCTTGCTACCCAAGGGCATGGGATGAACTGGAAGGGCCTTTTCTGACTATATATGTACATATGTTATATAACTAATATTTAAACGACCTTCGGACGAGTACCCGATATCCCACCAGACCACATCTCAAGCGCGAAAAGGAAATAGGGTGAATAGCCTTCCTAAGTCTTTTAAACATTTCTTATATAAGTATACATATATAGGCATGCAATTTATAATTTAAAAGCATAAAATAAGATTTGTAAAACCTTTGTACATAAATATTTTCTAAGAAAATACCGACTTGATGTCAATCTATAAAACAATTTGAAGGCATCGGTTTGATAAAACAATTTACTATGAAGAAACATTTGTTTGAAACACAATTGTAAATAAGTTTGGAATGTGATATTCAGAGTAAAATATACAGTGTAATAAGGATTTTAAAACATATAAAATGTTTATAAAATCATTTGAAGGAAACTGTTTGGTAAAACGGCTAATGAGTAGCCAAATCTTTTGAATGCTGTATATTAATCACATGTGATTGATGAAATAACTGGTATAATTCTACTTATTAATCACATGTGATTGATATAATAACTAGCATGATTCTACTTGTATCCCCCCATAAAACATTTAAAAATAGTTTAAAACATTATTTAAGGGGTATGAACTCACCTGCAGTAAGCGACTGGAATTGAACGGACTGTTATCGTAAGGAAGGATCGGACAAGTGCTTGGTGTCAAGTAAAGGCTTTAGACACACACAATGATCCTAATTTCATATGAAGACATATGTATATAAATAATTAGTGATTAAAACACTAATTATACAAGTATAAACATTTCAACGCGAGGAAAAACACTTTTGGTCAAGTGCTAGGAGGCTAATGGGTTGCAACAAAGGAGTTCAATGCCTCTAATGGAAGTTTATGGTCAAATGACCATATGTCTTAGAGTTTACGGACCAGGGGAGTAAAATCCTGGCCGTAAACTCTCAACCAAGTCCTTAAATGAAGTCTAACAATTATACAACTCATGTGGTGAATTGTTTCAAGGCTAAATCAAGTGTTTGGGCTTCTTATTAACTCCTTTGAGGATTTTACAGTCCTGGTACCATATCCCATGGAGTTTACGGCCGTAAACTCCCTTGGGAGGTTGTTTATGGTGTTTTCAAGTCTCAAACATTTCAAGGTAATGATGTATGTTGGTTTCTAGGCATAAGGAAGAAGTTAGGGTGTCATTTGACCCCTTTATAGGTGTTTACGGCCCAAGAACTTGTCTTGGCCGTAAACTCCTCAATACATGTGATTCCTTATGTTTTCTAGGCTATAAACACTTTAGAGTACTTGTCCTAATTTAAGCCTAAGCCTTAGGAAGTGTTTGTGGCATCAAAACACCCCTATTTAGAGTTTTCGGCCCATGAACCAATTGGCCATGTGTTTATGGCCGTGAACACCCCTAGGTGTTGGTATTTTGATTGCTTTGGGTCCTAGATACAAAAGGTAATGTGCTATGCTAGTCTATTGGTTCAATGAAGGCATTTAGGGCACTTTGGGCACTTAACATGGAGTTCACAGCCCAAGAAGCTCCTTGGCCGTGAACTCACTTTGATCATAGATTTTAATAGCTTTTGGTGTCCTAAATGTGAAATGAAGGCTTCTAGTTTGAGTTCTAAAGCTTTGAGGGTCATTGGAACCCTTAAGGACCTTAAAATGGAGTTTACTCCCAAAGTGTTCTTGGGCGGTAAACTCCCAAATCTTGGGGTCTTAATCCGTTTTTGATGTTTTCTTGTCATATACTCACTAGCATACAAGTCTAAGGTAGTTACAATTCACGGGGAAAGGACTAGGTAGCATTTAAGCTACTATCGGAGTTTACTCTCCAAGAACGTTCTTGGGCGGTAAACTCCTGAATTTCACAGATTTGACATGTAATTGGTGTTTCTAAACACAATCTAGGCTATATAACATAACTAGATCGAAGTACTCACAATTTGGGATAAAACCCCGAAGATCCGTGAGAGAGAATTTTGACTTTTCTCTAAATGGAATTCAACTAATGAACCAATTTGGTTCAGAATTCTATTTACAGTCCTGAGATATTTTTGGCAGAAAATATTTTTATTCCTTAAACGAACTCTAATGTCCTAGAGTATTTGAATAACAATGTTGCACAAAACCCTAGTGCATCCACTCTCCTAATATCTCCTTAAGTGTAAATCCTGAAAACTGCCGAACTTATACTCAGAGTCTAAATTTTCACTATAACTGTTCTACTTCAATTGGCTTGATATGGTTTGTTCAGAATGGAAATTTCGGGTTGTCACATTCACGATCTGTCGGGTTTTCGCCGGGAGGGCTTTGTCAGTCAGTCCCCCATGGTTGAGGTCATAGCAACCTCATTGGTCTCCAAATGGTGATCGCTCTCGTTGCTGTCGAATCCAACCCTCGATCACGGTTGCGCAACAACGTAGAGGTCTAATGTAGTCGAAATGGTTTGCGGGAACCCTGGCTATGTACGGAGGGTTGATCACCTCCGATTCCTCTTTGGCTTCTTCTCCTAACCGTCCACAATTTCCCTGGTTAGGAAAATAGGGGTGGCCTGGTAAGTAGAATCTTTCCATAATGTCCGTGCGAGAATAGGGGTGAGGTAAGAGGCATATACTAATCATATTCCTAGAAAACTTATAGGGGTTTGATCCTCCTTAGTTACTTCTATAATGAAATGGTGCATACTAGTTACATATAACACAAGATATGATAAACCTTCGAATAAGTGATCATACTCCAAAACCACAACCAAACAAGGAACAAGAAGTAAAGCAATGATCACAGACTCTAAGTCTATGATATCCAAGTTATATATAACTTTAACGTATCCGCTTAGTGATTGTAGATCTACTATCAAGAATTTGTTTAGTTTTTACGTACGTTATAGTACCACAAAATACTTCTGTAGTGTTTTAAATGTTATGTTTGGTTCTTAACGGTTTTCTTGTTTGGGAAGTTTTTAGGTTTGTTACTCACTACGACCATTCCCCGACATGCATCAATCACACCTCGGATAAATATAGTTGCTCAGGCTATATCTGTCCCAAGTCTGATCACAAATCCTAGGGCCTACCCGTAGTGTCCAAATCCTTATTTTACTTTTGTATTGTCCTAGATATGAAACTATAATAGTATGTGTGCATGTATTTTTACTTTTTGACCAAAAACTATTTCATTTCTAAAAGTATAGTTATTTGAGAATGTTAAACCAGAGACCTTAGTCCCAATTTATTTATAGTTTGTATATCATATGTGGTTCGATATACTTAGTTCACTGTAACAGCCCGAAATCTCAGGTATTGTTTAATTATGTTTTTGGGGTAAGTCAAGAGGGGACTCGGCGAGTTGGAGCCTAGAATCGCCGAGTAGGATCGCAGACTTGGTCGCGGGTCCGCGACTGGACTCGACGAGTCCAGATATGGACTCGGCGAGTCGACGCTGTTCAGCAGAAACCCTAACCGTTCGGTTTTGGATCGTATATAATGCTCTTATATGCCGTCATTGTCCGTCTTTAGTCAATTGAGAGGAACCCTAAACGGCTGTGGGCATCTAGAGCAAGATTGGAGGATATTAGGGCCTGAAGAAATTGTTGGGCAAGGAGGAGAAGGGTTTTGGGCTAAAGGATCGGCAAGGGATTCGAATTATGCGGTTTGGAGACACAGAGAGGGCATATTCCAGGTAATATTTCGGATTCCTTTCTGTTTGTTGATGTATGCATGGATTTAGGGTTTATGGAACCCATTTGGGTGATTAGATGAACTAGTGCCTTGTTACCGAACGACTATAATCTTGTATTAGGACCTTAAAGGTCCAGAGGGTCCCATGCTTGTGTATTTCGGGACGAGACTCATCTCAGGAAGCAGTTGATCGACTGCATGGCGTGGACTCGCTGAGTCCGATGAGCAGACTCGGCGAGTAGGTTGGAGAATTACTGGAACTCGTCGAGCTGTTCTTCAGACTCGACGAGTGGAGTCGGGGTGGCCCCGCGATTCTTCCAGGGGTAACTCGTCGGGTCGTGGAGGATACTCGACGAGTAGATAATGAATCTCAGAAAGTTGGAGTACGTCTAGACTCGCCGAGTCGCCATGGTACTCGCCGAGTCCGGTCAAGTTGACCGTTGACCGTTGACCAGAGTTGACCTAAGTCTCACTTCTTAGGGATAGTCACACTTAGAAGATATAAGTATTAATGAGATATGTGATGTTATAGGGAGGTTGTAGCTCGTCGGATCGTGCACAAGTCATTTCAGGATTTACTAGCTTTCAGCTTTTACGAGGTGAGTCTTCTCACTATACTGTACCCGGAAGGGTTTGACTGTGTGACCGGAAGGTCGGATATGATATGTGATATGTATGCTATATGTGATAAGTTATTTGTTATCTGTGAGCTATGTATGTTATGTGGGCCGGAAGGCGATTATGTTATGGGCCGGAAGGCGTTGTGTTGAGGACCGGAAGGTCAGGGCCTGGAAAGGCGTATGTGTGTAAGTGTATATTGGGGAACTCACTAAGCATTTATGCTTACAGTTGTTGTGTATGTATTTCAGGTACTAGTGAGGACCGTGGGAAGGCGCCGGCGTGATCGATACACACTGAAGAATGCTTTTATGATCTTGGGATTTTGAATATTTATATTTGACAGAATACTTAAACTATTTATGCCTTGTTTTGAATGGAAATAATTATATTTTAAAAATGAAAAATTTGTTTGAAAATTTGCGTTGTTACAATTGGTATCAGAGCCTTGGTTTGAGGGATTCGGGTGCACCTTGGGGAGTAGCTGAACTCAAACCGAGGATTTGAGGGAAACTTTTTAAATAAAGGCATAAACTTTTGTAAATGGTTTTGTGGTAAGCAAGAAAGAAGCAGTGTGTACGATCATTCAGCGCCCGAACGGTAAAGATCCCCAAAATACCTTACAATATTATATGATATGAATTGTTATGCACGCTAGAAGACTAGGTATTCATGATAGGACTAGAGTGGCCTGATTTGTGATGCCTTAGTCTAGGGAAGTTTGCCTATATGAGATGCGTTGCTAGTATGCGGGTAGATAGTGCATATCAGAAGTAGAGTACTCACTATCCGGAGTTTGGGGAGGAGGACTTGGGATGGACACTGATGCGGTGTGGTCGGTAGTATTGGGCCCGTACTACCGAAGACACCGTGTCAGTGGAAGACCCAAGTAAGAATCCCTGGATATCGGGGACTGAGTAGGGTTGCGTATCGAGTACAATTATACTCGGTGGAGTCTCTGATAGTTTTATGTTGTATTTCAGAGACATCATGGTTAGACCACACCACGGAGCGAGTACGAGCAGTGTGAGTGACGAGGATATTCGTCAGATGATTCACGAGGAGGTGGCGGCCGCGATCCGGGCTGAGATCCCGGAGATGTTTGTGTCTATTAAGACCACCCTGATGGAGACATTCGATGAGCGGTACGCCGCGTTGACTGAGGCTGCAACCGCTGCAGCTACCGCAACTGTGGCCGCTGCTAGGCCACAGGGAGGTGACTCGTTGCTGTTCCGAGAGTTCAGCAACACGAAGCCACCGGAGTTCGATGCGACGCAGGATCCGATTGCTGCGATGAGGTGGATCGCGGACATAGAGGGGTGCTTCTACACGTGTTCATGCCCGGAGCACCTGAGGGTACGGTTCGCTTTGAACCAGCTCCATCTGTGAGCGAAGGATTGGTGGAAGTTCGTGACAGCGAACTTCACTATGGCAGAGACTACAGCGGTGACATGGGAGGGGTTTACTACCATGTTCAGGGATGAGTACGTTCCCCCGGTGGAACGGGAAAGATTGGTTCAGGAATTCTTAACCCTCAAGCAGGGTACTGATTCGGTGGCGGCAATCACGCGGAAGTTTCATGAGAGGGCGATGTTTTGCCCCGAGTTGGTGGCCACAGAGCAGGCTCGGATGAGCCGGTACTTGGGTTTTCTGAGGAGGGAGATCCGGGAGTTTGTGTCAAACTCCACTTATCATACTTTTACTGAGCTTCAGGCGAATGCCAGGAAGCGTGAGATCGAGTTGGAGACGCAGGCCAGGGAGCAGGCCGAGTCTCAGCAGGCAGACCGGCGGCCGGCTCAGTCTCAGCCGGCAGCCAAGCGGATCAAGTCCGCCGATTCGAGGACGGGAGGTTCGAAGAGCCGCACTTGCAGAAAGTGCGGCAAGGGTCACGATGGGGCGTGTTGAGCCGGTGCTTGCTACAAGTGCGGCAAGGAGGGGCACATTGCTAGGGAGTGCCCCAAGGGGTTTATGGTTTGCTTTCATTGCAACCAGACCGGCCATCGAAAGGCCGAGTGTCCGCAGCTTCGTCAGGGATCTGCACCTATTGCTAGGACTACTGAGACTCGACCGGTGAAGGTCGAGGCCCCGAGGGCTCGTGGGAGAGCCTTTCAGCTGACTGCGGAGGAGGTCCGCGCTGCGCCCGATGTCGTGGCAGGTATGTTGTAATTCATGTATTTATTTTAAATGTCGAGATGTTATGCTTATGTTATTATATGCGTAGGTACTTTCCTTGTGAACTCTGTGCCTGCCTTAATGTTATTTGACTCGGGTGCGAGTAGGTCCTTTGTGTCCTTAGCCTTTAGTCAGCATATCAGCGTTAGTCGTGAGTCGTTGAGTCGACCTTTGAGAGTTTCTATAGCTGACGAGAAAGTGATTTGTGCTACGGAGGTTCTTCGGGGATGTGTACTAGAGATTTTCGGGGTTGAATTCCCGATTGACCTGATTCCTATTGCGATGGGTGATGTCTGTGTCATCGTGGGCATGGACTGGTTGAGCCGATTCGGCGCTGTCATCGACTGTGAACGTCAGTTGGTGACTATACGAGACCCTAGCGGGGGAGTTCTTTCGGTGTACGGCGAGGGTACCCGCTCGGGATCAGCTTTTTGTTCGGCCGCTAGGGCGAGGCAGTGTCTACAGCAGGGCTGTAAGAGTTTTGTGGCGTATGTGATGGATACGCGGGAGGTTTCTGAGAGACCGAAATCAGTTGAGGAGGTTCCTATGGTGCGCGAGTTTTCAGATGTTTTCCCCGAGGAGTTGCCGGGAGTACCTCCTGTGAGGCAAGTAGAGTTTGGTATCGATCTAGTTCCGTGGGCCGCGCCTATTGCTAAAGTGCCTTATCGTCTTGCACCTCCAGAGATGCAAGAGTTGTCCTCGCAGCTCCAGGAGTTGCTGGGGAAGGGATTCATTCGGCCGAGCAGCTCGCCATGGGGAGCACCTATTCTGTTCGTCAAGAAGAAGGATGGTTCACACCGGATGTGTATTGATTACCGGGAGTTGAACAAGTTGACGGTCAAGAACAGTTACCCGTTACCGAGGATCGATGATTTATTCGATCAGTTGCAGGGAGCGTCTTGGATTTCCAAGATCGATCTGAGGTCGGGGTACCATCAGGTGAGAGTGCGTGAGGAGGATGTCCAGAAGACAGCGTTTAGGACGCGATATGGGCATTATGAGTTTGTGGTGATGCCTTTCGGACTCACCAATGCCCCGGCGGTGTTCATGGATCTCATGAATAGGGTATGCAGACCGATGTTGGATCGGTCAGTGATCGTATTCATCGACGACATTCTGGTGTATTCTAGATCTAGAGAGCAGCATGAGGAGCATTTGAGGGAGGTCCTTGAGGTATTGAGGTCGGAGAAGCTTTATGCAAAGTTCTCCAAATGTGACTTCTGGCTGCGAGAGGTCCAATTTCTAGGACATGTTGTCAATCAGAAAGGGATATTGGTCGATCCGGCCAAGGTTGAGGCGGTGATGAGTTGGGAGGTGCCGAAGTCACCTTCTGAGATCAGGAGCTTCCTTGGGTTGGCAGGGTATTACCGGAGATTCATCAAGGATTTCTCCAAGATCGCAGTGCCACTCACCAGATTGACTCGGAAGGGTGTTGCATTCTCATGGGGGCCCGAGCAGCAGACCTCCTTCGAGACATTCCGCCAGAGGTTGTGCGAAGCCCCGGTATTAGCTCTCCCAGAAGGGATGGAAGATTTTGTGGTATATTGCGACGCATCGATTTCGGGGCTGGGTGCAGTGTTGATGCAGAGGGGTCATGTGATAGCGTATGCGTCGAGACAGCTGAAACCTCATGAGGCGAGATACCCCACGCATGATTTAGAGTTGGGAGCAGTAGTGTTCGCTCTCAAGATTTGGCGACACTACTTGTATGGGGTTCGATGTACGATCTATACGGACCATAAGAGCTTGAAGTATTTGATGGATCAGCCCAACCTAAATATGCGTCAGAGGAGGTGGTTGGATGTGGTCAAGGATTACGATTGTGAGATCCTGTACCACCCAGGCAAGGCTAATGTGGTAGCCGACGCGTTGAGCCGCAGGGCGGAGAGCACTCCATTGCGAGATGTATGCTTGAGACTGACTGTGATGACTCCAGTATTGGACGCTATTCGTGGGGCACAGGCAGAGGCTGTGCGACCAGAAATGCAGAAGAAAGAGTGGGTTGTGGGGTTAATTTCAGAGTTTGTTAAGGATAGTCGAGGGCTTATGACGTTTCAGGGTCGGATCTGGGTACCGTTCGTGGGCGGTACGCGTATTACTTTGATGGAAGAGGCTCATAGATCGAAATTCTCGATCCATCCCGGTGCTACAAAGATGTATTTGGATTTGAGGAAGGAGTATTGGTGGCCCTGTATGAAGAGGGAGGTGGCATGGTTCGTTGAGAGGTGCTTGACCTGCCGTAGGGTTAAGGCCGAGCACCAGAGACCGCATGGCAAGTTACAGCCATTGGAGATCCCCGAGTGGAAGTGGGAACAGATCACTATGGATTTTATCACCAAATTGCCGAGGACTGCCAGGGGAGTTGATGCAATTTGGGTGATTGTGGATAGGTTGACGAAGAGTTCACACTTCCTTGCCATCAGCGAGAGTTCTTCAGCGGAGAAGTTGGCAGAGATATATGTGAGAGAAGTGGTATCTCGGCATGGGGTGCCGATCTCGATTGTGTCAGACCGTGATGTGCGCTTCACTTCCAGGTTCTGGAAGAAATTCCATGAGGAGCTGGGTACTAAATTGCATTTTAGTACCGCATACCATCCCCAGACAGACGGTCAGAGCGAACGGACGATTCAGACGCTGGAGGACATGCTTCGAGCGTGTGTGTTAGACTTCGGGGGTAGCTGGGATGCATATTTACCCTTAGCAGAATTTTCCTACAACAACAGCCATCATTCGAGCATTGGTATGCCACCTTTTGAGCTGTTGTATGGTAGGAGGTGTCGGACCCCCATTTGCTGGGGAGAGGTGGGACAGAGAGTAATGGGCAGCACGGAGATCGTGCTTCAGACGACAGAGCAGATTCAGCAAGTTAGACAGAGGTTATTGACCGCCCAGAGCCGGCAGAAGAGTTATGCAGACAGGCGCCGATCCGAGCTTGAATTTTAGGTCGGCGACTTCGTTCTCCTGAAGGTCTCTCCTTGGAAAGGAGTGATTCGATTCAGGAAAAGGGGCAAATTGGGGCCCCAGTATATCGGGCCATTTCGTGTGATTGCAAGGATAGGCCGGGTAGCCTATCGGTTGGAGTTGCCAGCGGAGTTGGGTCAGATCCACGACACTTTTCATGTGTCGCAGTTGAGGAAGTGCATAGCCGATGAGTCGGCAGCGGTTCCATTGGAGGATATTCAGGTGGATGCGAGCCTGAATTACGCGGAGAGACCGGTGGCTATCAGAGATCGGAAGATCAAGGTTCTGAGGAACAAGGAGGTACCTCTGGTGTTGGTTCAATGGCAACACCGTAAGGGATCGGAAATGACTAGGGAACCGGAACGCGAGATGCGGGAGCAGCATCCGGAACTATTTGCAGAGTGAGACTTCGAGGGCGAAGTCTAATCCAAGTGGGGGAGAGTTGTAACAGCCCTAAATCTCAGGTATTGTTTAATTATGTTTTTGGGGTAAGTTAAGAGGGGACTCGGCGAGTTGGAGCCTAGACTCGCCGAGTAGGATCGTAGACTTGGTCGCGGGTCCGCGACTGGACTCGACGAGTCCAGATATGGACTCGGCGAGTCGACGCTGTTCAGCAGAAACCCTAACCGTTCGGTTTTGGATCGTATATAATGCTCTTATATGCCGTCATTGTCCGTCTTTAGTCGATTGAGAGGAACCCTAAATGGCTGTGGGCATCTAGAGCAAGATTGGAGGATATTAGGGCTTGAAGAAATTGTTGGGCAAGGAGGAGAAGGGTTTTGGGCTAAAGGATCGGCAAGGGATTCGAATTCTGCGGTTTGGAGACACAGAGAGGGCATATTCCAGGTAATATTTCGGATTCCTTTCTGTATTTTGATGTATGCATGGATTTAGGGTTTATGGAACCCATTTGGGTGATTAGATGAACTAGTGCCTTGTTACCCAACGACTATAATCTTGTATTAGGACCTTAAAGGTCCAGAGGGTCCCATGCTTGTGTATTTCGGGACGAGACTCATCTCAGGAAGCAGTTGATCGACTGCATGGCGTGGACTCGCCGAGTCCGATGAGCAGACTCGGCGAGTAGGTTGGAGAATTACTGGAACTCGTCGAGCTGTTCTTCAGACTCGACGAGTGGAGTCGGGGTGGCCCCGCGATTCTTCCAGGGGTAACTCGTCGGGTCGTGGAGGATACTCGACGAGTAGATAATGAATCTCAGAAAGTTGGAGTACGTCTAGACTCGCCGAGTCGCCATGGTACTCGCCGAGTCCGGTCAAGTTGACCGTTGACCGTTGACCAGAGTTGACCTAAGTCTGACTTCTTAGGGATAGTCACACTTAGAAGATATAAGTATTAATGAGATATGTGATGTTATAGGGAGGTTGTAGCTCGTCGGATCGTGCACGAGTCATTTCAGGATTTACTAGCTTTCAGCTTTTACGAGGTGAGTCTTCTCACTATACTGTACCCGGAAGGGTTTGACTGTGTAACCGGAAGGTCGGATATGATATGTGATATGTATGCTATATGTGATAAGTTATTTGTTATCTGTGAGCTATGTATGTTATGTGGGCCGGAAGGCGATTATGTTATGGGCCGGAAGGCGTTGTGTTGAGGACCGGAAGGTCAGGGCCTGGAAAGGCGTATGTGTGTAAGTGTATATTGGGGAACTCACTAAGCATTTATGCTTATAGTTGTTGTGTATGTATTTCAGGTACTAGTGAGGACCGTGGGAAGGCGCCGGCGTGATCGATACACACTGAAGAATGCTTTTATGATCTTGGGATTTTGAATATTTATATTTGACAGAATACTTAAACTATTTATGCCTTGTTTTGAATGGAAATAATTATATTTTAAAAATGAAAAATTTGTTTGAAAATTTGCGTTGTTACATTCACTATAAACAATGCTCTGATACCAATCTATCACACCCCCAAACCAAGGATGGTGGAAACGTCCAGGGGTGGTGGACTTCATGTATAGTATCATAACAATGAGTATAATAGTGATCAAAGAAATACAACCAATCATAAATATAATCGGAAAAGAGTTACATGGTTTCAAGTATTACATATTTCAATGACTGATTACAACATGATATAAAAATACTTGTTCAACGCCGTAGCGTTCCATCCTCAAGAGCTTGTGGTTACCTGGTTTTGTTGATTTCCTAAGAATACAAGTAGTTTTGAAAAAGCGTCAACAATTAAGTTGGTGAGTTCATAAGCTTTTTAGATGAAGAGTTTGGAAACTGATCTTTGTAATGAGTTGTGTGTTACCAAGAAAAATCCAATATTTCCTTACAAGAGTGATGTGTAGTCTTAAATACAAAGACCAAAAGTGTACAGTAATATCCGTACTTATTGATATAAGAAGTGATTTTAAATCGACATAAAACCCTTTTTGATTTGTGAAAATCCCTGTAAACTTTATGTCTTGTTAACTCCTTATGTGAGTCACTATAACCATACTATGACTGAAATGAACCTGCCATGACGTTTCTCAGGCGTCGAAAAAGATAATGACACTTGTCACCCCAGACCTGCCGGTCTAGGTGTTGCATACAACTTAGGTCCGGTTTGTTAAACCCAATATAGATGTATCCCTACAAGAGACTCTAGTTATAGCTACCAGGAATTTTAATCCTTACTCTAGGAGTACTGAGAGGAATGTCTCACAATTTACGTGAACAAGTTTACGTGTAGTGTGCGTAAGTGTAAAACCTTTTTCTGTGGGAATAAAACTTTCTGAAATGTGTTTGTTGTGTTAGTGGAAACATAAACTATACCTCTTATAGCTTATCAAAACGTTTTGTAATGGTGGAAATCCTCCTTGTATATGATGTACACCTTTATAATGAGGTAAAATACATGTAATATAACCAACATGTATTTATATATGAATATACACACCTTGCTCTACAAGTTACAAGGTGTAAATGAGTTATTAACTATTTGCTAGTTCTATCACTTCCGTTCCTGTTTTTGGAATAATTATAGAAAAATCATACAGCGTCAAAAAGTAAATAAATAAACTCTGAGAGTTTATAAAATGTGTCTAGTTTGTTCATAAATTTATTATGATTTTTAGAAGTCTCTAACTAGACCGGTCCGAATTCATAGCTACAGTGATAGACAGTTTTATAAAAATCCTCAAAAATTATAGAAAAATCATGTCAGTATGTGCAAGTAGTCATTTTAAAGGTATAAACCTGATCTATTTTCATCTAATACAGTTTTGAATAGTAAAAAGTTTATGGTGTTCAAAATAGTCCGTGAATGAACATTAACTTTTCTGTTGAAAGTTGATATTTGAGTTTAGTTGTGTTCTTGGTGTTTTAACTTGTATTACCCCCCCCCTAAAACATAAGAAAAACATGCAAATATAGGGGTATTAAATCATCTTGAGTGATCTCTTAGGATGGAGGATGGATAAAAGGAGTTTCCAAGTCAAGAACACTTGGGAGATGCTTGAAGATTTGAAGGCTCTATGAACAAATATGATGATATTTGTGTAAGCAATCCATAATTTGGATGAAGGATAGTAGAACATTTAAGTGTGGGAGGAAGATACTTACCAAATGTGGAGGAAAAACCCAAGATCAGCCTTTGAATCTCGAATTTTAGAGAGAGAAAGTGAGAGAGATGTGTTTGTTCTTCTTGAGAAAGAGTGAATAAAATGGGAGGGGACATAAGGATTTTTCCATTTTTGAGTATTGAATCTTGCTGGAGAGGGGTGGTGAAAGGACAAATAGTTGACTAGGGCTGTTGGGAATAGTGACACAAAGCATGAATAGTGACATGGAGTGGGTATGGGAGGTTGCTTGTGTCACAACTTAAAGGTAAAGTCAACACTCCACCCATATATCTTACCAACTAGATTTTATTCTTACGCAATGATTTTCCTCAAAACATGATTAAAATATGAATATTTAGAGTCTTATATGTCAAAATATAAGTTTCGGTGAAAATGTCGCGTTAAAATCACGAAAAATGGGCTTAAAACACAAAAGTGGTCGAAAACCGGGAAAATAGAAGCGAATATGCAAGGGTTAGATGAGTTGACCAGTTTGACCTGTTGGCTTTATTTGGCTTTGACTGGATCGGAAATTTACAGTTGTCACAAACAAAAACTTTTATTTATCATCAAATGTCAATTACACTTTACAAATTTCAAATCTATCTAACTACTAAAACTAACATCATCCTTCAACCCTATGCGCCGCGTATGCTGGAGATGCTTAACCCTACCCAGTACCTTCGTGAGGGGATCTGTTGGGTTCTCATCTGATGATACCCTCTTTTCCACGAGGAGTCCTTCTTCTATCCGATGCCTGATGAATTGATATTTTATGTCGATGTGTCTGGATCTCCCGTGATCCCTTGGTTCCTTGGCTAAGGCCACTGCAATTTCACTTTCACAAAAAATTTCCATAGGCTCCTTTATAGCTGGTACAACTCCAAGGTCTCCAATGAAGTTCTTTTGCCATATAGCCTCCTTTGCTGCCTCGCTTGCCGCTATATACTCTGATTTGCATGTTGAATCAGCCACTATCTCCTACTCGGAACTTTTCCAAGTAATTCCTCATCTATTTAAGGTAACGACCCAACTTGAATGAGAGCAGAAATTATTCCTAGCATTCTGGAAGCTAGCATTACTATACCCTACTACTCTCAAATCATCACTCCTACCAAGGGTAAGGACCCAGTGCTTAGTCCTCCGAAGGTACTTGAGAATGTTCTTTACCGCAGTCCATTGAACCTTGCTAGGGTTCCCCTGATATTTGCTGACCATGCCCAATGCGAAGGCCACATCAGGACGAGTACAAGTCATAGAATACATGATCGAGCCTATAGTGGAAGCATACGGTACTCGACTCATCTCAGCTATCTCAACCTATGTACTCGGGCTCTGAGTCTTACTCAGTCTGGCGTTACTCTGAATCGGTAACTCTTTTTTCTTGGAATTCTGCATGCTGAACCTATTCAACACCTTATCCAAGTAGGTACTTTGACTAAGTCCAATTAGTCTTCTACTCCTGTCTCTCAAAATCCTTATCCCTAGCATATATGCAGCTTCTCCAAGGTCCTTCATAGCGAAACACTTCCCAAGCCAGGACTTTACTTCATACAAAGGTCCGATGCCGTTTCCCATGAGTAGTATGTCATCTACATACAATACCAAAAAGCTAACTATACTCCCACTAGCCTTGACATATACACAAGATTCATCTTCACCTCACGAAAAGCCAAACTCTTTGGCTATCTCATCGAAACAAAGATTCCATCTGCGAGGTGCTTGTTTCAATCCATAAATGGATTTCTCAAGCTTACACACTCTATTAGGTTACTATGTGCTGAAAAAACCCTTTGGCTGAATCATGTAAACATCCTCAGCCAACTTTCCATTAAGGAAAGTGGTTTTGACATTAATTTGCCATATTTCAAAATCATGAAATGCAGCAATGGCTCACATAACCCTAATAGACTTAATCTTAGCTACTGATGAAAAGGTCTCATAATAATCAACTCCCAGAGTTTGAGGAAAGCCCCTTGCAACCAGTCTAGCCTTATAAGTGTGTACATTACCATCCATGTCGGTCTTCTTCTTAATGATTCATTTGCACCCAACTGTATTACAACCTGGTACATTGTCAACCAAGTTCCAAACTCGATTGTCATGCATTGACTATATCTCCCTGACCATAGCCTCTTTCCATTTAGCAGCCTCAGGGCCTGCCATAGCTTCCATGTAGCTGTTAGGTTCATCCAAACCAATTAGTGTGTTATCACTGATAAGTGTATCACCTTCCGCAGTAATAAGGAAACCATAGTAATTATCATGTGCATTCCTAATTCTCGTGGAACGCCTCAGAGGTACAAAGTCACCAGTCAGATCAACAGGAGTTTCACCCTCAGGTTGATTTCTAGGGTTTGACGTTCCTTCACCACTTGAGTCTTGAATTTCTTCAAGGTCAATTTTGTAACGCCGTAGATCCGGGCTAGTTAATTTAGAGGCAATAGGGGTCGAAAACAACTTTTCGACAAAAGATTATTAAGAATAAATAATTTTAACCAAGTTGTAGAATATGTCACAAGGTTTCTGTACATATAAAGAACGCCGAAATCCGAGTTATAACGAAGAAGTTATGACCCGTCGAAGTTTCGCGACGGAACCGACATGATACCGGGAAGCGTAAATAGTGAATTTACGATAGAACGATATTTAGCCATAGTGATCTAAACGAAAGTCGTAGAATATGTTAAACTAAGAACATCGATAAAGAGAACGCCCAAATCTGACTTCGTATGAAGAAGTTATGATTATTCGAAGTTTCGGATTAGCAGTGTACAGCCTGAAATTTGAATATTAGATCGAGTGATTTTTAGCCGACACAACCTAAACGAGAATCGAAGACCTCGTTAAGAGTAGCATAACAAGAAAAAGATGGGCGAAAACGGATGTCGGATGAAGAAGTTATGAGAATTTAACGGACCAATCCTGTCTCGGCCTGTTAATAACATAAAATTTAAAATCAATTCAAAACTAGCCGATGGAGTCTAAACGAAAATTGTAGAGTACGTTCCCACCTTCTTGTGGATATAAAGAACGTCAAAAACGGAGCTCGTACGCGAAAGTTACGAATTTTTAAAGTTGAAGCATGAACTTGCGAAGCTGATGCATGAAATGATGACGTGGCTCAATCAGGTCTGTTGCTTGTTGATCACAGTCTAGTCTTCGGATTCGGACACCTGTACTTCGGACGCCTAGCGTAGCCAAGAAGCGCCTAGCGTACGAGTTACGCCATGCGTACGAGGAGGGAGCGTTGCGCGTACGCCAAGCCTTTTGCGGTCCGAGAAGCAGCCACGATGCACCATCAGCGAAGCCACACATCTCAAGAAGAACGCGCCGCGTCCGAGGCTACGCCCCGCATAGTCCGAGGACCTCCGACCTATAAATTGAATGCGAGATTTCCCGGATCTTCACACCTTTTTTTACTTCTCTCTCTAACTTCTTTCTCTCTCTAACCCATTCCAACCCCTCTAAACCCTAGATAAAAACACCTAGCACCCTAAGGAAGCCCCGAGGCTCGCAACCTGTAGGTGTTGTGAACGACGTGTTCACTGGTGTACTCTAAAAAAACCATTGATATGTATTGCGAGTGGACTCTCAAAAACGATACTGTCAATAAAACCTGGCAGAAGCGCCTAAAGGACTCTACCGGCAGAAGCACCTAATAGAGAACCTCATAATCCCGGCAGATGCGCCATAAGGACTATTCTGGCAGATGCGACCCATAGAGAATGTCACAATTTTGGCAACTGCGCCCTAGTGACAGAACTAGTAGTTGTGCTTGACAGATGGGTCATTTACAATGATGGAATTCGTACCTATTCCTTAGGATACTCCTTAGGAATGAATGAACAAGAAATAGCTGATTCTTAGGATAGATCCTTAAGAATAAAGAAGATAATGGGGATGGGTAATTGGGTTAACTATTTGATGGTTAAACATAATAATTATATTATTGTGGGTTGAAAACCCTATGTACTCACCAGGTTTCCCAACCAGACCCACTCAATTTATTTATGTCACAGGTGTTGTCATGAAGTCACATTACACTGAGCAATTAAAGAGATGTAGATCACTAGTGTAAATAAATGTAAGTTCTGTTTATGCTTATGTTTCTGTATTAACGATGACATCCCAAACGTTTTAAAATGAATAAAATACGTTCCTTCGAAAATGTTTTTAATAACGTATTTATCGTGTTTTTCTGGGAACAAATTCCGCAACATTTTTATTAAAAGAAGTACTCCGATTTTTATAAAGCATAAACAAAATCGGTCTTTTCTGGCCGTGAAAATAGGGATGTCACAGTTGGTATCAGAGCATTGGTTTAAGCGAACTAGGAACATGGATTTATTTCTAGACTTAAACTTAGAATGCTAAGCGATGATTGTGAGGTGTGAGCACTAGATTATTTTAGGAATTATGCCTAAAATGCTTTTAGGTGCTAAATGCTTTATGCCTTATTTGCTGATATTTATTCGGATCTATGGTCTGATGCCGACTGGATCTGGAAACCTTATGTGTTTAGGATTCTAAGCGTTTAACTACGATATTAGAACTAGCATATATATATTTCGGGGCGATAAGGATGATTTAAACGTCAATCCTAAATAAAGATATAGATTCACCTTATTCGGTGTATAGATCAAGATGGCAAGGACCCATAGCGGAAATGTGAATGCAAATGGGAACCGAGATCAACCCCCAGTGATTGAGCAAATACTGGTTGTGGTAGCCGCTGCTGAGCCAATAACGATGGCCGAAGTACAAGTAATGATCCAAGCGATGTTGGATCGTCAAATGGAGGAAACCAGATGTTTGCTCCAGCAAAATCGAGAGGAAGCGACCATTCAGGTCGAACAGCCCGAGTTGAACGAAGGGAAGACTGAGGAGGGAAACTACAGTGGGACTTTTGGTCAAGCCAACCGACCGATAGTTAGGCAAAACCACCAGGATGGAGGAAATGATGGACGTGGAATCAAATACAAGGATTTCATGGTGTCCAAACCACCGAGTCTATCAGGAAGCCCGACGCCGGTGGAAGTCATGAACTGGATCTCTGAGATGGAGAAGATATTTGAGAGTTGCGAGTGTAGCAACAGGCAGAAGACGGCTCTCGCGGTTCCTCTGTTGAAATCTGGAGTACTAAGCTAGTGGAAGCTACTGGCCGATTCAATGCACAAAGGTGAAGCAAGCAAGATGTCATGGGAGGATTTTCTGGCGCAGTTGAAGATGCAATACTGCTCTGAGCAGGATCTTCTAGAGATCAACAACGAATTCTATAATCTGAAGAAGGGAAGAATGAGCGTTACTGAATACGTTGCAAGCTTTACTGAGAAAATGAAGCTTGTTCCTCACCTCGTCCCAACTGAACTCTCCAAGGTTAACAGTTTTGCCCTCAGATTACCAGCGGAATTTGGTCCAATGGTCAAGCAAAATACCACTCTGAAAGCCGCCATCTGGGCTGCTAAAAATATGGAGACCCAGATGCGAGAGAAGGGTCTGGAGAGAGCAGAGGTGGGAGAGAAAAGAAAAATTGAAGGATCTTCAAAGTCCAACGAGAAGAGAAAATTGTCTAAGAAGTTCGAAAGAGGAGGAGGAGGTGAAGAAAGATGGTGCGAGAAGTGCAAAAAGAAACCCTCTGGAAAATGCGGTGACGAGGTGACTTGTTTCAAGTGTGGGAAACATTGGCATTATGCCAAAGAGTGTAAATTCAACAAAAGAGTGTGTTACGAATGTAATGAGGAAGGGCACTTCAAGCAAGATTGCCCAAAGAGAGAAGGGGCTACAAAGCCAAATGTGCTGCAAAAGCCAAAGGCGAGAGCATTTCAAATGATCCTTGACGAAGAAGTTGACGATGCAAGGAATCAGGAGTAAGGATGGATATATAGAGATCGAATTATGAAGAAGGCATATAGATAGTGTCATATGATGTAGCCTATTAGAGGCATAATCTAGGGTGAACTTGAACACCCATGTAATCGTTTCAAGGAAAAAAATAAAATCTTCGTTTTGATATTTGATGTGTTAAGTGGTTATGTGATTTTCTTGTATGGTGACTTGGAAGAACTGCGGGACAATACTTGGGACGAGTATGAGTAGGTGTGAATGGTAGTAGAGGCCTATACTACCGGAGGCACAGGACTCACACTTGGATCAGGGAAAGTCACAAGGTTACCAAAAGGCTAGTAAATGATTTCGCTTTATTCAAGTATGTCGTTACCATTGTTTCAGTAATGACTAAGAAAACTGTTGTTATCCTGACCCTAGTGGTCATATCACATTGAGTCCGACTACGATGAGTAGGTTACGTGGTTCAAAGAACCAAGTTTGATGTAGCGTCCGCCTTAAACCAAACGATTAAAATCAAAGCGATCAATAGAAGTATCGCGCTCGTTGCTAAAGAAGTTGGTAGTGTGATTATATCACATTAGAACATGAAGGAAGGCATAGCTTGTTTTAGAATTTGACACTAATAGACCTGAGTCTAAACGTGCATCGCATGATGGTAGGTCATAATTTGGAGTCTAACCTGATGTAGAGAGGAGGTGTAGGATCGAGTACTGCTTACAGTCAATAAGTCTGAGAGATAGACTTGAAGGAATATAGAAGTTATAATTATTACCTAGGATGAAGAGATGACATATGGACTCATTATATGAGCCCTGTTTCGTTGATGATTCCGGGACGTAATCATCCTAAGGGGGAGATAATTGTAACGCCCGTAGATCCGGGCTAGTCAATTTAGAGGCAATAGGGGTCGAAAATGACTTTTCGACAAAAGATTATTAAGAATAAATAATCTTAACCAAGTTGTAGAATATGTCACAAGGTTTTTGTACATATAATGAACGCCAAAATCTGAGTTATAACGAAGAAGTTATGACCCGTCGAAGTTTCGCGACGGAACCGGCACGATAGCGGGAAGCGTAAAAAGTGAATTTACGATAGAACGAGATTTAGCCTTAGCGATCTAAACTAAAGTCGTAGAATATGTTAAACTAAGAACATCGATAAAAAGAACGCCCAAATTTGACTTCATATGAAGAAGTTATGATTTTTCGAAGTTTCGGATTAGTAGTGTACAACCCGAAAATCGAATATTAGATCGAGTGATTTTTAGCCGACACGACCTAAACAAGAATCGAAGATCTCGTTAAGAGTAGCGTAACGAGAAAAAGATGGGCGAAAACAGATGTCGGATGAAGAAGTTATGAGAATTTAACGGACAAATCCTGTCCCGACCTGTTAATAATATAAAATTTAAAATCAAGTCAAAATTAGCCGACGGAGTCTAAACGAGAGTACGTTCCCACCTTCGCGTGAATATAAAGAACGTCAAAAACGGAGCTCGTACGCGAAAGTTATGAATTTTTAAAGTTGAAGCATGAACTTGCGAAGCTGATGCATGAAACGTGGCTCAATCAGGTCCATTGCTTGTTGATCACGGTCTAGTCTTCGGATTCGGACACCTGTACTTCGGACGCCCAGCATAGCCAAGAAGTGCCTCGCGTACGAGGTACGCCATGCGTACGAGGAGGGAGCACTGCGCATACGCCAAGCCTTCTGTGGTACGAGAAGCAGCCACGATGCACCATCAGCGAAGCGACACATCTCAAGAAGAACGCGCCGCGCTCGAGGGTACGCCCCTCGTAGTCCGAGGACCTCCGGCCTATAAACTGAATGCAAGATTTCCCGGATTTTCACACCTTTTTCACTTCTCTCTCTAACTTCTTTCTCTCTCTAACCCATTCCAACCCCTCCAAACCCTAGATAAAAACCCCTAGCACCCTAAGGAAGCCCCGAGGCTCCCGCAGTCCCGAGAAAAAGAATCTTTTGGTTTCGAAACGCTGCTCGAAATAAAGCCCGATTTTCGCTAAAATTCGCTGTAAGTGAGCTATGCTTACGCAACTTCTAATATAGCTTTCAAATAATTATTGTAATGTTATTAGGTCCTTAAAATAATTATTTGGGCTATTATTATGAGTTATATTGAGTGTTATTTAATGCTTATATAATAGTAATAATAGTCAGGCTATTAATTTGTCGCGATTATCGTTAGACTAAACCCTAGTGGTATTGGTACTAGGTTTTATCGAAGGAAATTGTTTTGAGAGTATCGGAGTGCTGTCCGAGTACTGAGTCACCACCTTTCAGGTGAGTGCATAGTTACTTTCAGCCTACACATAGATATGAAGTATTTTATATAAATTACGTGCTATGTGTGCATATTATCTGAATACTTGTTATCTATGTTGGATGAACGATTCTATACACGTTTTAAATGATTTAAAATGTATATGTATTTTATGAGTTGGATAACGAGTTGAGAGGTGAAATAGACCGTGAGGTGAGGGTGAGAGGTGGACAACGTGAGAAGCTTTTTTCCCAAACGATGGACCCGTTATTCAACAGAGTATGGATGACAACCACGGACTATTCTAGACAGTCCAGTGGAACACTAGTAGGTTCGCAACCTGTAGGTGTTCTGAACGATGTGTTCACTGGTGTACTCTAATAAACCCATTGATATGTATTGTGACTGGACTATTGAAAATGATACTGTCAATAAAACCCGACAGAAGCGCCTAAAGGACTCTACCGGCAGAAGCGCCTAATAGAGAACCTCATAATCCCGGCAGATGCGCCCTAAGGACTATTCCGGCAGATGCGCCCCATACAGAATGTCACAATTTTGGCAATTGCGCCCTAGTGACATAACTAGTAGTTGTGCTTGACAGATGGGTCATTTACAACGATGGAATTCATACCTATTCCTTAGGATACTCCTTAGGAATGAATGAACAAGAAATAGCTGATTTTTAGGATAGATCCTTAAGAATAAAGAAGATAATGGGGATGGGTAATTGGGTTTACTATTTGATGGTTAAACATAATAATTATATTATTGTGGGTTGAAAACCCTATGTACTCACTAGGTTTCCCAACCTGACCCACTCAGCTTATTTATGTCACAGGTGTTGTTATGAAGTCACATTACACTGAGCAATTAAAGAGATGTAGATCACTAGTGTAAATAAATGTAAGTTCTGTTTATGCTTATGTTTCTATATTAACGATGACATCCCAAACGTTTTAAAATGAATAAAATACGTTCCTTCGAAAACGTTTTTAATAACGTATTTATCGTGTTTTTCTGGGAACAAATTCCGCAACATTTTTATTAAAAGAAGTACTCTGATTTTTATAAACCATAAACAAAATCGGTCTTTTCTGGCCGTGAAAATGGGGATGTCACAAATTTGCCTTTGACTATTTCCTTGGCTTATGAACTCCCTCTTGCGAAATACTCCCCTCCTTGCTACAAAGACCACATTATCATTGGGTCTGTAGAAGAGGTTACCGACGGATTTCTGTGGGTAGCCAATGAAAATACACCTTTCACTTTGGGGTTCGAGCTTATCGAGAGTCTCGCGCCTCACAAAAGCCTCGCATCCCGAAATCATGATTTGATTCAGATTAGGAACTTTACTGGTCCACATCTCATGAGGTGTTTTGGCAATCTTTTTGGTAGGGACTAAATTAAGAATATGGGCGGCAGTCTCTAAGGTATAGCCCCAAAATGAGATTGGTAGCGAAGCCTGAATTATTGTGGAATGAACCATGTCCAACAAGGTTCAGTTACGCCTCTCATCCACACCATTAAGATGTGGTGTCCTGGGAGGTGTCAATTGTGAGACAATCCCACATTCCTTAAGATAGTCAAGGAACTTTGTACTAAGATACTCACCACCTCGATCAGATCGAAGCATCTTAATGTTCCTGCCCAATTGATTTTCAACTTCCTTCTTAAACTCTTTGAACTTTTAAAAGGTTTCTGACTTATGCTTGATTAAGTAGACATATCCATATCTACTAAAATCATCAGTAAAAGTCACATAGTAGCAGTTAGCATACCTTGTGGCGGATCTGAAGGGTCCATACACATCAATGTGTACCAGATCCAACAAACCTCCACCCCTAGCACAAGAAACAGTGAAGGGTGATTTTGTTATTTTTCCAAGTAGACAAGATTCACAACTATCATCCGACTTTAGTTCAAATGACTCCAAGACTCCCTTCTTTTGGATGCCTATGCGTTTCTTGCTCACATGTCCAAGACGACAATGCCACAATGATGCATTATCTAAGTTAGTGGAAGAATCAATACACAACACATTATTTCCTAGGTTATCTACAATAGACACAACTTCATAAACACCATCACAAGGTAATGCTTTAAAATAAAGAACATTATTAAAGAAAGCATTAATACTACACTATTCATTATCAAAAGAAAAGGTAAACCCTTGTTTGTACAAAGCATGAAAAGAAATAATATTCCTCGCCATTTCAGATGAGTAACAACATTTATTCAAATCTAATGTTAACCTACTACTTAGCAACAAAGTATAAACTCCAATCTTGGTGAAAGGTGATGCTTTCCTATTCCCCATGATTAAGCTTATCTTCCTATGCTCCACATCCTCACTTCTTCTTAGTCCCTACAAATCAGAAAAAATATGAATACCACAACTGGTATCAAGGACCCAACAATTAGAATGGGGTGAGTTATTAGACAATATACTGTAAATACCTATATGGTTGGGTTTCACTTTCCCATCCTTCACATCTTGCAAATACTTTGGACAGTTTCGCTTCTAGTGCGACTTCTCGTTGCAATAGAACCATTCAGCCTCTTTAGGGTTAGTAGAAGGAGTTTCGGAACCTTTCTTGGTTCCACTAGAAGAGGAGAATTCAAGGGAATTTCCCTTGGTACCCTTCGAGTGGCTTTTCCTCTTCTTCCCTTTGCCCTGCCCGATTGCGAAGACCAGGGCCGCAGTAGGAGTAGGAGTGGTAACAATCGATTTACCTTTAAGATCACTTTCGGCGGTCTTCAAAAGTCCTTGAAGTTTGCTGAGTGTAACTTCCACCTTATTCGTGTGGTATGTCATTCAGAATTGATCATAACAAGAAGGTAAGGAGTGCAAAATGATATCAATTTCCAACTCCTCGAGGAAGTTCACATTTAGTTTCAGCAAACGGTCCACATACCTTTGCATTTTCTATAAGTGGCCCGTGATGGGTTCACCATCCTTCATTCAGGTTGTTATCATGGAGCAGATGACATCATACCTCTTTTGACGAGCACTTTGATGGAAGCGGTCATCAAGTCTTAGTGCATCTCAAAAGGGTATTAGTCCTTATAGGACTTCTGGAGCTTGCTTGTCATCGTGGCCAACATGATACATGCGACTTTAGTGGCATCTCTCTCATGAGTCCGAAATTCATCAATCTCCCCTGGAGTAGCAGACGACTCATCAAGTTCCATTACCTCCTTGTTCAGGACATATTCCTTGTCCTCGTAACGAGTGACCATCCTGATGTTCTAGATCCAGTCTATATACTTGGATCCATCAAAGATGAGTCTCCCACAAAGGTTCATGAGAGAGGTGCCAGTAGGGTTTGAGCCAGAAGCAACATTGATTGAAGACATCTAAAAAAGAAAGACAAATTTATATTAGATATAAATAGTCCTTAATAAGACACCCACAAGTAATATTATGGCTAGGACCCAACACAATATTTTACTTAGAAGAGGGATGTCGTAATCCAAACTATAAAATATTTGAAGGTAGGTGAATGACAATTCGCCAATTTCCACCATGAAAAACAAAATATATTATTAGGTTTTAATTGGTTTTGAAACTCCTAGACTCTTTTGAGATTCATTGAACTTTTTAATGGCATGTTTCAATATTGAGTGTGCCCTTCATGTTTTGTGAGTGGGATACTGAGGATCAAAAAACAAGGTGTGAAATAACCATGCAAATTACTTGGTACTCTTAATGTTTATCACTTAACCGATGTGCTGGTTAACCACACACGCTCCACCGATCTATGATAAACCTTAAGCCACCCTTTTCCTACCTTGTTAAGTCTAGGTTAGTGTGCTGGTTAACCACACACAATCCACTAACGACTTAAGAAAAGTGCAAAGTGTAATTTCATGGGTTATCACCATCTTAACATTTACCTAAAGTAACTAAGATTGAGAATTTATAAAAACATTTAGTTACATTACAATCATCATACTTTTAATGAGGATTAAATTCATTGTCCTCTCCGTTCGGCTAACGACCCTCAACCAGTCAAGGAAGCGGTGGGTGAGAGTGGACACCCATTAAGCTGCCATTTTATAAGCAACAACCTTATACCCCCATTATAGACCGACTTTATGAATGAGGCCTACTAATGGTAAAATGACTTGTTCTTATATATATATATATATATATATATATATATATATCTATATACACACACATACACACACACACACACACATATATATATATATATATATATATATATATATAATTAACTTATAATATTATAATGTATAAGGGTTGAATTTTAACTCTTAAAATTCTAGGGGTTGGAACTAAAGTTTTCTAAAGCGTGTGAGACTTCACATGTTCCAAAACTTGAGGGCAAGTTTTGTAACTTTCAAAATTTTCAACTTCATAACTTATGAGTTAATAGTTTATTAAAATGAAGACTCTTCATTTTCATGTAACTTATGTGTTTCTTTAAAGGGCTTTAAAAGAGTGAATTTTGGTAATCCATAACTTGAGGAAAAATTATGGATTCCATTAAAATACATGAAGATCAAGAATTAAACTAACAAACTACTTGCAAATAATTCCTATGATCTTCTAAACTCATAAGTGTATGAACATTCATATCAACAGTTTCAAGTATCATAAACAAATCATACAAAACTTGAAATTTTGATAATAGCCATTGTTAACGGATTAGCATAACCATTACACCATCTAAAACAAGTGTTATTAGACCAAAACAGTTTAGGGTAACGTTTCTAGTCCATTTCCAGTAGCAAAACTTAAAAATCTGCATTCAGGGCCTTCTACTCGTCGAGAGCAAGAACCTACTCGACGAGTAGGATCAAATAACACATTGACTCGTTGAGTCCCCCCATGGACTCGGCGAGTTCACTCAGCAGAATGCAGAAATCTTGAGTTTTTCAACAATTTGCATCAAGTATTAAGAAAACAAGCCTAGGCTTTGATACCACTGAAGGGGTGTTGAGCATTCTAACACTCCGATGGTGTGCATGCAACAATAGAAACCTTGGATATATGCTTTCTCTAAAATACATGCAAATAATAACTTTCCAAGGTTTACATCCTAACTACCATGTTATGGGGTACTTGAATCATAAAACACTAGTAGAATTTCATACCTTTTAGTAGTGGTTGATTGCTTAGAGTTTGAGAGCCTAGGACCAATAATGTGGATGCCTAAAAAGGAAGTCACAAATCACCACAAACTTAGGAAACTTGAGAGAATCGTAGCACACTTCTAGAAATCAGCCATAGCTTAGTTCTCAAACACACTAGTGCCATTTCAAGTGCCAAAGACCCCTTTATATAGTGTGGTGGATTAGGGTTACATTCATGTAATCCCTAATACCCATAACCTTTCATTTCTATGAGATCCATGGGTTAAAGCTCCATGGACTATCCATGGACTTACCATGCAAGCCTAGCCCATTCTAAATAAGCAATAGCCCACCCTATATAAATACAAGAGCCCATATTTAATTAGACACCTTTTTTATCACCAAATTAATTCTAAATTAATTTTAGATCAATACTAATTAAATAATATGATTTCATATTATTATATTAGAACTTATAATATATTAATAAATCATAAACATACCACTCTCAAAAGATTTTCCATAAATTGTTCGGGTGAAGTGCAACCCAAATGGACCATGTTGGGTCGGGTCAAGTGTGACAACCCGAAATTTCCATTCTGAACAAACCATATCAAGCCAATAGAAGTTAGAACAGTTACAGTGAAATTCCAGACTTTGGGTATAAGTTTGAGTATTTCAGGATTAGCACTTAAGGAGATACCAGGAGAGTGGATGCACTAGGGTTTTGTGCAACATTGTTATTCCAACACTCTATGATATTAGATTTCATTTCGGGAATAAAATATTTTCTGCCAAAAATCTCAGGACTATATATAGAAATCTGAACCATATTCATTCATTAGTTACATTTCCAACTAGAGAAAAGTCGAATTCTCTCTCACGGATTTTCGGGTTTTTATCCCAAATCGTGAGCACTTCTATCTAGTTGTATTATATAGCTTAGATTGTGTTTAGAAACATCAAAATTGTGTCAAAACACTAAGATCTGTGAGTTTACCGCCCAAGAACACCTTGGGGAGTAAACTCCTTTTTAAGGGCAAAAGTGTGCCCAATGTCCCTCAAAACCTTGGAAATGAACCTTGAGACTACCCATAGCTTGTTTAGACAACCAAAACATTAAGAATCAAGGGTGAAAGTGAGATCACGGCCATGGAAGTTCTTGGGCCGTGAACTCCATTTTTAAGAGCCAAAACACCCTAAACGCCTTCCTTAAGCAGAGAGACTAATTTTGACATGTACCTAAATGAGTTTAGGACTAGAAAACACCCTTAGAACACCAAGAGTAAGGTGTTCACGGCCTAAGAGGTTCCAGGGTTGTGAACTCTAAACAATGGTGCCAAATGATTCTATAAACTCTTCTAAAGCCTTATACACTAGCATAAGTTTAGTTCCTAGTTAAATTATGGACTTGAAAACACCACAAACATCCTCCCAAGGGAGATTACGGCCATAATCTCCATGGGATTTGGTCCATGGGCCGTGAACTCCTCAAAGGAGTTAAAAGGAAGCCCTAACAGTTGTTTAAGCCTAGAAGCACTTCACCACTTAAGTTGTAATAAATTTAAGCTTCATTTAGTGACCTAATAGAGAGTTTACGACCAGGAGTTTACTCACCTAGGCCGTAAACTCCAACACACATGATCTTTTGCCCATAAACTCCCATAAGAGGTCTTGCACTCCTTTGTTGCAACCCATTAGCCTCCTAGCACTTGACCAAAGTGTTTTCCTCGCACTAGGATGCTTATGTTGGATAAGGTGTCTAAGTCCATAACTTATTTGGTACATACTTGACCCGGCCCGGGATGGTCCATTTGGGTTGCACTTCACCCAAACTATTTATGGATAATTTTATGAGAGTTATACACATATGTTTATTAATATATTATAAGTTATAATATATTAATATGAAGTCATGTTATTTAATTAGTCTTAGTTTTAAATTAATTATGAATTAATTTAGAGATTAAAAGGAAGACTAATTAGATTGTGGGCTATTGGTTTTATATAGTGTGGGCTAACACTCATTTGTTAATGGGCTAGGCTTATATGGAAGTCCATGGATAATCCATGGAGCTTTTAACCCATGGATCCTTAGGAAAGGAAAGCTCATGGGTTATTAGGGTTTCACCCTAATCATGTAAACTATATAAGCATGCTTATGTTGCATGAAATAGCCACTAGTGACACTAGTGTTGTTTTTGTGTGTGTGGCTGATTTTCTATGTGTGCATACACTCTCTCAAAGTTTTCCAAGTGTTTGTGGTGATTTGTTATTCCATTTGAGGCATTCACACTATTGGTGCTTGGCTCTCAAACTCCAAACAATCAACCATCATCAAAAGGTATGTATTTCTACTAGTAGTTTTATGATTCATAATCCTTATGCTATGCTAGTTAGGAAGAAACCTTGGAAATTATTATTTGCATGTATTTTAGAAGAAAACATAGATCCAAAGTTTATTAGGGTTGCATGCACACTTAGGAAGTGTTAGATTGCTCAAAACCCAACAGTGGTATCAGAGCCTAGGCTTGTTTTCTTGAATACTTGATGCAAATTGCTGAAAAATGTCGGAAAACTGCATTCTGCACAGCAGACTCGCCGAGTCCATTCATGGTACTCGCCGAGTCCATGTGTAGATTCAACCAACTCGCCGAGTCAGTTCATGCACTCGACGAGTTGGCAGGCCTGAGTGCAGATTTTCGAGTTTTGGTGTTGGAATTGGTCTAGAATGATTACCTTAAACTATTTTGATCTTATAAAACCTGTTTTTGATGTGGTCATGATGATGGTGGACCAATTTCAAAGTTATAATCAATATATCAAGTTTATATGTGTTCATATGATTCTTGAACTTGTTGATGTGGATGTTCATGTTCATATGAGTTTTGTTAGATCATAGGAATTATTTGCAAATTGTTTGTTAGTTAATTCTTGATCTTAATGTGTTTTAATGGAATTCATAATTTGTCCTCAAGTTATGAAATTCCAAAAGTTTTTTCTTTTAAATGTTTTTTTTAAGAAGTCATAAGTTACATTTTCTTGAAGAGTTTTCTAATAAATGCTTTTATGGACTCCATAACTTGTCCTCAAGTTATGGATTTCCAAGAGACTCTTCATTAAAAGTATTAAACACTTAATTAAAACTCATAAGTTATGAATATCCAAAAGTTTATGAATTGTTCAAAACTTGCCCTCAAGTTTTGGAATTTGTAAAGTCTCACACAAACTTTAATTCCATATCCTAGAAGTTTTAAAAGTTCAAATTCTACCCTTATACTATTATAAGATTAATGGTTAATTATTATATATATGTATAAGAACAAGTCGTTTTACCGTTAGTAGGCCTCATTCACCAAGCCGGTCTATAAGGTGTGTATAAGGTTGTTGCCTATAAAATGGCAACTTAATGGGTGTCCACTCTCACCCACCGCTTGCTTGACTGGTGGAGGGTCGTTAGCCGAACGGGTAGGACAATGACTTTAAATTCTCATTAAAAGTATAATGATTATTATAAAGTAACTAAATGTTTTATTTAATTCCCAATCTTAGTTACTTTAGGAAAAATGTGAATTTGGTGCTAGCCCATGGAATTCACACTTTGTACCTACCAAGTCGTTGGTGGAGCGTGTGTGGTTAACCGACACACTAACTTGGACTCGTAAGGATCACTAAGGGTGACTTAATGTTTGTCATAGATCAATGGAGCGTGTGTGGTTAACCGGCACATTGATTGGGTGATAATATTAAGGGTACCAAGTGAATTGGTATGGTTATTCACACCTTGTTTTGTGATCCTCGGCATCCCAGTCACAAAATTTGAGAGGGCACACTCGAGATTGAAACATGCCATTGAAAAGTTCAATGAATCACAAAAGATCTAGGAATTTCAAATCCAATTAAAACCTAATAAATTATTTCGTTTTTCATAGTGGAAATTGGTGAATCGTCATTCGCCTACCTTCAAATATTTTATAGCTTGGATTACGGCATCCCTCTTCCAAATTATAAAATATTGTGTTGGGTCCTAGCCTTAATATTTCATATTGGGTGTTATATTAAAGACTTTGAATCAACTAACTTGATTTTCTCCCATTATAGATGTCTGGTTCAGACAACTATGATCTTCCCAAATCTCTTGAAGATGGTGTCCCTCAACATCATGCTTCACTTCCTCCACCTCCTCCAATTATTCTCCCTCACCCACAAGTTCTTGAAAAGTTTAAAGCCACTCAATCCCTATTGGCAAGCATAGTCTATGTGTGCTCACATCTTGGAGATAAAGTCACATATTGAAAAGCCGGGAGAGTTGGGTGTCAAAGTCTCGTGAAAGTTGGATGTTCAATCACTTTCTTAGTAACATAGTGAGTCTCTTTGGGACTACTATGAGACAGACTATGACATGACCCTTAATGATGTTATCTATTTGCTTGGTGTTGTGGAATCATCAATGATTTGGAACACTAGTAAAGCAAATTTGATTAAAAGAACAACTTCCCAAGTCTTAAATGGACATTGACAATGGTAGCATTGGATATCTAGAAAAAGATTTCTCTTCCCAATGGAAAAGGATCGGCTATAGTCAACTCGGTTGACCAAATGGTAAAGAGAAAGGCTAAGTCTGAGATAGTCCCATGTGCCATTACCAAAGGGTCCATGCGTTTTGTTGCCAAAGGAAGGGGCATTGGTTGCGAAGCTGCCCTATTCACCTGAAAGGTCATAAGGTTGATCAAGTCAAGAGGTTTGACTCTACTTCGGGTAAATTCCACTATCTAACTCTATTAAGTTCCTATTTGGAGATTCTTATTACATAATGTGAATGGGTCACATGTTGATGTTTTTAAGAATCAAATAAAAGATAGGAAGCTTAAAGTAAGTATATGTTGATTCTGATTGCGAAAGTGGGTTTCGATCGCATGGTTCGGTATTCAGAATTTTGAGCTGTTGCTTAAGAGTTATAATATATTGCTTATGAATAGATAACAACAAGGTTTTCATGTGGATTGTAAGGATAAGTTTTTCCGCAAAGTTTTAAAATAAAAGAAAAAAGCGTTTTAATTTTATTTATTTTAAAAATATCCTTACAATGGCATCTGTGGAAAATTGTTGCTTATATGTTTCCAGTAATAGCAATATTGGAAAGTGGATTTGATTCTTTCATTTGTGGTAGTGTCTGAATTTACCAAATGAAGAAAGTTTTTCATCACCCAAGTTTCAATTGGACAGGAACTTGGAATCATACAAGTTGTATTGTATGATGAATGAGAATTTTCATCTTTGAAAATTAAGAATAATTCTTTGATCACATGTATATGTGAGTCAATTGAAGGACTAAGGAATTAGGTACACTGGGTGTGCGATGGTCAAGGCCCACCACAAAGATTGATTTGTCATGATTTACTTATGAAGTTAAGTATAATTCTGTAACATTGGAAAGGTTACAATGTATGACAAAACAAATGATCGAGAAGAATCAAATTAGGCAGAAAGATAAAAGTTTCTCAAATCTGAAATGATGGGAGAGTACTTTAGTATCGTATTTCATGATCATCTTAATGATTATGAAACCATATCACAAATTCATACTCTAAGGACGTCTTAGTGCGTTGTTATGGCTAAGAAGAGAGGTCATGAATTGTTGGATTGGTTAAGATCGAGAAGATGAGTCATACTACGTTCCAAAACAATTCTTAGAGTCATACTCCAAGATTGTAACTTTGAGTGACATAAAGGAAGATTTATTAACACTAGTCAAATGTAAGAGTAAAATGTTTTCTACTCTTGTACATTTGAGATTGGTAAGTTGTGATGTCTTGGATGAGACAAAGACCAACTAAGACCAATTGTGTGAAGTGTTAGTCTTGATAAGAATCCGCATTGTCCCATGAATATTTGTTTTGTCAAGGAATGGTTCTTGACTGGGGAAACTTATATGTCAAGGGGACAATGGGAGCCTTAACGATCCTGAAAGAGTTTCAAGATTTAATCAAGAGTAAAACCTATAATTTATCACTAGCACACGACTTAAGGTTTGCAACCTATCGTGTTGACATAATTCTTATTTCTGTACCTACTTCAAATAAGTTGAATTTGCATGTAAGTTATCAGAGTTCAACTTGGAAGCATTGGTGGGCCTTGTGCTACCAAGGTGACAAGAAACTAAGATTGAACAAGTTTAATCCATGTAAGGCTGAATTTGTCACTAACCTTATCTTGTGATTATGGTTTTGATAAATTCACATGGATAGGAACTCATACACTATAAAATCTAAGTGTCATAAGGTTTCTCTCCGATTCATGAAAATGATGGTGAGGAAACGCTTTCACTAAGTAGATGTTACGTAGATATCAATTGTGTTATTTGCATTTTCAAAAGTCGTTAGTGGAGCGTGTGTGGTTAATCGGCACACTAACATGGACTTGTGAGAAATGGAAAATGCCTAAGCAATTGAGACTATGATTACGGCATCCCTTTTCATAGTCCTGAAAATTGTTTAGACACACATGTGAGCTATCTAAGAAAGGGTGTATGAATCTAAATTTCAGAAGTCCAGCAAATTTCTTGAAATATGTCAGAGCTAGTGGGAGCATAAGTGTTATGCTGATAATCATCATGTTAGTGGGAGCATGATTATTACGTTTAGTGTTGCAAGTGAGCAATGTTAATTATAGAAAACAAAGTTTCAATCCGTGAAGTTTCAGGGGTTGAAAAGTTGTTTTGCTATAATTAAGGCAGAGGAAATTATACTTCATTTCAATTCTAAAGCTTAGATTGAGCTTTTAATCATCTTTAGTCCAGAATATATATATATGAATTTTATGTTGGAATGGTTCAACTTGAAGAAATTCTATATATATTGCGTTTTCAAAATTTGATCCCTGTTCATAGTTAAATTTTGAAAACATGGCAAATAAAAAATATTGTAGCAAAAGACTGGTCTAGTATCATGTCTTTATGTCAAACATCATGAATCGTGTCCCATATGCTTCGGATATAGGATCGATTTCTTGTGCTATAATATTCATCCTTTCTAAATTTTCCAAATGCTCAGGGCATTTAGAAGGGAAAAGTCTAGAACTGGATATGACTAAAGTGATTAAGCAATTGTCGAGGACAATCTGAGGTTCGCCAAACATTGGTTGCTCAGGGACAGTTGGAAGTATGATGTAAGTTGTCGGAAAGGACCATATTGACATATTCTGAAAAGAAGTAACTCTTGTTCGGAAGTGATAGTCAAAATGGGACTATGGAAATGTCTCCATAGGTGGAAGTTATTCAATCCATGTAAGATTAGAAAACCTTAATGCAAGAAGGATGTTCAAAGCAATGTACTTTGAATATGAGACTTCCGTTCCATAGAAGTTGACCTTCTTTGGAATACTCTGTAATGACTGGTGACAAGGTTTTGGTGACTTTGTGCATAATCATTACAAGAGGAACATTGCATAAAAGTTTAAAATCTAATAGCTTTTTTTTGGTAAATGATAGGAATCGGGGATTCTCACATTTACAATAAGGATTTGGGATTGTGAAATGAGTATCATTGGAATCATGTTCAATTGATCTACATCACAATGTAAGGATCATAGACAAACATAGTGTGCATACTTGGAGTATGGCATAACTATTGTCTAGAAAACAAAGTGTACATGCTAGGAGCATGGGACGACTGTTGTTTTATTCAAGTATTAAGTTGATTATTTGAAACATTATACAATGAATAATGTGTAATCAATATGGTGATAAATAAAAGGTGGTTCTATTTATATTCAAAAGGGTTCTGAGACCATATTGGATTCGATTATTATTGTGTTTCACTTTGCATGTTTTGACTTCCAAAATAGCTAGGTTATTCTTTCTGAATGACTAAGTTATTTAAACACTCCACAGTCGTTCATATGTTGGAAGTAGGTATGAATCAAGACTGTCATGAATCGAGTTTGTAGATGGCTAAATGGGTTTAGTCATAGCAATGGTTGCTACAACATTCATGAGTGCTCATAAGTTATGAGTAGTGGATTAAACCCACGCTCACTTATATCACTTCATGGAATTTATCTCGAGTGATCGTGAGACGGTAATATCATATAAATCTTCAAACCTAGAGATATGAGTTGTTACCTATGAGTTGCTTGTGCATTGATTTCACGTAAACGCATCAGTAACTTGATGTTATAAAACGTGCCTTTATGTACAATTCAACAAGTAGTAGAACAAGCATATGAGTCGAAGTTTATATGTTCCTTCTAGAAATAGAAGCGATATCTGGGCCCCTCGATGATTTTGTTGTGACCCATGTACCGGCCGGTCAGAACTAAATTGATGTGTTCGATTAAGTTCTTTGTCAAACAAATCGAAAATCGGGAAACAAACTGCTGGACAATAAGTACTACGTTGTTCCATGTATTTGTCCGGCTGATATCATGAGAACAGAGGATTATATGATCACTTATCTAAAATGGCGCTTCATAGTTCAACAGAGTTTTCGAGAGCTACGATTGCTGGTTGGTTCTTGAAGTAACATACGCAAATATAGTTATTAGACTTATCCTAGTGGGAGTCTGTTGGATAAGGTGTCTAAGTCCACAACTTATTTGGTACATACTTGACCCGGCCCCACATGGTCCATTTGGGTTGCACTTCACCCAAACTATTTATGGATAATTTTATGAGAGTTATACACATATGTTTATTAATATATTATAAGTTATAATATATTAATATGAAGTCATTATATTTAATTAGTCTTAGTCTTAAATTAATTATGAATTAATTTAGAGATTAAAAGGAAGACTAATTAGATTGTGGGCTATTGGTTTTATATAGTGTGGGCTAACACTCATTTGTTAATAGGCTAGGCTTATATGGAAGTCCATGGATGATCCATGGAGCTTTTAACCCATGGATCCTTGGGAAAGGAAAGGTCATGGGTTATTAGGGTTTCACCCCAATCATGTACACTATATAAGCATGTTGGATGAAATAGCCACTAGTGACACTAGTGTGGTTTTTGTGTGTGTGGCCGATTTTCTATGTGTGTATACACTCTCTCAAATTTTCCAAGTGTTTGTGCTGATTTGTGATTCCATTTGAGGCATTCACACTATTGGCGGTTGGCTCTCAAACTCCAAACAATCAACCATCATCAAAAGGTATGTATTTCTACTAGTAGTTTTATGATTCATAATCCTTATGCTATGCTAGTTAGGAAGAAACCTTGGAAATTATTATTTGCATGTATTTTAGAAGAAAACATAGATCCAAGGTTTATTAGGGTTGCATGCACACATAGGAAGTGTTAGATTGCTCAAAACCCAACAGCTTATACATGTTTAATTATTATTATAATCACTAATTCTTTATATACATATGTCTTCATATGTAATTAGGACCATTGTGTGTGTCTAAAGTCTTCATTTGACACCTAGCAGTCCTACCTCATCAGTTCATCCGTATCACCCACAACAGGTTTAGTTCATACCCCTTAATTAATGTTTTTACTGTTTTTAATTGTTTTATGGGGGGGGGATACAAGTAGAATCATGCTAGTTATTATATCAATCACTTATGATTAATAAACAACATTAAAATGATTGGCTACTCATTAGCCATTTTACCAAACAATTTCCTTCAAATGTTTATCGTAAACACTTATTATGTTTAAAACTCCTTATTAAACTGTACCTTTTACTCTGTATGTTTCCATTCAAACTCATTTACAATTGTGTTTCAAACAAATGTTTCCTTATACTTAAACTATTTATTCAAACCCATGCCTTCAAACCGTTTTATAGATTGAGATCAAGTCGATCTTTTCTTAGACAATAATTATGTTCAAAGGTTTTACAAAACTTATTTTATTCTTTTATATTATAAATTGTATGCCTATATATGTATGGTTATATAAGCAATGTTGAAAGGACTTAGGAAGGCTATCCACCCTATTTCCTTTTCCTCGATTTGGATGTGGTCTGGTGGGATATCGGGTACCCGTCCGACGGTCGTTTAAATATTAGTTATATATCATGTGTACATATATAGTCATAAAGGTCCTTCCAGTACATCCAATTCCCTTGGGTAGCAAGGGTATACATCCATGTCCATACGTACTAGTTAGATTACTAGTAAACTACCATAGGGGTAGTTTTGGAAAATACTAGAACTATTACTAGAACGCGATATCATACAATCAATCAGTTCATTCATGAGTCAATACTTGCTAGATAGAGAGCACATACATTACAGCTAGAACATTACAGTACATTACTATACTTGCTAGATAGAGAGCACATACATTACATCTAGAATATTACAGTACATTACTATACTTGCTAGATAGAGAGCACATACATTACAGCTAGAACAGTTCAGTACATTACATATACATGAATACATTGACAAATTGTGATCCACTGTATCGGAGCATGCCTTAAATGTCATGGCCCGAGTTGTAGCCAGAGTGTCTTGGAGGGAGAGCATGAGTTTGCGTATAGATCTATACTGGATTGACTATCCTACACCTTGCTGCTAGCTACAGTTAGACCTGCAGGTCTGCGGGTGCCAAACGTCATTTCTTTTTACGACCTACCCTTTTCGTTGTTATCCAGTCGATAGTATGGTACAATTAATCACATGATGCCTTAATATAAATCCGGTTTAAGGTAGTTAGTACAACAGTAGTTCGTATAGCGCTACACTTCAGTACTACATTAATTTTCCCTTTACATATATTTAGTGATCTTTTCGCTTAAACCATAAATGTAAAAATTATATTTTGTTAATGATAGTTGCACTTGGGAAAATTACACACTTTTACAAGAAACGAACATTATAACAGTTAAGTCTTGGTAGAAGACTACATTGAGAACAGTTAAGTCTTGGTAGAAGACTACATTGAGACCAGTTAGGTCTTGGTAGAAGACACCCTTATATAATAGTAGGAATCATAGGGATTTCTAGGGTTTTTCGAACTTTTATAGTTGTTTTACAAACATTTTTATACTTACAGTTCATATACATTTTCCATACTTACAGTTCATATACATACAAATTCTTACATACAAATTAAGACACTAAAATACTTATGATCTCACCAGCTTTAAAGCTGATACTCTCTTTCAAAATAACTTGTATCCTCAGGTCAACCATAGACAGGTACCGATGCAAGGTTTAGAGAAGATGGAGCTCGATCAAGACTCATCTTTCTATTTGATTTATACTTTAGTGTCTATTATAATTTGTCAGAACACACTTGTATTAAAATTATATTAGTAATGCGGTGGATGATGTTGTTGCTTGTTTACTACTTTTCATTGTTGTGATACTGTACATGGCGTCCTCCACCCCAGAACGTTTCCGCCGTTCTTGGTTTTGGGGTGTGACATCAAGTACATCTCAAATATAGTTATGGACTTAGAAACCTTATCCAACACCTTCGACCTTGTAAAACCCAATACTCTCCTCCATGATCCACTCTTCCACTTCTAGAGTCCGTTTGTGGTTGGGGTATTGCTTCTTTGATGACCTAGTTGATGATGCTGGTGAGACTGCTCTCTTGCGAGATGGAATGGGGAATGGACTTTCTAGGGGTGTTTATAGTCTTTGGTCACGAAGCCTAACTACAAAAGGATCAGCTAGAGGATGGAGATAATGGAGCAATAATCTCCGGGGATGATTCCGACTCAGTAGTGTCCTCCTCATGAGTGTCTGCATGGTCATCATGGGAAGATGAATCTGGGTAAGGTAAGCTATCTGTGGGCACTCCGTTGAACTCCTCGTCATGCTGCTCCTCCTCCTTGATGGGTTCTTTGTCTTCAAACGGATCATCATCAGCTGATACTTGGGTAGGGGTAAGGGCATTGTCAGATCGTAATCATTTTCTGCCTTTGGTTTGTGTGGTACCACCTAGTCCTCTTCAGGGTAAAGATACGACACCCAAACCCATATACCCTCCATATTGCTCTGACATCCAAAATAAGACATCAAACAAGAAGATATTTATGAGAGATATTATGAGAATCATAACATACATATAATTTGCTAGTATAAATATATAGTAGATAGTAATGTATCTCATGTGATTCTTTATATAAGGGGTATGTCGGATATCTTTCTCTAATCCAGGTATCCTCAAGGTGTACCATGCCAATACTAAGTGTTGAATCCTCTAGTAATAGTTGTTGATCTATGTCTCTATTCGTCATGAAGTCGACCTACGCTACCAATCTAAATATCTTCAAGCTACATGCCTCGACCTAATTTCTTAAATAATCATACTAAGCTATCGATACATAAATCCTCAAACGTTTAGGTTTTCAACTAAGGCATTCAGGTTTACTCTTGCGTCGATCGAACCATAATAAAACTTAGTTGCACATTCTAGGTCTAGTTGTACTACAACCATAGTACTAGACTAACCCTAGGATTCTTTTTTGACCTAAAATCTTAAGTTATGATTTAAACGGATGATTTTTATAACATATAGGTATAATTATAAGAGTTTGTATAACTCTTTATCTGATTAGTGTTTGATTAGGGGTATTCTTTTAATTCAATGTTTTGTACTTCAAGACTATCAAGTAAGATCGGCCAGATGAGAAGTGTCGGACGGTGGGACCATTTTAACATTTAGCCATTCTAAAATCGAGCAACCCAAGTGGCAGTTCAAACCAGTCACCTCTCCCGTAAGTAGTCTATCGATACATTAATTAATAATAATACTTCTATTAGGTTTAACTAATTTAGAATATACGCCCTAGGTTATAGTCATTGTTCATAAGGAATTAGTAGTTCGCTATAACTTGTAGCTCTGATATCAAAATGCACACCCCTAGTTGGCAGCGGAAACGTCGGACTATGGGACGTAGAGATAATTTGATCGATGCTAATGGATATATTGAACATTACACATAAATATAAGACAAATGATACTTTTATTTCTTATAACTTATTCACGGTTACATTTTTCTATTAATCAAACACACATCCCGAACATAACTATAAATTGACCATCCAACAAGGTTCCTTGACGACATCCTCTTCTACGACTCTCTTCCACACCCATCTCCCTGAGAATACATATATATTGAAAATGTCAGCATAATGTTGGTGAGTTCACAAATTTTTATAGTTTTCTACTTTATTTGGTTGGATTAAAATAAGAATCCCTTTTCTTTTTAGAAAAACATTTCTTTCCTTTTTAAGATATTTTACCATCCTTCACTTACTATCTTTATATGATAGTTTACTAATCCTAACTTACAATCTTTATATGATATTTTACTAATCCTAACTTACTATCTTTATATGATCTTTTATCGATCATATCTTACTATCTTTCTTTTTTATGATGTTTTACTAATACTAACTTATTTTATTAACTACTCGAAGACGTCCCTCTAAGTGGTCAGATATCTAAGGTTGTCAGGATGTATTACCATGAGCTTCATAATCGTCGTTATGGACTAATAATTTCCCCATACGACACTTCATCGAATGTTGAATGATACTTTTATAATAAAGAAAGTTGTGTTGTCGGGATTGTAGCTAGCAATCGCAGATGGGTGTTTAAAACCCTATATTTATATATACATATCTTTTTGGCTTTCGCAAGATTAACGATTGTTGGTTCGAGATAACCGAATCTAATCAGGCTAGGCATGAAAAGCTTACTAATGCATTAACCTTAGGTTTTTTTGTCTTTTCTTTAACTTAATGATTCCTATAAATATCACAATATAACTCTTTTATGTTATATTTGATAATTATACTTTATAAATCTCATAATTATCTTTGTGTGTGTGCGTGTGTCTATATATATATATATATATATATATATTAACCTAGGAAATTGGTCAGCATAACATCTACGTTACATCAATTCTTAGACTATCGATCTTCATAACTCTTGGGCATAATATCATAGCTTACAACTAGGTAAGGTATTTATGGTTACATTATCCTAATGTTTCATGCTTTATATGCTCCAAAAGAAAAACGAGATTTTTCTAGGGAAGGAATCCATTGCGAAAAGTTTAAATTTTGTTGCAAAAGATAAATAGCGATAAAATTTGCGACGACCAATTTCCGTCCCAAAAAACCCCATAGCAAGAGTTTGCTAGGGAAACAATCATTCCATCGCAATTGTGACAACGGAATGAAATCTGTTGTAGATGGTATCCCATCGTGTATTCCGTAGTACGATTCCATCACAAATTATGTGGTAGTTCTTCCATCATAAATTCCGTTGTGGTTAATAGCTAGCAAAATCCATGGTGATGATTGCCAAGCTAATTTCATGGTGGTGAATCCCTAGCAAACTTTGTGGTGGTGAATCCCTAGTAAATTCTGTGGTGGTGATTCCCTAGCAAAATCTATGATGAGGAATCCCTAGCAAATTTCATGGTGGTAATTCCCTAGCAAATTTTGTTGTACTGAGTCTCTAACAAATTCCATGGTTGTGGATCCCTAGCAAATTTGGTGGTGATGAATGTCACACCCTTGGTCCAGACGGTCGAAACGTCCGGAGGCGGGTGACCTCATTGTGCAATATCATACATAGAGATAACAAACTTACATTCTTTATACATTGTATTTGTCCATCGAGTTACACCAAAGAGATTAACTACAACTTTAATAGTCGTGCATCCGCGTCCCATTTCACCTGCTTACTAGATCCCTAAGAATATCAGTCGTTTTGAAAAGAGTCAACTAAAAAGTTGGTGAGTTCATAAGCATTTTTGTATAAAATAGTTTCACACTTTTTTAAAATCGTTCTCATTGCACTTTCAGAAAATGCGATATTTTCTATGAAATCGTTTGAAGCCTTGGTTGGGAAATCATGGTATTTGTATGCATGTCGTTATTCTGGTTCATCCTTATAAGGAGTGATAAAAGAAAATAGTGTAGTTTGTAAAGACGGGTTGTGTTCGAGAATAATTCTTTTTGAGTAACAATAGCCAATGGTTTTTAGAAAATCCACTAATTTCAAAAAGGGAAAAACAGTTGTAAATCTTGTTTCTCTTTTCGAGTAAAAATGAGTGTGCATTCTAGCATGTCGTTGTCGAATTAGTATAAAATCGTTTTCTCCAAAAAATCCTATATTTTCTGCTATAAAATGTTTGTAAGTTCTTGTTTCAACTGTGTATACTTGCATATATGTGTGTTAGTTTATCGTTTTTTGAAAAATCGTTTACAAGCTTTTTCTCCAGAAAACCCTATGCTTTCTTATGGGGAAAAATAGAAGCATTAAGACTCTAATACTTGTTAGGTGTAAGAAATCAACATGGCGATTATGGACATTCTATGCAATGAGAAAAGGACAGTCAACACAACGAATGCAGACCATCACTACCATGCGCGTGGGTAGTTAACACAATGTGCCAAATTTCATTTGTGAGGTTTTTCTTGCATAAATTTCTAGATAACATAACATATTCTAGTGAGTCGTTATAACCATACTGATATTTCGGAAACCTGTTTTGGCGTTTCTCAGGTGCCCTTGATCTGATAAAGACATTTGTCACCCTAGACTGGCCGGTCTAGCTGTAGGGATCAACGAATGTGCGGGGTGTCAACCCCGTATAGATCTATACACAAATTCATGCTCTCCCTCCAAGAGACTCTGGCTATAACTCCTTACAGGATTTTAGGTGTACACTATTATTTTTATATTTAGGTACTTTTGAGATTTGTCTAACGAGAATAAAAACAACCTTTTGAGCAATAAGTGAGATCCATTATTTGTTAGATAAATAATGATTCTTGTACTTATTGAATAGAAATATTGTTTTCGTTCCATCTCGTTCATTGTGTTTGTTAACTGGGTGCATCGTGTTCGCTCTGTTTTGTTTATCGAAAAAAAAAAATAAGCCATTTTAGACGTTTATCAAAATGACCCAACATTATTGGAATTGGCAAAAATGGGCATTCCTTTCTATAAATTGGCGGCTCAGGCCCATATTGGTCAAAAGGAAAGTGTCAAGTTATAATTTGTGAAAACTCATGACTGTAGGTTATGACACACAATTTCTATTTTAAGTCATATTGGACATTACTTATGTTCTTGAAGGTTTTATGATAGCAGTTCATGACATGCAAATACTTTTGTCATGAAAACTCTGTTTTCATATATCCTTCTTGATAAAATTATTTATATTATATATTTATAAATATTCTCCACTAGCTTTGTTAATCTGGTGAAAAGTCATGAGTATGACATACTATTCCAAGAAAACTTTTATATTTATGCTTGGCCGACAGTGATCCAAAATATTATTATTTACTTCATTTAATCACTTTCCAAAATATTTTTGTCTCACAACTTGTTTAAGTAAATCTTGAAGCAAAACCTTATAGTTGTTATTATAAAAATTCGTGACTTACACTTGGTACATACTAGTTCTTGTTTCCAAACATGATTTGTGAAATATAATGCAAACTCTTGAGACTTAACAAAAATCTCGAGTTTTTGGAGTATTTTTAAGGGGTTTCATACTTAAGCATATGCAAGAAGACATACATACAAAATAACAAATAGATTATGATTTATAGAAGACTATGACTTGTACTTTCCCCCAAAAACAATAAAAACGTCGAAAAGGTGGGGTATGAAGCTCACCTTGAGTTGGTTGGTGAGTTGCTTGGAATGATAGAGTAAAGATTTCAACTTAGACCTTTGGCTGAGATGAGGATTTTACCTGGGAGGAATGTTGTCCTAAAGGTGATCATCACATATTATTATGAATATAATAATATGGATTCATTTTGAGTATTACATAAAATGTTAGATGGGTGGAGAAACTTACTTAAAAATTATAGAGAGGAGTTGAGAAATTTAGCTTTCGACCAGATCTTGTTCTTGCTTTTGGGATGCGTTTTTGAAAGAATATGAGAGAATGATAGGAGTGGGGAACTCTAAAACTCATCCATAGACATTGCTTTAACAGGATAAAAGAAAAGGTGGGAGACTTAGGTGCATGGAAATCTAATGGTTCATGCTTTGTTATTTGGTCGGTAATGCCTTGGTTACTGTGATTTGCATAGGGAATAGGAATTATATCAAATCATAAAGTCAAACCTCTATTTCATTACCCAAATCCAGAGTGGAGTCTTTAGCTTTCGAGGGTCCAAAGTGGGTGACAATGGGCATCCGGAGGTACTGGGTGAGTCCCGAAGTCGCTTGGTGAGTTCCGAAGGAAATTCTCAAGTTCCGAAGTGGAGTTCCGTAGTAAAGCCTGAAATTCCAGAGTCAAGCCTGAAATTCCGGAGTCAACTCTGATCCGGGCCCAATTCTTCCAAGGCTGCGAGGTGGCAGTTTCCGAAACGAATACGAAAGCTCCATACAAGATTGTCCGGAGTGATTATTCTAGAGCGAGATTGTCCGGGGCATGCTAAATTTTCGAAGCACATTAATTATGGAAAATGCTCGGTTCCTCTAGCAGGTCCGAAGCTTCGTAAGGGTTTCGAACTAGTTTTTCTCCATCAAGTTTTCTCCTTTCGTTTTGTGTTGATTTTGGCTACGGAAAAACTACATAGGGAGATTTGAGATAGATTAGTGATACATGGAGAGATTTCATGAGGACATAATTTCATGAGGACTCATATTGTACACTTAGTTGTGTTAGTTGTGTTAGCAAAAGTCTCACAATTGTTATTGCTTTCATGAGGACAGAATTTCCTAGCCAAAAATGCTAGTTGTGACATCATTCCCCCGTTAGAGGCAATTTCGTCCCAAAATTCTTTTAAGAGGTAGGGTCATGAATGAGGGAATAGGTGAAGGTACTTTCAATTTATCTGGTCTTTGCGTTCCCAAGTGAATACCGGCTCACGCCTAGCATTCCCTTGAACCCTAAAAATCGAAATGCGGATTTGTTTTGTGTGCTTAACTATTCTATCCATAGTCTCGATAGGCTGATCAACTATCAGGAGGTTCTGGCTCATTGAATCTTGTCTAATGGAACTTGGAGGGTTTGTCCGATAGACACCTCCTAGGTTCGACACATGGAATACAGGTGTACGTCACTAAGCTTGGGGGGGTAGTTGGAGTTCGTAGGCTAACGGACTGATCTGTGGGAGGATCTCGAAGGGACTGGTGTATCGGGGAGTTAGTTTACGTATCCTTACAAATTATATCATCCTTCCCTGATCGAAGTGATGAGTTTTGAGCATTCTAACACTTCCTAAGTGTACATGCAACCCTAATAAACCTTGGATCTATGTTTGTCTAATATACATACAAATAATTATTTTTCCAAGGTTCATATCCTAACTAGCATGACATAGGGAACATGAATCAAATAAAGCTAGTAGAAACACTTACCTTGTAGTTGTAGTTGATTGTTTGTAGTTTTAGAGCCTAGCACCAATAGTGTGGATGCCTCAAATGGAAATCACAAATCACCACAAACTTGGAACTTTGAGAGAATAGTCACTACTATCTTGAAATCGCCCCTCTTGCTTTACTCTCCTCAACTAGTGTCAACTTGTTTGATTTCAAGAACCTAGGCCTCCTTTATATAGTGTGGTGGATTATGGTTACATCCATGTAAACCCTAATACCCATGTCTTTTCATTTCCATGAGATCCATGGGTTAATGCTCCATGGAGTATCCATGGACTTTCCATGCAAGCCTAGCCCATTCCATATAAGCATTACCCACACTATATAAATATAGAAGCCCATATTTAATTAGTAATATCTTTGATCTCTAAATTAATCCTAGATTAATTATAGATCAATACTAATTAAATAATATGATCTTATATTAATATATTAGAACTTATAATATATTAATAAATCATAACTTGTACTATTCTCAAAAGATTATCCATAAATTGTTCGGGTGAAGTGCAACCCAAATGGACCATGCCGGGTCGGGTCAAGTACATACCAAATATAGTTATGGACTTAGACACTATATCCAATAGTCTCCCACTTGGATAAGTCTAATAACTATAGTTGCAAGTATGACTTCAGGAACCTATTAGCAATCGTAGCTCTTTAAACTCTGTTGAACTAGAACGCGCCATTTTAGATAAGTGATCATATAATCCTCTGTTCTAGATATCAGCCGGACAAATACATGAAACATGGTCTTACTTATTGTCCAGCATTTGTTTCCCGATTTCCGATTTGTTTGACATAGAACTTAACTGAACACATCAATTTAGTTCTGACCGGACCCGGTACATAGGTCAAAACAAAATCATCGAGTGTCCCAGATATCGCTTCTAATCCTAGAAGGAACAGATAAACTTCGACTCATATGTTTGTTCTACCACTCATTGAATTATACACAAAGGCACGTTTTATAACATTGAGTTACCAATGTGTTTTTGTACAATCAATGCATAACCAACTCGTAAGTAACAAATCATATCTCTAGGTTTGAAGACTTATATGATATTACCGTCTCACGATCACTCGAGATAAAATTTCATAAAGTGATTCCAGTGAGTGTGGGTTGAGTCTAATGCTTAGAACTTATGAGCACTCATGATTGTTGTAGCCATGTCCAACACCTTGGACCTCTACAACCAATCATGACAGTCTTGATTCATACCTACTTCTGACATATGACCGACTGTGGAGGTTTGAATAATATGATACACCAAACATAATTATTCTGGAATTCAAAACATCCAAAAGAAATATAGTAAACGATCGACAAGAGATACCAACACTTTGCTTATAAACAAAACACCTTTTATTCATCATCTAATGTCAATTACACTTTACAAATTTCATAATTTATCTAACTACTAAAACTTATATCATCCTTTAGCCCTATGCTACGAGCATGCTAGAGATGCTTAACCCTACTCAGTCCCTTCGTGAGGGGATCTGTTGGGTTCTCATCCGATGATACCCTCTTTGCCACGAGGATTCCTTCTTCTATTCGATGTCTGATGAAGTGATATTTTCTGTCAATGTATCTGGATCTCCCATGATCACTTGGTTCCTTGGCTAAGGCAACCGCACTATTGCTGTCACAGAAAATCTCCATTGGCTCTTTTATAGCTGGTACAACTCCAAGGTCTCCGATGAAGTTCTTTAGCCATATAGCCTCCTTTGCTGCCTCGCTTGCTGCTATATACTCTGATTCACAAGTGTAATCAACCATTGTCTCCTGCTTGGAACTCTTCCAAGTGATTGCTCCTCCGTTTAAGGTAAAGACCCAGCCCGACTGAGAGCGGAAATTATCCCTGTCACTCTAGTGTACCTTGCCAGGGATTCCCTGATGCCTGCTCACCATGCTCAAAGCAAAGGCTACATCAGGTCGAGTACACGTCATAGCATACATGATCGATCCTACAGTTGAAGCATAAGGTAGTCGACTCATTTCTACTATCTCAGCCTCAGTACTAGGGCTTTGTGTCTTACTCAATATGGCATTACTTTGAATGGGTAACTCACCTTTATTGGAGTTATGCATGTTGAATCTTTTCAACACTTTGTCCACATAGGTGCTTTGACTAAGTCCAATTAGTCTTTTACTCCTGTTTCTCAAAATCCTTATCCCTAGGATATAGGCAGCTTCACCAAGGTCCTTCATAGCGAAACACTTCCCAAGCTAGGACTTTACTTCCTGCAAGGTTGGGATGTCATTTCCTATGAGTAGTATTTCATCCACATACAGTACCAAAAAGATGACTATGCTCCCACTAGCCTTGATATAGACACAAGATTCATCTTCACTCCTTGAAAAGACAAATTCCTTGACTTTCTCATCAAAGCCAAGATTCCATCTGCGAGGTGCATGTTTCAATCCATAAATGGATTTCTCGAGTTTACACACTATATTGGGGTACTATGTACTGACAAAACCCTCGGGCAGAACCATGTAAACATCTTCAGCCAACTTTCCATTAAGGAAAGCGGTTTTGACATCCATTTGCCATATTTCATAGTCATGAAATGCAGCAATGGCTAACAGAACCCTAATAGAGTTTATCTTGGCCACTGGTGAAAAGGTTTCATCATAATCAACTCCCGAAGTTTGAGAATAACCCTTTGCAACCAGTCGTGCCTTATAAGTGTGTACATTACCATCCATGTCGGTCTTCTTCTTGAAGATCCATTTGCACCCTACAGTCTTACAACCTGGTACATTCTCAACCAAGTTCCAAACTTGATTGTCATACATAGATTGTATCTCGCTATCCATAGCCTCTTTCCATTTCGCAGCCTCAGGGCCTGCCATGGCTTCCGCGTAGCTGTTAGGTTCATCCAGACCTACTAGTGTCTCATCACTAATAAGTGTCTCACCTTTTGCAGTAATATGAAAACCATAGTAATGCTCAAGTGCATTCCTAACTCTCGTGGAACGTCTAAGAGGTACAGACTCATCAATTGGCTCAAAAAGAGTTTCCTCCTCAAGTTGAGGGCTAGGGTTTGAAGTTCCTTCACCACTTGACTCTTGAATTTCTTCAAGATCAATTTGCCTCCCACTGTCTCCTTGGCTTATGAACTCTCTCTCTCGAAAGACTCCTCTTCTTGCTACAAAGACCACATTATCACTAGGTCTGTAGAAAAGGTAACCAATGGATCTTTGTGGGTAGCCGATGAAAATACACCTCTCGCTTCGGGGTTCTAGCTTGTCATGAGTCTCGCGCCTCACAAAAGCCTCGCAACCCCAAATCTTGATGTGGTCTAGGTTGGGTACTTTACCAGTCCACATCTCGTGAGGAGTTTTGGCAACTTTCTTTGTAGGGACAAGATTAAGGATATGGCCGACAGTCTCTAAGGCATACCCCCAGAATGAAATTGGTAGCGAAGCTCGACTCATCATGGAATGAACCATATCCAACAAGGTCCGATTACGCCTCTCGGCCACACCATTCAACTGCGGTGTCCTGGGAGGTGTCAATTGTGAGACAATCTTAATGTTCCTGCCCAATTGATTCTCGACTTCCTGTTTAAATTTCTTAAACCTTTCGAAGGTCTCTGACTTATGCTTGATTAAGTAGACATATCCATATCTACTGTAATCATCAGTAAAAGTCAAATAATAACGATTAGCATCCCTTGTGGCATGTTTGAATGGTCCACACACATCTGTGTGTACAAGGTCCAACAAACCTTCACCCCTCTCACAAGAGCCTGTGAAGGGTGACTTTGTCATTTTTCCAAGTAAGCATGATTCGCAACTATCATCTGACTTTAGGTCAAACGACTCCAAGACTCCATCCTTTTGGAGTTGGCCTATGCGTTTCTTGCTTATATGTCCAAGAAGACAATGTCATAATGATGCTTTATCCAAGTTATTATTATTAACAGAATCAATACACAATACATTATTTCCTAAGTAATCAACCACAGATACTGTTTCAGACACGCCATCATAAGGTAATGCTTTAAAATAAAGAACATTAATAAAGAAAGCATTAATCGAACCAACTTCATTATCAAATGAAAAGGTGAAACCTTGTTTATACAATGCATGAAAGAAAATAATATTTCTTGCCATTTCTGGCGAATAACAACACTTATTCAAATCTAAACTAAACCCACTACTTAGCGATAAAGTATAAACTCCAATCTTGGTGACAGGTGAAGCTTTCCTGTTTCCCATGATCAAGTTTATTCTTCCTTGCTCCACATCCTCACTTCTTCTTAGTCCCTGTAAATCAGAACAGATATGAACACCACAACCAGTATCAAGGACCCAAGAATTAGAATGGGGTGAGTTATTAGATAAGATAGTGTAAATACCTACATGGTTGGGTTTAACTTTTTCATCCTTCACATCTTTAATATGGGCTTATTTATTCATAGAAATCATTAATTATCTTATTAATTATTGTTGATATTATATCATTTAATGGACAAAAGGTACTTAATTAGCTTAATATTTCAATTTCAGCAATAAAAGACATGCTCGGGTGAAAAAGGAAGAGGATTGAGTGATTGGAAGCTTGGAGATTGAAGACTGAAGAAAGAAGGATGTTGCTGGATAGCTTGACCCCTCGCCAGTGTTTTGGCCTTATCTCATGAACCGTAACTCTGATTGACGAGATTCAAAATGTTATGAAAACTAGACACAATTTCGGACGACTTTCATGTTTTCAGTAAAATGTTGATTCCAAAAGAAACTCGATGATTTGTTAGCACAAACTCGACGAGTTGGTTAGAATGTTCCAGATTCGAAGATGCCTTGCCGCACACGCTATATACGCGGATTATCGAAAAAACTCGACAAGTTTGTGGTGAAAACTCGTCAAGTTGATGCTATTTTCAGAATTTATATATAGAAACTCTTATCATTCGAACCCTAACTTTTGCTGGAGGCTAGCTGTGACTTTTGAAGACCAGAAGGGTTCTTAGAGCTGCTATTTTCGAGATTGCAACCTAAGAAACAATTTAGAAGAGAATCAAAGGCAAATAATCATTCTTCTTTTCTTAATCTTTGTTTTGAACCATGTTTGAATCAATACATTTTGATTTTAGATTATTACTTGCTGTAGATATGAGCTAAAAGCTTTTTACTTCTGTTTGGATGAGATAATCTTATGAATATGGTTTGATTGAGTGGTTGGATTAATATTAATTTGGTTATTCATCTTGTTAAGCTTGTTAAAGATCCTCATGTATTGATGATAAATGTTTTCTGTTATTAAGTAAGTTATTGAGTTTCATGAACATCTTCTTGATTACTTGATTCATATAGTTTTGTGAATACAAGATTGTATGCCTATGAATAGTGAACATGAAACTAGGGTTAACTAGAAAATAGGTAAATCAATGTGTGATCATGTGTGATGAACAACCACATATGAGTTGATTGAATTACACAGATTTGATTAGCTATTATTACAAGTCTTACTTGATATGAACTAGACACTAGGAAACTTGTTAGTTTAATCAACTGGCCAGTGTTAGTTTAAACAGAAGTCTCTTTTATCATTGAATCTAGTTGTCCTTTCTTGTTCTTCTTAGTTGTTAATTGTCTTTGTTTGAAAGTTAATTGATTGATTAAGTTTCTAGTCTTGCAAAACTAGAGAAACCCCCCTCTTTAATTAATTGTTTTTAATTATGTAATACTAGTACTTAATTTGATTGTTACCGTTCCCTGTGTTCGATACCCTACTTGCTTAAACTATACTATTAATCGATAGGTTCACTGCCTTTCATGTGTTTAATTTGTGTTTGAAGTAATAGGATTAAACCTAGTGCGTTTTACACACATCAAGTTTTTGGCGTCGTTGCCGCAGAACGGTTCTAATAGTTATTTTTATTTGATAGTGTTATCGATCCTTTGTGTGAGATTTATCTAATATAAAGTTACACGTTTTCTGTTTTAATTTTAATTATCATATTATTATGTATTTTTCAAGTCTCGATGCTTTTGATGCTTTTCTTGAGGAAGTAGCATAGGAAATTGAGCAAGAAGATGAAGAATATGACTCAGATGAAGATTTGATGAAATTTGGAAGATGGTTAGATAATATCTTGTCTAACGAACAAGAGAAATCTGAGTCACAAGAGCTAGAGATAAAAGATGAAGAATTTAATCCAAAAAGAGATTTGGAGGAGCTGGAAAGATTGCTAGCAGAAGGGTCAAATGAAGAAGAAGAACAAGCTGAGTTGAAGGAACCAAGCCGTGGTTTGACCATTATTACGACATGGCCACCTATTTTCCTAGTTTGTGTTTCGAAGGATGGGGTGACGATTCCAACTTTGGAGAAAGTTCTGAAACGCGATCCATTTCTAATTAGTATCCAACCGGTCCCAACCCTTATCAAGATTCTTGGGTTTTATATATTCAAGCTCGTTTGGCCAATTATAGACGCAAAGAGCCAAATTTTACAAATTGGTCCACCAAAGAAGATATTCAATGCAACAGATGGATTGGCATTGAGTTTATTGGAAGTTTATTAAGTTGAGAGTCCAGCTAAAGACTCGCACAAAAAGAAGTGCTTGTGGGAGGCAACCCGTCATTAGAGTTTGCTTTTCTTTTTCTTTTTGAACTTCTCGTTTATTAGGGTAGTGTAGGATTTTAATTTAATGATTGTTTTCCTTTTTATTATTTGGTTTTTGATTTTGATCTTTGCAGAAGTTAGGGTGAGAATCGATCAAATTGTTAAAGCCTGAGCAATAAATGTGAAATCGAGTCTAAAACTAGAAGAGAGGGAGAATTGAGGCTAATTACGAGTCCGGTGAATAAATGGCTGAAAGGATGAGATTTTACTGAAGAAAAATGACGGTGAATATTGCTATAATCATTCCCGTAAAATCCAAAAACGAAACTAAAGTTGGAGTATATTTTGTTCACCTAGTGCATAAAACTCATCGAGTTCCCTATATAAACTCGACGAGTTCTTTTGGAAAAACCCGACTGTGCCGGTTTCAGCGACCCAACTCGACGAGTTCCTTCGAAGAATCTGGAATCTGAATTTTTCAAGTTCACTTTATTCTCGTCGAGTGGCTCTTTTTCTTACCTTTGAGTTGGTGATTTGATTACATTCTATGAAGGCAATTGGCTGTGCTATCAATGATTATTTTCTGAGCAATTTCCAACAATTATTTTCCTCTATATTTTGGAGCATAACCACACGAGATTTGACACCCAAGGGGTGGATGAGTTGTTCCCATGTCCAAAGTCAGCTGAAGAAGGAGCTCAAAAGAAGAATATCAATCTCGCAACTTCTATCCCAGGGGAGTCTGTTCCAATTCTCTCTTTACTTTTGTGTTCTTTAATTGTTTTAACATGCAACGGGGCATTGCATAACTTAAGTGTGGGGTAGGGGGTTGATTACATTTAGTCAAATTAGAATCCTTGCTTGGTTTGAAAAAATAAATTGCATAAAAAGTACTAGGGTTAATTTAGAAAATTATGTTAAAAGCAATTAGAATTCCATGCTAGTATTGTGTTTGATGATTTTATGAGGACCCAAATGTTTAGTTGAGCCAATATACGTTATAGTGAATTTGTGGCCCCCTTTATTCTAGTGAAATCATGGGACAAAAACACAACCTCGCTTAGTTTGAGGATCGCAATATGTTTAGCATCGTGTACTTGAAATGTATCCAGGAAAGCTCAAGTAGTCATTGCACACGAGACTAATGACTTTAACCAATAAAGGATGAAGCTAAATTCCCTTGCTTAAGCATATGTTTTTCTAGGTTTTTAGTTCTGAGTGGAAAAAGTGCGTTGAAAAAAAAAAGAAAAAAAAAGAGAAGAAAAGAAAAGAAAAAAAAAGTTGCAAAAAAAAGAGTGATGAAATGTTTGAATAAAGAATCTACAAAGCTATGAAGACAAAGAAGAGTATCATGAAGAAAAGCTACAAAGTATAAAAGATTCAATCAAAAGTTGTATTTGTCTTTTATTTGTAGTTTTCTTTTCTAGGTTATTTTATCGTATGTATGCTTGGGGATTTAACCAAAAATGAATTGAGGTTAAGAAAGTTTTCTGAGGATGGTTTCGGAGGGATGCATAAAATGAGCGTTGTTAAAATGAAGTGGGCGAGTGTTTATGAGGATTGTAAGTATTTAGAATTAAGGGGGGTCCTTAGGAAACATTTTAGACACAACTACATGCATTGTGGTCTTGGCATAATGGTTGGGTTCAATTGGGATTGTCTTATGTGATATTAGCGTGCTAAAATTCGGTTTTGCTTGGGGGCAAGCAAAAGTTAAGTGTGGGGTATTTTGATATAGGCTTATTTAGTCATAGAAATCAATAATTATCTTATTAATTATTGTTGATATTATATCATTTAATGGACAAAAGGTACTTAATTAGCTTAATATTTCAATTTCAGCAATAAAAGACATGCTCGGGTGAAAAAGGAAGAGGATTGAGTGATTGGAAGCTTGGAAATTGAAGACTGAAGAAAGAAGGATGTTGCTGGACAGCTTAACCCCTCGTCAGTGTTTTGGCCATATGTCATGAACCGTAACTCCGATTGACGAGATTAAAAATGTTATGAAAACTAGACACAATTTCGGACGACTTTCGTGTTTTGAGAAAATGTTGATTACAAAATAAACTCGACGAGTTGGTTAGAATGTTCCAGATTCGAAGATGCCTTGCCATACACGCTGTATACGCAGATTATCTAAACAACTCGACAAGTTTGTGGTGAAAACTCGTCGAGTTGATGCTGTTTTCAGAATTTATATATAGAAACTCTTCTCATTCGAACCCTAACTTTTGCTGGAGGCTAGCTGCGACTTTTAAAGACCAGAAGGGTTCTTGGAGCTGCTATTTTCGAGATTGCAACCTAAGAAACAATTTAGAAGAGAATCAAAGGCAAATAATCATTCTTCTTTTCTTAATCTTTGTTTTGAACCATGTTTGAATCAATAGATTTTGATTTTAGATTATTACTTGCTGTAGATATGAGCTAAAAGCTTTTTACTTCTGTTTGGATGAGATAATCTTATGAACATGGTTTGATTGAGTGGTTGGATTAATATTAATTTGGTTATTCATCTTGTTAAGCTTGTTAAAGATCCTCATGTATTGATGATAAATGTTTTCTATTATTAAGTAAGTTATTGAGTTGCATGAACATCTTCATGATTACTTGATTCATATAGTTTTGTGAATACAAGATTGTATGCCTAGGAATAGTGAACATGAAACTAGGGTTAACTAGAAAATAGGTAAATCAATGTGTGAGCATGTGTGATGAACAACCACATATGAGTTGATTGAATTAAACAAATTTGATTAGCTATTATTACAAGTCTTACTTGATACGAACTAGACACTAGGAAAGTTGTTAGTTTAATCAACTGGCCATTGTTTGAATTAACTTGTCTACTAAAGGATTGGTAATAATGAACATGAACCCAATCACATTAGGAATCGGTAAACATTGACATATTAATCCATTGCACTTGCCACAAAATCAACCATAGGAATAAGTGAATCAAATCTAAACAAAAGTCTCTTTTATCATTGAATCTAGTTGTCCTTTCTTGTTCTTCTTAGTTGTTAATTGTCTTTATTTGATAGTTAATTGATTGATTAAGTTTCTAGTCTTGCAAAACTAGAGAAACCCCCCTCTTTAATTAATTGTTTTTAATTAGGTAATACTAGTACTTAATTTAATTGTTACCGTTCCCTGTGTTCGATACCCTACTTGCTTAAACTATACTATTAATCGATAGGTTCACTGCCTTTCGTGTGTTTAATTTGTGTTTGAAGTAATAATATTAAAACTAGTGCGTTTTACACACATCAATCTTGTTGGTACTTCGGGCAGTTCCGCTTCCAATGTGCCTTTTCATGGCAATAGAAGCATTCAGCCTCTTTTCGGTCAGAAGAAGGAGTGATGAAACCTTTCTTGGTTCCAGTTGACGAAGAGCCATCAAGGGTCCTAACCTTGGTACCCTTCGAAGAACTCTTTCTCTTCTTCCCTCGTCCTTTCCCGATAGCCAAGATAGGGGCGGAGTTGGTAGGAGTAGGAGTAGTAACAACCGCCTTACCCTTAAGAACACTTTCCGCGGTCTTTAAGAGTCCTTGAAGTTGGCTGAGTGTGACCTCTTCCTTGTTCATGTGGTATGTCATGCAGAATTGATCATAACATGAAGGTAAGGAGAGCAAAATGATATCTATTGCAAGCTCCTCGGGGAAGTTCACATTAAGCTTCAGCAAACGGTCCACAAATCTTTGCATTTTCTGCATGTGGCTCGTGATGGGTTCACCATCCTTCATGCGAGTTGTTATCATGGAGGAGATGATTTCATACCTCTCTTGACGAGCACTTTGATGGTATCTTCCCATCAAGTCTTGGTGCATCTCACAGGGGTAGAAATCTTCATAGGATTTTTGGAGATCCACGGTCATAGTGGCCATCATGATGCATGCCACTTTGGTGGCATCCCTTTCATGTGCCCTAAACTCAGCGATCTCTTGAGGAGTGGAAACTGTCTCATCAATCTCCTTAAGCTCCTTATCGAGGACATATTCTTTGTCCTCGTAGCGGGTAATCATTCTGATGTTTCTGATCCATTCATTAAAGTTGGATCCATCAAAAGTGACTTTCCCACACAAGTTCATAAGAGAAAAGGAGCCACTTGGATTAGAGCCAAAAGCAACGTTGTTTGTAGACATCTTGTGAGAGAAGAAAGAAAGAATTAGCTTAGATATAGAGATAGTCCTTAATAAAATACCCAAATGTAATATTAAGGCTAGGACCCAATCACAATATATTATACTTAGAAGAGGTATGTCGTAATCTAAGTAATAAGATATTTGAAAGGTAGGTGAATGACGATTCACCAATTTCCACCAAAGTCGAAATATTAAAAATATTTAATTTGGTTTTTAGAAACTCCTAGATTCTTTTGAGATTCAATGAACTTTTCAAAGGCATGTTTCAATCTCGAGTGTGCCCTCCAAGTTTTGTGACTGGGATGCCAATGATCACAAAACAAGGTGTGAAGTAACCATGCAAATTACTTGGCACCCTTAATAAATTACCCCTCAATCGATGTGTCGGTTAACCACACACGCTCCATCGATACTATGATAAATATTAAGTCACCCTTTACTTACCTTGTTAAGTCCAAGTTAGTGTGTCGGTTAACCACACACGCTCCACTAACGACTTAGACAAAGTGTAAAGTGTAATTTCATGGATTAGCACCTTATTCACATTTTTCCTAAAGTAACTAAGATAGGGAATTTAATAAAACATTTAGTTACTTTATAATATTCATCATACTTTTAATGAGAATTTATAAGTCCTTGTCTTACCCGTTCAGCTAACGACCCTCCACCAGTCAAGCAAGCGGTGGGTGAGAGTGGACACCCATTATACCCACCTTATAGATCGGCTTCGTGAATGAGGCGTACTAGCGGTAAGACGACTTTAATATCATACATACATATATATATATATATATATATATATATATATATATATATATATATATTATTAACTTATAATATTATAAGTATAAGCGTTGAATTTTAACTTTTAAAATTCTAAGGGTGGGAACTAAAGTTTTTAATATGACTTTACTTGTTCTAAAACTTGAGGGCAAGTTTTGTAAACTTTCAAAACTTTTCATTTCTTGTAACTTATGAGTTTAATAGAGTAATAAAAATGAAGACTCTTCATTTTTCTAACTCTTGTGTTCTTTTAATGGTTTTAATTCAAGTGACTTTTGGTTTTCCATAACTTGAGGACAAGTTATGGACTCCATTAAAACACATAATGATCATGAATTAATCTACCACATAGGTTACAAATAATTCCTATGATCATCTAAACATCATAAGATCAAGAACATGAATATGAACACTTTCATGAATCAAAAATTACACATAAAACTTTGTAATTTTGATAACAAGTTGTTGTAAATGGATTAGCAAAGACATTACACCATCTAAAACAAGTTTTCAAGTACCAAAAAAGTTTAGGGTAATGTTTCTAGTCCATTTCCAGCAACTAAAGTCAAAAATCTGAACTCCTACTCGCCGAGTGCATGAACCTACTCGACGAGTAGGTTGAAGATACACATGAACTCGGCGAGTCCCCCCATGGACTCGGCGAGTTCATCAGGAAGACATCAAGTTTTTCGACTTTTTCCAATATTTTGCATCAAGTATCAAACAAACAAGCCTAGGCTCTGATACCACTGATGGGTTTTGAGCATTCTAACACTTCCTAGGTGTACATGCAACCCTAATAAACCTTGGATCTATGTTTGTTTAAGATACATGCAAATAATTATTTTTCCAAGGTTCATCTCCTAACTAGCATGGCATGGGGAACCTGAATCAAATAAAGCTAGTAGAAATACTTACCTTGCAGTTGTAGTTGATTCATTGGAGTTTTTGAGCCTAGCACCAATAGTGTAGATGCCTCAAATGGAAATCACAAATCACCACAAACTTGGAACATTGAGAGAATAGTCACTACTATCTTGAAATCGGCCCTCTTTCTTTACTCACCTCAACTAGTGTCAACTTATTTGATTTCAAGAACCAAAGCCTCCTTTATATAATGTGGTGGATTAGGGTTACATCCATGTAAACCATAATACCCATGTCTCTTCATTTCCATGATATCCATGGGTTAAAACTCCATGGAGTATCCATGGACTTTCCATGCAAGCCTAGCCCATTCCAAATAAGCATTAGCCCACACTATATAAATATAGAAGCCCATATTTAATTAGTAATATCTTTGATCTCTAAATTAATCCTAGATTAATTATAGATCAATACTAATTAAATAATATGATCTTATATTAATATATTAGAACTTATAATATATTAATAAATCATAACTTGTACTATTCTCAAAAGATTATCCATAAATTGTTTGGGTGAAGAGCAACCCAAATGGACCATGCTGGGTCGGGTCAAGTACATACCAAATATAGTTATGGACTTAGACACTATATCCAACAGGAAGATCTTTAAGAATACCCTGATCTGCTACTTGGGATTTCAAGGCTTTAATCTGTTATATGCATAGTTGTTTTGTTGTCCTTATGATGTTTGTACTCATGTTCAGGTTTTGGGCCACCTTTTGTGTGGTTTCTCGAATAATCTCGAGTTTAGTGTGAGTGCTAGTGGGCATTTGTCCATTTGTCAGTTGGGTGTCTCTCACCTCAGCCCAACGGAGGATGATCTCCATTTCTGGCCACGCAGAGCCTCGAAAGATGCAACTCCTATGCTCGAGCGGTAGTTTATGTTATACGAGTACTCGATTAGAGGCGAGTGGGCATTCCTCGCTTTGTCAACTTCTATTACCCGTGCTTCTCCTCGGGGCGGGGGCTCTTGTTTACTTTGATCGTGTCAAGTGGGATTTCTAGAGCTTCGATGGTCCGACGCTTATGAGTGTTGAATATATGGAATATGAAATGTCTAAAACTGAGTTCTTAGGTTAATCAGAGGCTATGGATAATCGGGCCTTTCTCGGCGAGGACTTTTGGATGGCCTTCTAGGGATTCGGGATTCTGGTGTCCTAGAAGTATAGTTTTCTGGATCTTGAGAGTTGGTACTATGGTTACCATGGGTGAGTTTGTGTGACGTAGTTAACTTTATGAGTCTTAGATTATCTTGGGAGTTTTCTTTCTATAGTTTTCCAAGCTAATGGAAGGTCGGCCTCTTCCAGTTCCTTTTTGTTTGTTTGATGAATCTCCGATTCGGGGTAATGAGTATTGATCCATGTAGATGGGTTTGTTTGGCTTATTCGTAGTTGGTGGTGCCTATGGTAGTTTTGTCTTTCTTCCTTATGAGTTAGACAGATGCTTCTTGGTTCTGATGCTTCCTTTATATATTATGCTAATCTTGTGATCAGACACCATCTGTTCTTGTGACCGTGCTAAGTGGTATTGGGTATTTGGCTATTGGGGTAGTTCCAGGAGTCGGGGTGATTCTATCTCTGCTTAGCACATGGTTGAGATTTCCAAAGGAACTTTAGGAACCTCTGGAGGAAGGGTGGAAGCCTTTCATATTCCCTTGATGCCCCTTTGCTTCTTGATTTTCAATCTTTATTGGGCTAGGGAGGGGTGTGGTATTTCTTACACCAGAACTTAGGTATCTGGTTGCTAGCAATTTTTCGTTACCGGTTGGAAGAGTTTTGTTATTCGGTTGAGTAGAATGAAAGTCTATTTGTAGTGCTCGGGGTTTGTACGGTGAGAATCAAGCCTACCCGTGCCAACTGATGACACTGGGCTCGTTGTTACAACAGGTGTTACATCGATTTGGAGAGTATTGGTTGTTAGGAATCACTGAGTGTTATATGTTTCATGTTCTTATCACTACTAGTTTCTTTTTTGTTGTTACCATTGGGTCTATTTTGTTTCTGTTTGCTTGGTGCTTTAGTAACACAAGGGCGTTGTCCTAAGGCAAGGGAATTCGTAATCCAAATTATGCCAGGTTTTTCCGCTATAGATGGGTGTAACCTAACCGTACTTACTTAGGATTTATAAAGATAATCATCTGTGAGGTTCTGTACTGATTAATATAAAGTTCAGGGACAGAAAATAAGGCGGAATCGCAAGCTCCTAGTTTGTGGAATCCTAACTATATACAATCGTTCCTATGGAACCATCATGGTCCATTCGCTAGGATTCCTAGTTTCTTTGTGTCTTATAGGGTTTGCTCGAATGGGGAAATAGTTTTTGATTATAATTTCAATTGGAAAAACCTTTTTGCGAAAATTCGTTATATAAAGTATATTGTTTGCAACGTAACGGAAATCTCGGTAGGGTTTCTTGGTCGTCTCTTCCTGTTTAGATGTCAACCCCTTCGTCAATCATCTTTTTTGGACTATTTCTCTTGAAATGTCCTATTGCATCGCACTTGTGACAAACTGGACTGATTGTTGCGTTGGGTGTCAGAGCGATGCATGGGGTCGGGGCCTTACAGTAGCGGGAGATGTGCCCCATCTTGTTGCACCTTTTTGCAACAAAATGTACAGAAGGCTCCCTAGTGATGGTATTTTCACTTGTTGTAGGATGGATTGTTCCCAAGGTATGATTGTCTCAATGTGGGAGGAGTAGGGTTAGTAGGGGTAGGGGCTGATCCCACTTGTTACCTTTTAGTAAGCCTCTGAGTCGAACTGTCTCCTTTTTCAATCTCAAAATTTCGTTTCTGGTTCTTCATTTTAGGCTTTAGAGTGTATTGGTGAGTTTCCCGTCGTTGGTTTCCTTGGTTGTTATTACTGTTGAAATTATCGACACTGCTTCCATTTTTGTTTGTGCTATTGGTATTGAAGTATGACATGACGGCTGCCACCGCAGCTCTTACATTGGCTTGGAAAGTGGCGGAGTCTATTCGCAGGACCAGTGCATCGACAGGGTACTATTTATCTTTATGAGAAGACATGACTCTGTTGCACACGAAAGGTGAGCCTATAAGTACTCGTAGTTAATTCCAAGTGAGTTTACTAGCATAATCTTAACATGCTGGTGTTAATTGTGTCAACCTACATCCCCATGATGCAGTTATGGTAGAGAGTGGAAACATATATTGTATGACGTTAAGTTCGTCAAAATAGCATATAGTTAGAAATATAGTTAACAAATTTGGTTGTATGGATTCTTGGAGGACGTACACCTCTTAGTTTACCACTACTGGTTGCAATTAAAGGTATTATGAACCTACGGTGAGTGGTGTGGTGATTCTCCCATGCTAAATGGCGCACAAGGTGTTTAGCCCATTTACTCAAGTTATGAGTGCCCCTTTTTGTTCCTTAATCTGATAAGGTTGTCCTAGCCTTACTTGCAACGAGTTGTGGTTTCCCGATGACCATTTCTTTGTTTAAGGATTGTTGATGGTCTGCATAGTGTTCTGGTCCTACTTGTGGCTTTCGTAAAGCATTTGGAATGGTGTTCTTGTTACTCGTTGGGCTTGGATTTATATTCCATTATACTAGGCTTTGTTTATGGTCCCTATTGCTCCATGACAGAGGGTTGGAAACAGGGAGTCAATTCAGGCTACAAATGCCTGATTCATGAGGATGTTGACTATCAGATTTCGGTGCATGTCGATTGTGGATCAGATTCTCTTTTCTGTAGGTATTGTTTTGTTTCTAGGTATATTCATTCTAGGGACACCTGTATTGGGTTTTCACGTATCTTAGAAGACAAAGGTGAAAGGGTCTCTAGTCTACTCTTAATTAGGTAAAGCTAGTCAAGGGTTTCCTTAGAGCTTCCATCCTTGTTGGTCTCTTAGTCAGAATCCTCCCTTTCACAATTCACCTTTGGGTATCCCTTAGGGTCCACCTCTAGGTTCTTCCTCATGGACTTCTTTTGTTCTCTCCTTGCCTATCCGCAAAATATCGTGATACAGTAGCAGAAGTATTGGTGAGGACTGTCAACTATGTTGTTTGTGCGAGAATCGAGGTACGAGATATACTGGGAAAGTTAAGGAGTGGATGGGGTTTATAGTATCCTAAAATACTCCTATAGTATTTTTAAACATGAAGTTCGATTGTATAGTTGGTAGGTTTTAGGTTTGTTGCAACACAACCGTCACTCCCAAGCACATGTTGGTCATATCTTAGATAAATATAGTTCATCAGGCTATATTTATCCCATATATGATTACATAACTACCCAGGTTTGACTGTAGTGTTCAACTCTTAGTTACCTTTTGTTTCCTCTCGTTATGATATTGTGCTAGTAAGTATGTATACTTTTATAGAGCACTTATATCTTTAAATCATAATCTTAGTTATAGTGTTTTAGTCTCGTTGTATTTATAGTTGTATATGTTGTATAGCTAGATATACTAGTTCACAATAAACAATGCTCTGATACCAATCTGTCACACCCCCGTACCAGACGGCGGAAACGTCCGGAGGCATGTGACCTCATTGAGCAGTATCATAACAATTGAATATAAATGAAACATAGTAATCCAAACATCATACATTGAGATAACAAACTTACATTGTTTATACATTGTATTTCTCCATCGAGTTACACCAAAGAGACATAAGCAGAAAAATTCCAAACTACAGCTAAATAGTCCTGTATCCGCGTACCATTTCACCTGCTTACTAGATCCCTATGAATACAAGTCGTTTTGAAAAGCGTCAACTAAAAAGTTGGTGAGTTCATAAGCATTTTTGTATAAAATAGTTTCACACATTTTTAAAATCGTTCTCATTGCACTTTCAGAATATGCGATATTTTCTATGAAATTGTTTGAAGCCTTGGTTGGAAAATCATGGTATTTATATGCATGTCGTATTTCTGGTTCATCCTTATAGGAAGTGATAGAAGAAAATAGTGTAGTTTGTAAAGACGGGTTGTGTTCGAGAATAGTTCTTTTGGGTAACAATAGCCAATGGTTTCTAGAAAATCCAATAATTTCAAAAAGGGAAAAACAGTTATAAATCTTGTTTTTCTTTTCGAGTAAAATTGAGTTTGTGTTCTAGTTTATCGTTATCGAATTCATATAAAATCGTTTTCTCTAGAAAGTCCTATATTTTCTGTTATAAAATGTTTGTAAGTTCTTGTTTTGACTGTGTATAGTTGCATATGTGTGTGTGTTAGTTTATCGTTTTTCGAAAAATTGTTTACAAGATTTTTCTCTAGGGTAAAAATAGCAGTATTAAGGATCTAATACTTGTTAGGTGTAAGAAATCAACATGGCGATTATGGACATTCTACGCAATGAGAAAAGGACAGTCAACTCAACGAGTGCGGACCGTCACTACCATGCGCGGGGGTAGTCAACACAATGTGCCAAATTTCATTTGTGAGGTTTTTCTTGCATAAATTTCTAGATAACCTAACATTTTCTAGCGAGTCGTTATAACCATACTGATATGACGGGAACCTATTTTGGGGTTTATCAGGTGCCCTTGATCTGATAAAGACATTTGTCACCCTAGACTGGCCGGTCTATCTGTAGCAAACAGCGAGGGTGCGGGGTGTCAACCCCGTATAGATCTATACATAAATTCCCGCTCTCCCTCCAAGAAACTCTGGCTTTAACACCGTATAGGATTTTAGGTGTACACTAATATTTTTATATTTAGGTACTTTTGAGATTTGTCTAACTAGAATACTAACAGCCTTTTGAGCAATCAGTTAGATCCATTATTTGTTAGATAAATAATGATTCTCATACTTATTGAATACAAATATCGTTTTCGTTCCATCTCATTTATTGTGCTTGTTAACTGGGTGCCTCGTGTTTGTTCTGTTTCGTTTATCGAAAAAATATAAATAAGCCATTTTGGACATTTATCAAAATGATCCAAAATTATCGGAATTGGCAAAAATGGGCTTTCCTTTCTATAAATTTGCGGCTCAGGCCCATATTGGTCAAAAGGAAAGTGTCAAGTTATAACTTGTGAAAATTTAGGACTATAGATTATGACACATAATTTATGTTTCAAGTCATATAGGACATTACTTATGTTCTTGAAGGTTTTACGACCGTAGTTCATGACATGCAAGTACTTTTGTCACGAAAACTCTATTTTCATATATCCTTCTTGATAAAATTATTTATATTATATATTTATAAATATTCTCCACTAGTTTTGTTAATCTGGTGAAAAGTCATGAGTATGACATACTATTCCAAGATAACTTTTATATTTATGCTTGGCCGACAGTAATCCAAAATATTATTATTTACTTAATTTAATCACTTTCCAAAATATTTTGTCTCACAACTTGTTTAAGTAAATCTTGAAGCAAAACCTTATAGTTGTTATTATAAAAATTCGTGACTTACACTTGGTACATACTAGTTCTTGTTTCCAAACATGATTTGTGAAATATAATGCAAACTCTTGAGACTTAACAAAAATCTCGAGTTTTTGGAGTATTTTTAAGGGGTTTCATACTTAAGCATATGCAAGAAGACATACATACAAAATAACAAATAGATTATGATTTATAGAAGACTATGACTTGTACTTTCCCCCAAAAACAATAAAAACGTCGAAAAGGTGGGGTATGAAGCTCACCTTGAGTTGGTTGGTGAGTTGCTTGGAATGATAGAGTAAAGATTTCAACTTAGACTTTTGGCTGAGATGAGGAATTTACCTGGGAGGAATGTTGTCCTAAAGGTGATCATCACATATTATTATGAATAGAATAATATGGATTCATTTTTTAAATTACATAAAATGTTAGATGAGTGGAGAAACTTACTTAAAAATTCTAGAGAGGAGTTGAGAAATTTAGCTTTCAACCAGCTCTTGTTCTTGCTTTTGGGATGAGTTTTTGAGAGAATATGAGAGAATGATAGCAGTGGGGAAGTCTAAAACTCCTTCACAGACGTTGCTTTAAGAGGTTAAAAGAAAAGGAGGGAGACTTAGGTGCATGGAAATCTGATGGTTCATGCCTTGTTATTTGGTGGGTAATACCTCGGTTACTGTGATTTGCATAGGGAATAAGAATTATATCAAATCACAAAGTCAAAACTCCTTGTCCTTATCTTATTCTTATCTTGATTGAAAATAATACATTTATAATATTGAAATATTATTTTATGTAACTATGATTTAAATAATCAAATTTGGCATAAAATATGGGTTTATGGTTTTTAGGATATGAAAAATACGATTTTGGTCGGAATCCCGATGTCAAAATTCCTCAAAATGAAGCATTGGTCCGAAATAGCCCAAAATCCGGAGCAAGAAGGTGGATTCCAAAGTCAAATAGCAATATCCGGAGCCACAACATGAATTCCGAAGTCATTGCCCAAATCCAGAGTGGAGTCTTTAGCTTGCGAGGGTCCGAAGTGGGTGACAAAGGGCATCCAGAGGTACTGCGTGACTCTCGAAGTCACTTGTTCAGTTCCGAAGGAAATTCTCAAGTTCTGGAGTGGAGTTCCAGAGTCAAGCCTGAAATTCCAGAGTAAAGTTTGATCCGGGCCTAATTCTTCCAAGGCTGCGAGGCGGCACTTTCCAAAGCGAATATGAAAGCTCCAAACGAGATTGTCCGGAGTGAATATTCCAGAGCGAGATTGTCCGGGGTATGCTAAATATCCGAAGCACAATAATTCCGGAACCAATGGGCTCCTATGTGCGAAAATGCTCGGTTCCTCTAGGAGGTCCGAAGCTTCCTAGGGGTTCCGAACTAGGTTTTCTCCTTCAAGTTTTCCCCTTTCGTTTTGTGATGATTTTAGCTAAGGAAAAACTACATAGGGAGATTTGAGAGAGATTAGTGATACATGGAGAGATTTGGGATGTAACGCCCCAATTCTCAGGTATGGGTTTAAACGGAAGTTATTTGGTTTCGAGACCTACTCGACAAGTTTGTTGCTCTACTCGTCGAGTAGCAGCGAGGTGGGATCGCATATTTACTAGCCTACTCACCGAGCCTATAAAGGGACTCGATGAGTAGGAGTTGGCAGATGAAACCCAAAATCCCGGGGTTTTGCACCCTATTTAAAGAAGCATAAGCCCCCTTTAGCCTCTCTGAATTCCATTGAGAAACCCTAATTCGTGTGGTGTTCATCCTTGTGTGTCTTGAGCTTTAGAAAGGAGTTTTTGGGAAGGAAGAGCTTGGAGGACAAGAGATTAGGAGCAAGGAAGGTGTGGGAATCAGAAATCTACCTCAGTTGGCATCATTTGAAGGTATCAAGTCGCCACCTGTACTTCATTTTTCCTCGTATACCTCATTTAGTTGAGATTTAGGGCTTTTATGGCATATTTGTGATGATAATGTGGAGTATGAGCTAGATCTGAAGTTGTGACTTCAAATCTAGACCTTTCTTGGGTTCTAGAGTCAGAAAGCTATGAACTTGGCCATGTATGAAACCTTCCTTGAGTATGAAACCCCATTGTAAGCTTGGATTTCTCATTTAGAGCCTTTGTATCCTTGCATGCACGTAAAGTTTGCAACTTTACGTGAAATGCATGCCTTAAAAGCTTGGATCTGTAATTTGGAGCCACTGCATGGCTTAAAAAGAGTCTGTATGGCTTATGGACTGAAGGAACTCGACGAGTCGCAAGGACGACTCGGCGAGTCATATTAAAATAGGTATGGACTCGACGAGTTGGATGATCAACTCGGCGAGTCCGATGAATATTGCCATAGAACTCGACGAGTGGTATGAACCACTCGGCGATTCGGATGAGTTTTCCCTAATTTATGTACACGTGTGTAACCCTCGAGTTGCAAAAAGGAAATCTTGACGAGTGGCCTTAGAGTTCGATCGTAAACCAAAGGAACTCGACGAGTCACTCCGTGACTCGGCGATTGGACAAGTACTTGTAGGAACTCGGCGAGTAGTCAAGGTACTCGGGAAGTTAAGGTCAACATGGACTGTTGACCTTCACTGATGATTTTGATTATGACCAGGGATTTGATTAGTTGATTGTTAGGGGTACCTTGAAAGTTTGGGAATTTATGGGTATAACTATATTATGGAATAGGTGGTAGAGCTTTTGACAGTGATCCGAGAGTTGGAGTTCATCTACCGAGTGGACATCTACAAGGTGAGTTACGCTCACTATATCAGTAGGGTCTACAACACCAAGGCCAACCCTTCAGTTGTTATTGTTATGATGTGCTACATGTGGTTATGATCTGTTAGATTGGAATCAGGATAGATAGTATATTATGCTCTTATGATCCTTAGGGATTGGTATGTTAGTGACTTGGTAGGTTGGTACTCTAGTTACGAGGGATTTTTATGATCGATGATCAGTGAGATAGATATGTTTGATGTTTGTATATGTCAGTATATGATAGTTATGAGCACATGGTTATTTGCTTGTTAGTTGGATTGAGGCGGTCCTGCTTTGTGCTGAAGGCCAACATACCCTATGAGCGGTCATAACAATAACAACTCCTCATCCTTTTGATCTAGTTTTTGGGATACTCTGATGAATAATGATTTGAAAGCATTTTGTAAACAAATACCAATTGGTTTTATTTATGATTGAAAAGGTTTAAATTTGGCGTAAAATTTTTGGATGTTACAAGTTGGTATCAGAGCCTTGGTTTGAGTGAAATGGAAGAACACTCGTGTGAATTCAGTCTCAAACCAAGGGAATTTTCGGAATAAATACTGAAATGGTGTTCAAAATATGGATGGAGGATGTAGAGGGTACGATCAGCCGGAGCCTGTAAGTAAACCCCAAAATACCATACAGTTATTTGATATTATGATATGATAAAACAACATGCTAGTGCTAGGCTTGGAGCCTTCAGGAATCGCATGATAAAATTTGCCTAGTTATATGATGCCTACTGGCCTAGGGTTTCTTGTATATGGAATTGACATCATAACTGTAGATGTTTGGTGTGTGCATCACAGCTGTGTATAATCAAGATGTTATAGCCTAAGAATGTCTAATATGATCTTAGTGTAGGATTGGATATTCGAAAGTCTATTGGGTCCAGCGTTATGTGTGGCTAGCATACACTAGTACTGTAGGGTTGGTGAAAGTTCCATGGATGTGTGAGCTGTGAAAAGCTGTGAGACCAATTGTGAGATAGTCAATATTCCCCTAGGAGCAAGGATTGAGCGCATATTATGTTGATGATAGTGTTAGGGTGTTGTGATGATACTTGAGACAAATATGGGTATGTTTGGAAGGTAGTATGGGCCCGTACTACTGAATGTACAGGACCTATATGTGTAGCAAGGAATTCACAACCCCTAGGGTTGTGAGAATTGGTCTCCCAATATCATGTCATTTATCTGACGTCTTGGTTATATTTTTCAGCACGGTGGTAATGAGACGTTTTGCTACTGGATCCGGTTCAGGGTCAAGATCATGATCAAGATCGGGAGACGGAGGGTCGGAGGTGCCGGTAGCACCTGAGCCCATGGTACAGATAAGGAAAGAGGAGTTGGATGCCAGGATCCGGGAGATTTTGCACGATGAGATTGTTGCAGCGTTCCGAGCGCAGCTGCCGGAGATGTCTAGGTCGATTAAGACCGTGATGGTTGAGTACTTTGATGAGCGGTATGCAGCTCTAACAGACACAACTGCCGCAGTAGCCACATCGGCTATAACTGTGGTAGGGGTTAGAGGAGGAGTCGTTAGGGCTTTCCAGTATCGGGACTTCGATAACACGAAGTCCCCAACATTTGATGGTATGCAAGATGCGATTAGGGCTATGAGGTGGTTATCTGACGTGGAGGGCTGTTTCTTCACATGTTCATGTCCTGCTGACCAGAAGGTCAGTTGTGCCCTGAACCTGCTGAGGCTTGGGGCGAAGGATTGGTGGAGATTGACGACAAGGTCGTACACTGATGATCAGCGAGCTACTATTACTTGGGAGCAGTTATGGGATATGTTCCGCACCTGCTACGTTCCACGTGTTGACGGGAGTGGCTTACTTCGGAGTTTTTGACATTGAGGTAGGATGGGGAGTCAACGATGGAGTCATAGGTCCGACTCGCCGAGTGGATGCGGGATCCAGGACACGTTTAAGTTGGCGACTCGGCAAGTCCATATCCTGGACTCGGCAAGTCACAGCTGTTGAATGAAACCCTAAGTTTCAGGGGTTTGCACCCTATTTAAAGGACTTATCTGCCCCAGGCCAGCCCCCATTCTCTCCCCAGAGCTCCCCAACCCTCGTTTGTGCTTTTTCTTTGAAGATTGAAGTTTTATTGTGTGATTTTGAAGGCTTTGAAAGAGGAAGGAAGTAGATCCAGAAGAAAGGAAGCCATCTAGGCCATTATTGTGTTCTTCCAGCAGTTCCTTTGAGGTATAACCCATTTTCCCCATGATTCTATGCTTAGTACTTCATTTGGGCCTTTCTTGGTCAAATCCCCAAGTTTGTATGTGCATTATATGTCGTAATAAGGCGTTTGGCCTTTGGATCTAGGCATGATTGAGCTCCAGGGGCTCAGATCTGTTAGCTTTTTGGCCCCATGTTGCTTGTTAGCCCTAGATCTACCCTTTTGAGACATTTTGAGCCCTAAAATCCATATTGATGAATATCCACACGTAAAGTTGGAAACTTTACGTGTGATTCGTGTCCTAGAAGTCTAGATCTATGAATGGCTTGGATTGGAATCGAGCAAATCGGTATATTTTAGGAGTGCATGGCAACGACTCGGCGAGTCGTTCATGTGACTCGGCGAGTCTGTTCGCGAGTCTCCGAGTTTGTCCCCTTTTTCGTAGTGTCGAGTGAGCAGTGAGTCACGGGGTGTGGCTCAGTGAGTCGGAAGCTTAACTCATCTATGGAGGTACTCGACGAGTCAATGCCCTGACTCGGCGAGTTCAAGGCAATCTCCTTAGATCAAGAACAGACTCGACGAGTTGTTCATACAACTCGACGAGTCTTAGCATGTGTGTTCATCGGATGAAGATGAACTCGACGAGTTGTTCATACAACTCGGCGAGTAGGACGAAGGACCTGAATATTGGTTAAGAAGGTGAACCCGTCGAGTCGTTGCCTAACTCGACGGGTAGGATCGGGATTCAGGGCAGTCGTTAGGATAAGGACTCGGCGAGTTGGGAAGCCAACTCGGCGAGTCGGGTCAACTGAAAGTTGACTCTAACTTTCACTTAGGGCATGGTAAGGGGTAAGATGGTCATTTTACCCAAAGGTCAGCGAGTAGTGTTTGATTGGGTATATTGTGGGAATTGCAGCCGGAGGATTTCCGGAGCAGCAGCAGCAGCAGCAGTAGGCAGTCAGTTCCCGATCAGATCAGCGGCTACTTCGAGGTGAGTTACCTTCCAGTAGCGGTGGGTCTAAGGCCACAACGCCGACCCACCAGTAGGAGACGTATGGTAGATGATTGTCTTTGTGATATCATCTAGGTTTACTACTACCTGATATGTTATATGCTAGCATGATACGTTGTATGTGATAGTAGCCGAGTTCGTTTGTTAGGACCGACAGGTAGTCAGACACCCCATATACGTCTGACAGTATATGATGATATGTTTGCATGCTGGCTTGTTATGTTATATGCGATAGAGGTAGTATGAGGGGACCAGTCCCTGTGGTCGGTTGTTAGGACCGACGGGTAGTCAGCACCCCAGAATGGCTTGACATGGGTAGTCAGCGCCCCAGAATGGCTTGACATGGGTAGTCAGCGCCCCAGAATGGCTTGACATGGGTAGTCAGCACCCCAGAATGGCTTGACACGGGTAGGGCGGCACCCCAGAACGGCCGTACCGGGTAGTCAGGCACCCCAGAATAGCCTGGCAGTATGTATGCTACGTGTTTGTATGGTATATGGTACGATGGGGGAACTCACTAAGCTTTGTGCTTACAGTTTTCAGTTTTGGTTTCAGGTACCTCCTCAGCTAGGGGAAAGGAGCCGGCGCGGTAGCAGCATGTCACACACACACTCTCCGATTTCCGCATTTACAAGCTTCACTGGGATTTGTACTCTGATATTTTGATTGAATGTATGAATTGGCTTTTAGACATGGTTCAATTGTGTTATAATTTGATCAGACAATGTTTTTAGCTTTTAATATTTTCTAAAGTAATGTTTTTAAAACGAAATTTTTGGTCATGAAAATTGGGTCGTTACATCAAGGCAGTTATGCAGTGGGAGATTCCGTAATCTCCCTCGGACATCAGGAGTTTCTTGGGATTAGCAGGATACTACCGGAGATTCATTTGAGATTTCTCCAAGATTGCATTACCCCTCACAAGTCTAACGAGGAAGTGGGTGGATTTTTGGTTGGGCCCTGAGCAGCAGAGGGCGTTTGAGACCCTCCATCAGAGTTTATGCGAGGTGCCAGTATTGACACTTCCCGAGGGAGTCGAGGATTTTGTAGTATTTTGTGACGCATCCATCACAGGTTTGGGGACAGTCCTCATGCAGAGGGGACGAGTGATAGCCTATGCATCGCGGCAGCTGAAGCTGCATGAGACGAGATATCCTACACACAATCTTGAGTTGGGAGCGGTGGTATTCGCTCTCAAGATCTGAAGGCATTTTCTGTACGGGGTCCGTTGCACTATATACACGGATCACAAGAGTTTGAGACACATCATGGATCATCCGAACCTGAACATGAGGAAGCACAGGTGGCTGGATGTTGCTAAGTAAAATGATTGTGAGATCCTTTACCATCCTGGTAAAGCGAATGTGGTTGCGGACGCTTTGAGCCGCAAGTCAGCTAGGTCTTCTACCCTGGCGAGGTGTATGAGGATAACGGTGGATTCCCCGCAAGTTAGCTTAATTAGGAATGCTCAGGTTGAGGTTTAGAGACCAGAGAGCTGGAAGTTTGAGAGGATTAAGTGCGAGAGCAACCGGTTTGTTCAGGATAGCCGCGGGTTATTAACCCGACATGTTTGGGTTTGGGTTCCGATGACTGGAGGGGTCCAACAGAAAGTGATGGAGGAGGCTCATAAGTCTCACTTTTCTATACACCCGGGGGCCACCAAGATGTACCGCGATCTGGTTTTGAGTTACTGGTTGCCCGGTATGAAGCGAGAAATCACTTGGTTTGTTGAGAGGTGTCTGACCTGTAGGATGGTCAAGGCCGGGCATCAGAGGCCACATGGTAAGTTGTAGCCTCGGGAGATTCCCATGTGGAAATGGTAGCAGATCACGATGGAATTCATTACGAAGTTGCCAAGGACGGCAAAGGGGTTCGATGCCATATGGGTCATCGTGGATCGATTGACCAAGAGTGCCCATTTCTTGGCCATACAGGAGAGTTCATTGGCTGAGAAATTGGCTGACATGTACGTCAGTGAGATTGTCTCTCGCCATGGAGTTCCGGTCTCCATCGTATCTGATCGGGATGTCAGGTTTACTTCCCGTTTTTGGCAGAAGTTCCATGAGGAACTGGGTACACGGTTTCACTTTAATATAGTGTTCCATTCGTAGACCGATGGACGGAGTGAGCAAACCATTCAGACCCTCAAAGATATTTTGAGGGCGTGCATCATTGATTTCGAAGGGAGTTGGGATTCCCACCTACCGCTTGTAGAGTTTGCCTACAACAACAACTATCATTCCAGTATTGGCGCCCCGCCTTTTGAGGTGTTGTATGGTAGAAGATGTAGAACCCCAATATGTTGGGGTGAGATTGGACACAGAGTGATGGTTCGGACGAAGGTAGTCTTGCAAACTACCGAAAAGATCCAGTAGATCAGACAGTGGCTGCAGACCGCTCAGAGTCGGCAAAAGAGTTACGCTCATAGACGCCGATCATATTTGGAGTTTCAAGTTGGTGACATGGTACTTCTGAAGGTATCGCCCTGGAAGGGAGTGATCCGTTTCAGGAAGAGGGGAAAATTGGGTCCCTGTTATATTGGGCCATTCAGGATCATTTCCAGGGTTAGCAAGGTGGCTTATAGGCTAGAGCTACCATAGGAGCTCAGGCAAATTCACAGCACGTTCCATGTTTCGCAATTGTCAAAGTTCGTTATGGACCAAGAGGCGATAGTATCACTGGATGATATTCGGGTCGATGAGCGTCTGAATTAGGTGGAGAGGCCTGTGGCCATCTTGGAGAGGAAGAAGAAGATTTTGCGGAAAAAAGAAATACCTTTGGTGAACGCAGTGGGAACATCGGAGGGGATCCGAGTGGACATCGGAGCCGGAGGTGGAGATGCGCGAGCATTACCCGACATTGTTTGCTCTAGTAGACTTCGAGGGTGAAGTCTAGTTCAAGTGTGGGAGAATTGTAACACCCTGATTCGCTGGTATGGGTTTAAATGGAAGTTATTTGGTTTCGAGAACTACTCGACGAGTTTGTTGCCCTAGTCGCCGAGTAGCAACGAGGTGGGATCGCATATTTAGTGGCCTACCGCCGAGCCCATAAAGGGACTCAACGAGTAGGAGCTGGCAGATGAAACCATAAATCCGGGGGTTTTGCATCCTATTTAAAGAAGCATCAGCCCCCTTTAGCCTCTTTGTAGTCCATTGAGAAACCTTAATTCGTGTGGTATTCATCCTTGATTGTCTTGAGCTTTAAAGAGGAGATTTTCGGAAGGAAGAGCTTAGAGGACAAGAGATTAGGAGCAAGGAAGGTGTGGGAATCCGAAATCTACCTCAGTTGGCATCATTGGAAGGTTTCAAGTCACCACCTTTTCTTCAGTTTTCCTCCTAGACCTCATTTGGTTTAGAGTTAGGGCTTTCATGGCATATTTGAGATGATAATGTGGAGTATGAGCTAGATCTGAAGTTTTAACTTCAGAAGGACATTTCTTGGGTTCTAGAGTCAGAAAGCTATGAACTTGGCCATGTATGAAACCTTCCTTGAGTATGAAACCGAATTGTAAGCTTGGAATTGTCATTTAGAGCCTTTGTAGCCATGCATGCACGTAAAGTTTGCAACTTTACGTGAAATGCATGCATTAGAAGCTTGGATCTGTAATTTGGAGCCACTGCATGGCTTAAAAAGAGTTTGTATGGCTTATGGACTGAAGGAACTCGGTGAGTCGCAACGACGACTCGGCGAGTCATATGAAAATAGGTATGGACTCGACAAGTTGGATAAACAACTCGACGAGTCCTATGAAGATTTCTATAGAACTCGACGAGTGGTATGAACCACTCGACGAGTCGGATGAGTTTTCCCTAATTTATGTATGCATGTGTAACCCTCGAGTTACAATAAGGAAAACTCGACGAGTGGCCTTAGAGTTCGATCGTAAACCAAAGGAACTCGACGAGTCACTCCGTGACTCGGCAATTGGACAAGTACTTCAAGGAACTCGGCGAGTAGTCAAGGTACTCGGTGAGTTAAGGTCAACATGGACTCTTGACCTTGACTGATGATTTTGATTTTGACCAAGGATTTGATTAGTTGACTGTTGGGGGTACCTTGAAAGGTTGGGAATTTATGGGTATAACTATATTATGGAATTGGTGGTAGATCTTTTGACAGTGATCCGAGAGTTGGAGTTCATCTACCGAGTCGACATCTGCAAGGTGAGTTATGCTCACTATATCAATAGGGTCTACGGCACCAAGGTTGGCCCTTAAGTTGTTATTGTTATGATGTGCTACATGTGGTTATGATCTGTTAGATCGGAATTAGGATAGACAATATATTATGCTCTTATGATCCGTAGGGATTGATATGTTAGTGACCTGATAGGTAGGTACTCTAGTTACGAGGTATTTCTATGATCGATGATCAGTGAGATAGATATGTTTGATGTTTGTATATGCCAGTATATGATAGTTATGCGCACTCAGTTATTTGGTTGTTGGTTGGGTTGAGGCGGTTCTACTTTGTGCTGTAGGCCAACATACCCTATGAGCGGGACGGGGAGACTGTAGGTCCACGTGGAGGTCTAGTCATACCTAAGGCTCGGGACAGATTCAGATAGATTATAGGCCCTGCCGGGCGGTCCAGTCAAGCCGATGGCCCAGTATGCATGTTGTTAATTGTCTGTTGTTGATATGGTATTATTAGTGTGGTATTGGTATTTTGGGGGTAGCTCACTAAGCTCTCGGTCTTACGGTTTCCAGTTTATTGTTTCAGGTACTTCAGGAGAGCATGGCAAGGCAAAGGCGTGACTATACCGCTCCTCATCCTTTTGATCTAGTTTTTGGGACACTCTGATGAATAATGATTTCAAAGTATTTTGTAAACAAATACCAATTGGTTTTATTTATGATGGAAAAAGTTTAAATTTGGCGTAAACTTTTTGGATGTTACATGGGAGATATTTGAGATTCATGGAGGGATTTGGGAGAGATTTGAAATATCTAAAGAGATTTGCATTCTAACACTATATGGCTTAGTAGGAATCAGATTGCACACTTAGTTTTATTAGCACAAGTCTCACAATTGTTATTGCTTTCATGAGGACAAAATTTCCTAGCCAAAAATGCTAGTTGTGACAATGAATCCCGAACAACTTCCGTTTGATGACTTCCTAGCAAAGTCTTTAGTCATGAATCCCTAACAATTTTTGTGGTGTATATTATATACTAACTTCCATATCATAGATTCCATATGCACTGATGGATAATTGATTTATATATTAAATCCAAATTATTTTGTAGTAATATAAGAAAACCAAATATAACAAAAAAATTAAATAACATTATATCATAAAATAATAAAATAATTATTTATTACATGGAAAATGAAAAGTGGCTAATCTATGAATACTTTGCAAAAAACATATCAACACTATATGACCTACTAATGTTGTTGTTTTGTAATGACATTAATAACATCCATTGCCGTTTTAAGTTGTTTTTCAAGTTTCTCGACTCTTGCGTTGTATTGTTCTTCTTTGGCCTTCATTTTTTTAGGCTCTTTGTTTTTCTCTTTTTCTTTAGCAACAAGCTCCCTCATTTCTTCCATTTCCTAATTTTTTTCCGGAATGTAAGATACATCCGTTTTACCGTTAATATTGGGAAGTGCCTTTGCGAAAGAGCTTAATCCTTAAAGTTTTTTTTTTTTTTTTGTCATGACCACCAACAAGATCAAAAAATAGTTTGTCCTCCTCAAATTCAGCACCTTCAGCTTCCAACTCTTCCCGTTTTTTCTGTATAGGCCGCCTACAAAATAAAAATAATATAGGTTAAAAGATATCAAAGTTATAAATGAAATTATGGACTAGCTATAATATAAAAGTTTAATTGCACTGAAATCAATATTACATGAATTTGTCTATCTTTTTCATTTGTAAATGGGACTCCATCTTGATTCTCCGTGTATGTATATAAGAACAATTCACTATCGGGTGGATCACGTCCCAATTTCTAGTTCTGCAGAAATACCATAAAATGTCAAATATACACATAATCATAAACATTGATCTACCATTCAAAAATTACTAAATTAGAAGGTATCTTCAAATGATTTGTGAATCCAACATTATAGGTAGGTTGTGTTAATACATCAGTCACAGCATTACGCCTATTTTTCATGTTCTGGTCGGATTTTAGCTTGTATTCATCTGTATTCCATTTTACTTGCTAGGAGATCCAGACTTCTTGTGCAATATAAGCTGGTTTAAAGGCATGTGGGTTTCTTTTTCAGCTCTGCATGTTGTAGAGGTATTGGCCACAAGTTTGTGCCAATTTACTTGACCAGGCTTTCCTCATTAGCGAGTCTATTGATTCACCCCAACAACATTTTTTCTACACATTAACGATATAAACATAAGTATAAATGTAAATGTTTACCAAACAACAATTTATAACATATAGTTAACTACCTGGACCTCCTGCCAATATAATTTGTGCATTTCTTTGCTTACTTTCCCCCAAGTGTACCCTTGTGGATCTACTCCTTGAAAAAAGGACCGACGAATAATGTGTGCGCAAGGTCCTGGTGGCTTGAACCTGCAAATAATCATGTGATCGTTTTAGTTTTGAATTCATGTGTACGTGTACACCAAAAGGTGATACATAGAAAAAAGTTGTAAAATATGATTGGTAACTCATGTTTTTTTTCAAACATCAATAGTTAAATGTCCATCTGGTCCACAATCTTCAGAGGAATTTTTTCACCTTCTATATTTTCCACAACATATCCATTCACGGTTAGTTGTATTGGTGATGGGGTAGATTCTGGGATAGGTGTTGGTGATGGGGTATATTTTGAGGCTGGTGTTGGGATAGATGTATATGTTGAGTATGTGGTACTTCCTTTAGGTAAGGAGGATGTGGTAGTTACTATAGTTGTTGAGGATAGTAGTGTCGATGAAGGTTTTAAGGTTGTGGTAGTAGATATAGGTGTTGATGATGTGGTAGTGGATGTCGGTGTTGAGGATGGTTTCAATGATGTAGGTGCTGAAGTTTTGGTTGTAGATGTAGGTGTTGACGATTGTATTGGTCCATTTGCTAATGTTTTAGATGTATTTACTGAGGATGGTGTGGATGTTGTAAGTGATGTTGATGAAGTGGTAGTCTTGGTTGGTGTTAATGATTTAGGTTTAGGGGTTTTGGTGCTAGATGTTATAGGTGCATTGGATGTGGTTGCTGATTTTGGGAAGTCGGCTTCTTCATATTGTAAGTTTCTATTTATGAATTTTGCAGATGAAGTCCTCTTGCGGTTCAAAACCTGTGATGCAATGAATTAAGTTTCCATCACACCTGATGCTGCTATTGGTTTCAAGTATGACATCTTTCTTGCTTAAAAATTAAAAAAAAAAAAAAAAACTATACTCAATACCAATGTATTAAAGATGCTAAACCACTGATGAGTAGATAACAATCATACAATGAAAATATATTATAGATGAAGGCATTACTATTGAATACAATTCATACTATTGAATACAATTAATATTGCCTACTTCATTAACATGTAATTAAAGTGCGGCAATCATAGACTGTGAAATCAAAACAAATGTAGTTGTAATTTAAGATGATAATATATATGAAGATGACCATAGAACAAGAAACGATGATCACGACAATAGTACATTAAATAAAAATAAATTTTAGATTAGTAACAACCTATATCGCCAGAGTCAGTGCACAAATGTAATGAAAAAATATTATGATCAACTAGTCGCTGGAGATGATTACGAAAAATATCAACCCTATTTCTAATAAGTTAACTTACCCTAATATGCATCCTGAATGTGTGTAGGTTAGAGGGAAAGGAATTGTGAAATATTTTGAAGCTTCACTAATGAAAAATTCAAACATTACAAATTAGAGCTAAAAATTTAGTAATTCAAAAATTTTAAAGTAGTTCCAGATTGATAGAAAGGGTATATGATGTCAAGAAAGAGCAAAGGGTAACAAGGTGTTCATACCATAATTTTAATTTAAAATTATAAATGAGAATTCAACAATAATAAACTATACATCTTTATGTTGCTATGTTTGAACCAAAAATTATATATAAAAGACGTATGGCTCACGGGTCGACGTGTTAGTTGCTTATAGTTTCATGTTAACACCCACAGATGACTTATGGGTCTTGGTTCATGTGGTAGTTGCTTATAGTGTCATGGTAACACCCATGGATGGCATATGGGTCATGGGTATGATGGTAACACCTATTGATGACATATGGATCATTGGTTGCTTATAATGTCATGGTAATACACATGGATTAAATTTGGGATATAGGTCTATGTGGTAGTTGATTATAGTGTAATCATAACACCCATGGATGACATATGGGTCATGGATCAAGTTGTAGTTGCTTATAATGTCATAATAACACCAATGGATGACATATAGGTCATGGGTATATAGGTACCACCCATTGATTCCATATGGGTCATGGATCAAGTTGTAGTTACTTATAGTGTCATGGTAACATCCATGCATGACATATGGATCATGGGTGTAATGGTAACACCCATTGATGACATATGGGTCATGGATCATGTTGTAGTTGCTTCTAGTGTCATGGTAACACCCATGGATGACATATGGGTCGTGGGTCATGTGGTAGTTGCTTATAGTGTCATGGTAACACCCATGGATGACATATGGGTCATGTGTATGATGGTAACACCTATTGATGACATATGGGTCATTGGTTGCTTATAATGTCATGGTAATACCCATGGATGACATTTGGGACATAGGTCTATGTGGTAGTTGATTATAGTGTAATGGTAACACCCATGGATGACAGATGGTCCATCGATCAAGTTGTAGTTGCTTATAGTGTCATAATAACACCCATGGATGACATATAGCTCATTGGTATATAGGTAACACCCATGGATGCCATATGGGTCATGGATCAAGTTATAGTTACTTATAGTGTCATGGTAACATCCATGCATGACATATGGGTCATGGGTGTGATGGTAATACCCATGAATGACATATGGGTCATGGATCAAGTTGTAGTTGCTTTTAGTGTCATGGTAACACCCATGGATGATATTTTGGTCATGGGTCATGTGGTAGTTGCTTATAGTGTCATGGTAACAGCCATGGATGACATATAGGTCATGAGTGTGATGGTAACACCAATGGATGACATATGGGTCATGGGCTACTTATAGTGTCATGTTGATACCCATGGATGACATTCAGGTCATAGGTCTATGTGGTAGTTTCTTATAGTGTAATGTTAACACCCATGGATGACATATGGGTCATGGATCAAGTTGTAGTTGCTGATAGTGTCACGATAACACCCATAGATGACATATGGGTCATGGGTCATGTGGTAGTTGCTTATAGTTTCATGGTAATACCCATGGTTTCCATATGGGCCATTGGTTATGTGGTAGTTTCTTATAGTGTCATGGTAATACTAATGATGACATATGGGCCATGGGTCATCTGGTAGTTGCTTATAGTTTCATGGTAATACCCATGGATGACATTTGGGTTATAGGTTGCTTATAATGTCAAGGTAACAACCATGGATGACATATGGGTCATGGTTCATGGGTCATGTGGTAGTTGCTTATATCATGGTAACACCCATGGATGATTATATGGGTTATCGATAAAGTGGTAGTTGTTTATAGTGTCATGGTGACACCCATGGATGATATATGCGTTATGGATCAAGTGGTAGTTGTTTATGGTGTAATGGTAACACCTATGGATGACATATGGGTCATGGGTCATGTGATAGTTGCCTATAGTGTCATCGTAACACCCATGGCTGACATATGGGTCATAGGTCATGTGGTAGTTGCTTATAGTGTCTTGGTAACACCCATGGATGACATATGGGTCATGGGTCATGTGGTAGTTGCGTATAGTGTAAGCTAAGATGATAATATATATGAAGATGATCAGATAACACCTATGGATGACATATGGTTGATGGGTTTTGGTCATAAGACATCCTATGTGCTCATACAAACCCTAATGCTTGGATCTAGGTTTCTCTATTGTACATGCTTTGAATCCAAGACTATAAACCCTAATTCTAGCATATGGGAATTGATATTAACGTATAATTAGGTTTAAGATGTTACCTTGATTGTTATGTAGTAATAACAATCCCAATTCCTCCTTGTATTGGCTTTAGAAAGCTGAGAGTCACAAGTGTCACTCCTCTAATGGTTCACAAACACCATAAGCAAGAAGATGAAGAGGAGAGAGGTTAGAGGCTGCCCAAAAACGTGTGAAACCCTAGCAAGAAGCTTAGCCACGTTTTTCGTCCTTAAGGGATCTATATATAGTGAGGCAATTAGGGTTATGTAACATGGAAACCCTAATTTGGATGCTTAAGCCCTAAGCAACACATGGAGCCCTTTTCTCAAGGCCTTGGACGATTTCATATGGGCTTCCCCCATAAAATTCGTCCACCTTATAATAAAAGGCAATCCATGGCCCAAATTGCAATTATCTTATAATTACAATTCCAATCCCTTAAGTTTAATTAATCTCTTTTAGTCACAAAACTAATTACCAATTAATTATTGACTAATATTAATTAAACAATATGATTTCTCCTTTAATATATCATTCCCATAATATATTGATAAATCATATTTAATCCTTTCTCTCCATAATTCATCCTATCAAGTTGCTTTGGTGAAGGCAACCCAAAAGGACCAAGCACCATCGGGTCAAGTACATACCAAAATAGTTATGGACTTAGACACTAATCCAACAGTGGTAACATCCATGGATGACATATTGGTCATGCATGGGTTGCTTGTATTATCATGGTAACACCCATAAATGACATATGGGTCGTGGGTGTGAAGGTAACACCCATGATTAACATATGGGTCATGGGTTTCACACAACAATTTTTCTCCATACACAACAATTTGTGTTTTAAAATGTTGTAATGTACAACTCTATAATACATACATTGTGTACGAATCACTTCCCATTTCTTATAGTGTAAGTGATAATTTTAGACACCTAATATAAAGGCCAAAATACATGGCCTCTTAAAATCACCATTTTAGTGTGTGATTGGATTAAAAACACCATTTTAATGTTTTGCCATTGGAGTTGGTCTAATAAGTTGAGTATAATATGTGAAACGATTTGTAGTAAAGATACCTTTGCTATATTTATATTGTAAATATATAATTACTTCAAATACCATGTATTAATTCAAAGCGACATTAATGAATATAATATTAAAGTTATTCAATTTTGAGAAACATAAGATACTTTAGTTCAGCAGGATGATGCGTCTTTCTCCTTTCCCGAACTCGCAGGTTTGAATCCTACTTCCTTCAATCTTTTTATTTAACTTCGTCTTTTTCATTTAAATTGTCAAAGTTCCACTTTGGCCCATAAAAGGTTATAATGTTTGAATAGTTTGTTTTGACACAACCACACATAGTAATCACATATTTTGAACGATTTCAAGGGCACTTTGGTCTCTTTGCACTCTACATCATTTAGTCGCCATGTTGGTTTTGATGTCATGACGTCGTTTCAGTTCTTCAACCAATTCAAAAACATATAATTCAAACTATAGCTTACTGATTCCATCATTATAACAATTCCTCCATTAACCATAATAACAATAAGAAAATTAATTAAGCATACAACATCCCAAGAAAGAAACAAAACAAATACACCATCATGAACTTGATGTTTCCAACTCTACCACCTACAACTCGAGGGCCATTACCATGTACATTAGTATCTTTAATAACAACTTGAGTCGAGGTTTCATTAACATGAAAATTGACAGGACTATCGGGGGCCATCTAACATGACATATTCACCATTGGCTTGAGCTCTCAACTCTTACATCTTCTCTCTATACCACTTGTTTGGCAGTTATGGGTCAATCCAACGAAAAAACCCACAATTTATGTATTCATCATTGTAGTTTGTGCATCCAAGGAACCTCCGTCCAGGATACTTTAGCATCCATGTGGTCCACATTCCAACCGGATGTCCACATCCGCACAGCCTCACATTACTGCTTGAAGACGACGACATTGATTTGCTCTAAGTTATCTTCCGCTTGTAGGTTTGTGAATATAGGTGTTGGATTGGACGCTTTATTTATGCAAATAAATTCCATAATATGGCACTATAATTAATGTAAAATACTTTACAAAAATTAATTCCTAGCAAAATTGGTAACAAAAGGTGCAGCTTATAATTGTTTAATACTAAAAATTCCACAAGTTTAATTGTCGTTGCAAATTTCCATAGCTAAATAACTATGAATTTGAAATACTCCTTATCAACGTTGCTATGAAATATAATTTCATAACAAATGTCATCACAAATTAGGTAGGCTTTTTGTTCCATCACAAAACAAGCAAACGAAATCAAATTCCATAGCTGAATTCCCAAGTAAATACCTACGAATGATACTTCCATAACAAAGCGACTATGGAATTGGTTTTCTGTTGAAAAAGTATGTTGCATAGTAACCAAGATAATTAATTACATAGTAGTAGTACAACAGAAAGTGGTTTTGTAAAAAATTTCATTGGAAAATTGCTACGAATGTTTTTTTCATAGAAATATCAGTAGCATAATACCAACAGATATGGAGTCGGTAGCATTTTCCCTAGCAAGTCCCATGCTCACTACCGGGAATAAATTACGTAGACAATCTGGAAGCAACCTTGCTATCGAATGACATTCCATAGCATGATCTATTGCAAATTAACAACGAAATACGTTCCATAGGGCCCTTCCCTAGCAAAATCGTGTTTTTCTTGTAGTGATGACCTACTAACATATATAAATGTATATATATATATATATATATATATATATATATATATATAGGTACATTTTGATAAAGCAGATTGATAAGAATGTATCCCCCCCACCCCCCCACCCCCCCCCCCCCCCCCCGTTAAAACCTTTAAAATAGTAAAGTGGGGCTGTGAAAACAGACAATTTCGGTTAAGAACCAAAAACCAAAAATTAATTTCCTGAACAGATTTCGGTCTTAGCGTTGACCGAAAACTCAAACTTTGACCAGATGATCACCGAAAACCCTTTAAGGTGTTTCCACCGAAAACCTTGATTTGTTATTTTAAAAATGTATCGAAATCCCTTAAATCTCGTATTTCAAACGATAACAGTCAAAAGCTAATCCCAATAAATCAGAATAATATATCCAAGATTCCCGATGAACACGATGAACACCAAGAACAGTTTCACGAAGAACAAAAAAAAATTATCAATTTAACAAATTTTGATTAAATTAGTACTTCAAAACAGGAAGATATCGAACCTAAAGTCCTTTAATCGATTGATACTCTTTAATGCTCTGATGCTAACTGTAAGTACCAAAACTATGGATCTTATGCGAAAGAAAACTTAACTACTTAAAGAATGCAAAAAACTAAATAAGAAATGATTCAAGAACACAAAATAGCTTCAAATGCACACGATTCTATTATCAATAAATTGTCTGGTACATAAGACTCAAGGCAGTCATGAAGTAAATGTCAATCCCTAAACGGTTGTATACACCTATATATATATATATATATATATATATATATATATATATATATATATATATATATATATATTGCAATAAAAAGGTCCAAGCCCATTATGACCAAAATCACCATAGTGATTTCGGTCCTTACAACCGAAAACACAATTAACCCAATAATAAAATACTATTCTAAGCCCAAGAAAAAATAACAATATAAGCCCAACGTAACCCACAAAAATATGACCCAACACTTCTCAGGCAACAAATGAAAGAGCAACTGGATTTTCTCCCTAAGGTTTCCATTTGTAATCCACAAGTAAGCAATTTTTTATTACCAGTACACTCCAATAAAGACCTACAAGCTACCATGTCCAGATTTTGAGCAACTGTATCTTCATCTATTTCCTTTTTATGCCTACTACTCCAATTTTTGAAGATTTTTTCTTAGGCTCCCACCAATAATCAAATTTATGTTGAACGAAAAATGCTTAAACAATTCCACAATATTCATTCCAGGTGAGGGCACGAAGTCTAGTCACTAAAGAGAAATCATATCGATTTTAAGATGCAGGATAGATATTTTTAAAGGTTTATCGTAGAAATCCTTCTTTCACACATACAAAATAGTTCGAGCTGATGGAACCGAGATGACCATATCCAAAGTTGAGTCTAATATCATAAATAATACATATATTCTCACCCTACTTAACATTTTGAGATAAAAGAAACACAAAATTAGTGGACTTGCTGATAATGCCTTCACTGTATTGATCAAATTTCTCAAGAACCATCAAACTGTGATCAAAACAGTTGATACTAAACTTTACTTCTGTTTACACCCTAAAATTCCACCATCTCCTAACACATAACTTTTTTCAATTAAATAAATGATGATTGGTCCTCCTAATGATCAGGAGCTTGGGTTTGTCTATCATCACAAAGGAGGTTCAGAGAAGAAATTACTCAAATTTAGGCAAAAGAACTTGGTTATCAATCATGTACTTGAAATGTTCATTAATTGTGCCTCTCAATCATCTACATCTGAGCAAGATATGAAAAATTTTATCGAACCTTTGAAATGGTGGATTGAAGTCCGAATTTGGATCTATGAAGCTCAATATTTTGTGTTGAAAATTAATAAACAAGACTAATGGACTAGTAGGTCACTTAAGGGAGATTGATAGTTCATGAAAAGTGTCCCTAAGTTAATCTGATGATGTATGGAATCCGATTGTAAAGTGATCCGAGAGTATTAAAGAATTCTGATAAATGATGTTTTTCGAGGCTGTCTCACTCCGACAATGTTAGGTATGTATGTTTTATACATGTCTTAGAATAGGGAACATGATCACTAAATGGAATTTTGTCAGTGTACATATTCCGTTGATCAATACCTTTCTATTGAACATCAATAAATATATGATCATGTGTTCTTATCAAACATTCTCTTTGTTATTCGTTCAATTTTAATCTTTAAATTCGTACCTTTAGTTCTTGCATTAATCACTTGTGGGTTATATTCAAGTCACTAGGCTGGAACCTCTTTTAGTTTATTATATCCTATTAATAATATGTATGTATAGTTAGGATGTTAAATTCAGCTTCAAAGTAATTATTTGCTTTTGCTACGAAATTTCTTTCATAATGTTGTTTCATGAATGTAAGAAGCATACGCATATTAGGCAACTAGCAATGAAGTTATAAGATAAATTGTTTAAAAACACAAAATAAAAAATAAGGGATGTTTGCTCCCGATAACTCACCTCAACTTCTAGTTTTCCAAATAACTCATGTCTTCTATGAAATTTCTTCTCTAAGACCACCTATATGATACTTGGTAGATTACTAAAAATGACCAAAATACCCCTAGTGTCAGAAAATACCCAAATTATAAAATTGTTCATTATTAACTTGGTTAGGAATTATGTAAGGAGGTGAAATCAACTCAAACAGATATGCAAACCATGAGAAATGGAAAATATTGTTTCATAATATAAGGCATTCCACAACGTGTTACGCCTCACCTTTTCTCTATGTATCACGATAGGGGTTATGGATAAGTATGCGATGCTTTGTGTTCTTAACAACTTTCTAATTCTAGAATCATAATATATATTACACATCAAGTTCTAAAAAGGAACACGCCCCTTTCTATAGAAAATGTCACCATATATCATTTTAACTTCTATTTAACCACTGTTATTGTGTTTCCACCTGTTGATTACATATAACACTCTTTTGCACAACCATTATGGATTCCCAAACATCAAAAGAAAGAATTTAAACATGGTAAAACAAATAACATAATCTATTAAGTTCATCATAATGATTTTTTTGGTTACATTGATCATGAAACTCATCATATGCAATTAAGTACTTTAATATGACCATCAACTCACTAGTGTTTCTTATATTTGTTATAATCATTACAAACTTGTAGTTCATCATAAATGATATCGATAACACTTACTCCATCCATTAAGTTGTTGAATTCAATTCTAACTATCAGATACCAATTCCATTTCTTGGGTTCTCATTTTGCCCTTATGACTTAAGATTAACAAGAACCACTTGAAAGATCAAGTGATTCCTTATGTTTTTCATCCAATTCACAACTAATACATCAATCCATAAATATGAATATCCTTTATGTAAATAGATATCATCCAACTAAGTGAAAACTCATCAATCAAATAATTAATACCAAATTTAATACATCAAAACTTGATTCTCTTATTTCGTTGAGTTTGTGCCTTCTTAAAGGTTTTATTGCAAAATTTTCTCATTATTGATCTTAGAATCATTTAGAGAACAACTTAATAACTTCATAATTACCATTGGGATTCTAGGATTTGTGGTGAGATACTTACTCAAACACCACATCTATCAAAAGAATGATACATTGAATATAAAATCACATAAACTATGTTAGAAATGTTTGGAAACAAAACTATATCCCTAAATTCATCATAAGATCGACAATGACTTCCATCACAAGTTCCAAATTCAAAATTATGGAAATTAGAGAAGAGATTATACTTTAAAACCATAGATTCATCCCACATTTTGCACCAATTGATATAAGGTTGCTTGAAAATCAACTATCTAAAGCATCTCGTCATGGAGTTTCCATCTTCATATTTTCTATAGCTCTCAATTATGATCTACGGATCAAATGAGTATAATTAAACATTTTTTTATTTTACCATCCTTTCCTCATAAATTGACAACAAGTAGATACTTGACCTTATCAGCCCAACAAATATAGTTATGACTATCAAAATGGTCGAGTTTGACAAGTTGTTGATTCATTTTTCTAAAGTTGGCAGATGAATTTTTAATATTCATTTTTTCTGAAATTTTAATCACTAATAAATACCTTTAAGATTTTTGTATTCTACACATGATAAGCATACAATCCGAAACCAATTTGAAAATCATAGACCCTTGATCATAAGTACACAAATTTACAATTGTACTTAAACGGTTTTACGACCTCCGACAGTTGTAAATTGAAATGTGGAACTCTAAGATTTAATTAATTTATTATTCACTCCAACAAAAATGGAACATTCGATAAACACAAAGAAAAAAAAATACTGAGAAGCATAGAAAAAAGTTGAATCACAGGGGGGGAGAGGTTTTGGTAGTGAACAAATAAGACATATAGGGTCCTATTTGTATGGGAATGATATCTTAATTCAAAGTAAAAAATGAAGAAGTTATCTGAATTCAAATTTAAACACAAAGTTTATCTAAATCCAAACCAGACAGTTATCTAAATTCAAACTCCGAGTTTATCATATCTCTATAGTCTTCGTAGAAGTCATCCATGAAGGCAACCATCAGTAAGTTCTTAGCGGGCCAGTCTAAACCCAATTACACCTGAACCTGACCAAAGAAAAGCTCATCAGCTCCTAATAACCAATGTGGTGTGCGAAGTACAATATGCCTATAAATCGTTCCATTCCAGGAACCTTGTGTGTCACATCCTAGACCTTGCTCGGTGCATGTGTGGGCTTGACACATCCCATATCCTTCACTAAAGTTATGAACTCTTAAAGAAATGGAAGCCTTATAAATCCACAAAAGTTTCATCTTTCCACCAAAATGAGATAATGGATATTGCCAACTTGTTATAATTTATTAATTAAATTTCCAATAATTATTAGTTTGCGGAAGGATTTGCCATGGGAGTTGACATATGAGATGTATATGTACATACAATTTTTATTGTCAAATTAATATATAAGACACACAGAGAGAGAGAGAGAGAGAGAGAAGTTTTGGTAGTGAATAAATAGGACATGTAGGGACCTATTTCTAATAGACTAGTATCTTATTTTGAATTTAAAAAGACAAGAAATTATTTAAATTCAAAATTAAAACCAAAGGTTATCTGAATCCAAACCATATGGTTATCTAAATTTAAACCATGAGTTTATTCGATCTCTAGAGTCTTCCTAGATGCCATCCACAAAGTTAAAAATCTATCAACTCTAATTGTGTGAAATTAAACCCGATTCCATCTGAACCCAACCAAAAAAAAGCTCATTGGCTCTTAGTGACTGTTACGACATACAGAGTGCAAAGTGCGTATAAACTGTGTCATTTAAAGAAGCTCGTGTACAATGTCCAAAGCCTTGCTTGGTGAGTGTATGGGATTATACATCATATATCCTTCATTAAAGCCTTCGAAGGCTTAAGGAAATAAAAGTTTGATAAATTCACACAAATTTCTTGTTCCCACCAGCGTGAGGTAACTGATTTTACCAACTTGTTATAATATATTAAATTTCCAATAATTATTGATTTGCGGAAGCATTGGCCATGGGAATTGACATAAAATATCTATTAAGTACTTTCACTTTTTTTAATTAATAAATGAGATGATAGATTGTGTTTTGTGTGTGTGAGAGAGAGTCAAAGAGAGAATTAAAAAAATGAAAATAAATAGATGGAAAAGAATAAATTAAAATGTATGATAGTAATTTCGATTTTGATAGAGACCAAAACAACATAAAAATCCAATTACGGACCAGAGTGTAAGTTGAAACCTTTTTTAACATAATTAAAAAAACCACAAATACCGTTTTCGCAGTTTTCTCTAAATATTATTCAGAGAGTTATAACTATTTATATACTAGGCAAATCTTGAAAAAATACATATTATTTTCAATGGTTAAGTGATGGATATTAACATTGAAATAATACTTTTTTGTACTAAGTGTACATCTATAATCTCAACTTGATGAGAATTGTTATCGAGATTTAGAAAGCAATCAAGATTATATGAATTAAAAGTAAGAACACAAAGAGTAAATATTAATCAGATCTTATATTGATGAAGAAACTGATTACAAACTTAAGCAGAGAAACATGCGAATGACTAGTGAATCACTCGTTGATTCAATCGTTACTCTACTTCTAACCTCAGTCCCTGTTTATAGGAAACATGAGTGTACAAAAAATATACTAAGTCCTTAACAATACGCTTCGCACAAATGAAGACTTAGTAAAATAATTAACATGCGAAACTAAGAACAGACACTTCGACTTTTACAATTTCTAGACTCTACATTCTCCCCTTTTGTAAACAGTCGAAGCTATTCAGTTTGTGAGATTCTGAACAGCTGAGTGCATTGTTCTTCGGATTTTTGAATACCAAGTGATGATCTTTTTAAGCTCCTTCCTGTCTCCTTCATTATTCTTTGTGCAATTATTCATACGAAAAATGAAATTCGCATATTGCGAAGTGGTGTATCTTTCAATCTTTGAGACTTGAAACAAAAATCTTTTAGGCTTCCCCTTGGTGTCTTTGCCTGCGAAAACCATGCCAAAAGGTATAAGGCATATTTCCCCATCTGCATACTTCTTCAATTCTGTTTGAGGCAATGTTGATTCCCAAGGAACTGTGAATTTTCTTCCAAGGCCTCATGCGAGTTCTTCATCAGTTAATGCCGAGCAATCATAATAGTTATCTATGAATATCTTGATCTGTACGAAACCAAATCTGAACACATCAGTATCATATCCTTTGACCTTGTTTTCTTCCATGTCTTTCAGGATAAGAGCCACTTGAATGAGATCATTTAGATTGATTAAGGGAAAGTCAGCAATAGTAAAATCAAAAGGCTTGTTATCTGCTCGGACAACGAAGTATCGGAAATTTTGAAGCATCTTCTCGAACATTTCATCCTTCTTGATAGTTAGCACTTTCTTTATCTTCATCAGAGACCAAACTTCCTTTTGATCCTTCGCAAGTAAAACATGAAGTCTGATTTTCATGTAGGTATATTCATCAGCATTTTCAAACTTTTCACTGATTTTGTAGTGCGCTATGATAAACATCATTTCGTTTATCGGAAAGTCAAGTTGGCATCTGTCTGAATTCGCAACATCATAACTTCTTCTAGGCTTTTTCTCAAAATTGTACAAGTGATTTCCCAAGACTTTGGATTCGATGGTTTCCAATGAGTACAACTTTGCAGGATCACCCTTGTTCAAAGTTGGTGGATCATTTGCTCTTTGCCTTAGAATGCTTTGAATCTGTCTTTGTTTTTCCATTTCAGCTTCAGCCTATTCTTTCTTTTCTTCTTTCGACTTTTCATAAGCCACCTCTTTACCTTTTCCAGTATTCACTATTTGAGGTTTCGCACTCGGACTCCCTCCTTCTGTTGAACCAATTATAATTCCCTTAGGAATTAGCTTTGTAAATGGCTTTGTTGTTACTATTGTTGAAGGAATTGGTTTCGTGAGCACAGGCAAAGTTATTTTAAGCTGAGTCGAATGTAGCTTTCCAATGGTTTTCGCATCATCCCTTTTAATTTCTTTTCTTTCTCCACCTTGCACCCCTGTGAAGGCAGGTGGGGCATTCTTCAGTAAAACGGAAGTAAAATTTGTGATTAGGGCCAATGCCTTCTGAATAGCTTGCTCCAAAGTATTGACTTTAAGCGTTAAGAATTTCGGAGTAAGAATTGATTGTTGAGAAGGCTTCGAAACAAAACTTTTCAATTCATTCACCAACTGAATTACTTTTGCGAACTGCTCCTTATCTTCTTTATGCTTGGCTTCGATAATTGGCGCAGGTGATTGATAATCAGTAACATTATTGGTAAGTGCTTCAGCAACAACATCAACAAGTTTTTGCACTTCCAAGTTTTGCGAATTAAGAACTTGAAGCTCTTTTGAAATCTCATTCTTTAACTCCTCAACCTTGAAGTTGACATCTTCCCTGACCTTCTTCACATCTTGTACAAAAAGAACATGTCGTTCTTTTGTAGCAATTGTCAGATTTTTTAAAACACCATCAAAAGATTTCCCTTGAGCTTGAATGTAAAGCTCATTATTCTTATCAGAGTCATCAACTTTCGTAGCTATTCTTTTCTCTACAGCTTTGTGTTGGATAAGGTGTCTAAGTCCATAACTTATTTGGTATATACTTGACCCGACCGGCATGGTCCATTTGGGTTGCATCTCATCCAAACTATTTATGGATAATTTTATGAGAGTTATACACATATGTTTATTAATATATTATAAGTTATAATATATTAATATGAAGTTATGTTATTTAATTAGTATTAGTCTTAAATTAATTATGAATTAATTTAGAGATTAAAAGGAAGACTAATTAGATTATGGGCTATTGGTTTTATATGGTGTGGGCTAACACTCATTTGTTAATGGGCTAGGCTTTGATGGAAGTCCATGGATGATCCATGGAGCTTTTAACCCATGGATCCTTGGAAAAGGAAAGGTCATGGGTTATTAGGGTTTCACCCTAACCATGTACACTATATAAGCATGCTTATGGGGCATGAAATGGCAACTAGTGAACTAGTGTGTGTGTGCTTGTGTGTGGCCGAAATATACAAGTGTGTATACTCTCTCAAAGTTTTCCAAGAGTTTGTGGTGTTTTGTGATTCCATTTGAGGCATTCACACTATTGGTGCTTGGCCCTCAAACTCCTCAAGAACCAAACTCATCAAAAAGGTATGTAATCTCTTCTAACTTTTTATGTTGAAATGTTCCCCATGCCATGTTAGATAGGTTATAAACCTTGGAAAATTATTATTTTGCATGTATTTAGACAAACATAGATCCAAGGTTTACTAGGGTTGCATGCACACTTAGGAAGTGTTAGATTGCTCAAAACCCAACAGTGGTATCAGAGCCTAGGCTTGCTTGTTTGATACTTGATGCAAAATAGTTGAAAAAGTCGAAAAACTTGCTGTCTGACTGATGAACTCGACGAGTCCATGGGGGGATTCGCCAAGTCCATGTGTATCTTCAACCTACTCGCCGAGTAGGTTCATGCACTCGATGAGTAGGAGTGACAGAGTGCAGATTTTCGACTTTTGCTGCTGGAAATGGACTAGAAACATTACCCTAAACTGTTTTGGTGTTATTAAAACTTGTTTTAGTTGCTGTAATGGTTTTTCTAATCCATTTACAATAGCATATATCAAAATTCCATGATTTTTATGTGTTCATATAATTCTTGAAATTTTGATGATCATGTTCATGTTCTTATGAATTTAGAAGATGATAGGAATTATTTGCTGAATTGTTTAGAATTAATTCTTGATCATTTATGTGTTTTAATGGAGTCCATAATTTTTCCTCAAGTTATGGATATCCAAAGGTCACTTTCTTTAACACACACATTTAAACACATAAGTTACATGAAAATGAAGAGTCTTCATTTTTATGAACCTTTAATTCATAAGTTATGAAATGAAAAGTTTTGGATAGTTACAAAACTTGTCCTAAAGTTTTGGAATTTGTAAAGTTTCACACACTTTAATAAACTTTAATTCCAACCCTTAGAATTTTAATAGTTAAAATTCAACCCTTATACTATTTATAACATTAATGGTTAACTATTATATATATGTATAAGAATAAGTCGTTCTACCGTTAGTAGGCCTCATTCACGAAGCCGGTCTATAAGGTGGGTATAAGGTTGTTTCCTATAAAATGTTGACTTAATGGGTGTCCACTCTCACCCACCGCTCGCTTGACTGGTGGAGGGTCGTTAGCCGAACGGGTAGGACAATGACTTTAAATCCTCATTAAAAGTATAATGATTATTATAAAGTAACTAAACCTTTTAATTCCCAATCTTAGTTATTTTAGGAAAAATGTGAACATGGTGCTAGTCCATGGAATTCACACTTTGTACCTTACCAAGTCGTTGGTGGAGCGTGTGTGGTTAACCGGCACACTAACTTGGACTAGTAAGGATCATGAAGGGTGACTTAATGTTTTTCATAGATCAATGGAGCGTGTGTGGTTAACCGGCACATTGATTAGGTGATAATATTAACGGTACCAAGTGAATTAGCATGGTTATTCACACCTTGTTTTGTGATCCTCGGCATCCCAGTCACAAAACTTGAAGGGAACAATCGAGATTGAAACATGCCATTGAAAAGTTCAATGAATCTCAAAAGAATCTAGGAATTTCAAATCCAATTAAAACCTAATAATTCATTTTGTTTTTCATGGTGGAAATTGGTGAATCGTCATTCACCTACCTTTCAAATATATTATTACTTAGATTACGACATCCCTCTTCTAAGTATTATATTGTGATTGGGTCCTAGCCTTAATATTACATTTGGGTGTCTTATTAAGGATTCTATATATCTAATCTAAACTTGCTTTCTTCCTTCAGATGTCTTCCAACACTAATGCTTCAGGCTCTAACCCAACTGGTTCTTTCTCTCTCATGAATCTTTGTGGGAGGGTCGTCTTTTTGATGGTTCCAACTTCATGGATTGGATTAGGAACATCCGGATGGTTACTCGTTATGAGGACAAGGAATATGTCCTTGATAAGGAGTTAAAAGAGCTTGATGAGTCTACTGCTACTCCTGAGGAGATCACTGAATTCAGGACACATGAGAGAGATGCTACTAAGGTGGCATGTATCATGATGGCCACGATGACAGCCGAGCTCCAAAAGTCATATGAAGATTTCTACCCTTTTGAGATGCACCAAGACCTGATGGAAAGGTACCATCAGAGTGCTCGTCAGGAGCGGTATGAAATAATCTCCTCCATAATAACCACCCGCATGAAGGACGGTGATTCCGTCACGGCTCACATGCAAAAGATGCAAAGGTATGTGGACCGTTTGCTGAAGCTAAATGTGAACATCCCTGAGGAGTTGGAAATTGACATCATTTTGCACTCCTTACCTTCTTGTTATGACCATTTTCGTATGACATATCATATGAACAAGGAGGAAGTTACCCTCTGCAAGCTTCAAGGACTCTTGAAGACCGCGGAAACCGTTCTAAAGGGCAAGGCGGTTGTTACCTCTACTACTCCTACTCCAACATCTACCCCTGTTTTGGCTATCGGGCAAGGCAAAGGGAAAAAGAGGAAGCACCCTTCGAAGGGTACCAAGGGAAAGTCTCTTGAAGGCTCCTCATCAAAGACCAAGAGCGGTTCTGTCACTCCTTCTGCCATTCCCAAGGATGTTGAATGTTTCTATTGCCATGAAAAGGCACACTGGAAGCGAAACTGCCCTAAGTACTTGCAGGATCTAAAGGATGGGAAAGTGAAACCCACCCATGCAGGTATTTACACAATATTGTCTAATTACTCATCATATTCTAACTCTTGGGTGCTTGATACAGGATGTGGTATTCACATATGTTCTGATATGCAGGGCCTAAGAAGAAGTGAGGATGTGGAGCATGGGAAGATAAACTTGATCATGGGGAATAGGAAGGCTTCGCCTGTTTCCAAGATTGGAGTTTATACTTTGTTGCTTAATAATGGGTTAAAATTAGATTTGAATAAATGTGTGTAGTCGTCTGAAATGGCGAGAAATATTATTTCTTTTCATGCTTTGTACAAACAAGGTTTTACCTTTTCGTTTGATAATGAATGTGGTGGTATTAATTCTTTCTTTAAAAATGTGTTTTATTTTAAAGCGTTACCTTGTGATGGTGTGTATGAAACTGTGTCGATTGTAGACAACTTAGGAAATAATGTGTTGTATATTGATTCTTCTACTAGCCTAGATAAAGCATCATTGTGGCATTGTCATCTTGGACATGTAAACAAGAAACGCATAGGCCAACTCCAAAAGAGTGGAGTTTTGGAATCATTCGACCTTAAATCGGATGATAGTTGTGAATCTTGTCTACTTGGAAAGATGACAAAATCACCCTTCACTGGAAGTTGTGAAAGGGGTGAGGGTTTGCTGGACCTAATACATACTGATGTATGTGGGCCATTCAAAACCGCCACATGGGATGCTAATCGGTATTATGTGTCTTTTATTAATGATTTTAGTAGATATGAGCATGTCTAGTTAATCAAACATAAGTCAGAAACCTTTGAAAGGTTTAAGGAATTCAAATAGGAAGTAGAAAATCAATTGAGCAGGAACATTAAGATGCTTCGATCCGATCGAGGTGGTGAGTATCTTAGTACCGAGTTCCTTGACTATCTTAAGGAGTGTGGGATTGTCTCACAATTGACTCCTCCCAGGATACCACAGCTGAACGGTGTAGCTGAGAGGCGTAATCGAACCTTGTTGGACATGGTTCGCTCTATGATGAGTCGAGTTTCGCTACCAATCTCTTTTTGGGGGTATGCCTTAGAGACTTCCGCCCATAACCTTAATCTAGTCCCTACAAAGAAGGTTACCAAAACACCTCATGAGATGTGGACTGGGAAGGTTCCCAATTTGAACCACATCAAGATTTGGGGTTGCGAGGCTTTCGTGAGGCGTGAGGCTCATGATAAGCTCGAACCCCGAAGTGAAAGGTGTATTTTCATCGGCTACCCACATAAATCCTTCGGTTACCTCTTCTACAGACCCAGTGAGAATGTGGTCTTTGTAGCAAGAAGGGCGGTCTTTCGTGAGAGAGAATTTATAAGCCAAGGAGACAGTGGGAGGCAAATTGATCTTGAAGAAATTCAAGAAGCAATTGGTGAAGGAACCTCAGACACTAGCAATCAACCTGAGGAGGAAACTCCTGTTGAGCAAGCTGACATGTCTGTACCTCCGAGGCGTTCCACACGGGTTAGGAACACACCTTCGTTTTATTATGGCTTTCATATTACTACGGAAGGTGATACGTTTATCAGCGATAGTACACTAGTAAATTTGGATGAACCTAGTAGTGTTAAGGAAGCCATGGCAGGCCCGGAGTCTGCTAAATGGAAGGAGGCTATGGACAGCGAGATTCAGTCCATGTATGACAAACAAGTTTGGAACTTGGTTGACAATGTACCAGGCCATAAAACAGTCGGGTGCAAATGGATCTTCAAGAAGAAGACCGACATGGAAGGAAAAGTGCATACTTATAAGGCTCGACTGGTTGCGAAGGGTTTTACTCAGACTCAGGGTATTGATTATGATGAAACCTTCTCGCCGGTAGCAAAGATTAAGTCTATTAGGGTTGTGCTAGCCATTGCAGCATTTCATGATTATGAAATATGGCAAATGGATGTCAAAACCGCTTTCCTTAATGGAAAGTTGGCTGAGGATGTGTATATGAATCAGCCAGACGGTTTTGTCAGTGCAGAATACCCTAATAGAGTATGCAAGCTTGAGAAATCCATTTATGGATTAAAACAAGCATCTCGTAGCTGGAATCTTTGTTTTGATGAGAAGGTCAAAGAGTTTGGTTTCTCGAGAAGTGAAGATGAGTCTTGCGTGTATGTCAGAGCTAGTGGGAGTATAGTTAGCTTCTTGGTACTGTATATGGATGACATACTACTTATAGGAAATGACATCCCAACCTTGCAGGAGGTTAAGTCCTGACTTGGGAAGTGCTTGGCTATGAAGGACCTAGGGGAGGCTGCCTATATCCTAGGGATAAGGATATTAAGAGAAAGGAGTAAAAGACTAATTGGACTTAGTCAGACTACCTACTTGGATAAGGTATTGAATAGGTTCAACATGCAGAATTCCAAGAGAGGAGATTTACCGATCCAAAGCAATGCCAAACTAAGTAAGACTCAGGATTCCAAGAGAGGAGATAGCTAAGATGAGATAGCTAAGATGAGCTATCTAAGATGAGCCAACTACCGTATGCTTCCGCTGTTGGCTCGATCATGTATGCTATGACTTGTACCCGCCCTGATGTGGCATTTGCTTTGAGCATGGTCAGTAGGTATCAGGGGAACCCTGGCAAGGCTCATTGGACCGCAGTAAAGAACATTCTCAAGTATCTACGGAGGACTAAGGATTGGATCCTTACCCTTGGTGGGAGTGATGACTTGAGAGTATTAGGGTATAGTGATGCTGGTTTTCATACTGATAGGGATAACTTCCACTCTCAGTCGGGCTGGATCTTTACCTTAAATGGAGGGGCAATTTCTTTGAAGAGTTCCAAGCAGGAGACGGTGGCTGATTCGACTTGTGAATCAGAGTATATAGCAGCGAGTGAAGCAGCAAAGGTGGCGATATGGCTAAAGAACTTCATCCGAGACCTTGGAGTTGTACCAGCTATTAAAGAACGTATGGAGATTTTCTGTGACAACAATAGTGCGGTTGCCTTAGCCAAGGAACCAAGAGATCATGGCAGATCCCGACACATTGACAGAAAATATCACTTGATAAGACACAAGATTGAAGAAGGACTCCTCGTGGCAAGGAGGATATCGTCGGATGAGAATCCTGCAGATCCCCTTACGAAGGGACTGACGAGGGATAAGCATTTTCAGCATGCGAGGCGCATTGGGCTGAGGGACGATATTAGTTTTACAGATTAGATAGATTCCTGAAACTTGTAAAACGTAATCGACGTTTGATGATGAATAAAATTTGTGATTTATTTATGAGTAAAGTGTTACTATCATTGTCAATTATTTACTATTGTTTCAGTTTTGCATGTTTTGACTTCCAGAATAATTAATTTATTCAAACCTCTACAATCGGTCGTACGTCGGAAGTAGGTATGAATCAAGATTGTCATGAATTGGGTTTGTAGATGGCTAAAGGTGTTTAGACATGGCAATGGTTGCTGCAACATTCATGAGTACTCACTTGTATCACTTCATGGAATTTATCTCGAGTGATCGTGAGACGATAATATCATATAAGTCTTCAAACCTAGAGATATGAGTTGTTACCTATGAGTTGGTTGTGCATTGATTGCACGAAACCGCATCAGTAACTTGATGTTATAAAACGTGCCTTTGTGTACAATTCAACAAGTAGTAGAACAAGCATATGAGTCGAAGTTTATCCGTTCCTTCTAGAAATAGAAGCGATATCTGGGCCCCTCGATGATTTTGTGTTGACCCATGTACCGGGCCCGGTCAGAACTAAACTGATGTGTTCGGTGAAGTTCTTATTCAAACAAATCGGAAATCGAGAAACAACTGCCAGACAATAAGCAAGACATAGGTCCATGTGTTTGTCCGGCTGATATCATGAGAACAGAGGATTATATGATCACTTTTCTTAAAATGGCGCTTCATAGTTCAACGGAGTTTTCGAGAGCTACGATTGCTGGTTGGTTCCTGAATTTATATAGGCAAATAGAGTTATTAGACTTATCCAAGTGGGAGTCTGTTGGATAAGGTGTCTAAGTCCATAACTTATTTGGTATATACTTGACCCGACCGGCATGGTCCATTTGGGTTGCATCTCATCCAAACTATTTATGGATAATTTTATGAGAGTTATACACATATGTTTATTAATATATTATAAGTTATAATATATTAATATGAAGTTATGTTATTTAATTAGTATTAGTCTTAAATTAATTATGAATTAATTTAGAGATTAAAAGGAAGACTAATTAGATTATGGGCTATTGGTTTTATATGGTGTGGGCTAACACTCATTTGTTAATGGGCTAGGCTTTGATGGAAGTCCATGGATGATCCATGGAGCTTTTAACCCATGGATCCTTGGAAAAGGAAAGGTCATGGGTTATTAGGGTTTCACCTTAACCATGTACACTATATAAGCATGCTTATGGTGCATGAAATGGCAACTAGTGAACTAGTGTGTGTGTGCTTGTGTGTGGCCGAAATATACAAGTGTGTATACTCTCTCAGAGTTTTCCAAGAGTTTGTGGTGTTTTGTGATTCCATTTGAGGCATTCACACTATTGGTGCTTGGCCCTCAAACTCCTCAAGAACCAAACTCATCAAAAAGGTATGTAATCTCTTCTAACTTTTTATGTTGAAATGTTCCCCATGCCATGTTAGATAGGTTATAAACCTTGGAAAATTATTATTTTGCATGTATTTAGACAAACATAGATCCAAGGTTTATTAGGGTTGCATGCACACTTAGGAAGTGTTAGATTGCGCAAAACCCAACACTTTGATCATTGTTTCAACCTCCAAACCCGATACACAAGACTTTGTACCAGAATCAGCTTGTGATTGAAGGATTGCATTCAACTTTTGATTCAAGATTTTAAATTGCTTACCTGACATGAGCATATGATCAGGGATTTCCTCCTCCTCTGAATCAAAGTGTAAATCTTCAAATGTTCCTCCAAAACCTCCTCCTTCGGTTTCTTCATCAGACTGAGCTTGTGAAGATATAGGTTGTGATGTTTCAGGGAATTATGATGGAAACAATGTAGTGAAGGGATTTTGTAAAGGATGATCAAAGATTGATGATGTGGTTATATTTGTATTCGGGAGAATGAATGGTGGTAATGAAGTAGATAAATTCTCAGATGAGATTGGTAATGAAGTAGATAAAATGATTGGCATTGTAGTTTCGACACTTGTGATAGGTGCCCCCGTATCAGATAGGTTAACAACCATATCAAAAGTAGGTACCTCCTCATGAACTGATTTGGTAGTGACTACTTTGAGTGGAATGGTTGTTGTATTGGAAATTTGCAAAGTAATGGGAAGAGAGATGTTTACCATTGGTAAATTTTAAACAGGTGGAGTCTCAGGAACCACTTCATCATCTGATGACTCATTGCGAATAATCATCTTCCTTTTCTTGTACAGCTTCTTAGTGATATGCTTCGCAACATCTTGAGCTCTTCTTTTCTTTGATATAGGACAAATAGGAGCCGAAATTTCTCTAAACATAGCCCCCTTACTACTCACTTCAGTTTTGCGAATAGTATGAGAGGCAGTCTTCTTATTTGACAACTTGTGAAGCTTCTTTAAGACCCCTGACTTAGTTGGTATGATCTCCTTCGCAGGTTTGGTAGAAGACTCAACTTTCTCAACCTCTTCAGCTTTTGATACTTTTGGAGATTCGTGTTTTCCTCCTTTTTAGTCTTCTTCTTCTTCTTGGATGATTCACCACTGACTTCAAGTAGCACTCCAGCTTGCACATTAGGATCAAAATTCTTCATGTATCGAACTAACACCTTGTGAGTAGAGGACACTTTGCGAAACATTGCATCAGGAATTCTTGCAACACTTGTGAAGATATTCGCATCATCTTCAACAGCTTTGGGAAATTGGTACAAAGAAAATTCTACGACATCTCCTCCTTTAGGAACTTGAATTCCTTCTTTCGCATATACCTTTTGCAATATCAAACTCCAGTACCTTCCACAAGAAATCCCCTTATCAACACTGGTGTTTTCTAAGCTTTTGTTGAACTCCTTCCAAAGTTGAGTTCCATAATCAACACTTAGATCGTAGTAAAGTCCCATAACCATTGCATAAACCTCCATTCTTCCCCTGTCTAGACCGACACTCCTTCCGGTCAAGCATCGTAGAAAGATTCCAAACAAGAAGTTCCAAATACAAGGTAAGATTGATTTCCTGAAATCACTTATCCTTTCAAGAGTGGGTTGATGTCCCGTCTCATTGAACATGAAGATAATCTGTGAGTTGGTTGGCTTAAAGAACGATGGGTTATGAGGAATGTTCAAGAAGTCGATGAACATGTTTTTGGTAAGACGAACCCTCTTGTATTCACCAGGTTGAAGGTTATCACATCTATTGCATAGTTGTATGACGCAGTTGATGCCGCCATTGACAACCAAGTCATAGGAACTGGGAATTAACTGAACATATCAGTTGACAATGCTGATCTTTTCAGTGCAACAATCAACATCTTCAATTCTTCTGGGTAAGATAAGACATTGGGATCAACTTGGAAATTTGTGCTTTGAATATTCATGAGGGACTATGAAACAACTTCTTCTATGTTTGATTGAGTAGCAGCCATTGTTAATCTGAGAAATTTCTTGAAAGAAAGATTAGGGCTTTTTGTTCGTCTGAGAATTTTGAATCGTGTAATGATTCTCAGAAAAGATTATCCCTTTTATATGTTAATCCCAAAGATGAACCGTTTCCAAAAATAGAGTAGGCTACGTGTTCCTGGAAACGTGCAATCAGTAGCCGTTGTAATGATCATGCCCTATAAAGTGCCTTGAAACTAGGGCCAACGGTTACTGGAAACTGTTCGTGAGTACAACTATGTGAAAGAAAACTTTTCGATATTGAGGTTGGGCTCTTTCGTTTATGGGATTTTAAACGAAATCATTTACCAGTCTTGCAAAATCTTCAGCCTAAGTTGGTATTACTTAGAACTTCAAGGATTTCGTGAGTGCATGTGATTCAAAGAAATGAGATAAGAAGCAAGTTAAAAAAAATTTGGAATTCTATGATGCCAAAGTTTATTGACACAAAGCAGTAAAACCCCGGGCAAAGGTTACTTCATTAATTACCAAGAGAGGTAATCAACTGCTTTCGCATTTTCCCATGACATACAATCGAATACTTATAGAGAAGTATCGAAGGGCTTCTTTTATAGGCTTAATATGGTGCTTTGCGAATTTCGTTACATATCATCCTAAACATAAGGTGAGTAATTGTAACCAAAATTACTTGTTTGAGCAATGTGTTCAGGGAAAAGATTGCTTTGGATTATTTTTGAAAAATGACAAGAATTTCAGATATATGCTTACACGGAAATGATATTCAAAAAAAATTTAAGTTCTGGACCTTATTGGGAAACAAACTTAGTGGGCTTCGAAAATTTGATCAGGATCTCTCATAAGAAAGAATATAATTAATTTGGAGTATATGAAATATTAGGTACAGAAACAAGTGTTTCGTAAAAATCTGGAACATAGTTCCCCGTAAATTCCTTAATTTGCGAAGTTTGTGGGTTTCACTTATTTCACGGACTCATGAAACATGATCATTAACATAGAATGATGACATGTCTAAATCACGATTGGTTAGATCAAGTGACCTCATGGACATGTGTCTTTGTGTGTGTATCGTTTTAAGAAATTTTATGATGAAAAAGATTGGTTATAAGATCGAATGTACCTCTCTTATTTGTGGACCAAACAGAAAACTCTTTACTCATTTGAGAAGAGTAAGGTAGCTCTTTTGACTAATGCAAATATAAGCCTGATTGGGAAGAAATTTTCATAAGATAATTTCATTAACGCTTTTGTTTCTCACATATAGAGTCATATGAGGCTTGGGTCAACATGCTGCAGCATGCTTCTAGGGACATCCTAACTAGTACATAGTTGAAAGAAATGATACCTTCCCATAGAAATATAAGTATGACCTCTTCGCATTTTGCTCTTGACTAATGCTGAAAATACACAAAACTTAAAGAACAAAGTTAAAAGAAAAATATTTTTTGTGATTTTGTATTTGTCAAATATAAAAGAACAAAAATGAAATGTAATTTAACAATCTTAAGAAAATATTTTTGAGTTTTATATTTTTCGAGAATGAAAGACAAAATAAAAGAAAATCTTTTTGTTGTTTTTGAATTTTTCAACAATTATACAAACAAATGAAAATATTTTTTGGTTTTTCGTGTTTTTCGCAAAGCAAAAAAGAACAAAATTAAATTGAACTTTAGTTACCAAATGTGCGATTGCGAAGCAAAGCGAAGCCGCTTAACACACAGTAACTTCTGAATTATTCTGATTTAGAGTTGCTGAATGGACCTTTCATTCTTGAGTGATTGAGTTGGAGACTGAATTCACATCGATCATTCCTAAACTTGCTAAAATTCTCACAAATGATTTTTCATCAAGAGGTTTAGTAAAAATATCAGCAAGTGCTCAGTGGTTTTAACAAAATGTACTTCAATATTCCCATCTTCCACATGATCTTTGATAAAGTGATATCGAAGAGCAATATGTTTTGTCTTTGAGTGTTGTACCAGATTATGACAAATGCGAATTGCAATTTAAGAATCACAATACAAGGGAATATTTTTCATATTTATAGCATAATCACGAAGTTGACTCTGAATCCAAATGATTTGCGAAGTGCAAGCAACAACTGAAATATATTCAGCTTCAACAGTTGATATAGCAACACAAGTTTGCTTTTTCGACTACCAACTTACCAATTTTCCATCCAATAGTTGACATCCACCACTTGTACTTTTTCTATCCAAAGTACATCCTCCTAAATCAGAATCTGTAAAATCTTGAATGAAGAATCCCGATTTCAAAGGATACCAAAGTCCTAACGAAATTGTCCCCTTAAGATAGCGAAAAATATTTTTCATTGCAGTTAAGCGAGGTTCTCTAGGATTAGCTTGATACCTAGCACAATTACATCCTGAAAACATAATATTAGGTCTGCTTGCAGTTAAGTACAATAAAGACCCTATCATGCTTCGGTAGAGTGTTAAATCAACAGCAGGAGTATCTAACGAAGCAGTTAGTCTTGTTCCCACTGCCATTGGTACTCTAAGCTTTGTGTTGTTTGTCATTCCAAACTTTTCGAGTAGATTCTTTGTATATTTTCCTTGGTTGATTAAAATTCCATCCCTGTTCTGTCTTATATTTAAACCAAGAAAATTATTAATTTTTCCCATCATGCTCATTTCAAATTGACTCTTCATGAGATTTTCAAATTCAGTAGACAATGTTGGGTCGGTTGAGCCAAAAATAATATCATAAACATAAATTTGAACAAGCATAAGATGATTCCCAACTTTCTTGCGAAATAATGTGGGGTACACTGATCCTTGTTTAAATTTAGATTGTTTCAAAAAATTTGTAAGTGTTGCGTACCATGCTCTTGGTGCTTGTTTTAACCCATAAACTACTTTGTCAAGTATGCAAACATGATCAGGATGTTCCTCATTTATAAATCCTGGTGGTTGTTCAACAAAAACTGTTTCTTCTAGTTCTCCATTTAAGAATGGACACTTAATGTCCATTTGAAAAACATCGAAGTCTTTATGAGCTACATAAGCTAAAAATATGCGAAGTGCTTCGACTCTTGCGACAGGAGCAAATGTTTCTTCATAGTCTATTCCTTCTTGTTGCGAATAGCCTTTAACAACTAGTATAGCTTTATTTCGAATAATATTGCCATCTTTTTCGGTTTTAGTTTTGAAAATCCATTTTAATTCGACAATAGAAACATCAGAAGGTTTAGGAATTAATCTCCAAACCATGTTTCATTCAAACTCAGCCAGTTCAGATTGCATAGCAACAACCCAATCTGAGTGTTCCATAGCATTCTTTACTGTCTTTGGATCTATTTTTGAAATAAAAACATTAAACATACATAATTCTTGGTTCGCATTCAATACCTCATTTTTCACACGAATTTGAGCTCTTGTCAACACGCCATCTTGTGGATTCCCAATCACCTGTTCTTTAGGATGATTCCTTGTCTATTTCTCAAGTGGTGAAAAATCAGGATTGAATTCCAATGGTGCATCTCCGTACATATCTTCATTTTCAAATCCTACAACAGAAAAGTTATCATTTAATTCATGAAATTCATCATTTTCATCAAGATTAATTGTCTCTGTTTCATCATGCTCCCCCTCAACATGATGTTCATCTCAATGCTCCCCCTCAAAATGATATTCTTGTTGATCATTTAAAGGTAATTGCGAATGCTCCCCCTCAACTTGATGAATCATAATCTCATTCTGCCCCTCGAAAGTTTACTCTCCCTGCATAATTGTGGTCGTATGCTCCCCCTCCATACAAACTCTAGGCACACTTTCGCAAGATATTGAAGTCGTAGTAAGTGTTGAATCATCAGTATGTTTTGAGGATTCTGATGTTTGATTAACATGAGCATGAACTTCCGCATCAATTGCCCTGTCAGGAATTCCGAAAATTAAGTCATAATCAAAATCATTGATATCTGAATTTTCAATTTGAGTATCTAAATCAACAAGAATTGATTTATTTTCAAATTTACTATCCGTTTGTTTAAGATAGTAATCATCAAAGGTTAAGTTGAAAGTTTCTTCAACTTTTCTTGTTCGCTTGTTTAACACCTTGTATGCAACTAAATTTTGCGAATATCCTAAGAATATGCCTTCATCAGCTTTCGCTTGGAACTTGGTCAAATTATCTTTTAGATTCATTATAAAACACCTGCAACCAAAAACATGGAAAAATTTTACATTGGGTTTTCGATTGTTGAGTATTTCATACGGTGTAATATTGAATCTTTGATGAATGAATGAACAATTCTGAGTAAAACATGTAGTCGACACAGCTTCAGCCCAAAAATATTGAGGTAAGTTCGCATATGTTAGCATGGTCCTTGCCGCTTCGCATATGTTGTGGAGTATATGGTGATGAGAAATTATGCGAAATGCCTTTGGCTGTGAGATATGAATCCAGCATTTGATTTTTAAACTCAGAACCATTGTCACTTTTAATTCTGCAAATATTCTTTTTAAAACTCATCTCAATCTTTTTGATAAAATCATCATCGTCTGAGCAACTTCAGATTTTATCCTGAGAAAAAATACCCATGTAAATCGAGAAAAATCATCAACAATAACTAAAATGTACCGCTTTTTATTGATTGTAGCAACAGTCAATGGTCCACATAAATCAATCTGAAGAAGTTCCAATGGTTCCACAATTTTTGAATCTATCACAATTGGATGACCTTTTCTATGTTGTTTTCCTTGTTCGCAAGCTGCACACAAAGTATCATTATCAAATTTTATTACAGGTAAACCTCGAACCAAATCTTCATTAAAAAGCTTGTTAATATTGCGAAAGTTCAAATGAGACAATCTTCTATGCCAAATCCAGCTAATATCATTAGAGGCCTTCGACAATAGACACACTGCAGGTTTGCCAACAATCGGTTTGATGTCGAGTGTAAACATGTCTCCATATCTTTTGGATTTGAGAAGTACTTCATTTGTCTCTACTTTCGAAATGATACTTCCTTCTTCATTGAACACAACTTGATTTCCAGTACTAATCAAGTTATGTTGAAGACCTTCGACACAAGCAACCCGGTTAACTGTGAATTGTCCATTTGTGACTTTTCCATAACCTTTCACTTGACATTTGTGATTGTTTCCAAATTTGACTACTCCAGCATTTTCCAAGCTTCTATAATCTCGCAAATTTTCCTTTGTTCCAGTCATGTAACGAGAGCAACCACTATCAATATACCATTTCGCATTCTATTGCTCGTCACATATCACCTGCATTTAATGAAAGAATTTAGGAACCCAAGACTTGTTGGGTCCATCATTAGTAACATTGAACAAATTCTTTGAATTTAAAAACCACATTTTCACTTTGTCTGTGACACTATCGATTAAATCAACATCATCAGATCTAGATATTGAAATATAGTTGTCCGATAGTTTTGGATTTCCACTGACTTTCATCTCATCTTTCACAACTTTCGCAACTGGTTTCCATTTTTGTATTGGAACTTGCGAATCATGAGATGATGAACTACCAGTAGAAGACTCATTCACAAACTTATCAAATGCAGTTTTTATCTGTTGTTTTGAAAACTTTCCATTTTGGTATTGTGTTCCTTGCCCTTCAAGCCAATTGTTGATCGTATATTCATCAGATTTTCCTTTTGTATACGAAACTTTGTTCGGTTTTGTGATCGAAGGATTTGGAAAATTTGGTTGTTTGGGTGAAAATTTTGGTTTTGTTTGAGTTTTAATATTCAAAGTTGGTGAATTATTCATTAATTTTCTAACATTTTGAAGCTTATGATCATTCACAAAATTTTGCGAAGTCTCAAATTCTCTAATGTTGTCAAATTTTCGAATAGATTCATCTTTATTTTTCATTTAAATTTTGTCAACAGAATATATTGGTTTGTGAAAACTTGTATCCTTTTGTTTGTTTGTTCTCTGAAATTTTGATGGTTTTGTTCTTGGAATTTGTGCTTTCGTAACTTTAGGTTTATCATTAGACACAACTTGCCAAAAGATTGCTTTTCTTGCTTTTCTTTTTGAAACATTGTTTTCTTTTGAATACTTTCCAACCATCAACTTAAATTCATGAGAATTCAATTTCACTTCCATCTTTGGTTTTTCATCTTTTTCAAAAACTTTGTTTTCTTTTTCACTTTTAACCATCCATTTTTGTGATGATTTTTGACTTTGAAAAACATAAGAGTTTTGAGTTAAATTTTTTACCACCGTATTTTGATTTGAAAAGAAACCTTCGGTAGTTGACCTTTTGTTGTCATTTTCAACCATTTTGTTGAATTCAGGCTTGATTTTCTCAACATTTCCAGTTGTGACGAAGACTTGATTTGGAAAAACCGTGTTATCAGTACATGTAAAATTCGGATAGATCACAGTGTTGGTTTCCAAATAATGTGCACCTTCATCATTAAGAACTTTGTCGAATTCTTTTGTATCACCACACACTTGATTAACAACAACACGTTGAGGTGATTCATGCAAATCTTTCACTTCTTCGTCTTCATCAGTGTCATCTGACTTACAGCTTTCAACTTCCACATTGTCAAAGTCACAAGTTTGCGAAGTAGAGGGTTTATCATTTTCATCCTTCACTATCGAATCGGCTATAATTTCTTTACCTTTGACCTTAGATGTTATATTAATGATAGACAGTTGAGAACAATCAACCTCTTCTTCCTCTTCGATCTCACTGATTTCACTCACATTATCTGAATTGTCATCGACATCAGCATAATTATGTTGAGAATCAAGAGTTGAAGTTTCAGTTTTCTTTAAGATTTTCACTTGTTCATTCATTGTCAAACTTTCATTAACAATATTAACCAATTCATTCGCATTCATAAATTCATCAATTTTGACAATACCATATGAAAATCTATCATCAGGTCTTTTGTCAAATTGAGCAATAGTATTCTCGCAGTCATAAGAAACAACATCGACTTTTTCGCGTTCAAATTCAAGAAAAGGTAGTAGTTTCCTATGTTGTTCTTTTCTTATCTCAGATGAATGATGTAAAGCTGTTAACTTCGCATATAAACGTTTAGCAGAGTTACAATAAATGTTTCGTTGTGCTAGTAACAACCTAACTTCTTTATCAAGATTGTCCCTATCACAATTTACATTTGTCATTTGTAATTCAAGTTTATTTACTATGCTTCGTTTTATTTCTAATTGTCTTATTGTCTCAACTAGTTGCGATTTTAGATTTTGTGCTTATGTATTAGCTGACACAATAACAGAATCAAAATAACCAACAGTATCATCAAATGAAGTTATTTCGGCATCATAAGCAGATAAAAGAATATTAAAGGACTCAAGAATAGCACGTACCTTAGTGGTCATTGGAGATTTATACGTGGACTTGGACACAAAGCACCGTCCAGAAACATTCTCTTTGAAATTTTCTTCATACCTTGCGAACATTGCACCATGAGTTGGGTGCCTCATCTTTTCATCATCAGATCCTGGAGACCAGATCTAATAAGTTCCACTTTCTTCTTCTTCATACTCTCCTTTCGCAACCAATGACAATCCTTTCGCCTTCGCACGCACCTCCCCAAGCTTCTCTGAGTAGTAGGCTTTGTCTTTGATTTTTCTCTTCTTCTCCTCTTTCTTCCTTAACATGCAATCAGATGTGAAATGATTTGCACCATTCTATTAATGACAATCAACTCCAAAGTCACCTTTTAGTTTCTTCTCTATTTTCACATCTTTCTGCTTTTCTTCAACCTTCTCAAATTTCTTCTTCTCCTCACCCCCGGCTTTATGAAACCACTCTTCGTATCTGTTTGCTTTCCTTTTGGATTGAAAGGCTTTTTGAAAAAAAAAATTAACTCTGCTGTTTGAATAAAAAGCAACTGCTTCATCATCAGAATTCATTAACAAACCCTTATTGTCAGATTCATCCTTCTCACCAGCATCAATTTCAGTAACCTTCGAAACTAAAGCCAATGGTCCTCCTAGACCCTGTTTCGATTCTTCAAACATTTCTGTAATTTTTCTTTCATGTGTTTTCAGCTGGTTGTAGAGATCATTCAAGGTGGAAGTATCAAAACTTTGTTGGTTCTTTATCATCATACTCACACTACGCCATTCCTTGCGAAGACCCATGATGAATGTCAGATTGAATTCCATGAGAGATCTTGTAATTCCATACATGCTCATTCAGATGATCATAGTAGTTTTCAATTGTTTCAGCATCCTTTTGTCTGAATTCCTTAAGCTCAACAAGACATTTCTTAATGGAATTGATCTTTGTCTTCTCACTTCCTTGATACTTCTTTTTCAGAGTAATCCAAATTTCCTTGGCTGTTATACAACTACAAATGTAATTGTAAACCACATGAGGCAATGCACCTATTAGCTCCCTTACACCTTTTCTCATTCTTCTTCAGGCGATTCTGTTGTTTAGTAACATCGTTTGAAGAAGCAGATGCTCCAATTGATTGAACATTTCCAGGAGGTAGAACTGTTCCATTGATACAATTCCAGAGCTCTTCGTCAATTCCATTTACGTAATCCTCCATCCTATCAGCCCGCTGATCATAGTACTCAGGGATTAACATTGGAATTTTGGTTGAAGAACCAAGCAAGTGAGAGAAAGAAGTCATGGTATTCATGTTGAAGTTCGCCATTGATGAACACGAGAATTTTTCAGAAAAACTTGAAAAACTTGATGAATTTGTGAATTGATCACCGATTGTTAATCGATCACTTGACTAAACAATTCAAATGCAGAATCGATTCAAATCTGAAGATCAAGAAAGATTTTCAGAACCAAAATGCACGGAAAACTTTTGAGTATAATCACTACTCAAAAAGCAAATGATTCTAAAACGAAAATCGGATCAATGCAGTTTGAATCCTGCTCTGATACCAATTGATGAGAATTGTTATCGAGATTTAGAAAGCAATCATGATTATATGAATTAAAAGTAAGAACACAAGGAGTAAATATTAATCAGATTTTATATTCATGAAGAAACCGATTACAAACTTAAGCAGAGAAACATGGGAATGACTAGTGAATCACTCGTTGAGTCAATCGTTACTCTACTTCTAACCTCAGTCCCTATTTATAGGAAACATGAGTGTACAAAAAATATACTAAGTCCTTAACAATACGCTTCGCACAAATGAAGATTTAGTAAAATAATTAACATGCGAAACTAAGAACAGACACTTCGACTTTTACAATTTCTAGACTCTACACAACTATTTTGAACAATATTACTCAATTGCTTCTGTCTGTTGTTGCATATAAATTTTACTTATGTGACAATTTTAAGTTCGATGATAGACATAGATATAAATAATTTATGTTATTTTTAAACTATTTGTAATTCCTGGTTCATGGTATGTATTTAACTTATAATTTCTTCTAATTTATAGAGCAACTCGACGAGTTCGGAGTCCCAAAATGGTCGAGTAGAGATCATTAGGGCCGCATATTTAAGTAACCTACTCGACATATTAGGAGGCCTCAACTCAATAAATAGGATGGCAGAGATGAAACCCTAATTTCTATGGTTTGCACCTTATTTAAACACCATATCCCCAAGGTGTTGGCCTCATCTCCAGCCTCCAAGTCCCAAACCCTAAATCTCAAAACCCTAATACTAGTGTTGTGAGCCATTTCAAGTGTTTTAGTGTGTGTTTTGAAGCCATTGGAATAAGGAGAAGCTTGAGGACACAATAAGGAGTTTTTAAATCAAGAATCCTTGCCTCATCCATGACATTTGCTGGTATAAACCTTGAACCTTGCTTTGTGGTTATTTAGATCTCCATTTTTGAAGTTCCTTGCTTGTTTTGGTCTAAATGATATGATTATTGGGATTAGAACATCCCAAATGGAGAACACTTTAGATCTAGGGCCTTAAGGGAATTTCATCTCATAAAGGTGCCAACTTTAAGGCCATGGAAGTCCCATGCAACCTTTAGACAATCACTTTGGCCTTTTGGAGCTTTTAATGACCATGCATGTGGAGAAAGCTGGGACTTTATGTGATCTTTTTGTCCCTAGCATCTAGATCCAAGACCTCATGGTCTATCTTGTAGTTTGGTGGTGTCTGGATTAAGACTTTGGCCTTTTAGGTAAGGGTTTGAGCTTAATCCCTTTACGAAAGGTATTAATGGGTAAAGTTGGAAACTTTACCCTTCTAGAGGCATTTCCAGTTTAGATCTAGTGTATGGGGTGTAGATCTGAAGAATAAGGGTTAATGCATTAAGAAGGGCTAATAGAATGAAGAATTCAATGAGTCCATAGAGGAACTCGACGTGTTGGGTCGAAGTATTCCGATTATATTAAAAGGAAGAACTCGGCGATTTTGATTAAAACTCGACGATTTGGATCGCGATTTCACAATTTTATGATTCATGGGAATTGGTGAATTGAAGGGAAAACTCGACGAGTTGAGTCAACTCAAAACGTTGACTTTGACTTGACCTTGACTTTGAGTTTGACAATAGTTGAAACTAAAGGGTTATGAGTATGAAATTGTATCTAAGGGGTTGTTTTGGTTTAGGGAGTGAGTAGAGTTGTTTTCTGGGCAGAGATGTTTCAGCTATCATCATACAGTTGAGGTGAGTTTCCTCCTGGATAGAACGGGTCGAAGTCACCAATGTCGGCCCGTGTATGCTATGTGTACTCATTAGTAGCTACGTGTAGGTAGGGCCTATATCTTAGCATTATTGATTATGGATATGGAATTGATTGGTAGATTTGGTTATACGTGTTGTGTGTGTGATACATGTATGTGTTTCTTAGTTAGATGAGTGTGGGAAGAGCCCAAATCTCACTATTAGCTGAGTGTGGGTGGGGACCGTGTCTCCTAAAAAGTTGAGTGTGGGTTGGGCCCGTATCTCACTAAGCGTGGGTGGGGCGGATTATCTAAGTGTGGGAGAGGCCCGTATCTCCTTAAGTGTGGGCAGGGACCGTATCTCCTAGTTACATGTTATGTGTATGGTATATGGTAGTTTGGGGACTCACACTAAGCTTCGTGCTAAAAGTTTTCAGTTTTGGTTTCAAGTACTTCAGGTAGAAAAGGGAAGAGCATGGGATAACTGCATTGCACACACCATGATATTTAGCTTGGGATGTTTACTATGATATATTTGACATATGTTTTGATATAGATACTCTGATTGTGATCTTCTGAATACTTTGACTTATGTTTTGACGAATGTTTTGATAATTATGGTTTTATTTAATAATTAAAAATGAAATTATTGGTCATGAATTTTGTGGTGTTTTGAAGTTGGTATCAGAGCCTTAGTTTGAGGGATTCGGGCACACTCTCGGGTGTATCTGAACTCAAACTGAGGACTTGGTATAAATTTTTTCAAAAGAAATCCATTTTTATAAAAAGGATTTTGAAAAGAGAAAAGGGTGTGGTGCATGCAATCAGCTGAGCTCAAGTAAGTTCTCCTAAATTACCCATGCACGTTTATGTTATGATACGAATTGTGAATATGTGAGCCGCATGGTTGATTAGGCTAAGGATCTAGGAAGGATGTCTTGTATGCCTGCTGTATGAGCTTATTGAACTGCATGTTAGTATTGGTTAGTTAGTGATATGATGGTCTGAGGATATGCTTGATTTTGTTTACTCAATGCTCGAATGCTACTTGCTTTGTGCTTTAGGGAGTCCTAGCTATCTTTAACTAACTAGTAAATGAATATGCTAAGTTACATATTACGAGGACTAAATAATTTCAGAAGGTTAGGCTTAGCCTTATTTTGCATCTCTTGTTTGAGTCCAACCGTTGTAGGGAGAGACCTCTCATTCGAAGAATTTTCTAGTCTTAGTAATATGTAATGGTATTCGCGAGCTAGTTAGGCAAAGGTAACAGGGACTTCAAATGCAGCTAATGGTGGAGAATGGGTCAGAGATTACACTAGGGTAAGCCTAGGATGAGATTAGCGCTGAATTTAATAGTAGAAAAGGGACTTGGTGGAGTCAAAGAAATTCTTGAAGAAAGTACATAAAGATGTGGAAGGTAGTATGGGCCCATGCTACTGAAAGCAAAGGATCCGTACTTGAGTCAAGGAGGGCTGAAATGAACCCAGGAAACTTGTGTGTGTGATCCCTCTAGTTATGATGAGTATTCTGATGATTGTTATGGTGTATTTTCTGTATGGTAACGCTACGCACTAGACCATTTGGCAGTTCTGGCGTAGGAGAGCGATTCGGCATGGGCTCTGGAGTCAGGTAGCTCGATGATCAGATGAGGGAGTTCATTTCATCTGAGATCACATGCAATATCACTGACCAGACTCCTGTGGTCTTTGGTACGGTCAAGGAGGGCATTTTGGATATTCTTGATGAGAGGTTGGGCGCATTTCGTACCGAGATGGCAACCATGATGGGGTGTGCATGATGATGTTCAAGGAGTTCCGAGCTTCTGGAGCTCCAGGATACCATGGGGCTAAGGACCCTATTGCTAGCAATAGGTGGTTGGCAGGTGTCGCGAATGCCTTTCGCACCATCCGTTGTCCCGAGGAAGACAAGGTCTGACTTGCTTCCTGCCTCCTGAAGGACAAGGCATGGGATTGGTGCGAGGAGATTTAACATGCTATTTGTGATGTTGCCCTTCATACTATGACCTAGGGCAACTTCATGACCAGATTTAGGGTCGACTTTGCACCTGTGAGCGAGGTGCAGCAGCTTGCGCGGGAGTTCCGGGATCTCCAACAGACGACTGAGACAATGACTGAGATCACCGCCAAGTTTAGGGAGAGGGCCCTTCTTGTTCCGTAGTATGTAACGGACAAGGAAACGAAAAATTCTAGGTAACATGAGATGTTGAGGAGCGACATTTAGCATTTTATGAGTCGATCCAGCTGTAAGACGTTGTATGGTATGATTATGAGGGCTTGGGAGAGGGATATTGATTTAGAGATGGAGAGGAAGAGGAATCCATATGCGGTATCTGGTGTGGAGGGTTCGGGCAAGAAGCCCACGGTTGATTCCTGAGGGAAGAGCCAACAGGGCCAAGGCCATTGCATCAAGTTTGGTATGATACATAAGGGGGCATGCAGGGCGGGTAGTTCGAGCTACTTCAAGTGCGGCCGAACTGGTCATATCAGCAAAGATTATACTACTACCACCACCACCACCATAGTATCTGATCTGATTTGCTTCTAGTGCAATCATAGGGCCACAAGAGGTCCTAGTGCCCGTGTTTAGTAGCAGCAGGATAGGTGGCCGTACCCGCTCTTGCAAAATTGAGGATTACCGATGGCCATCAGGGCCGAACAGAGGCGCTTTGGCGAAGAGCAGAGCCTTCTAGCTGACTGCAGAGGATGCACGTGCAACTCTCGATGTTGTGACTGGTATGTATCTTCTCCTTATCTCTTTATTTATATTGATTTGTTGCTTATGTTTATGTGTTTTGTTATAGGATCGTTCCTTGTGAACGATATATCTGCTATGGTATTATTTGATTCGGGAGCTACCCGATCTTTTGTATCGCTCGTGCTTAGTAAGCGATTTCTTAAAGCTCCCGGGGAGCTGGACTATCCCCTTGATGTAGAGATTGCAGATGAGAGTATTATTCGGGTCGCGAGGGTTCACCGGGGTTGTACATTGCAGTTGTTCGATGAGCAGTATTCCATGGATTTAAACCCATTCCCTGTGAGGGAATAAGGTTATCATGGGTATGGACTGGTTCAGTCCTAATGGGGGAGTGATCGACTGTGAGTAGCAACATGTACGAGTTCGGTCCCCAAGTGGGGGAGGGTTGGTGATTTAGGGTGAGAGGCTGCAGTGTGGACCGAATTTGTGTTCGGCAGCGAGGGTGAGACTACCTTTAGCGAGGTTGCGTAGGGTACGTCGCTTGTGTTATGGATACCCAACATAAGGGTAAGGAGACCGTGCATGATGTACCGATCGGACAAGAGTACCCAGACATGTTCCCAAAGCATTTGCCTGGGGTATCTCCGGAGAGACAAGTAGAGTTCAGGATTATCCTAGTTCCTGGTGTGGCTTTGATAACCAAGGCACCATATCATTTGGTTCCTCCCGAGATGCAGGATCTTTCTACACAACTGCAGGAGCTGTTAGACAAGGGATTTATCAGACCGAGCAGTTCTCCATAGCGAGCCCCAATTTTGTTTGTGAAGAAGAAGGACAGGTCACATCGGATGTGTATAGATTATCGGGAGTTGAATAACTTAACGGTGAAGAACCGTTATCCCCTCCCGAGGATTGATGACTTATTTGACCAGCTTCACGGTGCATCTATTGGGTTTTGAGCATTCTAACACTCCTATGGTGTACATGCAACCCTATAAACCTTGGATCTATGTTTTCTCTATCAAACATGCAAATAAGAACATTCCAAGGCTTTAATCCTAACTAGCATATTATGAAGCCCTTATACTACAAAGTACTAGTTAGATGACATACCTTTTGATGTAGCTTGATGTCTTCAAGCTTTAAGAGCTTAGCCCCAATAGTGTGGAAGCCTCAAGCGGAATCACAAATCACCAAAACACCTTGGAAGACTTTAGAGAATATGGATACTTGGTTCTCTCTAGTGAAATCGGCTAGCCCTCTTTGTGTACCCCCACTAGTGCCAATTTCACCAACCAATGACATCTTTATATAGTTTGGAGACTAGGGTTAAACCCATGACCTTTCATTTCATATGATCCATGGGTTAAACACTCCATGGACTATCCATGAAAGCTTAGCCCAACCTAAATGAATTTGGCCCATTCCAAATATATAAGAGTCCATATATAATTAGTTCATTTTGATCACTTAATTAATTATAAATTAATTCTTGATCAATAATAATTAAATAATATGATTATATATTAATATATTAGAACTTATAATATATTAATATAAATCATAAATATACTATTCTCAAAAGACTATCCATATAAATTGTGTCGGTGAAGTGCAACCCAAATGGACCATGTCGGGTCGGATCAAGTACATACCAAATATAGTTATGGACTTAGACATTAATCCAACAGTCTCCCACTTGGATAAGTCTAAAAATATTATTGAGTATGAATTCAAAACCTAATTGGCAATCGTAGTTCTTAAAGCCGCTGTCGAACTCTGACCTTGTAAATGACTTGTCCATTAGATAAGGGATCTTATATTCCTCCATTCCAGATATCATATGGACTGAGACATGGATCATAATCATTCTCTCTGTCCATTTGTTGTTTCCCGATTTCCGATTCATGACGACTGACTGATTGAACAAATCAAATCAGTCCTGGCTTGGCCAAATACTCACATGTGTCATCATTAAATCATCGAGGGGCCCACAGATATCGCTTTTATCCCGAAGGTAAAAGGAATGGATAAACTTCGACTCATATGGCTTGTTCTGCTACTTGTTGAATCATACACAAAGGCACGTTTTATAACATCGAGTTACCAATGCATTCTCGTGCAATCAATGTACTATCAACTCATAGTAACAACTCATATCTCTAGATTTGAAGAATATAAGATATTATCGTCTCATGATCACTCGTGATAAAATCCATGAAGTGATTCAAATGAGCGTGGGTTGAATCTAATACTCAGAACTTATGAGCACTCATGAGCGTTGTAGCACAACTTTGTCCACCAACTTGGACCTCTACAAGCCAACCCATGACAGTCTTGATTCATATCTACTTCAAACATATGACCGACTGTGGATGGTTTATATAAGTTAGTCATTCCGGAAGAATAACCTTGTAATTATGGAAGTCAAAACATGCAAAGTGAAACACAAGAATAGATGAATCTAATATGGTATCAAAACCTATGAATATAAATAAAACACTTTCAATTTATCACCATACTGATTACTCATTATTCATTGTTTCGGTTTTATCAACTTTATACTTGAACTAAAACACTAGTTATCCCATGCTCCAAGCATGTACACTATGTTTTCTAAACACTAATCATGCCACACACTAAGTATGCATACTATGTTTTTCTATGATCTTTACTTTGCGAAATAGACCAGTTGAACATAACTCCAATGATTCTCATTTCACAATCCCAATTCCTTACTGCAAATGCAAGAATTCCAAATTCATGCCATTTACTAAAATCTGTTAGATTCTAAACTTATATGCATTGTTCCTCTTGTAATGATTATGCACAAATTCACAAAGACATGGTAACAATCATTACAGAGTATTCCAAAGGAGATCAAATCCTTGGAAACATCCTTCTTGCATTAAGTTTCCTAATCTTACAGATTGAATACTTTCTAACTTCGAAACATTTCCATATTCCATTTTGACTATCACTTTTGAACAAGAGTTGCCTCCTTACAGATTATGTCAATATGGTCCTTCCAGAATTAACGCTATACTTCCAGTTGTCCTTGAGCAACCAATTAGATTGTCCTCAACAATTGCTTAATCATTTTAGTCATATCTAATTCTAGACCTTTTCCCTTCTTAATGCCCCAGGCATTTGGAAAATTTTAGAAAGGATGAATATAGCACATGTAATCGATCCTATATCCGAAGCATATGGGACACGATTCATGAAGTCTTAACTAAAGACTAAACCAGTCTTTTGCTATAATATTTCCATTTCTATTTGCCAAGTTCTCATAATTCAGATTATGAAAAGGGATGCCGTAATCATAATCGATTTTTAAAACGCAAATAATGAACCCATATATAGAATTTCCTTATGTTGAGCCATTCCAACATGAAATTCACATATATTCTTGACTAAATACAATTAAGACCTCAATCTAAGCTTTTAGATTTGAGATGAAGTATAATTTCCACTCCCTTAATTATAGCAAAACAACTGTTTTTTCCCAATTGAGACCTTTTGTTTTTCTATAATTAACATTGCTAACTTGCAACCTTTATCATAATTATCATGCTCCCACTAACATGATGATTAATAGCATAACACTTATGCTCCCACTAGCTTTGACATGTACCCAGAAATCAACTGGACTTCTAGAAATCAATACTTTATTGACTTTCTTACCAAAGTTCATATTTTTGATACTAGATTGCCTTGATAAGACTTTATCAAAATCATACACCTCTCTTAGATAGATCACAAGTGTATCTAAACAATTTCAGAACTATGAAAAGGGATGATGTAATCATAGTCTCAATTGTTTAGACTTTCTTCCATTTCCACAATTGCTATCTACTCAAAATCTACTTAGTGAAAGAGTTTCCTTACCATCATTTTCATGAATCGAAGAGAAACCTTATGACACTTAGATTTTATGGTGTAAGTGTTCCTATCCATGTGAATTTTTCAAAACCATAATTACAAGACTAAGTTAGTGACAAATCCTAACTCATATGGATTGAACTTGTGCAATCTTAACTTCTTGCCACCTGGCAGCTCAAGGGCCTGCCATTGCTTCCAAGTAGCTATCTAAACAATTAAGAACAGTTAGAACTCAAATGTATAGCCAACTTAACTGAAGTAGGCACAGAAATGTCAGCACGATAGGTTATAAACCTCTAGTTGTGTGCTAGCAATGAACTACAGGTTTTATTCTTGATTACTTCTTGAAACCATTTCAGGATCTTTTAGACTCCCACTGTCTCCTTGACCTATAAGACTTTCTTGCCAAATATTCAAGAGATAGTGTGGATTCTAATCAAGACAGACACTGAACACAATTAGCCTTAGTTGGTCTTTGTTTTATCCAAAATATCACAACTTACTAATTTCAAATGTACAAGAGTAGAAAACTTTTACTCTTACATTTGACAAGTGTTTTAAACCTTCTTTAAGACATGTCACTCAAGTTACAATCTTAGAGTATAACTCTATGAATTGTTTTGGAATGAAGTATGAATCATCTTCTTGATTTAACCACTTCAACAATTCATAACTCCTCTTCTTAACTATCAGAATGTACTTAGAGGATGAATTGTGATAATGTCTGAAAATCATTAAGATGATCTTAAAACATGATACTAAAGTACTCTCCCATCTTTTCAGATTTGTGAAACTTTTATCCTTCTGCCTAATTTGATTCTTCTTATTCGTTCTGTCCTACATTGAAAATTTTCCAATGCTTCAGAATTATACTTAAGCTTGTAAGAATAATCATATTTACTAAACCTTAGTAAATCATGACGAATAGTCTTATCCATATTTTGTGGTGGACTTTGACAAGTGCACAAGAAAGTGTAATTGATCCCTTGGTCCTTCTCTTGACTCACACATCCATGTGAACAAGCAGTTAGTCTTAATTTTCCAATGCTCAAAAGTTCTCATTCATCATACTATACAACTTGCATGATTCCAAGTTTCTATCCAACTAAAACTTGGGTGATGAGAATCTTTCCTTATTTGGTAAATTTAGACACTACCACAAATGAAAGAATCAAATTCATATTTCCAATATTGCTATCAATGGAATCATATAAGCAACATCTTTTTTTTTCTTTCCCAAATGTCATTGTAAGGATATTTTAAAATAAATAAAATTAAAAACTTTTCATCTATTTTAAAACTTTGTGGAAAAACTAATCCTTACAATGCAAATGTATATGAGAACTTGTTGTCGTCTATTCCTAAGCAATCTATCATAACTCTTAAGCACCTGCTCAAAATTCTGATCACCAAACCATGCGATTGAAATCCATCTTCGCGATCAAAATCAGCATATACTTCCTTTAAGTTTCATTACTTTTCTTTAATTCTTAAAACATCAACATGTGACCCAGCCACATCATATAATAAGAATCTCCAAGTAGGAACTTAATAGAGTTAGACAATGGACTTTACCTGAAATAAAGTCAAACTTATTGACTTTAGCATCCTTAGGTAAGTTTGGCAGCTTCGTAACCAAAGCCCCTTCCTTTGGCAATAGAAACATATGGAACCTTAGGTAATAGTACATGGGACTATCTCAGACTTAGCCTTTTTCTTTACCATTTGGTCAACCAAGTTGACTATGGTCAATCCTTTTCCATTGGGAAGAGAATGCATTTCTGGATTTCCTGTGTCACTATTGTCCCTGTCCATAAAGTTTTGGGAAGTTGATCTCCTAATCAAATTTGCTTTACTAGTACACTAAATCATTTCTGATTTAGCAGCACCAAGCAAATAGATAAGATCATTAAGGGTCTTGTCATAGTCTATTTCATAGGAGTCCCAAAGGAACTCACTATGTGACATAGAAAGTGATTGAACCACTAACTTTCTCAAGACTTTGACACCCAACTCTCCCGGCTTGACAGTATGTGACTTCATCTCCAAGATGTGATCACACCTAGACCTTGCCTTGCCAGTCAGGCTTGAGTGACCTTGAACTTTTGGGTTAAGGAGAATAATTGGAGGAGGTGGAGGAAGTGAAGTTCCAAGATATTTGGAAAGATCATAGATGTCTGAACTAGATATCTTTTGGGAGATATTCAAGATAGTTGATTTAAAGTCCTTAATATAACACCCAATATGAAATATTAAGGCTAGGACCCAACAAACTATTTTATAAGTTGGAAGAGGGATGTCGTAATCCAAGCTATAGAATATTTGAAGGTAAGTGAATGACGATTCACCAATTTCCACCATGAAAAACGAAATAATTTATTAGGTTTTAATTGGATTTGAAACTCCTAGATCTTTGAGATTCATTGAACTTTAAATGGCATGTTTCAATCTCGAGTGTGCCCTTCAGGTTTTGTGATTGGGATGCCGAGGATCACAAAACAAGGTGTGAAGTAACCATGCAAATTACTTGGTACCCTTAAGTGTTTACCCCTCAATTGATGTGCCGGTTAACCACACACGCTCCATCGATACAATGATAAACATTAAGTTACCCTTTGCCTACCTTGTTAAATACGAGTTAGTGTGTCGGTTAACCACACACGCTCCACTAACCGACTTAAACAAAGTGCAAAGTGTAATTTCATGGATTAGCACCTTATTCACATTTTCCTAAGTAACTAAGATTGGGTATATATAAAAGGTTTAGTTACTTAGTATTTATCATTAATACTTTTAATGAAGGGAGAATTATAGTCCTTGTCCTACCCGTTCGGCTAACGACCCTCCACCGGTCAAGGAAGCGGTGGGTGAGAGTGCACACCCATTAAGCTGCCATTTTATAGGCAGTAACCTTATACCCCCCTTATAGAGCGACTTCATGAATGATGCCTACTAACGGTAAGACTGACTTGCTCTTATACATATAAATATTATTAACTTATAATATTATAAAGTATAAGGGTTGAATTTTAACTTTTAAAATTCTAAGGGCTAAAATTGGAATTAAAGTATTCATAAGAGAAAACTTTTCAAATTCCAAAACTTGAGGGCAAGTTTTGTAACTTTCAAAACTTTTCTATTCCATAACTTATGTGTTTAAAGTAGTTTTAATTTAAAAAACTCTTCAAGTTCCATAACTTGAGGACAAGTTATGGAAGACTTTAAACTAATTAAGAAAGTGACTCTTCATAATTCATAACTTATGGAAGTTTTATGAGTTAACTAAGGTTACACATATTTTATTTAGTGAAGAGACTATTGAACCTCCACAACTTGAGGAAAAGTTATGGAGTCATAAAACCATTTAATAAGAACAAGACTCTTCATTTAGTAACCTATGACAATTTTTATGAGTTTTAAGAAACTTAAATGTGACTTTTCATGTAACTTGAGGACAAGTTACACAATCACATTTTAGAATCAACTTTTAGATTAAAATGGATTGAAAACAACTATTCAATTAACTTTTCTATTAATCTTAACCAACTCATATGAGCAAAGATAATACACATCAAACTTTTTCATGTAATTAGCATAACTTTTAAACTAATACAAAACATGAATCTATTGACAATTATCTTTGAAATTGGATTAGCATGAACATTACCACATCAAAAACAAGTTTATAAGTCCAAAAACCTCTTAGGGTAATGTTCCTAGTCCAATTCCAGTCAAAACAGTCGAGTTTATGCTGTCTGGGGGTCCAACTTGTCGAGTGCACGAACAAACAAGAAGAGTTGGATGCTTTTGGCCTTGGACTCGGCGATTCCATCAGTGGACTCGGCGAGTCTGCTGAGCAGACAACATAAAAACTCGATTTTTCAGCCAATTTTGCAAGAATAACAAGAAAACAAGCCTAGGCTCTGATACCACCGTTGGGTTTTGAGCATTCTAACACTCCTATGGTGTAGATGCAACCCTATAAACCTTGGATCTATTTTTTCTCTATCAAACATGCAAATAAGAACTTTCCAATGCTTTAATCCTAACTAGCATATTATGAAACCCTTATACTACAAAGTACTAGTTAGATGACATACCTTTTGATGTAGCTTGATGTCTTCAAGCTTTAAGAGCTTAGCCCCAATAGTGTGGAAGCCTCAAGCGGAATCACGAATCACCAAAACACCTTGGAAGACTTTAGAGAATATGGATACTTGGTTCTCTCTAGTGAAATCGGCTAGCCCTCTTAGTGTACCCCCACTAGTGCCAATTTCACCAACCAATGACATCTTTATATAGTATGGAGGATTAGGATTAAACCCTAATACCCATGAAGGAGGAGTGCCGAAAGTGTGAGCGGATCATAAGTCAGGTGGCTTCATTTGATTATGACAGTCATGGGTTATTGACCCTGCATCGGAGGGTATGGTTACTTGCTGGGGCGGTGTATGCCAGGTTCTGATGGAGGAGGCTCACAGGTCGAAATTCTCCATTCATCCCAGGGCGAAGAAGATGTATCAGGTTCTTCGCCCTGATTATTGGTGGCCCTGCATGAATCGGTATACAGCATGGTACGTGGAGCGGTGCTTGACTTGCAGGAATGTCAAGGTCGAGCACCAGCGACCTCATGACAAGATGCAGCCTTTGGAGATTGTCTTGTGGAAATGGCAAGGCATCACCATGGATTTCATCATAAAGCTTCCCAAGACTTCACATGGAATGGATTCAATTTGGGTCATCATGGATCGGTTAACCAAGAGTGTACATTTCAACCCAGTCCTGGAGAGTATATCGGCTGAGAAGCTAGCCGAGATCTACGTACGCGAGGTGGTGGCACGTTATGGAGTGCGGATTTTGCTTGAGTCAGACTGAGATGTTCGCTTCACTTCCAGATTTTGGACGCGATTTCACGATGAAATAGGTATGCTATGCGCATGTGTGTTGGATTTCTGTAGGAGGACAATTCAGACTCTGGAGGATATGCTACGCTCATTTGTATTGGATTTCGGTGGGAGTTGGGATAGTTATCTTTCGTTAGCGGAATTTTCGTATAACAATAGTTATCAATCTAGCATAAATGACATCCTTTCGAGATGCTCCATGAGAGGAAACGTAGGACCCTAATCTGTTGGGGCGAGGTCAGTCAGAGAGTCATGGGGAGTACCGAAGTGGTACTCAAGACTACTGAGAAGATCCAGCAGGTCTGGAGCAGACTTTAGACAGCTAAGAGTCAGCATAAGAGTTATGCTGACAGGTGCCGATCGGACCTAGAGTTTTAGGTAGGAGATATTGTTCTCCTGAAGGTGTCACCTTGGAAGGCTGTCATCCGATTCAGGAAACGTGGAAAGTTGGTTCATTCTGGGTATTAGCTCGGGTGGGCTGGGTTGCATATGGATAGGATCTGTCAGTCGGTCTTAGTCAGATCCACAATACTTTTCATGTCTCCTAGCTGCAGAAGTGCTTAGTGGATGATTCTGCAGTTCTGCCTTTGGAGGATATTCAGGTGGACGACCACCTAAACTACGTTGAGAGGCCAGTGGTGATTCTGGATCGGAAGACAAAAACCTTGAGGAACAACATTGTACAGTTAGTGAAGGTGTAGTGGATGCACCGCAAGGGGTCAGAGTGGACTAGGGAACCAGAGGAGATGAGAGAGAATTATCCAGAATTATTTGAGACAGCAGACTTCGAGGACGAATTCTGAGACAATCGGAAGACGAAAACCTTAAGGAACAAGGTTGTACAGTTAGTGAAGGTGCAGTGGATGCACCGCAAGGGGTCAGAGTGGATTAGGGAGCCAGAGGAGGAGATGAGAGAGCATTATCCAGAATTATTTGAGACAACAGACTTCGAGGACTAATTCTGAGACAATTGGGGGTGAATTGTAACACTTGGTTCTTGGTATGTATTCAACTTATAATTTTTTCTAATTTATAGAGCAACTCGACGAGTTGGGAGCCCCAAACTTGTCGAGTAGAAATCATAAGGAATGCATATTTAAATAACCTACTCAACGAGTTGGGTAGCCTCAACTCGACGAGTAGGTTGACAGAGATGAAACCTTAATTTACCGGCTTTTCACCCTATTTAAACACCTTAACCACAAGGTGTTGTCCCAAACCTTAAATCTCTAAACCCTAATGCTATTGTGAGCGTTGTGAGGCATTTCAAGTGTTTTAGTGTGTGTTTTGAAGCCATTGGAAGAGGGAGAAGCTTGAGGACACAAGAAGGAGTTTATAGATCCAGAATCCTAGCCTCATCCACGACAATTTGCTAGTCCAAATGATATGATTCTTGTTTTGAACCTTACTTTTTGGTTATTTAGATCTCCATTTTTGAAGTTCCTAGCTTGTTTTGGTCCAAATGATATGATTCTTGGGATTTGGATGTCCCAAGTGGAGAACACTTCATATCTAGGGCCTTAAGGGGTTTCCATGGCATAAAGGTGCCAACTTTATGGCCATGGAAGTCTCATACAACCTTTATATTATCATTTTGGCCTTTTGGAGCTTCTAATGGCCATGTATGTGGAGAAAGTGTAAGGGTCGAAGTCTTGTAAAGAGTCGAATAGAGTCTAGTCAATTTTGTGTGTGTGACAACCCGATATTTCGAGACAATGTAATGTAAAACCAATCAAATTTAGGTCAAAATATAACTTTCCTAAAATCTTATTTGGGTTAAATAAAGTATTAGGAATCGTATCAAGGTTTTCGTACATATGAAGAACCCTAAAATCCGAGTTATAACGAAGACGTTATGACCAACCGAAGATTCTCGGCAAAACCGGCAACACCGATTAAATGAAAAACGCGAAGTTTCAATACAATAGTTTATAGCCTTAAGTATCTAAATGAAAGTTATAGATAACCTCAAACCGTGAGCGTAAATAAAAAGAACGTCCAAATCTGACTTCGTATGAGGAAGTTATGATTTTTCCAAGGTTCGGGTATAGCAGTAGACAGCTAAAAACTCGAAATAGAGCTCGAGATACTTTTGACCAAAACAACCTAAATGAGAATCGAAGGTCTCAACATTAGTAGCGCAACGGCAAAAAGTCTGACGAAAACGGACATCGGATGAAGAAGTTATGGAATTTTAACGGACTTTTCGTGTCCCGGCCCGTTAAAAATAAATAATTAAAAATAAATTCAGAATTTGCCAATGAAGTCTAAACGAGAGTTGTAGATCATGTTTTTAGCTACGCGTGCATATAAAGAACGTCGAAAACGGAGCTCGTATGCGAAAGTTATGGATTTTACAAGTTCGGGGTCCAAAATCCGATGCTGTCAGGCCCCACGACGTGGCACAAGCTTGCCGCGACCCGGCCAGTGACTGAGGGCGTCCAATCAATGGAAGAGGATAGGTTTGACTCCCCACGACGTGGCCATCACTTGCCACAACGTGGCACACCCCAAAAATGCCCCTATAAGTAGATTTCAAGGGCTCCGAGTTCATTTGTTCAGTTCCTTTCTTTCTCGCGCCGAAACTCTGCGTTTAAGCCCCCGAGACCCTCCCAAAAGCCCCGGTTTTCACCTTCAAGTCCCGAAGGAAGGATTTGTGTTCCCGAGGTCCCCGAGATTCCCGAGAATCCCGAGATTTTCCCGCGTTTTCAACTCTTCCTGTCGAAGTTCTGCTCGATTCTTTTCTCGACTAACTTCAAATCAACCACTTCAATCAAGTGAGTTCATACCCCTATAATCTACACTTTCAAATGTTTTGTAAATGCTTTTATACACATTTAAGGGGGGGAATACAAGTAAACACACGACTAAAATCGTGTGAAACACCGATCTTTTGCTATACTTTTCATACTGTTGTTTTAACTATCTTATGAAGTTATTATGATGCAAAACACCTCACAACACAGCTTTACCCTCTTGGGATACAATATGTTTATATATATAAATATGTTTTATTTATACGTTTACATACAAATACATCATATCAAGGGTAACATTCTTTACTAAATCATTTTATGCATTCAAAGAACTTATGATTTATGCTTTGTCAAACATTGTGAAAGAAGTTAAACTTTGCATACAAACTACTACTTTAATACAGACTTAGTTGAGAATCCATGAGTCGTGTATATCTTCAAACGTTACTTTCTTTATTAGAAAATAATGCTGCAAGTCCTGTCTATAACCAGAGTCTCCCGTTCGGAGAACGTGTCAAATGTGTATAGATCTATACGGGAAGTCATGATCCCGCGCCCTGACTGTTAGCTACAGTCCGTCTTTTGGGGTGACAGTTGTCATAACGCTACGACGCCTGAAGAACGTCGCTACAGGCATATTATGTTTAGTATGGTTATAAAACTCATCGGATATACAATTATTATGGTATTATGCTTTTATGAACGAGTAGTCATTAAAACTATTCTTCATCTAATAAATGCGATCTTCGTATAGCTTTACTACGTAAAACTACGACACAACTTACAAGCACGTCGCTTGCTTGCGATTTTCGGTCTTAGAGACTGCCAGTTATGTCAGGAAAATAAGGGTTTTTCCTGTATACAAACCAAACAACTAATAGGAAAATAAGGGATTTTCTCGGTACAATTAGTTGCAATTTACATCACGAACATTCATATGCATTGCATACTTTTATAAGAAAATAAGGGTTTTTCTGGAAAACATACAAGCACTTTCGAATGGCATACATTTTCTCAAAACACCACTTATGAACTCACCAACTTAAATGTTGACACTTTTTCTTTGAAATAACTTGTATTCCCAGGAAACCGCTAGACCAGGTAGCAACTACTTTTGAAGACTAACGCGCTGGCGTTAGTAACATATTTTGGATCACCATATTGTATTTGATTTCTTTTGCAAACATGTAGCATATACAATCATGTAAACTTTTCAAATATATTTATATTATGGTGGTGTGTACTTTCTTTACTATTCAATTGTTATGATATTTGACATGACGTCCTCCGCCCCAGAACGTTTCCGCCGTTCTCGGTTTTGGGGTGTGACAGTGTGTAACATATTAGCCAAGTCAATTTTGTACTCTCTATTTCCTTATAAATAAAGACTGAGCTTAGATTTAGATATACGAGTTTTCCAATTTCGTTATCTATTTTGTAATCGAGCTTATTAAGAGTAATACAAACTTCAAAGTCTTATTTACTTTCTGAGTTTATTACATTGATTGCTCTTGTTCTTAATCGAGTTCTCGAATACAATTCTTCTACAATTGGTTTCAGAACAGGAATCAAACTACATTGATCTGATTTTCATTCTGAATCATCTTATTTTGAGACATTTTTTGTCTCATAAGTTTATGCGCTTTTGGTTCTAAAAATCACGTCTGATCTACAGATTTGATTAGATTATGCATTCAAATTGTATAATCGAGTGATCGATTATAAGTTTCTGATCAATTTGTTTGATCAAATTTTAAATTCATCAAGTTTTCTGTGATTTTTGAATTTTTCTCGTGTGTTCATCAATGGAGAACTTCAACATGAACATAATGACTTCATATTCCCATCTTCTCGGATCATCAACCAAAATTCCAATGCTGATTCCAGAATACTACGATCAGTGGGTTGATCGTATGAAAGACTACTTGAATGGTCTAGATGAAGAGTAGCGGAATTGCATCAACGGAACAGTTCAACCTCCATTGAATGTTCAAAACATAGGTTCATCTAGAACTACTTATACTGTTGGATAGCAACAAACAAGACTGAAGAACAAAGAAAAGCGATGCATGAGAGAGTTGACAGGTGCTTTGCCACCTATTGTTTACAACTACATTCGTGGTTGTAAAATTGCTAAGGAGATTTGGAATACTCTCAAGGAAAAGTATAAAGGAAGTGAGAAGACTAAGATCAATTCTGTTAAGCAGTGTTTGGTTGAGCTAAAGTAGTTCAGACAAAAGGAAACTGAAACAATTGAAGTTTACTATGATCGTCTGAATGAGTTGATCTATAGATGCAGTCGCTATGGAATCACAAGGTCCTTAATGGAGTATAATCTTACTTTTTATGGGACTTAGTAAGGAATGGAGGAGTATTAGTATTATGATTAAAAATCAACAGAGCTTTGACAGTTCGTCTTTGAATGATGTATACAATCAGCTGAAGACACACGAAAGTGAAGTTTCTAAAATAATGGAAGAAGCGAAACTGAGTTTAGGTGGACCACTGGCTCTGGTTTCGAAAGTGTCTGAGGTGGAATCTGCTGAAAAGGAGAATCCAGATAAAGAAGGTTTTCTCTTGAATTCTGATGATGAAGTTGTAGCTTTTTACTCAAATAATCGAGTTAAATTCTTTTTCAAAAAGCCTTTTAATCCTAAGGGAAAGCAGAGTGAGGTGAAAGGAAATTTTACGAAGTCTGGTGTAGAAGAGAAAAAGAAATTTGAAAAGTCTGAGAAGAATGATGACAAGGTGAAAGAGTTTAAGGCGGAAAAGAAATTGAAAGCAGATTCTGGTGTAGATTTTCATTACTGTAATGATGCGAATCACTTTGCAATTGATTGTATGCTTCGAAAGAAAGGAAAAGAAGAATAGAGTAAAGGACGAAGCATATTATGATGAAAAACTAAAGGAAGTTCGTGAGAAAGCCAAAGAATTGTCCCTTGTGGCAAGAAGAGAGGATGAAGATGAAGAAAGTGGCACTTATCAGATTTGGTCATTCGGGTCTCATGATGAGGAAATGAGGCATCCTACTCATGGTGGCATGGTTGCAAGATTAGAGGATGGAGAAGAAGAGGAGATATCTGGACATTGCTTTGTTTCGAAGTCAAGTGACAAATCTCCTATGACAACTAAGGTACGTCCTATACTCGAATCTTTTAATATTCCTTTACATGCATATGATTCTAAAATAATTGATTTTGATGACACTTTTGCTTACTTTGATGTTATTGTTGTGTCTACTAGTAAGGAGGCAAATAAAGTTAATAATGAATTGCTTGAGACTCAAAAGTTGCTAGACACAAAACGTTGCAGGGTGGAGTATCTAGAGTTACAATTAGGAAATGCCAATAATGATAGAGAGAATCTAGATAAAGATGCAAGGATGTTGTTAGCACAACGTAACATCTATTGTAACTCTGCAAAACGTTTATATGCTAAATTAACTGCTTTACATCATTCTTCTGACATTAGCAAAGAACAACATCGTAAAATGTTGCCTTTTCTTGCATTCGAAAGAGAAAAAGTTGATGTCATTTCATATGATTTTGAAAGCACAATAGTTGATTTTAACAAAGTGCCAGACGATAGGTTTGCATATGGTGTTGTTAAGATAGATGAGTTTTTAAATACTAATGAATTGGGTAATATTGTTAATGAAAGTTTGAAAAAAGATGAACAAGTGAAAATTTTGAAAAGAACTAAACATTCGAAACTTGATTCACAACTCAATTTTGCTGATGTCGATGAGAATTCGGATAATCTTAGCAAAATCAGTGAAATTGAAGAAGAAGAAAGTATTGATTGTTCTCAGTTGTCTATCATTAAGATCACATCTATGGTCAAAGGTAAAGAAATTGTTAATGATTCGATGGTTGAGGATCACATTGGAAAACCCTCTACTTCGAAATTTGTTGACTTTGATGATGTGGAAGTTCGAGACAGTCAGACAGATAGTAGTGATGGTGAGGAGCACGAAATCAAAGCTTCGAATGTTTGTAAGATAGAAAAGAAAGTTTCAACTGAAACTTCAATTCCAAGAGTTGTTGTTGAGCAAGTTTGTGGAGAAGCTGAAAAGTTTGAAGGTGATGAATGAAAAAGGTGCTCACTATTTGGAAACTAATATTGTTGTGTATCCGGATTTTACATGCACAGATGAAGTAGTGTTTCCAAATCAAGTGTTTCTCACTACTGGAAATGCAGAGAATATAAATCCAGAATTCAACAAATTGGTTGAAGAAGACAATAAGCGTTCAACAGATAAAGGATTCTTTGCAAATCAAAACACAGTTGAAAACAGCCTCACTAAAAATCCGTATGTTTTTCAAAAACAAAAACCAAAACAAAATGGGTTGTTTAATCTAAAAAAGAAAAAGAAGTTGTTGATTCAACTCTAATTGTGAAACTTAATTCAAACAAATTGAAAGTGCTTGTTGATAAGTTTTCAAAAGAACACAAAGTTTCAAAAATAAAGGCACGAAAGCTAATATTTTGCCAAGTAGTGTCTAACAAAAAACTCGCTCTAACTAAATCAAAAGTTTCGTCTGATAAAAACAGTGTTTCGATATCCAAATTAACATATATTTCAAAAACAAGGAGTTTTCAAGAGCCTTTTGTCACAGGTAAACAAAGAAACACGTCTTTTCATCAACCAATGAATGTAATAGACACCTTTCTAATTAATCAAAAGGTTGCACATGTTCGAAAATTTGATAACGTTCGAAAGTATGAGACATCACAAAAGGTTGTGAATGATCAAAAACTTAACAATGTTCGAAAATCAACGTTAACCCATTACAAATGAAACTTCCAAATCAACAGTAACATTTACACCACAAAAGCCAAAATTTCCAAATCCTTCAATCACAAAACCAACAAATGTTTCGTGTTCAAATGGAAAATCAGAAATTCATTCCATTAATAATTGGATTGAGGGACAAGGCAAAGGGTATCAGTCTGGAAGGTTTTCTAAAATTCAGATCAAAAAAGCTTACGAAAAGTATTTGAATGAGTCAACAACTGGAAGTTTATCTTCTCAAGATTCGAATACTCCAGTTCAGAGATGGAAACCAATCAACAAATTAACAAGAATTGAGAAGCCTGAGGTGCAATCTAATGAAAATCCAAAACTATCGAATAGTTATATTTCAATATCTTTAGATAATGATGTTGATTTAATTGATAGTATCAAGTCAAAAATTTGAACTTGGGTATCTAAATTCTTTAATTAAATGCGGGTACTATGTGACGAGCAATATGATACAAAATGGTACATTGATAGTGGTTGCTCACGTCACATGACTGGAAGGAAGGAGAACTTAAGAGATTTTCGAAGTCTTGAAAATGATGGAGTGTTGAAGTTCGGTAATAATCAAAAATGTCAAGTCAAAGGATATGGAAAAGTAACGAATGGGAAATTCACAGTAAATAGAGTTGCATATGTGGAAGGACTTAAACATAATTTGATTAGTGTTTCGCAATTAGTTATGGGCACTGGAAATCAAGTGGTGTTTAACGAAGAAGGGACTATCATATCAAAAGTCAAGACAAATGAAGTATTGCTAATGTCAAAATGATATGGTGATACGTTCACACTGGGTATTAAACCAATTGTGGGCAAACCATCTATCTGTCTACTTTCGAAAGCATCAAATGATGTTAGCTGGTTATGGCATAGACATTTGTCACATTTAAACTTTCGAAATCTAAACAAGTTGCTTACAAAGGACTTAGTTCGTGGTCTTCCTGTGTTAAAATTTGATAATAATACTCTTTGTGCATCTTGCGAACATGGAAAACATCGCAAAAGGACATCCTATCGTGATAGATTCGAAAATTGTTGAACCATTGGAACTTCTTCACATAGACCTTCGTGGACCATCGACTGTTCAAACACTTAACAAGAAACGGTACATTTTGGTTATTGTTGATGATTTTTCACGTTTCACTTGGGTATTTTTTTCTCAGGTTAAAATCTGAAGTTGCTCAAACAATGATTGATTTTATCAAAAAGATAGAGATGAGTCTAAAAAAAGATTGTTCGAAGAATAAAGAGTGATAATGGGTCAGAGTTTAAGAATAACATGTTGGATTCGTTCTTAACTGAAAAAGGAATTTTGCATAACTTCTCATCACCATATACACCACAACAAAATGGTGTTGTTGAAAGAAGGAACAGATCATTGTGCGAGGCTGCAAGAACAATGTTGACATATGCGAATCTTCCTCAATATCTATGGGCTGAAGCCGTCTCAACAGAATGCTTTACTCAGAATCGTTCTCTTATTCATAGAAGATTTAATATCACTCCTTATGAAATCATAAATAATCGAAAACCAAATGTTAAATTTTTCCATGTTTTTGGTTGCAGATGTTTCATCATGAATCTTTCAAGCTAAAGTTGGTGAAGGAATATTTTTGGGATATTCGCATAATTCAGTTACATATCGAGTGTTGAACAAACGAACTCGCAAAGTTGAAGAAACTTTTAATCTTACCTTTCATGATTACTATGTTAAATAAGTGGAAAGAAAGTTTGAACAAAAACCAATTCTTACTGAATCAAACAATCAAATTGAAAATGATAATTCCATTGATTTTAATTATGATCTAATTTTTGGTGTTCCGGACAGGGAAATTGATGCAAAAGTTCATGCTGATGATAATCAAACATCTGAATCTTCAAAATATACTGATGATTCAAAACTCACTTTGGATTCTACTAAAAATGGCGAAAGTATGCTAGACGCTCGTATGAAGGGAGAGCATCCGAATATACCTCTAAATGTTGAGAGGGAGAATCCTTTCAAGGGGGAGAAGAGTAGTATGGATCTTGAATTTGAGGAGGAGCATCAAAATGATAATCATGTTAAGGGGGAGCATGATGATTTAGATACAATTAATCTTGACCAACATGATGAATTTCATGAATTTGATGATAATATTTATGTGGCAGGTACTGAAAATGAAGAAATGTATGAAGATGTGCCATTGGAATTTGATCAAATATATCCACCACTTGTGTGACAACCGAAAGATTATTCCGTTACATTACCTCGTTTCTGTTAACGGAATATTCCACTGGATCAAAGTTCCGTTAATAAGAGGTCGTCAAATAAATAAATGTTTTATTTATTTATGTTTTATGTCGTTATAGTCATAATAAAGTAAATAAAAACACTTAAATTACATTTCCATAGTAATTTGGAAAAAGTTAGTTTTTATTATTATGACCACTAAATCGGGTGCGACCAAAAGCCCCGTTTAGCGACAGTATCGGGTAGATTCCCACTGAGCTCCAACTCCAACCCATTTATAAGGGGGAATGGACTTCATTCCACCCCTTTCCACTCTCTCTCATACAAGCCCGATTTCGCCTCAAATCCGCAACCAAACGCCTCCAAATCGTGAGTCTCCTTACCCTAACTTATCCTAAACATCATTGGCTGTGACTTTACCCCAAAATTCAACCATATAAGCTGTCAAAGAGGAGTTTACGGCCCAAGAACACTCTAGGGCCGTAAACCCCTTAAATGAGGCCAAAATGACCCAAATTTGTCCCTTTGAGACTAGGAACCAATTAAGGATTTAGCCTAGGAGTGTTTGAACCATAAAACAACAATTTTTGGGACATAAAAGAGGGTTTACGGCCCAAGCACATGCTTAGGCCGTAAACACCCTCTAAACTTGTTAAATCAAGTCTAAAACACTCCCAAACCACCCAAAGGCTTAAGACATAAATTAGGGACTTGCTATTTCGGGTTTGGAGCAATCAAACACATGAAAGTGAGGGGTAAAAAGGAGGTTATGGCCCAAGCACATTCTTAGGCCGTAAACACCCCCAAACCATGCCAAATGATAGCAAATTTCCCCTGAATGGCCTTATACCTTCACTAGAAAATGCTAGGGTTGAAACAAGGGCTTAAAATCAAAGTTTAAAGGGGTGCATGAGAGTTCACGGCCAAGACAAGAGCTTACGGCCGTAAACTCCCAAGGAGTGGTCATTTGGACCGTAAACTCCAAGGGAGTGCACTCTTGGAACCCTAAACACCCCTATAGCCTCGGAAAATTACTTAAAACCAATTCTAGAAACACTTGGGACTTGAAATTACCCTAAAACAATCCTCCCATGAGTTTACGGCCGTAAACTCATGGGGGATATGGCCTCCCAACCGTGAACTCATATAAAGTGAGTTTTTGGGGAGTAAACTCCTTATTCAAGCCATACACAGCCTTAGATGTTACCCGGGACACCCCTAACGCTTAATTAAAAGTGTTTTCGCACCTAGGAAGCGTATACTTGTTTTATTAGTATTAAATGTACTAATTGTATGTGAACATATGTTATCATATGTTAAATAGGTCACTATGTGTGTCCAAGTCTTTACTTGACACCGAGCACCCAACCGGCACCTGCGTCGGATCCACTTACACCAGGTGAGTTCATACCCCAGAATGAACCTTTTAAACGTTTTTACATGTTTTATAGGGGGGAATACAAGTTAAACATGCCAGTTATCATATCAATCACATGTGATTGATAACCCGCATGCACAAGGATTTACCACACTGTAAATTGATTTACCGAGTAGGATACTATAAATGGTTTTCTAAAATGTTTTCACTTGTTCAAAACTTGTACTTACACTGTTTTATCAAAGTTCATTTTAAACTGGTTTATGAAAGGTTTCCAAATAATTTCTAAAGGTTTTCAAACTTATTTTACCAACAAATTCCAAGTTTTGATTTTCTTAAGTATAAAGGTTTTTCCAAGGTTTTCATCAAAGTTCTCTTTCATGTCGGATACTTTTACTTGTTTAGATACCGCTGCTTCACTTTTACTTAGTTTAAACTCCTACTCGACAACGCTTTCACTTCGTGATGCGTTTATACTTGTCATCGCCTCTATTTCGCTTATACTTGTGGTCGCTTATACCTGTTAGACGCTCTTACTTCACTTGATGTCGCTTCTACTCCGGAATACACTTATACTTGATGACACTTTTGCTTCACGATTTGCTTATACTTAACAATTCGGTTATTCCACACTATACACTTATACTTCACAATTCGGTTATTGCACACTGTACACTTATACTTCACGAATCGGTTATTCCACACTGTACACTTATACATCACGAATCGGTTATTCCACACTGTACGCTTATACTTCACGATTCGGTTATTCCACACCGTACGATAATACTTCACGATTCGGTTATTCCACACGATTCGGTTATACATCACAATTTGGTTATACTTCACGATATGTTTCCACTTGTTACACACTCAACCGTAGTTAGATGTATGTCTGTGCTTGTATAGATGCATATAAATAATGATTGAAGAACTTAGGAAGGTTTGTCCGCCCTATTTCCTTTTCTTCGTTGAGATGTGGTCTGGTGGGATCTGATGTCCGTCCGAAGGTCTTTTGATTCATTAGTTATATATTATGTATATAAGCATAGCCATATAGGTTTACTCTAGTCAGTTCAGTTATGAGTCCCTACCTCTAGTTCAGCACTTATATTGGAAACCCACTACCCACTATTTGGGATGCATCTTCGGGACACGGCCTTCTCTGTCGTCTAGTTGGTAACCAGAGTCTCCTGTAGGGAGAGCAGACATTGTGTGTATAGATCTATACGGGATTGACACCCCCGCACCCTGACTGCTAGCTACATTCCACAGCCTACCAAGCCAAGGGGTGACAAATGTCACATTTTATAGACGCTTCTAGGGCGTCAGGTACTCTAGTGTCGGTTAGTATGGTTACGAGTATCCCAAGTTACCTTATAATTCATGGCCTTAAGGTAACGGTATTTCACACTGTATTTTACACTGTACTTTACACTGTATGCTGAAAACCCACTCTCAGAGTCACATTGTTTTTTTTTCAAGACCTTGCTAGCTGTATCTTTCATTTGATACTGTCTGCGGTCTGTATTCTCTGTTTTAGACCTTACTAGCTGTATCTTTCATTTGATACTGTCTGGGGTCTGTATTTTTGTTTTAGACCTTACTAGCTGTATCTTTCATTTGATACTGTCTGGGGTTTGTATTCTCTGTTTTTAGACCTTGCTAGCCGTACCTTTCATTTGGTACCGTCTGGGGTCTGTGTCTCTCTTTGTTAGACTGAGCCAGGCGTGTCGTTTGTTCGATACTCTCCTGGAGTCTATGATTCCTTTGCCTTAGTCAGCAGTCTTCACTGTTGAGGCATATGTTATTTCCCTGATTTCTCTTGCTTTCTTTAATAATCAAATTCTGTATTTTGATAATGATAGCGATTAAGGGAAAACTACTTTTTACCACATAACTCTGTCCAGTCTTGGTAGAAGACTGCTTTTATTAAAGAAAATATAGGATTTTCTGGAAATGACACTAAATGCTTATGAACTCACCAGCATTTGTAAAAATGCTGATACTCGCTTTTCATATAACTTGTATTCTCAGGTCAGCATTAGACAGGTAATTTCCTGGAGCTGTTGATGAAGATAGCTTAGTACCAAGTTGTACTTATTATACTTACTTGTATTACTTTGATGTACTGTAATGTAAACCATGAAAAACTATTACTATTAATGCAATGGTTGTTGTACTTTGATTACTATAATGCATGTGTTGTGATACTTGACATGACGTCATCCACCCCAGAACGTTTCCGCCGTTCCGGTTTTGGGGTGTGACAACTTGAGAAATAGACGAAGAATCATTCAAAAGAACAAATAATAGGAAATCCACAAGATAGAGTTTTAACGAGAGCTCAGATTCGTGCGAAAAATGAAATATTAAATTTAAATCAAGAATATTGCATGTTTAATGTTTTTATTTAGAGAATAGAGCCAAAAACAGTTAAGGTTGTTATGGAACTCAGATTGGGTTGTTGCTATGCATTCTGAACTTGCTGAATTCGAACAAAACAAGGTTTGGAGACTTGTTCCAAAACCTAATGATATTTCGATTGTCGGGCTAAAATGGATTTTCAAAAATAAAACCGATAAAGATGGAAATATTATTCGAAACAAAGCTAGGCTTGTAGTAAAAGGTTATTCGCAACAAGAAGGTATCGACTATGAAGAAACTTTTGCCCCTGTCGCAAGATTCGAGTTTGTTCAAATATTTTTAGCCTATGCAGCACACAAAGACTTTGATGTTTATCAAATGGATGTCAAATGTGCATTCTTGAATGGAGAGCTCGAAGAGACATTATGTGTTGAACAACCACCAGGTTTCGTTAATGAGGAATATCCTAATCAAGTTTACATTTTGGATAAGGTTGTGTATGGGTTAAAACAAGCACAAAGATCAGAGCATGGTATGAAACTCTTAACAATTTCTTAAAATAATCAAAATTTAAACAAGGATCAGTTGACCCCACATTATTTTGTAAGAAAGTCGAGGATCATCTAATGCTTGTTCAAATTTATTTTGATGATATTATTTTTGGCTCTACTGACCCAGCTTTGTCTATAGAATTTGAAAATCTGATGAAAAGTCAATTCGAAATGACCATGATGGGTAAAATCAATAATTTTCATGGTTTGAATATTCGACAAAACAGAGAAGGAATTTTCTTCAATCAAGAGAAATACATGAAGAATTTTCTTGAAAACTTTGGAATGACTAATAGCACGAAGCTACGAGTGTCAATGGCAGTAGGAACAAAGTTACCACCTTTGATAGATTCACCTGTTGTTGATCTTACATTGTTTCGAAGCATGATAGGTTCTCTACTTTACTTAACTGCAAGTAGACCTGATATCATGTTTTCTTTTTGCATTTCTGCAAGGTATCAAGCAAATCCAAGAGAACCACATTTAACGGCCGTGAAGAATAATTTTTGTTATCTCAAAGGAACAGTTTCGTTATGATTGTGGTATCCTTCAAAATCAGGATTTTATATTCAAGCCTTCTCGGATGCAGACCTTGGTGGATGTACTCTCAACAGGAAAAGTACAAGTGGAGGATGTCAATTATTGGATGGGAAGTTGGTGAGTTGGCGGTCGAAGAAACAAACTTGTGTAGCTATTTCTACTACTGAAGCTGAATACATTTCCGCTGCTGCTTGCACTTCTCAAATCATTTGGATTCAAAGTAAATTGCGTGATTATGCAATTAACATGAAAAGGATTCCATTGTATTGTGATTCACAAAGTGTTATTCGCATTTGTCATAATCCAGTACAACATTCGAAAACAAAACACATTGCTCTTCGTTCTCATTTTATAAAAGATCATGTGGAAGATGGTAACATTGAAGTTCATTTTGTGAAAACTACTGTCAACTTGCTGATATTTTCACTAAACCACTTGATGAAAAATCATTTGTGACAATTTTAGCATGTTTGAGAATGTTAGATGCGAATTCAGTACCAGGATCAAATATTCAAGATTAACGAAATGATGTTGGTGAAAAAGGTGTCGATTCAGAGACTTGTTGTATTAACCATTCAGAGGTTACTATGCATTATGAGACTTCGACACGCTTCGTTTTCGTATATTGTAACTAAAACTTTTCGTGTGTTTGGTAACATTATTTTTATTTCATTAGTTTAGCATTTGTTCATTAAAAAAAACTGTAAAACCAAAAATATTTTTATTTCTTTGCATTAATTTTCGAAAATTCAAAAACAAAAAAAATATTTTCTTTTGTTATTTTGTTTTCTTTTCAAAAATATAAAATCACAAAAAGATTTTTGTTACTTTGTTTTTTTTTGTTTTGTTATTTTTTTTCAAGAACATTTTCACGACAATTTTTCAAAAGGGTCATGCTTATGTATCTACGGGAAGGTAATTTTCTTAAATCTTTGTACTAGTTAAGATGTCCCTAGAAGCATGTTGCAGCATGTCGACCCAAGCCCCAACTGACTCTATGTGTGTTACGAAAGCCTTAATGAAATTTTCGTACGAAAATTTCTTCTCAATTAGGCTTACATTTGCAATAGTCCAATGAGCTACCTTACTCTTCTCGAATGAGTTAAGACTTATCTGTTTGGTCCATATATAACAGAGGTACATTCGAATCTTAGCCAATCTTTTTCATCACAAATTTCTTAACACATTTCACACACAAAGACACATGTTCAAGAGGTCATTGATGAAACCAATTGTGACTTAAACATGTCAAAAATCTATGTTAATGATCTTAAATCATGAGACCGTGATGCAAGTGAAACCCAAATATATGAACTTATTAAGGAATTGGCGGGGAACTTCGTTCCAGATTCTTACGAAAAACTTGTTTCTATACCAACGTTTCGTATACTCCAAATCACATTCTTTCATATAAGTGGTTTTGATTGAATGTTCGAAGCCCACGACATTTGTTTCCCAACAAAATCCAGTTTAAATATTTTTCCTTGAATTTGATTTCCGTGTGAGTATCAATTTCTTTCCTTAGTCACTTTAACAAATTTTCCACAACCACTTGTCACTGACTACACTGGTCAAAAAAGTAATTTCGATTACAATTACCCACCTTATGTTTAGGCTGATATGTAACGAAATTTGTATACCACCCATTAAGCCTTTAAAAAGAAGCCCTTCGATACTTCTCTATAAGTATTCGATTGTAATTCACTGGAAAATGCACATGTTGTTAGTTAGGGATGAAAGTGGGTCCAAACCCAAACCGATTGACCCGGACCCGGAAAACCCGGAAACCAGCATTGAAGGATTTGAAGACCCGGAAACCAGACCGGTATAGAGGAACCGGTTCCGGTTCAGTTCCAGGTATCGGACCGGGTAAAGTGGGTATGGAACCGGTTGGTACCGAAAATAGATAATTGGAACCGGCTAAGGGGTTTAGACCCGGATGGACCCGGAAACCCAGAAAAATGAAAATTTTCCTTATAAAGTTATTGTTATACAAATAATAAGATTGATTCGTCAAGGTTTTAAATCAAAAATTGCTCCAAGACAACAAGCAATGGGAAATTGGTCCCAAGATATCAACAAAATCAAACCTCATCTGTTAAACGAAACTCCTTCAACAAATCCCAAAAAAGAAAAAAAAACAATTACATTGTGAAGTATAAGACTAATATACATACATCAATTTAAATATTTCATCCACATAAAGGAGTACCTGCAATGGTCCTTCTTTGTGTATTTCGTAATTAATAAAACTGCTAATTTTCTAATAAAAAACCATTAATTAAATTAGTTTGTCTCCACTTATGACCGAACAAAATTAATTAACTATAATCCATTTAAATATTTTGTTAATTAATTATAATCCATTTAAATACTTTGTTCACATAAAGTGTACATTTTTCCCCTGTTTACACACACATGCACAATACAAAACAAGTCAGCCTTCCAATCATACAATTAAATGATAAATTTAGAAACTCTCAAATCAAACAAATGAGGATAATTTATTTTTTGATAACCTTTGTCGACATTAAGAAGAGAAAAGAGTTGAAAAGAGTTTGATGAATCAATCGTATGTGATAACCTTTCAGTTCCGTGGATACTAAACCGGTTCCTTGGCCCACTAAACCGGTTCCGGTCTATTAAACCCAGTTCCGGCTTTTTTTAAATATCCGGTTCCAAAACCCGGAATACCCAGACCCGTTGGACCCATACCCGAAACCCGAACAAGACCAATTTTGGAACCCAATACCCGGACCGTTTAAGCATTTTCCGGTTATACCGGTTCCGGTTCCGGTCCGATTCCGGTTCCGGTCCGGTTTTCCGGTTTTATAACTCATCCCTACTGTTAGTTATATCTCTTGATAATTAACGATGCAACCTTTGCCCGGGATTTAATTGCTTTTGTGTCAAAACATTTGACATCACATATCCCAAATTTTTTTAAAAAATGCTTCTTATGTCTTTCCATTGAATCACTGCACTCACGAAATCCTTGAGACTCTAAGTAATACCAACTTAGGCTAAAGATTTCACAAGACTAGCAAACGACTTCGTTTCCAAACCCAAAAACCAAAGCGCACAGCCTCCAATCCAAAGGATTTGATCTTATCCACAAGTACTCACAAACAGTCTAAAAGTTACTGTTTGGAAACTTGGTCCTAGTTTCAAGGAAATTTATCTGACATGGTTACAATAACGGCTACCGGCGCGTAGTTCAAGGCGAGACGTGGCATGATCTTAATTAGAAACGGTTCATCTTATATTGATGTTACATATGAAAGGCAATTCATTTTCAATTGCTCATTACGCGTTCAAAATTCCTGAAAATTGAAAAAGCCCTAATTCTCTCAAAGTTTTCAAACAACTCACCAATGGTTGATGTTCTAACCTCCAACACTGAAGAGGTTGCTTCTCAACCGATGATGAAGATTCAAAGCTCAAACTATCAGGTTGAATCCAATATTTCGTTGTATCCAGAAGAACGCAAAATGCTAATCGTTGTCTTGAAGAGATCTATTTTGGCTACTGCGAAGTTCAACTCCTTCGCAGTCTCAATATCTTGGTTGTCCATGGCTGCTTCAACTACAAGATACACCAAAGCCACATATATGATTACATTTAACTTGGTTAATGAGAAACGTATTCGTCTCACCAAGAAGATGTTTTCTGAGTTTTTGGAGATTCCCAATTCACCACCATTCTTCAAACCTATAAACCCTCAAATCATACAAATGTTCAACAAGATGGGTCACCAACCACCACTCGAAAAGATAAGCGATTTCAAAAAGTCTAGGCTTCCTTGTATATGGAATTTCTTTTTTGGGATTTTCCTCCGATGTTTAATAGGCAGAAGTGTGGGTCTTGACAAGTGAAGACTAGAGGTATATGCAATGGTAATGGGGTTATATTACGACTTCAGTGTGGACTATGCTACTCAGTTGTGGGAGGAGTTTACGAAAAGTTTGGTAAGAACAAGTGTGGCTAAGGGAATTTCTTGTGCCAGATACTGGAGTTTAATCTTGGAGAACGTATATGAGAAAGAAGGAATTCAAGTCCCTGAGGGTGAGGATCCTGCTGAATTCATGAAGTATCAGTTCCCAAAGACAGTCGTAGATGATGAGAATATATTTACAAGTGTTGCACGCATTCCTGATGCAATGCTCCAGAAGGTGAACCGTACTCACAAGATTCTTGTGAAGTATATGAAGAATGTAAACCCAGATGTGGCAACTGGGGTGTTACTTGAAATCGAAGCAGGATCATCAAAGCCATCGAAGAAGACGAAGTCTGATGGTGATGAAGTAAAAGCTCCAAGGTCAAAATCTTCACCGAAGAAAGTCAAGGGTGATGATAAGAAGAAGGTAGAAGAGAATGAAGAATAAACTTCGAAGAAAGTTGCTCCTTCAAAATCAGGAGTTCTTAAATGTTTTCGCAAAATATCCTCTAAACGAACTTCATCTGATGACCCTCATACGACTCGTAAGACCCAAGTTAACCGCAAAGGAGTTGTAATCCGTAAAAATCCTGCTCCTGCTTCTCTGTTGTCCAAAAAGAGACGTGCTCAAGATGTTGCGAAGCATATCACAGAGAAACGGTACAAGCGAAAGAGTGTAATAAGAGACGATTCCTCGGAGAACGAAGTTGTTCCTGATACTCCTTTGATTTCGATTTTTCCTATGGTAACTTATACTCCCATAACTTCTTTAGTTTCGCATGCTTCTACCATTTCACCTACAACCATTCCACTCGAAATAGTGGTAACCAAGTCATTTCATGAGGAGGTTCCTATTTCTAACATCACTGCTAACGTATCTGATACGGGGGGCAAATATTACAATGAAAGTTGATACTTCACAGCCTATTATTCTTTCTTCTTCATTACCACCCATCAGTTCTACTTTGTTTGTTTCATTACCACTAATCATTCAACCCATATCTACTTCTACTTCATCTCCAATGTTCGAAACTATCCTTCAACAGCCTATTAATACTCTTTTTCCATCCCAATCCATAGAAACACCCAAACCTCATTCCGATGATGACACAGAAGGCGGAGGTTTCAAAGGAACTTTCGATGAATTGCATTTCGATTCAGAAGAGGAGGAGATTATGGATCATATATCAATGTCAGGAAAGCAGTTAAAAATCTTGAACAGGAAATTAAACTCTATTCTTTAGTCCCAAGCCGATTCTGGAGCAAAACACTCGATTACGGGTATTGAAGTAGATGTTATGCTAAAAGTGTTGGATATAGTGTCTAAGTCCATAACTATATTTGGTATGTACTTGACCCGACCCGGCATGGTCCATTTGGGTTGCACTTCACCCGAACAATTTATGGATAATCTGTTGAGAATACTACAAGTTATGATTTATTAATATATTATAAGTTCTAATATATTAATATAAGATCATATTATTTAATTAGTATTGATCTATAATTAATCTAGGATTAATTTAGAGATCAAAGATATTACTAATTAAATATGGGCTTCTATATTTATATAGTGTGGGCTAAGGCTTATTTGGAATGGGCTAGGCTTGCATGGAAAAGTCCATGGATACTCCATGGAGCTTTAACCCATGGATCTCATGGAAATGAAGAGACATGGGTATTAGGGTTTACATGGATGTAACCCTAATCCACCACAACTACAAGGTAAGTATTTCTACTAGCTTTATTTGATTCATGTTCCCCATGCCATGCTAGTTAGGATATGAACCTTGGAAAAATAATTATTTGCATGTATCTTAGACAAACATAGATCCAAGGTTTATTAGGGTTGCATGTACACTTAGGAAGTGTTAGAATGCTCAAAACCCATCAGTGGTATTAGAGCCTAGGCTTGTTTGTTTGATACTTGATGCAAAATAGTTGAAAAAGTCGAAAAACTTGATGTCTGTCTGATGAAGTCGCCAAGTTCATGTGTATCTTCAACCTACTCGCCGAATAGGTTCATGCACTCGGCGAGTAGAAGCCACAGAGTGCAGATTTTCGACTTTAGTTGCTAGAAATGGACTAGAAACATTACCCTAAACTGTTTTGGTACTTGAAAACTTGTTTTAGATGGTGTAATGTCTTTGCTAATCCATTTACAACAACTTGTTATCAAAATTACAAAGTTTTATGTGTAATTTTTTGATTCATGAAAGTGTTCATATTCATGTTCTTGAGCTTATGATGTTTAGATAATCATAGGAATTATTTGTAACCTATGTGGTAGTTTAATTCTTGATCATAATGTGTTTTAATGAAGTCCATAACTTGTCCTCAAGTTATGGAAAACAAAAAGTCACTTGAATTAAAAACCATTAAAAGAACACAAGAGTTAGAAAAATGAAGAGTCTTCATTTTTATTACTCTATTCAACTCATAACTTACAAGAAATGAAAAGTTTTGAAAGTTTACAAAACTTGCCCTCAAGTTTTGGAACAAATAAAGTCATATTAAAAACTTTAGTTCCAACCCTTAGAATTTTAAAAGTTAAAATTCAACCCTTATACTTATAATATTATAAGTTTTATATATATATATATATATATATATATATATATATATATATATATATATGTATTAGATTAAAGTCGTCTTACCGCTAGTACGCCTCATTCACGAAGTCGGTCTATAAGGTGGGTATAAGGTTGTTGCCTATAAAATGGAAACTTAATGGGTGTCCACTCTCACGCACCGCTTGCTTGACTGGTAGAGGGTCGTTAGCCGAACGGGTAAGACAAGGACTTATAAATTCTCATTAAAAGTATGATGAATATTATAAAGTAACTAAATGTTTTATTAAATTCCCAATCTTAGTTACTTTAGGAAAAATGTGAATAAGGTGCTAATCCATGAAATTACACTTTACACTTTGTCTAAGTCGTTAGTGGAGCGTGTGTGGTTAACCGGCACACTAACTTGGACTTAACAAGGTAGGTAAAGGGTGACTTAATATTTATCATAGTATCGACGGAGCGTGTGTGGTTAACTGGCACATCGATTGAGGGGTAATTTATTAAGGGTACCAAGTAATTTGCATGGTTACTTCACACCTCGTTTTGTGATCCTCGGCATCCTAGTCACAAAACTTGGAGGGCACACTCGAGATTGAAACATGCCTTTGAAAAGTTCATTGAATCTCAAAAGAATCTAGGAGTTTCTAAGAACCAAATTAAATATTTTAATATTTCGACTTTGGTGGAAATTGGTGAATCATCATTCACCTACCTTTCAAATATGTTATTACTTAGATTACGGCATACCTCTTCCAATTATAATATATTGTGATTGGGTCCTATTACATGTGGGTGTTTTATTAAGGACAATCTCTATATCTAAACTAATTCTTTCTTTCTTCTCTTACTAGATGTCTGCAAACAACACTGCTTCTGGCTTTAATCCTAGTGGTTCCTTTTCTCTTATGAACTTGTGTGGGAAAGTCACTTTTGATGGATCCAACTTTCATGAATGGATCAGAAACATCAGAATGATTACTCACTACGAGGACAAGGAATATGTCCTCGATAAGGAGCTTACGGAGATTGATGAGACAGTTGCTACTCCTCAAGAGATCGCTGAGTTTAGGTCACATGAAAGGGATGCCACCAAAGTGGCATGCATCATGATGGCCACTATGACCGCGGATCTCCAAAAATCCTATGAAGATTTCTACCCCTATGAGATGCACCAAGACTTTATGGAAATATACCATCAAAGTGCTCGTCAAGAGAGGTATGAAATCATCTCCTCCATGATAACAACTCGCATGAAGGATGGAGAACCCATCATGGGCCACATGCAGAAAATGCAAAGATTTGTGGACCGTTTGTTGAAGCTTAATGTGAACTTCCCGGAGGAGCTAGCAATAGATATTATTTTGCACTCCTTACCTTCATGTTATGATCAATTCCGCATGACATACCACATGAACAAGGAAGAGGTCACTCTCAGCAAACTTCAAGGACTCTTAAAGACCGTGGAAAGTGGTCTTAAGGATAAGGCGGTTGTTACTACTCCTACTCCTACCAACTCCGCCCCTGTCTTGGCAATCGGGAAAGGACGAGGGAAGAAGAGAAAGAGTTCTTCGAAGGGTACGAAGGTTAGGACCCTTGATGGCTCTTCTTCAAGTGGAAACAAGAAAGGTTTCATCACTCCTTCTTCTGACCCAAAAGAGGTTGAATGCTTCTATTGCCATGAAAAGGCACATTAGAAGCGGAACTGCCCAAAGTACCAGCAAGATGTGAAGGATGGGAAAGTTAAACCCAACCATGCAGGTATTTACACTATCTTATCTAATAACTCACCCCATTCTAATTTTTGGGTCCTTGATACCGGTTGTGGTATTCATATCTGTTCTGATTTACAGGGACTAAGAAGAAGTGAGAATGTAGAGCAAGGAAGAATAAACTTGATCATGGGAAACAGGAAAGCTTCACCTGTCACCAAGATTGGAGTTTATACTTTATCGCTAAGTAGTGGGTTTAGTTTAGATTTGAATAAGTGTTGTTATTTGCCAGCAAGAAATATTATTTCCTTTCATGCATTGTATAAACAAGCTTTCACCTTTTCATTTGATAATGAAGTTGTTTCGATTAATGCTTTCTTTAATAATGTTCTTTATTTTAAAGCATTACCTTGTGATGGCGTGTATGAAACAGTATATGTGGTTGATAACTTAGGAAATAATGTATTGTGTATTTATTTTGTTAATAATAATAACTTGGATAAAGCATCATTATGGCATTGTCATCTTGGACATATAAGCAAGAAACGCATAGGCCAACTCCAAAAGGATGGAGTCTTGGAGTCATTTGACCTAAAGTCAGATGATAGTTGCGAATCATGCTTACTTGGGAAAATGCCAAAGTCACCCTTCACAGGTTCTTGTGAGAGGGGTGAAGGTTTGTTGGACCTTGTACACACGGATGTGTGTGGACAATTCAAACATGCCACAAGGGATGCTAATCGTTATTATTTGACTTTTACTGATGATTACAGTAGATATGGATATGTCTACTTGATCAAGCATAAGTCAGAGACTTTCGAAAGGTTTAAGGAATTTAAACAGGAAGTCGAGAATAAATTGGGCAGGAACATTAAGATGCTTCGATCCGATCGAGGTGGTGAGTATCTTAGTTCAGAGTTCGTCGACTATCTTAGGGAATGTGGGATTGTCTCACAATTGACACCTCCCAGGACACCACAGTTGAATGGTGTAGCTGAGAGGCGTAATCGAACCTTGTTGGATATGGTTTGTTCCATGATGAGTCGAGCTTTGCTGCCAATCTCATTCTGGGGGTATGCTTTAGAGACTGCCGCCCATATTCTTAATCTAGTCCCTACAAAGAAAGTTGCCAAAACTCCTCACGAGATGTGGACTGGTAAAGTACCCAACCTAGACCACATCAAGATTTGGGGTTGCAAGTCTTCTGTGAGGCGCGAGACTCATGACAAGCTAGAACCCCGAAGCGAGAGGTGTATTTTCATCGGCTACCCACAAAGATCCTTTGGTTACCTCTTCTACAGACCTAGTGATAACGTGGTCTTTGTAGCAAGAAGAGGAGTCTTGAGAGAGAGAGAGAGAGAGAGAGAGAGAGTTTATAAGCCAAGGAGACAGTGGGAGGCAAGTTGATCTTGAAGAAATTCAAGAGTCAAGTGGTGAAGGAACTTCAAACGCTAGCCCTCAACTTGAGGAGCAAAACTCCTGTCGAGCCAATTGACGAATCTGTACCTCTAAGGCGTTCCACAAGAGTTAGGAATGCACCTGAGCCTTACTATGGCTTCCATATTACTGCGGAAGGTGAGACACTTATTAGTGATGAGACACTAGTAGGTCTGGATGAGCCTAACAATTACACGGAAGCCATGGCAGGCCCTGAGGCTGCTAAATGGAAAGAGGCTATGGATAGCGAGATACAGTCCATGTATGACAATCAAGTTTGGAACTTGGTTGAGAATGTACCAGGTCGTAAGACTGTAGGGTGCAAATGGATCTTCAAGAAGAAGACCGACATGGATGGTAATGTACACACTTATAAGGCTCGACTAGTTGCAAAAGGTTATTCTCAAACTCCGGGAGTTGATTATGATGAAACCTTTTCACCAGTGGCCAAGATAAAGTCTATTAGGGTTCTGTTAGCCATTGCTGCATTTCATGACTATGAAATATGGCAAATGGATGTCAAACCCGCTTTCCTTAATGGAAAGTTGGCTGAAGATGTTTACATGGTTCAGCCAGAGGGTTTTGTCAGTATAGAGTACCCCAATAGAGTGTGTAAACTCGAGAAATCCATTTATGGATTAAAACAGGCACCTCGCAGATGGAATCTTTGCTTTGATGAGAAAGTCAAGGAATTTGGCTTTTCAAGGAGTGAAGATGAATCTTGTGTCTATATCAAGGCTAGTGGGAGCATAGTCAGCTTTTTGGTACTGTATGTGGATGACATACTACTCATAGGAAATGACATCCCAACCCTGTAGGAAGTTAAGTCCTGGCTTGGGAAGTGTTTCGCTATGAAAGACCTTGGTGAAGCTGCATATATCCTAGGGATAAGGATTTTGAGAAACAGGAGTAAAAGACTAATTGGACTTAGTCAAAGCACCTATGTGGACAAAGTGTTGAAAAGATTCAACATGCATAACTCCAAGAAAGGTGAGTTATCCATTCAGAGTAATGCCAGATTGAGTAAGACACAAAGCCCTAGTACTGAGGCTGAGATAGCAGAAATGAGTCGACTACCTTATGCTTCAGTTGTAGGATCGATCATGTATGATATGACGTGTACTCAACCTGATGTAGCCTTTGCTTTGAGCATGGTTAGAGGGTATCATGGGAACCCTAGCAAGGCACACTGGACTGCAGTAAAGAATATCCTCAAGTACCTGCGGAGGACTAAGGACTGGGTCCTTAGCCTCGGTGGGAGTGATGACTTGAGAGTTGTAGGGTATAGTGATGCTAGCTTCCAGACTGATAGGGATAATTTCCGCTCTTAGTCGGGCAGGGTCTTTACCTTAAACAGAGGAGCAATCACTTGGAAGAGTTCCAAGCAGGAGACAGTGGCTGATTCCACTTGTGAATCAGAGTATATAGCAGCAAGCGAGGAAGCAAAGGAGGCTATATGGCTAAAGACCTTCATCGGAGACCTTGGAGTTGTACCAGCTATAAAAGAGCCAATGGAGATTTTCTGTGACAGCAATTGTGCGGTTGCCTTAGCCAAGGAACCAAGAGATCATGGGAGATCCAAGCACATTGACAGAAAATATCACTTCATCAGACATCGAATAGAAGAAGGAATCCTCGTGGCAAAGAGGGTATCATCGTATGAGAACCCAACAGATCCCCTCACGAAGGGACTGAGTAGGGTTAAGCATCTCCAGCATGCTCAGAGCATAGGGCTGAATGATGATATAAGTTTTAGTAGTTAGATAAATTATGAAATTTGTAAAGTGTAATTGACATTAGATGATGAATAAAAGTTGTTTTATTTATGAGTAAAGTGTTGCTATCTCTTGTCGATCGTTTACTATATTTCTTTTGCATGTTTTGACTTCCAGAATAATTATGTTTGGTATATCATATTATTCAAACCTCCACAGTCGGTCATATGTCGGAAGTAGGTATGAATCAAGACTGTCATGATTGGTTGCAGAGGTCTAAGGTGTTGGACATGGCTACAACAATCATGAGTGTTCATAAGTTCTGAGCATTGGACTCAACCCACGCTCACTGGAATCACTTCATGGAATTTTATCTCGAGTGATCGTGAGACGGTAATATCATATAAGTCTTCAAACCTAGAGATATGATTTGTTACTTACGAGTTGGTTATGCATTGATTGTACGAAGACGCATTGGTAACTCGATGTTATAAAACTTGCCTTTGTGTATAATTCAATAAGTGGTAGAACAAACATATGAGTCGAAGTTTATCTGTTCCTTCTTGGATTAGAAGCTGATATCTGGGCCCCTCGATGATTTTGTTTTGACCTATGTACCGGGCCCGGTCAGAACTAAATTGATGTGTTCAGTTAAGTTCTATGTCAAACAAATCAGAAATCGGGAAACAAATGTTGGGCAATAAGTAAGACCATGTTCCATGTATTTGTCCGGCTGATATCTAGAACAGAGGATTATATGATCACTTATCTAAAATGGCGCGTTCTAGTTCAACAGAGTTTAAAGAGCTAAGATTGTTGATCGGTTCCTGAAGTCATACTTGGAACTATAGTTATTAGACTTATCCAAGTGGGAGACTGTTGGATATAGTGTCTAAGTCCATAACTATATTTGGTATGTACTTGACCCGACCCGGCATGGTCCATTTAGGTTGCACTTCACCCGAACAATTTATGGATAATCTGTTGAGAATACTACAAGTTATGATTTATTAATATATTATAAGTTCTAATATATTAATATAAGATCATATTATTTAATTAGTATTGATCTATAACTAATCTAGGATTAATTTAGAGATCAAAGATATTACTAATTAAATATGGGCTTCTATATTTATATAGTGTGGGCTAAGGCTTATTTGGAATGGGCTAGGCTTGCATGGAAAAGTCCATGGATACTCCATGGAGCTTTAACCCATGGATCTCATGGAAATGAAGAGACATGGGTATTAGGGTTTACATGGATGTAACCCTAATCCACCACAACTACAAGGTAAGTATTTCTACTAGCTTTATTTGATTCATGTTCCCCATGCCATGCTAGTTAGGATATGAACCTTGGAAAAATAATTATTTGCATGTATCTTAGACAAACATAGATCCAAGGTTTATTAGGGTTGCATGTACACTTAGGAAGTGTTAGAATGCTCAAAACCCATCAGTGGTATCAGAGCCTAGGCTTGTTTGTTTGATACTTGATGCAAAATAGTTGAAAAAGTCAAAAAACTTGTTGTCTGCCTGATGAAGTCGCCGAGTCCATGGGGGGACTCGCCGAGTTCATGTGTATCTTCAACCTACTCGCCGAGTAGGTTCATGGACTCGGCGAGTAGAAGCCACAGAGTGCAGATTTTCGACTTTAGTTGCTAGAAATGGACTAGAAACATTACCCTAAACTGTTTTGGTACTTGAAAACTTGTTTTAGATGGTGTAATGTCTTTTCTAATCCATTTACAACAACTTGTTATCAAAATTACAAAGTTTTATGTGTAATTTTTTGATTCATGAAAGTGTTCATATTCATGTTCTTGAGCTTATGATGTTTAGATAATCATAGGAATTATTTGTAACCTATGTGGTAGTTTAATTCTTGATCATAATGTGTTTTAATGGAGTCCATAACTTGTCCTCAAGTTATGGAAAACCAAAAGTTACTTGAATTAAAAAACATTAAAAGAACACAAGAGTTAGAAAAATGAAGAGTCTTCATTTTTATTACTCTATTAAACTCATAAGTTACAAGAAATGAAAAGTTTTGAAAGTTTACAAAACTTGCCCTCAAGTTTTGGAACAAGTAAAGTCATATTAAAAACTTTAGTTCCAACCCTTAAATTTTTAAAAGTTAAAATTCAACCCTTATACTTATAATATTATAAGTTAATAATATATATATATATATATATATATATATATATATATATATATATATATGTGTGTGTGTGTGTGTGTATAAGATTAAAGTCGTCTTACCGCTAGTACGCCTCATTCACGAAGTCGGTCTATAAGGTGGGTATAAGGTTGTTGCCTATAAAATGGCAACTTAATGGGTGTCCACTCTCACCCACCGCTTGCTTGACTGGTGGAGGGTCGTTAGCCGAACGGGTAAGACAAGGACTTATAAATTCTCATTAAAACTATGATGAATATTATAAAGTAACTAAATGTTTTATTAAATTCTCAATCTTAGTTACTTTAGGAAAAATGTGAATAAGGTGCTAATCCATGAAATTACACTTTACACTTTGTCTAAGTCGTTAGTGGAGCGTGTGTGGTTAACCGGCACACTAACTTGGACTTAACAAGGTAGGTAAAGGGTGACTTAATATTTATCATAGTATCGATGGAGCGTGTGTGGTTAACTGGTACATCGATTGAAGGAGCTTTGAAGGAATTGAAATATGTTGCGAAGGAACGTTATGTTCTCTTCGTACAAGATGTTAAAAAGGTTCGAGAAGATGTCAACTTGAAACTGGAAGAGTTGAAGAAGGAAGTGTATCAGGAGATTACTAATATGTATTCTCAAAACAATTCAGTTCAAGAGAAGGTCTATATAATTGTTGAGGCAGTTACAAATTTTATCAAGATTTTTCAAGACATTGTGCTGAAGTTCGAATCTTAAGCAACTGAACACAAGGATCAGTTTGCGAAGTTGGTCGAGTTACTTGCAGACTTGGAAAATGTTGTATCAAAGCCTTCTCAACAGTCCTTTTTAACTCATGAGCTCCTTACTCAGAAGCTGAATGTGCTTGATCAAGTCATTCAGAAGGTTGTTGCTCCCATATCGAGGTTTGCTTAAATGTTGCCACAGAATGCCCCACCAGTTGTCACAGGGGTGCAAGGGGGAGAAAAGAAACTGAGTGAAGGAACGAATGTGAATAAAAAGGGAGAAGGTGAGAAGAAGACAACTGAAGATTCGAAAGTTGATGGAAAGGTGATTTCTACACAAATCTCTATTTCAATCCCAATGAAGTCTGAC